>NC_141697.1:904940469-906243431 GCF_964263255.1 Lissotriton vulgaris
ATCTTATCATGTTTATGGGGGAAATCCCTCACCTCGTATTTTGTATTTTCCTGGCATGCACACCAGTCAACTCTCCTCCTCCAGACTGCCAGAGAAGGGGGGGGGGGGTTTGACCTCTTCCAAGTTCGGGCGATGTCTCATTTGGCCACTAAGGAGGTCATCCCTATGAAGGACCATATGGAAGAAGTCAGGTGGCAGGGAGAGAGCACCTCATGCTTTTGGCGCATACTAAGAGACCCATCCGTTGCAGTTGTTGGAGGCTGCTGCATCACTTTTAAGACCTTCTACAACATCTAGAAAGTAGTTGGTTCTCACATGCCATTGTACCTGATGACCAGGACCTACAGTGGAGAAGGCATGACAATCAGTAGCAGTGCTGAAGTGAAAATCAGGAAAGACAGAAAGGATAAAAGGTACATCCAGACATGCAAAGGGGATCTCCAACACTCATCAGTCCAGATTGGAAAACTCTATTCCTTCTTTCTTCTAAAAGCACCTGTAAGTCCATCTCTTCCACTAATATCATGTCACTGTAAGACCACCCTATAACCTGAACTCCTCAGAAGATATCCCACCATACCTCTTTCCTATTCATCTGCTTGTGTCAAGCTCACCTCAGTGGTAGCAATAGACCTTGTGGTATCAAAGTTTGAGCTGCCTCTTGATGCTGATTGGACATGAAGTGTATTACCTTCACCACTATTGTGAACCCCTCCCTAATTGTGTTAACGTTCCATTTCCTCTCTTCCCTGCTCTTCTCCACTATCCACTGTAAAATCCCCATTCATGCACACTGCTTTGTAGGTAGGTTTGTGCTACATAATCTACATAATTCTCTTCATACATGAATTCTACCAAGGCAGCGTCAGAGTTCAATGAGGGATGACAAATAAAGGGAATTTCATCTGCATCTAAAGCTTTGTATTTTTATTCCAGGCGAGCTTTACAAGGTTTAAATAATGCCTGATGTTGCATCAACCCTCACTTATTTGGTCCAATTTGAAGCAAAAGATTGGTCAAGAGACGAGGTTGTGGCGAGCACTATTTGCAGCAAGACAGGTAAAAGGAATACATGGAACTGTTTGACCCTCAGAGGGTCAATCAGTCACCTTTGTGTGGCACCTTCCTTTCAGTGTCCTTCTGTTTGTGGCCTTTAACAGCTGGTATCACCAGCACCTTTGACCAGAAAAGGACAGAGTTCACATGGGCAGTTTTGATACTCCTCTCCTAACAGATCACTCCTCCCTTTGCCCCCTCCCCAATGGTCCCATTGGCTTCTTCTCTCTCTGGGATCCACACTTGTTCTTCCCCTGCCCCGTATTAAAGCACATTTATCCTATAAACTGTCTGAAGGAGTCAATCCGTGAGTCATGTGCTTGGGAATGGCAATGCATCACAAGATTTTCTATGTATGCGCCATGAATCTCTTTGCAAGAACTCAAGCATCGCTTTGGGGGCTAATTATGCAGGTGAGTTCTGTCAAACCGGTTAGACATGAGGCCCTGCAGCACCAGTGTGCAGAGAGGTGAGCGGATGCACTAGAACTTCTTGCTGCGGGGGTCCCAGCCCATATCCCCACCTTTGGGAAACACATGGGCTTGAGAAGCGGCTAAGTGGAAAAATTGACCCACAATTGAAGGTGCCAATGTTGGGGTTGTGGTCACATGTGTCAATTTGTAAATCTCTGCCATCCCTGCTCTGCTCTATGTTTTCCCTCCTGCGGACTCAACAATCTGCAAGCCCGCTAAAGAAGCTCCGCCAAGAGGGTCCAACCAAAGTGCACCCCCAATCATGGGTTGGGAGGCTATGTCCCCTTTTCCCAGGTTATGAGGTGACTTCCTGTTCTGACAGTGATTCCTCTCTAATGACACTAGCTACTTTATCAGCAAACCTGGGAGAAGATTACATATCAGCTTTCTAAAATCCCCTAAAATTAGGATCCCTTACCTATCCTCATGTTAGTGGCATTTGGGGGCAACTTATGTGTTGTGTGTGAGTGCTTCACTGCATAAGCATCTCTGGAAAAAGGCTTTTCCTTGGATAATCTTGCCACCCTAATCAACCTTGTTGCATGTAGTTTTTTTTGCCCCTTGTCTCTCTGGTAGCTTGAAAAATGTTTCTAGTTGGCAGTGAGTGCAGTGTCACTTTCAGTTACTAATCGTCACCAGTATAAACATGACTTGAACGCCAGATCTATAAATGACTGTTGGTTTATTCATCACAGGTTACAGGAATAAGTACATGCATGCCCCACCAGACACCTGTGACCAGTCACTCTAAGCTAACACTTCCAAATCCCAGGATCTGCAGGGCATTCAGAGCATTTCCTCAGTCAATTTCGAACAGATCACGCCATTTTGCTTCACCACTCGCACATTACATGAATTACGGCATAGCAGTTTCCGTGGCCAGATGAGTTGTGGAAGCTCTGTAATACTATGCTGAGAAGTCAGTGGCCACAATTCCACACCATATGTACACAACAGTGGTCCCTTGCAGGGAGAGGAATAAAATGAAGAATGAATATAGAATCAGTCTGTTCTATATTAGTGAAGACGTGCCCAGCCGGGCAGAGGTCCTCAAAGTTTATATTTAAATATAGGTATGTAAAACACAATAACACCTTCAACAATTCAACATCCGTGGGGCACAAGCCTGTACCAACCCACGACAATACACAGACAAACACATACACAAAAGGGCTTATAAGGCAAAATCAGCAGTCTCTGTAAGTTTCCAAATTGTTAGCAGAGAATTACTCATAGGTACCATTACATAAATTTGTCAAGAAAATTCAACAAGTATATGGTACACAGTAGGTCGACGACGTTTCGGACCCCCTTACTAAATGATGGGGTCCATCATCAGGACAAAGCAGTGGTTGCCTTTTTTGTTACTAGCCTCTTTAGCCAGGAGGCTATTGGTAGCAAACTCATATAAGAGCGTGCAGGCAAATAGTTAGGTCAGGAGCGATTTAATATTTTGGTCCAATTGGTGATTTTCCAACAATTGGTTTATTGCGGGGAGGGATAGTATTCCGTTTCCGCGTGAACCTTGGAAACCGGAAAATGCCGGTAGCGCCGTATCGCGCTGGGGTCCTGGACCAGGATTGCCGGATCAGTCGGCACAACTTGATTTCCTGGAAATCAAGATACGGCGCTACCGGCATTTTCCGGTTTCCAAGGTTCACGCGGAAACGGAATACTATCCCTCCCCGCCCCTGGACCCTCGCAATAAACCAATTGTTGGAAAATCACCAATTGGACCGAAATACAAAATCGCTCCTGACCTAACTATTTGCCTGCGCGCTCTTATATGAGTTTGCTACCAATAGCCCCCTGGCTAAAGAGGCTAGTAACAAAAAAGGCAACCACTGCTTTGTCCTGATGATGGACCCCATCATTTAGTAAGGGGGTCCGAAACGTCGTCGACCTACTGTGTACCATTTTTTTTTTTTTTTTTTTTTTGAAGACGTTTATTATTGTGAGAAAAAAAGTGCAGTACATATAGCAGAGCCTACAACCCTGCGGGCCGGCTGCAAGAAATCTGTGTATGGTAGGGACATAGTGTTACAGGGGAGGGCATTATGCATCGTCTCGCTCGTGGTCCGGCGTGCCTCTTCACTGGCGGATTATGTATACTCTTCGCATTTCGCACACGATCATTTCTATAATTGACGTCTCATTTTACATTTTTCTATAATTCAACCAGTAACTTTTCAACATGAAACAGGGATGATCATATCAGTATGTCCCAGCGTGTCTGTGATGCCAGTGCCGCGCCACGTACCATCGGGGCGCACGGCACCAACGTCCCATCGACGTGTTAGGCATGCGCTGGTGGCGCATCAATGAAATGTGGGGTCTATGGCTCGCTCATGTGTGTAGCTGTAAAGCTGGTGCGGAACAGGTTTGGTGAGCGGTGGTAACCCCCCATCTGTCGGTTCAGTGTACGGCGCGTGTGGCAGACATATGTGTCGCCCCTTTTGTACTGTTGGTGGGTGTCACCCTCTCCCGTGTTCCCTGCCGAGTGTCCAGGCAGTGGCACTTGACCACCGCTGTGTGATGGTGGGCGTTCACGCGGCTGGTATGGACAGGAGTGTGAAACCCTTAACTTGGGGTTGCGTGGGGGGGGTCGGATATGGGGGGGGGGGGGAAAGTGTACTCGTGGGGGCTGGGTCAAGGCAAAGTTGCTAAGATCAGTGTTCGAGCTATTATGTGGTGGAGGGCCCTCGCGTGTGCGGCCGATTGTTGGTCGTGGCTTGTGTGTCGGGGGGGTCAGTGCTGCTTACATGGAGGGGGGGGGGGCCATCGTGGCGTGGAGCCCCGTCTATGGTGTCGCCGCTCGCGGGGCGCCTACCCTTCTCAGCTGTCTCTGCGTGAGTCCTCTGGCCTCGCCCTCCCCCCGCAGGGACCCCAGGATATCATCCCAGACGTGTGCGATCGGGAACTGCCTCAACCCCGCAATCTCCTCACCTCGCAGTGCCGTGCCCTCTGCTCTGGCCCAGTTGAGAAAGGATGTGTGCCAGTGTGCGGGGGTTGGTGGTTCTCTACTTTTCCAGTGCCTGGTGAGCAGGCGCTTGGCCGTGATAAGGCCTAGGTCCCAGAACCGGGCTAGTGTTTTATTTTGTTTATTCCTCTTGTATAGCCCAAGAACGCATGCCTCCCACGTGTTAGGTAGCCCCGGGCCTGTGCTATGCGTCAGGAGCGATGTCACCTCCCCCCAGTATGTGGACAGAGTCGGGCAGCTCCAAAGCATGTGCAGGATGTCGGCATCCAGCAGATCGCACCTAGGGCAGGCTGCTGTGTCTGTCGTGAAGTACTTATTTATTCTGTCTGGCGACAGGTATGCCTGATGCAGTATATACAGTTGAATAGTGCGGAATCGGGAGTTACGTGGGATGTTCACAGGGCTGGCTAGGACCAGTTTCCATTCTTTGTCTGTCCATTCCCTCCCCCGGTGGGTCGCCCACTTGTCCCTAATCGTTTGTGTGGACCTCTGAGTGTGCATGAGGAGCGCCTGTGCCAGCCAGTGTGTAATGTGCGAACCTCTGCCCATAACATGTAGGTACTGGATCAAGTGATGGAGTGGTGGCTCCTCCTGGATGTCCCCCCAGGGCTCCGTGTAGGCCCTCACCACTGACGCGTGGAGCAGGAATTGCCCTGCTGGCAGGCCAGTGCTCTCCGATAGTTCCGCAAAAGGAAGCAGGCCCCCATCCGCGTAGAGGTCTCCCATTGTCTCCACTCCGGCGGCAACCCAGGGTTCCATGCTGCGGGGCGACACCATCCCATTCCTCCGGGGGGTGCCCAGCAGGGGGAGGGCGGGGGCATATGGCTTGACGTTCTTTGTCAGCTTTAGGCAGCGAAGGAAACATTTGCGGGCTACGGCCATGTGCAGGGGCAGGGGGCGGGGTCCTTTGGTCAGTGGGTGAAACAGGGCACACACCTGCGGGTGCGTCCATTGGTAGTCCGCGTTGGCGGTGTCGTCGAGGTGTGAGTCGCTAAGCCAGTACGTGACCCATTGCAGCTGCGCTGCCAGGTAGTACAACTCCATATTGGGGACTGCCAGCCCCCCCTCTGCCGTCGGGGAGTACAGCTTCGCCAGGGCGTCTCGTGGGCGCCCCGTGTTCCAGATCAGGCCTCGGAGCATCACCTCCAGTTCGCGGAAGATCCTAGTGGGGACATACAGTGGGACGTTTGCAAAGTGGTAGAGTAGTCTCGGTAGCGCAATCATTTTGGACAGAGCGATCCGGCTAGGCACATTCAATGGCAAGGTCTTCCAGAAGTTCATCTGGGCCCTCAGCGAGGACACGGCACGCACCAGGTTGCCTTCCAGTATATTCTGCGGGTCTCGGTAAATGTGCAGCCCGAGGTACTTGAACGTAGTTGGGTACCAGGTAAGCCGGGCGCCACCAAGGTGCACCTCGCATTCCTCCAGGTCCGGGCTGAAGGCGTATACTCCGGACTTAGTCCAATTGACTCTGAGGCCCGACACCCCTTCAAAGGTCCGGAATATGTCCGACAGTGTTGCAGGCACCGACGTGAGGTCTCGCACATAGAGTAATAGGTCGTCCGCGTATAGCGAGACCGTGTGCACCCCGTCAGCCAGCGGGATCCCCCATTCCACTCCCTTGTCCCTCAGTAGAGCCGCCAGGGGTTCGATTGCCAGGGAGAAGAGAAGGGGCGACAGGGGGCAGCCTTGTCTGGTACCCCTGCGCACCCGCACCGCCTCCGACAGCAGCCTGCCCGTCCGCACGCGGACGTTAGGTCGCTGGCATAGCAGCCCGACCATGTCCATGAAGGCATCCCCGATGCCTAGTTTGTCTAGCACCGCTCTCAAGTACGGCCATTCCACCGAGTCGAAGGCCTTCTCCAGGTCTAAGACGAGGCAGCCCGACCTCGGCCAGCGTATTGTGGCCGCTTCCTGGACTCGAAAGAGACGTCTCAAGTTACGGGAAGTGCTCCTTGCCGGCATGAACCCGTTCTGGTCTGTATGCACCAGTGCCGGGACCTCCAGGGTCAGGCGGCGGGCCAGCAGGGAGGTGAACACTTTGTAGTCCGTGTTCAGCATGGCTAGAGGCCTGTAGGACCCCATGCACGTGCCATCCCTACCTGGCTTCAACAGCGAAACCAGGTTCGCCTCGTTTAGTGAGTTTGGGAGCGCCGAGTCCTCGATCGCATGTGTATATAGTTTGAGCATCTCCGGGACCAGTACGTCCGAGCAGGCCTTGAAGAACTCGGCGGGCAGGCCATCAGGGCCGGGGGACTTGCCGTTGGACATTGCGAAGATGGCTTCTCGCAATTCCTCTTGGGTGAATGGACCCCCCAAGTCCTCCTGCTGCGTGTTCGCCAGGGAAGGCAGTTGGATGTCAGCAAGGAAACCCTCAATGGTGGCCGTTGAGACCCTCAGCTGTGACTTGTATAGGGCCTGGTAGTGCCCCACGAATGCCTGGTGTATCTTGCTTTGTGTGTATACGATCTCCCCTTCAGTTGTCCGAATAGCGGATACTGGTTCCGTGCGGGATTCCTGTTTGACCAGCCAAGCCAGCAACCTCCCCGGCTTATCGCCATGTTGGTGCACCCGCACTGAGTGGGCCGCGAAGTTGACGTGCTTCAGTCTCTCTAGTAGCGCAGTGTGTTCCTCTCGGGCCTCCCTCAGCCGGTCACCAGCGCCGATCACCGCCTCCCGCTCCCAACGGAGCAGGTCCGCCTCCACCCTGCTTAGGTCCGCCTCTAACTGTTTCTGTATGCTCCCTTGTGTGCCCAGGCAGTGGCCCCGTATCACCACTTTGAAGGCGTCCCACTCCACGCTTGGGGAGGACGCCGTACCCGAGTTGTCGGTGAAGTACTGTGCTACTCTGGCCTGCAGGGCGTCCCTGAAGGGTGCGTCTAGCAGCAGGGCGGGCTGTAGCCGCCACGTGGGTATGGGTGGGTGTGGGCGTTCCCATGCTATTGCCAGCGTGTGTGGGTTGTGGTCTGAATGAGTCCGGCCGAGGTATTGCGACTCAGTAATGTGCGGCAGCATTTCCGTTGTCACCATGAATCTGTCCAGGCGGACATGTAGCGTGTTTGCCCCCGAGTAATATGAATATACCCTGGTGTCTGGGTTGTGCGCGCGCCATGCATCCTTGAGGTCCCACTGTGTCGCCCACCCTGTGAACGCCTTCGCAGCCCCCAAAGATGTAGCATCTGGCCTGGGTGGGGTCGAGCGGTCCAGTACAGGGTCTAGCACTGTGTTGTAATCTCCTCCCAGTACCCAGGGGACTCCGTGCCAGGGCGCCAATTTTTCCGATAGGTGTGTCAGGAAGCTTCCCTGGTCTGTGTTTGGAGCGTAAACGGACGCCAGGACCACCGGCTGCCCGTCCATCCGGCCCTTCACCAGTACATACCTCCCTCCCTGGTCCGTGAGCACTTCAGACATTGTGAAGGGGGTGCCCGGCCTGACCCACAATAGTGCCCCACGGGCAAACGAGGAGTATTCTGTGGCGTACAGCTGACCCCTCCACCTGCGCCGCAGTGCGGCCACTTCCGCCCCACATAGGTGTGTCTCCTGCAGTAGTGCGATTTGTACATGCTGCCTTTTCAGGTAGGAATATATCTGGTATCTGCGCGCGGGTGTGTGCATTCCCCTGATATTCCAGGTGCATATCTTAATCGAGGTCATACTAATGGTGTGTACTCCTCCCCTTCTCTCGTACAAACAGCCGCTCCACCAGGGGCCCTCCCATCGCCATCCTCAGCATGCCCATCTCCACTCCCCGTAGTACACTTTGCATTGTTCAGGTAGACATTAGGCGGGGAAAAAACAATAACCAACAATAACCAACTGTGGGTGAGACCCACTGAAATACCAAAGGGGCAGTGGCGAAACGGGCCACCGTCCATGATCTCAATTGAGAGGGACAACAGTTCCAGTCTAAGGGGCAGTGCGCATAAGCACGGTTGAGGCTAAGAGGAAGTTAAGTCAGTTAAAGGAGTTCCAGTTCCATCCCCGAGCCTCAGGGTGCAGGCCGTTTGCTGGCCACCGGCTGTGGACTGGCACACGACATGGCTCTGGTCCTATGGGGCCCCGCCTGTGTGGACCCCGGCCAGTTGGGGCGAAGGGTCGCAGTTCTGCGCGAGCTCTCGGCCCCAGTCAGGGAGGGCATCGCTCCCCCCCAGGCTGCATCTGCAGATGGCCAAGGATGAGTATGGGTCAAGGGGCAACCCCACCATCACCAATCCCTTCAGCCTCCAACGCCACGTAGGCAGTACTCACTGTGTCTGTGGTCCGCTGTCCATTCGGCAGGCAGGGGGGGGAGTGGAGCGCACTCCCGGTTGCACCTGGCGCTGGCTGCGCCTCAGTATCTCCCTCGCCTGGTCGGTCATGGTCCAGACTGGTCTGTGGAGTTAGTGGACCAGGTCCGAGGTTTGCGGCGTGACCACCGGCAGTTCCACAGAGATCTGTGAGTTCGGGATCCCATAGATGGCTTCGTCGTCGTCGCTGGGCGCCGTCTGTTGTCCGTCCTCGGGGTGTGATTCCTGGGAGGGTGGGTTGCTGAGTTGGGAAACTTTCCGCATCGCGTCGCGTTGTTCCTGGAGCATCTGATCCAACGGGGGAGAGTGTCGCGACCCTCCCTCTGCCCTTTGAGACTGTTGTGTTCCGTGCCTCCGGCGGTGTCGCGGGCCGCGTCATCTGGGCCTTGTCTCGCCCCCACGATGGTTCTTGGGTGCCGCGTCTGTGCCTCCATCTAGCCACTCGCTGACCTCCCCGGGGGTCCCGAAGAAGTACGTGTTGTCCCCCGCCACCACTCTCAGCTTTGCGGGGAAGAGCAGGGAGTATTTGAGGCCTGCAGTGCGCAACCTCCTCTTAACTTCCAGGAAGTCATGTCTCTGGCGTTGCACCTGGATGGTGTAGTCGGGGAAAAACATGATCGCCGCATTGTCTATGCGGATTTCACCCATCTTCCTGGCTTCCCGCAGCACTGTGTCACGGTCCCTGTAGTTCAGTATCCTGAAGAGTAGTGGCCTTGGGTTGGCGCCGGTCGCGTAGGGTCTGGTCGGCACTCGGTGCGCTCGTTCCACGACAAAGTGGGGCGAGAGCGTGCCCTCAGGCAACAGGGTCCGTAGCCAGTCTTCCACATGTTGTGCAGGGCGGTTCCCTTCCCATTTTTCCGGGACACCCACGAGCCTGATGTTGTTGCGTCTCGCCCTCCCTTCTGCATCTTCGGCCCTGTCTTCCAGGAACTCTACTCTGTTCAGGAGGTCCTGCACGTGCCTGTCCGTTTGGGTGACTTTGGGCTCTATCTCCTTCATTGCGCCTTCCAGGACCTTGGTTCGGTCGGACAGCTTCCTGTGGTCGTCTCTCAGGAGGGTCAGGTCCACGGCCACGCCGTCTATCTTGGACTCCAGGGAGGTCCTGGTCTGCTGGAGCGATTGTTCCATCCGCTCGACGGCCGCCAGCACGCTGTCTAGTCTCGTGGCCAGTTGCTCGGCAGCCATTTTGTCGAGCTGCTTGTTCGTTTTCCCCTTCTGCGGGGCCCCACCAGTCCCGGTGCGGGTCCGCACCCCTCCTGACATGTGCGGGGGTGTACGACCAGTAGATATGTTGTCCCCGCCTCTCTGGTGGCCCCTCTGGGGTCACCCCCGGCCCGGGTTGGGGATACGTTGGTCAGAGGCCCCCTCTCGACCGTGGCCGGCGCCTTCGCAGGGGGGGGGGCGGGGGGTCCGACGTGTCTGCGCCCCTCCGTGGCCCAGCTCCGCCACGCAGCCCCCGGTGTAGCGGGTGTCCCAAGGGTCCGGGTGTCTCGTGTGAGGCCGGTCACTCCCTCTTGGCCTTCCTTCCTCCCCGCACGTGTGCCTGTGCGGAGGGGGGGGGGAGTCTGCAAATGTCACTGCGAGTGTCTTCACAACGGGGGGGGGGTGTCCGCTGTGCCACCAACCACTGATCCGTGGCGGCGAGTTGTGCGTGGCCTCTCTGCCCCAGCCCCTCCGCGTCTGCACCCTTGCCTGTGACTCTCGGTTTGCGCTCCTCGGTCCTCTCAGGCGCGTCGGAGGCAGCGTTACCGGACTTGTGGCTGGGGTGCTGGGTGTTGGGACTTCGTCGCCGTCTGGGCGGTAGTGGGTTGCTGGCGGCCCTCAGGGAGCGTGGGCCGGGCGCGGTGGCGGGTTGTAGGCGGCCTCGGTCCCTCCGTGCCTGCCTGTGAGTCTGTGATTCCCCGGGTAGCGCCTGGCGATGCGCGGCGCCCCAGGGGCCTCCCGACTCTCCCCCTCCTCACCGGGTCAAGTCGCGCTGTAGCGTGGATGCTGGGCTGCCGTGGTTCGCTGGCCGGGGCAGCGGTGACGAGGCAGGTCGTTGCTGGTGCGGCGGCAGTCTGCCGGTGGCCCTCGAGGAGTGTGGGCCGGGGCCTTCACGCTTGGCCCAAGCCCCGGTCTCTCGTGGCTGCGCTGCCGGCCAGGGGGCCTCCAGGTCCGCAGGAGGATCGTAGGACAGGCCGGGGTCCGGCCCGACGGAGCCTCGGGGCAAAAGTCGGCCAGGCTGTCGGGATGGTCTCCGCGGGTGCCCGCCTGCAATTTCTGGCGGCCTCGATGGAAATTGGCGGATAACTGGCTCGGGGAAGGGGAGCTTTTCACAGAGCTCTACCCGAGCACGTCCTCCGCCATTGCGTGCTTAGCCACGCCCCCTACTGTGTACCATATACTTGTTGAATTTTCTTGACAAAATTATGTAATGGTACCTATGAGTAATTCTCTGCTAACAATTTGGAAACTTACAGAGACTGCTGATTTTGCCTTATAAGCCCTTTTGTGTATGTGTTTGTCTGTGTATTGTCGTGGGTTGGTACAGGCTTGTGCCCCACGGATGTTGAATTGTTGAAGGTGTTATTGTGTTTTACATACCTATATTTAAATATAAACTTTGAGGACCTCTGCCCGGCTGGGCACGTCTTCACTAATATAGAACAGACTGAGTCTATATTCATTCTTCATTTTATTCCTCTCCCTGCAAGGGACCACTGTTGTGTACATATGATTAAGCTCCCCGAGGTCCCTCGCTGATACTTATTGGGGTCCCCTTGTTGTTCAAAATAGACACAATTCCACACCAGCCTGCCAAATAGGTTTCTTAAAATGGAAAACATGCTCTCTGGAACTGCACTAGATTTTGTTCCATGACTAGTTATGCCTCTGGTCAATGTTTCTTTACTGTAACCCCATTGCACACGTAGAATACGAATATGGGGTGAGTGTACTTTGAGAAATTGGGATATTGGTTGAGAGGGGTGGAAACCTCACGCAAGCAACAACCACAATCCTTGCCGGGGTGAACCACAAAAAGTCACTAAATTAACCTGTGCTTAACGCTGTGGTAGATTGGCAAAAAAGCAGTCAGGCTTAACTTGGAGGCAATGTGTAAATTATGTTTGCAGCACACAAACAGTAATAAAGTGAAAACATAACAAATGAAAAATCCCAAACCAATTTAGAATAATAGAGTACATTTTATTAAATAAAATTACACCAAAAGGAATAAAATCCAAATTGTAAAACAGGAGATATTAATTTTTAAACGTTTAGGTGAAAATAGCACCAAGAAGCACAAAGCACTACTTGTGGTTATCTGGTTGTGCAAGACCGGGGAAAAATTACAAGTTCAGGCCAACCTAGATGGAGCGCAGGTCAGAGACGGGGACAAGGTTAGTCCAGCTGAAAAGTTACCTTCTCAAGTCCCACACAAAGAGGTGCTTTCCTGTTGGAGGGGGCCGCAAGGAGGAGGCTTTCAGCACAAGGAGCCACTTGTCACTGGAGCTTCACATTGGTATATCGTTGCCGACTGTCACTAAGTGCAAGTCTTGCATTGTTGGTCATCACAGACAATTGCTGTCGTTGCAAAGAGCAGGTCCCGTAGGAGCTTTATGTAGGTGGTCGTCTTTGGCAGTCGATTATTGGTGCGAAGAGGTACCTTTGCCGTTGTGAGGAAGCCAAACATAAGGATTTTTCATCTTTTCTTGAGGAGGAGTTAACACTGATGCCAGCCAAGGGACCAAGTCCTGGGGTGCATCTCTTGGAGATGGGCTCACTCCAGCAGAGGCCAGCAGCAGTGTTCAGGTAGGTCCAGGCAATTGATTGGTGCTGATCAGCAGAGCATTTTCAGGGAGGACTCTGGCAGCTTGGTCTCTCCTTGTAGCTCACACAGGAAGTAAGCTTACTGACCCTTGCAGTCACTCTGGGTAGCCTGGGATCAAGGCAAGCAGGTCCAATCTTCTTTCTTTAGACAGCAGATCAGTCTTTCCAATGGCAGGGCAGTCCTTATGGCAGTAGGGGAGTCCTTCGAAAACAAGTCCAGGAGAGTTCTGAAGAGTGGTTCTGAAGATCCCATTTTTATACCATGTGATAAATGGAAATGGATTATTAGTTTGTAAGTGTAACTCTTGTTCAAGATGTAAGAAAAGATATGGTATTTAGAGGACAGGGTTATTTGAGGATGGGGGAACTCTTGCTCGAAAGCTAAGCAATGCTCTAATATATGCAGGGTAGGATGATTTGAGTATGATGCTGGACAGTTTAGCACAAGAGAGGTGATACATGATTTTGAGCCTAGATGAAGGTCATGAGAGTTTACTTGTTCACAATCGTACTTGAAAATATAGTGACATACAGTGTTATCTTCTAAGAATATATAGCAAATTGAATGTTGCCTTTTCTTTGTTTGTAGGTGCTGTATAAAATATATCATTAAAACGTATCCTTTTCTCTGTCCCAACAGATCACCATAGTTCCATAACCAACATCTTCTGGAGGACCCACGTTTCACATTTGCCAATTTTGGGAAGTTGAGTTTCCAAGTGAAAGCCTCCCTATGCTGAAAGCAGCTCCTTACTGAGGCGAGGAACAAAACTAGTATCTTTCTGAAAAAAAACACCTGAGGTTTTCCTTTTTCATGGAAATGGGGATGCCCCAATGACACCTTTTCTCCTCATATAAGTGTCCCAGTTTTGGAATCCGGAGAGCGCTCCAAATGTTTTAATCAATTCAGTGGAATCGTTTTTTGGAAATCCACTGAAAGTTTGTAGGAGATACATTTATTATTTAATTTGGCCATACCTTTCCTGTCCTGATGGGAAATCAGTTTCATGGGCATTCTAATGGGTTCTCTTGTTAGGTTTTAACTCACAGCATTCCACAGCTTAGAGTATACTATAAATATGCCAAGCTGGGTGAACACAACAGATTTCTGCCACAGAGTTCTTATCAATGCTGAAGAAGACTTCCAGGATACATCAAGCTAATCTTCTGACTGAAGATAGAAACACGGAAAGGAATGCACCAGGTTGTACATTCCTTCTTGTGCAGGAACGGGGGTGCAAAACAACAGGGGGCACAACATGTGCCCCCCCCGCATCCACCCCTATGCACAGGGGCACAAGTGGGACCTGTAGGGCCCCCTTTGTTGCCTTACCACCACCCTTTTCATGGTGGTGCGACCGCCATAAAAAGGGTGGCGGTGAGGCAACTCAAAATATGCTTGGTGGTGCCGCTGCTGCACTGCCAACATATTTTGGTTTAGAACCACTGCGAACCCACCACAGAATCCTTGATCCACTGAGGTAGCAGTAGTTTAGTGGTGGTCTGACTGCCACACTTATAATACTGCAGCGGGCCTGCAGTGGGGTAGTGGTTGAACTGCCACCATGACTACCGCAGTTCCATGGACCACAGTAGTCGTAATACAGTCCTTAGTCTTTCACAGTGTCAAACATGTATGTATGTAAATGTATAGGCATTTATATAGCGCACTACTTACCCGTAGGGTCCCAAGGCGCTTCGACCGCTGCGAAACCCTTCCTGGCTTCCCTGAGAGATGGTCCCTTAATGGGTATCTCCAGGGTGAGACCAGGCATCCCCGGCGGTCTGGTGGGGCCGTTAGTGAAGATGAGGCAAGCTAATGCCCAGAGTTGCCGAGTGTGATCGCTGATCAGAGTGGGCACCGAGGCGAGAGAATTATCGAGTCCGCTGACCCTGGTCCAGAAACCTGCCGTGCCGGGAATCGAACCCTGGTCCCGGGCCGTCCTCTGCTCTCGGGTCTGCCGCCTCTAACCAGTGAGCCAAACTACATGAATAGTTTATGTGACAAATTACATTATGATTTTATCAGTCATCATCTATGATAGCAACCATCAGGAGACTTTCCAGTTCCTTCTAAAGAAACGTGTTAGAACAACCGTTATGTTCATTAGAGGATCCCCTTTCAGCGTAAAGCCACACCTTTTCATGTACAGTGAAAATTCCACTTCTTCATACTTCAATGTGAGAACTTGCTGGCCCCAGTCAAATACATTGTGAGGTAGATTTCTCCAAACTTTGCATCACTGCAAAGCCAGATGTTTCAGTTTTAGTGGATATGACTTTTGCATCAAAAACCACGGATGTTAATGTGAGAATGTACATGTGCCACCCATGGGACGCCCATTGATGCAAATTAATGTAAAGTAACGCAAAGCAGCACAATCCGCTATTTGAGATATTTAATGCAATTTTCCAGTACGAAAAAAAGTTTTACCCTGCAAAGTAAATGATTTATCCGGACCATGCTGGACAACGGAGAAACCGCCGCCCTCATCCTGCTTGACCTTTGGGCTGCGTTCGACACGGTCTGCCACCGCACCCTGACAACCCGCCTCCGCCACGCCGGGATCCAAGGAAAGGCCCTGGAATGGATCACCTCCTTCCTCTCCGACAGAGCCCAAAGAGTCCGTCTCCCGCCCTTCCTCGCAGAAGCCACCAAGATCATCTGCGGCGTACCTCAAGGCTCCTCACTCAGCCCCACCCTCTTCAACGTCTACATGAGCCCCCTCGCAGCCATCGCACGCAAGCACAACCTCAACATCATCTCCTACGCCGACGATACCCAACTGATCCTCTCCCTCACCAATGACCCCACCTCCGCCAGAGCCAGCTTCCAGGACGGAATGAAAGACATCACAGACTGGATGAAGCTCAGCCGCCTGAAACTGAACTCAGACAAGACGGAAGTCCTCATCTTCGGCCCATCTATCTCCGCCTGGGACGACTCCTGGTGGCCCCCTGCTCTGGGCCCCCCACCCAAGCCCACAGGCCACGCACGCAACCTGGGCTTCATTCTTGACTCCTCCCTCACGATGGCCAGGTAAGTTAACGCCGTTACCTCCTCCTGCTTCAACACACTCCGCATGCTCCCTAGGATCTTCCGCTGGATCCCCACTGGAACCAGGAAAACGGTCACCCAGGCCCTCGTCACCAGCCGTCTGGACTACGGGAACACCCTCTATGCTGGAACCACCGCCAAACTACAGAAAAGACTCCAGCGCATCCAGAACGCCTCAGCACGACTCGTCTTGGACATCCCCCGACACAGCCACATCTCCGCCCACCTGAGGGACCTGCACTGGCTCCCTGTCAGCAAAAAGATCACGTTCAGACTCCTCACCCACGCACACAGGGCTCTCCACGACTTGGGCCCCGAATACCTCAACAACCGCCTCACGTTCTACACGCCAACCCGCCAGCTCCGCTCCACCAGCCTCGCCCTCGCCACCGTCCAACGGATCCGCAGAACTACCACCGGAGGAAGATCCTTCACCTACCTGGCGGCCAAGACCTGGAACACCCTCCCCACCCACCTACGACTCACCCAGGACCATCTCTCCTTCAGGAAGCAACTCAAGACCTGGCTTTTTGAGCAGTAGCAGCCCCCCCCCCCCCCCCCCCCCCCAGCACCTTGAGACCCTAGCGGGTGAGTAGCGCGCTTTACAAATCCTCTTGATTGATTTATCAAGATATCGCACTGGTTTGCATCTCTTTTCCTGGCATTGAATAGATGCTAAGTCTTGATACATCTGCCCCATTATCCTGTTGAGGTTCAACAGCTGGAGACTGGGCCTTCTTCATCACAGCCTTTAGGTACCTAAATTATTTGCACTTTGCCCTGCGCAGTGAGAGAATTGGTTTCAATAAAAATTTCAGTTTACGATCATCAGAGCTAATTCCTGCTATTTCTGGGTCGATGGATCTTTGACATTGAGTGAGATTAATCAGGAGCTGTACACCACATGAAATTTTAAACACAATTTACTAGTCTATTTCTTTTAATGAATAATGAGAGTTTGTTATGAGTTAACGGGTTCTAATATTGAAATTTCTAGTACATAATCTTTATTCAAGGTCACAACTTAATTTGTATTAATCTCAATCATCAAATATGGACAGAAATCATTAATCAATATTAGTCAATCAAATAATCAGGATAAAATGCATTAAGTGTGTTTCATAATGAAAAGAATCCCTATTCTAGGAATGAGGCGAAACAGTGTCATTCAGATCCCATAAGGAGTTCTAGTTAGAGAGAGTGCGAGTACAAGCATAACGTTTAAAAAAAAACAGTTCAATAAATCAAGAATCGGCCAAAGCAGAACTTCTCATAAAGAGATGTTCAAGAAACTCAGTAGACTCTAAAAGCAGCTTGTATTGGGGTAAGTAAGAAGCATGGAGCAAAGTGTCCTACTGGCAAGTCAGGCCTATTCTAGAAACACACACTCTTATAGACAAACAAAAAAATAGTTGTTGCAGACTTCATGTTGCTTCTTCTCTCATCTGTTGAGCCATCAGCTTTTGATGCTCTCTTGGGAATGCGTTCACTCCTGATTCTTCTCACAGGAACACAGTATTCTTAAGGCAGCAATTTCTAAGCTTGCAACTAAGTTTTAGCATTTCTAAGTTTCACATGAGTCATTTTCCCATTCAAGTCTTCTTTCCCACGCACAAACTAAATGTCTAACCTTCTAATAAAGCAAGCTAGCAATGGTCTATGTAGAAGTTGAAACATCTATATAACAAAAAGAAAACATTTTGCACAGCAGCCATTCATTGGAAACAAATCAAAAAGGTCAAGATCAATATGGCAGTGTCTCAGCAAATTAGGCCTAGTATTTATGTATGCTTGCCTAGTGAAATTTTTACATTAATCTGTGTTATAAATCTCCTTAGCTTTGCACAATAATTAATATTTCTTCTCAATAATTTTAAAACACTTTTTCAATTCCCACCTCTGTTGGTTATCTAACATCACATTTTCTTCACAAATGAATCTTTGGAGTTTGCTCTCATCCACAGTTGAGCCATTTCTTTCTTTTCATATTCTCATACTCCTTTAACCTCTTGAATTATTGATTGATGTGATCATTTAATTCTAATTCCCTCTTTATCTGATTCTTTCTCTCCCTGTTCTTTCTTTTATTAAAATAATATCTACAACTGTTACAAAAAAAACAAGGTTAATAAGCAAAACCCTCTTAATATTATTGGCACAAATATCACCCTAAGAACTCCTCCTCAAGTAGCAGCAAACCAGTTGCTAGTAGCAGAAACTCCTTTAGAACTAGTAGTACTGGTTGCCACCTTGTCCACTACTGTTGAAAGTTTTCTAATCTTATCGGCATTCTGGAATTCTGGGAATCTTACCCAGCGAGAACCTTGCCACGATCCACAACGCAGCACAGGCGCTGCCAGCACTCTTGCTCCATCGCTTCTCTGCACTCCCGTAGCCTGCCCGCCCCCAGCCGCCCGACCCCTTCAGCCACCTGGAGGTCCGGCCGCTGTGTGGAGTGTGGGCGTGGACTACAGTTCCCAGCAGCGCTAGCGGCGCACACCGAGACCTTTGCGCGCCAGGAGGCGCTTCAAAACAGCGTCACCCCGACCGAGGGGGTGAATCTTACCCAGCGAGAACCTTGCCACGATCCACAACGCAGCACAGGCGCTGCCAGCACTCTTGCTCCATCGCTTCTCTGCACTCCCGTAGCCTGCCCGCCCCCAGCCGCCCGACCCCTTCAGCCACCTGGAGGTCCGGCCGCTGTGTGGAGTGTGGGCGTGGACTACAGTTCCCAGCAGCGCTAGCGGCGCACACCGAGACCTTTGCGCGCCAGGAGGCGCTTCAAAACAGCGTCACCCCGACCGAGGGGGTGAATCTTACCCAGCGAGAACCTTGCCACGATCCACAACGCAGCACAGGCGCTGCCAGCACTCTTGCTCCATCGCTTCTCTGCACTCCCGTAGCCTGCCCGCCCCCAGCCGCCCGACCCCTTCAGCCACCTGGAGGTCCGGCCGCTGTGTGGAGTGTGGGCGTGGACTACAGTTCCCAGCAGCGCTAGCGGCGCACACCGAGACCTTTGCGCGCCAGGAGGCGCTTCAAAACAGCGTCACCCCGACCGAGGGGGTGAATCTTACCCAGCGAGAACCTTGCCACGATCCACAACGCAGCACAGGCGCTGCCAGCACTCTTGCTCCATCGCTTCTCTGCACTCCCGTAGCCTGCCCGCCCCCAGCCGCCCGACCCCTTCAGCCACCTGGAGGTCCGGCCGCTGTGTGGAGTGTGGGCGTGGACTACAGTTCCCAGCAGCGCTAGCGGCGCACACCGAGACCTTTGCGCGCCAGGAGGCGCTTCAAAACAGCGTCACCCCGACCGAGGGGGTGAATCTTACCCAGCGAGAACCTTGCCACGATCCACAACGCAGCACAGGCGCTGCCAGCACTCTTGCTCCATCGCTTCTCTGCACTCCCGTAGCCTGCCCGCCCCCAGCCGCCCGACCCCTTCAGCCACCTGGAGGTCCGGCCGCTGTGTGGAGTGTGGGCGTGGACTACAGTTCCCAGCAGCGCTAGCGGCGCACACCGAGACCTTTGCGCGCCAGGAGGCGCTTCAAAACAGCGTCACCCCCGCCTCGCGGGACGCGAGCGGGACGCCGGGCGAAGCCCGGGCCAAGGGCGGGCCCGTTTCAGCCCGTTCCAGACTGTGCAGGACTGGACTGGGCCACGGTATTTCCATTTATTGTCATATATTACCTGTATCAGTACTATACTGCTGAATACCACTTCTGCATTAGCCCCAATACACATTTGAACTTCTGTACTATTTGGATTCCATCTAACAATGAACAAACGGACCAGAAGCAAAAAGACCTCTAGCCTAACTGACATCACTGGCCCACTAGACTTATTCATCACCAAGACTCATGAGGTCATAGACAACAGTATCCAGATACTACAACGCAGGGTATCCCATGAACTGGAGGTTGCAAGAAGGTCGTCCATGGGGCCCCTGGCCTCTGCACAAACCCCTCAAAAGGGTCCAACCGCCCCCCTGCTTAAGCAGGCTGTCAATATGAGTGTACAAATTCATACTGTACCAAATAGTGTTGACCTATCCGCTACCCAACTTTCTTTGGGGTCCAATTCCTCTGAGGATCTGGAAATGACACCGGACCTACAATTCTCCCAAAATACACAGGAACATGAAGACATTGTAGATCTTGACCCCACAGGCAATGGGGAAGGGGCTATAGCAAAGAAGCCAACCACAATCATGGAAAATGCCCCACTTGAGGCAGCATCGGCTGCGCAAAACACCAAGACCTCCCGTAAATCTACCACTAACATCATTGTACCTGGCCAACCAACTCCTATTAATAATGGCATTAATTGTACAGTAACACCCCATGTCTCCTGTCCTAGTGAGGCTCTAGGAACACAAACACTGGGCGTTGTCACACAGAGACCATGCTCTGCTTGTATAACATTACACGACTTCATTACAAGCAGTCTGGGGCAACTGCTAAAACACCACCTGCAACCCCTAGAGAAGAGCATTATGATTATAGAGAAACAACTAGCTAAATTAAATGCTCCAGCATTTAAGCAAAATACACTAGGCACGCTTGCTAAGGGTCCTGGAACTGTAAATAATACAAATTCGAAGGCCCAATGTCCAACTGCATTAGGCACTCAGCCTAAGCCACAACCACCCAAAAAAGCCGCAAATCCAGAAGCTCAAAAATCTAATAATCATAATATACAATCTACCCCACATCCTGTGACAGTAGAAGGGTCGGGGAAACAAAAAGGCCCTACTGAGAACTCCCAAAAAACTCCGGCCTTGACGGAGTCCACTATTCAAACAGCGAAACAAAAGGATATCATATCAACATCTCAAAAAACCCATCCACCACAGCTACAAACAAATGAGAGGAAGGCCCCAAGGTATAGACGCCCGATACATCTCCCGCCTGAAGCTACCCCGTATACTGTTATACTTACAGGGGTCACAGAGCTGGCGGATGATACGGACGAACCCCCCTGGTCCCTGCGAAACAAGGTACTACAGTGGTTAAGCCAAAACAGACCCCTCCACCCTCACAATCATGGTAGAATTGTTTCCATGAGGAGAGTGGCCTGGATTGGTGAAACCAAAAAATCCTTAAAGGGCGACTGCATTGTACTCAGTTGTGAGGATCCCGCCACGGCTGAGTACATTTCCTCATGGCCAGCCTTAGAAAAAAGGGGGGGCGTCGATGTACAACGCCTTTCCTTTTTCTATCCCCCTCTGAACATCCCTAATTATGGTGATCCAAATAGCTGGGAGGAACCACAGGACTGGACCTGGACGCAGGTCGGGCACTATAATGGGAATAGGAATAGGTTCAGGAATAATAAAAACAACTGGAATGGAGGGTGGGAAAATCACCCCTGGCCACCGAGAAGAGAGATTGCATACCCTGATTTCTGGAGGGGGTTTCCCACGAGGAACAGGTATGACTGCTTGGATATGGTCGATTGACCAATAATGACAACAAATCCTAAACCGACAAATCCAGGCACTCCTGTAGATACCCCTATTAGCGAGAAGCAGACTGTCATTTCTAACAGACCATCAGTAGGGCATACGCCTGATCCTCCTTCACAGAGCATATTTTGTACCCCCACAACCCCACAGATTCCCATTCAAATACATAGGGAGCAAGGATTAAATCTGGAGGGTATAGAGAGTCCAATCCCCCAGGTAGCGGTAATAGAATCCACCAGACACAAACTAAATTTGAAAATTACATCCTGGAATATAGCGGGGTTGAGCAACAAGGTAAGGGCCCACCCGCTCTTATCATTCATGGCAAAACAGGATATAATATGTTTGCAGGAATGCTGGGACCGGGAGGAAACACATATTGAGGGCTTCAGCACCCACTATATCCCGGCAATACAGGGTAATCGAGGCAGAGGGTCGGGGGGTCTTTGCATCTTTACTTCCAATCTGTGTAACTTAAAACTATCTACACACCTGCCGAGTGGTTCCAATATAGAGGTAGCTAGATCCCTGCAAGGACTTCTAATTAAAGTAAGGGGCTGGTCCCTCTTTCTGGTAAATATATACATAAATGTGCCCAAAACCGAGCCTAAAGCCTTAATAGCGGAGCTGAATACAATGCTCACGATGGGGGACCAGAACGCAGACTGCATAATGATAGCAGGAGACTTTAATTGCCACCTGTGCCCCTATAGTGCCACAAAAAATTGTGGAATCTATAACTTAAGAGGGGATCCCACCACACATTTCGAACACTCGATTATCGGGAATATGCTCAATCAATTAATGCATGACTGGGACATGGGGTTCGCTAATGAACTCTGTGAGCCTCAAGTAGCTTTCCAGACAACATTCTTTGGGTGGGGGCAAGGCACCACAATTGATTACATCCTAGTGACCAACAAGAATCAGGGTTGCCTGGTGGGCTTTAACATGGAAGATTTGGCATTAAGTGACCATTTCCCAATAAGCACTACAATCGTGATTGACAAAGATGAGTCCCCTGAGCTAAGCATACCAAGCATCCTTCACGGCCGATCGGTCTCTCTCGCAAGAAAGAATGGCTACGCTATAAAATGGGGGAAAATTGATGGTACAACTTTCCTAAAAGACCTAGTGCAGAAAGAAATGGACCAATTCATGGTCTGCCTAGAATCTAACACCACTCCCCAGCAAATTATAGCGGCATATGGGAATATTGTCGCCACTATAAACGATAAACTTACAAAAAAATTAAAAAGAGACATAGTAAAGAGAGAATATGGCTGGTTTAACTCCGCCTGTTCTAAAGCTCACAAAGACCTATTACAGGTTCTAAAGACACTTCCCAAGGATAATAATGCCATTAGGCTAGCCAGACGTGTCTATAAGCACACGCTACATCAAAGACAAGATGAACTTAAAAACCAGGCTTGGGAAGCCTTAGTAAAGGCAAGCTCCACAAGGGACAACGTCTCTTTTTGGAAGGAAATCAATGCCCCTTTCTTCTCCCAGGACAACAGGACAGATTCGATGGAGGTAGCAATACCGGAAGATTCCTGGATTGACTACTTTTCCTCCTTATACAAAAAAGAGGCATTAAACATGACCCTAGAATATAACATCTATAATAGCAACCAAGATAGCTTCCCACTAAACACTGTTTTTTCCCCTGCTGAGGTTGAATTAGCAATCTCGCAAAGCGCAAACTTAAAAGCCCCAGGCCCAGATGGAGTCCCCATTGACTTATTTAAAGTCAATGCAGAAATGTGGGCTCCATTACTAGCAAATGTATTAAATGCGTACAGCACATTGGGATTCCCTGATTCATGGCATGAGGCCATAATCATCCCAATATTCAAAAAGGGGAATAGACAGGACCCAAAATGCTACCGCCCTATCTCCCTGCTGGATACATTAATGAAGGTGGCAGGTAGAATCCTACTAACCAAACTACAAACTTGGTCTAAGGATAAAGGGATTCTCTCAAAATTGCAGTACGGCTTCAAAGCTGGAGTTGGCACTGTAGAGCAGGGTCTCAATTTAAATCTAATAATAAATAAGTATGTTAACAAGAAGCAAGGGAACCTCTACCTCACCTTTGTCGATTTATCCTCGGCATTTGATTGTCTTGACCACGCTGTGCTGTGGAATACCTTGGCAAAGATGGGAATAGATAAAAATATCTTACACTTCATACAGGAACTATATAGGGATGCGGGCGCAGCGGTTAGGTATGGCAAAAATGGAGAGCGAACAAAAAAATTCCCTATAGCAAAGGGTGTGCGTCAGGGTTGCATCCTCGCCCCTTTTCTTTTTAACTTATATATCAACGAGATAGCAAATGTTTTAAACGACCTCAGAGTTGATTATCCCAAAATAAATGGTACCTCAGTATCTTTATTATTGTATGCTGACGATGCTGTGATTATGGCCCGCACACAGCTAGGCCTCCAGAAAGCCATAACAGGTTTTTCATCTTTTATGTCTATAAGAGGCCTAAAAATAAATGAAGGAAAAACATTTACAATGTCATGCTCCTTGCGAAAAAACACACCAAATTGTAAAATCTTCATAAATAGTAGCAAGATAGCAATGACTAAAACCTTCTCTTACCTAGGAATTATATTCAATAATAGGGGAACATGGGCACCAGCTATAACCTCCAGAAATTTAGCTTTTGCCCGTACAATAGGCGCCCTTAAACACTTTGCCAAGAGATTGGGCAGGAAACCCGTGCATATATTACTTAAGATATATGCTGCCAAATGCGTGTCCACCGCTGTATATGGGGCAGGCATATGGGGCATAGCAGATAGCACTCAGATTCAAACAGTGGAAAATGCCTTCCTTAGATATTTACTCTCAGTCCCTCGTTCCACGTCCACCACTGTGTGCCATAATGAACTAGACAGAATCCATATCATAGATCTTATAAAAGTAGCACCAGTAATGCTGTGGTATAAGATTTGGACATGTGAGGACACAGGGTTTAATAGGGAAGTAATTACTGATTGTTTAAACTATCCGGTATCTACCAAACAACCATGGTTAGCGTATGTGAAAAAGTTCCTTTTCTCCATCGGCAAACCAGATCTTTACATAAACCCTATAACTTGCACACAAATATCAAAAAAATCTTTAAAAACGGCGTGTTTAGAGTTACTGGCGGAACGAAGATGGTATCTAGATGGGCACAAATCCACCATAGTAGCGCACCGTAATATCTTATATGGCACGGGAATCCACGCCTACTTAGCACCAACTTACTCGTGTTTTCATAGAATGCTCCTGACTCGAATGAGGACGGAGTCGTTCTATAGGCTTGTATCTTTTCCCACTACAAACATTTGGTCGGCAAACATGGAAAAGTGTCCATGTGATGAGACATCTAGACAGTCAAATATACATTGTATACTGTTTTGTAAGCATTATGAATGGGGAAGGAAAAGATACTTGATACCACTCTTAAAGTCATGGGGGGTGAGAACCTGTAAGATTGCATTGCTTAGACTATATATGCTGCAAGACGAAATTACTATAGTGACAATGATAAAATTCCTTACGTTTATCGTAAAATGTAGGGGGTCTATGGGCAATGTATAGGACCTTGTGGATAATTTATAAAAATGAAAAATCCGTATTATAGTGTTCCTCATAAACACCGCATAATACGTATACAGCAGCAGACTGTATGAATACCGAGAGTCCTGTAAATGAATTTTAAATGAATTTGTTGCATTTCTATTCATTTTATCTAGATGATGTTTCTTAATACGACATTTTTTATGAGAAAGAGATGTATATAGTATTTGTATTTTTTGTATGTCATGCTTTTATGGTTTTTATGACAAAATACCGAATAAAGCTATCTTGAATTGAATTGAATTATCGGCATTCAATAAACCCCCCCCTGGTGGTATGATTGCTCCAAAATTAACTCTATCTTATTGTGTTCCATCACCTATGCTATGCGTATGTCTGTGTGATTATGCCATCGCTAAAGCATCTATACTATATACATGATAAATCTTAGGAAACAGAAAAGCTAAATAGCATATACCTTCCCAATCAGCTTGCAATTGAAAATAAGCATCCTGTCCACAAATGAAATAAACTTTCGGAATGACTGTTTCTTCTCCTTGGCAAATTTGCCATGTGCCCCCATAATTTCAAAGGTGTGTTTGCAAATACTAATCTCCACTGGTCTGTTTCTAAATTGGTTTCTTATTTTGTAAACATGTTTCCCTTTTCTCTCCTGTCTAATTTTAACTGTAGATAGATCTTTATTTTGTATTTGCCTTCTTCTTTCTTCCAAACGTTTTTTAAAAATGCCTTTCCCTTTGTTTCTACTATATGACATGTTTGTTCTCCTTCCCTCTAATGTCATAATTAATACTTTTTTCTAAAGTTCACATTAAGCAAGTTAAAGTGTTTTTTTTGTATGCCTTAATAGTGTCTACAGTCATGGATGGCCTAAAATAATACCAAGCTGTGTTCATTTCTTTTGCCTATGAGCATAGATTCATGTTCTTCTCTAATGAAACTTTTGAAAGAACCATGTCATAATTTGGGTAATAATATTCAATATGTTCTTGCTAAATACTAAGCTAAGCACAATACTACTTGTGATAGCGTAATGCAAAGGTATGTGTTTGGTATGTCACTTCCTCTGCAGTTGCTCAAGGTAAAAATTGTACAGTTGCAGCAATCCTTTGCATCTAATGCCTGAGTGTATTGCTGAACTAACTTAGAATACACATTTGTTAAGTAATCTTCTTTCATGTAGTTCACAAATGATGCTTCCAATTTTTCCTCATCTGTTGTGTATGTAGATGTTATAGGAGCAAGTGTAGACTTAATTTTCTCTTTCTCTGGTGTGAGATAAAACCCTATTAGTTTGTTAAGATCACTAACAGGGCTACTAAAAATATACTACCCATAATGATCTTGCATCTGGCCCTGTTTAGGAAATACGTTTGTCTGTAGTCAGCAAAAATATAGCAGCAATAATTCAATGTTCAGATCAGATTTTGTTTAAGGCAGCTTCTTGTGTTTTTCTTTTGCAGTGAGTTATTTCAACTTTATTTACAGTAATCTTTAATTAGTCATCCCTAATCCAACTACAAAAATGGTCTTTTGCACTCTCTTATTTAATAATGTCTCTCAAACTTTTGTTTCTTTCCAGAAATCTTTTTCCAACGACTCTATCCAAATTTGTTTTAGTGTGATGTCATAGGGGCTCAAACAGTTCAGATCTCAGGTCACTCAAATCCTCCACTGATACATTCAACACTTGATACGCGCAAAATGTTCATTCGGGTGCAGAATACCTCCAACAAGGCACTCTTGCACTCTTTGATCTTCTCAGTGTCTGTTGATCTTCTGTGTCACTTACACCACTTGACATTTGATCTCAATTTCCTTTGAGCATAATTTGGTGGCCATTCAGCATTCTGGATGACTGTTCTTGATCCAATACTTGTCCCTTCACCCGGATCATCTATCTGTTCTGGTGTTTTCTCAGGTTGCGATGCAGGCTCTTCTTCTTCAGAAACTTCAATGCCGCTTTGTGAAATCACATGAATCTGGATTGATGCAACTTTTTGTAGATCTTCACCTTTTTTTCTTCTTGCTATTGTGTCTCTTGTGGTGATGCTTCTTGCAAGTGTCCAGGTTCCGGTTATTCTGTCACCAGTGCTCTTGGTTCTGGTGCAAAGAACACTATTTCCTCTTAGCACACTTAACAGCAGTATGTGTGATGAGAATCACCTAGATGTGGCCTTTCTATCTCGGTTCCAAACAAGATTTTCATATGTGCTTCTTGATCAACATCCAGTCACCATGACTGAGGTTGTGGCACTGTTCCTGATGCAAATTTAAGATAGCACCTTCAACCTGGTGAGAAACAGAATGCACCACATCAGACAATTCCGTGCAGTAATAGAATATCATGTCATCAGTGATGTTCAAAAGTACATTCACAGGTAGAACAGGCAGTTTCATTGCACGCCACATCAATATCTCAAGTGGGTAGAACCATGTCTCCCTGTAAAGAATACTTTGGAGACTCATCAACATCAAAGGCAAAGCTTCTGGCCAATTCAGTGATGTGGAGGCACAAACATTTTCCAACATAGACTTTATGGTTCCATTAACCTTTTCGACAATTCCAGAAGCTTCTGGTCAATAACTACAGTGCAATCTCTGTTCGATCTGTAACGCTGCACAAAGCATCCGTAGGACCTCATTGATGAAATGAGCCCCACTATCTGACTCCAGAGAACCAGTAATTCGTATCTGTGTTTCAACTCTCGCAATAGCAATTTTGCTTCAGTGAGACTGTCTTTTCTCCATGTTGGGTAGGCTTCCACCATTGAGAGAAAATGCACACTATAACCAGGACGTATCTCAGCTCGTTATAGATAGGCATCTTGATAAAGTCTATCTGCATTCTGTTGAAGGGACCACCTGATCTCTCTATGTGACTTAATGTTGCTGGTGTTCTTTTCCCTAGTTCTGCTAACATGTCACCCAACGATGTCACAGTTCTTCTGCAAGTATTCTAAATCTAGGATTAAACCAATTCTGTCAAAACGGTCTCACCATAGAATCTTTTCCTAGATGTGTTGGGCCATGGAAATGTTGTGTCATAGTAAAGACTGGTCTTCCATCTGCTGAAAACCAAATGTCATTTGCATGTTTCCCACATCCTGCTCTGATTCAATCCTGCTGTTCAACTTCTGAAACATTTTCCTGCAATCACTTGAGCTCTTTCCATGAGTCAGCTACTGGCAACAACATCGAAAATGCAGTGTTCTCTTCAAATTCATTTTTGTTAGCCCCATAATATGTGTAGGCCACAAGTGCACAATCCCGTGCAACTTCATCCACAAATCTGTTTCCAGTGGTAACATATCCATTGCCACTTCTGTAAGATGCACATTTAACAACTGTGACTTCTGTTGGCATTTGTAATACCTCAAGCAGTTTCATTGCATGTTCCCTATTTCTGATCGGTGTACCAGAAAAGGCCATGAAACCTCTGTGTGACCATAGATATCCAAAATCATGGACCGCACCAAAGCCATATTGACTATCTTTAAATATAGCCACTCTTAATTGGGTTGTTAGACTGCAAGCCCTAGTAAGGGCAATTAATTCTGAAACTTCTGCGAGGTACCTCCTCAAAGCCATGAAGTGTCCACAACATCTTGAATTGTACAGATAGCATAAGCTGCTCTCAAGGTGCCTTCTTTATTACTCAGACATGAACCATCTGCAATGAGTACATAATTAGGCTCAATCAAAAGTTTATCTTTTATATCTGGCCTTGGCTTAGTGCATAAATCCATGACATCTAGACAATCAGGTTCAACTTCATCTCCACTGGAGTCCTCATTTTCAGGTTCAAATTTAGAGACTGGTTAAAGTATTAGCATAGTTTAAGAATGATATTTTCGGCAGCGAGGATCTGCTGCTCATCCTTTGTAAGTCTGCTGTGTATCATGTACTGGGTTTTCATTCGAGTGAGTACTATTTCTACAGAGTGTCGGGCCATAACAGTTAAAGAGATATCCCATCACTGTGGGGCACATGCTTCAAGCATTTTAGCGGTCGTAATTGGGCCGATTTGCAGAATCGGCCTGTTAGCGACCGGTAAAATGCTATTTGCGATGCATCAAGCCTGAACATGTATAGGATAAACAGGAGGGAACCCATAAACCAAGTTGGGATGGGTGTAGACTGTAAGTGTAAACAATTCCCAACAGGTATCAATAGGAAGACAGTTCAAAGGATGTATGCAATATGCATTACAATTGAAAAGAAAAGGAGTCACTGTAAACTTGAGGACAAACGGGTATTATTCACCATTTAGAAAGCTAGGCAGGTCTTTTTGCAAAATCATACAGTTAAAACAGCACTGTATACAATAAATGGGGTGACAACCCGGTGGCACTTGGTGCAAGTGGTATATACATGAATATGTACAGTGAATAGTGACGGTAGTGCAAGTGCAGGGGTGAAAACAGCGTGGTCGGCGCAAAGTGACAGTGAAAAATACACAGAGTAATGGCTCCAGGGATTTAAGTAGTAATCACTTAAAACAAGATTCAATTCCAGGAGTACAAAACAGGTAAAGCGCCATAAAATTAGGCTGTATTGTCGACGGCGTTTCGATCCTCTTCACTCGGGATCATCATCAGGACGGGGTTGTCGGGGGAAGACAGTGAAATCCGCTGCTGTCAAAAGTCGTGCAGTCGGAAGGGCTGGAAATTAAGGTCCGGAGCTGAAAGCAGGGGTGTCTTGAGTAGACGGTGAATATCAGCGTCTGAATCAATCAGAGGTATGCCGGGTGGGTGATTCCAGAAGCTACACCCTGGAATCACCCACCCGGCATACCTCTGATTGATTCAGACGCTGATATTCACCGTCTACTCAAGACACCCCTGCTTTCAGCTCCGGACCTTAATTTCCAGCCCTTCCGACTGCACGACTTTTGACAGCAGCGGATTTCACTGTCTTCCCCCGACAACCCCGTCCTGATGATGATCCCGAGTGAAGAGGATCGAAATGCCGTCGACAATACAGCCTAATTTTATGGCGCTTTACCTGTTTTGTACTCCTGGAATTGAATCTTGTTTTAAGTGATTACTACTTAAATCCCTGGAGCCATTACTCTGTGTATTTTTCACTGTCACTTTGCGCCGACCACGCTGTTTTCACCCCTGCACTTGCACTACCGTCACTATTCACTGTACATATTCATGTATATACCACTTGCACCAAGTGCCACCGGGTTGTCACCCCATTTATTGTATACAGTGCTGTTTTAACTGTATGATTTTGCAAAAAGACCTGCCTAGCTTTCTAAATGGTGAATAATACCCGTTTGTCCTCAAGTTTACAGTGACTCCTTTTCTTTTCAATTGTAATGCATATTGCATACATCCTTTGAACTGTCTTCCTATTGATACCTGTTGGGAATTGTTTACACTTACACGCATCAAGCCTGAAGGCATTCACAAAACAGGTAAAGCAATTTTTACAATTACCTATTTTGCGAATGCAGTTAGGGAATGGCAAATTGCGATTCCCTAATTGTGATGCATTATGCATTCGCAAATTGCGTTTTCAAACTTCAAGTTGATGGTAATTTGCAATTCCTTTGAAAAATGCACTAAAATGCATTTTTCAAAGTGCAAAGTGGTACATACACCACATGTGCATGCTTACCTTTGTTGGGGGTGCATCAGGGTGGCCTTTTGGTCCCCTTGAACCCTTGAAATTGCATGCGCAATTTGCGATTACCTATTTGGTAATCGCAAATTGTGAATGCTGTCCCATTCATTCCTATGGGCCCATAGGAATGAATAGAAGGCATTCGTTAATTGCTTATCGCAATTTGTGAATCACAATTAAGGAATGTGTAGGAATCGCTAATATTTTAGCAAAACCTAAATGCATAAGGAATTGCGATTCCTTAATAGCAATTCCTTAAGAATCGCTATTAAGGGATCGCTATTGCTTAGCTGGATGCATGTGGCCCTATGTTCTCATTTCTCTCAATACTGACACCAATCACTGCAATGCAAAAAATGTAAGACACCAAATGGGAGCCGAGCTTCACCTTCTTCCAAGCGGTATGCACCAGATCATTGCTAAGCAGACATTTCACAGGCATGAATGGACTCACAACTACCATTAAGGAACCTGAGACCCCCAACCCCTTTCAAAGGGAACCAGAACCACTGGATAGTGGCTTTTACAGTTGCCAGCTGCAGCAACTTGGTGGAACACATTAGGGAATAACTGCTCTGAAGATGCCAGATGACACCAGATGGTTGTCATGGTAGCTCCAGTGTCTCACAAAGTCTCCAACCTCTACCCACTGATGGTGACCCACTGCCTGTACTTCTTAGTATTGCTAAGCATGTGGGTTCTCTGCACCATCCCTCCGTCACCCATGGACACTAGGGTAATGTCTACTCTGTCCCCTAAACTATCTGGGCCATTATCCTCCCTAGGCGATACACTAGCCAGCCCCAGTGAATGCAGACCGGTGGGGGCTGTGCCTGCTTGGGATGCTTGGTATCTCCCTTGAAGTGCCCTTCCTGTTGGCACTCATAGCACTTAATGGGTGCCTTTCCTGCAGACCTACTGTCAGGGAACCATTTCTTTTTCTTCTCAAAAGGGGGATGGGAGTCCTGGCCCCAAAAACAATTTTGGGGCCCTTTAGAGAACTCCTTGCTTTTGCCCCCGCTTCTTCTGGTGAGAACTCTGCCCACCCTTGTGGTGATCTCCCCCAGATACCTTCCTGTGGACCCTGGTGCTGACCCAGCGTCTGCTTCCTTAGCAAGCTCCATGGGTCAGAGAGCTTACTGTCAACAAGGTGGTGCAGATCCGGAAAACAAAGACTGAACATGTGCTCTTTTGCAAACAAGGTATACGACCCCTGGTAATCCTTTACCTCATTGCCCTTCACCCAACCATCCAGTGCCTTGCAAAAGGAATCAACACATTCTACCCAGTTCTGTTGGGATAGCTTCTGACTGTCCCTGGAATTCTGCCTATATTTTTCTGGAGTCAAACCACACTTCCTGATCAGGGAATCCTTCATGGGGAGGATATATCATCCTGTCATCCACATCTAGGGCAGTAGGGTGTCCCTACCCTCACTAGGGATATGCCTCCACAGACTAGCCCCCAATCAACCTCAGATATCTTGTGCATCTGAAGGGCAATCTCATAGGCCTCAAACCATCTCTCTATGTGATCTCCCGCCACAAAGTCAGGCACCAGGCACTTGTTAATGTGGACCCTCTTGTCTCCAACGGGCACTGAAGAATTGCGGCTAACACTGGACTACACTTGCATAGCTTTTTTGTCCAGTTCCTTAAGAAAACTCACACAAGCCAAACACTCCAGAGCAATTCTCTCGTCCATGACCAGTTTATTTTGCTCTGTTTCCATGGCCAGCCTTTTCTCCTCTAAGGCTTTCCCCTTCTCCAATTTCAACTTGGCCAGTTCCAATTTTAATTTCCTCTCTTCCTTTCTGTGGGGACAGGCCTCTGGATGGCACACCTCTCCCTGGCTGGGGAGGGGGGGGGGATCACTTATCCTTGCAGGATGACCCCGCCTCCCCCACAGGGTACCAGTCCCAGACTCTCCTGTGAGTCCTGGTCCAAATCCTTCTCCTCATCCAGCTCCTCATCCTCCTCTGGAGTTGTTTTCAAAGCAGCATTAGCTTCTGCCAAGGCCCTCAGCATCCTTTGCAGCTCCACCTTCCTGGTGGAGCTCTTTGCAGGAAGCCCAACTCTCTTGCAGAAATCCCTGGGCTGGGCCACAGTATACACCTCCAGGTTGTACAGCTCAGTGTCCATTTTAGCAGATGCAGGTGCAAATGTAGAACCTCCAGTCAGAGAACATGATTTTAGGGAAGTAAAATAAAAAATGCCAATCAGGGAGAATTGACTAAAATTAGTCTGTGGGATGGATTTATAGTGTAAACCAAATTACTGCATGGCACTGCACAAACACCCTAGTCCTATACTCATGACTGATCACCAATGTTAGAAATGGAGTTTCCGGTTAGCAGAGGTATGCACCCTGTCCAAGCAAGAAACACAATCCTAGTCAGGGTAAGTCAGACACACACCCTAAACTAACCTGTGCTCACCCTCTAGTAGCTTGGCACAGGACAGTCAGGCTTCTTAAAAACATAAAGCGCCAACCAGGGCTATCTGGTTGCACTAAAGTTCAGGCCGACTGTGATGGAGTGCGAGTCGGGTTCAGGGGCCAGCCTTAATTCATGGTTGTGTCAATGTGGAGGATGAGATGCAGGGAGCAGAGGAGAAGATGCATTGGAGTAGATCCTTAGGGGCAGATTTCCAAGCCCCTTGCTCCACTTTTGCGTCATTTTTAACATGGGAAAAGTGACATAAAAGTGGTGCAAGGGGCTTGGAAATCTGCCCCTTAATATTTAGGCAGTGAGTTGTTCCAAGCCATGCAAATCGGAGATGCGTCGTTGTCAAACCTCTAGATGTAGGTATTGTGTCGTCATCAAGCCATGCAAGTCGAGGGTATGTCGAGAACTGTATGCAATGTGCTGTACATTCGGCAATGCGATGGCTTTGGTACTTGCAGTAGCGGCGATGCATTGGCATAGAGAGCGATGTGAAGTTTCTGAGCCAGGCAACGATGGTGATGTGTGGATTTTGGCAGTTGCAGCACTTTATGCTCACTTCCAAGGGCCCAGGACTCAATTGGCACCTCTTGGTAGGGCAAGACTCTCAGGTGGCAGAGTCCAGGTGCTGTAGATAAGTTGATGGAAGTCTACTTCTTGGTTGGAGAGAGCCAGGTTCATTCCTTCCCACTCCAAGGCAGGAGGGCATCAGACAGCAGGTCAGCACAGCAGAGGAGGAGTCCAGCAGAGTGACAGTCATTTCAGCAGCGCAGCAGTCCTTCTTCCTGACAGAGTATTCATAGGTTCAGAAGTGCACTGAGTTGGTGGTGACAGGGGTCCAGTACCTATACCCAGTTGTGCCTTTGATGTGGAAACGTGAAAGAGAGGACTTTGAAGTGCACAGAGTCCCTGCCCTTCCTACCCTGGCTCCATACTCACTACAGGGGAGTATGCAGCCCTTTATTGTGGGGACAGGACATAGCCTATTCAGGTGTAAGTGTCAGATTCTACCTCCCATCCTGCCCACCATCGTCCTATTAGGATGTGGATAGCCATCTGTCACACCTAAGCTCCCTTTGTGTGTGGCTGTATAGAAGGAATGCACAAAACCCAGTGTCACTCACCTTAGAAGTATATTCAGAGACAGGTGGAAGGCGCCAAAGTAAGAAAATGGCAGCTTTCTAAAAGTGGAATTTACAGAATTACCATTTAAAATCTAACTTCACCATAAGTTAGGATTTTAAATTGTGATTCCAGGAACACCAAACTTGGGGGTCCCATCTCTTCCCAATTAGAAATTACACGTATAAAATGCAATAGGGTAATAAAGAGTTTTTCACTACCAGAGCATGTAAAACTTAAAAATGCATGCCCTTCTTTTAAAATATACTGCACCCTACCCTAGGGCTGTCCAGGGCCTGCCTTAGGAATGACTTATATGCAGTGGCGGGTCCTCGGCTAATTCGTAGGAACGTCGCCCCACTGCTCTTATAGCAGAGAAAAAGGGAAAAATTAAATTATAATAACGTTATTATCATTTTATTTTTCATTGCTGTGGGGTGGGGCTTATGGCTCAGGGAGGAGGAGTGTTTTGTGCGCATTTAAGTGCGCATGAATGCTTGGCCAGCTGTCTTGGCCAGGCCAAACAGTCATGCGCACTTTGCATATTCCTCACCAGGCTTTAATGCAAAGGCTCCCTGTCCCCGATCCAAGGTGCTCAAATTAATCACAACACTGCTATACTATGTTGTGATGGGCTCAGGGGAGCCTATGTGCCCGACTGCCTCCTGCAGCTTCTTCCAAACTGTAGTCAGGAAGACAAGAGAATGTATATGTAAATGTCCAGTATTTGTAAAGCGCGGACAATTACCCAAGGGTGTCAAGGCGCTGGGAGCTGTCAGGAAGATTAAGCTAGCTATTTCCCAGAGTCACATGGTTCTGGGCTGATTTGCCACCGGCACCAGGGATCGAACCGTGAGCCTCTTGGTTCTGGAGTCAGCTGCCCTGGCCGTTGTGCCACACCTCTTCCCTAAGACGAGAAGAGAAGCGGAGACGGAGGAGAGACAGTGGAAAAGGTAAGTGGGTTTTTTGAAGATATTTTTCTAACCCCCCATCACCCCCACCGCACCGCACCACACCATCCCCATTCCCCACCAGCCACCACTGCTTATATGTATTCAAAAGGAAGGTTTGGGCCTGGAAAGAGGTTTCACTTGCCAGGTCTACATGGCAGTTTAAATTGCACACATAAGCTCTGCAGTGGCAGGTGTGAGACATATTGGCAGGGCTGCTTAAGTGGGTGGCACAGCCGGTGCTGCAGGCCCACTACCAGCATTTAATTTACAGGCCCTGATCACATGTAGTGAACTTTACTAGGGACTTATAAGTAAATTAAATAAGCCAATTCTGAATAAGCCAGTGTTACCACGGTTAAATCAGAGAGCACAAGCACTTTCGCACTGGTTAGCAGTGGTAATGTGGACAGAGTCCTAAAGCCAGCAAAAAAGAAGTCAATAAAACTGGAGGTCAAAGGCAAAAAGTCTGGGGAAACCACGCCAAGGATGCCAGGTCTAACACAAACAGTGACACAATTTTAGAAATTGGCTCTAATTTTAGAAAGGGGGCTGCCCTTCGAGCTAAAGATGGCTGTGGAGAGGATGAACTCTGTTCGAAATAGGCAAGTGTTCCCACTCAATGACTTGAAAGATCTTACATCAGATATGAAAAACTGGAGAGTGACACACCATGCTGGAGAGTATGGGATTGATGACGTAGCAGCACCAAGGGCTGGGTTCTCTAATAGTCTGGAATAGATCACGCACAAGTTTATCAGAGAAGCAATGCTTCTTACTTTAATTAGAACTACATTTTTTTTTTTAGAAAACCATCGTGTGCCTTCAAGAGCTTACAATAAACTAATCCTTCATTTCATTCTAAGAGAGAGGGAAACAGGAGAAAGTCAAGCTCGAGATGGGGCACGCATGCCAAAAGAGGCCGCCCAAACTCCTGGGGCTGTGGTGAGAGGGGACATAACGTCAAAGCGAAAAGAAGACAACGAAAACCACACAACATTAAAAGTTACCACCACTCCACCACCCCCTTCTTCCAATAAAAGACTAACAATTGTGAGAACAACACTTTGTCTGAGAAATGAGTGGGTTCCAAAACAAAAGGAATAGCCTGGGGGCAATAAAATAAGCCAATCAGTCAAAGGCCATAAAAAACAAGCATTAAAATGAATGTGCCAGGGACACACATAACTCAGACTGTGAGAGGCTGTCGTCCAAAATGAGAAAACAATACACAAACATACCTTAAACAATAGCATGCTATTAAATGTATGGTGTGTGGTTGCAAGATGCACTGAAGGCAGCTGGCTGTGGAATCTAGGTGCGTGCTTATACAGCTTTGCTTATGGTGTTGCACAACTGGATCTTGGCCATGTACAGCATTTCTGTTTTGATTCTGTAGATAGGAAGGTGAGCGGATGAAGGGGGCTATGCAGGGCCGTCACGGTTTGACAGATGGCATAAAGCCATAGGCCCCTCCCTCGATACTGTCTCAGCTAAAGTTAGTGTCATTAATGGAGAAGTGTGGCTCAATGGTTAGAGTGGCAGACCCTGGTGCAGAGGTCTAGTCCGGGACCAGGGTTCAATTCCCCGCCTCGGTGGGTCTTGGTCTCAAAAATTCCACAGACCTGATAATTCTCGCCTCGGTGCCTATTCCAATCATGGAGTCCCACTCTGCAACTCTGGGCAATAGCTTGCTTAATCTCCACAACGGCCCCCACAACGCTAAGGATGCCTGGCCTTCACCCTGGGGGTGCCCAGGAGTGGACACCTCACAGGGAAAGCCAGGACGGGTTCCACAGCGGTATTCGTACAAGCGCCTTGAGACCCTTGCGGGTGAGTAGTGCGCTATACAAGTATCAATTTACAAGCAAGCCTGCCATCTTCATTAACTCTTTCACTGCCGGGGTGTTTTCGCACATCTGTGCTGGAGTATTTCTCCAGAAAATCGGCATTAGGTTGTTTAAGCACATGTACCTCTTTGATCTCTTTGTGCGCCGACGCAAATTATGCTTTTCCGGTATATTCAGGGCTTCCTACTGGTGAAACCCTCACCGCAATTTCTCATTGCAGCTTGAAGATATGATGAACACAATGTTGATATTTACATTTTTCAACAGATTTGCTCAATATTTTGGTACATTTCTCAAATGAACATGCATAAATGTACAAATGTCTGGATGTGGATTTTCTATAGCGCAAACGTAGCCATAAAACAGTGGAGCGATGTACAGTGCCAAAGACAAGCATATATTCAAATAGTGTTAAGAGAGGTGTCTGGTTTGTAAACTGTTAAAGCGTTGTGCACCAGGGTTCTTTAAAGGGGTGCATTTTCAACTCTTTCCTAAATTGGAGCTGTGATAGAGCAGTCCTGATGGATACAGGGATGTTGTTCCAGATCCTGGGTGCATTGGTGAGCTTGTCTACAAGATATGTGGGGTTGCTGGCTGTGATGCCTTAGCAAATGATGCATCTGGTTTTGGAGATGGCTTGGGCCAGCAAGGGGAACCAATGGAGTTACATCAGGATAGAGAAGATGTGATCATATTTCATCAGGCTCTGGATGAGACAGGCTGCGGTAATGGGTGCCACTGTGAAGCCTAAGAGGCTGTGGAGCAGGTCATCACCTTCATCCAGATGTGAAAGTACGAGGGCTTGAATAGCAGGTCTTACGACCCTTCGTGAAAAAAACAGTTTCACATACTTTAGAAGTGACAGCTGCTAGCAGGCCATCTTTGTTTTTTCAGGACTGTGCCCCTTGAGGGTGAGGTTGGTGTCCAGGGTGAAACCAGGGCACTTAGCTTTTAGTAGGAGTCGAAGTTCAAAGCAGGCAAGGTACTTGGCATTGATGCAGGTTGCTACTGTTTCTTGTTTGTTGCTCTAGGCAAATAACAAGATCTCTTCCTTGATTTCTTTGAGTTTCAGAAAGGCACTGGACATCCAGGTCTACATGATGTGCAGGCGTTATTTGATGCATTGAATGTCTTAAACAGAGAAGACTATCAAGTTGTGTATCATCGATTTATTGGTAAATTAAGATGCTGTTATCTGTGATTAGAGCACGTAGAGCTCTATATAGAGGCTGAAGATGACAGGGATGACTAGGGAACCCTGGGAACTCCACAAGTGATATAGATGTTTTCAGCCCTGGAGATGCCCAGGTGAACAAACTAGTGTAAGTTGCAAAGCTAGGAGTGGAATCAGTGAAGGACATTGTCAGTGAATCACATTCAAGACTCCAGGATGATACGTATGAGAGTTGAATGTTCAACTGTGTCGAAGACAACTTAGAGGAACAGCAATATCAAGATGCAGGGGCTATCTTCATCGGTGGTCAGCAGGGCATTATCTATTATACGCAAGGTAGCAATATCCTTGCTGCAGCGTGATCAGGATTGTGAAATGGTAACCAAGAAAAATGTTGCCCTGGATGTCTGGAGTCTGGAAAATCCAAATATGTGTCTGTTTTCTTAAGGACTGTAGTCTGGACAATCCATGCAGCATTATTATCACAGATCACTGTGCCAGAATCACGGTTCATTTGATGATAGATATCAAACTCAGGACTATATGGAAAGTATAAAGAAACAATATTTTCTAATTCGGTATGACCTAAGAAATATGCTGGTGTAGGCCAGACATTCCTTGCCCTGATTGGCTGCAGAACATTCTGGACACCTTCTTCAACAACATTGTAATTCTCTTCGGTCTCCCTCATGCAGGAACATACGACTGCTAAGGCTTGACCTACATCTGAGTTCTTCTGTATCCCCTGATTAACTGTGTGCAGTGATTTTGACAAATTAAGAAAGCAAATGAAGGGGCGTGGCTTAACATCATGGCCGCTTAGACGTGTTTCTGCCGAGCTCCTTGCGACGGCCTGAATAATGGAAGGATCCTGTACCATCCTGGCCCTAATGTAAGCCCTAATCGAGCTCTGAGCAGTGGTAGACCACACCTAGCCAAATATCGGCGAGCGAGTACTTGAGAAGTGTTTCAACGCCGCTGAAACACAGACAAAGTCCACGAAGAGCAGCAGCGCCATCTTTGGCTAGAGAGCACCGAAGTGAAAAATCGTTGACGAGATCTGGGAGCCAGTAGATCCGGCGAGATACCCCTGAGACAAATACAGGTAAAGGCAACAAACCGAAGGCACCGAGGAGGAAGCTGCAGAGCCCAGCGTGCATGATAGGTGACAACTGCTTCCCTGGTGAGGCAAGGAGTTATGGCATATTGCGTTCTAACCCTCAGAACAAACAGCGGGGAAGAAGGCAGTATAGCTTTCGATTAACCTATGTAAGGAGACTGGGGAGCCATGAGTGTGTGGGAGGCGGTGAGTGTGCCCCCAGAAGAATAACGGGTTGTGCCGGGAGGGACCGTGCACTCACTAGACATCCGGCGAGGGAGCAGAGCTGATCAGGACAGGAGATGAGGCCTAGGTCCGGGAAGAAGCCCATAGACGTGACCAGGTGGAAGAAGGGAGCCTGAAGTGATGCAGGCCTGGGTGCCATGAAAAGCTGATCTTCGGCCCAGTTGGAGGCAGGAGGAGAGCCTCCCAACTCTGACTGTTGGTGCCATTGAGAATCACAAGGGTTGCGTGGAGTGACGGTGTAGAGGCCTGCGGCAACAACAAGGGGAAATTAAGGGTACGCCAGAGACCTTGCCCACAACAACATTGTGGACACACAGCTGACCCAGGGGCTGTAAGCTGGGACGCTTCACTGCGAGGATATCGCGAAGCTGGGCAAGGCTGGCAAGGCTGCAGCGCCGGGGATATCCGTGCCTCAACTGAGAGAGGGCTCACGTGGGGGACAGGCAAGAGGCAGATCAATCTGCAATGTAGGAACGGCCAACCGGCCAAACCTACCAAGTAGTCACTGTGGTGGGTGATGTAATTTAGCCTGAACACGAGAAACAGACAATTGAAGGTAAATAAGGGGGAACATCAGGACAAAATAACCGAGCTTGACCAGAAGTATTGAGACAGGAAGTCGGGAGCTGGTCCTACAGGTCCACTGCGGGAAACCACGTCAAGGCTCCCTTCAGTTAGGGCCTACAGAGCGGGCGAGATTTACAATTAGCAGAGATTGGTCAGAGAAGCCAGCAGTCCCTATGAGGAAAGGCAATCTCAAACGTTGCCCAGCCCCTGGCACAGGGGTTGGAGTGTAGGGTAGATGATATTGATGGCGATCGGGCTCTTACAGAGAGGAGCGCTGATGGTCCCCCCACACTGACGGATGTGATCCAAGCCATCCAAACGACCAGAGATGATACGGTCAACGGAATCGACACAGTGGCCATAGAAGTCAACATTGCTGAAAAGTGACCTGAGGAAGGTCTCGGATAGGTTGGCCACCACCAAAAAAGATGTGGACACCTTGCAGAAGGAAATGAAAAATCTTAGTGGCACAATGGTTGAACTCAAAAGCAGGTAATAAAATTAGAAGAGAGAGTGGAGGACTCTGAAGGGAGATCGAGAAGGTGCAATTTAAGATTTATTGGATTTCCCAAAAAAGTGGAAGCCCCCTCGACTGAGCTATTTCTGGAAGATTGGATTGTCAAGGACATTTACCCCAAGAAACTTTCCAAGGTTTTTTGCATTGAATGAGCGCACAGGGCATTGGTGCCACCTCCTAGGCCTGGAGCACCACCCCAGGCCATTATTGCAAAACATTTCAATTACAGAGACAGAGACCTTCTCCTACAATAGTCTTGCAACTGGGGGCAGATATTTCTCGAGGGACTCCCCATTTTAATGTATCCAGATTACACCCAAAGAGTACAGGACTAGAGGAAATCCTTCATCACAGTCAAATGGAGATTATGCGACGTGAACCTGAAATACAGTCTCATGTTTTCTGCAAAAGTGAGAGATGAAAATGAAGGACGCACACTATTCTTCTTTTCGACAGGGGACGCATGTGATTGACTAGACACCAGGGGAACAGGAGGGAGAACCCTGGTCTCGTCCACGGGTTCCACAGGAAAGCAGACTGCAACGACTACAACACAGGAGCGTAGGCAGTCCAAACGGCAACAGCGGACAGATACCACAGTGGGCCCGAGCCGGATCAAAGTCCTCCAGGATGGCACGCTGCAAGTATCTGACAGGGAGACGGTGCCGGAGTCAATAGAGATGACACAAGATCCAGAGTCTGATGTCGGAGATCAGGGAAGGGGACACAGATGAAGATAACCAGAATTTCAAAGGGCATATGTACAGATAAGTGACAGTAAATGCAAGCGCACGCTGGTGTGGAACTATGTATATATGAAGTTAATGATGACATGTGCAATGTATAAATGGAACATTAATAAGAACAGTTTCTGGAGAAGGGGTAAGAAAGGGCAGCCGCGAGGCAGGGACCTCCCCACCAGAGTTCGGGCCCACTGGTGAAGCTTGAGAGTAATCTCACACCTTGGGGGTACCAGTTCTCTAGCACAGCACTTGACAAAGTACAGTTTTATAAGGTTCTGAGTGAGACCGGAATAGTGTCTGGACCTCAGACATTTAAGTTATGGGCTAGAAGGATATATAAGGGTTGGGTGGAGGGTGGAATAGGGGGGTATGTGGTGAGCTTTACACTGGTTGTATTACAGGGGAAAACACAAGATCAAGGGGGAAATGTGCTTTTTTAATATGTACAACCGGGCTAGATAGAAAAGAAAAGTAGGGGCGAATACCGAGAAGGAATCTCTGAAAATACTTAATTTGAATATTAGAGGTATGGCGGGCCTAGAAAAAACGCTGCAGAGAACATGCATTTCTGAAAAGGTACAGAATAGCGGTAGCTGGACTGCAAGAGACACACATATGGGGGATACCATCGCTAGCATGCGTAAAAGATGGAGAGGACAGCTGTATGCTAACTCATAGTTGGGCTTTGCTTGTGGAGCCCTTGTGTGAGTGGTTCCTGGCGTCCCCTTTCAAGACTTGAACCGTGTCCTGGATCCCGAAGGGAGATATGTAATCTTACACAGGAAGTGGGCGGGCAAAGAGCTTTGTATTATTAACATCTATGCCCCGAATGCGGATTGTCCTGATTTCTTTCCATTCATCTTTAAAGCAGTAAAACCATATATAGGTGCAGAGATCATCCTCCTGGGGGATTTTAATTGTGTGTCTTTGATGCAGTCTTAGACAGAGAGCCCCCTAGAGATAACACCAAACCCCACATGCTGGGATCACTGGAAATGTTAATGCACAGTATGCAACTCAGGGATGGGTGGAGGCTAGGAACCCACTAAAGCGTGTTCTCCTGGTACACCCCAGTGGCCAATATATTTAGTCGCATTGATCACTGCTGCCTTACACCTGGGTTATCCGTGTTCACAAAGGGAATTTCCTACCTTCCTCGCTATTCTGATTATTTTCTCATCTGTCTTTTTCCTTCGATTTAATTAGTTGTATAAGTATTTATAACTCGTTGTCCATTTCATGCCTTCCAATTCATTTTGCTATTTGTTATTTGCATGCAATGTTACATTTTACGATTTGCCATATTTAGCTCGTTCATTTTGTTTCTTTGTTTCTTCCCCACCCCCCATTTAGACGCAGGTGTTTATTGACTCCGTTTTATCATATCTTCCTCAATTATATCTTTGTACTTTTTCATATGTCTTTCATTGATTATGTTTACTATGTTATCCCTATTCTATGTTTTTGGTTTCAATAAACTTGAACTTAAAAAAAAAAAAAAGTTATTCTTATCAAAAACAATAACATTGGTATACGCAAAATGTGCGTTATATTTGAAGCAGGGGAGGAGCTGAGAAGAGAAGCCTGTGATAAGTGAAATGTGTATCTCCGCTGCGCGGAGGCAGGGTTTTTGTAAGTTGAAGTGACAAACCTGAATGAAAATGTACTGTTATTATGCAAAATGCTAATAAAAAAAGAAAAAGAAAGCAAATGAAAGCAAAATGCCAAATTAAAGTACCTGTTCTTGTTCACATTAATTGTGCCTGAAATTATGAACAGTTACCACAAATATTTATCTTTAACATGTACAAATTTAATGGTTTCTAGCTGTGTACCAGCCCGCTTTTTTTCCTAATTGACTGGCTTCCTGAAGATGAGTTTTGTCAAATTATTTTTTTTTCCAAAACCTATTAGTTCCCTCCACTCTCCCTCATGCAGGAAAATATCCCCGACAAGGTGTGACACCAATTTGTGTTCCTTTGGGTCTCCTGAGGAGTGAGGGGATATCAGCCATTTATGGTTTTTCTATTAGCTTGGGGTGCCCACAGGTGATAGACTGGTGCAGGGCATCAGGGAACATTGGAAAGCAATTGAAAGAGAAATGTGATATCATGGGGCTTACTTACCGTTTGTTGCATGTGTCACACCTGGGCTGTAGTGGAAACATAGTACAACCATAATTTATACATCCTACAGTTCTTTTATTGTGTGTTAGACCTCTTGTGTTCTGATTGACTGGCTAGTAGAATACAATAAGCTTGACGTTTGTTTGCTAGCCGTTCATCACAAAGTCCACAACTTCACATCACAAAAATGTGAGCAAATTCAGTTTTTTTGGTTGAAATTTCTTTTAGAAAAATCAGTTTTTTTAAACCAAAGTTTGATTTTTGCAGAGCAATCTAGCTAAATATTTAGGGAAGTAACTAAAGAAGCCACACCAACCAGTGTGTGCTTTCCAAAGAGGTCCTAGGTGTGAGCCGACCCCAGATTCAAATACCGCAGCTACCAATATCACAAAAATCAACTTCATTCCAAGCTTCTTTCTTGGTTGCATTTGTAGTCCTTTCCTGTCTGGTCATGGATAATAGGCGCACCCTCACTTACAAAGTACTATTTTAATCAGGAGAAGTGTGGGAAGGCAAAATGATATGCCATTTGCAATTATGTATGGAATTTCTCTATATTGTTGGTTTTCTATTGTAAATCAATGACATGTTGCAAAGCCTCCAAAACCAGGCTGCCTGAATGTGGTTGAACCTGAGAAACTGTGTCCACATAAAATGATCCCTAAAAGTGCTCCACTGGCTCCCAGTGGATGCCAGTCAAGTTCAAGCCCACTCCACTGTTAATATGAACTTCTGGGCACCAAACGTGAAGGACCTCATCTATCACTGCACAATGCACCCAACACAACCCTCTTATCATCAACTGCAAAGCGATTATCCTACAATAGAGCACTGGAAATGCACGGCCCAGAATGTGGAGTGCCACTGAACCTTAAGTTGAGAGCTAAACCAAACTACAGTCTCTTCTGAAAGATCCTTAAAACAGAATTGTTCCTGTTCCTCTGCAGTTTATTTTTATGAAAACAGGAATAAGAATTTAAGCTTATCACCCGGGTCTTCCTCGCCCAACAAAATTCTAACTTCACTCTCCTCTCAGAATAGAGACACTGACTTAACCACAGCGCTCTGGAAGTGAATGAATGAGGATCTGCAGTGCTCAAAAGAATCTTATTAAATAAAATTAGGAGGCATGGACCCATAGAATGTAAGTAGTGCAGCACAGCATCCAAATGTGCTACTACATTGTGCTGCATTGCATGAAGGGGAAATATAATGCACAGATATAGGGACTAAGTACCTGATTTAGAACTTGGCGCGGCTACCATTGTCCGGCCGCGGCGGCAAATCCAAGTACTCTGCCAAGCTGATATAATCCCGCCCACCCTATTTAGATGTATGCAGGCCGAATCTCCGTCTGCGTTGGCAGAGTGTTTAGCGCCGTATACGCAACTCACCGCTGCCGATGTGGTGGATCACATTGCTGGAAAGTAGTACATTTCTGCCGTCAGGGTGGTGGGGTTGCACCAGGCCTGTTTAGAGTGAATCCGCTTTGGTACGTGGTCAACATTGGACTATTCCTGTGGCTGTAGGCTGGATGCTTGCATCACACACCTGACGTGCTTTGGCTAATTGTTTGCACCTGCATACCACACTATAATATTTCAGACCATGATTCTTTGCCATTCCACAGCTGCACAAAATTGTCAAACTGCGATTTTTCACTTGTCAGGTTGTATCTGTTTCCTTGTAACTTGGTAATTTTGTTATTTATTATTTTTGGGATTATTACAATAATTTATGTTTATCATTTCATAATGCCAGGGAGGAACCCACGTTTTACTGAGGGAGAATTGTCAGTTATGGTGGATGAAATCATAAGAGTAGATACACAATTATTTGGAGACCAAGTCCAACATACACCCCCTATCTCAGAAAAGGCAAATGAGGCCCAGAATAGTTGACAGAGTGAATGCTATAGCAAACAAACTGCACACACAGAAGGAAATCAGGAAGAGGTGCAATGACCTAGGGAGGAGAGTGCGTTCCCTTGCCTCCAAGCGTCACCTGGAGGCCCAGGGGACTGCTGGGGTTCTCCCAGCTCCCCTTACAATTCTTTCCCTGGTAAAAGGCCTTGCAGATCCACGATCCTGAAAACTTGACAGGATTTCCTGGTGGAGGGGAGACTGGTGAGTAATAATTTATATACGTCAGTTAAATTAAAAGTCCTGTTTGCTTTGAAGTTAGCTGTTGCTACACAATTTGTTTTTACATAGAATCCTAATTATATATTAACATCTTGTTTGGCTTGTTTGTTTGAATGTATTGAGTTATATGTTAGATAACAGGTTTCAATAGCCTTCACATTTCACATGATGTTATGGAGCTAGTAAGTGTTTGTACTCCAAAAAACAAATATGTGCTTCACATAGTAAATGTCTGTTCTCTCCTCACAACAGATTTTCACAGGGTATGTTCAAGTTACAGTTTTGCAAGTGTAGGGAATGTTTCATCGAAATAACTACAACTACCATGATGCCTCTTTCAGTTTTGCGAAAATAATCTTGTCAATAAATTTTACTCGTTCTCCCTTTTCTATCATATGTTGACTTATGGTAAAGTGTAAGTTATTGATCAATCTCTATTAAATGTTCTCTTCGGAAATTGTGTTGAATTGTGTTTGTTGTTGGATTCTTGTCATGAAATTGAATTAATGTCATTAGTTTTACAAATCAAAGTTTGTTGACCCACGTAAATTTGTATGCTGAATATATGTGGCATATGTGAAAACTTAACTCTGCACTGTTCATATGATAACAAATGCTAAACAGCCCTCTAAGTTGTGTACATGTTTATTTCTTTAGCTTGCTAGGCCTTCGAATGGTTAATTTCACATTTCTCCTCTCTACTGTGTTTGTGTTGAATGGTTGGTAAATTTCATGTATACTTACTAATTTATTATTTTCATTTCAGGACATCTTCTTACCTGTTTATTTGAAGTCATTTTGTATGAAATATAAACTGGTTTTTTTTTTATTTTTTATTTTTTTTCTCTTTTTATTCCTCATATACCAATTTGGGTGCTCTAGACGGAGATCCTCTCCCCTCCCCCTGGCATCACGATGTTACGCCCACAGAATTCGACGCCAGAGAGAGCCGGAAAAAGATACTCCCCTCTAGTGTTTACTGTTTGCTTTATCCACCTCAGCCTCTGTGACTTGGCGACCCTCGGATTGGTTGAGGACTAAGCACCAACAGTACCCAGGTGAAATCATCGGAATACTCTCATCTGTTCCGCCATGCCACAAGGAGCTCCCAGATCTTAGACTCTGAGGAATTATCACATGCTATATCAGACTCACTAATATAAATAATATACCTTAAACAATCAGAGAAAGTGGGAGCATCTTCAGATTTCCATACTTTACATATTTCTCGTCTAGCCAATAGCATCACATAGAAAATAAATTTAGTCTGCTGATTTGCAAGCTGGTAACCCGTCCCCAGACCGAACAGAATCATTGCCGGTGAAACCACGATCCGTGTTCCTAGTACATCCATCAAAAAACCCTCAATTTTTTTCCAAAACAAGTTAAGGCTAGGGCATTCTACAAACATATGCAAATCATCTGCCTCTAAAGATTTACACCTTGGGCAGCTATATTGTAGGTTTGTGATCCTTGTCAGTCTTTTTGGGGAGAAATACACCCTGTACAGTGTGAACAGATGGTTTCGTTTAAGAGGAGCGGATTTTACTATTCCGTTCACCAGACGAAAAGAGTCCCCCCACAAGTCTACCAGTTTGTTGCTATCCAGCCCCACAACATTTCCCCAGAGATTCTGAAGTTCCAAATCAGTAACTCCCTCTTTTTCCATCAAAGTCTCATACCAAAAAGCGAGTTCTTTATCCCAACGCCCCTTTCTATTTACAAAATCAAATTTCGGGTTAGATGTACAATCCCATATTTCCGTAGACCACCAGCTTGACAGCTGGTAATATTTAAATCTTGTAAGGGTTCCTCCCGTCAACAGAGAGAGGGAATCCCACCCCAGTAGCTGTTGATCATTTTGTAAATCTCTCCACTGCATTAACCCTGCTAATTTGAGAGGGGTTGACAGTTGGTCTCTAAGGCATTCTGGGGTCCCTGGAGAGTCCTATATTGGGGCCTGAGAGGCGTAGTATGGAATTTGTAATTTTCTCCTGAAGAAAACCCAATTCTTCAGAGCCGTGACTAAAACCTTTAGCCTGACCTTTTTGTAAAATCTGGGGTCTCCAAACTTGAATAAAAAGTATTCGTGGCCTTGGGGGATACCATGCAATATTGCTTGAAACAAACGTCCCAAAAAAGATGTATCTGCCTTACCTGCCATAACTCTGAAATTTTTAAAGTGGAAGGAATGGGCATAATGCAAGATGTCAGGTAGCGCCAGACCTCCCATTTTTAATTGTCTTCTTAACTTTTTAGCAGAGATTCTGGGCATTTTGGAATTCCAGATGAATGAACCTATTTTTCCTTGTAGTTTTCCCACCGCCTTTGTGTCGAAAGATAAGGGTATTGAATTAAACAAGAAAGTTACCTTTGGTAGTATAATCATCTTTATAAGATTAACCCTCCCGAAGATGTTTAATGGGAGCCCGGACCAACGCTGTAATTGACCACAGATTTCCTTATACACCTTGTCCAGATTAACTATCGATATCTGAGTAATGTCCTGGACTAATTGAATCCCAAGGTACCTCATCCTTATTTTTGTTTCAGGCAACACTGCCTCCTGGTTCCATTGCATGATTTCCGTTTTATCCTTATTTATTCTATAACCAGAGGTCTTTCCAAAAGCTTCTGCATGTTCAAAAAGTCTAGGTATTGCTACCTCAGGATTGGAAGTGAACATTAAGAGGTCATCTGCATATAGGGCGAATTTTAGATCCAGATCGTTTATTGAAAAGGGTTTTATTAAATGATCTGCCCTTAGTTTATTCACTAATGGCTCGATATATAAATTAAACAATAGGGGGGAAAGGGGGCACCCCTGCCTAGTGCCCCTTGATATTTGAACCCAATCTGAGAGCGTCCCATTTACAAAAATCCTTGCCTTTGGGTTCAAGTACAGTGCTTTTATAGAGGTGATGAAGTTAGTAGGTAAGCCGAATGCGGACAATACATCCCAGAGATAATCCCAATTTACCTGATCGAATGCCTTTGCGGCATCTATTGCTACAATAGTCAGCGGAAGTTTCTTATCAGTAGAATAGTCTATTGCTGTGATGGCCTGAAAAGTCAGCTCGTTAATCTGCCTACCTGGCATGAAACCCCTCTGATCCTCATGTATAATAGTTTTAATCACTTTGGCCAGCCTCGCCGCCAAAACTCCTGCAAAAATTTTGTAATCAGTGTTCAGCAGGGAGATCGGCCTATATGATTCAATAGTCAGGGGGTCCTTATTCGGCTTCAAGATTAAAGCAACTGAGGCCTCCAACCAGGTCTTTGGAATCGGTTCACCAGCCAAATATATTTTATTAAACAAAGAAGTGAGAACTGGGACGATTATCTCCGCACCAATTTGATATACCTCCACAGGGAGTCCATCCGGGCCCGCAGCTTTCCCTTTTGCCATCTTCTTCATCTGATTATGAACTTCCCCCTCTTTTATCTCAGATTTTACAAAATCGAAGTCGTCCTCCTGACACTGCGGAAGTCTGACCCCCTCCAACCATCCATCAACAACCAGATTAGATTTATCCTTGGTTTCAGAATATAAGGTCTGCATGTATCTTCTTGCCTCTTCCGATATTACTTCATTAGCATAGGAGACATCACCAGAGCTTTGCACTTTAAGGCCGTTGATTTGATTTCTTGCTCTATCAGACCTAGCCTTCCATGTAAGGAGGCGGCCACATTTTTCCCCATATGAGAAGTTGCTAAGTTTACTTGAATCCCATTTCTCTTTAATGATCTTATCAAGATTCGCCTGATATTTCGATTTCAGATTTTCTAATTCTTGTTGTAAGGTGTGTATATTGGCATGTTGTTCGAGTGAAGCCTTCTGCAATTGTTGCTCCTTTTGCTTAATCTCCTGTAATGAATTCCTCTCTGTTTCCTTCCTATTCTTACTTCTCTTAATCATTATGGTTGTAAAAAAAACCCTTAAGTAGGTCTTGAAAGCTTCCCACACTATTTGTTCTGAAGCAGTTGCCTTGTTAAACATAAAGTATTCCTCCATTTGTCTCCTCAGATCTCCCCTTATTTCCTCCTGTTGTAATAGCGATCTGTCTAATGTCCACCTTCTGGCCTGCCCTCCCTGTGGAATCTTTATAGACAGGGTTACTACTGAGTGGTCCGATAATATTGCTGGAACATAAGAAGTGGTCATGACTTTGGATAAGAGCTCTTGATCGATTAAGAAAAAATCTATACGTGAATGATGTTTATGCCTGTGGCTGTAAAATGAGTAATCTCTGTTTTTCTGGTTTTTGATTCTCCATACATCTAAGAGACTAAATTCTTTCATGATAGTTTTAAGCTCTCTCTTCGATTTAGGTAGAGAAAAAGAAACGGCCCTAGAAGTACGATCAAGTTTTGAATCAAAAACTAAATTGAAATCCCCTCCTAAAATAATAGGTGTATCTTGCTCCAACAGACTGGTTTTTAAGCTAATTAATGACAGTCCTGGTTCGGACCATAGTAGACTCCACATGTCAGCCTTATGTTATTTATAGTTATGAAGGCAGTCAACCATCTTCCTGTGTCATCAGTATCGTACTTTTCCACCCTTACCCCACTATTCACTCTAACAATAATTGCCACACCCCTTATTTTGCTGCTTTGATTAGAGCAGAGGAGATCTTGTATCCATCTTTGATTTTTGAAGGCAATTTTACATTCCTTCTGGTCTAAATGTGTTTCTTCTAGCATAATGATATGAGCATCTGATTTTCTCAGAAACTCACAGATTCTTTTCAGCTTTTTATCCTCTCTAAGCCCGTTCACATTCCAGCTTATGAACTTTAAATTATCCCCCGCCATTGATCATATGGTCGTCGCTGTCATCATTATTTGATATAACTATAATTTTAGATACCATTGATATATGAGGAAAATTTTCTTTTATATTTTTTGACCCTTCCCCCCCTCCCTTCCCTTGAGGAACCCCCCCTCTTGAACCTTGGCGATCTTATCGCCGTTGAGAGCCTTGTCCCTGGCCTAGTCCCTGCCTCACCTTAGTGTGTTTACATATTCTGTGTCAATGCCTCTATCTCCACCTCATATCTGTGTATTCTTAGTGCAAAAGAAAGAGAAAATAGTGATGAATAAAGTTTTTTTTTTTTTTTTTGGGTTTTCTTCTTTTTGTTCTATTTTTTTTATTAATTTCACTCCCAGACCCTTCTTCAAGTATTCTTTTTCTTTGTGTTATTATTTTACAATGTGGTTTTTTTTCTTATTTTTTTACATATATTACATATATTTAGTTACGGGCCTCTCTTTGCGCTTGCTGAACTTCTTGATGATCCTTCATTGCTTCCAGAAAGCGGTCTACTTCCTGCGGGGAGATGAAGTTATAAGTCTTGTTGTTCCAAACAACTCGTAATGATGCTGGGAATTTCATCATGACTTGAGCACCGAAACTTCTTAGTTCCTGCATACGTGATCCTAACTCCCACTGTCGCTGAGCTGTTACCTTGCCTACATCTGAACGGATTGAATATTTTACTGAGTTGATCTGCAATGATGTATCTGTGAGCGCCCTGCTCAGAATCAGCTCCTTCACCGAGAATGTTAGGAAGTTTACTAAGATTTTCTTTGGTGCATTCCGCCCAGGATGTTGCCGAAATGGATCTCTATGCGCTCTTTGGATTTCCTTTTCCAATTCAATGTCTGGTCTATCCTTCAATACACCTTCTCGCAGTAGTTTGCATACTAGAGTCTTCACGTCCCGATTCTCTATTCCCTCCGGAACCTTTAGAAACTTCAGATTATTTCTCCTGGAATGGATTTCCAGTCGCTCCAAATCTAGTTGCAGAGACCTGTTCTGCTCTTTCAATTCCGTTATGGCCTTAGAGTGCGCCTCATACACTTTTGTGAGAGTAGCGACCTCTCCCTCTAAAGCCTCCGTTCTAGTGCCTTTCTCGTTCATTTTATTCTCCAAACTTGTGCATTTTCGAGTGATCTCACTCTGGTTAGCTTCCGATGTTGCAAATTTAGGGAGCAAGCTTGCCAGGAGATCTTCCCTCAAAGTAAGTAAGAGGCTCTCTAAGCTTTGATTTTCCTTCCGCGGTTCGTTTGATGATGATGCTGATGCTGATGCTGACATGGACATGGACAAGGATGCCGATATAGGTATAGATATAGAAGGAGATATAGCTATGGGTGTTGTCTCAAGCTCAAGTTCTTCTGGAGTCTCCCCTAGATCTCCCAAGTCAGTCTCAGGGTCCAACATCAGAGGGGCATATTTGTTCTGGAGCGTGACATGAATATAAACTGTTTGTGTAATTAATTACATTTCCACTGAAAGGTCTAATCATGCTATTCCATTCCTTTTCCCTTTTAGGTTGCACATTTGTTTGCTTAAAACTCATTGGATGTGTAATATACACTTTTACCAAATAATATTTTTTCCCAATTAATAATAGGTCCAACAGTCAGAGCATGTGGCCAAACATCTGTCACTCAGGATACCTCCACTTCTGCCAAGCATCAAGCATCCTGGGAGAACTCCACTCCTGAAAGTCCGGATGAAGAGGAGCAGCCTGGTCCATCTGGCCTGCCTGGGAAGACGGCTCTAGGGAGTCTCAGTTGGCCTTCTCCTACAACCCCCACCCCGCTGTTAGAACACCTCAGCTTGCGAATACCTCCACTTACTGTGTCAAAAACAACAGCACACCGATCTTGTGCCCCCAGTCCTAGTTGCTGTTGAGACAACACCACCACCTCCAGTTCATCCAGGAAACCGTGGGATGGGGCACACTAGGCAAGGGCACCCAGCAGTGGGGTTAGAGTTTGTGAGAGGGAATCTGTGGGCCAGCACAGTGACGCCACTGAGTTCACTGTCACCCAGGTCACCATCAACCAAGTCTTGGGATCCCTCCATCAGCCCGAGACAATTATGGGCCAGGTCCTTATAGAGCTCTGGGACATGAAGCAGTGCAGAGGGAGCACAATGCACAGATGGAGAATCTCAACTCCAATTTGGGTTCAATAATTTACATAGTCAGTATTATGTGAAGTACTATAATACTGATATTGAATATCTATAAGAACTATTCAGTAATACTCAATTACATTTAAAGAGTACAAGTATTTTGGAGAAACCACACAAGTAGCAATGGAAGCGCCAAACCAATTATCATTCATAAAGCATTTATTAGTTCTCTGTGTAAGCAATGTGTTCAAGTACAATAGGTTGTGCGTGAAATGGGGAAAAGGGTAGGGAGTGGTAGTGGTGGGTGATAGAAGTGTAAATCAAAGGAATAAAAAGAAATACAGTACAGTATTTTGAAATTACTGGTGGTCAAAACCAGTTATACAAGATCTGTTCGATATACAACAATTATTTACATGTAATCTGTAAATATACTGTAAATATACTGTGTGCACCAAATGCAACTTCAAGGGATATCGAGAGGGGAACTGATAAGGTCAATTGGGGTGGAAGGCATCGACGTTCCGACTCGACTGATGCATGGAGGCAAATTGGGACCTCAGCTGCTAGTCTTCATCAGGACAAGAGGAGGCAACCTAAACCTGGTGCCAAGCCTGGCTACTCAGGTAAGAATTCCAGAAGAAAAGGCCAATGGCCCAACTGTGCCAAAGCACCAATGCCGACGATGTCTTGTCAATCAAACATCATGTAATCCTTCCTCTGTGAATGATGATTGTGATGTGAATCACTTTCCTTAGGAAAGCAATAGAGTCAGCAGCGGCCGTTCAGTGGAGCAAGATCCATCGGCTGGTGAAAAGTGCGAAAAATAAATAGAAGAGAAATCCCTAGCAAGAACAGCAAACAGAAGGAAAGACGGCACTGTGGTGTTGATACATTCCATGTTTGGAATGTATCCTGCATCACCAGGTAGAACACAGAATGAATGTGGAAAGGGAATTCTATGTTGAACAGTCGAGAAGTATTTTTATGAAGATGAGCTGAAGAAATTAGATGCAGAGTTGCTAATAAAGATGTACCTTTATACTCAAACTGGTGGAGTATACTTTACAAGCTGGCGACGGAGGAGCAACTCTGCGAGGACCCACGAGGAAACAGAAAAGCGTGATTGAGGAATTAAGGTATTTCAAGGAAAAGTGAAGGAGAAGACTAACTCAAAAAGAAGTTTAGGTGAGCCCAAGTCCGAGCGGAAATAATACTAACGAGCGTGTGGTGGATAAAAGAAGATTGTGCAAGATATTAGTGAGATATCGCTTACCGTTATCTGGAGGCACGAGAAGTCTGCGCGAGTGAAGCGCGAGGAAGGTTGATGCAAGCGCAAGCACAGTGACGTGGAGAACTGTGGAAAGGGAAGATGTACCAGTCCATAGCATGACGCACGACGCAGTGACAAAGCCCGTCGGTGCCCATATTGGTTTGGGATATTCACGCATAGCGCGGAAGCGTTAAAAATCGAGAGCAATTGTCGTTCTTTAATTATGAAGAACGCAAAGGAGGATTGCCACACGGAGGAGGCACTGGGCAATAAAGAAGGTTGTCGAAGAGGTATGGTGAGTCTAGCACCATTGTGAAGTATCGAGCGCTTTAAGGCAAACGCGCATTTGTAATTTAAGCATAATAAGACAATTGCATTGAAGCTGTGTACATAATAAGAGTACAAGCTAAAGGGAAATTGAGAGAATATTCAGTCAATATGAATTTGATTCAGAATTTAAAGACACTGATGGGAAGCTTTTGTTGAATTATTATTAAAAAAATGAAAGTATTTTTAAACAACTAAGAAGGAAAATAAGAAATAAAAGGGAGCAAAAATGTGTGCAGCACAAACGTTTGCCTCAACACCACCTATACCATTTTTACCACGGATTAAGTGGCAAGAATGGAAAGTCTATTTCATAAATTACATGGTCACTATAAACAACGAGAATATGACACCGGAAATAAAGAAAGGAATATTATTACACTCTTTAGGATACGAAGGTATTAGACAGTATCATCAAATGCAAAAGAAGGAAAGAAGTGAAGATGAAGTGGATGTGTACGCAAACGCTTTAGAGAACTTAGAAAGTTATTATGCACCTACTGTTTGTGTAGCTATTGATAGATACACATTTTTCAGAAGGAAGCAAGAGCAAAATGAGAAAATAAATGATTATCTAAGTGTCTTAAAGAAGATGGCAGAGAAATGCAGATTTGGTCAAATAGAAGAGGAATTGATAAGAGACCAAATCATTATGTTAACGAACAATAAAAGAGTACAAGAGAGATTATAGACTATGGGGGATGGCACATTAAACAAAGTACTTGCTGTAGTAAGGAAGGTAGAAGCATCAGTAAGGTGTGCAAAAGCAGCTCTGGATGAAAATAAAGAGAAAGAGAAAGAGGAAGTTTGTGTTGTAAAGAAAATGACGAAGGCATACAATAAGAATACAGATAAGGATAAAACAAAGGAATGGAAAGGAGACAGGAAGACCAATTTTCGGATAAAAACAGAGTATAGAAGAGAAAGTCAAGCGAATCTAGCGTGTTACAGGTGTGGAAGCTATACTCATTTGGCAAACAGTAAAACCTGTAGAGCCAGAGATCAAAAGTGCACTGTTTGTGGATTAATTGGACACTATGCAAGAGTTTGTTATAGGAAGCATAACACAACGAGAATAAAATATGTGACTCGAAAAGATGAGGAAAAAGGAAGTGAAGAAGAACGTTCTGATGACGACGATGACATTTTTATTGGGGAAGATGTTGTCTTAGGTATAAAGAGTGAAGGAAGGAGCAAACCAAAGTGTGTTATTGTTGTTGCTGGAGTGGAAGTGACGTTGGTAGCTGACTCAGGGTCGCCATACACGATTGTGAATTTGGACATGTGGAATGAAAAATGTGTACATTAGATTGGGGGAGAGCTTAAGAAGAGTGATATTAACCCCAAGAGTTTCACTGGTGAGAGCATTCCGATGGTTTGAATTTAAAGGAAGGAAAGCTGATGGTAGGATGTATGTGGCTGAGTATGGACCTAGTGTGTTAGGTTGGAGAGATCAAGGAAAACTTGATATAATTTTAAATCCTAATGGGAAGGAACAAGTATTAGTGTTAAATGATGATGATGGTGAGTTAGGAAAAAAAAAAAGAAGATTTTAAAGATGTTTTCTCTGAAAAAATAGGAATGCTTAAAGGATTTAAACATAAGATTAAGCTTAAGGAGAATGCCGTACCAGTAAATTTTAAAGTGAAGAATGTTCCTTTTGCAGTGAGGGATGAATTGGAAAAGGAATTGCTTAGGTTGGAAAAAGCACGGATTGAATCGTCAGAATGGATGTCTCCGATTGTTGTAGCGCGTAAATCGAATGGTAAAATCAGGTTATGTGTGGACTTGAGGGATGTAAACAAAGAGATTCAGGTAGATAAGTATCCTTTACCTAGAATTAATGAACTGTTAGCCAAAACAAAGGGGATGAAATGGTTCTCGACTGTGGATTTATCATCTGCGTACCATCAGGTACAATTACACAAGGAGAGCAGAAAGATAACATAATTTGTAACTCCTTTTGGATGTTTCCAGTATATTAGGATGCCGTTCGGACTGGCCTCTGCGGCGGAAGTCTTTCAGAGATTAATGAGTGACATTTTGAGAGAAGTACAGGGTGTTTTGTACTTCCAAGATTACATTTTAATAATGGGAGAAAACAGGAGAGTACATGACCAAAGATTGGAAGAGGTGTTCAATGTTCTTAAAGAAAAAGGTTTGACAGCTGAGTATGGAAAATGCAAATTTGCAAAAAGAAAAGTAGCATATTTGGGTCACAACATTGGCGTGGATGGGATATCTCCAAAGAAGGGACTGATTGATGCGCCGGAACCAAAAAACAAGGAGGAACTGCGTTCATTTTTAGGACTCGCAGGGTACTATTCAAAATTTGTACGTAATTTTGCAGAAAAGTCGTATGATTTAAGACAGCTGCTTAAACAAAGGAGCAAGTTTGATTGGGATGCCAAATGTAAAGAGGGCTTTGAAATTTTGAAAAGGGATATTTGTAATGCTACACCTATTAAGGGATTTGATCCAGATTTAAGAAATAAGTTAACTGTGGATGCTAGTGGAAAAGGTTTGGGCGCGGTTTTGACATAGAATGAAAGAGGGAGCAAGGAAGTTGTGATTGGTTTTACATCGAGAAGTTTAACACCTACTGAAGAATTGTATTCTGTGATTGAGAGAGAGACTCTTGGATGTGTGTGGGGAATGGAACACTTTAGGGCATTTTTATGGGGAAATGAATTTGATGTGAGGACAAATCATAAGCCTTTGGTGAATTTGTTAACAACAGGTGGAATGGTGAAAGCATCAGCAAAAATAGCTAGACTTTCAATGAGAATGCAAGATTACAATTATAGAAAAAGGTATGTACCAGATGTACAGAATAGGATTGTGGATTGTTTGAGTAGGCTTCCATTAGCCATAAAAGAGGTGCCAAAGAGTAGTTGGGGTGACTATCAAATTGCTTTGGTTGAGGATGAAAGTTTAAAATCTATAGGAAAGGATTAATGGATTTCTGAATATGGAAAGGATGAGTTCATGAAGATGATTAAAGGGAAAGTTTTAGAAGGATGGGGAGAGAGGAAACCTGGAGTTGCGGAAGAAAGAAGTTATTGGGAAGTAAGAAGTGAGTTAAGCGTGGAATCAGGATTTGTGAACAGAGGAGGAAAGATTATACCACCGAAGGGGTTGAGGAAAAGAGTGATAGATTTGTGTCATGAGGGACATTTTGGTATTGTGAGAACCAAAAAAAGAGTTCAATGTTCTTATTGGTGGCCAGGAGTAGACATTGAAGTAGAAAGGGTTGTAAGGGAGTGCAGAGAGTGTGCAGATTCAGATAAGAATCTATGAACAATGAGACCACAATTATCACCTGTTCAATGTCCAGAAATGGTTTGGGACTTAATTGCAATAGAGTTTGTAGGTCCTGTGCAAACAAAGTATGGAGAAAGTAAATATATCATTGTTTTAATTGATTATTTCAGTAAATGGGTTGAGTTGGAAATTGTTGAGAAGGCTGATGCAGACACGGTAATCACATTTCTAAGTGATGTATTTTTAAAGGAAGGATTGCCAAAGAGAATTATAAGTGACAATGGCACACATTTAACAGCGTTAAAAGTGGAAGAGTTTTTGAAGAGGAATGGTATTGTACATGCTAAAACATCGGTATACCATCCATCAGGAAATGGTGCAGTAGAGCGATTTACTCGTGTCATAAAGGGAACTATTCAAATTGCTTGTCAAAACAAAAAGAATTGGGAAGTAGAGATAAAGAAAATGTTGTGGGGTTACCGTTTAACACCATCTCTCACAGGTCAAAGTCCATTTGTGTTAATGAGAGGAAGGGAACCTTTTACGAAGGATAGCATAGGATGGATGAATAGCATGAAACATATTGAGTGGTCACCAGAGAAGGTGAAAGAAAACATTATCAAGGCACAAATGGTGTACAAAAGGAATTTTGACACAAAGAATGTGACGAAGATGTAAGAACTCAAGGTGGGTGATTGGGTTAAAACTAAGAAATGGAGTAAGGTAGTTAAGGGAGAAAGTGTATTTTCTAAACCACTAAGAGTGGTAGAATGTTTAAAGAATTCGGCACGATTGAGTGATGATCGTGTATGGCATATGAGTCGAATAGCAAAATGTAAAAACATTTATAAAGCGCAGGAGGAGGATAGTGGTGAAACTACAACCATGTTTGATGATTGGTTGTGGGAGGATGAAATAGAGGGTGAAGTAGAGGTAGAAGAAAGTGAAGAAACATTGGGAGAGCAAGAATTTGTTGAGAGATCTGCAGAGGAGTGGATTCTAGGAGATTGGGAAGATTGGGCAGAGTCATTCACACTCCTTATAGATTCAGGGATTATATGCTGTCATAAATTTTAGTATTGTATTTGTATATTTGTTGTATATAGTTGTTTTGTTTTGTTATATTATTTCATATGGGAGGAAGATGTGTGGTGTTGATACATTCCATGTTTGGAATGTATCCTGCATCACCAGGTAGAACACAGAATTAATTTGGAAAGGGAATTCTATGTTGAACAGTTGAGAAGTATTTTTATGAAGACCAGCTGGAGAAATTAGATACAGAGTTGCTAATAAAGATTTACCTTTACACTCAAACTGGTGGAGTATACTTTACAGGCACGCTTCTCCCTGCAAGTCAAGGAGGGGCCACACACACGGGGCAAGAAGGTAAGGGACATGGTCAGACCGTAACACAGAGCCTGTGTGTGTAGAATTAAACTGCCATTTCGGCCTGGGAAGTTCGGCTCCTTGCCAAGCCGAAATCTTCCCTGTTATTACATATAAGTCACCTGTAAAGTAGGCCCTAGGCAGCCCCACGGACATGGTACAGTGTATTTAAAAGGTAGGTAGGGTAGGACTTTTGAGTTTTACATTTCCTGGTAGTGAAAACTGCTAAATTTATTTTTACTACTGCAAGGCCTAATTACCCTATAGGTTAACATGGGGCTTGCCTTAAAATTTCTTTTTAATGTAACTTTTCCATTGTGAGCAGATAGTCAGTCAGTCAGTCGGTCAAAACACTTTATTCGATTAGTTAAAATCATAAAAGACAATATAAAAACATTCATGTTAATATATAAAATCCTTCAACCAATGATAATGAAAACATTATACAATAGGACATTTAAAACCAATTAAAAAGCCCAAATAAAATATCAAATTAAAATCAGCCAGGGAACATCTATACAGTAATTTTTTTGTTATTCATTCGTACAGCAGGCACCAGAAAGCTAGCAACTGCGAATATAACACGCGTATTCCTTAGCATCTGGAGAAATATGAGAGCAGGCCTGACTTGAGTAAAGCCAGCCTCTCTAACAATTGGCAATAAATACTTTTAACGAATCCCCACATAGAAATCACAGAACATAATAAAATGTATTGTATCAGGTGTAGAAACGTTGTCACAGCTACAGGGGTCGCTATTTTCAGGTTTTCACTATATAGGGAAAACGCCAAGGGAGAAATGGATAAGGTTGAACCGAAATCTAATTAAAAGCTGGCGATGGAAAGGTCTGGTGACAATTATTAAATATGGTTTGAGGGAAGGTGAGGTTTGCAAAACATAGTTAGCCTTAACAAATGGTTTCAATAACTCTAACTCCTCCCTCTCCTTTGTCGACATAAGAAGAAAGTTTTTCTTAGTCCAGCATATGTCTTCCCTGGTAATAGAGTCCGGTGAGGTATAGAGCTCAGGGCGCCCAAGTTTAGTAAACATGGCTTTAATATACATTAACCAAGGGACCCTACTAACCCTACTAACCCTATCCAGGGAAAGACAATCAAGTAGAATTTGATGGTTCAAGGAGATTTCTTGATTCAGCCAAGTCTTTAACCAGCATATCAGAGGGCAACTTTCAGCTGGTCAGTGACATAGCCCAAACCCAGTTCCATGTGCAGAGAATAAGTAGGGGTCGATTGGGGTACAGCCAGAAGCGATCTCAAGAATTTGTTTTCAGCCACTTGGATCTTAACCTGTGATGTGTAACCCCAAACCGAGGCACCATAAGTGGCAATGGCGAGGCACTTAGCTTTATAAACATTCAAGAGCGCCTCCATCGGTCTCGCCCCCAACCGTTTGGCAAAGCCCATCAGTGCAACAGTGGACCTTGCAACAGCGTTACTTTTTGTATTCTGTTGGGGTCCCCAGGTGCCCTTCTCATCAAAAAGTACCCCTAAATAAGTGAACACAGGGGCCTTACTAACCTCAGCTCCATTACAGAAAAAGGGTCGAGGCTTAATACTCCTATGGCACTTACTAGCCACCATAACTAGGATTTTTTGCTATTAACCTTCAAATCTAGCAACACCATAAATTCGCCGGAGCAATCCAAGAGCCTCTGAAGGCCGAGGCCAGTACGGGACAATAAGACAGCGTCGTCCGCGTACAGAAGAACCGGGATTACCGTATCTCCTGCTCGCGGTACATCCAGACAGGTCCCCACCAATAATTTCTCCAATGCACTAATGTATAAAGTAAAAAGGAGAGGGGCCAGAATACAGCCCTGCCTAACTCCTTGCACTGAACTAAAATGAGTAGTGCAACTACCATCTTGAGTGACCCTGACTGAAGCTAAAAGCCCCTGATGGAGGACAGCTAAAAAATGTACCAATGAGTGGTCGATACCTAGATCCAGCAACATCGACCAAAGTTTTTCCCGGTTAACGAGGTCAAAAGCAGAAGAGAGGTCCATAATCCCCATATACAGGGACCCCTCTTTTGCCAATGTGTATTTGTTTATCAGAAGGTGCAAGTTAAGGCATTGATCCACAGTGCTTCTCTTCTCCCTGAAGCCGTATTGAAGGTTGGAGAGAACCCCTCTGTCATCCAGCCAATCTCTTGATTTGCGTAAAATGACTCTGCCCAAGATTTTAACAGCAGAGTCTATCAGAGAGATGGGTCTATAGCAAGAGGGGTCTCTCCTATCCCCCTTTTTAAACACTGGTAATATAGTCGAGGTGGCCCAGGAAGCCGGAAACCCATTTTCACGGGAAGCATTATAAACATTTGTGAGGATCTTTGCCCAGAAATTGGGATAGGTACTATATAAGTCCGCTGGGACCCCATCCGGTCCGGGGCTTTATTTTTGGACATTTCTTTTATTGCCCCTTGTACCTCTTCCACTGCAAATGTTAAGGGATGTGATTGCTGGGTAAACACCTTCTGATTTTCACCCCTGGCCCCCATAACCGTAGATCTCACTAAAATGAGAGAGCCAGTGTTCATCCGAGATTACACAATCCAGAATGGGGTTCTCCTGCCCCGAGAAAAAAGGGTGGTTAATAGTTGCCCAGAACTTGATACTATCCCGCAGAACATCCACTGATATGAGGTTGCTTCACGCCTCCTCTTTAATCTCTTTTTTCCGCGTGGTAATAGTTAATTTATATGCTTTCCTAAGCCTGCGGACAGTGTCCCTGTCTCTAGGTCTCTGCCTTAAGGCTAGAAGTAAAGCACCATGGGCTTTACTACAGCTAGTGTCAAACCATCTGTGAATGCGCTGTGGCCTTACATTGCGTTTATCTTTAAGGTCATCAGCAATCTGGGCACATATGGAAACATAAGCCTCTATAATCACCCTACTGGGGACAGTACTATCTAAACATAAGGCCAGATTTTCATCAGCCTTAGTAAAGAGCTCATCACAAAAGGCTTCTGGGACCACCCTGTCCCATTTTAACCTTCTGCCCTGGGCCTTTGTGGTAATGTCCCTCAGCTCTCCATGTTCCCTAGCTCTTGGGACCAAGGCTTCCCCCATGGCCAGTTCCAAAGTGACCGGATTATGGTCACTGAACACAGAGGGTACTACCTTAGCAGATAGAAAATCAGAGTTTGGTGCCTCTGGACTCACAATTTGAAAACACATCTTTTAGTAAAGTTGGTTTTTAAATTGCAGGTCTCAAAATGTCAGGCTGGTGTCTGTTTTTTCTCAGAGGTTCCCTGGACATCAAGGACCTCGTGTTTTACTGCTGTTTACTTGTGCGCTCCAAGTTACAGGAGCATGCCTGGTCATCTTTAAAGAACTCAAGTGCAGTGCTTCATTGAGCACCGCACCACACTCACTGAATTGGGATTGCCTCCCTGGGGGTCCTAAGCACTCCTGCTCCTATCACCATCAGCGAGAAGCACTGAGGGCTGCTGGCTCTTGCCTTCATCTATACGCCACGCTGCGGCAGGATTCCTGCAATCTCTACTTTCTCTGCAGGCCCCTGGTGCGAGGTCCGCTGACCCTGTGAGAGCTGAGTCCCACCTCCAGCCCCACCTGCACTGGTGATCTGGACCCTGTGAGATGCCATTGATCAACATGGGGACAGCCCGCAGAGTGGTGTGATTTCCCCCAGGGAGGGCCCCACATTCGCGACTGGCCAGTGTCCCCAACAAAAGTAAACGTTACTGTGACCCACGAGGCCCACTGCAGTTGCACTGCCCTGCATGGTAGCATGCCCGTAATCTGTCCTTTGCTCAGCTTGGTAAAACGGTTCAGTGAGACAACACATGGCGCTTCTGCCTGCCCGGGTAACGGTACTAACTGGGGGAACCCTCCTCGACCAGTCGAGAAGACCACAGGGCAGCTGAGTCTCATGCGCTCCCCAAATGTTCGCCCTGCCCGCGGCAGTTAACCGGGACTACTTGGGTAATTTCGGTCCCTGTGAGGCCGCGTCAAGTTCTCGCAACTGAGACCTCACTGTTGTGTAAGCGAAGAGACTGCACTGTAACTCCCTTAAAAGGAGCCCATGCAATTTGCTGACTGACGCAACCGCTTGGATAGGGCATTGCCTGCTTTTTAGAAACAGCTTGTATTGCTAGCTTGGCTTTCTGCAATACTTCAGGATAAGCCTTTCATTCTCTCACTTCGAACCCTAGGGGTTTCAATGTGCTACATTGCGCTTCTTGCAGTGACCTCCATAATCTGCGTCTTACGGAATGTTAAAGCACTCTCTCTTTTTAGCAAGTGTACAACTCATGATATTGATTGGAGTTTTGTTGTTTGGTCATGCTTATATAAGATAACGTTTTATCTATTTTTTCTATTTTGGTGTGGAGTCTCTTTTTGGTGTGTTTCACTCTATTACTTGGTAGGTGTTAATGCATTACACATTGCCTCTTTGATAAGGCTGCCAGCTCTGCGCCAAGCTACCAGAGGATGAGCATAGGTTATCATATGTGTGCATCTGCTTGTCCTGACTAGAGTGGTGGGTTCTGCCTGGCTGAGTTGCATACCTTAGCCAACTAGAAACCCCATTTCTAACACCATAAATAACACTAATACTCAGTGCCATGTTGTAAATTTCCAGTTCCACACCTTGCCTCCATGGAAGAAGTGGATATTAACAAAACAATCGGATTCAATAGGCAAACTACTATTTAATTATATAATCAGCTGCACCAGATCTTCTTCTTCACATTAGGAATAGTACAACAATAACACCAATAGTCCTAAATCCTGGCAGTACTCAATTTTGTGGTCACAAGTTCATTCCAATATACTGTTTCAGTATCTTGGTAAATGTCACAAACAACCTTAAGTGGTGTGCTACAAGAAATTCTTTCTAGACGATGAGACACATTAACAGAAAATGAGCATTTTGCCACTGTGAAGGGAGATGACTATGCTTTTGGTTCACTACCACATGTGGTTAGAGCAAATCAAGCAGTACATGTTTGCTTGGTACCACCATTCAACAGTAAACAAGTCAGGTGCAATCTTAAATACTTCTGTTAAATCACTTTGCATGTTGTCTCAGTACAAGATATGTACACCTACTATACTCTGTGTGTCTCTTTCACAGGAACAACCCATATTCCTGTTGCATTTTGCAACAGTAGCATATAACTGCAATTGTAACATCTTTGAAATGTGCAAATAAAAATGACATGGTGAAGTGTCATAAAACAGATAAAAACAAAAAGGTTAATTAAATTACATTACAAAATAGAGACCTTACAGATGAATATATTTGAGGAAATGTTTTCTAAGAACAATCAAAGATGAACAATGCTAATGAACACATTAGTCAATGTGTCAAAACTTTCATCAGCAAACATCTTTGTCCTGGATGTCACTTTACTTGGCCTTTCTATAAAATGTCCAGCAGAGGCTTTAGTCCTCAGTACATTAAAAGTTGGTTTAACATTTCATTTCATGGAAGGGTGGCCAAGATGACGACCGGATTAGAAGCTCCTTCAATGAGCTCCATAGGGCTCAGCTAATCCTGGCCTAACCTGGTCTATCAGTCTGATGATTGCCTCCATTATTGGCAGACATCCACCCAGAAGGGGTGAGGTGCTTGGCGGCCGCAGGAGGGCTGAGCTTCACGTGTTGGATGGCCCCGTTGCCGCCAGCCGCCTGGGTTGGGCCCCCCATCCTGACTGAGAAGGAGGCGGCCACCACGGTCCGCTGGGGCCGGCTACCATCTCTCCAACGCATAGCTCGGAGATCACAGGCACGTCAGAGTGGCGTATGCACTTCGCAATGCAAAACGCATTTGTGGCCCTCTCTGACTCTGCCTCCTCCCATACTGCAAGACTGCCCATCACTGTGCTCCAGAGATGAGGCTTGCATCCCCAAGATTGCACTGGGGTGATTCGGGAGCACAGAGGGTGCCTGCATGGGATACTGGTCACTTGATTTATATCCATAGATGGCGTTCCCCCGCCCGCAGCAAAGGATCCACCTGTATGACACAACACCTGCATGGCCAGTGCACACTTAACCACACTGGGCTGAGATCGGTGGTGGGACCATCGTGCTGGTCTTGCTGAGGGTGTGAAGGTGACGCCATACTGGATTGTGCTATTCCTACCATGAGGCGGGGCTATGTTTGCCGGAGGTATCACGCCGGGGAGTGGGTTTGTGGAGAGGCCGGCGCCAGTGATGGAAGCTCTGTGATGTGCCTATAGCGGGCCCTCAACTGTCTTCTTTACGCTTTTGCTGGTGCTCCGCCTTGATGTGGATGAGTCCCAGTCACCTGATGTACTCCTTCCTTTATGGGGACTGTGATACAGCAGCCTTGGGACTGAGGGGGATCATACCACCTTCTCTTGCTGCAATTGTTGGACTGCGCTACCGGGCCCCACTGATTTACATGTAACAGCCAGCGGAGGGAACCACGGGACTCCACTTGCCTACTGAGGTCATGTGAGGACGCCGTGAGTCCTGCTGGTGCTCCTGATGGTGGGGCTTCTGCGCAGTGCAACACACATGGACACTCATCTGGGACTGCCCCCATCGACACCTGAGCACAGGACCTGGTCTTGTGCAGCTGCTTGGCAGGACTATCTGATTGGTCCTTAGTCCGAGTGTGGGTCCCATCAGCGGCATTAGCTCCACTGAACACCTCCGCTACTGACTGCTAACCCCCAGCACCTTTCAGGCCTCCTTGCTGCTTTCCAGCCACAGGGAGCATGATGGGTAAATCTAGGGCCCCTAAAACCTTGACCCGGCTGCTGAGAAGTGTGCGCTGAAATCTGTAGTCGCGGACAAGCCTGCGAAAATGCAGTTGACTTGGTATAGCCCCTATTGTATGTTGCTCACAGTATTTGAATGTCTGGGGTGAACTGTCTCACTAAAATGCTTGTTTGTCATGTGGGATGGTGACAGTGGGCCAGCCACTGTGTTCTGATGACTGGCCCCAGCCTTCATGGACCACGGGAGGTGCTGGTACCACGCCCCACATGGTCTCCAATGGGTACTTGTTTACTATGTTTCTGTTCCTTTTTAATTTGGGGAGTTTTGGGCGGAGATGTATGAGCCTTTCGCCCTGGAAGAGAACTGGCTACATAGGCCTTATGTTATTTAAGTTATGGTTTTGGCCTACATGACGTTCACTTCTGAGTTATTGGGGCAACAGCATACCACTACGGGACACAACCGGCCACGAGCCGTGGGATCCTTTAGCACTGGTCTATGGTGTTCTATAGCTATGACATGCACTGCGCGCAGTGCACGGCCCCACTACACACCATGGGAACCATTATAGCTGGCCACATCCCACATTATAATGTTTTGACATGGAATTTGCGTGGTATTGCCCCTCTGTAAGCACTATTGTGTCCAAGCCCACCTCCAGCGTCTTAAAACACATTTTTCAATGATGCAGGAAATATAGGTCATGCTGACTGAGCTGCAGAAGCTTAGTGCGAAATGGAGGTGGCAGGTCTATGGCATAACTGCATTGACCTATGCACATGGGGTGCTTATTTGGGTTCCATATGTAGTGGATCATCATGTGGTGGAAGACAGTGGCCATTTAGTTATCCTAGAGGGTCACCTCGATGGAGCCCCTATAATGATGGTAGCGATATATGCCTCTCGTATATTAATCAATTTGGCTTTCTGGACAAGTCCATGCACTATTTCAGGACCCTCTTTTCCCGGCATTATGGGGGGGCCGATTTCAACTGCCTACCGAATGTGACCCGTGATTGCTTTATCCCCCTACTGTCTAATGCCGCCTATATCCGCACAACTCACCACTTCAGTAAATGGATCACCCAACGTCGCTTGCACAACATATGGTGTCTCAAACACCCGCTGGAACAGGAATTCATGTTTCGTTCCCCAGTTCTTGACGTCCACACCCGATAAGATCTCTTCTTGGGCACTGCACAACTAGGTCAGATGGTACTGTGATCGGAATACCTGGCACACGAATGTCTGACATAATATCGACAGACAGAATATCGAAATGCAAAAATATCGGAGCAAAAATATCGACAGCAAAAATATCGGAATAATATCTTCATTAAGGTAAGTACAAAAATATCGAAAAAATAATATCGTAGTACAAAAATATCGGAATCAAAAATATCGTTTTTTAAAATGTATTAATAATAATGTAAAAATAATTTTAAAATACATATAATTTTACAAATATTAAATAAAAATATTAAAACAAAATTAAAACTAATACATATACATTTAAAATAAATAAAACACTTAATAATTTAATGTAATTTTAATTTTTATCATGTAATTTATTTGATTTAATGTAATATTTTTTTGTTTTTACCCTGTACGCCTGTACCCCAAAAACCCAAAACTGACCCTGAACCCTAAAAATATCCCTGTACCCCAAAAACCCAAAACTGACCCTGAAACCTAAAAATACCCCTTTACCCAAAAACTGAAAACTGACCCTTATCCCTAAAAATACCCCTTTACCCAAAAACTGAAAACTGACCCTGAACCCTAAAAATACCCCTTTACCCAAAAACTGAAAACTGACCCTAAACCCTAAAAATACCCCTTTACCCAAAAACTGAAAACTGACCCTGAACCCTAAAAATACCCCTTTACCCATGAACTGAAAACTGACCCAGAACCCTAAAAATACCCCTTTACCCAAAAACTGAAAACTGACCCTGAACCCTAAAAATACCCCTTTACCCAAAAACTGAAAACTGACCCTGAACCCTAAAAATACCCCTTTACCCATGAACTGAAAACTGACCCTGAACCCTAAAATACCACTTTACCCAAAAACTGAAATCTGGCCCAGAACCCTAAAAATACCCCTTTACCCAAAAACTGAAAACTGACCCTGAACCCTAAAAATACTCCTTTACCCAAAATTAATTAATATTATTTAATTACCAATTAATTATTAATTAACAATAACAATAAAGTAAATATATTAGCACATTTGCTGTAATTAATTTAATTTAATAATTAATATTATTTTTCCCAATTAATTAATTAAGAATAACAATAAATTATATATATAAAAAATTACTATAAATAATGTAATTAAATAATTAATATTAATTAATTACCAACTAATTAATAATTATAAATATGTACAAAATTATATTAATTAATTAACTAATTAATAGAAATTAATTACCAATTAATTATTAATTAAAATATGTACAAACATATATCAATTAATTAATTATTATTAAATTACTTCCCACCCTATTCCCCTATAAACCCATAACCCGCTACAGAAGATATTTATCAATTAATCAATTAATTAAAAATAATTACAAATTATTTCTCAATTAATTAATTAATAATTCCTACTAATTAAAAATTAATTTAACATAATTAAATTACTTCCCACCCTATTCCCCTATAAACCCACAACCCGCTACAGTAGTAAAAGACAATATTTAATTAAATTACATTAAACATAAATAATAAAACATAATAAATACAATATAATATATACTAAATTTATTTAAAAATTGATATTAGTAACATCGAAGTTATTAATTAAGATATTATTGACATCGATATTTACAACTTCGATATTACTGATATCATACCAATATCGATATTAAGACTGTCGATATTACTTACCTTCGATATTTTGTCCCATCGATATTTAAACTTCGATATTTTTGTATATCGATATTTAAAAATCGATATTTTGTCTGTGTACCCTGGCACACACCCTCTCGGATCACTGTCCTTTACAGGTGACCCTATAGTGGAGTAGGTCGCATTCCAGAATACCCACTTGGCGGCTACAAACGGAAGCACTATCTGACCCCCTGTTTCGGGAGAATATAGCGAAGTGCATCACCCAATATTTCAACTTGAGCATAGAATGTACTAACTCACGGGCCCTGGAATGAGACTCACATAGATTGATCGTAAGGGGCCCCAGCATCGCTGCCACATGGGGTATACGCTGGCTCCTACAGGCTGAATTGCTGTCTTTAGAACGAGATCTATGACCTTTGGAAATAGAGGTGGTGAATCCTACTGCATCTGCTGAATAACTTCCGCAGAAGCTCAATCAATGCAACAAAGTGGAAACGTGACTAGATAAGCCTGATCATAAGAAAGGCATAGCTATGCTTCATGCCAAAGGGTACCAATCCGGGAAATTGTTAGCGTGACTAGTGAAGCAAGATCTTCAGAGATTCCCGATAGGTGCCATAAGGATGGATGAATGCGAAAAGCTTACGACGCAGGTTGCCATCGATGATGCGTTTTGTGATTATTACCAATCTCTATATAGAGCGGCGCCTAATCCATTCTTGGAACTACGTGCACAAGTTCCTCAGACACCTTCCATTACCCAGATTGTCACCACTGCAAAGGGATTAACTGGTTGAACCTCTTCAACTGGAAGAAATACGTGGTGCCATTGCCCAAATTGCCCGGAATAAAACACCAGGCACAGATGCGCTGCCCATCAAATAATATGCTACTTATTCGATCCATGTTACACAACACTTATTGAACATGTACACCGAGGCTAATGAGTCAGACCAACTACCGGACTCACTACGGGAAGCTCTGATAGTGGTTCTACCTAAGCCTGGATGGGATTTATTAGATGTCCGATCCTATAGACCTCTCTCACTACTCAATTTAGATAAAATCCTGGGCAAGGTGTTGGCCAATAGGTTGCTTCCCATAATCTATGCACTAGTATAAAAAGATCACTCAGGGATTATACCTGGATGCAGTACCTTCCTCAACATCCGTCATTTGTCGAGCCTCATCCAGGACACCCCCCCCCCCCCCCCCCCCTCTGCCGCTTACAACCAGGTAGGGGATCCCTTGGACTTCGAAAAAGCAGTTGACACCTTGAGTTAGGATTTTCTTCACCTGACTCTAGAGTTTATGAAGTTCAGACCGGGATTTGGGCTCTATACAAAAACCTGACAGTGCGGGTTTGGATGGGGCAGGTGGTATTGGATGGTATTGCGATACAAAGAGGCACTGGGTAAGAGTTTCCTCTGTCACTGTTGATCTTTGCCCTTGCAATGGAGCCCTTGGCTTGTTGACTATAGCAACAAACACACCGTTAGGGGATACCGGAACTAGGTACACATCATAATATATAGCTATACACGGTTGACGGTCTGGTGTACTTACGTGAAGTAAAGACCTCCCTCTCGGGCCTGATGCTCCTGCTGTAAGAATTTAGGATCACCTCTGCATTCAGAGTGATTTGGCCCAAATCCTGCTTGTTTCCCATGGCCCCAATCCTGTCCTTGCACAGGGCTACACCAACGGGCTCCCATCTGCACTGGTGTTATGACACCTTTAAATACCTGGGTGTACAGATTTATCATTCGGAGAAGGACATCAAGGAGGACAATGTGTAGAAAGCAGAGAGGCCCATTCGGCAATCATTGCCATTTTGGCAAACCCTACCCTTGTCCCCAAACGACCTTACTGACTTGGTTCTTGCAACTCTTATTATGCCTATTTTTGAAATAATAATAGTTACGATCTATTATTGGTACTCTTCTTATGTCGGATTCTAAGGACAGAGGCTTCTATGTACAACTTAACCTGACTAGTTTATCATTAATTGGTGGAAATTACATTCTTTCCCCTATAGGATAACTATTGACAGTGGAAACTTATTTTTTCGTTTTGGCTTTTAGGACAAGAGTACACCTGTTAATGTTTCACCATACTGATTTGGACACGGCCTATTCGACAATAAGGACTGGGCGTTTTGACAAGATATACTTATGTACTTGGAACACTTTTGAAAAGAGTGAGTGTGATATATACTCGTTATTAATATTGGGGTACCTCAATGATGATTTACTATCAGGTTTTTGCTATCATGGCACTTCTAGACTTAATCTGTATCTGGGAGGGTATCACTTATGTATTAAACAGTGACCTTCAAAAAAACCCTCCTTTTTTTCAGTACGAGTTATGGACTAAACATTCCTCTCATTATCTCTACATGACTCTTCCGTGTTGACCTACATGGTGAGCTACCTGCCTAAATATACGCTTTTTTTACTCACTTGGCGATTACACTAGCTCATCACGACTTGATGAATGACAGTGTTTCCGGTTCTGTTACTGACGCACTATTATTTCTTTTCTTTTTGGTGTTATCCCTTATGCATGGGTGATGGTTTGTCGTCTATTCATCTCTACAATTTTACATCATTTTGCTCGTGTCCTAGGTAAACTAATATATTCTCACTTTACACCATTATGCTTTTTGGATTACAGCACTATCTCCTTTTCGGGTTTCTGGCACTTCCTTCTATCCTACTTCATTGACTCTTGGTTTTCTCTAATTTGCAAAGGAGTGTTATAAAAACTTTGAATGTATATAATGACAAAGTAGCGAATATAGTTGTAGTCTCTTTGTATACGGATATATTATGTGTGGTGGTTTTGGAGGACTAACTTTGCAAAACCCCTCCTTTCTTGTTTGATGTCACCACACCTAGCAAAACTTTAACTGTCAATTTGAAGCCACTTTGTTGCACATTTTATATGTTGTTGATGTGATATAACATTTACAGCCCTGACTAAGTCTTTGGTCTTTACGACCTAGACGAAACACGTGTTGGCAGCGGTTGTTTTTCCTCTTTATTGATGAAGATTGGATTCTATTGAAAATGCCAATAAATGAAGAATAATGAAGAGAACTTGAAATCTGGGACTCAACATTTGTCTTTTTGATATTGATGAACTTTTTTTAGCTCAGGATTTATTGTTTACTTGTCCCCATTGGGCCGAGTTGCGATCTCAAAAATGTTGGTGTTGCCCCGGTTACTTTGACCTTTTCGCATCATTTCCTATTGTACTACCCTTGCGGTTTTTCCTAGAGCTCCATTGGCTCCTCTTGGAATTGATAGGGGGAAAAGGTAGATAACGTGTGGCCCTAGCCACTATGCAATGCCTCTTGCTTGAGGGAGGTCTTGGTGCACCCAACTTTGAATTGTATTACGTGGTGGCACAACTGCAATGGCCAATGGACTGGATGCAGGCCCCCGAGTGCCCCGAAAGGGCATCCATCCCCAGCCTTCTGAAAAGCAGGAATTCTACATATGGTTGTCTGCTTCTAAGGGACACCTCCCGCAGGAGATACGCAGATGACTGTGGCTCGGTTATGTTGGTGTCGTTTTGTACATTGGAAGAGAACCTGTATTCCTTATTCCCCTTCTAAAGAGCTGTGGTGTCTGCCGAAACTTAACAGGGAAGCGCATAGTCTTGACCTAGACACTTGGAAGGAAACCGTGGTGACCCAACTGGGTGACTTATTCCAAGGTAGCACATTCATAACATTCCAGGGTATCATGGATACTTATGGCAAAGGGGCAGGTCATTTCTTAACACATCACACTATACATTGTGTTGTACAAACCCCTTGGAACACTGGAGGCACATAACCTACTCAGTTTCCCACATTACAGACGATTTTATCACATGGCTCCACATGCCATGCCATTAATACCCTCTATTCTTCCCTTTACACTGCACCTACGAAGTATGCTGCAGGAGTGAAAACCAGATGAGACGGAATCCTCCTGCAACCTTTCTCAGACAAGTCTTGGTCCAGAGTGTTACAATGAGTGAAGGAGGTATCTCGCAACCCAAGGTGCCACTTCATGCATTTCAGGTATATGCATCAAGTTTATTTATCCCCACAGCGCATTAGGTATATGTTCCCCACACTGACACCCGAATGTCCCAGGAGTAAACTAGCGAATGCAAGGTTATATCATATGGTGTGGGACTGTCTGACACTTTAGGTGTAATGGCAGTAGATTACCACTGTGGTTGCCTGAACTTGAGGACTATGTGCTCACACCCACACCCGAATCCTGTTAACTAGGGTTACGTCCCCAGCCAAAGGGGATAAACACTTATATAGGTTTAGTTAACTTGCCTTTATATTATTCAAGCAGCAAATAGCGGTGTTGTGGAAGGCGCTTGTGGCACCCGACACCCAAGACTGGTTGCCTATACTGCTTACAGGGACAGAGTAGAGGCGAACACACTTAGGCTCCTTAGGATGCGCGGGAGTTCAGAACAGGTGGGGAAAATTGCGACCCTTATCTCACTAACATTGAAGGAAAGATGGATATATGCCCACCTTGAAATGCTCACTGTTCCCTGGAAGCAGACACCATATTACTATCTCAGATTGGCTGCATGGTTACATGTCAAGTCAAGTCAAGTCAATAAATTTATATAGCGCGCTACATACCCAGAGGGTCTCAAGGCGCTTGAAGAAGGAAGGGGGAATTACTTGTCAAATAACCACGTTTTAAGTTGCTTTCTGAATGCTAGGTGGTTCTGAGTCAGGCGAAGGTGAGTGGGAAGTGAGTTCCAGGTTTTAGCTGCCAGGAAGGAGAAGGATCTACCTCCCATGGTGGTTTTGTTGATGCGAGGTACAGTGGCAAGGGCTTGGTTGGAGGATCGTAGCTGGCGGGGGGGGGGGAGTAGAAGGACAGTCGTGTGTTGAGGCATTCTGGTCCGATTTCGTAGAGTGCTTTGTGTGCGTGGGTAAGGAGCCGGAAAGTAATCCTCTTATTTACGGGGAGCCAGTGGAGGTTTTTCAGGTGATCAGAGATGTGTTCTTTGCGCGGAATGTCTAATATGAGCCTGGCTGAGGCGTTCTGGATGCGTTGGAGTTTTTTCTGGAGTTTTGCGGTGGTACCGGCGTAGAGGGTGTTTCCGTAGTCCAGTCGGCTCGTGATCAGAGCGTGGGTGACTGTTTTTCTGGTTTCGGTGGGGATCCAGCGAAATGTTTTTTTGAGCATGCGAAGAATGTTGAAGCAAGATGACGAAACGGCGTTGACTTGTCTGTTCATCGAGAGTGAGGAATCCAGGATGACGCCCAGGTTCCGTGCGTGGTCCGTCGGGATGGGTGCTTTTCCAAGGGCCTCTGGCCACCAAGAGTCATCCCAGGCGGAGGGGGAGGTGCCTAGGATGAGGACTTCTGTTTTGTCTGAGTTCAGTTTCAGACGGCTGTGCTTCATGCATTCTGCTACTTCTTTGATTCCTTCATGTAGGTTAGTTTTGGCAGTGTTAGGGTCTCTGGTGAGTGATAGGATCAGTTGAGTGTCGTCGGCGTAGGAGATGATGTTGAGGTTGTGTTGGCGTGCGATGGTCGCGAGGGGGCTCATGTATACGTTGAAGAGGGTGGGGCTGAGTGAAGATCCTTGTGGGACGCCGCAGATGACTTCAGTGGCCTCTGACTTGAATGGTGGAAGGTGGACTCTCTGGGTTCTTCCGGTGAGGAACGAGGTGATCCATTCCAGTGCTTTTCCTTGGTTTCCGACGTTTCTGAGGCGCTGTAAAAGAGTGCTATGGCAGACCGTGTCGAAGGCAGCGGAGAGGTCGAGGAGGATGAGGGCGACAGTGTCTCCATTGTCCATTAGAGTTCGAATGTCGTCTGTTGCTGCGATGAGGGCGGTTTCAGTGCTGTGCTTGGCTCGGAAGCCGGATTGTGAGGAGTCGAGGGATTTGTTGGTTTCGAGGAATGCGGCGAGCTGGTTGTTGACCTCTTTCTCGATGACTTTGGCCGGGAAAGGAAGGAGTGAGATAGGGCGGTAGTTTTTGAGTTCGGTGGGGTCAGCTGTGGGTTTTTTCAGGAGGGCGCTGAGTTCGGCATGTTTCCAGCTTTCCGGGAAGGTTGCGGAGTTGAGGGAGCAGTTGATGACGTCTCGGAGGTGCGGTGCTATGATGGAGTCTGCTTTGTTAAAGATGTGGTGAGGGCATGGGTCTGTGGGGGATCCTGAGTGGATGGAGTTCATCAGACGGATGGTGTCCTCAGTGGAGATTGGCTTCCAGTCATTGAGGATGTTCAGGGGGGGAGGGGGTCCTGCGGGGGGTTGAGTGGGTTGGTCTTTGGGTCGGTTGTCGAAGCTGTTGTGGATGTCTGCAATTTTGTTGTGGAAGAATGAGGCTAGGGAGTCGCAGAGGGCTTGAGAGGGGGTGATGTCGTTGGAGTTGGCTGAGGGGTTGGTAAATTCCTTGACGATGTTGAATAATTCCTTGCTGTTGTGGGCGTTGTTATCTAGTCGGTCCTTGAAAGCGGCTTTCTTGGCATTCCGGATCAGTTGGTGGTGTATGCGGGTGGCGTTTTTGAAGGCGTCCTTGGTGCTGGTGGTTGGGTCTTTTTTCCAGGTCTTCTCAAGGGAGCGACAGAGTTTCTTGGATTTCTTAAGATCATCGTTGAACCAGGAGGCCTTCTTGCTGCCTGGTTTGATTTGTCGTTTTTTCAGTGGTGCTAGGATGTCAGCGCTGTTGGATAGCCATTGGGTGAGGTTGGTGGATGCTTGGTCTGGGTTTGAGGAGTGGGCTGGGGGGTTTCGAAGAAGCGATGAGGAGATCTGGTCGATGGTGATTTTGTTCCAGTTTCTTTGCAGAGTGGGTTGGGGGTGGTTGTTGGATGTGGGCTTGTCGTAGGTAAAGTGAACGCACACTGGGTCCATCTGCTTACTGTTTGCCTGTCCACATGCTCTCTCCGATGGGGACACCCTCAGCCCTCGGGCTTCTAGATGTCTTGTGACTTACATACACTACGCCTTGCATGACGATCTGGGATGCCTGCCCTATTCTTCACATACATAGAAGACCCCCGCGCGGACTCCCTTGCACTGATCCCTATTTTGCACTGTTCAACAAAATGTGACACCACAGGAACACTTGACCAACTAATTGATGCCGTCAAACAGGCCTGATGGTGCCGTTCCAATATAGTGTCCTCACATGTTTAACATTATTTCTTCACTGATATGGATTCCAGTGATTAGGCTCTCTTTTTTTTTAACAATTTTTATTTGCATTTCAGTTTTATAAACATCATTACCCATTGGCAGAACAGTTAACGAAATTTTACATTTTGTTGATTATAACATATATGAAGAGAAGTAAACACAATTGTTCAGTGAAAGGGAAAAAAAAAATTATATATATATATATTGAAAGAGAGACAATTTTATATAAGACCTAGACGATTCAAGCATTTCATTCCTCATGCATCCAATCAAGCAAAGGTGCCCATATCATCATGCCTTTATGCCGCTTTATCCTCCCTTTGTTTCTGTAAATTGCTACTTCTAGGTTGCAGGTTGCAAGAAGCCTGGTTCTCCATTCTACAAATGATGGTGCTAATGGATCTATCCAGGCTGACGCGATGGACAGTCTGAAAACAGCCATGGCAACGAATATAAGCCCATGCATTGAGAGTGGTCGTGGAATATTGGACGTACCTAATAGAATTTCTTCAGCTGATATGTTTATACGGCAATGTGCAAGATTGGAAAGAAAGTCAGAGATTGTCGATATAGTATTCCCTAATATAAGACAAGTAGCAAACATGTGAATTGAATCTGCGGATGGCAGGGAACACCTCGGGCAGTATGTCCTGATTCCATTCCCCCATTTTGCCAATTTGTCTGGGGTATAATAGAGTGAAAAGAATGTTTTATAAAATTGCGCTTGGAGTTTCATAGACATTAAGGTTGATATTGACATCTCCAAGGCTTCCAAGGAGGTTCGAGGAGAAATGCCAAGTCTACTCTGCCATGCCATCGTATGTTTCTCCATATCGTCTGACATAAGTAAATTAAGCCCTTCATATATCTCCCCGATTTTAGGGTTTTTTATAGATAGTAATTTGTCCATAGTTTGCCACGGTTGAAATTTAATATGGCCTCCCCCTTTCTTTAAAATAAAATCCCGCACTTGGAGGTATTTGAAGAAATCTCTATTAGGTAGTTTGAATTTGGTTTTAAGTTCATCAAACGACTTTATACCATTCACAGAAAAAAAGCACCCCAGTTGTTTTATCCCCAATTCAGCCCATCTATTCGATACTGAATCTCGAAATATTTCGGGGAGATCCGAATTTTGTATTGTAGGAGTATAGAAAGAGAACCGACCTAAACCAACTAGTTTTTTAACATTACCCCATATTCTAATAGTGCTAGAAATAGTCTTGAATTTCACCTTTTTAAAGTAATCATCATTTGAATGCCGCCATAAGCAACCTGCACAGCCATCTCCCAGAATAAGTTCTTGTGGGGTGGCAATATTATGGACGTCTATATTTTCTTTTAAAAGATATGCACTGTATCTCAATACTGTTGCCCAATAATATAGTTTAAAGTTTGGTAGTGCCCAACCCTCGATCTCTAGGTAGTGTAACCCACCTAAGTGCTCTTCGTGGCTTGTGATATCCCCATATGAAACGTGAAAACGAATTATCTATATTCTTAAAAACTGTTTGGGAGAATTCTAAGTTAAGTGTTTAGGCTCTCATAGTTTGGTTTCCTCTATTGATTTATTGTTTCTGCCCTCTTCCCCTTACAGATGAAGAGGGATATAATTACAAGCCCCTTTCTCCGCCATAAAGTCATTTTTCAGGACTTTGTGGTGGGAATAGGAGCTTCACCTTATTAACAAGGCAGCGTTAAGCCAATTTGTAAGCCTTGTGAATAAGGCCCCCATATTTACAATGGCAGCATAAATATGGGGCGGCGCCAAAGTTAAGACCAGGGAAAACCTGGTCTTAAACAGGCGCAACGAGGAGAAATGTTTCATTTCTCCTTATTTTTGCTGTTTCTATGTGTACTGCGTTGTACAGCACACACAGAAACAGCAAAAGGCCATTGATTGTTTATGTGCACATAAACAATTAATACATTTTTTTACGTTTTGCAACTTCTTTGTGTGCTGCATTTAGTAGCACACATAGAGATTATAAAATGCCATTTAAAGATTGTTTATGTGCAGGGAGGGAAGGGAGACCTTCCTGCACATAAACAATCGTCCCCTCAATGCTGACACCATTGCACTATGGTGCACGGGTGCCTGCGTTGTGGCTAGGCTGCTAAATTTAGCACCAGCACAGAGGGAAATTCAAGGCAGCACCATATGGTTGTAAATATAGTGCAACCCTGCGTTTCAGAAGTGGTGGAGTGTGGCATTAAGCCAAGGAGGCTAACGCCGTGCTCCACCACTTCTTAGTAAATATGCCACAAAGTATGCTACTCAAATGTGTGTACACAATGCTTGACACGGTAGAGAGCATATGTTCTTATTACTTTTGCTTCACTGTAACAATGTTTCCTTATACATGGAAACATCAATGAAAATGTATTTAAACAAACAAATTTCACTTCATAAAATGTAATCATATACTTACATTCATGTGAAGAAGTTGTCAATGACATCTTGCCATAATCACTTCTTTCCTCTCATCATCATCTTCACTTGGTTTTTCAACATCCTCACCTGGTGGCTCTTCATTGTCTCCATCCTCTGCAATGTATGGGATGTTCTGTCGCAGGGCTATGTTGTGTAATATGCAGCAGGCCAAGGTTATTTCGCACACCTTCTCAGGTAAGTAGAGGAGGGTTCCCTCAGTCTTATCTATACAGTGAAACCTAGCCTTTAGGAGCCCAGCAGCCCGCTCCACTAGTCTCCGTGTTCTTTCATGGGCCTCACTGAAGCGGACTTCCCCTGGCTTTGTTGGATTTCTCAGCGGTGCCAACAACCTTGGTCAGATAGGATAAGCTGAGTCTCCTATATGAATAAAAAAGAGCCACTATTCTTGATCATAAAACTTTAAACTAACCAAACAACATATAGTGACAGATTGTAATTACCAACAAGCCAAGCCATCTCAAGTCCAAGTTGTGACATTTGTAGAGGTATGTTTCTGTTCCATAGAATAAAGGAATCATGGGCTGATCCGAGGAAACACGCAGACACTTGTGATGTACAAATCAGGTAAGCAGACAACGTGCACATTGTTTGATTGGAATTGCTTCTGATTCCGGCATACTTGTTCCCTGGCGTGTCGTGGCACTAAGGCAATATGTATGCCATCAAGTGCTCCAACCACATGTGGTAGGCAGCCCAGAACATACAAATCTCCTTCACATTGGCCAAATCCTGATTTGTAGGAAACTGAATAAAGCTGTTTATGTGTCTCATCATTAAAGAAAGAACGTCTTGTAGCATATCACTGAAAGTTGGTTGTGACATTTCCCCAGATACTGCCACTGTGTATTGGAATGATTCTGAGGCCACAAAATTGAGTACTGCCATTATTTTAACCATTGGTGGTATTGATGTGGGATTCATATTGTGAGGCAGAAGATTTGGCTGCAGCTGATGATATAAATCAAGAATTGTTTGCCTATTCAATCTGAATTTTTTGATGATATCCCTTTCTTTCATGGTGGCAAGGTCTGGAAATGGTCGGAACACTTGAGGCTGTCATCTCCTCCCTCTCCTCACTCGCCTTGGGTCCTCTGTCTGCATTAGAAAAAAAATTATTGTAAATGTTTGCTAACATTTTCAAACTAACCCACACTTTACATCTCAATTTCAATATATATACATGTTTAATACATAATTACACAGAATCTTATTATGTTTAGTATAATTTCTTTAAAAAACATTACATTTGTACTTTTTAATGTGTAAATAATACATTGTTTATGTATGATTCACACATTCGTATTTTTTGTGTAAAAAATGTTTCTGAAAAAAAAAGTACTGTCAATGGCAGTATAAACACCACCGCACAATTCTTGTATCGAACCACATTAAGGCACCAAATTACACTTTTTTGTAAAAACAAATTAAGAACATTAGCATTTTGGCATGTACACAAAGTAGTCACCATTTTCAGTGATGATGACGCACTAAACAGCCACAAACACACTATTCCACAATCTAAAAAGGCAGCTGCCTGACCTCGCCATCAGGACATTTGCAATTAGTCGACTGCAGCGGAAGTTAACCGCCTAGTGGGTGTGAAACTCCATGACGGACACACCCATAGGCTAATGTGTGTGAAAGCAACGCATGACAGCCAATGGGTGTGTCCGTTGCCATTGATGATCGAGTATGTTGTGTACATGTAGGCGGGGTTTCAAACAAACTTGCCTCCTAACACTGCAGCCAACAAGACCTCCTCAACTTTTGCTGCTGTTTCCGACCTCTAGGAGGCACGGTGCCAGGAAGAGCAATTGACAGGGCCTCAGCCTTCTCGCCAGAGGAGCTGGGGTAGCTGACCAATGAGGTTCTGTCCCTGAACAGCCAGCTTTATGGCTCACAAGAGGAACAGGTACATGTTTAAAATGTGTTTGTAAATCTGTCTATTTATTTTTAATACACAGGCTAGAATATCCCTTTGAGTTCCTGAGTGAAGTGTAGTGAATGAAGTGAGGTGTCACTTATTTTTTACTTTACATAACACAATGATTGTATGAACTTTTAAGCTCAATATGATGAGAGAAAACTACAACATTCGTATATGCTGTGTGTTTTGAGCCCTACGTTTCCTCTGGTGTGTATTTTGAGCTACATCTATGTAACATATGTATGAATTTCATGTGAAATGTAGAAATTTCACATCATGTAAAAATAGGGGACACATACCATCTTATTTAGAACTGTACAGATATATAATTTTTTGCATACCAAAATAAAATGATGTTTTCTATGTGTATCATCCCAAATATCAGTCAGCCTAGATCACGTGTCTCGAACCAGTCATTTGTGAGCTACCAGTAGCTCCCAGATGCCTTCAGAGTAGTTCACAGCCATGAGTTATTTTCATATCAAGGTTAATAGAAGGCTGTGTTCATGTGACATTATGATCATCAGGCTACAGATAGTAGGGCCTCACAATGAGCAGTGCTCAGTCAGATTTGTGGGCCAGACTGGGGCTGACTCACAGAGGTGAATAACTGAAGCACAGAGGTATTGGAGTCTTAGAAAAAAATCCTTGTCAAATCAATATTAGAGATGTGAACACAATTGTGCTTATGAATGCTTTTAACCCCTTCCATGCTGATGACGAACCCCAGCCGTCATGCACTACGGTGCTCGTGTGCTGATGACGGCTGGGGTTCGTCACGGCCCGCCCCTATTCGTGCTGTTTACAGCACACCAGGGGAATCGCGGCCGCATGGAAGAGGTTAAATGGAAGAAAAATGAAATGGAGATTAATTAATTACACAAACATTGTACATTTCACAGGCTCTCAGTCACCCATACACATATATACCCTTCCGACGCACACATGTTCATACATCCCCATAGAGCACGCTCTCTCTGACACACATGGCAGCCGTTTCATAGTGCCCCTAGTCATTAGTCATGGTATTTAGTTGAACCATAGCCTGTGGCTCTAGCCTCTATGGACATTAGGCATCACGTCAATGCAGCTGGCCTTGAGGAGGTCTGGTTACAATGCACAAGTTGTTTAGCCTTCAGTGTTTCACAATGATATTCACTGATGAGAAGTAACTGCAATTACAGAAAGTGTTGGAGCCCCCTGGCCTAGAAGATGTCACTTCATTGGATTATTGAATTTAGGGAGTGACAAGGGATAAGGGTAGTCAACAGGTTACAACAAAAGTATTATTTCATGTCATATTTGGCAACATGAAAGACAAGAATATATTGTGTAGTAACTCTTGAGTATCGCTTGTGTATTATGTAGTAAAATTGTGTTATGTCAATATAGACAAACAACAAGTCACAAAACCAATCTTTTTTCTTACATTTCTTATATCCATACAGTTCTAAGCATATCAGAAAAAGGAGATATGGAAGGCCATCACCAAGATGGTGTGGACTCTGGAGGTCTACAGGCGGTGCAGCATCCATTGCATAAAGAGGTGGGAGGACCTCCGACGCTGGACCGAGAAGTCATCAGAAGTCCAGCTTGGCAAGTCCTCACAACATGGGAAGCATGTGTGCCGCACCTTTACCCCCCCCCCCCCCCCAATGACCCGCATACTTGCAGTGGGCTATCCGCAACTCAAATGTGAGTTGAGAGCCCAACAGTAGCATTAAGGGGGTACATTCTAGTGTGGGTTCAATATGTTTAATAACTAATTTCTGTTACAGCAACTCATTTTGCCATCAACATTAAGGTTGACACATGTCCAATGCAGAAGAAGAGTTCTTGAAGGTGTAAGTTTTGCACAATGTGTATGATGATGTGTTTTGCATATACTTTTGTGGAAAAGGATACCACCTGATTTCTATTCACTAACAAAGGACTGATTTAAGTATACACATGCCTGCCTAAACAAAAAACATACATGAGTTTGTCTGGTGTTATAAGGGACAGTTGTACCAAACAGGCCGCTAGTCTTTATTGTGTCAGGTGTGATGCTGTTTCACTATTGTGAATGATGTGGGATCTGACACCGACATCGTCCAAACTCTCCCTCCCGACTACGTATTGCAAAGGCTGGACAGGAACCTAGGCAAAGGAGGAGGAATTGCTATCATCTATGAAAATCACCTCATTTGCCAAACACTCGGAAGCCCTCTGCCTGACTGTGAGAACCTCCAGTTCTCAATAGTATTCTCTCCCACGCTCTCCATTTCGGGTATTTTAGTTTATCGATCCCCCAGACCCATGGATCAATTTCATAAATCTTTACCAGAAATAGTTGCAAAACTAGCAAGTACTACTACCTCGAATGTTACTCTCCTAGGCGATTTTAACATTGTCTTTGATGATTCTACATCAACTACCAAAACTGAGCTCTCCCATGATCTTGCACCCCTTCAACTCACACAGAAGGTGTCTCCTGCAACACACACAAAAGGACACCTCCTTGACCCCATATTCTCCAACGTAGAGGAGTTACTCTGTCAGAAACCAATTTCTATTCCTTGGTCAGACCATTCCTTGATTCCCTTCTGCTGGTCCCCCTCCGACCCGGCATACTCAAATAACGGCACGTAGTTGGCCGAAACTTTCTTTAGAAAAGTAGGTCTCTGCGTTACAAAAGTCTAAGCCACCCTCACACCCTGACCCCATACTGGCCAATGCATGGTTTAATAACTGGAATGAGGGGACAATAGACCAGGTCCTCCCAAAGAAGACCACCCAGGCGCATATTGGATCCAACAGAACTGCCTGGTACACCCCCAAACTTCGAGAGCTCAAGCAGATATGCCCAAAAACTGAGAGAATTCGGAGAAAAGAGTTTTCCCCAAGTAAGAAAAAAAGGACTACAGGGAGGCTATTAACGTTTACAAGATGGAAATTAAAAAGGCTTAAACCTGCTATTACGAGGAAAACATTTCTCTGGCAGCCAACTCCCCTCGTGAAACATTTCGCATCGCGAAGAAACTCTTGAAAGCCCCTAATCCTCTGATACTCTCGAAGCAACAGATCGCCGCTGCAACGAACTCGCTGAGTATTTTTATATCAAGATTCAAAGAATATGTTGTGCCTTCACCTCAAAAGACTATCATACAAGTCCCCACCCAGAGGTTGTTAGCTCTTGGAAGAGTGAACAACCGCTGGAAGCTTTCCCCTTAATGAATGATGATACTCTCCAGATAACCTCTGCACTGGTAAAAAGTGGTTCGCCCAGGGGCCCCCCCACCCAAAATCTTGAAATGAGTGGCTGAATAAGTTAGTCCCTCTATTTTGGACCTGATTAATTCCTCACTATTTGCCGGTGTGGTCCCTTTGCTATGGAAAAAAAGCTCTGGTGAAACCCCTATTGAAAAAACCTAGCCTCGACCCTGATTGCCTTGGTAATTACCAGCCCATCTCACTCCTTCCAGGGATCAGCAAAATTGCGGAGAAGCATGTCAACTCAGTGCTATCTAGACACCTAGAGGCTTCTAATCTTCTGCATTCTTCTCAAACGGGCTTTCGCCCGGGTCAAGGAAAAGAAATGGCCCTACTAGCAGTCGTCGAAAACCCTAGGAAAATCCTCGACGCAGGAGGCTCTTTGGCTGTGATTCTTTTAAACCTTAGTTCAGGGGCGTGGCCAAGATGGCGGGCTGAGAGGTCGCACTTGCCGAGAGCTCCCAGACCCCTGACTCCCTGCACCGCTTGTAACCGCTGATTCCCCCCCGGATCACGCAGCGACTGAGCCTGGTGCCCACGGTGGAGGTGTGGAGCGACTGCTGGACCCGGTTTGAGCCGTCGGGGGTGAGATCCTGACCGGTGAAGCCCGGGTCGGGGCCCGCTGAATGGCCCGTGTGCGAGCCGGAGGCCGCGAGTCTCCCGACCCTCGGAGCATGTCGGAGCGCCCAGCCGCCTGTGTGTGAGGCCCGCAGCGGTGCATGAACTGTCGGAGTGGGAGTCAGCAGCGGCTTAGCGAACGGCTCGGAGTTGTCCGACGGCGGTTGTACGGAGCGGAGCAGAGCGGAGGTGAAGAGCGGAGGCGGAGTCGACACCGCCTCACTACGCCAGCCCGTGGATTGAAGAGGCCCGCTGGGAGAGGCCGCTCCGGCCAGTTGTCTGAGCGGAGCAGAGGAACGGGGCTCCCGGGGCAGATCTCCCCCTGAGGCTACGGGCCCCGGGGACCATCGCACCGTGACCTTGCCCACTGGCCGGATTTTTGGGTCCCGGATCAGAGACGGAGAGGGGTTCTCCATCTTGGGCGTTGGCCCCTCGACATTACAGAGCGGCCATTTTGTGGTCTCCGGCCGGGCAGCTCGGCCTTCCTGGCACTCTTGGTGTGGCGCTGCCCCCGGCTGGCATATAGCTGCTTTCTTTGCTGGACAGTAAGCCTCAACGTCCTCTACTCAGCTGCAATGTCGAACGCTAGAGGACAGCGACGGGGCGACCGAACCTTGCCGGACATGCTGGGACGCGGCGCCCTACGCAGCGGTGGAACCCAACCCGCCACGACCTCCCCGGCCCCGACCAGGGGAGCAGATGGCGGAGAACCCCCGGTGACGAGATCGTTTCTCGAATCGCTCTTTAGCTCCCTTCGGGAGGACTTTCAAACGCTCAAGCGCGAGGTGGCCGGGGAGGTCCGCGAAGTAAGGAGAGAGATGGACTCCCTGGGGGAACGTGTGAACACAGTGGAGGAAGCGGGTCACTCCAGGGATGAAGAGATCACCCATCTGCAGCAGGAGGTCCTGCGACTGCGGGAGCAACAGATTGAGCTACAGGCCCACGCCGAGGACCTTGAAAATCGGTCCAGGCGGAACAACATACGGGTCCGCGGTGTGCCGTCCGGTGAGGAGGGTGAAGACGTGACTGCATATCTGGTGGCCCTCTTTCGTGGGATCCTGGGAGAGTCGGAGGACTTTCGGATCCGCATAGACCGTGCACATCGGGTGGGCCGCCCCCGCAGAGCTACGGCGCCCGCCCCGGACATTCTGGCCTTCCTCCCGGACTTTCCCTTGAAGGAGCGGATCCTCCGAGAAGCACGAGGGCAGCAATCTTTCCGATTCCGGGACCACCCTGTGACCCTGTTTCAGAACTTATCTACAGTCACGCTGCAGAAGAGGAAATCATTCAAGATCGCCACTGACTTCCTCCGGGAGCAAGGGACACAGTACTCTTGGGGGCACCCCTTCCGTCTGATATTTCGATGGAACGGTGTTTTGCATCAGCTTCGGTCCCTCCAGGATGTCTGCGCGGTGTTGGGCCTCACAGCATCGGATACAGATACCCCGGCTCCGCGGCAGAGGCGAAGCACTCATGACGGATGGCAGCAAGCTGGAGGGGGGACCTCTCCTCCGTCGGAGCGTCCGGGCTCGCCTATGATCAGGGCGGACATGGCGGCCGCCATCCAGGAGGCCTCCAGAGTGGCGCGAACGGCGAAGTGGCCCTGACGGCCTGAACTCACTCCGGGGGGAGTCTACTCTAGCTTATTCCTATTGCAGGTGCGGGGACCCGGGGGGTGGGCTGGGAGGAATGGCGAGTGCTGGAGGAGGTGGCTGGACGTCCACTAGACTGATTTACCACGGCCTTGCCCGTTACGGGCCGGACTGGGACAATGTCTTTTTTGAAAAGTTTGAGTAGCAGGGAATGGGGTTGGGACAGGCGGGCAGATGTTTTGATTCTGGGGCCTAGAGGGGGGGCCAGTTGCGGGGGGTGGTGTAGATTTGGTTGTGTGGGGACAAGGGGGGTTTTTCTAGTTGTGGGGTGTTGGGGTACGGGGACTGTACTGTGCCAGTGGACGGTTCAAAGTTGCTCTGTTTTGAGGCCTCGAGTGGTGCCTTCTGTGTTTGCCTGCGGGGCTTTGCCTCTTGACATGTGCTCCATTGATCCCCCTCCTTGATGGCTCTTAAGGTGCTTACTCTCAATGTGAAAGGGCTGAATAATCCGGTTAAGAGGCGGGCAGTGTTATCCTTGTTAGAAAACTCACAAGCGGATATCTGTCTGTTGCAGGAGACCCATTTGCTGGCTAAGGACTGCTCGAGGATGCGTACCCCTAAGTTCCCCACGCAGCTGTTCTCCTCTAGCGCCTCCAAGACGGCAGGGGTGGCGATCTTGTTTTCTAGGGGGTTCAGGGGAGAGGTCGTGTGCAAGGTAGCAGAACAGAAAGGGAGACTTCTAGTGTACAGGATCAAGATGGGGGGTTTGGCACTGACTGTTGGCACCATCTACTGCCCCAATGATCACCAGGACCAATTCTTACACAGGGCTTTGGAGGACGTAGCATCCACCTCTGATAGGCACATAGTGTTGGGGGGTGATTTGAACCTGGTTTTTGACGCGGCGATGGACAGGTCTGTGCAGCGGCGCCACCAGTTGGGTGAGCTTTCGGGCTCGATTCGAACTCGACTTGAGGAGCTGGATCTGCATGACATGTGGCGCCACCTCCACCCCACCGCCCGCGCATACTCTTACTTCTCACATGCCCATAGATCTTATGCGCGATTAGATCATCTCCTTGTGTCGGGCCCAATGCTCCCTTTGGCTTCGAGTGTGGACATGGGGGTCCTCTCTCTTTCCGACCACGCCCCGGTGGAGGGCGCTTTCACTCTGCCCCCGGTGGCTCGGCCGAGAGGGGTCTGGCAGCTCCGGGACACGCTCTTGCACAGGCGGTCGGTGGTGGATCAGATCCGGGCGGCCATTTTGGATTTTCAGACCATGAATGATACTGGGGATACTTCTCGTGCGACACAGTGGGCAGCCCTGAAGGCGGTGCTCCGAGGCGAATTCATAGCGATTTCCTCGGCCGAGAATAGGGACCGACAGCTCAAGAGAGATGAGCTCACCCGGCAGGTGAGGGAGCTGGAGCAGGTACATCACAGGACAGGGGCCCCCAGGGTGTGGAGGCAGCTGAAGGCGGCACGGAAACTCATGGCGGCCCTTGACACGGACCGGGCGGAGTATGCGATGCTTCGCCTGAAGCACAAATATTATACAGGGGGCGATCGGTGTGGGCGGCTCCTGGCTAACAAACTTAGGGTGCAACACCAGCAGCACCGAGTGAAGGAATTGGTGGACCCGACCGGTGGTAGGGTCACGGCTGATGAGCAAATAGCAGACGTCTTTCGCAGCTTTTATGCTGACCTCTACACCGGGGAGGCCCCTTCGGCCCGGGCTGAGATGGCCTATCTGGACTCGGTCCCGCTCCCGTCGTTGTCTCAGGAGCAGGCTCAGTATCTGGAGCGTGACATCCGTATCGAGGAGGTGATCACGGCGATATCCCGGCTTAAATTGGGCAAGGCCCCGGGCCCGGATGGCTTTATCCCGCTGTTCTATAAAACCTTCTGTCAGGAACTGGCGCCTCTACTGACCCGCCTTTTTAACTCCTTCGCAGAGCCGGGAGCCATCCCCTCCGAATTTCTCCAGGCCACGGTTTCCGTGATTCCGAAGCCGGGTAAAGACAGGACCGCCTGTGGGTCCTACCGTCCCATTTCGCTGCTGAACACAGATTTGAAGGTGTTCACCAGTATATTGGCTGCACGCCTGGCGTTGCACCTCCCGGGCATGGTTGACTCGGACCAAGCGGGCTTCGTGCCCGGTAGGCAAACAGTAGATAACACAAAGAGGGTGACGCACATCCTCGAGAAGGCTTCCAGGATCCCTGGGGAGAGGATGCTCCTGTCCATAGACGCGGAGAAGGCTTTTGACAGGGTGCACTGGCCCTACCTAGAGAAGGTCCTGAGCAAATTCGGGATTGGGGAGAAGTTCCGTCATCTGATCTTCAATTGTTACCGGTTCCCCTCTGCGGTAGTCCGGGTGAACGGCGGCAGCTCTCGACCCTTCCCCATTGAGCGGGGTACGAGACAGGGGTGCCCTCTCTCCCCTTTGCTCTTTGCCCTGTATATGGAGCCTTTTGCTCAGAGGGTTAGGCAGAACCCCGACATTGTCGGTGTCAAGATGGGTGAATTCCATCATGCGAACAGCCTGTACGCGGATGATGTCATTCTGACGCTGGATGACCCGCGGAGATCGCTGCCGGCCTGTGTAGAGGAACTGAACTTATTCGCCGACGTGGCGGGCTTCAAGGTGAACCTGGGGAAGTCGGCCGCCCTTGACATTTCGCTTACTAACGCCACTAGAGCGGAACTACAGAGGCTTTACCCTCTGAGCTGGTCCAGGGACCGGATCCCGTACTTGGGGATCCTATTGGCGCCCTTCCTCCCGGAGATGGTCACGGCCAATTACGCGGCTCTGGGCGCAAAAATCAGGGAGGAATTGGGCCGGTGGGATAAGGGCACGCTGTCGTTACTGGGTAGGGTGGCCGCGGTGAAAATGAGCCTCCTGCCTCAGGTGCTTTACCTCTTCAGAGCGTTGCCGCTCCAGCCCCCCGCGGGGTGGCTTGCGGAGACACAGACTGCCATTGCACGGTTCGTGTGGCAGGGCCGCAGGCCGAGGATCAAGAGAAGCATCGCTATGCTGTCACCGGAATCCGGGGGGCTGGGGATACCGGACTTGCGGAAATATTTCCAGGCCGCTCAGCTCCGCTATCTGGTGGAATGGAGCCGGTGGGAGTCTGATAAGCACTGGCTGTTCCAGGACCAAGCGGTGGCGGGTAGGACGCTGCAGGAAGTACCATTCTTGAAGCGGGCCCATCGACCCCCCAATCTCTATGCGTCTCTGGTAACGCGGGTCCCGCTCCGGGCGTGGGACTCGGTGGCTGCCAGGTGCGAGCTCACCACCTTCCCCTCTCCCTTTACGCCGCTCATTGGCAACCCGGACTTCGGCCCCGGGATGGAGCAGGGCGCTTATGAGCGCTGGCGGGTGGCCCGCTGCTGCACTCTGTATCACTTGTACTGCCCTGAGGGAGTTGTCCCCTTCCCGGACCTGAGGAGGGATTATGGCCTCCCGGAAACGGAGCGCATCGATACATGCAGGCGCGCCACTGGGCATTACAACCCCAAGTGCGCGACGTGGCACACCGGGAAATCACGGCGTATGAGCGTTGGTTAATTACTCGCACGTCGGACGCTAAACTGATCTCAGACCTGTATAAAATGCTGCAGCCCCCCTCCTTTCATATTCACAACCCCGGTCGGGAACGTTGGGAGCGTGAGCTCGGGCGCGTGTTGAGCCATAAAGAATGGGAGCACATCTCCTTCCGCGCACGTCACTCGGCCTACCACACGGGTCTTACGGAGACCTTCACTAAAATCTCGACCTACTGGTACCGTACTCCGGAGAAACTGCACGAGATGGACAGGGCAATACCAGGGACGTGCTGGTGCAACTGTGGCAATACTGGTACACTAACACACATACTATGGGAATGTCCCCTGCTGGCTCCTTACTGGGAAGAGGTCTTGGGCGAGGTAGACAAATGCTTTGGGATAGAATTGCCTAGATTCCCGGCCTATGTTCTGCTAGGGTTGCCGAATGGGCTGATGTATCCCCTTAGATCTAAGAGAGGTAGACAGATCGCAATTGCGCTGGGGTCAGCGGTGCAGAATATTCTCATACACTGGCGCACTACCACACTTCCCTCTGTAGTTGGTTGGCTGCACAGATTATGGCATGTCCTTGGAATGGAGAAGATGTCCTTAGTAGCCTTGGGGGATACTGATGCCTTTGAGGAACTATGAGAGCCCTTTCACAGCTTGTTATGTTCCGAGTTTCGGGAGATCACCTGCCCTAGATACCTTAGGTTGTTAAGGCTGACGCCGCCACCGGACCCGCCTGCTTGATTGGGTGGGGTCGGTACTGTATAGCGGGGATTTCGGAGAGTTGCATGTAGCGGAGACTGTAGATATTGGCACAGTACAGGGGGTGGGTTAGGGTTAGGTAGTTGGGGGTTCTGTTTGGTTAGGTAGGTTTTTGGAGCGGGGTTGCTTCTCCTCCCTTCACCCCTCCCCCTTTTTTCCCTTTCCCTCTTCCCTTCCCCCCCCCCTTTTTTTTTTTTTTTTCTTTTCCCTTTTTCTTCCGTTCTTTTTCGGTCCCCCCCCCCCCTGATTTTCTTTCCTCCCCCCCATCCCGTCCCTCCCTCCCTTTCTCCCCCCCCCCCCCTCGTTGTTTGTATGTGACCACGGGTGCGAAAGCTATGCTCCCGAGTCGGCTGGGGCCTCTTGCAAACTTGTAACTGCATTACTGTACTTGCTGTACAATGCGCACTGATGTGCGGTTCCTGTGGTTTACTTGTTCCCTGCCCCCTTTGTGTCCTACCCCACCCTGCTTCAATAAAATACTTTAAACCTAAACCTTAGTTCAGCCTTTGATACGGTTAGCCGGATCACTGACAGAATATCGAGGAGGAAAATATCGACCTGCCAAAATATCGAGGACAAAATATCGAATGCCAAAATATCGAATTCCTATCTACAAACAGGTAAGTACAAACATATTGAATCTAAAATATCGTAGTAAAAAATATAGTTAGTCAAAATATCAAATTTTTTCAAATGTCTTAAAAGTAAATTAAAATTAATGAAATAATAAATATAATTAACTAAAACATACTTAAATAACCTTAAAATTAATAAATAATTAATGTAATTTACAAAAATAAACATAAATTTTTATTTTTTAATACATAAATATATATCAACGTAATATTAATAAAACATATTCCATATTTTTAGCATAGGATAGCGGAAGGGTAAAATTTACTATTACCACTCCAGTGAGTGCAACACCAGTAGGTAAAGCTTTGGATAGCAGGAGGGTAAAAATTACTATTCCCACTCCAGTGAGTGCAACAGTAGGGAAAGCGTTGGATAGCGTAGGGGTAAAAATTACTATTCCCACTCCAGAGAGTGCAACAGTATGGAAAGCGTTGGATAGTGTAGGGGTAAAAATTACTATTCCCACTCCAGAGAGTGCAACAGTAGGGAAAGCGTAGGATAGCGTAGGGGTAAAAAATACTATTCCCACTCCACAGAGTGCAACAGTAGGGAAAACGTTGGATAGCGGGAGGGTAAAAATTACTATTCCCACTCCAGTGAGTGCAACGGTAGGGAAAGCGTTGGATAGCGTAGGGGTAAAATGACTATTCCCAATCCAGAAAGTGCAACAGTAGGGAAAGGGTTGGATAGCGTAGGGGTAAAAATTACTAATCCCACTCCAGTGAGTGCAACAGTAGGGAAAGTAATGATTTAATATTTTAATAAAAATAAATTAATTATCAATACCAATAAAAAAAATTATTAAATTAAATGACCAATTACATAATATTTAATAATTAATCAATTATAAATACAAATAAATATTAGTTATCAAAATGTAATTACCTATTCATAATTAATAGGGCTCCCGGTTTTATGGTATTCATTTTTTCGCCATTTCCGTCTGTATTTATCCATATCTATTTTTTGGGCATTCTTTCTGTATTTATCAATATTTATTTTTGCCACAAGTAAAAGGCAATGCTATAGCTAGTATTTTTCCACATTTATTTAAATTGACATTGCACACATGCACTCACTTAAACTAGCGATTTGTTGGGGCTTTAGCAGTGCTTTAAATAGTCCAGTACTGAGTAATTTGAAAAGGAGAGTACATGTGCTTCTCAGTTCTGCTATAAAAACACTTTAGGATAGAGTACAAGCACTTATCAAGAGCAAACATGTGCCAGTGCTTCTGTATTTCCATCTAAAGCCACCTGTCACAGGCACTTAACTCTACCCCCTTCAAAGGAACTGCGCCCCCTCCTCTTGGAAGGATGCAACCCTAAAACGAACACGGATTAAAAGTGTGCACAGTAAAAACCCAGTGCTGTACACATGCACTTTTATTGTCCCGTCACTTCGTGTCTCTTTTCCCCATGGTACCCAGACATGCAGTGTATGACACAGCTCACACCGGTGTAAATGGGGACCATCAGTGAGAGGGCACAGTAATAGGAGTCAGACCTCACCCTAATGCACCACAGACCCCCTTCCGCTTGCGCTTCTTCCTCACACTGTGTGCTATAATGTATGTCATTAGCACATTATACAGACAAGGATTGTACCCCAGCCAGTGATACAGCAACAATTCGGTTAGATATAGCGCCAAATGTAGCATGCCGTTTTTAAGTGCTGTAAATTTAACATAACCGGAAGGATGAATCTGTCTTTTAGGGCGAATTCAAACTCTTGACTCATAAGGCACCACATTTGTGAGCGGTGAGTCTTTAGTTTGCTGAGCCATCCTGACAGCTAGGTGCTTGTTCGCCCCACCGCCTTTCTCAGGTACTCTTATTAAAGTGCCTCCCCCAGCTGTTTACTTCCACTCACTATTTGCAGCATGGAAACTCTTGTTGTCAAGTTGCAAGCAATTTATCCGGGGTGCATCTTCTTAGTGAAGCCTGGCTAAGGTGCGGGGAGTCGGAGGTATCACCCACGTGTGCTTTGAAGCCAGGTGCTTGATGCATAGTGCTGCCTTTTCTAAAGGGGGAATTTGGTGTAATGTCATAAATGCAAAAGCTGTCCCCTTCCTCGATTTATTGTTCTTCTTTCACAGTGCCCCATAATTGTTGCAGTGGGTTAAACCACTGTATCAACTAAGAAGCTAGTACTTTGCAAAATATACGAACCTTTTTCGCCCTAAATATATACATATCTAAGCACTAAAACAGTGTAAGTGGGAACCAACATGCAACGAGTCGATATAGAACTATATTGTAGCAATGATTAACTGGACATGTTTCTCTGTTAAGCGCTTGGGAATTTGAAACCTAGCATGGTCCACTCTGCAATTCACTCTTCCCTGGTCGATAAATGTCTTACTTCGACATTTGGTAGTAGTATCCTTTCTTTCTAAAGTGAAATGGCAATACTAAGGTTGTTTGTGTGGCAGGAAAAACAGTTATTAATTCTAAGTTGCCTCTTGTTTCTCTTATGCTTCACAGTTGAAGTACTTCTGCACTAAGGCTTAACATAAGTCAGAGACGGACGTTTTGTAATTAAGAATTACCCCCTCACCCCCATGCAGTGCTCCGTGTTGTAGTCATAACAGAAGGAGGCTTCCTCTGCCTCCGACGCACACTACCTAATCCATCTTTTATATCTACACCATCCGTAATGTTTTACTAAAGGCACCTGCCGCCTCCCTCGCTTCCTGTTTTTCTTCTGTCGGTAACGCTACCCAGAGGACGGAGGTAACATTAAAGGAATGTGCGCGGCTGACTATGTGTACATTTGTGACAAAAATAAAAAGCTTCGATACGGTCACTTACAAAGTGGGGACTTGCTGTAAGGACCGCTGAGGGGTGCTTGTTGCCACATATGCTTCCCCATTCAGGAGTTTTAGTTGGGGGGGGGGGAACGCCAAGCATGTACAGTCGTGCCAATGCGCAAGTTATGTTCAGGGAATCAGGCATGCACAGGAATTCAGCACAGCACTTGCCTTCGTCTCGCAAATTGAGTGAGTTGCTAGGTTTCCTTTCTAAATGACTAACATACTTTATTTCTTGTACAGCGAATAAGACATTAATTTGTTTTAAGCCGTGTGCCAGGATGCGCTGCTGCAGCACTGTGAAATTAAGTGCTTAAAACGTGCACTGTATGGGGCCTGGGACTGGGAGTCAGGGGCCTTGGGAGAGGCTACGGCATGGGGTGACAGAACAATAAAGCCTCATTAAGAAGTAAATGATCTTTGAAAAGACCTGTGAAGTACTCGTGCAGCTGGGTGTGTGTGCGCCCAGGAAGGAATTTCAAGCAGCAGGAAGGGGGCATGGCGAGAACTCTGGATTCCAGTGAGGGAACATTTTCTAGTATTTTACCGTTTCTACATATAAATACAGACAAAGGAAATATAGATTTCCGTCTGTATTTGTATGTAAAAATCCGTAAAAACGGAAAACCGGGAGCCCTAATAATTAATTAACAACTAATTAGTTTTTCAATACCCACAAATTAATAAATAATAAAGAAATATACCAATTAATAATTAATTAACAGTAAATTAATTATCAAAAAATTCAATAATTAATTAATTACAATTAAATTACTTCCCACCCTATTCCCCTAGAAGCCCACAACCTGCTACGAATAATACATTAATACAATTAACATAATTACCAATTAATCAAGTATTAAAAATGAATTACCAATTAATAACAATTATTTACCAATTAATAATTAATGAACAATAAATTAATTCTCAATACCAATAAATAAAAATAAATATTTACTTAATTACAATTAAATTACTTCCCACCCTATTCCCCTATAAACCCACAACCCGCTACAGAACTAAAAAGCAAAAATAAATTAAAAATAATGAATAATTCCTAAAAATTAATATTTAATTTACTATAATTAAATTACTTCCCACCCCATTCCCCTAAAAACTCACAACCCACTACGGAATTAAATTACGCAAACATTTAATAACATAAAATTCTTTAATTAAACATACATTACAAAAATAATATACACTTTTAACAAATATACTAACAAAAAACACTAATAAAAATTCGATATTATTAAAAATTCAATATATTTTAATGTCTATATTATGTACTTCGACATTTTGACAATCAATATTACTTACCTGCATTTCCATATTATGAACAACTATATTATGTCCATTCGATATTATATCCATTCTATATTTTGGATTCGATATTACTGTCCATTCGATATTTTATTTTCGATATTGTGTCTAGTTACCGGTTAGCCGCCGTATCTTGGTCGAACGACTCAGAAGCCTGGGTGTGTCGGGAGCCGCTCTGCAATCGTTCCTGGAGGATAGATCCTTCCAAGTCTTTGAGGGTGAGGCCATCTCAGACCCTCTGCCCCTACATTGTGGGGTCCCGCAGGAGTCGTCTCTGAGCCCTACTCTTTTTAATGCTTATATGGACCCTTTAGCCAACATCGTTCTTCCTTTTGGGGTGCATATAGTCACATATGCAGACGACACCCAATTGGTTGTCGCTCTGAAGCATGCTGACAGGGCCTCTATCCGTCTCGGTCCTTGCCTCGAAGAGGTAACAAGATGGATGAAACAATCACACCTCAAATTGAACAGTGATAAGACAGAGCTCATGCTTCTCGGCAATCCCTCTCTCTTTGAGGCTGACACTATGTGGCCAGTGTGCATGGGTCCTTCGCCCACCCCTAAGCCAGAGATAAAGAGCTTAGGTTTCTGGCATGACTCAGACCTCAGCTTTAAAAGCCAAGAAGGTTGTGGCTTCTTGCTTTGGTATGCTAAGAATGCTTCGCAAGGTGCTCACTCTTCTACAGTTTCAAGCAAGAAAGCTCATGATCCAGATGCTTATTTTATCGCACCTGGACTATGGAAAAGCCCTTTATTTGGGCGCCCCATGTTCAGTCCTGGCAAAGCTTCAAACTATGCAGAATTGTGCCGCAAGGATTCTCTTGGGGATCCCGATTTGGCAATCGGCTAAACCGGCCTTGAAGTCTCTCTATAGGCTCCCGGTCCAGGAGAGAGTCTTTTTTAAGGCCTTGTGTATTACCCACAAGTTGATTAGGGCATTTTGGAAAGAGGTTCCAGGAAAGCGTTAACAAGCACTTACAAAATAATCTGCTTGTGGAAACTTAAATAACCCTTACAGGTTATTTCTCATTATTGAAACACAAACATGTTTCCTCCTGTTCAATTACGTACATGAAACAGAACAGTGAGGGAACATTAACGTGAGTGTAGAGTAGTGCTTCCCAAACGTTTTAGAATTACAAACTTTTACGATCCTCCTAGCTTTAATGGCTATGAGGCAGACAATTTTCTTTAATGTAACTAAAGCATCGTATGGCAGCACACTGTATTTTACAGACAGAATATTTTCTATTGAAATGGTCACTAAATTTGCACAAACATACAGTTTTACTGATAAAGCTATATTGCACACAAATCTTCATGTATGCGATCGGACTGTAGTGAATATTTATCATTTGTGCATCGCCAAGTAAAGCGTCTTGATTTGTTTTGATCATATTAAAATCTTTGCTTCCATCACACTTCAGAATTACAAAAAAATTGCTTAGTTTATGATTTCCTATCTGCTAAATGTGCAGTTTGTTTACATGTATTTACATGTTGTTGTGTACTATAAAATGACAGTCTTTACATTCACACTCTGTACTCCAGCAAGATTTTCACATAATTCACTTTACTTCTCTTTCTCTGACTGCAAAGTGAGACGAGTTTGTCAACACCAATCACCATGGCAGCACTTGTCAGAAGACATAGCCTGACATTTGACCTCTATCTTCGTGACACACCAAAAATCCGCTTGTGAGCTACTAGTGGGTCAGGACCCACAGTTTGGGAACACTGTGTACAGAAAGGTATTTCTCTAGAAAGGAACAGTACTTAGGGGCTTATTTACAAGTGTTGGGCTTTGCCCTTTTTGCAGGGTCATCTCTAAACTTTTTACCTTTCTCCTAGCCTTTTATATGATATGGTGTTGGTGGTTTTAGGAGTCTGGGCACTTTGCCGCTGCTGTCCAGTGCAAAGTGAGTATGCTCTCTGTGATAAATATGATAAGATTGGTCTACACATGTTTGGCCTATTTAATTTACCTATTCAGAAAAGGGGGTGGTGATGGACAGAGCTTCTGAATTAAGCAGAATACTCCTACCCAGTCAACAGATCAGGGCTTGATCCATCACCGTTTTTTAGCTCACTGCACCATCCCAGCTCAGAACCTGGCTACATGCAAATTAGTCTGTCCCTGTCCCAGTGCATCATGGGAACAGGGCAAACCAAACTACCAAGCCAATTCTTTCACTGGGAAGGAAACAAGCTTCCGGGGACCGGTTTCTGGCATTACAGCCGTCTTCGGCCCGGCTTGCTTGAATCCTGATGGTGCAGTGAGCAAGGGACTCACATCTGAGCATACCCTTCCACGCTTATGGTGGACAAAACGATTCAGAAAAGGGGGTGGTGATGGACAGAGCTTCTGAATTAAGCAGAATACTCCTACCCAGTCAACAGATCAGGGCTTGATCCATCACCGTTTTTTAGCTCACTGCACCATCCCAGCTCAGAACCTGGCTACATGAAAATTAGTCTGTCCCTGTCCCAGTGCATCATGGGAACAGGGCAAACCAAACTACCAAGCCAATTCTTTCACTGGGAAGGAAACAAGCTTCCGGGGACCGGTTTCTGGCATTACAGCCGTCTTCGGCCCGGCTTGCTTGAATCCTGATGGTGCAGTGAGCAAGGGACTCACATCTGAGCATACCCTTCCACGCTTATGGTGGACAAAACGATTCAGAAAAGGGGGTGGTGATGGACAGAGCTTCTGAATTAAGCAGAATACTCCTACCCAGTCAACAGATCAGGGCTTGATCCATCACCGTTTTTTAGCTCACTGCACCATCCCAGCTCAGAACCTGGTGAAGAATTGGCTTGGTAGTTTAGTCTGCCCTGTTCTCATGATGCACTGGGCCAGGGACAGACTGATTTGCATATAGCCAGGTTCTGAGCTGGGATGGTGCAGTGAGATAAATAACGGTGATGGATCAAGCCCTGATCTTTGGACTGGGTAAGAGTGGTCTGCTTAATTCAGACACTCTGTTCATCACCACCCCCTTTTCTGAATCGTTTTTGGCCACTATAGGTGTGGCAGGGTATACTGAGACATGAGTCCCTTTCTCACTGCACCATCAGGATTCAAGCAAGCCGGGCCGAAGAAGGCTGAAATGCCAGAAACCGGTCCCCGGTAGCTTGTCTCTTTTCTGGTGAAGAATTGGCTTGGTAGTTTAGTCTGCCCTGTTCCCATGATGCACTGGGCCAGGGACAGACTGATTTGCATATAGCCAGGTTCTGAGCTGGGATGGTGCAGTGAGATAAATAACGGTGATGGATCAAGCCCTGATCTTTGGACTGGGTAAGAGTGGTCTGCTTAATTCAGACACTCTGTTCATTACCACCCCCTTTTCTGAATCGTTTTTGGCCACTATAGGTGTGGCAGGGTATACTCAGACATGAGTCCCTTTCTCACTGCACCATCAGGATTCAAGCAAGCCGGGCCGAAGAAGGCTGAAATGCCAGAAACCGGTCCCCGGTAGCTTGTCTCCTTTCTGGTGAAGAATTGGCTTGGTAGTTTAGTCTGCCCTGTTCCCATGATGCACTGGGCCAGGGACAGACTGATTTGCATATAGCCAGGTTCTGAGCTGGGATGGTGCAGTGAGATAAATAACGGTGATGGATCAAGCCCTGATCTTTGGACTGGGTAAGAGTGGTCTGCTTAATTCAGACACTCTGTTCATCACCACCCCCTTTTCTGAATCGTTTATTTAATTTACCTGTCAGCCCCTTGTAAAGTGGTATCTCATATACCCAGGGCTTGGAGATTAAATGCTACTAGTAGGCTTGCCGCGCTGATTGCACCACTCATCAAAGTAGCCTTTCAAACCTATCTCAGGCCTCTGCCATTGCAGGGCCTGTGCGTGCAGTGTTATTGCTGCTGTGATGTGGCACCTAAAGTGTGTGCCATGTCCATGACCCCCCCCCTTTTACTACATGTCAGTCACCCCTAAGGTAGGCCCTAGCTAGCCCTATGGGCAGGGTACATTGTAAGTAAAAGGTAGGACATGTACCTTAAGTGTGTGACATGTCCTAGAAGTGACAAACAGCCATTTTGGTTTCTCACTACTGTGGGGCTGCCCTCTCATAGGAATTCATTGGGGATTTCCTGATAATTGTTTCAGTGGTAATTCCTGATATGAGAAGAGCAGCGTGGTCAAGTTTGGTATGTTTGGAATAGTGATAATAAACGATGCGCAATGGTGTGCACAGATTTATTATAACTATTTTAGAAATGCCACTTTTAGAAGTTGACATTTCTGTGTCCTATGTGTCTGCCGGCCTGATGTGAATTACATGTTTGACTTTTGAGTGACAGGGGCTGGTGGGGTGTGTGTGGCTCCAGGAGGGGCAGGGTGAGTCATCACTAGGCTAAATGAGACATCTGCATTTGGAGTAGTGGGAGGAGTAGTCCCTAGTCCCTGAATAGGCCTGTGTCTAGCCTGTACAAGGCTGGCTCCATCCCCCTTTGGTGTTTCTGATGATGAGCCCCCACCTGACAAAGGGGAAGAGGAGCCTTGTAAACAAAGTGCTCCTATTCCTCCCTGAACCAGTTGCTTCTGGTAACCCTAAAGCCCTGTGCTGCAGACAAAGGAGACATGCTATGTAAATATAGGGGTTGTGACCCCATGAGAGGGGCTTACTTGTTCCTGTTATAGGGAGGCTGAAGGACTGCTGGGCAAGGAGAAATTGCTGTTGGACCCAGCTGCAGCTTCCTGGGGGTCCCTACATGCTGGCCAACCTGTGCCCAGCTCTCCTTCTCTAACTTTGAGGGACTCACTTGCACCTCGTGAGCACTATCTTTTGATTTACCAAGGAGAAGAGGGCGTTCGTGCCCTGCAGCGCTGGGCTGCAACGTGTGCGCCGAGGGGACCCCGGTGTGAGGATTCCCCTACATTGCATAGGCGTGGAGCTGGTCCCCACCCCGCTATGGTGTTGATTTGCGGTGGGAGCCCACCCTGCATTGCCGCTGTTTTGGTGTTCTTGCCAGCGGGTGCCCACCCCGCATTTGGGATTATTCACCAGCGGGAGCCCACCCCTCATTTTTGTGTAGTTTGCAGGCGGGTGCCCACCCCACATTTCGCCACCGAGAAACGGCACCACCACGGCCCGGAAGTCAGGTAGAGCAGGCCTGGTTGTAGGCGGGCCCGGCCACAGGAAACGAGGCTAGAGCGAAAGACAGGCAACTCAGTGCCTGATTCGAGGCTGGGCTCCCCGTGAGAGAAGGGAGAGCCCCCTGCATCTGCTTTGAGGCTGTTGGGGGCGCTTTTCCATTTTTTTCCTAGAGCCCGAGAAGGGAGCTCAAACTACGAGCTACTGCCCCCCCAGGAAGTCAGGTATCTGGCCTGGCTGTGGGTGTGGCTCTTGCAGGGCACAGCGTGTCAGCATCAGAAGAGGAGAAACCCAGGCTGAGGTGCCTTCTGGTTGTGGTTGGGGTCCTGTGTCCACTATGAGCCCTGCGCCGAAGTAACCGGAGAGCAGCCAAAACGAGCCCCAAGAGGAGGGGCCCGACCAGAGCCTCGAGGGCTCCCAGTGCCCACGGGAACCAGGAAATGCCTCCCTGGCTATTGGAGCCAACCAGAGGAGGACCCGCTCTCCAGCAAGAAGACCGGAGGAGGCAGAGAACCCTGGAGGAGAGCCCCGGTGAGTGGGGCTCAGATTGGGCTGGTCAGTGTCTGCCTCCTGCAACGTTGGGCAGTGGGACTCAAGAGGCACAGTGGGTGACGATTTTGGAAGAAACTAGCTGCCCAGCAAGAGTGTGGGAAGCTACAGCAAAGGGGGCATTACTTTGGGGCACCAGGAAGGAGCCCGGTGATCGGGGCTTCTCAGGCTTTGTCAGTACCAGTGTCCTTTGTGCTCAAGGGGGCAACAGTGCCCAGGGTGATGGATGCCACAGCTGCCCCACCAGACGGAGGGCAGCTGTAACGCTTGGAGCCATTTATTTTTCTTGAGAAGTCCCGGAGTGGGACTTGGGAGCATTTGTGTTTGCAACAGTAAAGGGGTGAGAAGTGCCCCAGCGCAATGCCCACTTTGCTTCGGTGCTTAGGCAGAAAAAGGGCCATTTGGAAGGCCCCATTAGGAGCCCTGACTTTCTGAACAAAGGGCCTTTCACCCCCCGTATATGGCCAGATGGCCTGGGGTCATTGTAGATGGTGATTGCATAATTTGATTTATATGAGGTATATGCCAAATGTGATCTATGCGCCCTGATTTCTGCCTCTACGTGTGATTTATGCTTAGGGGGTTATTGCATACTGTGTTCATGCTGGTGAGGCCTAGTGCGTAATGTGTTTATGCTAATGAGGTTTGGGCCTAATGTGATTTATTGCCTAACGTCATGCTATGATATTTTAGGATGGTGTCTCATGCTAATGTGATAATGCTTAGGTCATTATGGTACCAGTAGTTACTGGTTGTGTTTTGCATTTACTTACCTGTTCTAATGGTTCTGACCATGGCCCGATTGGCCTGGTCCTGTATATAATCCCCTGTGAATATTGCCTAGTGCCAGTTGGCACAGTGTATATTGTGTGATTATGCTTCTATTGTATTTATGATAATACAAAGGCTATTTTTTTTATATAACCTTGTGTGGAGTTTATTTTTGTGGTGTGCCTAGTGTGTTGCTGCTGTGTGTGTGTTGCACAAACGCTTTACACATTGCCTCTGGGATAAGCCTGACTGCTCGTGCCAAGCTACCAAGGGGGTGAGCAGGGGTTATCTTCATCGTGTAACTCCCTTTCCTTGACTAGAGTGGTGGTTTCTGCCTGGCTTTGGCGCAAGCCCTAGCCAACCAGAAATCCCATTTCTAACAACAAGAAACTGATGCATCTGTATAAATGCGTCAGTTTCCCTGCACTTGCGTGCGAAATCATTGCGCCACCATAGATACGCCATATTTACAATACGGCGCACCATGGCGCAAGGATTGACAGATGCGTCTGAAATGTTGACGCATCAGTCGGCACAAAAGTTGCGCATTGCTGGAGTCGTGTCGCAAGCACCACGCAACTCCAGCAATGAATGGGGAGGCCTATTCTTAATACATTGTGTCACTCCTTACGCCTGCTCCAAGCAGGTGTAGGGTAGGGTTTTGACGCAGTAGTGTCGTATAAGTGGCGCTGCGAAATCTTGTAGATTTCATTGCGTCACTTCTATAAGGCTTTACTGCGTGGGAATGCCCTCCCTGCATACTGTATACCTTTCGCAGGTATAATGTGGAGCAAGGCTTTACAAGGCGACACATCTCCCTAGATGCGTCACGTTTTAAATGGCCCGCAACGTGGCGCATTGTTTACGCCACCGCTGCGTCACAAAAAGTGACTCAACAGTGGCACAAAAGTGTCACAAGGGGATTGTAAATCTGCCCAATATTCTTAAGTAAAAAAATGTTTAACGTAATGTGCTTTAAATGTATGCGTATAAAATGTTCCACCGGGTGTAAATTCCATGCATGTAAATTTCATGCATGTGATTACTTAGTGAAATGCAATCACTGCGGGCCAAAAACTGGTATGGAGATTGTGTCAGTGTTTGCCCTGCCGTGAAATGTCTTCAAATCATCGACACCTGTAGACACTTAGCCACATTGCCTCCATGAAAGCTTGCTTAGTTTTGACCTCAAGGTTGCAAGAGGACCTGGAGCTGATCAGGAACCAGGCAACTGTGTCTTGCCCACCTCTACTGTGTGGCAAACGTACACAGGCATGTTCTGGGAAAACTACAGGCTGCTGACTTAGATCAGATATATTTAATATGTCTGGGTGTGTTGAGTAAGAAACTGGAATTTTTACTTTGGCAATCTGATAATGTCACAGTGGGTGTTCTGTTTGAGAATGTGTATGTGTTGTAGTATATTTTGAGAAATGCTAATAAATACATATAAAGAAATACTCTCATAGATTGTGATTTGCTTAAAATAGTCCTACCAGCTGGGGAGACTTAGACAAACGTTTTTTATTATATAACACTTTGCTGAGATGGCATTTGTGGTATATTTAAAGATTGTGTGCTATAACGTTTAGCTAATGGACGGTTTGTATATTGTTTAGATACATTAATAGCTAGCAGGCCATCATGCCGCCAAACAAAGCCCTTTTATTACCATGTTGGCACAACAGAGGTGTTCTCTCTAGATCTTCAGATTAACCCTGATTTCCACCAAGCAGGCACAGTGAGGTAACGCTCGCTGCTGCCACCTGGGCTGAGATTAACTGAAGGTTTCAAAGCGGCACCACTGGCAGCGGTGACCAGCTTTCCAGCTCAAGCGTGTTTTTTACACCAAAGGTTGACCCTCATGCAGCACAAAACTGTCAACCTATTCAAGGGGACTTGTCAAATGGAAACTGCGCATAAAAAAGGCGGCATATGTACAAGCCCCTCTCGCCACCGGAACATCACTTTTTTTTAACGCTCTGGTGGTGTAGCGCCGTTTCCCATATTTACAAGGTGCCGCTAGGCCACTTAATGTGGTTTAACACCACCTTGTAAATATGCCCCTTTCTGCCGCAGTCCTCTGCAGCAAAGATGCAAGCAATGGGTGTTGCTGTGGGCGTTCAACCTCAACACCCATTGCTTTTTTACACTACTCCAGATTTCCATGGCAGAGGCAGCGCCAAAAACAGTGCCATTCTAACGCCATGGATTACCAAGCGTTAGAATGATGACACAAGGAAAAATCATTGATTGCTTCACGTTTTTTTCTCTTTTTATGTGTGCTGCATTCTTCAGCACACATTGAAAGAGCAAATTGCCATGAATGATTGTTTATGTGCAGGAAGGAGACACTTCCTGCACATAAACAATCGCCCCTGCAGCACAGGCACCCTTGCAACATGGCGACAGGGTGCCTGCACAGGTGCTAGGCAGCTTTTTTACACCAGTGCTAGGGAAAACACAGGGGTGCACCGTCTTCTTGTGAATACTGTGTATGTAGCAACAAGTAGGGGAAAGGATGGGATCAATTGCGATCCAATAGGGCTGATTTTACCATTCACAGGGAAAGGAATGGAAGGTCCAGCCGCAGTCGTAGCCCCAAGGGCGGAGACAACAAGGAGGTGACTGGGCTGTTCCTAAAAGAATTAGAGGGAGAAAAGGAAGGGAGGTGACGGTCACTAAGGAGGGGCTGGTGCTCAAGTGGACGACCACCCCTGGGTATCCAATTTGCTGTGTTTTAAAAATGTCGGAGCACTGAGCTTCTGATTTTGGCGCAGCTCCGCACACCGACATTTTTTTGCAAATATGCCCCAATATGTTTTGTCACAAAATGTGAGATCTACTGAAGTAGCTGATCTGGGTTTGAGTGATATCCTAACGCCTAGTGAAACTGAGCACAGGTAAGAAGTTATGCGGTACATTGCCGGATATAAGTGCATGTAACGCATGCTTTGCACAAAAGCACACATCTTACACATCTGACACCTGTGCGACTGTCTAAGTTTAGAAATTTTATTGGAGGGTGTAACTCGATAACAAATCCAACGCTAGACACTGCTGACTCACTGTTTCAAAGTGCAAGGCTGATCACCACACAGATCAGCCATTCATTCCACAAGCACCACGATCACTATTATTTTTCATGCAGAACACCATTGTCTCAAGGATAATACGGCGGGTCCTTGTGTGATCAGCAGATCACAACGTTGAATCTTGGCAAGAGAAACCTGGCCTTCCATACGAGGTGGGTAAATTTGGTAGATGGGGGCACCTGTTATTTTTTAATGCATGACACAATCACTCATGCTTTGACAATGCATGCCAATACAATGTTGGCAATACAACAAAAGCATGGTTATGGAACATGTGGTAACAACGCGTTCATTGTATTGCCCACGTTGTAATGGTACAGAGTAGTTCTGGCTGCGTAGGGAAGGCTATTTCCCGTTATTTATAGTTCTTTGAAACACCAGAAGTAGAAATGAGGTGCTGTATGAAAAAAAATCTAGTTAATGTTTGCCATGGGGGTTGATTATGCTCCCAAAATGTAAAAGGTTTGGAAGCAATTAAAGTTGCAATAGGAGACTGACTTCTCAATATCTTGGCATTGGCTTTCTTTTTAAATCCTCTCTCTCAAGTCGTGTCATTTCAAGGATGCTTGAGCTCCTGGGCAAGACTTATTTTGGGCCCAGTGTTCAGAACAACTTTGAATTGTATTGCCCGTTTCCCGCTAATCCAAACACGCACGATGCCAAATGTAATTGAATTATGTTAAACGTTCAGAAACGGGATCACACAAAAGTAGTTGAAATATGTCTTGCCAAAAATCCTTAAGCTGTCACTGGGTAGAGACATTCCGAGTCAGAGGTAAAGTTAAGCAGAGAGAGAGAGAGAAGTTAATGTATAAAAAATAGACCAGACAGGGGTAACTAGAGAGGAAGGTCACCTTTTTAGGGTGTCACATTAAAATGGGGGATCTGGGAAATTCCCTACTTTGTCCATGCCTTAAAAACATTTCCGCTCTTAAGCCAAGCTGAAAGAAGCACTGAGTACAGGAATAGTTAAATATTTGGTGGCAAAATATTGACCAGTGACAGACCTATTAATCGCCAACCTCCGAGCAAACTTGTATGTGCGTTTACACTGAGTGACTGACCACTGCAGACTTTGCACTGATCAAACAGAGCAAGGGGGACCTTTTGTACGGGTCAGTCTGTGAACACGTTGGTGACACACTTTCTGGTCACCTGCGCAGCGTGTATGAGATGCGGCCCCTGGGGTTTTGTAGTATTCCTATTTGATGTCATTTCTAGAACCTTTGATGTCACTTAGAATGCTACTGTGGCTTGAGCTCATTCTTCTGTGAGCTGCTCCTGTGTTAACTGCCTGTTCATTCTTGTGGATGTCAAGTTGTCATTTCTTCATTAAAAGCTGTAACTCAGAACCTGCGTTTGGATTGAATTACTACATAATTTCTGGCGACGACTGGGTAACTACAGCTACAATTTTCAACAAAAGACTTCTTTTTATGACAACGTTCACTCTCTTCTATGGAAATTTGCTCCCTGCCTACAGTTCTACACCACTGGATTTGTGTTTTAACAGTGCCTGTTCCCGATGCAAGGAAGCGACTCGTGAGTTTTACAATTATTTCTTCATGTTAGCGCTTTTTGCTCTTACCGGGTATTGGATTCCGTTACTCGCATCTTTTAAATTGCCTGGAATCTCTGCACCCGCTCGGCATGCACCCGCAGCATCTAGGCAGCTCAGAAGCGCCTAGCAACATCCTAAGCTTCCATCTTCGTTCTCCGATCCCCCGGAACGCACTGCATTGTGGGTAACGCGCTGCACTGTGGGTATCACCTTCAACCTTGACGTCTGACGTCACGACGTGCCGGCCGCCATTTTGTTTGTTTACTTTCTACATCGGAAAGCTGTACACACGAAGACGATCTTCTTTTCCTCATATCTTCTTTGTTTTGCCTCGTTTTTCAAGCGGATTCAGTTCCCTGCAGTTCATTAACACTAAGGTACTGAAATATAACCTTACTTCATTCTTTTTTGTTTTTTTTTTTTTTTTTTTCTCTTCTTGCATTTATTTTGCCATCGTTTCTCAAGACTGTTATAAAAAACTATTTGAACATGTCTAATATCGCTGCGCCACCTCATTTTTTACAAACTGCTGGTGATCCTAATATTGAATGGGACCTATGGCATCCAATGTTTTTAGCCTATGTTGAGGTGTTGGAGAAAGATGGGTGCTCCGCTAAACGCAAATTAGCTCTTCTCAGACACTGTCTTGGTGGAGCTGGCATCAAAGAATTTGACAATCTCCCATCACTTGATGATGCTGGAGACTTAGATGTTTTTGAAAAAGCATGTGCACAAATGAAAATTCGTTTTGGAAGAAAGATTAATACAGTTATGGAACGTTTTAAATTTTATTCCCGAATTCAAAAACAGGATGAATCCATTGAGGATTATGTTTCGGCTTTAAGATCTCTAGCTTGTTCTTGTGCCTTTGAAACCATTTCTTACGAACAAGTGCTCAGAGATCAAATTATGATGCGCACCAAGAGTAAGAAAATCCAAGAAAGACTCTGGTTAGGCACAGAATCCTCTTTAAGTTCTGTCATCAACATTGCCAAAGGTATTGAACAATCCGAATTATTTGTTTCGGAAATCAGAGGTCAACCACCTAAGCCTCAAATCACTGAAACTGAAGTCGCTTTAGTAAGAAATCACAATCCTTCATCCAGTTCCAACAGGTCATTTCCCAAAAAAGACAATGAGAAGAAAGTAGTTGAGAATAAAACTATTGCTGAAAATAAATTCTCCTACAGGAAAAATGTTTACTGTTACAGGTGCGGTAGCTCTAACCATGTTGGAAATTATAGAGGATGTCCAGCTTGGGATAGAGTATGTGTAAAATGTAAAAGAAAAGGACATTTTTCTAACGTCTGTCGTTCTTCCCAAAGAGTCAATTATATCTCCCAAGAAGAAGAAGAAGTTTTACAAAGCTTTAACTGCATTCTATCTGTTGATGACTCAGAAGAAAAAGAATTTCCTTCTTTCACTATTCTAGTTGATAACCAGCCTATCCTTTTAATGATGGATTCTTGTTCATGGTATTCCATCATTGGTTTGAATCTATTTAAAAGTCTCTGGGGGGATAGGAAATTATTAACCTCAGACATATCTCCTGGGGGTTATACTGGTAAGAGAATAAATATTGAAGGTTTCTTCTGGGCTGATTTTCAAGTTGCTGATCGCTTTGCTAAAGGGAAAGTTTATGTCGCCACCAAGGGTGTTGCAATTTTCAGTTGGCCACATCAACGCCTTCTCGGCATTAAACTTGATCCCAATGCAAATCCTCCAGTCTACTTGGGAGAACCCTATGTTTTAAGTATCTGCGATGTTGAAGATAATTCTTTGTTTGTAGAGAATACAAAAAAATGTTTTCCTGATGTTTTTAAAGACACTTTAGGTAAGTTTGTTGGTTTTCAGCATAAAATTATGCTTAATGACAATGCCATGCCTGTTAGACACAGGGTCAGGAATGTTCCACTGGCCTATCGGGAGAAGTTAAAAGACATTTTGAGTGACCTTGTATCTAAACAAATTATTGAACCCATAGAATCCTCCCCTTGGGTTTCCCCCATTGTTTTATCACTCAAAAGTTCTGGCGAGCTTCGTCTATGTGTGGATCTCCGCAGCCTGAATAAGGAGATCTGGGTAGACAAGCATCCCCTTCCCAATATTCATGAGTTAATTTCTTCTCTCACCGGTGCTACGGTCTTCTCAACCATCGATTTAGCTAGCGCCTATCATCAGGTGGAGTTACACCAAGATTCGAAGAAACTCACAGCCTTTGTCACTCCGGAAGGCATGTTCCAGTATTTACGCATGCCTTTCGGCCTCGCAAGTGCTGCTTCTGTGTTCCAACGCCTGATGAAAGAGGTTCTTCTTAATTGTAAAGGGGCTATTGCGTTCCAAGACGATATTTTAATCTTTGGTGTTGACGTCGAGGAACATGATCATAATTTGCATTGTGTATTATCCAATGTGCAGAAGAAAGGTCTCACTCTAAAGTTCAACAAATGCAAATTCCGACAATCTAAAGTTGAATATCTAGGGCATGAGATCTCCTGTGATGGCATAAAACCCAAACTAAATCATGTTAAAAGTATCACTGATGCTCCTACCCCCCTTTCGAAGGAACAACTATTATCCTTCTTAGGTCTTACCGAATTCTATGGAAAATTTGTGAAAGACTATTCTACCATTGTACATCCATTACGCTCTTTGTTAAAGAAACAAGCCAAGTTTGTTTGGGGTACAGAACAGCAAACCTCTTTTGATTTGTTGAAAAGCAAAATTGTTAATGCCCCTTTCCTCAAACCCTTCTCTGTTCAGAAAGATTGCATTGTATGCGTAGATGCCAGCAATGTAGGACTTGGTGCTGTTTTGATGCAAAGAGATCGTTTTGGTGAATATGTTGTTTCCTATGCTTCTAGGACCCTGAGAGATGCCGAGTTTAATTACTCTACAATAGAAAAGGAACTCCTTGCTTGCACTTGGGCTACTCAGCATTTTCGACAATTTATTTGGGGTACGAAATTCACGTTGAGGACAGACCACAAACCCCTTGTTAATATGTTGTCAGCTGGGGGTGGCAGGACTCTCACCGCACGTTTGGCCCGTCTTGCTGCTAAACTGCAGGAGTACCAGTGTGAAGTTGTCTATGTTCCAGGACGACTTAATGTACACGCAGACTGCATGTCACGTCTTCCTGTCAATGAGATTTCCAATACGGTTACTTCTGACGAATGCGATGTTGCTTTTTCCCTTTCTGATGTTAACCTAATTTGTGGTAATGGTTCAGATAATCTCATCACCGAAAGTGCTTGGTCAGATGCCATGCGTAACGATGAGGTTCTCACCAAAGTTAAGTCCTTTTTGTGTGCTGGTTGGCCTGAAGAGCGGAAGTTGTGTGGAGATTTAGCTTCCTTCTTCAAAGTTAAAGACGAATTGTCAGTAATCAATGACATGGTGTACAGAGATGACAAAATTGTCCCACCTTTTGACGTCCGTGAATCCATTTGTAGGTTGGCCCATGAAGGTCACATGGGCATGTCCACCACTAAAAGAAGAATCCGAGAGTATTATTGGTGGCCCAGTTTAGACGCTATGGTCGATAGGTGGGTAAGGAATTGTTCTCCATGTTCTTTAAGCGACAAGTCTGTAAAACCCATTTCCTCTGGGCTTTCCCCCATTGAATTTGTTTCCGGGCCTTGGAGGAAGTTAGGTATTGATATCATCGGCCCTTTTAATTACCAGTCGGGTAAGGACATGTTCGCTGTAGTACTTGTGGATTACTTCTCCAAGTGGCCCGAACTCAAAATTGTTGATAAAGTCAATTCCGAAGTTGTTGTTGAATTTCTGAACGAGGTTTTCAGTAGAGAAGGTCTACCTGAAGAGATTATCTCTGACAATGGACCGCAGTTTGTCAGTGAAGCTTTCTCTGTTTTTCTTGAAACTTGTGGTATCCTCCACAAGAGAGTTTCCAATTATTCTCCCCAATCTAATGGCCAGGTAGAACGCTTTAACAGAGTTATTAAGGAGTCTTGCCAGTTGGCTCTACGGAGTGGTTTAAAGTGGAAAAAAGCTCTACAAGCTACTCTGTTTACCTATCGCATGTCCCCCAACTCTGTCACTGGTTTGTCACCTTTTGAAATGTTGCGTTGCAGGAAACCCGGTACCAAAATTTTTCCTTGGTGGTTGAAGTCTAAGGATTCTGGATATTTAGAATTGGACATGACTAGAATTAGAGACCGCGTTGGTAAATACCAAGAAAAAATGGTTAGGAACTTTTCCCCCAAATTTGTCTCGCCCAAAATCTCTGTTGGCGATTTAGTCAGAGTAAAGTTTGGTGGTATCATCCCCAAAGGCGTCTCCAGGTGGTCTTCCCCTGTCAAGGTTACGGAAGTTTTCAGCAAAGCTGTCAGGGTTGACGGCGGTAAGATTTGGAATTTTAGGCGTGTCTCAGTTTGCAAGTCGAATAGCTTTAATGCGAAGTTTGTCCAGTCTGACCCGAATCCATCTGGATCTGACTCCAATTCGTCTGGATCTGGTTTTCAGGGTTCCCATGAAGCTTTTGACAATCTGCATTTTTCCCAAGTTCCTCTAATTTGTCCTAACAATGTTCCTTTTCAGACTGCTTCGTCCGACACCCATGTTGATGTCTCCCAAAATACTCATGATACTGTTTCTCTGAATACCTCTAATGTTGCCTCTACGAATCCTAGTTCTCAGGCATGCTCTGTTCAACCTGTTAATCTACGTTGTAGTTCCCGTGTAAAGCATGTTCCCGTTAAGCTCAAGGACTACGTCTGCTCCTAGATTTCTGCTGTTTATGTTTTTTCTTCTTTTTCTATTCTCTTTTTGTTCTTGGGTTTATTGTTTTTTTTTATTTTTTTTTTTTTATTTTTCGGGGGGAGGTGTGTAGTATTCCTATTTGATGTCATTTCTAGAACCTTTGATGTCACTTAGAATGCTACTGTGGCTTGAGCTCATTCTTCTGTGAGCTGCTCCTGTGTTAACTGCCTGTTCATTCTTGTGGATGTCAAGTTGTCATTTCTTCATTAAAAGCTGTAACTCAGAACCTGCGTTTGGATTGAATTACTACAGGTTTGTAGCAGCTCTCCCTTGCGCTGCAAAACTGCGGGTGTGCTTCGAGCTTCAAGGCGCGGGCTGGAAGTGGTTAAAGTTGAACATTCGATGGGGATGAGAGCGTCTCTGGCAGGGCAGTGGGCGGGGCCACGGCTTCTCTTACCTGCACTCGGGTTACCTGCCAAGCCGCACATCCTCCTCGGTGTGTGTGCACGGCTCGCCTCTGCCTGTGGCCGGGTGTCCCAGCACCTGCTGCGTGGAGGACGTGAGGCCCAAAAAAACGGGGGTCCACGGTGCGGAAGGTTCGAGGCAAAGTTCCGGAGCAGCAGGGGCACGGTGGAACCCTCCTTCTCTATTACTGGTTAATGATTACACGTCTTCAGAGGCCCGATGGCCTGCCTCCTCCTGAGTGATGTGACCCTCTGCACCTGGGAGCTGTGACAGCGAGACCTGGAAACTGACCAGGCCTTGCGCAGATAGTTGGACCTGGAACACCTGGAAAGAAGCACAACCTACGAGGAGACATCCAGGTATTGTACTTTGATGCCGCCGTGAGAGCACAATAAGAAAGTGTGGTGTTTTGATTGTATAAGGATTAGATGCTATGGTGATATTATGTGGTTACACCGAATAAGTGGGTCTCGAGCACCGTTGTATTGTTAAATTATGATTATAGAAAAGTGTACTGACAATTTGACATAAATTACAGTCATGATTCGGCTATGATGTGCATTGAGGTTTTGTGGTAACATTAGGCAACCAGGGTACGCTGAGCTATGTGCCATTATGATGCCACGAGAGGACTAGTCTATGTTCCATTATGATGTCACGAGAGGACTGAGCTATGTGCCATTATGATGCCACGAGAGGACTGAGCTATGTGCCAATATGATTCCATGAGAGGACTGAGCTATGTGCCATTATGATGCCACGATATGATGCCACGAGAGGACTGAGCTATGTGCCATTATGATGCCACGAGAGGACTGAGCTATGTGCCATTATGATGCCATGAGAGGACTGAGCTATGTGCCATTATGATGGCACGAGAGGACTGGTCTATGTTCCATTTTGATGTCACGAGAGGACTGAGCTATGTGCCATTATGATGCCATGAGAGGACTGAGCTATGTGCCAATATGATTCCATGAGAGGACTGGTCTATGTTCCATTATGATGCCATTAGAGGACTGAGTATGTGCCATTATGATGCCACGGGAGGACTGGTCTATGTTCCATTTTGATGCCACGAGAGGACTGAGCTATGTGCCATTATGATGCCATGAGAGGACTGAGCTAAGTGCCAATATGATTCCATGAGAGGACTGAGCTATGTGCCATTATGATGCCACGAGAGTACTGAGCTATGTGCCATTATGATGCCACGAGAGGACTGAGCTATGTGCCATTATGATGCCACGAGAGTACTGAGCTATGTGCCATTATGATGTCATTAGAGGACTGAGCTATGTGCCATTATGATGCCAAGAGAGGACTGACGAGAGGACTGAGCTATGTGCCATTATGATGCCACGAGAGTACTGAGCTATGTGCCATTATGATGCCACGAGAGGACTGAGCTATGTGCCATTATGATGCCACGAGAGGACTGAGCTATGTGCCATTATGATGCCATTAGAGGACTGAGCTATGTGCCATTATGATGCCACGAGAGTACTGAGCTATGTGCCATTATGATGGCACGAGAGGACTGAGCTATGTGCCATTATGATGCCACGAGAAAACTGGTCTATGTTCCATTATGATGCCACGAGAGGACTGAGCTATGTGCCATTATGATGCCACGAGAGGACTGAGCTATGTGCCATTATGATGCCACGAGAGTACTGAGCTATGTGCCATTATGATGCCACAAGAGGACTGAGCTATGTGCCATTATGATGCCATTAGAGGACTGAGTATGTGCCATTATGATGGCACGAGAGGACTGGTCTATGTTCCATTATGATGCCATTAGAGGACTGAGTATGTGCCATTATGATGCCACGAGAGGACTGAGCTATGTGCCATTATGATGCCATTAGAGGACTGAGCTATGTGCCATTATGATGCCATGAGAGGACTGAGCTATGTGCCATTATGATGGCACGAGAGGACTGAGCTAATGATGAGCTATGTGCCATTATGATGCCATTAGAGGACTGAGTATGTGCCATTATGATGCCACGAGAGGACTGAGCTATGTGCCATTATGATGCCATTAGAGGACTGAGTATGTGCCTTTATGATGCCACGAGAGGACTGGTCTATGTTCCATTATGATGCCATTAGAGGACTGAGTATGTGCCATTATGATGCCACGAGAGGACTGGTCTATGTTCCATTATGATGTCACGAGAGGACTGAGCTATGTGCCATTATGATGCCATGAGAGGACTGAGCTATGTGCCATTATGATGATTCCATTAGAGGACTGAGTATGTGCCATTATGATGCCATGAGAGGACTGAGCTATGTCCCTTTATAATGGCATGAGAGGACTGAGCTATGTGCCATTATGATGCCATGAGAGTACTGAGCTATGTGCCATTATGATGCCACGAGAGGACTGAGCTATGTGCCATTATGATGCCATTAGAGGACTGAGTATGTGCCATTATGATGCCATGAGAGGACTGAGCTATGTGCCATTATGATGGCACGAGAGGACTGAGCTATGTGCCATTATGATGCCACGAGAGGACTGGTCTATGTTCCATTATGATGTCACAAGAGGACTGAGCTATGTGCCATTATGATGCCACGAGAGGACTGGTCTATGTTCCATTATGATGCCATTAGAGGACTGAGTATGTGCCATTATGATGCCACGAGAGGACTGGTCTATGTTCCATTATGATGCCATTAGAGGACTGAGTATGTGCCATTATGATGCCACGAGAGGACTGGTCTATGTTCCATTATGATGCCATTAGAGGACTGAGCTATGTGCCATTATGATGCCATGAGAGGACTGAGCTATGTGCCATTATGATGCCATGAGAGGACTGAGCTATGTGCCATTATGATGCCATTAGAGGACTGAGTATGTGCCATTATGATGCCACAAGAGGACTGGTCTATGTTCCATTATGATGCCATTAGAGGACTGAGTATGTGCCATTATGATGCCACGAGAGGACTGGTCTATGTTCCATTATGATGCCATTAGAGGACTGAGCTATGTGCCATTATGATGCCACGAGAGGACTGGTCTATGTTCCATTATGATGCCATGAGAGGACTGAGCTATGTGCCATTATGATGCCATTAGAGGACTGAGCTATGTGCCATTATGATGCCATGAGAGGACTGAGCTATGTGCCATTATGATGGCACGAGAGGACTGGTCTATGTTCCATTATGATGCCATTAGAGGACTGAGTATGTGCCATTATGATGCCACGAGAGGACTGGTCTATGTTCCATTATGATGCCATTAGAGGACTGAGTATGTGCCATTATGATGGCACGAGAGGACTGGTCTATGTTCCATTATGATGCCATTAGAGGACTGAGTATGTGCCATTATGATGCCACGAGAGGACTGGTCTATGTTCCATTATGATGCCATTAGAGGACTGAGTATGTGCCATTATGATGCCACGAGAGGACTGGTCTATGTTCCATTATGATGCCATTAGAGGACTGAGCTATGTGCCATTATGATGCCATGAGAGGACTGAGCTATGTGCCATTATGATGCCATGAGAGGACTGAGCTATGTGCCATTATGATGCCATTAGAGGACTGAGTATGTGCCATTATGATGCCACAAGAGGACTGGTCTATGTTCCATTATGATGCCATTAGAGGACTGAGTATGTGCCATTATGATGCCACGAGAGGACTGGTCTATGTTCCATTATGATGCCATTAGAGGACTGAGCTATGTGCCATTATGATGCCACGAGAGGACTGGTCTATGTTCCATTATGATGCCATGAGAGGACTGAGCTATGTGCCATTATGATGCCATTAGAGGACTGAGCTATGTGCCATTATGATGCCATGAGAGGACTGAGCTATGTGCCATTATGATGGCACGAGAGGACTGGTCTATGTTCCATTATGATGCCATTAGAGGACTGAGTATGTGCCATTATGATGCCACGAGAGGACTGGTCTATGTTCCATTATGATGTCACAAGAGGACTGAGCTATGTGCCATTATGATGCCATGAGAGGACTGAGCTATGTCCCTTTATAATGGCATATGAGGACTGAGCTATGTGCCATTATGATGCCACGAGAGGACTGAGCTATGTGCCATTATGATGCCATTAGAGGACTGAGTATGTGCCATTATGATGCCATGAGAGGACTGAGCTATGTGCCATTATGATGCCACGAGAGTACTGAGCTATGTGCCATTATGATGCCAAGAGAGGACTGACGAGAGGACTGAGCTATGTGCCATTATGATGCCACGAGAGTACTGAGCTATGTGCCATTATGATGCCACGAGAGGACTGAGCTATGTGCCATTATGATGCCATTAGAGGACTGAGCTATGTGCCATTATGATGCAATTAGAGGACTGAGCTATGTGCCATTATGATGCCATTAGAGGACTGGTCTATGTTCCATTATGATGCCATTAGAGGACTGAGTATGTGCCATTATGATGTCACGAGAGGATTGAGCTATGTGCCATTATGATGCCATGAGAGGACTGAGCTATGTGCCAATATGATTCCATGAGAGGACTGAGCTATGTGCCATTATGATGCCACGAGAGTACTGAGCTATGTGCCATTATGATGCCATTAGAGGACTGAGTATGTGCCATTATGATGCCACGAGAGGACTGGTCTATGTGCCATTATGATGTCACGAGAGGACTGAGCTATGTGCCATTATGATGCCATGAGAGGACTGAGCTATGTGCCATTATGATGCCACGAGAGGACTGAGCTATGTGCCATTATGATGCCACGAGAGTACTGAGCTATGTGCCATTATGATGCCATTAGAGGACTGAGTATGTGCCATTATGATGCCACGAGAGGACTGAGCTATGTGCCATTATGATGCCATTAGAGGACTGAGTATGTGCCATTATGATGCCACGAGAGGACTGGTCTATGTTCCATTATGATGCCATTAGAGGACTGAGTATGTGCCATTATGATGCCACGAGAGGACTGGTCTATGTTCCATTATGATGCCATTAGAGGACTGAGCTATGTGCCATTATGATGCCACGAGAGGACTGGTCTATGTTCCATTATGATGCCATTAGAGGACTGAGCTATGTGCCATTATGATGCCATGAGAGGACTGAGCTATGTGCCATTATGATGGCACGAGAGGACTGGTCTATGTTCCATTATGATGCCATTAGAGGACTGAGTATGTGCCATTATGATGCCACGAGAGGACTGGTCTATGTTCCATTATGATGTCACAAGAGGACTGAGCTATGTGCCATTATGATGCCATGAGAGGACTGAGCTATGTCCCTTTATAATGGCATGAGAGGACTGAGCTATGTGCCATTATGATGCCACGAGAGTACTGAGCTATGTGCCATTACGATGCCACGAGAGGACTGAGCTATGTGCCATTATGATGCCATTAGAGGACTGAGTATGTGCCATTATGATGCCACGAGAGGACTGGTCTATGTTCCATTATGATGCCATCAGAGGACTGAGTATGTGCCATTATGATGCCACGAGAGGACTGGTCTATGTTCCATTATGATGCCATTAGAGGACTGAGCTATGTGCCATTATGATGCCATGAGAGGACTGAGCTATGTGCCATTATGATGGCACGAGAGGACTGGTCTATGTTCCATTATGATGCCATTAGAGGACTGAGTATGTGCCATTATGATGTCACGAGAGGACTGAGCTATGTGCCCTTATGTTGCCATGAGAGGACTGAGCTATGTGCCAATATGATTCCATGAGAGGACTGAGCTATGTGCCATTATGATTCCATGGGAGGAATGAGCTATGTGCCATTATGATGCAATTAGAGGACTGAGCTATGTTCCATTATGATGCCATTAGAGGACTGGTCTATGTTCCATTATGATGTCACGAGAGGACTGAGCTATGTGCCATTATGATGCCATGAGAGGACTGAGCTATGTGCCATTATGATGCCATTAGAGGACTGAGCTATGTGCCATTATGATGCCATTAGAGGACTGAGCTATGTGCCATTATGATGCCATGAGAGGACTGAGCTATGTGCCATCATGATGGCATGAGAGGACTTAGCTATGTGCCATTATGATGCCATGAGAGGACAGAGCTATGTGCCATTATGATGCCATGAGAAGACGCGGATATATCCTGCTATTGTTAGGCAAAGAGGGTGCACTGATATTCGGTGCTGTTATGATGCTGTGACTGATATATTGTGCAGTTATGCTGCTAAAAGAGTGCGTTGAGATAGTCTAATGTTATGACGACACTGTGTAGGTACACTGTAGGACAGATTTACTATCCAGAGGGTGCACTGATAAACAGTGCAGTGTAATATATCCTATGAGGGTGCACTGAGATAGTGCATAGCTACGAATTTTTAAGGTCATACATCAGTAGATACAAAGAGGCATCTAAAATGAATTCAAAGATACAGTAACCTTAGCATAAGCAAATATTTATTTATTGAGAATATCCTTATTTCTATCAACCATAATTTACAGTAACAACTAATTGTTACTAATTTTTACTGATAGCAAAGTATAATTCTCGTATAACAGTTGTTAGCAATATAGCAAAAAATTCTAATAAATCAGCATAAGTTACTTGTGCCAAAACAGCCAACACGTGTTTCGTGACTTCTATTGCTTTTTCAAGGCTGTAAAGAGATAGAATGTAAAACAACATTATCATAAATAAAAACAATACAATGTTTGTCTGTCATAACAGACATGATACATCATATTACAATAATTGCAAGGTTTGGAAATGCAGCATAACAGATACATGTCTAAAAAAAATAATTCACAGTGTATTACTGAAACATCCCAAAATGTACTTCATATTAAAAAAAAACACAATATTACAGAAATGGGAGAGATATTAATGTTAAATAACCAAATGTTAACTAAAAATGTAAATTTAATTACAATCCTCATCTAGGAGTATAGCAAAGTTCTTTAAAAAAAATCATATCCAATCTAATCACGATAAATCAAAAAAACATTTTTTCCAAAAGTGAAAACTAAGAAGACGGTTAAATCTTTACTTTCCTGCCACAAATAAAATTGACAATCAATATGGTACAACCTAACTCCACATTCCAGTCGAACATTCTTATTAGTTGATACCTCCAGATTAAACAAACATACACAACATTCAAATCTCTACGTTTATACAAATCGTGAAACACCTTCTTTATCGTCAATGACTTGAAGTATAGGAAATAATACAGATAACCTAAACAACGCTGATGACTACCACAATTGTGGCACTACGATGTAGCGCGTGCATAAGGTTCTATATTCTTCAGGTATCTTAAAATATGATGGAGCTCAAAGAATCATCACCAATTTATGCAGACATTGTGCTACCAGGAGGGTGCTCTGAGACAGTCTTCTGTTATGATGCTCTAAGAGGGGGCACTGATATAATGTGTAGCTCAGATGCTATAAGGGGGGTTGATATAATGTGTTGTTATTCTGCCATGAGGGTGCACTCCTATATTGTGCAGCTCAGATGCTATAAGGGGGATTGATATAATGTGTTGTTATTCTGCCATGAGGGTGCACTCCTATATTGTGCAGCTCAGATGCTATAAGGGGGATTGATATAATGTGTTGTTATTCTGCCATGAGGGTGCACTCCTATATTGTGCAGCTCAGATGCTATAAGGGGGGTTGATATAATGTGTTGTTATTCTGCCATGAGGGTGCACTCCTATATTGTGCAGCTCAGATGCTATAAGGGGGGTTGATATAATGTGTTGTTATTCTGCCATGAGGGTGCACTCCTATATTGTGCAGCTCAGATGCTATAAGGGGGATTGATATAATGTGTTGTTATTCTGCCATGAGGGTGCACTCCTATATTGTGCAGTTCGGATGCTATGAGGGGGGGTTGATATAACGTGTTGTTATTCTGCCATGAGGGTGCACTCATATATTGTGCAGCTCAGATGCTATAAGGGGGATTGATATAATGTGTTGTTATTCTGCCATGAGGGTGCACTGATATATTGTACAGCTCAGATGCTATCAGGGAGCACTGATATAATGTGCTGTTGTTCTGCCATGAGGGTGCACTCCTATATTGTGCAGCTCAGATGCTATAAGGGGGATTGATATAATGTGTTGTTATTCTGCCATGAGGGTGCACTCCTATATTGTGCAGCTCAGATGCTATAAGGGGGATTGATATAATGTGTTGTTATTCTGCCATGAGGGTGCACTCCTATATTGTGCAGTTCGGATGCTATGAGGGGGGGTTGATATAACGTGTTGTTATTCTACCATGAGGGTGCACTCATATATTGTGCAGCTCAGATGCTATAAGGGGGATTGATATAATGTGTTGTTATTCTGCCATGAGGGTGCACTCCTATATTGTGCAGTTCGGATGCTATGAGGGGGGGTTGATATAACGTGTTGTTATTCTACCATGAGGGTGCACTCCTATATTGTGCAGTCCAGATACTATCACGGGGCGCTGATATGATGTGTTGTTATTCTACCATGAGGGTGCACTCATATATTGTGCAGTCCAGATACTATCACGGGGCGCTGATATGATGTGTTGTTATTCTGCCATGAGGGTGCACTGATATATTGTGCAGTTCAGGTGCTATTAGGGGGCACTGATATAGTGTGATTGTATGCTGCCGTGAGGGTGCACTGGCATATTTTGCAGTTCGGATGCTATCTGTGGGGATTGATATAGTGTGGTGTTATGCTGCACTGATATATTGTGCAGTTCAGAAGCAGACAGAGTGCTGTTATGATACTATCAGGATGAACTGAGGTAGGTAGCGTGCTGTTGTCTGTCGTGCCACAGGAGTGCACTGGGATGGTGTGCTGTTATGACGCTATGCGTGTGCACAGTCTGTGGCAGTGTGCTGCCATGAGGCTGCACTCAGGTACTGCGCTGTACTGAAGATACACTGAGGCAGTGTGCTTTTATGGTGCTGTACTGTAGCTCTGAGCATGCAGTTATCATGAGATAATAGTTCATTCAGGGAGGGTACTGTTGTGACGCCTTGAGGCCACGCGATATACTGTGCTGTTATGAATGATGCTTTGAGGGAGACGGATATATTGAGACATAACGTTTTTGACGGACTCGTTGGCAAATTGCAGTCTTCACGCTGCTATGGGGCGAACTGAGATAGTGTATTGTGCAAGGAAGCTCCAGGTATATTGTGCCATGACGTTGATTTAGGAGTGAACTGAGGAACTGTGCATCGAGTTTCTGAGGCTGCATTGAGAACCTGTGCTATGAAGCTCTCATGGGAGTCGCATCGGGTTGGTTTGCTGTGTTGTTGCTATGAGTATGCATTGGAAGCTTCTCGGTGGATTTACAGATATATTTTAGAGCCCCCTGACACCCTGTCGGCGGCTCCGAAATTATGTGCCGTGTCCTTGCCAGAAATAAAGAGAGCCCTGAAACACTGCACTATGAAACTGAATCTGAATTAACTCAGCCTATAGGACCTGCAGAATAAATCAATAAAGCCGATTGAAATCGCGCCATCTCTCATTTATCGCATCACTTTTCGCAACGCTAAGTGCTGTGCCGAAAGACACGATAAAAACACATCTATGGTCAGTCACGCGCGACACCACAACGCCTCCCACATATGTACACAGCAAGTACAACACGCATGCAGCCAAGCGCCCAACCCTCAGTGTAGCGTGCTCCCGGTCCGATAATGTGGAGGGGCGTGTGGGGTGGTTGAGAGGAGTAGGGGGGAGTGTGGACGGGCGCGTTCTCATTTACACTATATGGAACACTTATTGGTGGCACCTAAAAAACCGCATTTGAATTCGACTTAGGTAGTGCCTTAAAAACGTTTTCTCCATTTGTGTAGTCATAGTGCGGTTCAAACTGTCCACTTGTGGAGAAGTGAGTCTCAGAACTTAAGTGGCGCGAGCCATGGTTTGCAATTTAAATACGTTCTGCTCCCTTCCAGGTAACACCACGCAGGCGCCTTCCACGGGTGGGTGTTGGCGCGAGCGACAACTGTTTTTACTGCAGCATAACAACATAATAAAAACACACAAGACTCGTTTCGCAACACAAACAGGCAACCCGCGCTGGAAGAGACCTGGAGGTGGTGGGAAGATGCAAACAAGTTCCCGGGGCACAGGCGGCGCGTTTTGAATAGGGCACGCGCGCGTTGCTAATACCTCATTAACATCACGTGTACACGCAGCCACGTTAACGTGACTCATCTGTGTTTGGCCGATGTAAACAGACGCAGATGGAATCACACTGGCTGTTCTACAGAGGTAATTTCCATAATGATATCACCTGATGTACTATTCAAACCCTTTAGTGTCTGGCGGTGAGGCCCGCAGTACATAATTTGTAGGAAAATAAGTCCCCCAGTTTTCCTTGGAAGCCCATTGTGCTTCCCAATGCCGGAGCTGCCGAACCCAAAGCTGCCTAGTCTTGTTTATACCTAGAAAAAAATAAAACAGTGATGGGTGGGAAGCTTGAGCTGATCTCAGCCCACTGCTAATCATTCGGGCCTAAATCCAGACCTCTTCCTGTGCCAAGCCAGTCTTGGTCCTTCTCCAATAGTAACAATCCAGTCCAAGCAACCATACCATGCCGCCTCTGGATGGGCGCAAAGCGCATTCCCCTTCCTAGCATCACCAGCAGAACACACCTCACATGCTGTCTAAATATGTTGGTCAGTGGGCGTGGCATTCTATCTGTCTAAATATTGATGTTTCTTGGGCGCACCCCACCCTACATGTCTGAGAAACCAAGAGTGTTGGTTTAGTGAGGCTCCGCTCCAGACGTCAGTCAGAGAGTGACGTCTCAAAGAGTATTGGGAAACAAACCTCTGCGTATAAGTCACCTTTACACTCTGGCTTTCTTCTGATGAGGCAATACTCTGAAAACAGGAATGGCGCCTCACGCTCATCTCAGAAACATGAAGATGCTAGACTGTTTCTGAGTACAGTAAGGTACCTATTTTAACGCATGGCCAAAGGGCCTCTCACGATCATTGGAGTAGGAACAGGATCAAGCGATTCTGGGTTAAGGCCTCTCGCGATCATTGGGTATAGACCAGGATTGGGTGATTCTGGGTTAAAGCCTCTCATGATAATTGGGCATAGACCAGGATTGGGTGATTCAGGGTTAAGGCTTCACACGATCATCCAGCATAGACCAGGATTGGGTGATTCAGGGTTAAGGCCTCTCACGATTATTCGGCATAGACCAGGATTGGGTGATTCAGGGTTAAAGTCCTCTCACAATTGTTGGGCATGGACCGGGATTGGGGGATTCCGAGTTAAACCCTCTCACGATCATCAGGCATAGACTAGGGTTGGATGATTCAGGGTTAAGGCCTTTAGAGATTATCAGGCATAGACCAGGATTGAGCGATTCAGGGTTCAGGCTACTCACAATCATCGACATAAAACAGGATTGGGCGATTCAAGATTGCTTTGCGTAGATCAGGATTTGGCAGTTCAGGCAGGGCCGTAGCTACTATTGATGCAGAAAATACAGTGGTTCCCGGCCTCAGAGCTCTAAAGGCCCCATTGAACCCTGACAATTGCTGATTTTGGTTTTTAACGCATCAAAATTCTGTCCCATGCGTAAACATAGGTTTAGGCACGATTCGGAATTAACTGACCCACTTGTAAACAGGCCCTTAGGTTCAATGCTTCTGAATGCAGCAGTCATAACTGGTTCCACTGGGTGGGTCTTCCTTGGAACTGGCACGAGTCATTTGCTGATAGAAACAGAAAAGGCTACCCTCCCGTCCCGTGCCAAGTGCATTCATTACTTTATCTCCAGGTTCACCGACTGACTCTTATTTCAGTTTTCCATCAACTGCTAAACTGCTCCTAATCTATTTTTTCCTGCTGGACTTTGGCACCCTGCCACCCTCAAGTATGACTAGGCAACAACATTAGTGCAAGTTCAGCAAAAAGAGCATCACCCTTTCATCATTTATCCGTCCTTTTTTTACATGTAGCATCTATAGTATTATACTTTCAGCAGCTTCGAGGTTTGACCTTGTTAAGTTATGCCCAGTACTATTGCAGTTGTGAGTACATGAGAGGCCAAGAAAGCCAAGAGCTATCCATTATAGCAGCTACCAATGAAAAACAGAGTACCTCTGTTTGTTGCCTGTTCTGTGTGCCTCTGTGCATCAGCTGTACCATTACAAAGTGCAGGTGGGCATTACTCTAAGGGAAAGACCTGATGCCCCTTGGCCCTGCTGCCACTGTACCTGTCAGTAGCATACGGGAAACAGCCTTCACAACAAGATTTTTAACTCATTCTGCCTTTAACCCCTTGCCTGCGGGGCTGAGTCCCCCGCTGTGCTGGGGGGAGGGGGGCACGCACAGCGCCCCGGTGCCCGTGACGAGCTCAACTCGTCACGCAGCACGGTGGCGCTCTGCTCATGACGAGCTAAGCTCGTCACGGCCACACCCGTTTTCTCAGAACGTTCAGCACAGCAGGGGAATTAGCCTCGCGTGCGAGTGTTGCGGCCGATATGACGAGTTTAGCTTGTCATGAGCACACGACCACCGTGGCTAATGACGAGCTGAGCTCGTCATGAGCATGGGAGGGGTTAACATGCATTTTTAGCACGCATATTTTACCACGAGCATGCCTTTCCAACGCATGCCTTTACCACCCATTTAAGGTACGTTGAGGGTGTGGGGGTCTCCCCTCACAAATACATTGCTTTTATATATAAAACAATGTGTGTTAATGGCATGCGTTGGAAAAGTATGTTTGTGGTAAAACTATGCGTGGTAAAGGCATACAATGTCTTTACCTGCATTGTACCGTCGTACAACCGTAGCATACACAACACCTTTAGATGCACCCATCTCCACAAAATAAACCAACACATTAAATTACACTACAGCACTTTACCTCCAACTCTACACTTCTACAGCAAGGCTATAACTACACAACAGCCCAACTGCAACAGAACTCTATAATGATATGTCTCTGTCTACCACTCATGCACTATATAGACAAGACAGAACTCGTAGCTAGCTTCAATACGGCCTGCACCAAGAGCCGGGCATGGGGATCTAGTGCTAACTGGGACAGTGTGGGCTTCCTGTTCACCCACAACTTTGCAGAATAGGTACTTTCAATATGTTAAAGCCTCATGGCACCCACTTGGCAAAGCTTCAGTACTTTCAGACTAGCTGCAGCAACTGCTGAAGGCACGGGAGAGCGCTATTTCTAAGCCGGGATCTTTCAAGATGGCTGCAGTCTTCTTCCAGGGGGGCAGAGGCCACAGCCTCCTTTGACAGGCTGGTTATCATACTCTAAATGAGTTCCCCTGTGTCCTGTCAGACTTTTTCAAGCTCACCTAGTCAATAGCTGTTTAAAGACAAACAAGGATACAGGGAAACATTGAAGCCACATGAGCAGGACACTCCCTATCTCCCCAAGAGAACACTGCCCCATCCTACCATCTATCGTATTCTCTTTGGAAAGCCGCGAAGGCCAAAAACTCAAGGCTTCTGCTCCTTGAGAAAAATCTGATGATGTCCATCAGTTATCAGACTATCTCTCACTGTAGCAAGGAATTCATACCCACTGCGCCAGGGAAAGATACCGGGACTTTCACAGTAGTGAAACCTACAACTCACCGACTACATGCAACTAACCGAGAGAAGCTTTAGTGTCACAAAACTGGAAATAGTAGTTGTACAACTTCATAAGTGCTCTGTTCCATAAATTCTGGTTTTTATCTGGGGCAACAACATTCACACCTCTTTATTGGGGACTAGTGTCTGTTGCATCGATCAGCCCTTAAATGAAGGGCCCAAAGAATGCAAGAAAGCTGCGAGAACCCAACCCCTCTCCCAGCACCACAAGTGCCCAAGACCCTGTATCTAAGAGAAGAGCGCCAGAAAGAGAGACACAGGGAGACGTTGTGAGAGCCTTTTAAACAATACCTCAGGAGAGAGCCATGGACACTGCAGAGTCTCTGAAAGACAGGGAGAAGCCAAGTGAACCAAGGATCTACACAAGAAGATACCACAGGTGGAGGTTCAGCCACGCCATCCTGCTACAGCTGTGACTTTCCTCTGTGGGCTTCTTGTGGCTCAGTAGCAGAACTCTTACTTGACATCCTCTCTAGAGTGATTGATGCCAAGAGGTTTTGGTGACCTAAGTCCAAAGTAGTCATTGATGATTTTTTAGAACATTGGAATATTGAGGGCTCCATTGAAAACAATGGAGTGCTCCGGGCTTCTAATGGCTGGTAGAAGCCTGGAGCTCCAACATTCCAATGTTTGACTTTGTTCACAACTGTTGCTGTGAACAAAGACCTCTCGGAGCCCGAGGGGATTTAAACCCCCTAGGGCTCCAAGAGGCATTTGTTTTGACTAATTCGAACATTCTGCCCTCTATGGGCGGAATGTTCTAATAGCTTTTGGGAGAAAGGCTATATTGGCACCCCCAGAGCAGCTCTTATTGGTAAGTGGTCCAAATTGGGTGCATGCACTACGCCTTCACTACCCCTGTCCAGGCAGATAAACCTGAGCTACAGTGACCAGTACAGAGGATAAGGATTTAGGGCTATGCCTAGAGGATAGAACCTTGTGTTGTGAGTTAATTTCCTGATATTTCATCTTTAGGACAAACATAAATTGTCAGAAAGAAGATGTATTTCTTCTCTGTGTGAGAGTGCACATAACAAGAGAAAGAACTCTCCGATCTCTGCTGGAAGGCTTGATATTTTGTGGTAGTGTCACACTTTTCTGAATTGCACTCTGCAAAGAGTGATTACTAAAACCTTTGCCTAATGAACACCAGACTGTAGCAGCGTCCAGTGCTGATCATGGACTGCAGGGATTAGAGAGACCCTCATGCATTGAATTTAGACAATTTAACCTCTGTTTAAATATATTGGCTGAGGGACGCAGTAACCTCCTGTCCCCTAAACACAACTGGCTGCCCCAACACGTGTCATGAAGAAACTGGGGGCATATTTACAAGCCCCTATCACCACCACAAACTCACTTTTTCAGATGCTGTGGCGGCGACAGTGGCTTTGCTTTATTCACAAGGCAGCGTTAAGCCACTTAACGCGGTCTAACGCTGCCTTGTAAATAAGGCACCAGTTCACGCTATAACTAGCCTGAAAGGGGCGGGCAATGGGTATTGCGGTGGGCGTTCCACCGCAGCACCCATTGATTTTGACGCTGCCCCCTATTTACCAGGGTGGCGTAAATAGGGGGCAGAGCCAAAATGAAGCCCAGGGAAAACATGGTCTTACAGGCAAAACAAGGAGAAATGCTTTATTTCACCTCATTTTTGCTGTTTTCATGTGTGCTGCGTTGTGCAGCACACATAGAAACAGCAAAACGCCAATGATTGTTTACATGCAGGAAGGTGTCCCTTCCTGAACATAAAAAAATCACTGCGAAAAAATAAAATTCGTCAGCTTCTATGTGTGCTGCATCAAGTAGCATACAAAGAAGTTACAAAGCGCCATTACTGATTGTTTATGTGCAGGAAGAGACACCTTCCTGCACATAAACAATCATTCCCCTGCAGCGCAGGCAACCTTTTTTTTTAAATGTATTTTTTTGCGGAGTTTTATATAGCTCAAACGTTACCCGGTATCGGGTATCAGAGCGCTTTACATAGCACTAGTTGGTTTACATGAGGACACATTCATTTTTGTTAGGCACGGGGAGATTAAGTGATTTGCCCAGAATCACAGGATGTTCAGGTTCATTGCCGAGACTCGAACCCAGTTCCCCAGATTCGAAGTCGACCGCCATAGCTGTTAGACCAACTCCTCTCCCTTTGCGAATGTATGACGTTACAACGCATACATTCACAACACATGCCTTTACAACGCAGTTTTTACATCGCAACATCCTTTACAACGTACTCCATTACATCTCATGACAGTACATCGCATTTTTAGAAACTACCTTTACAATGCATTCCATTCCATTGCATATAAGGAAAGTATTGGATAGTATAGGGCACGGGTACTCATAGTACGGCCTGCGGGCCGTCAGCGGCCCGGCAAGCCTTCCCTGGCGGCCCACGGACCTATGTAGCCGTGTTTAAAAAAAAAATGTTTTTTACATTGTCAGCAAACACCCCTGCGGCAGCGCGACTCAGACTGCTGCTCTGTGGGGGCCGGGCGATTCCCTACGTAGTCAGAGTGGGGCTGCAGGGGGGCTAAGGGGTGACAAACCCTCATTAACGTACGAATGGTCTTTTGAAGACCTGTGAAGTGCTCCGGTGAGGCTGTGTTTGTGTGTGTGCCTACCCAGAAGCTGTCTCAGCCCGGGCACACACGGGCAAGGTCGAAGGAGGGAGACATGGAGGGAAAGGGAGGACGAGAGACAGGTAGGGAGAGGGAGGGAAGGAGAGTGAGGGCGAGGGAGAGGGAGAGTGACGGCAGGAGAGTGACGGCAGGAGGCGGGCGAGGGAGAGTGAGAACAAGGTAGGGCGAGGAGCGTGAGGGCGAGGGAGAGTGAAGGAGGGAAAGTGAGGGAGAGTGAGGGAGGGAGGGAGAGTGAGTGAGGGAAGGAGAGAGTGAGGGAAGGAGAGAGTGAGGGTGAGGAGAGAGTGAGGGTGAGGAGAGAGTGAGGGCGAGGGAGAGTGAGGGAAGGAGAGAGGGAAGGAGAGAGTGAGGGAAGGAGGGAGTGAGGGAAGGAGAGAGTGAGGGAAGGAAAGAGTGAGGGAGAGAGCGAGGGAAGGAGAGAGCGAGGAAAGGAGAGAGCGAGGAAAGGAGAGAGTGAGGGAAGGAGAGAGTGAGGGCGAGGGAGAGGGAGGGAGAGCGAGTGAAAGAGAGCGAGGGGGGGAGAGTGAGGGAGGGAGAGTGAAGGAGGGAGAGTGAAGGAGGGAGAGTGAGGGAAGGAGAGAGTGAGGGAAGGAGAGAGAGAGAGTGAGGAAAGAAGAGAGTGAGGGAAGGAGAGAGTGAGGGAAGGAGAGAGGGAGAGTGAGGGAGAGGGAAGGAGGGAAGGAGAGAGTGAGGGAAGGAGAGAGCGAGGGAGGGAGAGTGAGGGAGGGAGAGTGAGGGAGGGAGAGTGAGGGAGGGAGGGAGAGGGAAGGAGGGAGAGGGAAGGAGGGAAGGAGGGAGAGTGAGGGAAGGAGAGAGTGGGGGAAGGAGAGGGAAGGAGGGAGAGGGAAGGAGGTAGAGGGAAGGAGGGAGAGGGAAGGAGGGAGTAGGAAGGAGGGAGTGGGAAGGAGAGAGCGAGGGAAGGAGAGCGAGGGAGGGAGAGCGAGGGAGAGCGAGGGAGGGAGAGGGAGGGGGAGGGAGAGTGAGGAAGGAGAGAGTGAGGAAGGAGAGAGTGAGGGAAGGAGAGAGTGAGGGCGAGGAGAGGGAGGGTGAGGGGAGAGGGAGGGCGAGGGAGAGGGCGGGCGAGGGAAGGAGAGAGCGAGGGAAGGAGAGGGAGGGAGAGAGTGAAGGAGGGAGACAGAGTGAGGGATGGAGACAGAGTGAGGGAGAAAGAGGGAGACCGAGGGAAGGAGGGAAAGGGAAGGAGAGGGAAGGAGAGAGGGAGACATAGGGAAGGAAGGAGAGAGGGAAACAGAGTGAGGGAGAGGGAAACTGAGGGAGAGGGAAACAGAGTAACTGAGAGGGAAACTGAGGGAGAGGGAAACAGAGTGAGGGAGAGGGAAACTGAGGGAGAGGGAAACAGAGTGAGGGAGAGGGAAACTGAGGGAGAGGGAAACAGGGTGAGGGAGAGGGAGACAGAGATGGTTAGGGAGCCAGAGATGGAGGGGGAGACAGAGATGGAGAGGGAGACATAGAGAGTGAGACATTCAGAGTGAGTGAGACAGTCGGAGTGAGTGAGAGAGGGAGAGAGGGAGTGAGCGAGACGGAGGGAGAGAGGGAGTGAGACAGAGGGAGAGAGGGAGTGAGACAGAGGGAGAGAGGGAGTGAGACAGAGGGGGAGAGGGAGTGAGACAGTCAGAGTGAGGGAGACAGATGGAGACAAAGAGACAGAGGGAGAGAGAGGGAGAGAGAGGGAGAGAGAGAGAGAGAGAGAGATGTGTGTTTGCCGGGTCTAGTGGCTCAGTGTACGAAGGCGTTCGCTGCAGGGACCTGTGATCAACCTGATGGTCACAGTTTTTTTGTTGTTGCTCTAGCCCCGGCCCTTCCCCCACTGATCCCACCCCCACCGGTGCGGCCCTCGGACATAAACCACACTGTAAATTTGGCCCCCGAGAGAAAGTTTGTGAGTACCCATGGTATAGGGGTACAAATTACTATTCTAACTCCAGGGGGTGCAACAGTAGGTTCAGTGTTTGATAGTGTAGGGGTAAAAATGACTATTATAACTCCAGGGGTGCAACAGGAGGGTAAGTGTTGGATAGTGTAGGGGTACCATGCATTGTAATCTTATGCGTTGTAATGGTATGCTTTGTAATGCCTGCGTTGTAGTGGCATACGATATAGTGTCATGCAATGTAGTTTCATGTGTTGTAAGGGATGGTGCGATGTAATGACTGCGTTGGAAGTGTAGTGCCATGTAATTGTTGCGTTGTAAAGGATGTTTCCCCCCTATGCACTATGCAAGGGTGCCTGCGTTGGCGCTAGGTAACTAAATCAGCATCAGCGTAGGGAGAAACGCAGGGCTGCACTATACTGTTCTAAGTACGGTGCAGCCCTGTGTATCAGAAGGGTCGGAGCGTGGTGCTAAGCCAAGGAGGCTAACGCCACGCTCCGCCACTTCTCTCACAAATGCGCCCCATGGTGACAGTTCTCACCAGTCCACTTCATATGGCTCAGTGGTTCCCTTGGCCCTGGCCAGGGGAGATGACTTAGTTATTTCCATATCCTTTGATAGAAAATAAGATCTTTGCATCTAAAACACGTTCTATGTTGTCTTCGCATGTATGCTATGTTTTTCTATGTTGCTTTAATTTACCGAACACTGTACATCCCACCAGTGGCCCGAAGACATGTGATGACTGAGATAGGAACCCAGGTGTAATACAGAAGAATAATGTAATCCCCAAATTACAAGTATCCCTAGGGTTCTCCTAAACTTTTCCTTCTGGAAGTATGGCGCCCCTCCTCGACCAGGATATCTCCCGAAAGGACATTCAGCAGCTTTCCTCTCTGGCAGGGCGGTATCCTTCAAACTTTCTGGCTTTCTTGCTCACAAGCAGAAAAGGCTACGCTCCTCTGCATGCCCTCTATGTTCAGGACTTAGGCCGACGATATATGTAACCCCTCCCAGATCAGTCTGGTTGGCTCTGCCTATCAGCCGAAGATGGCTCTCTGAATTCTTTCCAGGCTTAGGGCTGACTCAGCCTCGAAGAGGTGCGTTACAAGGAAATAAATACAATAGTTGCTCGTCTACTTTTACACTATCGTTCTTATTAAAGCACGAACAATTCATTTCAAAGTGACATGCTCAAAGATGAATAACGAATATCGTGTTTACTTCTTTGTGATACCACGAGCCATATTGCATTCGACAGTACCTTGATGACCCTCCCGGAGTCCTCGTTTGGAACCTGAGCTGGTATTTTTCCACTCTGTTGCATGGCATATGCCTCTAACTTTCTCTCAAGAATAATGTTTGCAATAGATATGATTTTTACCGAATGTACCAGATTTTGATTTACTTGTAGGTATAGAGGGAGTTAACCACAAGATACCCCCTTACTATTCCATGAAACCCCCTTCTTAAACTCAATCGATCAATTACTACGATTTACTCTGGGGAATTTTAATAAAGTCGATTCAACATCCATTAAACCGTTCGTCATAATATTTACTAATTTTCATTGCAATTAACAACATCCAATTCCTTATTACATGGAATGACATGTTCCAGTGACATGCAAAATGCAATAAGACAATATATAAATTCCTTTCAAATTCGTACGAAGTGTATATTCTGTGAAACTCCTAATCAGTGTGTATGATAAAAAAAACGTACTCTATACTTACATATGGGTACATTCAGCCAGCCCTAGTCTACCATTGGTCTGTTTTTGTGTCATTCACATTTTAATTCCGCCCACTACAGCATTCGACATGCCACAGTAGGACAGCCCACTTCAGTCATTGGATAACTTCATTGTGAGTGACAGCATTCTCTCTTTTACAGGAAGCATATCTACACAAAGTACTTATCTTCAGTGTTGGGAAATACTGTCGTGATGCATATTTTTTGAAATCGCAACCAACCAAAACAATCAATGACAAAGCCTAGAGGCTGGCAGCGAATGAGGGACAAATGAGGTTTATCTCTACTTGTTCGAACACGAGGTAGAGAATGGTTTTATCTTCCTCATTGTTTTATCTTCACAAAAGAGCTTATATGTTGTTTTCAACAATTATATGGCAAATATCATTGGTGGCACTTCAGCACAAGTATCCAGCTTCTGTTTATTCGTCCAAAGAGCTGTTTGTAATCTGATGTGGGTTGAAACAAGGGTTGGAACCCTGCCCTAGTCATTAAGTGTGGACGGTTGATTGGCAGAGGGATCACTGACCTTACATAATTTATTCTCTGAGTAATGCTCATTTTCATTACATTCACCTGTACCTAAAGGGACAGCTGAAGTTGTATTCCGTTTGCACCTGAGTCAGGATACCGCAGCACTTGTAATGAGGGATTATGTGGTAATCTCTTTAAGTGATGCTTTTGCAGCCATTGAAATTCATTTTGTTCAGCATTTGTTCCAGTTTCTTATGAGCAATGGCCATAGGCCATCACAATGCTTTGATGTTTCAACATGCGCACACCTGGTTGTTGCAGTCGGTCCTACCGCTTCAATGGGCCCGATTCACAGAACTAATTTAAGACAAAATCCGAAACTTACTACTTTTGGTATTCACAGAAGGCATTTAGTAGTAGTAAAGTTAGGATGTTGTCTTAAGTCTATCTTAAGTCTGTCTTAAGTCTGTCCTAAGTTTGTCTTAAGTTTGTCTTAAGACTGTCTTAAGTCTGTCTTACGTCAAACTTAAGACAAAATCCTAACTTTACTACTACTAAATGCCTTCTGTGAATACCAAAAGTAGTAGGACAGACTTGATACAGACTTAAGACAGATTTAAGACAACATCCTAACTTAAATACTACTAAATACCATTTTCTGAATACCAAAAGTAGTAAGTTTAGGATTTTGTCTTAAGTTAGTTCTGTGAATCGGGCCCAATATGTCTCATTTAGTCCTATCCCTTTTCATTCTCCGCACAAACTTGTGATTCTTTAGTGTACACATGGCCCCCACAGAAACAACCTGATTTCAAAGCAGACCCAAGGGTGCCTGCGTCAGTGTATGGCAGCCATTTGTACACCAACACTGGGGAAGAGAAGAGGAATGAGCTGTATCTCAATACCGCGCATTCCTGCCCTCTTCTTCCACGTAGGGCAGCGCAGCAGGAAGGCTTCCAGTGTTGCCCTATGTCAAAGTGTAGGAGATGAACCACAAGTAAAGACATTAAATTAAAAAAAACTGTAATTGAACATTGCAGCCATTCATGTTTTTATTTAACAGGTTACACTGGGGGAGTTAGGGTGGGTGGCGCTGTCAGGACTGGCTTGTAGGTAAGCATATATTGTAACCTTTATAATAAATAATAAATTAACACTGAAACACTATCTTGCTCTGTAAACCAAATCCTGCTGTCGCCTGTCACTCCCTGGTGTAACAAGTTTAACATAAAAAGCCCAGAGTGTTTCTATCCGCATGTAATCTCAAAGTAACAGGAGAAGGAAATGCGCCTGCAGCTAATAGCTCACACATGTACTACAAAGAACAAGTGTAAGGTTTTTCATTTGAAACAATACGTCAGTAGGCGAACTCACAAGATCTGGGAAGTATATATTTATCTTTTTTATTTTTTTATTTTTATATACCGTATACAATCACAAATATTGGTGCAGGGTTAGCCACAACTGGCGTAGAACGCTCGTACAATGCTGTATATGTGGTTACCCTCTTGCTGGGAAGATTTTTACAGTGAAGGAGATGTAAGGAGGAAAGGACAGTTTTTTAAACAATTCTCATGAAGTCTAGTCGTCTGGTCAACATAGCCTTCTTTAAATCTTAAAAACGGCAAATAAGAATAAAGCGCTAAATTCTCCAAGCTACTACACCTATAAATTCAGTTTACATCGGCAAATTGCCTTTTTAGACCCTCATTACAAGTGGACTCTTAATTCCGATGGGACGGTTGACAACAGCTACAGGCCCCAGCGGAATTATGTGATCCGCGATAACAAGGCGGATCTCTTTATTTTCTCATGGAGATTTTGGCTGCTGAAAACAGCTGAAAGCTCTATCTGAAATTACAGGGGATTATGAAGAATTACCTGGTGAATCGCTCTTGAATTACTAATTACCCTGGTAATTCTTCATTTCTCATTTGACCCACAGGCCCCACTTTGTAATGGGGTGAATTTTCCCCACACCCTGACTTACCATACCCAGTAACTCCAGGAGTGGGGAAAATCCTCCAATATACTGGGGCACTCATATTGAGGGCCTATGTAGTGTAAAACTGCTTTTGACTTTCTCATGGTTTTTACATGGGTAAAAAAAAAACCACACAGGTTTTCAGGTGAGTACAAGGTGCAGAGGAGGGCAGGATGCTCTGAATGTTTGGGAAAACCCACTGGAGTACTTGTTTGTGGGTATTCACAAACTTTTTCTTAACTCATTCTCACCGTGGAAATGACTGGAGATTTACTCCTGCCAAGGACACGGACAAACTCTTTTCCAGGGTGACGGGGCAGGCGAGGGGGAGGAGCACCCTCACAATTTTGGAGAATAGAGGTTGGGGTTCTCAACTAGAGAGCATTTTTCACAGGAGAAAAAAATATCCTAAAAAAACAAAAATAAAAAATAAAGTGCAACGGCCGTATAGAAAGGATATTTCCACATGCACTTCTGCACTGTGTACAATAAGGAATGTGTGAATACCTTTGAGTGACAGTAATTGGGAACTCACAATGGTTTCTAGTTGTACTCATGGAAAGAGGCAACTGTGCAACTAGGAAATATTGTGCATTCTCAAAAATTGTTATTACCAACATTTTTTATTTTACCCCCAAATTTAGAGTAAATTTGCAGAGAAATGGGCCTTCACAGTAAAAACTGATTTTTAGATATAACATGAACATACAATCACAAAACTTCTTTTGCAATCGGGCCTTAACATCTAAACTCACATTTCTGTGATTTGACCTCCTGTGAGTGACAACCAAAATGCATGTGGCTTACATCTGGAAACAGTAATCAATGAAAGCATGTCAACTTTTTTTGCAATTCACAAATCTAAGGTAAGCAGGCTGGGGTGGTGATTACACATGCAGAATGTATAGAAAATATGTGCACATTATGCACTACTGTGTTACACATAAATGGGTGAAAGTGGGTGTTCCAAGAGGAATGCCCCTGCACATCCAATCCATATTGGTTTAACTCCCACAAGGTAGAACTTGGAGGGTGCACACAAAACGTCAACTGTGAATTTCCTACACTTACTTGAGCACCTAACTTACACTACATTTAATTCCGTGTAAATGGTGCAGTTCAGTAAAGTGCTTCAAGCTGTTCTGGCATGGAGGGCCTGACGTCAGAGTAAAATGTAAACTTAGAACATTTTGTAGAAATTAATTTAGTGAGCCCAGTTCATAAATATTTTGCTATGGGTAGTTTTACACCTGGTTTACTTCTAGACCCAATCCACACAGGTTAATTTATATTTGTAATTTTCTATGTATATGGATCTATTATATTTACATTTTCAATATATAATTTTTATGCTTCTGTAATAGTTACATGTTGTTAACTCTTTTTTTAGATCTTTATTTTAATTTTTAATATTTGTATAATGTAATTAGGTGTCTGCAATGTTTAAATGTATATGACTATTCTGTACATTTTTATATTGTTTTGTTTTATTTTTAATGTTTGTGTAATGTCATTTACATGGGTGTATACAATTACATTTATATGACTATCTTTTTTATTTTTTTAATTATTTTTTTTATTAAAACATCAACAGTGTTAACGGACATTGTTACCACAGTTCATTTTTGACAGTACATATATAGAAACGTTATATATTCTAGAAAATAGTATCCTTTCCTGCTGGACTGGGATCAGGGCGAGCTATCCCCGTATCTATCATGATCTCCCACCCCCTCCAGCCATTGCATCCTGACTTCCTTCACATACCCCTATACAGTTCCCACTGATTCCATACCTTTTCCCATTTCTTCGGGCAGCCTCGACTCTCATAGATTGTTTTCTCTGCTGTGCAGCACCAGTCCATGTCCATTTTCCAACGCGCCACTGTCAGTGGTTGGCTGGCCCCCCAAGCCCTTGCAATATTTGTCTTGACCACCATTGCAGCCACTAGTAACCAGATTTGTTGATACTTGGGTCATGTTTGTTCCCCGGATACACACAGAACATGCCACCATGCCTCCAGAGGTATTACAGTTCCTAGGACATCTGACATTACTCGCTTCATTCTTTCCCAAAATTGTTGTATAATCGGGAGGTTCCATAATATATGAAAGAAGGTTTCCTTCTGTGTAAGCCCCTCTGGCTTTCCTCTGTGGGGGTGTGACCCAGTCTATACATGAGTGTACTGGTGGAATAGGACCTATGTCGGATTCTCAACTAGGCCAGTTGAAATCTCGCCCGGATTGCCACCTCCCTGGGGCTTTGCACCGCCTCCACCCAGTCGTCATCTTCCAGCAAACCCACGTTTTGTTTCCCATGCCTCTCTTAATTCACCATGGGGTCAGGCGAATTGTTAATTATTTTCTTGTAAGTACAAGACAGTGCCTTTTCGGGTATCGGTTCCAGTAATAGTCTATCTTCAATTGGGCCGTATTCAGGGAGATGCACCCCTTCTTTGATATGTCTATGAATCGCATGCCCCAATTGTAAGTATCTATACCGCTCTGGTTCTGTTAGTTGAAACTCTGTTTGGAATGTAGCAAACGGGGACAGGGCCATATTTATACATCTCCCAAACGCATTATATCAAGCATTTACCACTTACCAAACCCCTGTAACCTACCTACTTCCTTGAGCATATCGCTATCCCAGAATGGGGTCTGTTCCGTAAGCTTGTTATCCCACCCAAGATATCTAGTGGTTTTTGATCACAGTATTTGTGTGTGGTGGCATATGTTTGTTTGCAGCGCAGGAGTATAACGCCCTCATGTACCCTCTTGCACCCACTGCCCAGTGGTCCACTCGGTATGCTGGGTCGTTTCTGTCCATGAACACCCAGTCATTGATAACCATCAACTGCAAGGCCCAATAGTATTTTCGGACTTCTGGTACGGCCAGACCTCCATTATATACGCCTCTCTGTAGCTCAGCTAATGCAATCTTTGCCCCCCAATCATCCCATAGTAGCGTCCGTAATTCACTTTTAACTTCCTTAAAGAATTTCTCTGGAACTGGACATGGATATTCTGTAGAATATATAATAGTCTGGGGAGGGATATCATTTTAAAAAGAACCGCTCTTCCCATAAGGGAGATTGTCAGTGTCCTCCTGTGGGCCATGTCACTTTTAAGCCTTTCTAGTTGCGGTTGTAGGTTCTGTGCGAGAAAGTCAGTATCTGTTTTTGTAATTTGTATGCCCGAATATTTAAAGTTACCCTCAACCTGAAGTTGGGTTCCCGCTCCTAATAGTGGTGGGGGACCATCTGACAGCATACACAAACAGTGATTTGTCCTAATTAATCTGCTATGCGGAGTAGCTGCCCAATAGTTTAAAAATCTGTAGGAGCCGGCTCTCCGTGAATATTGGCCATTTTGCATACAGGAGGACATCATCAGCATAAAGCGAGATTTTCTATTCCCATTGGCCTCCTCCGTAAATACCGGATATCACAGGGTCCCCTCTCACCCAGGCTGCTAGCGGTTCCAGCGCTAGTGCGAAAAATATCGGGGATAGAGGGCACCCTTGTCTGGTACCCTTGTGGAGGGCACAAGAGCGAGACACTGATCCGTTCACTCTGACCCTGGCCAAGAGGGCAGTGTATAGCAATTTAATCCAGAATTGGGATTGGGGGCCAGGACTTCAAATAGATAATGCCATTCTATGCTATTGAATGCCATGCGGGCGTCAAGGGATAGCAGTGCCGCTTCCTCCCCCAGTTTTGTTTTTACTTGGTGCCTCACCCCATGTAAACGCCTGAGACTGAGCCTAGTGCTCCTAGGGGGCGTAAAACCAGACTGGTCTAGATGAATCAAAGTTGTGATTGGTTCCAGTAGTCTATTTACCAATACTTTAGCCAATATTTTAACTACAATATTCAGCAGGGATATTGGCAGGTGTGTGCCACAGTGGTCGGCAGGCTTGCCCGGCTTCGGAATCACAACAATTGTTGCCATCCGCTGGTCCATTGACAGCCATCCCTGTGTTCTTGCCTCAGTAAACATCTCCCAGAGGTATGGGGCCACTATACTCGCTGTACATCTAAAAAGCTCCACGGGCATTCCGTTGGGCCCCGGTGCCTTCCCTGCCTGCAGATCTTGTATTGCCCCAATTATTTCCTCTGTGGTAATGTCCATATCCATTTGTTCCTTATCATCAGTGGTCAGTTCCGGTAGCTCCATCTCAGCCAGCAATTCACTGCATCCACTGCTGTCCTTTCGGGTTGGGACGCGTATATTTTTTCATAATAGTCTGCGAACACTCGCGCCACGTCCTCCCCGGTGTTGTTCGTCTGTCCATTTTCGTCACGCACTTCGGCCACCCAGCTCCTATCTCTGTCTCTCTTTTCCAGCCAGGCAATCATTTTATTTGCTTTATCTCCCAGGTCGTATACTCGTTGTTGGGTGGCAAGAGCTGCCGCCCTCGCTGCATTATTTGCTAGATCCTGCAGTTCTTGCCTTTTGAAGTCTAGACGGTGTGCTAGATCTTGATCCTGCCGCCCCCCCCCCCTCTAGATAAGTTGCCTCCATCTCAGTCACCTCGGTCTCTAATGAATCACACTGGAGTTTTTTCTCTTTATTACTGGCCACAATACACGCCTGGACATAGCCCCTCATCACCGGCTTAAACGCTTCCCACAGTGGGCAGGCCCTAGTCACTGTCCTTTCGTTTTCCTGGAAACCATGCGTTCAGTCTGGGCGGTACAGTGAATGTCCATCTAGAACCCCTCACTACAACTTCTATGGGGGAGCGGTCCGATATGCCACGGGGGCTATGTGACTATTTTTAAAATAAGTTTTCATATAATTTATTTAATTTTCTAATGTTTTTACATTTGGACAATGTGGAGTACATGGGTGCCTACAAGGTGTAAAGTAAAATTACCTTTTTTTCGTTATCTTATTTTCGTTTTTATGTGTTGGACTTTGTTCTGATAGTGTTATTCCCTGCTTCCATTGATTTGATTTATGTGTGGTACCCATGCAGTATCTGTGAGTGGCCATGTGTGGTGTATGACTAACTCCAACACTTTCCTGGAAGAGATTTGAGCCTTTTTAGGCTGTAGCACTTTTGGAGCGGATGTGGGTGTAACTTTAGTGGATTTAAACTGATTTACTTTTTTTATAGTACTCCTGGCTTTCTTCTGGAAATAAGGAGAACTAGATGAGTAAATCTTTGTGAATTAGGCACAGCAGTTAGAACAGACATAGGTGAAAATCTCCACCCACACTTTAGTGAATTGTATCTAGTAGAGTACTACAGGAGAACTATTACGCCCACTAAAAATGTGTTTGTGAAGTGACTCCTTCTGGAGTAGGCCAGAAGTACAACTGTCTTATGCATGGCTTACTCCTGGAATCCAGGAGTATAAGAGGAAGTGACTGATGTAGATCTTGGCGGACGGATTACTCCGTCACAAGTTCAACGGTGACGGATATCCCATCCGCCGAAATACAAATCCCATTATATCCTATAGGATTTATATTTTGGTGGATGGGATATACGTCACTGTTGTGACTGAGTAACCCGTCTGCCAGAATCTAAATCAGGCCCTAAGGGGCATATGTATCAAGATTCCGATTTGCGAATTCTAAATAGCGATTTTTTGCGAATCGCTATTTAGAATTCGTAAAATGGAATGTATGTACAAAATCGCTATTTTTTAGCGATTCCTTAATATTCTTTATTTGTGAATTCGCATTTTGCGAATTCGCAAATAAAGAATAATTTCCAATGCATTCCTATGGGCCAGGAGGCCCATAGGAATGATAGTGCAATAATTCTCAAATTGCGAATTCGCAATTTGCTAATCGCAATTTGAGAATTATTTCCAGGGTGCAGGGGTGTCTCAAAGACCCCCTGCTGCACCCCTGAAATTTACATGTGTGTGCATGTGGCACACATACATGCCCTATGGGCATGTATGTGTGTCACATGCCACCCTCACAAATGCCAAATAGGGCATTTTTAAAAGAAATCGCAAATTACCACCAAATACAAGTTGGTGGTAATTTGCGATTTCTTAACACAAATTCGCAATTTCAAAAAGTTACATACATATCATTTAAGGAATCGCAATAATTGAGATTCCTTAAATGCTATGGCAAAATAAGGAATCGCAATTTTTTGCGATTCCTTAAATTGCGATTTTTTGATACATAGCAAATCATGCTAAAAGGCCGTTTGCGAGTCGCAAAGGCCGAAATTCTGCGAATTTCGGCCTTTGTGAGTCGCAAAAGCCTTGATACATCTGGCCCTAGAACTTTATGAATTGGGCCCTTTGTGAATGGGGTCAACGGTATGGGACAACTGCAGGAGGCAGTCTCTACACGCACTATACTGATTTGTATTTAATAGCATGTGAAGTATTCCTTCTAGATTACTACTTCATGTACATTTGTGAACTGGTCACATAGTGAAGATCACCTTGGCCTCTTTTAAAATGTTCGGTACGCTATCCATCATGCAAATCTTTGCACCTTACCAGATAATGGCATATGAATAATAATATCTAAGTATTTTATGAACAGGAAAGGGTTGCTGTGGTACACAAACAATGATGCGTAGTCCAGGTGTAGTGGAAGATCCCTCTTTATTGACAAGTAGTTAGGTGGCAGGTTACAGGATAGTAAGTTGTAGGGAGAAACCCCACCAGGAGAGAGCTACCAGCTCCTCAGCCTCAGATGACCAACTGACAATCTTTACACAGGGAGGCACACTAACATTCCATGATGTCACAGGACATTCTCATAAAGTGGTAGAGAGGGAAAATACATAGAAGCATTTACCACACATCCTCTTCCGTTAACAAACAACAGCAAGAAAGAAGTTAAGACGGAGCAGAAGGATTCAGAGGAGACTGTAGACACAAAAGCTAATCAAAGGAACATATTGAAAAGCAGGAAACTCAAGCAAGAAAGCAGAAACAAAGGACAATAAAAAGAGGCATGTAGAAAGATAAACATAAGATGCACAGATAAACTAAATGCAAATTATATAACATGCCCATCCACCCTCCTTAATAAAACAAGGTAGCGATCCTGGCAAATCAAGCAGGGTGTAACAACATAATGATAAAATCAGTGCAGGTGGAAATAAGCACAATAAGATGAAAATAGGAACCTACAGAAAAAGGAATGCCTTGCAAAAGAAACTAGTGCATGACGTGCACTAAAAACCTCCCCAAAAAGGGTACACATAGAAAGGCAACCTTAAAACCGAGAAACAAAACAACTCCCCAGGAAAGGGTACACCAGAGGAACCAAAGACCCCTGGAACAAAGTAGACAGTAACCACGCAAAGGTGGCACAACTACACCAAGAGGTAGCGCTGACAACGCACCCCGACAACCCACATAGAGTGATGCAACTCCTCCCCAAACAAAAGGGTACACCATTGACCAATGTAGAAATTGTTCAAGATAACATCACTAAATGGCGGCGCTGACAACGCACACCACTTTCCCCATAAAAAGGGTACACAAAGAAAACTAATCTTTGAAACTTTGGAGAAAAATATCTAGATGCAGACAACCTCCCCTAATAAAAGGGTACACCACGTTAAAAAAAAAATGACTTCTCCAAAGAGTAACGACAAGACCCTAGAAAACCACAAGTAGGCACTGACTGGCACCACAACCCCACAACTTCCCCTAAGTAAGGGTACACCAAAACTACTAACCCTAAGTAGATGGATGGAGTATAAATTAAACACAAACACCCTAGCTGCACAAGCAGGGTGAAACACAGGATACACACCCTGTGAGACCAAAACCGAAACATCCCCTATAAGCACATACAGGGTACACCATAAGGTACAACATCACCCTAGTCTCAAAATAAGGCACTGTAGGGTTAAGATGTTGCCTTAGGAAACGTACAGCTCAAAACATACACCCACCCACAACATGAACAGAGATGCTAAAAAGTTCACCACAATGACATAGTACAACCCCCAAAAGTAAATGAAACAATCCATTACGCCCAACACACACATCAAGCTTCAACATACACCAAAATACAAATAAGGTAAAACATAGGCAAATGAGTTTTTAGCTCCGGTGAGCGATTTCTCACCCGAGGTCTTCATGGCCAGGATTGTCCATAGACTCCGAAGCGTGACTGCAGGCAAGTCCAGAAAGGTAGTCCACAATACCCTCCACTCAAGGAAACTAAACATCCAACTAAGGGAAGCGAACTGCAGAAGAAGAACATCCAAGGTTTAGGTATCGACTGCCCCTGTGCCAGCATTTGAGAGGAGGAGAAACTGAGTGATGTGTGAGAAATACACAGTGATTCCGACAGTCAAAAAGAGGAGTTCGTCAAATAAATAAATTATCCACAGACTCTGCACAGACTCTGCAAAGAACAGTTGAATCACCAAGAATGCAGAGCGACAAACGTCACCGAGGAAAAACGACCACGTTGCTTGAAGGTTGTAGCCTCACAGAACCAAACCGCTGTTGGTGACGCCTGTGTGAGAGCAAGAATACAGGAAGCTGCCACAGACTGACATCATGACGCTCCACCTGGCGCTCACCGAGTGGCTCAAGGCACGCTGCTGCACCAAAACTCATCAAGGCAGCAGAAGCAGAGCACACGAAGACAGACGTCATAGAGTCAAGACGGGTGCTGCCAGAGGAGAGGTGAGAAGCGCGCGCCTTGGGAAGACTTTCAAAATGAAATATCAGTTGAACGGTGACGAAGGGGCAGCCACAGAAAGTGTTAGTAAAAGGCATTGCAAAACGCTTGAAAAATGTTCTCCACTCACCACAAAAAAAATAGAAATAGGCTTACAGGCTTCCACACGCTGTTTCCACACGCTAAATGAGTCAAAGTTGTGAAGAACACACTAACGAGCCCAACAAACAGATGGTGGGTGGCTGTTCCCCACTCACTGCAAAAATTCCAGGTTTGCAGACGCTGCAGGGAGTACTGGCAGCGCTGAAAACTTCACATGCCTGAAATAACACTCAACAAAATTGGAATTAGTGAAGGGTAGTGCCAGCACTGGGCAAACGTAATAAAACACTCACTGATGTTGGCAGTAATGAAAGAAACTGCCAGCAATGGGCGAACTGTCAAGGTGCAAAAGCCATAGAGAAACAATAGGGTGATCAGGCCAGATGAATCCCACACGCTTTTGTGGCTGGAGATATTCAATTTCCAGATGACAGTAAGGTCGCAGTGAGCTCCTTCACTTATCAAACGCCCAGGGTGGAGGCTGTCCAGGGTGAAAAGGACACTGGTGGGGTTTGCTGGGCGTTTCTCCAATTACAAAAGGAAATAGACGTACTTCTTTTGAATTTTGACCGGGTCCCAAACAGTCCTTGGTTTCCTTAGTGCTCAGTTACAGTCCTCTTCATGTGCTGCATAGGTTAGTCCAAGAAACGTCGCCAAACTGTGGTACACAAACAAAGATGCGTAGTCCGGTTGTAGTAGAAGACCCCTCTTTATTAGTAGGTAGTTAGGTGGCAGGTTACAGGATAGGAGGTTACAAGGAGAAACCCCACCAGGAGAGAGCTACCAGCTCCTCAGCCTCAGATGACCAACTGACAATCTTTACACAGAGAGGCACACTAACATTCCATGATGTCACAGGACATTCTCATAAAGTGGTAGAGAGGGAAAATACATAGAAGCATTTACCACAGTTGCCATGAATGTTTATATGATCTATTTTGACAAAAGATATATGAAAAGAAAATACAATTGTTTTAATGTTCTACCCCTCAAAGTGGTTTTTGTAAACATTCTCCACACACACGTTATGAAAATAAAATCCACACAAATCATGTATCTTTTTGAAAAGCACGCACCTTCACACTCAAACTCAAACCACGACTTGTTTACTTTATTACTGTGTCTGAGGGCAGTGCCCACGAATATCCAAAGATTCATAAATCGATAAATTGTCACAATTAACAACTGTTTTTGAGAATCACTCCCTTAGTTTCAAGTTCCAATCCTGGGTGTATCTATCTTTTATTTGTTAATCATGGCCCATGCAAAGATGGCCTCTTGTTTTGCCTAAGGAAATTCTAATAGCCTGTGGGCAGGACTGGGATAGGAGCTAAAACAGCAATTGGAAATGGCCAAATACCAATCCCAGATGAGCTGATCAAATATTCAAATACATCACCACCTGGCACAGCACCCAGGAAAGGTGCCGCTCCACAGCAACAAATCATATGTATATGCAAATATGAAAGTTGTGTCCCTTCCATGGCACTGCAGTCAGATCTGGGTAAGCTGAAGGCAACTCAACCCAGGCGGCTCTGAAAGAAGCCACAGTCCTTCAGCCCACCATGGATTTCCCAGTGTCATTTGTTGCCTTAGGAATGATCTCAGAGGAACTTTGAGGGCACAGTCAACATAGCAACAATAATAACAACAAACGTCTGAACCTGGTGTGCAGGTGGATTCCTGAACACCCTCTCTGCATATTGTGTTCTCGAGTACAAATCCAGAGGATTATGAGGTCACATTTGCTTTTGTGAGAGCTCTCATACCAGGAAATGCATACTGAATTTGATATTCTTGTATGCAGAGGCCTGGCGCAATGGCAAGATAGAGAAAAATACAAGTTCAACACTGTAATTCAAAGAGAATTCCAGGAAGAACGTGTCACCTAAAACACAACGTGGTGGCACATTCTTTTTCCTACAACTGATACCCTTCATTTGTCTGTCAGATTACAGTGTTCATATGTCTACAGAGTCTATCGGATGGAAATGGACATCATTTGGGTTATCCTGAAAGTGAATTATAATGCAGGCGACTGCAATTCTAAAAAGTGCACCCTGAATCTCGCAGTTTGGGTCTACACGGTGTTCTATTCAACTGAGATAAGTGTCGAACCAGTGTTTTCAGGGGCAGTTTTTCGACAATCCAGCGGTGCCAACATTGAGGTGCACGCGGTCTCAGGTCTCTTAGTAAGGAAAGTCTTGTTCATGACATGTGCCAAGGATACTTGGGATAAAATACTACATCCACCACAGTGATTTCCCAAAAGCTTCCTCTGTAGCAATTAGTCCCAGGATTAAAGATGGAGGACATTTCTGAGCAGCTGCTGAAACCTACTAGATAATTGTTTTCTCTTCCCGGATATCTCTGGCAAAATGCCCTCTGCTTAATCCAGTTATTTGTACAGTAGGGTGGCTGATTAAACAGGTTATCTCACTGAACACCTCTGCAAATATTGCCTTAAAAGCATGCAGTGAACATCTGTTTTAACAACATTTTGCCATCTTGTGAGTGGGGAAAAAGAGTGCATATCCTGGGGTCCAATGTGCTACTGTGGTCTTCTAAATGTATAACATAGCATTTAAAATCTATTTAAATGTCGTACTCAGAGCCACTCTGGATGTTGGTCTGTGCACACCGTTATATTCCTCTGCCACAAGCAGTAAATGCTTATAAATAAGTAAACTGAACGGTGGACTACATGACCTGGAATTAAAAGTAATTCTACCTTAAATTTGCTGGTCACCTCACTTTCACCTCCTTAGAACGGACCTGTAAATGGAATATAATTATATTCCCTCATTTTAGTCACACATTATGTTCTGACAAATGCACATAATCATGTTTGTTATGTAAACAATTCCAGCAGATGACCGTACAATATTTAAAATGTTGCGTTTTTATATGTTTGGCTCCCTAGATCCCTCAGCTTCTTTGCTCTTGCTTGCCTTGCTAACTCCCTCACCAAACTTTGAGCCTGCATCAGAACGATTCTTGATGGCTAATTGCACAGATGTGAGTGCTGATTCACAAAAATGTTTATGAGTAATGTTAGTAGTACTACAGGAGTGCTCTTGTGCACACTCCTTTGTGAATTGGCTCTGAAATGTCCAACTCCCTATCAGTAAAAGTGAAAAGAGGGGGTACACTCCTTTCCATTTGTACTAACTGTATGTGAATATTCCATTATTATTACCATTTTAGTTCTTTTGGAGCCTATTCACAAAAATATGTAAGAATACTACAAGCAAGCTATTGCATGTACTACAAAATTATATTGTGAATCGGCCCATTCTGTTTATGTTTGTCACTTCAAACCCCTCTTTAATGCCCATATCCCATTCACTCTCCTAAAAAACACCATTCACGTACTTGCTTCGCCTCTACTGTCCAAAGTAACCTTTTAACGTCATTTAAATTAGATATTTGTTCTTTGGGAATGGGGTAACAAAGGACATCAAACATAAACACACCCTATTGTGATTGATATTGTTAATCTGTTTACAGCACTCATCTGTGATAGGCATGGCATTGAAGCACTTTAAGTGGTTCTAAGGCTTCCTTACCAGACTGGAGTGTGATCACTGGATGGAAGTATAATGTCTGCAGTGTGGAAGTGAGTGTAATTCAAGTTAAGTTAGTGTGCAGACTTTGCTGAGTTGTGGTGAGACCACAGGAATTCAGCTCACAATGGATAGATAGTTAGTGTATGCTCTCCTTCAGTAGATGTGTCCATTACCCAGTAGATGTATGTGTGTAGAATAGGTCGTTAATGGTGATTCCTGTTGAATGTCTGAACAGGCATTTAGTTGCATATTTTGGCTGGATTGAGTCTATTTTGGAGCTCTGTTTAAATGTGCTTTCAACTATATTGTCTGGAGAGTCATAGACTTGGATGCTATTGCATACTCGTGTTATATTTGGTGTGTGCGAGATGCCCAGTCTTACCATTTCTTGTTGGATGCTAGGTGAATGGCCAGTGGTTCATTTGTGATGTGTACTGTTGTGAGAATGGTGCTATTTTCAATGGTCATCTATACATTAGACTATTCATATGGTGTATGACAAAGGCAATATACTGGCGGATAAAGTACAGCAATTGGAATAGTAAACGTATTAAGTAGAACCTCAATGAACTATGTACTTGTGAACATTGGGTAAATCATTGCATGTAACAAGCAGCAATCCAACCGAGTAACGATCAAGCTTAAAGCTGTTATTTATGATATCTTCTGGTTCTCCTAATAAAAAATACTATAAATCATAATGCCCACGAGTAATGTAATAGCAGTTGCTATTTGTACCTGTTATGTTCTACTACTCAAGTCCTTTGCAAGTCACACAGCCATTGCAGTGTCATTTTATTGTTTGTCAACACAAATTTAATTTCTGGAGATTACATTAAATTCTGATGCCTTTTTTTGGTTGTGTAGTTAGTTATAGCATCTTCCACATCTGTGGGCTGTCTCAGAATGCCATCACTTTTCTGTCTTAATCATTTATTTGGGTTTTGTTTTTTCCATTCTCTAAGTCATTTCTTCCATGGAGGAACTTTAGAAAAATAAGTAGTGCTATATGTTCTGTGAGAGCTATATCCAGAAAAGTATCAATACTTGTTGAACTCTTGCAGAAAAGAGTGCATAATCTCTTTCACAAAAAGCTCTTTTTAATATTCCCACTCTGCAAAAGTTATGGATTATATTTCCCAAATCCCTTTCATTTTATTTTTTGATTCCTTAATTGATGTAAGAATTTTAGGTATTTATATATGAAATGTTAACACTATGTAAAATACAATGTTTAAAGTTTTACAAAACACAGAAATTATAACCATTTACAAAGGTTTTGGCAAAGGGCCTGACAGGTTTGCAGCAATGTCATATTACCCCACCCCTGTAAATATTTCCAAGCAGTCCAAGCTCGATTGCCCTGCATAGAATAGTGTACCAAGTATTACCCACTAAAAAGAGAGAATGAGATGGGTAACCAACCTTTTATAAAAAATACCCTGAGGTGCTTTGGCGCTGAAGCTCATAGAAACGAAACACAACTAGAAATGGGGATTCGTTCTTAAGCCCTTTTCTAAAGGAGAACAGTGAACGCGAAGTCCAACGTTTTGCTGGTCCATAACTCCGGCTTTGTCCTCCCCAATGGGTTTTCCGAAATCTGGGAACAGTTATATATTTGGTTTCGGTGGACCGAAGGAGTCTACTGGGTAGATAGCATTTAAAAAGATTCTTAAGAAAAGCGGCCTCTATTGTTTAGAGCTTTCAATTTACAGAGAAGGTCTTGGATATACAACTGCACCTATTTATGACCCGGGAAATTATTATTTTGTGGTGCAAGGATCAAAAGAAACAAGACCTCATAGTTTCTTACCTGTGAAAAAATCCACATCAGTGATATACCTAGGTTTGATCAGCACACACTAGCTTGTAAAGCCAGAGACATAGGACAAGTAAAATAGCCGACAGCTTCAAAGAAATACTTTTTTTAATTTATATTTTTATAAATATTCCTTTATTCTTTATTCTTATTTTCTTCTCAGGGTAGCCAAAGCATTTTGTCCTTTTATAGGACTTCTTTAGGGCTCAAGAAAACTTCTTTCATGTGCAGAGATGTATGTGCTCCGTAGGTTATGTTTGAGACAAAAATCTTTTTCTGAGCGCATGTAAGGCTCCATAGGTCCAGTTATTTGAATATAAGGTGTGCTATTGTCGTGTTCAAGTTTTATTAGTCAGTGTCGACCTCCGCATGGAGGAGGGCGGGCACATGCCTTGAACCCCATCGAATAGATGCGGAGGTCAACCCTGTGGAGAACATAAGAATAAAGGAATATTTATAAAAAAATAATTCTTTCTTTGTAGCTGTTGGCTATTATACTTGTCCTATGTCTCTGACTGTACAAGCTATTGCCCGTTGATCAAACTTTGGTATATTGTTTAGAGCTTTGTAAGCCAGGCATAACTCCTTGAACTTTATATGGCTTGCCGCTGGGAGCCAGTGACATTTCTGAATTTCTTTAGAGACCGATTGAAATTTGGGCAAACCCAATTAGACTCTTGCGGCTGCATTTTGTGTCTTCTGTGACTTTTTAAGATGTTGATTTTTAATATTTAAGTACAAACTGTTACAGTAATCTAATTTAGATAGCATCAATGTGAACACATGGTCTTCCTGAATTGACTGGCAGATAAGGGAGAATTTTCTTTAATTTATTTATTAAAAAAGTGAAGAAGAGACTGTAGCCTTTATTTGGTTTACATATGTCAAATTATTGTCAACCAGAATCCCCAGATTTTTCGCTTTGGTTACTGGTTTGGGGAGATTGCCTAACTGAGCCGGCCACCAAATGGCATCCCATGTTGGCGAAAGCCTGCCAAATATCATTACCTCCATTTTATCTGAATTGAGCTTTAGGCAATGCTTACTCATCCAGGTACTTATTTCCCACATACAATGCTGAAAGCGTAGTGAAGTGGAAGATTAATTTTTGGATGCCGCAACCACTATTTGTGTGTTGTCTGCTTAAGATGTCAAATTACAACCAAAGTTTTTGGATCAGGGGTGCCAATTCGGACACGTAGATGTTAAATAATGTCGGGCTGAGGGAAGGTCCCTGTGGAAAAACGCAAGGTAATGCTTAAGGAGCTCATTTAAAACGGTCCAAAGCTACTAACTGTGTTCTATCCAGCAGAAAAGATCAAAGCAGTGAATGGGCAGAGTCATTAATGCCCAATGTTTTTAGATGCAGTTTCAACAATCTATGATCTACCGTGTCAAAAGCTGCGGATAAACTGAGGAGTATCATGGCAGCAACCCCGCCTTTATCCATCACTGCCCTAATCTCCTCAGTAGCTTTGATTAATGTAGTCTCAGTACTGTGGTCTGAGCGGAAACCAAATTGCGCGGGATCAAGTAGAGAATTGTCATGAATAAATTGGACCAGCTGTTGTTTCATCAATTTCTCCACTAGTTTTGGAGGCCATCGAAAAATCGATTTGAGAAATGTAAATGTGTGTGTCTTGTAAAGCGCACTGCTACCCGTAGGCGTCGTGGTGCTATAGACCGCCGGGGAACCCGTCCTGGCTTTCCCTGTGAGATGTTCCCTCCTGGGTATCTCCAAGGTGAAACCAGGCATCCCCGGCGTTTGTGGTGGGCCGTTGTGGAGATAAGGCAAGCTAATGCCCAGAGTTGCCAAGTGTGATCCCTGGTTAGATTAGGCACCGAGGCGAGAATTATCGAGTCCGCTGACCCTGGTTCACGACCCTGCTGCGTCGGGAATTGAACCCTGGACCCGGGCCGTCCTCTGCTTCCGGGTCTGCCGCCTCTAACCAGTGAGCCACACCACTCCACTCCACTCCAGAGAACAGATTGATAAATCAAAGCCCCTGATACCGAATCAGTTTTCACAAATGCTGTAAACTAAATTCGATTCAGAAAAGGGGGGTGGTGGTAAACTAAATTCAGCAAACTATATGTTACATATGACAACTATAGAAGCATACTTGCATCTGATAACAAGCAAGATAGTTGCAACAATTTGTGTGCAACCATTAATTCAGCAAGTAAGAGAATCAAACTCTGGGATGTTGAATCAGTGTTTAAAGCATGTAAGGTCTATAAAATTAATATGATTAAATTGGGTAACGGTGACATCTATCTGATGTTTACAAGTACGTAGGGCCCTAAAATCATAGAACTGGGTTAGTCAGTTTTTTTTATATATATAACAGTTATTTTTCATGATTTTAACCATAAAAATGCAAACATTAATATTTAAAAGAGAAATATTAAAACCAGATGTAGTAATAATATGACTACTATTACTAGTACTATAAATAATAATAAAAAGACGAAGAATATATAGTGGAGTAGTAATATACAATGTGCAGAAAAAGGCCAGTTCATTTGTTAATATTTGCATTTGATAATAGAGTTGATCCACCAGAGTATTTCTAGATTGGAAAGTATTTTTTTCCTGAATCCAAGATATTTTGTAGGCAGAAACCAGTCTGGGGAGAAACAGAGGTGTTGGGGCTTTTCGAGGCCCTCCCTCCGGGCTGTGTAAAAGTATATGGATCATAAAATGTCGCATCCTCATGAAATGTCTTTGCCATGTACAAAATCACCATCTTGACCCGCGATGAAAAGGCACTACGCCCAATTATTCTCCACATACATATAAGAAGATGACCCCCATTTATGGAAAACATTATTGATTTTACACAAGAGTCTCACTAGACACCTTTCCGACGGGTACAGGTAAAAAAATGTTGCCGCTAAGTAGACTCACAGCTGTTACCAATTGTCCTTCTCTTGTCGAAGAAAACTCCATATATCATTTCAATTCAGTCTGTAAAGTGTTTATTGCAATACATGATCAACCTGTGAATGACCGAAATTACTGACAAGTGGATGCTCAAACACTGACAATAGAGCTAAATGCTCAGTAGAAAGGTAGGACACAATCATGATTAAAATCCCGCCATGTTTACAAGAAGGTGCCTAGGTGAGCATATCAGAATATGTAGCTGGCTTTCACAAGTAACAAAAATTTTAAAGTTTTCGGATGAGTAAGAAGATTTGGAAATTTCACAACTTGGGTGCTAAGGTGCATCACATCTAGTTTCAGAAATAAGTACATCCAGTGTTCAAAGTTACCATGAACAAGAAAATATGGCTGTAACAGGTTACAGTTGTGGTCAAATAAAGGAATGTGTTTTAAAGGTTCATACTTCCCATACCCTGACAATGTGCAGACACCACTCTCTTTTATTAATGGGATGAGGGATGACATGGGCACACTTTGGTTGCAACTCCAGTCCAGCACAGACTTATGCTCTACTGCTGAGGAACCCAAAATCACATTTTGTAACTTCAGTGATAGCACAGATGGAGCTGCCAGGAAGTCCAAGTTCAATACAAGGATTTTTATGCCTACAGTATCAGCACTTCAGGAGGGTAGACTTATGCTCCAAAGGGCAAAGGCACTCAAACATAACTTTCCAAAGTCCATCAAAATGGATGCCAAGTTTTTATCTATGAGCCCTTTAACTTGAACTGAGGGTAGTCGAACACATACATTTCCAGTTGAAACAACAGCAGGAAAGTGAGTCCGGCTGACTGGCATAACATGGCCTTCATAGGCCCTAACAAGCAACATGGAGGTGCTACCTGTATGCACACCCATTTTGTTAGGTCTGTCTTCCTCGAATAATGATGTGGAAAATGAGGCCACTGCCAGGCATTTGGGAAGCCTAGTTTACCTACTCATGTTTTTTAATACCACAACAGCTACATGACTTTAAAACAAACAGTAATCATGGCGATTGATTCTGTGAGAACAAGATTTATATATTATCAGGCGCGGAGCGTGCAGATAAAAGCAGTGGGCCAGGGGGAGCGGGGGGCGGGGGAGTCGACAGACGACGGCGAGTGGAACATAGATTTTTAAAAACTAAGGTTATATTCACAAGAACGTGTGATAACTACTGCAAGAGTTCAGCAACCCCAAACAGTCACAACGTACATTGCCAAGCAGTCTGCATGCAAACCAGCACAATGGCCCAACATACATGTTGACACAAAGTCAACACGCACCTCCCCTTCATATCGCACAGGGGCACACAACACTTTCAGCAGAGCACAGAATGCAACACATCAGTGATGCCGTAGAGGACCACCACACCGTCGACGCCCTACAACATCCCATGGATATCCCACACAAACCCCCACCAGGACCGTGCCAGCCAAGCTACTCAAAGGAGAACACCGAGCCTGCAACAGACCACACAGCAGGAAGCACCCGCAAGCACAGCTGGCTCACAACACTTCACTCACCAACACATGGCACCCCATTGCCATTTGTCAGCACGCCACAAGGAGGTGGCCCAACAGGTGTTGGTGTGGGCCGAACCCATGAAATGCGAACCAGGACACATACGTAGGTGTCTATCACCGTTCAGGGCCCATCCACACCCCACTAATGAGACCCACACTGCCATAGAGACACATGCAGATGCACATTCACAGTACAGAACCACGCCCAGGGGCGCTCAAATAGCTGTCTCACACCCATGTTGGCTCCGTGTACAATGACCCTGGCCACTCCCCTTACGAATTGTGTGGGTGACGACAGAGCTACATGTCCAAGCTCCAACCCGCTGAGCGTAAGCAAAACCTCTTAGTAGACCTATATTGCTTTTAACAAGGCATTGAATCCAACAGTTATTTTCATATACAGGGATGCTATAGATAGACAAGACTTTAAAGTATTACAAACATATTATTTTATTGTCTTTTTCACGACCGACCAGCCACCCCCCCCCACCACCACCCTCCACGCCTGGACCCCGATCAGCACCGAAGACACCATCCGCACGATGAACTCCATCCACTCCGGATCACCGACCGACCCCTGCCCTCACCACGTCTTCAACAAGGCCGACACTGTCATCGCACCCCACCTGCGAGAAATCATCAACACATCCTTCGACACCGCCATCTTCCCCGAAAGCTGGAAACACGCCGAACTCAGCGCTCTACTCAAGAAACCAACAGCGGACCCCACCGACCTCAAGAATTACCGCCCCATCTCGCTTCTCCCGTTTCCAGCCAAAGTCATCGAGAAGACCGTCAACAAGCAGATGGCCGCCTTCCTCGAGACGAACGGATCCCTCGACCCCTCACAGTCCGGCTTCCGAGCCAAACACAGCACCGAGACCGCCCTCATCGCCGCCACCGATGACATCCGAGCCCTGATGGACAAGGGAGAAACAGCGGCCCTCATCCTCCTAGACCTCTCCGCGGCATTCGACACGGTCTGCCACCGCACCCTAATACAGCGCCTCAGCAACATCGGAATCCAGGACAAGGCGCTGGAATGGATCATCTCCTTCCTCGACGGAAGAACACAGCGAGTCCGCCTACCACCGTACAAGTCAGAGGCCTCCGAAGTCATCTGCGGCGTCCCCCAAGGATCATCCCTGAGCCCAACCCTCTTCAACGTCTACATGAGCCCCCTCGCGGCCATCGTACGCAAACACCACCTCAGCATCATCTCCTACGCCGACGACACCCAGCTGATCCTCTCCCTGACCAACGACCCCGCCGCCGCCAGAGCCAACCTGCACGAAGGGATGAGAGAGGTAGCCGAGTGGATGACGACCAGCCGCCTGAAACTGAACTCGGACAAGACGGAGGTCCTCATCCTGGGCTCCTCACCCTCCGCCTGGGACGACTCCTGGTGGCCTCCCGCCCTGGGCACCGCACCCAAACCGACAGACCATGCACGAAACCTGGGCTTCATCCTGGACTCCTCCCTCTCCATGACCAGGCAAGTCAACAGCGTCTCCTCGGCGTGCTTCAACATCCTACGCATGCTACGAAAGATCTTCTGGTGGATCCCCACAGAGACCAGGAAGACCGTCACCCAGGCCCTCGTCACCAGCCGACTGGACTACGGCAACGCCCTCTACGCCGGGACCACCGCCAAGCTCCAGAAGAGACTCCAGCGGATCCAAAACGCCTCAGCCAGACTCATCCTCGACATCCCACGATCCAGCCACATCTCCGGACATCTGAGAGACCTTCACTGGCTCCCTATCAACAAGAGAATCACCTTCCGCCTCCTCACCCACGCACACAAAGCCCTACACGACCAAGGCCCGAGCTACCTCAACAGCCGAGTCAACTTCTACGCTCCCAAACGCCACCTCCGATCAGCCAACCACGCCCTCGCCGCCGTCCCCCGCATCCGAAGAGCGACTACAGGAGGAAGGTCCTTCTCCTACCTGGCCGCCAAGACCTGGAACTCCCTCCCGTCCGACCTGCGCCTGACCCAAGACCACCTCTCCTTCAGGAAGAAGCTGAAGACCTGGCTGTTCGAGCAGTAGCGGCACCCCCCCCCCCAAGCGCCTTGAGACCCTACGGGTATGTAGCGCGCTTTACAAGTGTCACTGATTGATTGATTGATTGATTGTATTTTTTTATATCATTTTACTTTTTCAAAGTTTATACAAAAATGCATTACAACATCACATATAAAGAGTCATAAATAGTTCTAATACATTCAACTAGATTGCCAATAGTGCAGTTGAATGAAGTGCAGTGTAAAGAAGATTTTTTGAAAAGTGAATTTGCCCCTATTACTAATATATCTTAATAACATACTCACTTTCACGCATACCAGTCATACAACCACATTCATAATTTGTTTAAAACAAAAAAAAAGGAACATGCAAACACACTAAATAAGATAGAATAACAACCCAAAGGTGCAGATGGTAATACACTTTCTACAGATGGTACAAAAGTGAGAATTCCACCGGTTTTAAACGATGATCTGTGTGGTATTGGTCAATCATTGATACATTATCCAGATCTTGTAAGGATGTACGGCCTACGTACGTTTCGGTGAGACAATCACCTTCCTCAGGGCCAAGATGGTAAAACAAACAAAACAGATACAGGCAATGAGTGAACAAAGTTTGAAAAATAGGATGGATGGATGATGGATGATAATAGTGTTCACACGCTTGAAGTACAAACTCGTCTGGGACCCCCTGCTACGGCCATCAAGTCTCCACTCAGAAGTAGAATTAAGCTTCACTACTTTCTGGTCAACAGCAAAATCTAAACACAAGACCAGCACCCTATGAGGACCTAGATCATACCAGTACCGGTTTCTCCAACACGCATTGAAACCTTACACATCATCATGGAACACTATTATCATCCATCTTAAAAGCCATAGCAGATCCCTTTATTCAGTCTCATGTGATGACCCGTATCCCTTCTACTGCACACCGATGTCAATTGCAATAGAAAAGGAAAAACGTATTGCCCCCTATTTTTCAAACTTTGTTCACTCATTGCCTGTATCTGTTTTGTTTGTTTTACCATCTTGGCCCTGAGGAAGGTGATTGTCTCACCGGAACGTACGTAGGCCGTACATCCTTACAAGATCTGGATAATGTATCAATGATTGACCAATACCACACAGATCATCGTTTAAAACCGGTGGAATTCTCACTTTTGTACCATCTGTAGAAAGTGTATTACCATCTGCACCTTTGGGTTGTTATTCTATCTTATTTAGTGTGTTTGCATGTTCCTTTTTTTTGTTTTAAACAAATTATGAATGTGGTTGTATGACTGGTATGCGTGAAAGTGAGTATGTTATTAAGATATATTAGTAATAGGGGCAAATTCACTTTTCAAAAAATCTTCTTTACACTGCACTTCATTCAACTGCACTATTGGCAATCTAGTTGAATGTATTAGAACTATTTATGACTCTTTATATGTGATGTTGTAATGCATTTTTGTATAAACTTTGAAAAAGTAAAATGATATAAAAAAATACAATAGAAAAAGACAATAAAATAATATGTTTGTAATACTTTAAAGTCTTGTCTATCTATAGCATCCCTGTATATGAAAATAACTGTTAGATTCAATGCCTTGTTAAAAGCAATATAGGTCTACTAAGATGTTTTGCTTACGCTCTGTATTTTTGATCTCCCTCCTCTTGGCCTACAACTAACTGGGAGAGCTCTTTCTTATAACTTGCAAGCTCCAACCCGCTGCCTGCGGTGACATGTCTGCATCCGATGTACACAGCACAATTTAATGTTGTAGGGCCCAGGGCCCTCATGCATACAACAAGACCACAGGGACACACACAGATATCATGTTGAATTGGCTACGGGCACATGCGCCCGGCCCCTTTATTGGCAGGGCCACATGTACAGTGACGCCTGAGCTGGATGTGTGTGGGGTGAGTGTAAGCCATTCCGCACGGAATGTCTGGTGCTGGCAACCACTTGAACATTGGATACCAGTGCAACGGAAACAGAAAACACATGCATGACAGAGTCAACTGCTGAGCAACATGGAGTGAGCCGCAGAAAGTCCAGAGGACAGCCAACATGCAAACAGAAGTGTCCGTGAGTTGCAGTGCACTGGGGTTGGGACACTAGAGATAAGGGCGCTCATGTGAAGAAAAAGTCTCGGCTTGTGTCCCTTCGATATAACCCTTATGCAGATGTAGTGGGGTGTGTTAGGCCCACATCATCTTCCCCATCAACGTCTCAGGGTCCCCCACATTGTTTGAGGTGACATAGCTGCGCAACCGCTCCACAGCACAAAACACAATAAGCAACGGACAATGGCCTGCTGTGCACTGAGTCACTGGCACCTGGAGCGCAGAGCAAGGTATCAGGCCAATGATGGCATTCACAACAGGTCTGAGCAAGTCCGTAAATCTGTCAGGACCACCGTTTAAACTTTGGCAGATGGCGGTTGGAGGTGGTCCTTGTGGTGGTGGCATGTGCCTCCTGCTGTGATGCGACGCCCAGGCCGGTCTGGACTCTCTTTGGTGTATGAACCCTTGTGGGACGTGTTTGGGCCCGGAGGCTGCGTACAGCGCAAGGCCACAGAGAAACGGCGTTGATGACCCCAAGGCCTACGCTTCAGGGGCCAGCCAATGTCTCCAGAGAAGGGGTCCCGGACCTGACCAGCACAGAGTTAGTGGCCTCGGATGCACTGCAGCCGGCACAGGCACCCTGCCACGGGACGGTGACTTGCAGTGCAGTCAGATGGGCCAAGCGACCTGAGCGGGTCACCATCCATGTCCGAAGTGTATGTTGCAGAGGGTTGCGGGGGACAGTGGAAGGCCTCCTCCAGGCCATGACGCCGAAAGGTTTGATTTTATCCGGAAGCAGCATATGGAGGAGTGAAATGGGACAGCCTTGTTGCCACCAATAATTCGGTATCAGCTACATGAGGATGAAAACTGTCCCCTAGTCCATAAACTCGGACGCCACCAAAGTTCCACCAGAGAGTGTCCATGAATGTCGGGGATCAGACTTAGTGGCACCGGGGCTGAGAGGGGATGCAGTCTGCGATGATGCCGGTACACTGATATGAATTCATCCATTGCTAAATCATGACTTTGTGACCTACTGGACCACAGTGTAGGCCGCAAGCAGCGGTCAGCAGTGGCCCACAGCCACGTGTCGTTGGCTCGCGATACACAGTGCTAGTGACACCAGAGCAGTTGTTAGTAGTGTACGAACACCTCCGTCACGATGATCCTTTTCTCTCTGCCAAGATGCAAGGCGTCATCCTCTTACGCCTCTCCTTGCGTGCAATGAAATGTAATCTGCCTTTGCATACTCTATGTTCAGTTCCAAATCTGTGACCTACTCAAGCGCAGCCTAGGCCGAGAGCAGTGTAGGCCGGAGGCAGTGGTCAACTCGGGCCATTCACCGATTGTCGCTGGCATAGGTTGGTGGCCCCACTGGCCTGCGTAGTTCAGGTTCAGTGGCACCACATGTTCGGTCACCTCCGTGACTGTGACCCGTCTTTCGTCCAGACTGAGCCGCATCTTCCTCTTACTCCTCTCTGTGTGACCACTGGTGTGGACTCTGCCATTCGTGATTCGCGAATAGGCACTGAATGTGAGACCTTCTGGTCTGCAGGGTAGTACTGGTCTCTCATCCACCCGTTGCCGGCTGGCATTGAACAGGGTTTGTGGCACCACGTGTCGCCAGCTGGAGTTGAACATGGGTTTGTGGCACCACTTGTCACCGGCTGGCGTTGAACAGGGTTAGTAGCACCACATGTCGCAAGATGCCCATATGCAACTATGCCTCACGGATCCGGGGGAGGGATCTGGTGCTATGGCCGCTGGCACGGATTTGGGGTCACTGCCATTCAGGAGCCAGGACAGAGTTTCACATATGGGACCTACTGGGCCGCAGAGGACGCCGGTGGAATATGTAAATGAGGAAGGAGTAATGTGGGCCAGTGTCGGGGGACCAGCAAAGGTCTGAGAGGCAGGCGGGGTCGTGGGCCTCAGGCTTGGAGGTTACACAGGCACGTGGACCCTTCTTGACATACGCCGGTTTCGGCTGCTGATCAGTGTGATCTGGCTGCGCCGGGTCGGGCCTGACGGGTTCATGGTCCAGCGGGCCGGGGTACGGCAGGTGCACAGGATCGCAGGCAACTCTACTAATGAGGATGGCGTCGGCCTCGTGGCGGTTGGGAGGTGCCGCCCTGGCGAGACGTTGGACTTTCCCAAAGAGGACCACGCCCAGGGCTATGTGCTGTTTATTCACACCTCTACGCTGGCCTGGTGTATGCCGGGCCATCCCACTCTGCTGACGCTTACGGGGGCGTAACAGGCAACATTTCTATGAGAACCCCACTGGCTGGGGTGACATGGTTGCGTCCACTGTCCACTACACTCCATACACCAGAGGTGTATTTCGCCGTGGATATGGGTGTGCTCTGCATACTGCGGTCTGTCCAGCACATTACCGCCACTCATGGCATTGTGTACTTTCCCAATCATGGTTCTACAGCATCCTTCACACATGCCTGGTTGCCACCTTTCCCCACATTCGGCTTTTGTATGGCTGAGGTGCCATGCTGTTGATTGGTCATGTTCACGGCTTGCCCAGGTTACCATTGTAAGTTTTTCTGCCGTGCCTGGTGGGTGGGCATGTTGTGCATGTTAGTTGTGATTTTGTGACGTGTGCATTGCCAGAGTTGTGGATTGCATGGTTGTGGAGTTGAGGTGAGTGGGGTGTTAATTTGGTACTTGCCAAGGGGCTGTGCATTTCCCTTGGTGCCATCCTGTGAACGCTGGTTGCTGGCGGACTGTCGGAGGGTAAAGGGATCATGCACACTGGCTGTGTATTTCGAGTCGACATTGGTGAAGATCCCACGGTGTTTTGATGTTGCCTGCACATTGATGTGTGCCGTGTGCTTCCTGTTGCGCTGATTGTGTGCTGTGTCACCAGGGGGGCATGTGTGCAGTGGATTGCCCCCAACACTTGCATGCATCCGGCTATATCGTATGGTCCTTGCTTGGTCTCCAGCGGTTCCTGCGCATTGTGTTGGATGTATGGGGACTGGGATGCCAGGGTAATGGTGATGACCAGGACGGGAGTGGGGGACTTGGATATGCCTGGCTGTGAGACTCTGCCGACTCTGGCAGGTGTTGGTTGGGGTGTGCCAGGGGCCAACAGGTGCAGCACAGCCAGCAGCTTGGTGTGGCGTGGGATGTTGGTTGCCCGCTGCATTGGTGCTGTAGGCCTGTTAGGCGATGATGGCCAGGATGCGTAGGATGGTTGTCCCTTTCAGCCTGTAGTGGACAGTGACATTGTCAGATGTCGGGCCTGTGAGGCAGGTGCGTTTCCTGGGGATCTGCTGTCTTTGTTTGCGCTGCCTCTGTGGTTTTCCGTGGGAGGGGTGCGGGGGTGTTGTGGCCCTCTTGGGTGTCCGGGCTGCATGATGAGTGGCTCCATGGCATCTGTTGCCCTTCTGATGACGCCCAGGGCTGGGCTTCCTTTTGTGGTGCAGGCCTCCGTCCGACTTTACACCAGGTCAGAGCAGGTGTTAATTTCCTGATGCTAACGCGCCTTATCGCATGTTTTTTTGTTTTTATTGCATATCTGGCTGGTCGTTGTGAATGTTGAGGTGTCCTGTTGTCACAGCTTTTTACTCGGGAATGCCTACGCTGCATCTCATTAGCAGTATTTGGGGGGGGCTTCTGTGGCGATGTTTTTTGCGGCTGATATAGCCTGAAAACTGGTGTTTTGGGCTGTTTGCATCAGCTTGTGAATGGGGGGGGGTTACATTTATCACGACTTTGGCTGCGATAAAGTGCAATTGATTCGACGATAGCTTCTTGTGAATATGCTCCTAAAACTACTTACCTTGCACTCGCTGCATCGCCAGGTCAGCGATGCAGCGAGAGGTAGAAAGGTAGAAAAAGTAAACATGAACCTGAAAGTCCTATTTACTTCCTGGAGTTTCTACTTCTTGCCCTTCCAGCAGCTAATAGGAGGAGGTTGAGGGGTCATCGCTAGGTCACGGGGGCAACCTTGTGATGTGACTAGGGTGTGTCAAACTGTGTGTAATATCTCTTCTGTTACACCTGCTGTCTTTGTGTGACCCGATGTCCTTGCTCATAAAAAAGTTAAAGGATGAGGTAGGAGGGTAGGGGTCTTTGGGAAAGTCGTTGGGTGTCCCAGTCAGGATAAGGACAGACTGGTGTCTGGTTGATGGACAGAGAGAAGCCACAAAGAGTGCCTGGGAGATTCTAATCTGAAATGCACTTAGCTCTTTGCAGCTTCCCTTCTGAAGTACAGCACAGTGAAAAGGTATGAGGTTTCCTTGGCAACCAGAGCATTTGAATTAAGTGCTTGATTCAAGTACAATCCAGTCAGTATCAGGTCACATCAGAGTACGCAGGCAGAGAGAGAGACATCAATGCCCCTCGACTCTTCCGCAACCTGGCTGGCACAAGTTACCCGCCGTTATGGTAACTAATCCTCCCCACCCCTCCCTTCCTCGATGCGTTGCCCGGAGACGTCCTCTGTCCTGCCCCTCGCACTGATACCATCGGTGGAAAAGTCAATGGGGCTTTCGCAGCTTCTCTTTGACTTCGCAATTAATGTTTGCATCAGATGGGGATTTACATTATCTGAGAGCAGCGATTTTAAAGTGCCCTGTCCAGGTCCCAAGTTATAAAAAAAAAAAAAATCCGCGTGGGTGACATCACCAGCTTGGGTAACTGCCCCCTGGGCCATGTGTCTCGGTTTGCACCTGTTTTTAACTAAACCTAGATTAAAGTGAGATTTAATTTCTTCAGAAAAGAAAGGCGCTATCATTATGGAGGCCGTTCAATTCAATGGTAATACTGCTGACGCAGAAAGGAGTACCACTTTTGGAACACGCGGCGTGGTTGCAATTTCTATACTTGAGTGGATAACTTGAGGAAATACAGTTTCCATCACACTTTTCGGCAGTCACTGGGCGAGCTTGCCAGGTGAAAAAACTGGTTTAGACAAGGTTACTTTTCACACGCTGTATGGTTTTCCGGCATCTGTAATGCTGTAATATCACTTTAACTTGGTCGAATGCAATTATCTGACTAACCCACATGTATTTCACTTAAAGCTGTCTAGCCCAAATGTATTTCACTTAAAGCTGTCCAGTGTGCCTGTTCTTGAGCAGAGTATGCCACATGCATTTGAAATCACCGTTTGCACCAAAAATACTTAATTAGGGGGGGTCCTGATTTGTTTCAGAAATTACCATTTGTAGGTCTTGCCTACTAAGCAGTGTGGGTGCTGTTTGTTGTGAGACAAAAGTGTCGGCTTACCAAGATCATTCAGGGGCTTGGAGCCCACCTATTGCTCAACATAGATTGGACTTCCTGTCACACTCTTTGCCTGCTTGTTATTCATGTCTTAACGTGTCAATGTTTTATTTTTTCTTCACATACAGCATTGTCATATTACCAATACTTTTGATTGGCTGGCGTCTATGCTTCCACTCCTTGCTTTTCAAGTACTACTTTTTTCTTTTCTTTTAAGAACTCCACGAGAGTTTATATATTTTTTTCAAATATTCCCCTCTAGTTCTTCTCTCCTCCTGCACTCTACATTGCTTCTCTGTCATCTCTGTGCTTCTGTCTGCTCCCATCCATGTAGCGCTTTCCCTCAAGTACTTCCCCATTGCTTCTTTTCTGTCCACCCCACATTGCTCTCTCACCTGTTTCTTCTCCTTCCTACTCCCACACTCCGTGTTGCTTCCACCACCCGCGCCCTCCTCTATCGCTTGTTGCTTCTCCTCTCCACCCCTGTACTTCTCCGTTGCCTGCTGGCCCGTGTGCTTCTCCCCACCTGCTCCATATTGCTCTCTCACCTGTTGCTTCTCCTCAGCCCTTGCTCAACCTCTTTGTTGCTTCCACACCCCCCAGGTTCCTTTCTCCCCACCCACTTTTTAAAAATGTTTTTTTTCCTTTTTCGTTAGCAATCCATCCCAAATCTATTACTAAACTGAAGAAAAACATTGTGCTCATTTTGTAGTAGCATACATGCAGGCTGCACATGCCTTCAAAATAATGTGCAAAAAGAACAATTGATGGACAGAATGCAGAATATGTCATACATTCACCCCAGTACAGAGATATGGTCAAAATCCATAGTTTTTTGCTCCCTGTACTATTCCAGTTTGAACCCAGCTATATGCAAATCAGCCTTGACCCTGTGCCCAATGGGAACAGTCCAGCCCGAACTGCCGGGCCAGGCCCCCCGTGGACTGGAACCAAGCATCCTAGGACAGCATCAAAGGCTTATTATTTTATTATTTACCCAGGAATCATAGCATCCCTGAACTGTGTTTAACATGACTTAAAAGCGTACTGCCGGGCCAGACCCTCCCTGGACTGAAACCAAGCATCTTAGGACAGCATCAAAGGCTTATTTGTTTATTATTTACCCAGGAATCATAGCATCCCTGAACTGTGTTTAGCATGACTTAAAAGCATTCTCAAAGCTAATATATCCCAAAGGTGAGACCTGTTGGCTTTGCCAATGCTTGTTTCATTTATTTTGAAACCAAACAAAATAAAGGTGGCATGGTTCCAATCTACAGTGTGCCCTATTGATTATACCAAAATGGACTTTGCATCAGCGACAAGATTGTGGTATGTCATGTTTTGCAGAGGTGAACACTTTGAGGTGGGTGCATCAGACCAAACTACATTAACCGCATGCGCGCTAGCGGAATTCCGCTTGCACGCTGGGTTTTTAAAAAACGCACTTTACGTGACGAGCTGGGCTCGTCATCAGAGTGCGAGGAGGCTACGCCATGACGAGCCCAGCTCGTCATCAGCGTCGAAGGGGTTAACTACCTGGGTAACTGTGCCTCTTGTAAAGAACTGTGAGAGAATACTGAACTGAAAGATGATTCAGCTAATAGAAAGAAGCTGAAAACGTAAAAGCTGTGAGCTGTTACAGTCCCCAAAATTGTGAAAATGTGCAAAGAAATTGAAGAAAAAACATTCAGATATATAAGTCCCACAATTATTCCTCATTTACTGAATTCCACCTGCAAATCTTAAAGTGATACTGAGTAGAGATGTCATTTCCGCATCAGGGTTTTTGCCGCGTTTTTCGGGCGGTCCGGCACTGTCAAATGGGTCAGCTTGAAATGGCCAGTGGGCTGGTCTTTTGGTCCTGTCACGCTGCACACGACAAAAAAAAGTCCCAAAGACTGGCTCTCCCAAGCTGCCCATCCGGCACTTTCAGACAGCACTAAAGGGTAGTCCAACACAGGTGAAACCCTATAATTTAGCATACCACATAAGATGCATTATTAGGTCTTTCGGCTGCAGTGCCATGGCAAGCTTGCCAGGGCCCTAATCCCAGCATGGAGAATGGGTCCCGTCGTAAGGTTGTTGCCTGTTATTTTTTAGTTATTTGCTACTACCCATTCTCACTGGCACAACTAGCACCTGCCATTTTACCACTTATCATTGCAAGTGGCCCACTAATTGGTGTGTTATTTACATACATGTCAACATTTGAGTAGGGAAAAGTGGGAGATTTTTAGAAAATAATCGAGAGAATGTGTTTCTCCCATTGACTTCTATTGAGGCCTGAATCGGGCCTATTGTCATGCACTGGGAATATTTGAAAATATAGTTTGTTTTTACCATACCTGTCAGGAGCATGGAGAAAGCGATATGGCAGGCAGAGAGGGAGTGACAAAAATATTGTGCAGTCAGTGGCATGACAATAGCTCCCGCAGCCCCCACAGCAGGGGGGTAACGCAGGCCCCCGCATCCCCCGCGGTGCGGGGGGGCCCATGCTCCAGGAGGCCCCCTCGGCACTGCCCTCTGGCCGGAGAGCTCCTGATTGAGCTCGGAGGGGGCCCCCTCTAAGTTCCGTGCAGGGATGCCCCCTCAGTTTTCATTACGCCAGTGCCCCACAGTGCAGGGGGGCCAAGTTCCAGGGGGCACCCTTCAGGCCTGAGAGCTCCTGTCTGGGTCCGGAGCATGGGGAGGCCCCCTTAATACACTTTGCAGGGGGACACGCAAGTTTCGTTGCGTCACTACTTACTGGCAGTGCATACTCTGAGTCACACAAGACAAGTCCCTGTCTGCAGAAGCCTGAGGAGGAATCGGGTTTTTGCATGCAGGAATCAGGAGGCAGGAGTCTAGCCTTGAAATCGGTAGTCTCCTACCTGAATCGGGAGGGTTGGCATGACTCTGCTAAGTCACAATTGGTTGGGTGAGATAGATGTCACAGAACTACAAGTTTTCAGGAAATAACATGCAGATTTCGGTGCTTACCGCACCAAAATCTGCATGTACCGGTAAATACAGAAAATATCGGGGGGGGGGGGGGGGGGGGGGGGTTCTCTCATTAAAAATCGGCAGCTTTTTACCTGGCAATTTTGATCAGAAAACTCATAAATGAGATATTTGCCTTAATAGGTGTGACCGCACATTTGGCAATTAACCAGGCCACTTGTAATGATTCCTGGATCACCAATACTACTCTGTTGAAAGGTCGCTATGTTATTTGGTGATTCTTACTTTTTTTCCACGATGACTCCTTAAATAAGAAATATGCTGTTTATGGAAAATGGCAGTTTTAGAACCGCATACTTGTCAACCTATTGGTTCTAAAATGATGGTGAGGCAGATTTCTAAGATAATGACCCTATTCAAGTGAATGGAGACAAGAACATTTCTTGGAAGGTGAAGGGGGGACCTTATTGAAGTCTATTTAGGCATGTTGTTTTTTAGGTACGGTGAAGGACCTTGAAAAATGTGTGACCCCTGCTAAAATATCGGCAAGTTGACAGATGTGGGACATGGCTTGAATACAGATAATAATGATCTTTTTTTTGGTTGGCTTTTTCATCTCTTTGTCTCAATTTATGTATACATATGTATTGGGGCTGCATTGCTTTTTTATCCCTGTATTCTTTGTATCAAATGTCCGGTCAATTTTTTTGTTTGGCTCTTTTCTCTCCTCCGACGAACCGACTGGGGTGGGGGGTGGCTGGGGGGAGTATAATTTGAAAAACGGCTGCTGAGTGCCTTAAAGCACTGAATTGACTGTACTTCCAGACCTTCTTACAATATTAGATTGTTTTACATTTAGATTCTGCAAACGTTGTCCAGATGAGAGTAAAAAATGGGTGGCATTATAAAAAAAATATATAAGGTCAGACATTCTAAGATCATGGTTACCCGGCTGTTTGTCCCCCAGAGAAGTTTTGCTCTCTTAGCTCTATGTCACGAAGGGCTATGTGTACGGAGTATTTCTAAGGTCGTTATTCGTTTGTGACTGCAAAAATGCTTTTCGGGATGTACTAAGCCAAAATTATAATTTGGGTTTTAAGATTCAGGGTTAGGAAGGGGCGTGTTGAGGGTGTGCCTTCCTAATACCGTATTGTAATGGTATGTACAAATGTTTTGTGACTGAAATGCTGTAGTTAATCATTTGATATTTAGCACCAATTAAGGTAACCTCTCCCTTTGAGAATGGTTATTTTTTTTCAACAACAAGCAGTGGTCCCATGGGCCACTGCCTTGTCTTAAAAAATGAAACTTTCAAGTTTCATTTTTTTCATTTTAAATGCATCCCAGTTTCCTTTAAGGAACGCTGCTTTATTTAAAAGCAATCACAGACATGGTGGTCTGCTTACCTCAGCAGGCCACCATCACCTCAATCCCTATCCACACCTCTTCCTATTTTTTATTCTCTCACATTCCATTTTTTCACTTCCATATTTCATTTTATTTTTCTTCCACTTTTTTGCAATTTTACCCAATTGTCTCTCTTACCCCTGCATTTTTTAGTTTCTTTTGAAACTCCCATGTTTCTATTTCTGCCACTCAGTGTAGCTAATCTAATGAACCTACTGTTGTCATCTTCAGGGCTGTGAGCCAAAAAGCAGCCCAGGCAAATTCTGTCAGGCCAGTCCCCATACTACACGTAAGTAGCGAGCATAGCAATCGAGCCTGACCATTCTAAGGTTGGTTTTGAGGCATTCTCCCCGCTAGAAACCTTTGAGAAAATTGCAAATATGGTGCATTTTACGTGTTACAAAGTAAGGGTTGACCCAATGATACCGGGACCTGGGTAATCAATGTTATATATAAGGTGGTCCCAGTTAAAGCAGTATTCAAAAATGCACAATAACAATTCTCATGCGGTCAGCATATTTTGAAAAAAGACTTTTTAGGACAAAATATTCTCGAGTGATGTTATTTAATATACATCCTCAAATGCAGATCAGTTGTCAGAACAATCAACAAAAACAATAATAGACATTAAATCTTATTGCCGAAGGGAGGGGCGTGGGAAAGGAGGACAGGTGAGTGGAAGAGACTATGATCAGGATAGTGAGAAAGTCAAATAAGTCGTGACGTAAGTAAACCGTGGTCTTATATACATTTGAAAATCAGTACCACATTGACATATATACATTATCATATAAACTAAATATATACATTCGATATTCCTATCCCAGAGTAGCACAGTCACTCAATGTTCTGTTGTCAATGGGTAGGGACAAAAGAGGTGTGTCGACGTTTCGACCCCAAAAGGTGTAGGCTGAATCCTGCCCTACTGCGGGGTCTTCTTCAGGACATGTGGGGGGTGGGGGTACCGGGGTGGTGAAGGAGGGCACCTAAGGATTTAAAACAATCCGTTCAGTGGTGGAAAATCTAAGGATATTCCTAGTATGTGCAAATACCAGTCACACCATATTACCTAAACAAACCACATCTTTTTCATGTGGCACCGTCTGTAGCACATGTTGGGCTGGAAGGCTCCTATGAAGAGGGAGAGCGCAAAAACCTAAAGAAAATAGGCTTAGATTAGAAACGTGGGCAATTATAGACAGACGTCCCACATAGTAGTGGATATACTTTCACCGAACGTGCATGAATAATAACGCATCTGATATCTACCCAGCCGGGTTAAAAACAAAGAAGTTTAATGTCATACAGCGGAGGGTGTACCAACCGGAATCCTACCAGGATAAAACCAAAGCAAATGGACACATTCATACACAGTAGTGTTGTGAAATCGATGCCCTTGTGAAATCTACTAGATAATACCTCGTGGTATCATCACACAAAATACGGCAATGTCCATCGCCACAATAATCACATTTTATGTGTAGTTACCTGAAGTTCATGTACTCGGGCCGAGCTTCATAAAGTGAACTTCGTGGGTAATTAATCTCAGGAATTAATCCAGGAGTATCGTTAGGCCTGTATAAGAAAGGAGTGGGGATTACGATAAAGATAGTACTGGGCCCCATAGACTAAGGCTAAAAAAGAATTACTCCACAAAAAACGCATCTACCCATCTTACCTCAACCGCTCGTGGTGTTGGTAAAAGATGCCGACTTTTTTGCTTTCATCCGGGCACGGGTTCCAGAGGACAGATCACTGGATATTCGGCATGTTTCCTCGCCGGGTTTCACAAATCGAGTGAAAGCCCTGTCACCGCATCGCATTTATCTACAGCTGACGTGCGCGTGTTTGTGCAGCAGCTAAATGTCTGCTAGTCATTCAGCCAATGCCTAAACCCACGGAGGTTTGGAAGAAAGACTACTAGTTTGTAGTTTTTTAGACCGGCTCAAATTAAGCCCGCAGTCACAAAAGAAAGATTAAAACTCGAGTCATTGTGAGTGAATATACGGGGGACTTAAGGTTTTCTATTCGGTTCAACCCGTATTATTTATACATATTTAGAGAAAGCTAGATGAGGCAGTGATTATTGGATTAGCCGTGTGTGGCACACACAGTCTCAGGAATGTTATCCTCCGGGTTGGTAACTCCGGTCGTCAGTAGACAATATATCATAGTGGAAGGTCCTGCTGTGCATCAAATTAATGAATTATATTTGAAAAGTGTCACGATTGCTGCAGAGGTTATAACAGCTCAATGCAATTCACAGTGGACAGACTGAAAACATTCAATAAACAATAACAATTCGGTATGTAGAGTACCACAGCATAGCTACGTTTCGTTTCACCAAGTCGATTAATGCATATTTCTGACTGAAAATCTCGTTTATAAACATACAAATGAAAGGACCTTGCCTGAAACCTTAGTAACAGCTCAATACAGTTCTAGGGGGGCAAAATAATGTCATTCGATATGCACTCGGTATACCGAGGACCACAGCATAGTTATATTGAGTTGCCGCAATTGGATAGGTTCATGTTACAGAAAAGAGCCCCTTGTTTGTAAACATACAGACGAAACAGGATTTCCTGAAAACTCAATAGACATTATCATTCTGTTTCTCTATGCGAAATCTGAAAAATCCAGAGAACATATATATGCATTTCATGAGGATAATCAATGCAAACAAGCTAACTGAGCAAAGCTAGTGTCTTGTTCATTTAGTCCATTTTGTATAGTGTCCAGACGGTTCATCCATTTGCTTTCTCTAAGGTCAAGTATAGCACTGATGTTACCGCCCCTAGGTCCTAGGGATACTTTTTCAAGGACCACCCATTGCATCTGCTCTACAGTGTGACCTGCCCTTCTGTAATGGTCTACTAATGGTGCTCCAATGACCTCACATCTAATCCTACTCTGATGCTGGAGGATGCGTGCCTTGACTTTCTGCTGTGTTTGTCCTATGTAGGCTAAGCCACACGGGCATAAGATACAATAGATAACATTGTTTGTGTTACAGTTCGTGAGAGTCTTAAGGTCAATGTTGTGGTGTTGGTAACTAAACTGTTTTGTTTGTAAACACATGGGACAAGCTTTACAGTGTCCACATCTGTAGTTGCCGATCATCATAGGTAAGTTCCACATGGTTTGTAAGGATGGAGGCTCAGGAGTTTCCAGGAAGGAACACACCACGTGATCCTTTATACTTCTAGATTTTTTAAAAGAGTGCATAGGTAACTGAGATTGTCCAATTTCTTCAGATACTAATGGCCAGTACTTGTTGACAATTCTTTTTATGTTGTTACTTTGTGTACAGAATGTTGTGACTCAAATCATCCTCTCTTTGTTGTCCTCTTGTTTGGGCTGCGGGGTAAGAAGTTCTTCACGTGGGCTATACCATGCCCGTTTCTGAGCTCTTTTCACAAGTCTGCGCGGATATCCCCTCTCCATTAGCCTGGCACTTAGATCCTCAGATTCTGAGAAATAATCATCTTTCTTGGAGCAGTTTCGCCGTATTCGAAGGAATTGTCCCACTGGTAGGTTGTCTCTCAACCCCCTCGGGTGATGGCTGTTGTAGAGTAGCAATGAATTCCGCTCAGCAGGTTTACGATATAAGGTTGTTGCCAACTTATTATCCTCATGAAAGATCGTAATGTCCAGGAAATCCACTCTCTCTTGGTTCGACTGCATGGTAAACTGGATGTCTCTACTTTGCTGGTTCAACCATCGATGGAATTGGTTCAAAACTTCTTCCGTACCCGTCCACAGCATAAAAACATCATCGATGTAGCGTCGCCACATCGTGACATGATCTTTGTACGGATTATTGAGGCTTAGCACATACTTCCGTTCATAATCAGCCATATATATAATGGCCAGGTCCGGCGCAAAGGCTGCCCCCATTGCGACTCCTTTAGTTTGAATAAAGAAATCCCCTTGGAACATAAAGAAATTCTTATGGTATCATCACACAAAATACGGCAATGTCCATCGCCACAATAATCACATTTTATGTGTAGTTACCTGAAGTTCATGTACTCGGGCCGAGCTTCATAAAGTGAACTTCGTGGGTAATTAATCTCAGGAATTAATCCGGGAGTATCGTTAGGCCTGTATAAGAAAGGAGTGGGGATTACGATAAAGATAGTACTGGGCCCCATAAACTAAGGCTAAAAAAGAATTACTCCACAAAAAACGCATCTACCCATCTTACCTCAACCGCTCGTGGTGTTGGTAAAAGATGCCGACTTTTTTGCTTTCATCTGGGCACGGGTTCCAGAGGACAGATCACTGGATATTCGGCATGTTTCCTCGCCGGGTTTCACAAATCGAGTGAAAGCCCTGTCACCGCATCACATTTACCTACAGCTGACGTGCGCGTGTTTGTGCAGCAGCTAAATGTCTGCTAGTCATTCAGCCAATGCCTAAACGAAAGATCTGGCTTTGGAGATCCTGGAGGTGACTACAGCAGGTAGAGAACAAGGTTTTTTGAGTGACTTAGAATTCAAGTATCTCAATCAAAGCAATCCAAGGCTTTCAACAATATACACTTTACCAAAAATCCACAAGAGCATGCTAGAACCCCCGGGACGTCCCATTGTCTCGGGTTGTGGATCAATCCTTGAGCCGCTCTGCAAATATATCGATGTTTTTTTTAAGCCATTAGCAGAAGGAACGGACACTTACTTAAGGGATACAATGCAGACTATAAATCTAGTTGATGGTATAGAATTCAATATTGACGAACAGCTGTTGGTGACATGTGACATAGTGTCCCTTTACACGAGTATCCCGCAAATAGAGGCTTTGGAGGTTATGCGTGTGGCACTTGATGGTCGTCCAGCACCTATGGCAGTGCCTACAGAATTTATCATCACACTCTTGACTATCGCTATGAATAAGAATTTCTTTATGTTCCAAGGGGATTTCTTTATTCAAACTAAAGGAGTCGCAATGGGGGCAGCCTTTGCGCCGGACCTGGCCATTATATATATGGCTGATTATGAACGGAAGTATGTGCTAAGCCTCAATAATCCGTACAAAGATCATGTCACGATGTGGCGACGCTACATCGATGATGTTTTTATGCTGTGGACGGGTACGGAAGAAGTTTTGAACCAATTCCATCGATGGTTGAACCAGCAAAGTAGAGACATCCAGTTTACCATGCAGTCGAACCAAGAGAGAGTGGATTTCCTGGACATTACGATCTTTCATGAGGATAATAAGTTGGCAACAACCTTATATCGTAAACCTGCTGAGCGGAATTCATTGCTACTCTACAACAGCCATCACCCGAGGGGGTTGAGAGACAACCTACCAGTGGGACAATTCCTTCGAATACGGCGAAACTGCTCCAACAAAGATGATTATTTCTCAGAATCTGAGGATCTAAGTGCCAGGCTAATGGAGAGGGGATATCCGCGCAGACTTGTGAAAAGAGCTCAGAAACGGGCATGGTATAGCCCACGTGAAGAACTTCTTACCCCGCAGCCCAAACAAGAGGACAACAAAGAGAGGATGATTTGTGTCACAACATTCTGTACACAAAGTAACAACATAAAAAGAATTGTCAACAAGTACTGGCCATTAGTATCTGAAGAAATTGGACAATCTCAGTTACCTATGCACTCTTTTAAAAAATCTAGAAGTATAAAGGATCACGTGGTGTGTTCCTTCCTGGAAACTCCTGAGCCTCCATCCTTACAAACCATGTGGAACTTACCTATGATGATCGGCAACTACAGATGTGGACACTGTAAAGCTTGTCCCATGTGTTTACAAACAAAACAGTTTAGTTACCAACACCACAACATTGACCTTAAGACTCTCACGAACTGTAACACAAACAATGTTATCTATTGTATCTTATGCCCGTGTGGCTTAGCCTACATAGGACAAACACAGCAGAAAGTCAAGGCACGCATCCTCCAGCATCAGAGTAGGATTAGATGTGAGGTCATTGGAGCACCATTAGTAGACCATTACAGAAGGGCAGGTCACACTGTAGAGCAGATGCAATGGGTGGTCCTTGAAAAAGTATCCCTAGGACCTAGGGGCGGTAACATCAGTGCTATACTTGACCTTAGAGAAAGCAAATGGATGAACCGTCTGGACACTATACAAAATGGACTAAATGAACAAGACACTAGCTTTGCTCAGTTAGCTTGTTTGCATTGATTATCCTCATGAAATGCATATATATGTTCTCTGGATTTTTCAGATTTCGCATAGAGAAACAGAATGATAATGTCTATTGAGTTTTCAGGAAATCCTGTTTCGTCTGTATGTTTACAAACAAGGGGCTCTTTTCTGTAACATGAACCTATCCAATTGCGGCAACTCAATATAACTATGCTGTGGTCCTCGGTATACCGAGTGCATATCGAATGACATTATTTTGCCCCCCTAGAACTGTATTGAGCTGTTACTAAGGTTTCAGGCAAGGTCCTTTCATTTGTATGTTTATAAACGAGATTTTCAGTCAGAAATATGCATTAATCGACTTGGTGAAACGAAACGTAGCTATGCTGTGGTACTCTACATACCGAATTGTTATTGTTTATTGAATGTTTTCAGTCTGTCCACTGTGAATTGCATTGAGCTGTTATAACCTCTGCAGCAATCGTGACACTTTTCAAATATAATTCATTAATTTGATGCACAGCAGGACCTTCCACTATGATATATTGTCTACTGACGACCGGAGTTACCAACCCGGAGGATAACATTCCTGAGACTGTGTGTGCCACACACGGCTAATCCAATAATCACTGCCTCATCTAGCTTTCTCTAAATATGTATAAATAATACGGGTTGAACCGAATAGAAAACCTTAAGTCCCCCGTATATTCACTCACTATGACCCGAGTTTTAATCTTTCTTTTGTGACTGCAGGCTTAATTTGAGCCGGTCTAAAAAACTACAAACTAGTAGTCTTTCTTCCAAACCTCCGTGGGTTTAGGCATTGGCTGAATGACTAGCAGACATTTAGCTGCTGCACAAACACGCGCACGTCAGCTGTAGGTAAATGCGATGCGGTGACAGGGCTTTCACTCGATTTGTGAAACCCGGCGAGGAAACATGCCGAATATCCAGTGATCTGTCCTCTGGAACTCGTGCCCAGATGAAAGCAAAAAAGTCGGCATCTTTTACCAACACCACGAGCGGTTGAGGTAAGATGGGTAGATGCGTTTTTTGTGGAGTAATTCTTTTTTAGCCTTAGTCTATGGGGCCCAGTACTATCTTTATCGTAATCCCCACTCCTTTCTTATACAGGCCTAACGATACTCCCGGATTAATTCCTGAGATTAATTACCCACGAAGTTCACTTTATGAAGCTCGGCCCGAGTACATGAACTTCAGGTAACTACACATAAAATGTGATTATTGTGGCGATGGACATTGCCGTATTTTGTGTGATGATACCACGAGGTATTATCTAGTAGATTTCACAAGGGCATCGATTTCACAACACTACTGTGTATGAATGTGTCCATTTGCTTTGGTTTTATCCTGGTAGGATCCCGGTTGGTACACCCTCCGCTGTATGACATTAAACTTCTTTGTTTTTAACCCGGCTGGGTAGATATCAGATGCGTTATTATTCATGCACGTTCGGTGAAAGTATATCCACTACTATGTGGGACGTCTGTCTATAATTGCCCACGTTTCTAATCTAAGCCTATTTTCTTTAGGTTTATGCGCTCTCCCTCTTCATAGGAGCCTTCCAGCCCAACATGTGCTACAGACGGTGCCACATGAAAAAGATGTGGTTTGTTTAGGTAATATGGTGTGACTGGTATTTGCACATACTAGGAATATCCTTAGATTTTCCACCACTGAACGGTTTGTTTTAAATCCTTAGGTGCCCTCCTTCACCACTCCGGTACCCCCACCCCCCACATGTCCTGAAGAAGACCCCGCAGTAGGGCAGGATTCAGCCTACACCTTTTGGGGTCGAAACTTCGACACACCTCTTTTGTCCCTACCCATTGACAACAGAACATTGAGTGACTGTGCTACTCTGGGATAGGAATATCGAATGTATATATTTAGTTTATATGATAATGTATATATGTCAATGTGGTACTGATTTTCAAATGTATATAAGACCACGGTTTACTTACGTCACAACTTATTTGACTTTCTCACTATCCTGATCACAGTCTCTTCCACTCACCTGTCCTCCTTTCCCACGCCCCTCCCTTGGGCAATAAGATTTAATGTCTATTATTGTTTTTGTTGATTGTTCTGACAACAGATCTGCATTTGAGGATGTATATTAAATAACATCACTCGAGAATATTTTGTCCTAAAAAGTCTTTTTTCAAAATATGCTGACCGCATGAGAATTGTTATTGTGCATTTTTGAATACTGCTTTAACTGGGACCACCTTATATATAACATGGTGCATTTTACAGCAGTTTTCACTATCCAACCTTGTCCAATCTTCAGAGGATGGGTGGAGTTTGGATACAGGTCTGCATAAATCCAGGAATGAATAGTTGGATGGTGATGAGTTGGTGGATAAATTCATTCAAGAATGGATGGCAATGAATAAAGACGTTTTGCTACGTAAAGCAAATGATCTCAATGCACTGACAAAGGGTGGGTGCTGTGGTTGTCATTTTAGCTCTCACATTAGAACATAACCCTCCAGAAACACTGCTTTCACCCATCCTTATGAAACATGCATAGACTGGATGTATTTAACATAGTACGCTGATTTAATACCGCAATGAATTAAACACAAAGCATTAAGGTTTGATCTAAAACAGGAGAGAGAATGAGATAACAATTTTGTGATTGAATTACACTAAAACCTTGCATCAATCCCGGCTTTCACTTGAGCACATTTTATGACCTTAGGCAATTTCTTTTTTTAGAGCACCCTCTTTTTTCACAGTGCCTACATTTCTTTCATCACCAAATGAGAGGACCTTCCAATTTTTCTCTTGGTTCATTATTTGCATAGTTGTCAGAGTGGTGCCGGGGAGCAACTGTAATTTCTATCAAGTGCCATTCAATGCAAAAGTATAATCTAATGTACTGAACTGAAATGCTTACAAATATATTATAAAGAAGTACACTGTGTTACTCGGATATGAATTTACCTCACAAAATCAAAAGATAAGCGGTGTTTGACAAAACAGGAACACGTTGGTTTAATTAAATGCAGCTGCCAGGAGAGTATCGGCAGAGTAGCTCCTGAAGAAAGTCTCTCGTTGTACAAAAGTTTTTCTTTGACCATTTATACTGCTCATGAGGTTAAATAAATGGATCCGGCATTCTTGGCCTAGTCATAAACAACAAGTACAACCTTCTGATTGAGGGGCACAGGTGGCTCTCGACCTCGGGGAGAGCCAGTGTGGGCCAGTGTGTTTGTGTCCAGATGTCCAGCGTGGGGAGCGTGGGATCACTACATGTGGTGTGTATGCTTTGTCCTCTTTGGCTTAGTGTTCCTAATTGCACGTGGCCTCTATCTTGCCGGTATTCTGGGTACGTGTGCCTTTAGCCAAACATGTTCTATTGGGGCCAATTTCCTCAGACCTATTTGTGGTACAGCTGCCTATGTGTGGGATACATCAGGGTTTTCCCTGGGCGCGTGTTTGTGTTTGGGCTACTTGTAATCCCATCTGTGACCTGTCAATCGATAGTCTCGGGTTTGAGTCGCAGGGCCTGTCTGACCACATATCTCTGACTCAGGGTTGATGGGGAGGTCACCTTGGGTGAATCCAATTGAAATTATATGAGTTTTCCAAAATTGTGTACAATTAACATGGTGGTCATTGATATAATTTTTACCAACATCCTCAGTATTGTGCGTACAGTTGTCATACCGTACATCGATATTGTCTTTAATGATTATGGGCCATATGTATCATTCCAAATTGTGATCGCAAATGCCGAAATTCGCCGAATTTTGAAGTTTGCGATCACAATTGGGCTTAGTGGTAAGTAGGAATGAAAAAAAGCCTCACAAATTAATGAATTGCAAAATTTGTGATTCCCTATTTTGCAATTGCATTTAAGGAATCGCAAATTACGATTCCTTAAATGCAATGTAAGAAGCACAGAAAAAGTGCAATTTGGCCTTAAGGAATCGCAAATTACCACCAACTTCAAGTTGGTGGTAATTTGCGATTTCTTTGAAAAATGCACTTTTTCGCATTTTTTAAAGTGGCATGTGGCGCACATACCTGCCCTTAGGGCATGTATGTGTGCCACATGTGCACATGCACATTTCAGGGGTGCAACAGGGTGTCCTTTTGACACCCTGGCACCCTTGAAATTGCATTCTCAATTTGTGATTCTCTAATTGAGATTCACAAATTGAGAATGTCTTTCTATTCATTCCTATGGACCTTTAGGCCCAAAGGAATGAATGGGGAGGTATTCCTTAATTGCGAATGGCAATTTGTGATTTGCAATTAAGGAATATGTAGGATTTGCAATATTATTTGCAAATCCTAAATACATAGCTTTTTGCGATTCTCAAATAGTGATTCGCAAAAAATCGCTATTTGAGAATCGCAAAAGAACATTTTGATATATATGGCCCAATGAATTTTTTTTTTTGTAGAGTTTTATATGGTGCGAACAAGACCCAAAGGTATCAGAGTTCTTTACATGAGAACCAGTTATGTTACAGACGGACACATTCATTTTTTCGTTAGGCACAGGGAGATTAAGTGATTTTCCCAGAATCACAGAATGTTAAGCGTCCCTGCCGAGACTCGAACCTGGTTCCCCAAATCCAAGGTTGACCGACCTAGCTGTTAGACTCCATTCTCCCCCCAATTGTTATGTGTGCATCGATTATGGCATGCATTGACATTGTTTCTACTGGTATCGACACTGTTATGCATGCATTTTTTATTGCATACATTGACATTGTTTCTACTGGAATTGACATTGTTATGGTAGCACATTTTATGACGTGCATTGACATTGCATTTACTGGAATTTCCGTGGTTGGGCCTGCATATATTATGGTGTGTAAAGGCATCGTATTCAGGGACATTAACCACTGTTTTGAATTTTGAAGAGTCTTTACCATATATTTACTGGGCTCCCAGAGCCAAGCAACAATCAAGCACCTCATACCCCTCCCCCTAAAGCCCTGAAAGTTATCGCTGCTTGTGGCAACCCTGCAGGATAAAGGAACAACACAAATGCAAAATGCATAAACAAATGGTTTTGAAGCACGCTTTAACCCCTTAAGTGCTGCCTCGGTGCATTGGCCGACGGCAGCACTACCTCCCCAGTGCTGCACACGACCATTGGACGTCCATTCAGCACTAGTTCCAATGGACAGCGCAGCACTGGGGAGGAATGTTTAATAGCATCTATGAGGTTAAAACCATTTATTTTGCATTGCTTGCTTATAAACACTGCAGGCAGGAAACGCATTGAGCCAGGCTGCAGCAACAAAACCGTCCCCACTAGCAATAAAACTGGCCCGCCCTGTAAACTCACCAGGAAAACGCCTAGTACCCGGTAGCACCAGCCTGGGCCTAATCATCTTTCGGTCTTCCCCTACCTTTGCAATTTTCATTCCTCTGTTTCCCAGTTTTCATCTCCTTTCCCTCACATATGCTCCCTTCTCCCTCATGCGTCACAATATATGAAATGCACTCATTCTGATAGACTGTTATGACTGTAGATTATGAGATAAGATGAAAAAACTAATTTAACGTGTATTGGAGTTTTCCATCCACCCCTCTGCTATGTTGTCTTAATCCATCCTTTCACATTTTTAGGTCTCTCATACTAGACCCTGCAAGATGCCTATTCCTGAAAAGCCCTATTGTCGGCTTACTGTGGGATAAAGCCCACAGTTTGCTCACCATTGGTTGGTTTTACTGTCACTATCATTCTCTTGCTTTTCATTCATTAGCCATTGTGGACTTTCATTCCTATTCATATGTTTGACCCTTCCCTGTTGTATTTCTCCTCTTTGTTTTCAAACACTACTTTTTTCTATTGTCTTAAGCATTCCATGATAGAGCATGTATGTTCCAACTGCCTCCCTTGTGTACTTCTCTCTGCTGGTCACATGCTGTGTTGCTCCATGTCACCTGTGTTCTGTTCTTCCCCCCTTTCCCCCCATGTTGTGCTCACTCTCATGTACTTCTCCCCCTATGTGGCTTTCTCATCCGCATGTTTTTCCGTGTGCTTCTTCTCCCACTTCCCCCCTACGTGTTGCTTCTGACTCCACCTGCCCCAGTCCTCCATGTTGCTTCAAGCCAACTTTATCCTCTGTGTTGCTTTGTACCACCCGTGCCCTTTGGGATGCTGCACAGCACGGCTATAAACCATTGGCAAAGACAATAGATCCCAATGTCTCACTCTCTGTTTTCCACCATTGTTCTTTTTTTAATGGCTTCATACCTCTTTCCTTCACTTTTTACTTTTCATCTTCCTCTTTCTTTCGCGTAGTCTTTCTTTTTTCTGCTTCCCCTTTTTTGTCTTCTTTTTCTTTCCCTTACTCCTCTCCACAATTCCCATCCCTTCTTTACTCACTCTTCTAATTTCTTTCACCTATTACCTTTACATTTTTTCATATCATTTGCACTTCTGTTTTGTGTCTCTTGTTCTTTCCCTTCACCATGTTCATATTCCCCATCTTTCATTCTCAGCTTCTTTTAGTTTTTTACTTCCACATTCGTAAATGTACATGCTCTGCTCACTGTGCAGATTCACCCTGGTAATATCTGTCGGCAGTCCAAGCATGGACATGAGAGACACTGTGAAGGAAGACACTGATTTAGCAATCCGTCAGTACATCTATAAGGCCCTCATTATGAGCAGCCTGTTAAATGGGCTGGATATTCCCACCACATAGTTACTGATATTGGGGGTACCGGGAACTCTAGAGTGAGGAAAATTAAGCTCATTACAAGTAGGATTTTGGGGTTCACTAAGAAAAAAGGAATTACTGTGGAATTGGTATATCCTAGTCTGATTCCCATGTTAATTGTGCATTAACCCCACACTTTTACTCAGATATTTTGGTCGTTTTCAGCAGCCAAAGTCTCTGGGTGAATATAAAGATATTCTTGTTGTTCTCATGGATTTCATAATCACCAGCATCATCAGAATTAAGAGGCCTCTCATAATGAGGGCATAAGATTAATGACCTGCTGAAAGAGGCAGTGGCGGCTCGAACAGGTAAATGCTGTGAGGCGGTGAATCACGGAGGGTTGGGGGTAGTGGAGTCCGACATACGAAGGGAATGTGAAAACTAACTAAATAATTAAATAAAACCACTTACCTTGAGTTGTATTTATTTATTTAGTTTTCACATTCCTGTTGTATGTCGGATTTCACTACCCCCGCCCCACCCTGCCCCCGCCCGCCTCACCGCCCCACAGCATTTACCAGTGTGAGCCGCCACTGGAAAGAGGCAGATACATTCATACAAGAAACGGCAGCACAGCAGATCTCTGGGGTATTCAAGACTGGCCACCTTAGGTAATGGAGACCATAAGGCAATCTGATGAGTGTGTTGGAAGAGAGTCCCCGCAAAGCATAGGGGCCATCACTAGACAGGCCACAGGGAGACTATTTCTACACAATGGCATGGGACGCTTGATGCAACAGTAAGCTGCTTTATAATTAGCTAACTGCTATGCAGGTCAGCTACTCTAACTATCACTGATTTGGAGCAACAGGGAAATACTAAACCCTGCACCCGAGGCCCAAATTCGACCCTCTGTGAAATTTTGGCAGGGGCTGAGTAGTACAATTGACATTCACTGTGAGAATGGAAAGTTTAGCAGCAGCTGTACTAAGTGGCTTATCCATTGAGCTCCTTTCACCTCTAGTCCTGACGCAACTGTACTGGCTGTAACATGGATAGCTAAGACGCCTGTTCAGCAGCCACTTCCTTCACATTTTTCTGCTCCTACCCTTGGCATTCTAACCCGAGAAGTATTGCCAAAGATAATCGATCTTCCCATTTGGCTTTGCCAATGTTTTTTTCCAACAGGATAATGTATATGCACTCGTGCATCACCACACGTCCATGAAATACATTGTGATACCCTGAGAGGCATTTTTGCCCTTTTTTTATTTTTTGAGGTTCTCTATATTGAAAATAACAACTGCATAAGAACATTTGTGGCCTACGGACCAATTTCGGGGAATGACCCAGGGTGTTATATGAAATAGTTCTATATTGATGCTATTTATTTTTCATGTTGTGAAAGTTCTTGAGTTATCCTTTCCGTATCACTTGCTGTAGTGGTTCTGGTATGGAATGCTCTTATTTTATGTGTAGCAGTGTTCTTCAGTGAGGAATTTGTTGCATTCATTCGAGAGCTGCGCTTGATGCAGTCATGCCTAGAAATAAAGCCTCATTACATACTTTTTAGGTCTTGGTTTGAGACAGTACATGTTCGAAGAGAAATGTTGTATATACTTTGTGGGCTTCAGCCCTACCATAGGCTTCTCATTTGCTGCCTACATCGTCGCTCTCATATTCATTCTCCCCAATTTTCCATGGCTTGCATGTGTCATGCCTCTTACTTTGTTTATCAATCCCCTGATTACTACTATCCATCCACTGCTCCCATTTTAGCCATTGTTTTAGGAACTACTTTTTTATTTGTTTATGAGCACTTCACGTGAGGGTACGTGTTTTCACTTACTCCGTGCTCCATTTGTAAAGATGAGTGTTAGTGTTTTCATTCACTCCAAGCTCCGTTTGCAAACAGGCTAAAAATCTTGTTCTTATCTCTTCAAAATTAGATTTGGTCTCTCAATACCAGATACCAGTCCCTAACTATAATACTGGGGTTTCTCTTCCTACATTCAAGAATTCCCATTCTCACTTCCATGCATCAGCAGCAGAGCTGCAACCAAAGAGTCTACTCTGCCCCACATGGAGCAAACCACATGTCTCACTGCCAGCATTGTGTACTGTCCCCCACCACCCAATGTAAGTCGCACTTTACTTCAGATCAAAATCTAGGCAGCGGGTTACCTAAAAGGAACCCACAGCAGAAACTCACAATTGCATATTTCGGATCTGACATCTAAGCCATGGATAGTGACATATGTGAATCTTGGTAGCCATTCTTGAATTGTGCAGATTCATGTTATTTTCAGAAAGATACATGGACACAACAGCAACTTTTAAAGACTTTCCCAGGAACTGTGACTTTGTACGAAGTAAAGAAAACTTTCTGAAAAATAGTATAAAGGAGGCTCATGTATGTGAATTTCATTTAATAGACTTATGACAAATATTCTGTGGATGTTAATGTCTGGTAATCAGACTATATATTCGCTCCATATTTTGGAACGATTGTTCTGTTTTTGATTTCACTTTTGTTGTGCTGACATATGTAAATATCTGTTTCGTTTACATGGGAAAATGAGGCAGTCACTTGCAAGCTGCCTGAAGTCGTGCGTGTCCTCTTCACACTGCAAGTTGAGTCCTACTTTCCATTCCATTACTCAGGACTCGGCTAAGGCCAAGAAGCATTGCATTTCAGCTTATCAAGAGGACCATGCCATGTGCTGCTCCTGCGATACACAGATGCTCTGTTGGAAAGACATTGCAGAGACCTACCGGCTTGGCCAATGCTTGTTTAGGCTTGGCTGTGTGAAGTCACGCACTACATATTGATGAGGAGGACCACAGGATTTGTTATATGTTATAAGGGTATTTATATCGCGCACTGCTACTCAAGAGTGTCCTGGCGCGTAGGAGAACAATGACAGAGGTGAGCAAAAGAACTAAATCGACTGTTTGAACAGGTAAGGTTTAAGGAGTTTTTTAAAAATAGGAAGCGCCTTGGTATGCCGGAGGTCAGCTGTCAGAGCATTCCACAGTGTGGTTGCCTTTACCACAAAGGACTGCCAGCCAATCCGCGAGCACTGGAATCTGGGGACCACCAGCCGGCATTGGAGGGCGGAGCGAAGAGATCGCCTGGGAAGATAGAAGGCGAACCTCGAACTAATGTAGGCAGGGCCTGGACCGTGAAGTGCCTTATACGTCATGGTCAGAACCTTGAAGCGCACTCGCTGGGCGACGTGAAGCCAATGCAAGTCGCTTAGCTGCTGACGTACGCTCATTCTCTTCGGGATATTAAACAGGAGCCTGGCAACTGCATTTTGAATAACCTGCAGTTTTCCTAGGAGATACCCCGGAATGCCGATGTAAAAGGCGTTAGCATAGTCGAGACGCGATAGAATGAGCGCCCTAGCAACCATCTCCCTAGCGGAGCGGGGGAGCAGGGGAAAAAACCTCCTTAAGCTTTTAGGCATGCCAAAGCAGACCCCCAAAAGTCTCTTGATCTGCTCATGAAAGCCCAAGTCTTCCCCGAACCATATTCCTAGGTTCTTGGCAGCGCCACTATCCACCTTAGGGCATGGATAATCAGGTGGCCACAGAGATTCTCTAAAAGTGGGAGGAAACTGGCCATAGAGGAGCACCTCAGATTTTTCTTCATTGCACTTAAGACTGGCCTGCGCCAGCCAAGAAAATACTGAAGACAGGCACTGATGAGCAGTGTCAGTTTGGAGATCAGAGCCCTTCCAAGTAAAGAGGAGCTGTGTGTCATCAGCGTAAGCCATGATTTTGGCACCCAGCTGCTCTGCCAAATAAATCAAGGGTGTCAAGTAAATATTGTAGTGGGCTCAGCTTGGACCCCTGGGGGACCCCCGTGGACAGTTTGCTGATAGGTGATGATAGAGGTGGCATCCACACCTGTTGGGTGCGGTTGTCCAAAAAGGATTTAACCCAGTCCCAGGCCATGCCCGTGATGCCGATGGCAGACAGACTGGAGAGGAATTGGTGATGGGATACCGTGTCGAAGGCGGCAGAGAGGTCTATCAAAATCAGAGCCGCCCTGCCGCCCACCTCCAGGCACTCCCTAATTGCCTCCGTAATCTCCACCAGCGCTGTCTCAGTGCTGAAAGATGTCCTAAACCCAGATTGAGCCGGGTGGAGAGCACCAGAGGATTCCACGAATCCCTCCAACTGCCTAAAGGCCACCTTTTCGCACACCTTGGCCAAGGCCGGTAAAAGGGAAATGGGGCGATAGTTGGAAAGGAGTGTGGGATCAGCAGAGAGCTTCTTGTGGAGAGGGAGGAGTTTAGCATGCTTCCATTGCAGGGCCACTCTGCCTGATTGAAGTGAGCCATTAACAAGCGCTACTACCTCAGGAGAGACTATCTCGGCAACCCCGCCCAGAACTCTCGCCGGGCAAGGGTCCGCAGGGGAGCCTGATTTCAATGATTTCAGGATGGCTAAAACATCTCTCCCCTCCGCTGGTATAAAGTGCGAGAAGAGCTGGCCAGGTGCACTATAGCTCGGGAGAGGGGGCACAAGCGGAGAGCACTGAGCAGGGGGGGTAGTCCCTAGACTATCTTGGATCCTTTGGATCGTAGCAATGAAGAAGGTAGATAGATCTTCGCAAGATTGAGAGGAGATAGGGGGGTGATTTGTTTTGCAGCACGTGACAGAAAGCTACGGACGATGGAAAATATTTCTTTGCTGTTGTTGTTAGCTTTAGATATTCTTTCTGCAAAGAAGTTGCCTTTAGCTTCTTTAATGGCTGCATAGTACTCCCTCTGGGCGGCGCGATGCTCCGCCTTGGCACGGGGCAGTACCCATGACGCCAGCATCTCTCAAGTTTTTTACAGCCCAACTTGAGTGCTTTTCAGGAGTCGGTAAACCAAGGTTTAGAGGGTGAGCCGCGCGGTTGGCATCTCGAGTTGGGCTGAGGAAGAGAGTTGACCCCCTGGCTAATCCAGGCTGAGAACCTCTCTAGAGGTCCATCGAGATCAGGGGCTTCAACCGGGAGGGAAGATGACGGAGCTCTGGACAAGACCGGGATGGCATGCCCACCAGCTTCCTGACAATCATCTACTGCTCTGCGCATCAGCAAGTAAGATAGTTAAAGCACTGTCCTTCATCTAATGAAAAAAATCTGAAAGTACGTTTAGAAACTCTTTGGGACAGTAAATGGTAATGAGTGTAAAGGTCTTGGAGTTTCACTTTGGCCATAAAGAGCATTATTTAGGTTTCAGGCAACTGTTTCGCAGTGTTTGTATTTAAAAACATTGCCATGAAGATAAAGCCTGTGAGGCATCGCACTTAGCATCTGAGTGTTCTTTTCGGCAAACAATGTTGCTCAGCAGAATTTATTGATACACCAATGCTAATCATGTCAGCATGTTTATGTAGTTTGGATGTCACAACTCTGTGGGTAATTAAGTTTGGTGGCCATGTTTAAGGTAAATATGTATCATAGATGCAGAGCAGCAAATGCTGAAATACAAGACTGTGTGAAGCACATTTATAAATGTTTGGAAGTTAAACTCTATATTTTTAATTGGCTCCCTCCTTCTATTAGGGACTTCCCTCTTCATTTAATGTAACAATGTAACTCATTTAGAGTGCGTTTTTGCCAGTAGGTAGGTATAGTTAGGACCTAGTTTCCTAGTTTGACGTTGTTTGACCAATCTTCATGAAATTTTCCCAAAAATGTGTCAAGGTAGGTTCTGGTTCTCATGGAAAGTTTTGGGGGGATCTGTGCAGTGGGGACCAAGAATTTGGGGTGCGAAATAAGGTTGTGTTTGTAATGCACAACAAAACAAACACAAACGTCAGCTCCTGCTTAAACAGCGCTATTGCAGAATTTGGTATAACACCAATCTGGGAAACCACAATTACGTCGGAGAGCTTCAAAAAAACAATAAACAAACTTACTAACTACCTCTCCATGATTATGGATAAAGATATTCTGGTCAAGCGTAGCCACGCATGGTCAATTGTCTCTGGATATAAGAAAAAAAAGGTTCAAACCTATCTAGAAACTGCATGGTCTAAGAAAAATAAACACATTTTTATTAATGCCAGATTTGGCTTCTATCCAGGCACATGCCACTTACCACCATGGAAGAGACCACAAGGAAACAACATATGCAGGCTTTGTAACCTAGGAGTAGAAAACATCTTACACCTATTGTGTCTTTGCCCGGATCTGGAAATTGAAAGAAAAACTACAATTAAAAGAATGTTTAACATGCGTAGTGTAAGGACATGTAGACAGGCACTGATCGCAAGTCTTAACCCAGAAGATTTGCAGATGAGTTCTGCGCTTGTTAAATTCCTTCGTGCGGTACAGAAGAAATTGGATGTTTTTGATTGACCAAACAATAGTCTACGTGAATATGGACTTTTTCTTATTTATGTGTATAATATATATCTAACTTTTGAAAACTGATTGAAAATCCAATTGTTTTATAATTTTAAATTTGGTAAAGTTTTATCTGCTTTTTTGTAAGATTTTAATTAATCAAACAAATAAAAAAATATATAAAAAATAAATATATATATAATATATATATATATGTAATGCTAATGCCCATAGGACCCTTTAGCCACACCCACAGCCTGAACGGACTTACACCACATTTGGCAGGGAGGTAGATGTTATTTCAAGGAAGTGCCTTTTGCTGATTTGGTGTAAATCTATTTAGTAGTTGTTGAGAAAATTAAGAAAAGAATTATAGTGTTATCTGTGGTCTTTTTTTTCAGCGCCGGGATGCCTTAGGGTAGCTGCGCGCTCTAGAAAACATAAAATCAAATCAATCAAATCAAATCATGTGGTTGCGAAGTCTATGCAAACAAAGACAAGCTTGTGCAGGGAAATGCACTGCTCTAATTGACTACACCACTTCAACCATGAAGTGTTGGCAGCCATCTTGGGACTCAACTTCACTGAGTCCCCCCAAAACGTGCCTCCTGGCACACTACAAGTTGGGTGATGAAGTCCCCTTGGCTCCAGAGGGACCTTGTGAGCTAGGATGTTCGCCTGGTACCTCCTGTAAGTCCTTCACAGAGGAATTCCTGATAGCTGGTCGGAGGCCCCCGCCCACATTCTCCACTACTCTGCAAACGTGACTACTACTTTAAAAACCATAGAAATTCACTGAATAAAACAAAGGTTACAGGGGCGTTATGGTAAGGCTGTCATTTCACTCGTCAAAACCAGAGGAACTCAGCAGTTATTGTTAGCTGAGCTAACTATAACTCACGCCCTGCAATGCACTGCTTATAACTGCACATATTACATCACTCATGACATGGTCAGTGACATCACTGATGGCATCACTGATGACATCATCCGGTGACTGTGAGTGTTTCTAAAAAGTTTATGAGTGTTAAATATATATACACCAAGGTGTATTGATGAATCAGTGGGTGTATGAGTACCTGTATGGATGATTTAGGGAGTGTGTGACTGACTGTATAAGAATGTATGGGCGAGTGACTAGGTTGTGTTAATATCTGTATCAGTCTGTCAGTTGGTATGTAAGTGGCTGTATGGGATGGTGAGTAGGTACAGGAGTGGCTGTATGGGTTATTGATTGCCTGTCTGAGTACCTGTAGGGGTGTATGAGTGTCTGTGTGGGTGGATAAGGGTGTGTGTGACTGCCTGCATGGATTAGTGAGGGGTGAGTCAGTGGCTGTATGGGTTCTTGAGTGCATCTGTGAGGGGCTATATGGATGAGTGAGTGTGCATATGGCTGTGTCAGTGAGTGAATGGATGTGTCAGTGGTATATGTGTGAGTAACTGCATATGTGAAAGCAGCATAGGTGAGTGTTGGAGTATATAAGCGACTGTCTGTGCGAGTGAGTAAGTGATTGTGAGAGTGACTGTATGGGTGAGTGTGTGCTTGTGTCAGTGACTGTATAGGTCAGTGAATATGTGTTAGTATCTGCATGAATAAGTGAGTTGGTGTGTATAAAACTGTTTAGGTGAATAAGTAGCTGTGTATTTGACTATGGGTTAATGAGCAGGTGTGTGAATAGCTATATGGGTAACTGAGAGTGTGTGAATGACTGTATGGGTGAATGAGTGGATATATCAGGGGCTGTATTAGTAAGTGAATTGGTGTATGAGTGGCTGTATGGGTGACTGAGTAGGTGTGTTTGTAGACCTATTAATCAGTGAGTTGGTTTGTGCGTACTGGTCTGGTTGTGTAAATGATTTTCAGAATGGTAGCTAGGAAGTTGGAGTGGGCGAATGAAAGTTTATATTGGAGTGTGAGTGGGGTGTGAGAGATTCTGTGGATGATGTAATCAGTGATGCCATTTGAGATGTCATTAGTGATGTAATATGTGAGGTCATAAGCAATGCATTGTGGGGGAACGAGATATAGTTAGCTCAGCTAACTATAACTGTTGAATTTCTCTGGTTTTGTATGAGTGAAATGACAGTCTAACTATAAAGTCTCTGTAACCTTTGTTTTTTTCAGTGAATATATATATATATATTACCTACTGGCGGTCAACAGTAGGTAGTTATAGTTAGGATTATTTTGTATAGGGAATTCGCAACAATCTATTGAGAATAACTTTGGCGCCGGTTGAGGAATCTGCGTTAAAGTTTCCTCAAATTTGCCTCGCGGCGCTCCGCTCCTTCCCTGAAAGTTTGGGGGGGATTCGTCAAGCGGGGGCCGAGATAAAAGGGGGGTCCCAAAATGTGTTTTCCCCATGTTAATTTCCATAGGGCGGTCAAACTCACTTTTAGCCCGAACGGCTGAATGGATTTCCACCAAACTTGGCAACATTGTAGGGACTGGTATCTCGATGTGCCTTTGCTATATCTCAAGATATGTGCTCCAGTGGATTTTGAGTAATTTAGGTTAAAAAATATATATATATCTATAAGCGCGCCCAGGTACGCGCACCAGGGCGCGCACTAGCGCGCTACGCGAGTTCGTGCCCGGAAAGCTGATTGGCTCTCTGGTGTCTGTCAACATTCCAAACAGTCCGGAGCGGCCGCCATCTTGTGTCTCGGTAGGATTGAGACACAAGAGGTGGCAAAAACAAAGGGGGAAATGACCAAAAGGGTGCAGAGTAGACCCCCCCTAGGTTTGATGTGGGGGCTATAAAAGGGCCACGCGGGACAAAAAAAAATATTATTTTTTTCGATTTGCGCGGGGGGAGCTCCCGGTACGCGCACCTGGGAGCGTACCGGGGAGCGTACCATGGGGGAAAAAGAATGACAGATTTTTTAAAAAATGAAGCATTTTTTTATAAATTGGAGGTAGTTCTAAAAAGAACTGTTTTTTATTCTTTTTGTTGTTTTATATATTTTTTTGTTTTTTTGAACATTTATTACTTTTTTTGGCTTTTATGAACAGTTTTATATTTTTTTGTAATTTTTATGGGGAGAAACAAAAAACAGGGAATTGTAAGCGGCTCAACTGGAGCAAAAAAAAACAGGAAAAAAATTAAGGTTTTTTTCTGCAGATATGGTTATCTCCTGCACGGTTGATTAGGTTTATACTTTTTTCGCCATATGTAATTGTAGTCCCACAATAGATACAAACAATTTTAAAACATCCAAACTTGGTTTGGATGTTTGGGACCATCTCCCTTGCCTCTGGACCCGATGGAGTGGGTTCTTTGCTTGTTGAGGCTCTGGATGAAGATTGGGGAAGGTTTCTCAATGAATGAAAACAGGTCTTCTTCACTCAAAGAACAAAGTGAGAATGAGGAAAAAAGGTGGGGGCTTTCATCATTAGGAAAAAAAACTGTCCTGAACCAATGAAAGTGTTATTTTCAGGTCACATGACCAGGGCTTTCATCATTTGGAAACCAAAACTGTCCTGAGCCAATAAAAAGTGTTATTTTTAGGTCACATGACCCGACGCGCTTACGCAAAGCGTAGCGCTATCGTATGTGCTTGAGTGCTTCCGGGTGCGCTTACGCCGTGCGTATCACGCGGACGCGGCTACGCGATACGTCACGATGATGTTTTCGTTCGCGGCAAAAGCGCTAACGGGACACTCACCGGTACGCCCCCTAGGGCGCGCAGCAGACTGCTCTTACCGGTGCGCTCACCTGGACGCGCACCGGGAGCGCTCCAGGGCAAAAAAAAAAAGCAAAAAAAAACCATGAACAATATACATAAAAAAAATAGTATTACATAAATATACAAAATAGGATTCATTATAAAAAATATTACATTTCATACCTATAGAAATTTGCTATTAAAAACCTTTGAAATTCACTGAAAAAAACAGGTTTGAGGCCCTATATATAGTTAGGAATTAGCATTTAAAAAACAATGAAATTCACTGAAAAAAACATAGGTTTCACACCAGTTATAGTTAGGAATTAGCATTTAAAAAACCTATTAAATTCACTGAAAAAACCATAGGTTTCACACCAGTTATAGTTAGCTGGAAATTTTACTGACATAAAACCATTGAAATTCCCTCGTTATAGTTAGCTGGACTCACTATAACTTGCGCGCCTGCAATGCACTGCTGATGACGTCATATATTACATCACTCATGACATGGTCAGTGACATCACTCATGACAACACTGATGACACCATCCTTGTGACAGACTGACAGACCTCCTTTCAGTGTAATGTAACCCTTGAAACACATATTCAAAAATAGAAACTAACATTTTCAAAAAAATGGAGATACACATACCAGATACAACAACCAATTCAGTAATTCCACCGTCTATATACACATCCACTCATTCAGCAACAGTTCTATATAGTCACTCAAACTTATACTCACTCATCATATGTAGTGATACACATATACATCCTGTTAAACACTGACAGTCATCCAAAAGTTACTCACACACATACTCACACATGCAAATAAACTATTGAACATCCATTTATTTGCATATACAAGTATACACAGACTAGCACATTACTTCTAAGGAAACTTACACATACTTACTCTCATAAACAATCACTTAAAGAAACACATACTTATTTAAACAGGAACTCTTACAATCTCTCACTCTCACATATACTTACTTATATACATCAATACTCACATATACTAGATTAAAACATATGTCGTTACTAATAAAGACACTAGTGAGACAGTCATTCACTCACTAACACACACATATACACACTCATCCACCCTTACAATCCTACACATATGGTGTCTTCAAAACACATACAAACAGTGAGTCAGTCACCAACCCATGCAGCCACTTATACACAAAGTGAAACACTGATACATATATTTCAATATTTAAAAGTTACTCGCTAATATATGTATTCACTAAGATACACTTAATAAGCCAGTTACCCAATCAATTAAAAAAATCCATTTAGACACTTATTTAAACATTTATTCTTCCATCGACCTTTACATATACATAAATAAAACATATTAATTTTTCAGAAAGACACACATTCACTGGATGGTGTCATCAGTGATGTCATGAGTGATGTCACTGACCATGTCATGAGTGATGTAATATGTGACGTCATCAGCAGTGCATTGCAGGCGTGCAAGTTATAGTGAGTCCAACTAACTATAACGTGGGAATTTCAATGGTTTTATGTCAGTAAAATTTCCAGCTAACCATAACTGGTGTGAAACCTATGGTTTTTTCAGTGAATATATATATATATATATAAATATATATATATATAAATATATATATATATATATATATATATATATATATATATATACATACATATATATACATATATATATATATAACATTACATTATATATAGGTAGTTATAGTTGGGACCTAGTTTCCATGGAAAATACATTTTTGACTTTCCTATAACTTTGGTGCCGTTTGACGAATCTTCACAAAATGTTCCCAAAGATAGAGATTCTAGTTGGGCATGGAAAGTTTCTGGGTGATCCGTCAAGCAGGGGCCGAGGAAAAGGGGGGTGTTAAAAAAAGAGTATGTTTCATATGTTTATTCCCATATAGATTTTAGACATGACTGCATCACGATAACCTGGACGGAATGACACCAAATTTGTCAGAAAGGTAGCTCTGGTCCAGAAAGTATCCTGTTTGTTATCTGGTGAAAATGTCTTCATTAGTTTTGGAGATATTAAAGAAAATCCAAATTTGTATATCTGTGGTCACAAAGCCTCCGAGAATATTGCTGATCTCGTGCAGAGGTCTGATTGGCTGCCAATACTTCAACCAGAAAGTGTTGGCAGTCATTTTCAGACTCGTCTTCAGACAAGTCCTAAAAAACAGAAAAAATAAAGAAGAGAGGGCGGGGTAGGATTACTCTGGCCCTCTAGCACTGCTGATGTGCTCCCTCAGGGAACCTGCCAGGGTCAAAAAGCATTTTTTATTTAAATGTTGCACCAAAAATTCACAAAATTTATGGCAAAAATTATTTAAAAAAGAAGCTTGGTCTCCCTTCCTTCTTTAATTATTAGCCTTCGGGTGCGCCAGGTCCCATGGGCTTATTTATATATATAAAATGGTGTGGGGCACACACGGCCCCCACCCCATGGCTAATTTTGTTGCCTGGGACCTTAACCTCCCTGGGGCAGGCCGAGTGCATTTTGTGATGGAGGGAGGCCCTGCGGCCCTCCACCTGAGGCTTTAAAGAGCCCTGGGAAGCACCAACCTCCTCAGGGGTTTATTAAAAAGAATTGGAGAGGGGTCGCATGGATCCCCTTCTGTTGCCTTCAAGGGCCCATGAGACCACTACCTCCCTGGGACCGCAATTTGAATTTAATGGGAAAGGAGGGCCGGAGGCCCTCACTCCGAATATATACAGCCCGGGGACCACCACTTTCCCTGGACTTTGTTAAATATTTAGAAGGAGGGAGGCTGTTCTCTGCCCTGGGGACCACTGCCTCCTTGTGATAGACGCTGCAAATTGAAAGGTGCCCCTCCCCTCCTCGAGCCAATAATGGCTCTGGAGACCACCACCCTCAGTGCCTGCAACCTATAATCTGGGGTGTACACCCCGGGACATAGCTGTTTGCTTTCGCTTGGGGGGAACTTTGACTGCCCCTGTGGCGTAAGAGCAAACAGTAAGTCCGCTCACATCTGGCAGAAGCAGGAAAACTGCTCCCTCCAGGTGGGAGCGGACTTTTCATCTGTTTCCCTGCCTTCTGTTAAGTGGGAAGGGTAACAGGTGAAATGATTGCTCCCACACACAGGGAGCTGCAGGAGCAATGCCATGGACCACAGGGGCATTGAGGGCCCCGCGGTCCCCAACCTTGCATACTGGGTGCCCTGGGTGGGCTCAATGGCACCCAGGAACAGGAGGCATGTCCGGGAAGAGGGACCGCGTGGCCCCCTACCAAATTAAGTTTTGCCTGGGCAGTTCTGGCCCTGATGCTCGTTTCAAAACCATTCAACAGCAAGTGGAGGCACGTACAAATTATACACATAGCAGGTGCCCCAGAAGCTCCACTTCTGTATAGAACAAAATATCTCAACTTCCGGGCTTAGTGAAGGCAAAGCAAGTGTGCATTCTCTGCAATTCTATATTGAAAAATTATCTGAAATCCTTGGTGAAGATGAATATATTGTTGATCTATCGGAGCACAATCTGTAGTTACTGTGATGAGTGGGTTATTTCTTGGCCTCTCCTGGTGAGAGCAGAGTCCATGGTTCTTCCTTTCAATGACTACGAGTTTTCAGGTGTGAAAAACAACCTTAATCTTCACCCATTTCACCCCGCACCTTTCACCTTAGTAGTATCCAATGGTCTTCTTGCCTTTTTTATGACGATGGACAGCTTACCAAAAGGACCCCAGTGTGTTTCCCGACGATTTTAGGGACGTGTTCTTGATACAGTAGAAAATTAGGATATGTCCACCAAAGAAAGAAGTACTTGATTCATACAGTTGAGAGGAAGTACCATTGTTTGGTGGAGATTCACCTTTTTGTAGTCTCGTTGTCTTTTCTACAGGAGGATTCATGTTATCACAGATTTCTGGATGAAGACGCACATGAAACAATCACATTGACGAATCGCACAGAAGGTCACTGGAGACATTTCCTACTGCCCCATTACGTAGCTGTACCCATTACGTAGCTATACACCCTAGCAATCTGCCCAAGTAGGTAGCACTTACTAATTAACCAGTTAAAAGTACTCCTGTTCTGTATACACATTTTCTGTAAAACTGTGGACTCTTGTTCAATAAAGGGGTATGTGAGGTTGCGTTCTGGACCGGTCACTCACAGAGCTACTGACACCCCCACACTGACACTCACACACCCACTGACATATCATTCAGCCTCTCTCACATTGAATTGTATTGTATATCGAACTTATATAGCGTGAACTGTCAACCTACGGGTATCCTGGCACTGTGACTTAGACAGATGACATCAACAAACATCAAGACCTGATTATCAGTGGGAAGCATTGCACTCGTTCCCAGGGACCAGCCAGGTTTTCAGGCTCTTTCTAAAGCATAGCAGGGATTTGGCTTGACTAATGCTCTGAGGTAGCTCAATCCATAGACGTGAAGCCACAATACCAAATCCTCTGCCTCCCATCCTGGATTTCTTTAATCTGTTAATCATTACCACATTTGCGCGGGAAGAGCGAAGATGTCTCATGGTCTTATACCAAGTACATTTCTCCTGCAAAGATACAGGGCCCATGCCATGTACTGCTCTAAACACAATACACAGAGACTTAAAACAGACTCTTTCCTTGATAGGCAGCCAATGAAGATACCCCAAGGCCAGTGCCGTAGAGGACCTGCGCTGCCTGTTTAGCACCAGCTTTGCTGCTATAGACCGGATTCTCTGCAACGCCTGCAAAATGAATTGTGGTGCTCCCAAATACAGGGAGTTGCAATAGTCCAGTCTGATCAGAATTATGCTGCTCACTACAAGAGGTCTAGCATCATTAGGCAGCAGTGGAAGAATCTGCTGAAGCGCTCTTAACAAGACAAAACAGACTCTAACCGTTTTGTTAGCCTGTGACTCCATTTTAAGTTTGGCATCCACCAGGAAACCCAAGTTACGCACAGTTTTAACTGGAACCAATGGGTCATCCCCAAGGGTGAGTTTGAACTCTAGCGGCAGGTGCTGGGACATTTTAGCAGTAGAACAATATACCACCTCTGCTTTCCCCCCATTAAACTGCAAAGAGTTTTTCATGAGCCAACTAGAGGTCTGGTGCATACATTCCTGGAATGTGTTCATGGTCACCGCTTGCTTCCCTTCCAGGGAGAACACCAGTTGGGTGTTGTCAGCGTAATTGACCAGATCAATTCCGAAAGACTTGATAATAGGGATCAGAGGACGCAAGTAAATGTTAAAAAGAATGGGGCTTATTGCAGAGACCTGTGACACCCTGTGACGTACCAGAGACTTAGAAGAGGCGAACGGTGTCATGGTTACAACCTGTTGTCTCTCTGATAGATACGATTAAAGCCACTTCAGAGCTCGTCCTTTCACACCTATTTTTTCTAATCTTTCCACCAGTACTGCATGGCTCACCGTGTCGAATGTGGCCGACATGTCCATTAGCACTAGTACAGATGGATTGCCATTGTCGGCTTGCATTCTCAGGTTATCCAGTACGGTTGCCAAAGCTGTTTCCATTCCATGTCCTGGATGAAAACTAAACTGATCCCTATCCACCAAATGGTTATCCTCAAGATAGCATGACAAAGATTTGCTGACAGCCTTTTCCAATTTTTTTATTGGGAATGGCAAGAGATATATAGCCTGAAGTTTGCTGAATTTGTTGGGTCCAGAGAAGATTTCTTGAGCAGGGGGGGGGGGTCACCACTGCCTGCTTCCATACCTCTGGAACCACTCTTTCTTTTAAGGACTGACAGCAGATCTGCCACATCCAAGGAAATAATTATTGCCTAAACTCCTTCCAGATCCTATGTGGGAGGGGGTCTAGGCGAGAACCAGAGGATACACTTTGAGCAAGGCTGTTGAAGAGCTCCTCAGTAAGGGGTTGGAAATACTCCAAAGATGTTTCTACCCGAGGTTCCTCGGCTAGTATCTGAGGTAATTCATCCTGGCAACTGCCGTTACCTGGATCAAAACCTCCAACAATGTTGGTGATCTTTTCATTGAAGTGGGTGGCAATCATATCGCAGAGTTTTTGCGATGTGACCACTTTATTGCCCGTACAGGCTGGGATGGAGAGATCCCTTATAATATTGAAGAGAGCTTTAGTGCTGTTAGGCTCATGCAGGATAGATTTGGCGTACAAAAGTGCTTTGGACCTGGAGATAGTCTCTTTATACCGAGCTTGCACTAGTTTCATCTCTTTCCTGTCTGACTCTATGTATGACCTTTGCCACCTCCTCTCAGCCTGCCTACATGTCGCCCGCATTAATTTCAGCTCCTCACTGTACCAGGGGGCTGAGGGTTTTCTTCTATTCTTCATTCTTTTCACTGGGGCACGCAAATCGAGGATTCTGGTTATATGATTACAGTATGTTTGATAGTTTTTTTCCACTGAGTCATTAGGAACAAACAGAGTCTGATTCGGGAATGTTGGGACTGTTCTATTTTTTATTAACTTGGCCCATTCTCATCCCTTACGATAGATCACTGATTGATTGCTGTTAATCACTGGACTGGGCAATGTAATCCTAAAGTGAATTAAGAAATAGTCAGTCCAGCTTTGAGGCAATACATCAATCACCTCCGTCTCAGACTGATTTGCAAACAGGAGGTCCAGAACATGTCCTCCTTGATGAGTTGGCTGTTGTATCAATTGGTATAAACTAAGATTTTCTCACGTTTGCCTCAGATCTCTCAGATAATTACCTAGAATCCCGTTATCCCATAGATTAAAATCCCCTAGAAGCATCATTCTGGAGTGTGTGAAGGTCAGAGCAGCAATGGTATCGAACAGTGCTTGGTACTGGGTGTCCAGACCTGGAGGTCTATAGCAGACCATTCCTGTTAATAGCCTTCCTTTAGCCTCTTGCAGTGAAAAGCCCAGTAGTTCAATTCCAGCGATGTCGTCAACCTGCAATAACACAAAGTTCCATTTTTCTTTGAAAATCACCCGACCCCCCATCCTTTTCCAGAGACCCTTGGTTTATGACACATTTTGTATCCTCCTGGACAGGCAGATCCTAACTCTACAGAAAAGTTAGTGCTAGTCCAGATCTCTGTTAAAAATAGGACATCCAGATCCATGTGCTCTAACATATTCAACACCTCCTGATAGTGCTTTATCAGGGACCTGCTATTAATCAAGCCACATACACTCACAGACCGACACAGTCAATCACACATCCACTCACACACCCATAGAGCCACTTACACACCCATATAGCCACTCACCCACCCAAAAAACTACTCACACACCCATACAACTATGAATACACCCATTTACAGATCCATACAGCCACTCACATACCCACCCACAGTCCCATACAGCCACTCAAACACCCACTCACAGACCCACACTGCGAATCACTCACCCACTCAAAAAGGCTAGATATTACAGTTAGGAAACAAAAGTTTTAAAAAAACTTCAAAATTCATTAAAAAAACAAAGGTTATAGAGACATTATAGTTAGGAATTGACATTAACAAAACCTAGAAATTCACTAAAAATAACAAAAGGTTCCAGGGACATTATAGTTAGGAAATAACATGAAAAAATCATTGAAATTCACACAAAAAAACGAAGGTTACAGGGACATTATAGTTAGTAAATGGAATTAACAAAACATTAGAAATTCACTGCAAATACAAAGGTTACAAGGACATTATGGTTAGGAAAAATAAATTTAAAAAGTCTTTGAAATTCACTGAAAAAATCAAAGGTTACAGGGACTTTATTGTTAGGAAACAGAATTTAAAAAAACCTTAGATATTTGCTAAAAAACAAATGTTACAGGGACATTACAGTTAGGAAAAACACATTTAAAAACCTTAGAAATTCACTAAAAATACCATAGGTTACAGGGATGTTATAGTTATGCTTAGATTTTACACACACAAAACCATAGAAATTCAGCAGTTATAGTTACTTGAGCTAACTATAATTTATGCCCCCACAATGCACTGCTTATGACCTCACATATTACATCGCTCATGACATGGTCAGTGGCATAACTGATAGCATCGCTGATGACATCTCAAATGACATCACTGATGACATCAAAGTGGAAGGATGACAGGATAATATTAAAAAATATTGATGAGTTGAAAGAAAGTGACTGGATACTTATCAAAATTATTTGAAGGTTGTTAAAGGTGAATCGAAATATACAGTCAAAGTTGTGGAGAACATGGAATATTAATGCAGTTGTCCAGATAACTTTTGGGCAAGCTCAACTTATGATAAAAAAATGGACATTGTGATTTGAATAACAATTTTGATTGTGCTACTTGGGGTAACATTTCAGTTAGTGACACCAAAACTGTGAGTCAAGAAAAGCAATGTGGGAAATAGAAGGTAATTGCAGGTATGAGATCTGCATTATCAAACTCTGACCGTGTTGTTTCTGATTTTTTTGGGGTCTAATCAATCAGATCTGGTAACGACTGAACTAAGAACAAGGAGTGGCTTTGCTATGGTATTACCTGTCAAATATAAATATTATGTCCCCTTTTAACCACATGTACTGTTTCTTTAGTTTCATAACAGGGAAGTTAATGTTATATGCAATACTTCTTTATTGAAGTTATGTATTATTCATTTAGTGTACTCTCTGGTACGGAATGTCCTTATGTAATGTGTAGCAGTGTACTTTAGTGAGGAATTTGTTCCATTTACTCAAGAGCTCCGTTTGATATATGCAGTCACAGGCTTTAAGCCTGAAAATAAAATCAAGTTAAATCCTACTTCAGACCATCACTTTTCATCACTACTGTGGCCAGTCACGTATTTTACTGGGCAGTTGTCCAATACATCCTGTCCAAGACCAGCCCCCATCCCATGGCCCACAAATCATGGGCATGAGCCTCATGAGTCTAAGAAAGGAGTGTTGAATCCTCATGGTTTCCACCTGAGTAAAATATAGAAATTATTAATCTTCAATAACCATAAATCCCATTTCTAAAACCAAAAAGAGTAAGTAAAGTGTTACTACACTCCTGACATGTCCATCCTTTCATGCAACCAACAGGGGAACAACAGAAGACAACACAGTGCTATATTGTACACTAAACTTGAAAATGTGCCTTATCAACCAAAGGGCTGGGCTGGAAGGAAAACAAAAATCCTGTAATCAACTAGCTCTGGGCCTAGGGTATTATAGACTGCACACTTCTCCGCCCTCAGAGAGCAGCGATTTCAACTGTAACTTTCAGCACACCACAAGGTGACCCAAAGGTAGTCCAAAAGGGGTTCAGTGGGGCAAAAAGTTATAGTATTTGAAAAATAGCCAAATGACCCAACACCTCAGTTACTTTTGGGGTCCTCTTTAAGGCTGCCACCTAAATACACCCATTCTGAGTCAGGGAGCTTGCTTGCATAAGCAGTGGACCAGCCGTCAAAATAATTTTCAGCAGTGTACCACCACAATTTCAGATCCAAAATTTTTGATCCATTGCTTTGGATTCACAACAATTTCAGATTACCATTAATTAGGATCCCTAAAAGAATGGCTGGTAAGTATATTAGGATTTGGATTTCATGTGTATACATCTATATATTCCCTGAAAAAAACAAAGGTTGCTGTGACGTTATACTTAAGCTCAGATTTTACTCATACAAAACAGTGAAATTCAGCAGTTATAGTTCCTTGAGCTAACTATAACATACGCCCCGCAATACACTGCTTATGACCTCACATATTACAACACTCATGACATGATCAGTGACAGCACTCATGACATCTCTGATGACATCTCATGTGACATCACTGATGACATCATCCAGTGATTGTGAGTGTTTTCTAAACGTTTTTGTGTGTTAAATTAGCATACTTTGTGTACTACTAATGAGGTATTCCTTTTGTTAACATTGTTTATGTGAGTGGCTGTGCAACTGTGTGTGTCCTTGTGTGAGTGTGTGTCTGAATGACTGTACAAGTGTGTGTCTGAGTTGCTGAGTGAGTATTATTGGCTGTGTGAGTGGCTGTATTGGTGAGTGAGTGGGTGTGTCAGTGGCTATATGGTTGGGTGAGTGCGTGACTGTGTGAGTGGCTGTATGGGTGGGTGAGTGGGTATGGCAGTGATTATATGGGTGAGTTAATAGGTGTCCGAATGGCTGTACTAGTGAGTGACTGGGTGTGTAAGTGGCTGTTTGAGTGAGTGCTTGATTAAGTGAGTTGGTGTGTGAGTGGATGTATGGAAGAATGAGTGTAAGCTAGGCTGTATGGGTGAGTGAGTGGTTGTGTGAGTGGTTGTATGGATGTGTGAATGGTTATGTAAGTGGTTGTGTGGGTGTGTGTGCGAGTGGTTGTTTGATCAGGCTCTGTGAGTGACTAAAGATTCGTCAACCAATGTTAAAGAATAGGCAAGTCAGAAAACGCTTTTCCTATGTAATCATGGTCCTAACTATAGCTACCTACTGGCGACTGCAAGTAGGTAATATCTATCTGTCTATCTAACTAACTATCTATCTATTTTATTTATTCATTTATTTATAAAGTTGTATCTAGCTATCTCTCTATACATATATACAAACACACACACACGTATATATCTATGCATAGTTTATGATTATTTGCCTACCTGTAATCCAGTCTTCTTACACCTATGCACTCATGTACTTTCTCTTCGAAACCAAATTGTTATATTATTATTCTTCACACATTCTTCCTGCTAAAGATGGGCCTTTCTGTGATTATTATCATTCCTGTGATTTTGGCTAGGAACAGTTTAAATATTGTGTTCCACATTCCACCTATGAATGCAGCGAAACAAAAAAGGGCATTCCAATAGCACATCATTAAACTTTCCTGTAAAGCTGATCTATGAGCTTTAAGTAGGAATAAAATCAACAAAGGTTATTTGTACCTATGTACAGGCACAATTCGAGACAACATGCATATTTACAATATCATCAGAAGCTCAAAAACATATGCATATTAGGTTTTAATCAGTTTCCAGTCTTAACAGTTACAGGTACATGAAGGGAAAATGTCCTAGGTACAATATATATGCAGATGCCATCAAAAAAGCAATTGAATCAACTGAACACCTATTAGCTCAGTGTCACAAGCATTTACATTTAATGAATATTTGTTTAGCCTATTAAGCACCCAAATGTAAATTTTCATTTTCATTTTGGAAACATCTTAAAAGCTGAGGGTCTGATTTACAAATACCCTCTGCAGTCGCGGCGGAGGCCTCACAGTCACAGCAGAGTTCCCATACTTGTGGCCGGACCTTCATACAGCAGTAATTTTATAGTCATGTTACATTCTATTTTACTAAGGAAAATTTTTGCTTTTATGAATTATGTTCTAACCTTTTTATACCTTTTTGTATAAACCAATGTTAAACTTACATTCAATTAAAAATAAAAAAAGTAAAAACTATGCCCGTCCTTAATGCTTTTGTCCATACATAAGTACACTCTCCTAAATAATGAACATTTGCTGTGGCTACTGAATCAGGATGTATGCTTCCTTTTATTCCCCATTTCTTGTGAGAGAAGCCATTGTCTTCTAGAGGTGAATTCTGGCTACTAGGATTTTGTTTCCCTGTAGTACGAAAAGCTGACCTTGTTCTACATTTTTAAACTCCAAGAGGGAGTTAACTTAATCCAGCCTGTCTCAGAGGTTATGAAGCCACAAACTTTGAGCGCAGAAGTAAGTGAAGTGAGGTTTTCTGTGCCAAATCTGGTAAATCTTCAAAGAATGCATACAGTATACAGCAAGTGCAACAGTGAGACTCTTTGAGCTCTAGAACCAAGCACCCCATCCCAACACTATGTGGCACCTTGCCACAGCTGGTACAATAATTAAAACTAGAGACCTTAAGAGGACACACAATAAAGTTTTTTATACAAAGTACTAACATTGTTTAATAGCAATGGGTTGAGATAGTCTGCTGAGCTGAGTTTCTAGTTCAGAATCTATAATACTTCAGAATGGTGTTGCTTCTACCTACCCTTCCCAGAGGATGATGTATAGGCTTACTAGAGCTTGCTCTAGTTTCTTGAATATGGTCTGCTCCATTGCTTTCCAACATTAAAAAATGTAGGTACATACACCTCTCCACGAATGAGGATTATATTCTATTTTTGCGATGAAATAGATCTGCTTGGTGAGTTGTTGCCTGGGAGGTTTTCTATATAGGACTTTGAACTGTTTGTATGTGGTTTCTGCTTGTTTCCATTGGGAAAAGTCTAAAGTCTCTAAATGTTAGTGGCAGAAAAAAGGGGAACAGAAGGCAAATATATTGGTATGTGTGCACATGGTGCTTGCCATCACTTTGAATAATATCAAGGGTGCAATAATGTACAGCACAAAAGAAAGGGTTCGAACAGCACACCTATAGTCACTATTAAGTCAGCAAATATGTGTTACAATCAATGGGTATCAATAAAACCCACTCCAACCCAATAGAAATGACTAGTTACGTTCTTAAAGTCTCATCATTTCAGAACTGAAGGATTGTCATATTATATTCAACGTAGTCATTAGTTATTGCTTATGCAGCAAACAACCTTTGACAAAGCCAATAGCTTTGGTTTGCTGTAGGTGTAATGTTACTTGCATTCAGGGCTGGACTGGGAACAACAACCAGCCCTGGCAGGTTGCTGCTCGACCGGCCCTGGAAGCAGGGGGGGGGGGAGGTAGCAACGACGCACTCCTCTCGCTTTTCTTACAGGGGGACAATATTGCAGCACTGCTGCAGAACCGGCCCCCGCAAAAAAAGCTGCCTCCTCTGCCTCAAAACCGGCCTCCACTGTAGTGTAGTTCCTATATTCCTGATAGGCTCTGCGAATTGGAATAATATACACTATAGTTTTGACATAGGACTAGGGTCAGTATGTCTCTATCGAGTACATTAAACTTAATTACTTGTATGTGCCAGCTAACTCAGAGGTCACTAGAAACTTCTCGAATAAACGAGATGGGATGAGTTTCTGAGAACCGCATAAACATGACAACTTTGTTTCCCTTAGAATCGGAACAGTCTCAGAATCATGGAAACAATAGATAACAGTTTCACTCAGTCAATCGTGCATGCCTAGTTTTTACAGAGTTTACACAGAAATAGATAGACAGCGTTTCAATAAAAAGGGTTTATTGAACAGTCTTATTTCTTGTGCAAGAGATATGAGCTGCTACAATCGTAAGACAGAATGCGAAGTATAATACATACAGCGTTAGCAGTAAGATAAAATAATAATGCAATTGCATGATTTGTAGCTATGAAATATATTCATAAAAATACATACATAAATAACACAGGCTAAAATGTGAATACTCATCTGGTGCTTCTAAATAGTTCTACCCCAGTGTACCTAACCTAAGTATAGTACGAGGTAAGAAGTAGGTACTGTTTTCTAAAGTTTAGCTAGCTATAGTTTATTTTTGCCAAGAGTCCCTCTAGGTTCTAGTCTGCTCCATACCTTAGAATGAGAGAGGTTGGAATCTCTTTCCGGGTCTCGATCTCTAACACCCCGCAAGGGGAATCAGAAACACTGGAGCTGGATTCTCTGTGGGGAGGATGACAGCGTCTGGTCAGTGCATCAGGCGGGAACTCGAACTCCTTCCAAACTTGCCGTGGCGAGCCGCGTAGCTGTGCCGTGCAAGTATGCCGCCGAACTGTACCATCGTTTGCCCTGGCAAGTTAAGGTATATTTATACCTTGAAGGTGTTTAGGAATGCCAGTTTCGACGTAAAAGTCGGGCAGAGGAACGTCATGAATGAACCCCTAAGGAATAGATGTTCATGCATAATAAATGAGTTCTTGCAGAAATCAATAATCCAAGCAAGGGGAAGTCCTAAAGGCTTAAGAGTCTGGTTTTCCAAGAACTCGTTGTGACGTGGAAGGACAGATGTAGGTGGCCATTCCTGTATTTGGTTAGCATGGATAATGCCTTAAATAAGGGTAGGATTTTTATGCCTAAATAAGGGCAATGTGAATTGTGCCTATATAAGGGCATAAATCGGGAAACCTATATACGGTATCTAAATTGACACACAACACCAGCTCTCTGACCCACCGGGGAAATGCCTGGTGCCCGCTACGGCCAGTCCGGCCCTGCTTGTTTTACATGTCTCGATGTAATGACAGAAACAGCAAAACACCAGCCGGGCAGCACACTATACGAAGCACAGATTTCACTTCTGTGTTTTCAGACACGCCCTTAATTACACTGCCCACAGCCCTTTGAGAGACCCCCCCAACCAGTTTTCTTATCCCACCGAAGGCCCTGCATATCTGCTTACATGTATTCATTCCCCTGGAAATGTGCACCGGGGCAGGGAAACGGCACTGAGAGGTTCCCCGCCCCTGTCAGTTAGGCATTGAATTTGGTTATTTTATGCCTAAATTTCTGTTAGATGTAATGATGTAATGAAATGTGCCTTTTGTTGACTTTTCGTAGCATAAATACAGTTTGTAAAAGGGCTCTCCAGACACAATAATAATAAGATTATTAATGAGTACTCTGAGTTCTGGTGAAATTTAAGAGAACATTTTATGATTTTTTTTCCTACTGCGTCAAGAAGACAAAATCTATTGTGAACACGGCAATAATAAAATGTAAATTATTTTATTGATTATTCCGTCTTTGTATACATTCTGTTTTCAACCTTATTGCTTTTTCTTTGCTATGGTATGGTTTTACATTTTTACCGAAATAAATCATGTTGATTGAGTGAAATCCGGTTTAAGGTTCCATCACAAAGCAACCTTTAAATTGCCCATAGCTTTTCTGCAAATGAATTAAATTGCGCATGTTAGCTTTCTATGCAGACTAGGCTTTTTCTCATGGAGCATAATGATGGCACACAGTGAAGGTGGGGTAAGAAAATTGCAAATTGGACTTGACTAACTAACGTCATTAATGATTCCTTTTAAAACTTTAAATCAGTGTTAACCCTTCAAGGTGACAAGGTTGTTTTTAATAAAAACCCTTTTCCCCCTCTTCAAACACGATTTTGTGGGGAAAATTGCTCAGCAAAACCATTTTTTGTGAGAAACTGTGAGCAATTTCACAAACTGGTGAAGTTTCTCAAAGTTGCCAAATGTTGAAACTATGTAAAGTTTCCAAGTTTTCCAAGTTTGCAAAACTTTACCAGCAAAATAATATTGCATATCGCTAAAAAATACCCAGATCATCTTTAGTTAAATGAGGTAACAACACATTATTCAACTTCCTTTAAGTGGATGAAGGTGTAATCGTTCGTTCAAATAACTTTATTCGATTCATTAGAATCATAAACGTTTACACAATAAAACATCAAAAAACTATTTAAAAATTCGCACATATTCCCTTCCATAGATCTTAATAAACCATCAAAATTAATCAATTTTAAAATCATCATAGCTATCCCAGCCTCAGTTTGTGCAATTGGCTAAATAGAAAATTCTTAATAAAATGAATAAAATTAGATTCATTTTCACACTTCATAACGTTTCCTGATTATAAATGCAGTTCTAATAAAACTAAGTACTGCACTAGTAATTACAGCCGTAGATAGTGCCCTTAAATAGGCATAGCCCTCTTGATAAGAGCAGGGCCTAATAACATACAATATCGGTTTAATAATACGTGCCCTAGGGTATTTATACAGGGAACAGAACAACATAAAATGCATTGTACTCTGTTTAGCCAGGTTATTACAAGGACAGGGGGTTAGTCTCCCACGCCAGCCAGCCTGTTTGGGATAGGCCACTAAAAAATGCAGTGTTCCCAGTCAAAATCTGGTCAACAGAAAACGCAATTGTACAAGCGAAGTAAAAGACAAGTAAAATTGCTGGGGACCTAATGTCCCATCAACTAACGTTCCCCTGCCCTGGTCAGACATCCTTAATTCAGTATGGTATGCATTTTTTATAATCATTTTCATGTCGGACTCAATAGTATCTGGATTATTGTATGTCATGATCAGGTGTAATCATTTTGGATCTGATTCTTAATAAATGTGGGCATTCCCCTGAGGCGTGTGTGTAAGCCAGACATAATATTGATTCCAAAATATAGAATGGACATAATATCGAAGTAAAAAATATAGAATGGACAAAATATCGAATGGACACAATATAGTGGTTAAAAATATCGAATTTAAGGTAAGTAATATCGATTTTCAAAACATAGAAGTCAAAATATCGAAGTATACAATATAGGCATTAAATATATCGATTTTTTAATTAATATCAATTTTTTTAAAGTGTTTTGTATGTTAGTATATGTGTGAAAAGTGAATATTAATTTTTGTAATGTATGTTTAATGTATTTTAAGTAATTAATTTTATGTTATTTAATTTTTGCGTAATTTCATTCTGTAGCGGGTTGTGGGTTTATAGGGGAATAGGGTGGGAAGTAATTTAATTGTAATTAATTAAATATTTTTATTTATTTATTGGTATTCATTTTGAATTTATTGTTATTTTTTAATTGGTAATTAATTTTTATTAATTGCCAATTAATTTGTATTAATTGATTAATTGTTAATTATGTTAATTTTCTAAATTTATTTTCTGTAGCGAGTTGTGGATTTATAGGGGAATAGGGTGGGAAGTAATTTAATTGTAATTAAGTAAATAATTTTTTTCATTTATTGGTATTGATTTTAAATGTATTATTAATTAATTTTTAATTGGTAATTAATTTCTATTAATTGGCAATTCATTTTTATTAATTGGTAATTATTTTGTATTAATTAAATACTTGATAATTATTATAATTGTATTAATGTATTTTCTGTAGTGGGATGTGGGTTTATAGGGGAATAGGGTGGGAAGTAATGTAATTGTAATTAATTACATATTAAAAATACTTTTTGTGTATTGATAATTAATTTACTGTTAATTTTTAATTGGTATTAATTTTTATTATTAATTAGTTTTTGTTATTGAAAATTAATTAGTTGTTAAATAACTATGAATAGGTTATTAATTTTTATTAACTAATATGTAGTTGTGTTTCTAATTAATTATTACATAATATTAAATTGGTTATTAATTTCAATTAATGTTTTATTGGTATTGATATTTAATGTATTTTTAATAATATATTAAATCATTACTTTCCCTACTGTTAAACTCACTGGAGTGGGAATAGTAATTTTCACCCTACCGCTATCCAACGCTTTCCCTACTGTTGCACTCTCTGGAGTGGGAATAGTATTTTTTACCCCTACGCTATCCAACGCTTTCCCTACTGTTGCACTCTCTGGAGTGGGAATAGTAATTTTTGCCCCTACGCTATCCAAAGCTTTCCCTACTGTTGCACTATCTGGAGTGGGAATAGTAATTTTCACACTCCCGCTATCCAACGCTTTCCCTACTGTTGCACTCTCTGGAGTGGGAATAGTATTTTTTACCCCTACGCTCTCCAACGCTTTCCCTACTGTTGCACTCTCTGGAGTGGGGATAGTATTTTTTACCCCTACGCTATCCAACGCTTTCCCTACTGTTGCACTCACTGGAGTGGTAAAATTAAAGGTTACCCTCCTGCTATCCTACGGTAAAATATTTTACATTTTTTATTAATAACTTAAATTAATTATATCTTAATTTTAAGGTTATTTGAGTATTTTTAAGTATGTTTTAGTTAATTATATTTATTATTTCATTAATTTTAAATTACTTTTAAGACATTTTAAAAAAAATCGATATTTTGACTGACTATATTTTTTACAGACTATATTTTGGATTCGATATTTTTGTACTTACCTGTTTGTAGATAGGAATTCGATATTTTGGCATTCTATATTTTGGTGACTATATTTTGGTAAGTCTATATTTTGTCATTCTATATCATGTCAGTGATCCAATGGTGGTCACCTCTTCAGATGGCATTCTTGAGAATCAAAGATTTCCTGTATAAGCTCTATTGTATTGTGAATGAAAACTGATAAGTTATACAGAAATTACACAGAAAGGCAATAGGCATGCCACTCGGCTTCCCTGAAGCATGAGACCATAGTCTTCTTTGTAAGCAAATAGATCTCTTTCTGGGTTCTCCCAGTACCTTGAAGACTGTGCCCCTTGCCTACTTTGTGCCACTGGCTGTGGGTGATGGGCAGTAGCATTCATTTTTTATGCAGCAGGACTTATTTTGTTTTTTCAAGTTTAAGGCTTAAGGTACATCAGCATTTTGCCTGTGGAGATCAGTCATAGAGGTTTACACATCTGTGCCCTGACCCGCAAGGGGTTAGTAGTGCAAACGTGTAAGGTGGGAAGTAGATTTATAGCTGTGAAGAAGCATAGCCAAGTGCTCTTATGTCAAGAGTTACTCCTCCCTTTGTATCCAATAACACATTGTAGCTGCACTTTACTTGCAATGTTAAAGCGAATCTACAAGATGCAGCCTGCATCATGCAGCTGGTTAGACAGACAAGACTAACTGAAGGCAACACAAATGCAGCAGGCAAAGTCCATTAGTAAAACATGGGACCTATGATCCGGAGTACAATGGATGGGGTCAGTAAGCGTAGGGGCCGGGTCTAGGGTGTGCTAAAGAGAACAACATATTCTGTAACAATTCTGTTGATTTTGCACCTTGAGGTGCCTGCATATAAAATAGCACACACCTTAAATAAAAAATAAGTGCACGTTAAACTACTAAGTGGGGAATGCCTTATTTTACATTATGGACCCTCTGTTGGTTAATGTGATCACTGCAGATGTCTGTGTGTGTAACTAGGGAGCCATAGAATTGATTCCTAGTTGGTACAGTGGGTAAGAGTGACTTGTGTATTTTTAGTGCTACAGGGTCCCAGCCTGTGAATGAAAACACTATGAATATGTGAGTTATCATTATAAACTTGTATTACACACAGTACAGGACCGGCGGTCACAAAATGTGATAAAAATGTAGTTTTAGAATAAAAAAATGCTTTCAAAATATATATTTTAGTAAATCATAATAAGACTGTACCTAGTGCAAACATTTTTTGTAAATGTAAATTAAAAGCATGCGCCCTACTGCTTAGTGATGAATCGTTGTCATCGGGAAGCTTTGAGTGACTCAATTTATTAATGCCTATACCGGCGGCTTCCATGCAGGCTTTACTCCTGCAGATTAACCAATTACACACATTTACATTTCTTTGAGGCAGAAGGCACCCTGCCAGGAAGGCTTGTTTCTTGATAAATGGTTTATCCCTAATCTCTGCTTCACTGCGCTGGAGAGTCCCTCCCTTCCATTTAAGCTGGGGAATCTCAACTGTTGGGATTAACTGTCCCAGGATGGTTGTCTTTTAACAAAAAGTAGGGGAACAGTTTTTGTTAAACTAAAAAAGCATGGGCACATTGCGCCCCACAGAGCCCGCCCGCCTTGACCTCTGCACACATGAAATTATTGCTATTTTGTAAGGGTGGCTCTTCAATGGGCTGTGCTTGTAAATGCTTATGCAAGGATTCGGGAGGCAAAAATCTTTTGTGGCAGTACAAGCCACCTCCGATTGTCTACAGAGGGACCAGAAACTTGCTCAGGTGAGTGTAAAGTTATGAAGTTATGTATCGAGTTTCTTTTTTTTTTGTTTACTTTTTTTAGTATGCTTAAAACAAAGGAGGCTCTTTTATGAGTTATTTGCAGAGAAACAAGTAATTTTGTAAAGGGTTATGAAAAAAAGTATTGCTATTTTTGAAAAGTTACTGAGCTCTATGAGCTTCTTTATTGCAGTGCGGCTCTGGAAAGAAGGCGTCATTCTTGCGCTATTGTGCAAGGGTATCTGTGTTGTGGTAAGCAAAGTTTGTGTGCAGGAAGGTTTCTCTTCCTTTGCGATAACTGTGCCTTAAAGGCAGTGATTCTTATCCCATGGTGTGGGGATGCCTGGGGTCTGCAAAGCCTATTCAAGGGATCCACAACTGCTTAGAAAATGTATATTATTAATAGATTAATGAAGGGTATATCAATAAAAAAAGCAGAATCTAAAGATTATTTTTTTTTAAACATCTGTAAATGTGAAAAAATTTGAACATGGGGGCTAAAAATTAAGTTAGTATCCTCAGATTGATTTTTGCGAGTAGTGCTTATGTAGCAGACAGCCATTACAAAAATTGGGTACAATATGATACACAAAACAATGGTCCTAGACCTTATTTGGTATGTTCAGCAAATTATTCCACGAGCCAGCTTAAAAACATTGTAACAGCTCATAGTACTCAATACATTATTCAAAATTAAACAGAGAAGTGCAACAACCCATAGTTCAATTCACCATGCATTTTATTCTCATGTCAATTGGCGAAACAGTCTTGACTGTACGTTTATCATTTCATAGGGGAGGTTGCTCCAGAGGGAACATGTGTAAAAGAAGGGTGCTCAGGTGTAAGGGGGTGAAGGAGAGTAGTCAAGGTGGTGACATAAGAAAAACAAAAAACGTTATACATTAAAATAGTTGGACTGGTTGTAATTCACCGTCCTATCTGGCCTGGCCACAATTTAATAAACTTCAATTTTGTTACAGTTTTAGTTTGCATAGAAATATATTCTTGTGTGGCACGTTGGAGGTAGACTCGGGGTCCAGGCCAATTAGGGGGGTGTCAACATTTTGACCCATCTTGTGGCTATAAGAGTGGTTTGAACTTTGGCCTTACGGGTCTTCTTCTGGACAGGGTGGGGCAACCTGGATAGGTATTGGGCCTTGTCACATATCCAGCCATTCAAGGTGGAACTTGGATGCGGACTTACAGCGGTTCAAGTTTTGGAATTGAATTCCTTACTCATTGACGGTCGTCTAACTACGTGGACCGCTTTCCATTATTGGATGTTGACTGTCTGAGCTGATTGAAGTTTCCAGCCACTGTCTGCAAGCGCGATCACCAGTGAGATTCCCACAAGGCCATAGAATTATGTGGACCGCCACCCCATCACTTTGACTAGGAACCCACATCCCGCTAGTTTCCATGGATATGTGACAAGGCCCAATACCTATCCAGGTTGCCCCACCCCGTCCTGACGAAGACCGCAAGGCCAAGGTTCAAACCACCCATATGTTTCCAGTCCAGGGAGGTCCTGACCTGCCAGTTCGGGCTGGACTGTTCCCATTGAGCGCAGAGTCAAGACTGATTTGCATATGGCTGGGTCCAAACTGGAACGGCATGGTGAGCAAAAAAACGATGGATTTAGGCCCAGATCTCTATGCTGGGGTGAATGTATGCCATTGTTCTGCATTGTGTGCATCAATTGTTCTTTTTGCATTAGTCCCCCCGAGTGGGACGGGTATACCCAGACGTGGGTCCTGTGTGCTCCATGCCACTGGAGTCAAGCTATCCTGGCTGATGAGGGCTGACAGCCCGAAACCGGTTCTTGGATGCTTGTTTCCAGTCCAAGGAGGACCTGGCCTGGCAGTTCGGGCTGGACTGTTCCCATTGGGTGCAGGGTCAGGACTGATTTGCATATGGCTGGGTCCAAACTGGAATGGCATGGTGAGCAAAAAAATGATGGATTTAGGCCCAGGTCTCTGTACTGGAGTGAATGTATGACATTGTTCTGCATTGTGTCCATCAATTGTTCTTTTTGCATTTGTCACCCTGAGTGGGACGGTATACCCAGATGTGGGTTCCGTGCTCTCCATGCCACTGGAGTCCAGCTTTCCTGGCTGATGAGGACTGAAAGCCCGAAATCGGTCGTAGGATGCTTGATTCTGGTCCAGGGAAGACATGTCTTGGCAGTTCGGTCTGGACTGTTCCCATGAGGCACAGGGTCAATACTTATTTGCATATGACCATGTCTGAACTGGGGTGGCTTGGTGAGCAAAATAGCAATGGATTCAACCCAGATCTGTGACTGGGGGTGAATGTTTTGCCATTGTGCAACATTCCGTCCATCATCTTGTGTGTTTGGCTGGCCCAAGTAGGCTGCAAAGGAGCACCATTCAAAATAGTGGTCAAAAACTGGACAAAATATGGGCACCATATGTCTCTACAAGACTTAAAGAGATCCCCAGGCACTTTGTCCAGGCCTGGTGCCTTGTTAGGTATGATCGTATCCATTGCTTTGGAGATCTCTATAATAGGTATTGAATAGTCCACTGTGACACTGATTCAATAGATGTCTCACCTAAAGCCGCACCAGCAGCTGTACTGCTCTCCTGCTGGGTCTCCTTGCCATTGGGCGAAGCCTGGGACAAGTACCTGGGCTAGATCTCTTGAGTATAACTAGTAGAAATGCTCAGCCCACACAGCTGCAGAAATGTTGCCCGGCTTTCAATAATGGCTCAGTGGAGGGGCGTTGATTACAATAATGATCTACTGGGGTCTCCAGGTACCAGTAATGATTAAGTGTGGGTCCACAGATGTCAAAAGGTTAAGAACCCCTGCTTTAACCCTATCCATGCTGATGACGGAACCGCTTCGCCATCAGCCGCGGTGGCGCTGTGCTGATGACGGAGCGGTTCCGTCATGGCCCGGCCGCTGCACCTGCGCGGCGCTGATTTCACGCCTGCGTGGCGCGTTCTATTGAGCGGGCTTAGCCATGACGGAACCGCTCCGTCATGAGCACAGCTCAACCGCGGCAGGTGATGGAGAGGTTCCGTCACCAGCATGCGCCCGCCCCGCCACCTTAGCACTGCGGCGTAATAGCCGCCGCAGTGAAGGGGTTAAGGCATGTCCCTCTTTGAATGTATGCGGTACAATGCAGCATGTGTGCAAAGAGGGAAAAGCAAGTAGAAATAAAAATATTTCTCTTCATTTCACCTGCCTCAGGAAGGTGCAGGATTGTTACACAAATCCCTGTCCACAATTATTTGTAGATAGGGATTTGTGTCAAACCTAAAGGTGAATGCATGGGAACGGAACACCCATCCATGCAACACCATGGATGCAATTCAAAGCAGCAGTTGACACAGCTTTACCTTACTTCTGGTTACAATCCAACTCACTTTGTTAGAGTTAGATTGTGAATACCAGCAACCCATTTTGCACCTGGTTTGCTTTAAAAAATGAACCCAAACCTGTCTGTGGGCTCACATCTGCTACTGACCTCATGAAAGTTCCTGAATCCTGCAAGTAGGCTTATGGAGTTGGCAGTAGTACTTTAGAAGGTTGTCTTGTGCTCTAGACTCATAATAAACCTTAGTGATAGAGGGTTGGGATTTATTCAGGATAATTTGGACCCTTGTAGTAGTGGGTGCAAAAGATCTCCAGCACTAACTACATTTATGGCGGGAATGTGGTTTGTTTATGAATCTGACTAGCACCTGTGAGCTAGTAAAAAGAGACTAGTGTGTTAATTGCAATCGTTTTGCCAGCGGCGGCTCTTCCGCTAAGGCGGAGGAGCGTCACCCCAATGCTTTAAGAGCAGTGCAGAGGAAAAAAAAATGAAAATAATGCAACTTTATTATCATTTTATTTTTCCGTTCCTAGGTGCAGTGACAGGGCGGGGCTGGCCAGAGCAAGGTCCGGGGGGAGGAGTGGTGGTGAGCACACTCAAAGTGCCTATGACTGTTTGGCTGGCCTTCTTGGGCCGCCAAACAGTCATGCGCACTTTCCATGTCCCCTGCATTATACAGCCTGGTGGGGAACATGCACAGGCTCCCTGTCCGCATCTATGCACCGAACCACTGCGCTCAAACTAATCACAATGCTGCATTGCAGCATTGTGATTGGCTTAGGGGAACCAATCACAATGCTGCATTGCAGTGTTGTCATTGGCTTAGGAAGCCTTGGAGCCCAGGTGCTTCCTGCGACAGAGGAGAGGCAGTGGAGAGGCGGCGGCTGGCGACGTGACCAGCAGGTACGTTTTCTTTATTGTCTGTTTATTTTCTACCCCACCACTTCCCCCTGCCCCAGCCACCGATCCCTACCAGCCGCCACAGTGTTTTGCACATGCTGTTACCTTGTGCTCACAGATTGCACCCATAATTAACAGCAAGTAAAGGCAGGTGGTGACTGCCCATGCAAACATAGAAGGAGTGCAGTTTGTGCTGTCTTTCTAAAATGAATCAGTGTTGAAAGGGGCCCAAAAGCAGGGCCAAATTTATCATAATGTTGCGTCGTCCTTGCGCCACGCATCGTGGTGCAAGGGAGACACAACACTAAAGTCAAATGTATCAACCCATGTAAAGCCACCTTGCATGGCCCTGATTGGCTTGATAAATCTAGAGTAACGCAACGCAGCGCAAATCACTGGGTTGCGTTACTCTGCCCCAGGGAGGTGTTTCGTGGGTGGAGCGTGGGTGGAGAGTGGATGTTCCCACGCATCCATCCATGGATCTTTGGCACACTCCCAGATGTACTATTAGTGGTAGCCCTGGGAATGCATCAAAATGCTATACCTCCCCATGGGAGGCGTAACAAGGAGAAATAGCTTTACTTCTCGTTTTTTCCTCTTCTCCAGAGAGAGAGAGGAAAATGCCTCAGAAAATTGTTTTGGTGCAGAATAGTATCCCTTCCGGCACAAAAACAATCCTGCCTGCAACACAGGCACCCTTGCACTATGCTTTGGCGCTTGGCACCCAAAAGTGCACCAGCGCAAGAAAAGGACAATAATGCGCCATATAATGTTAAATACGGCACATCCCTGCTCTTTCACGCAGCGCAGCTAGGTGGCTTGCCCGTTGTGTTCCGTGAAATAATTATAAATATTCCCCACAATTGTTTTGCGTCAGCTCATGGAAAACTATAAGGGTCTCTGGGGCATATTAACAAGGACCGGTTTTAAAATTGTCGCTGTTTTATCGGCAGGAAACTGCCGATAAAACGGCGATAATGGGCTTGGTAATACGCTCTTGTTAATTCCCCTAGAAGCCCATGTTCTGGTGTTAACATGGGCTTCTATGGGAATTAACAAGAGCGCATTACCAAGCCCATTATCGCCGTTTTATTGGCAGTTTCCTGCCGATAAAACTGCGATAATTTTAACACCGGTCCTTGATAATATGCCCCCCAGTTTCTTAGGGTGACTCACTGTCATATCAGTGGCGTGCAAAGGTGGCAAAGAACTTGAGCTTCAGCTCGTGTTTTCTGTTATACGCCTGCTTGAGTAAACCAATCTTAATTTTCAAGCTTCTGTCGATCACATTGCATCCTGCCAGAAGTGGAAGCGACAGGCAAAATGTTTACCAGCTGGCTGTACCATCCTTTTCATCCTAACTTGCAAAAGGCAAACATCGCTGGCGTTATTTGCACACCAGTAATAAAAAAAGAGAACTGCAAACAGTGTAATCTCTGAACTTTTGCCAGGCGATGTCATGATCAAAATAAAACCGGTTTGCTTGGAGACTGTTATAGCCGGTAGAACAGGCTGCTTGCTACGTCAGCTCACAGACTGACATCACCGCGTGGCAGGGTTATGAAGAGCCAGGGAGAGGCGTCCTGCTTCGAACGCTGCAATAACCTGGCCTCGCGCCCACCTTTCTGGGCGCGTCAGAGACAGCGCAGACCGATTAGGTCTGTCTTTTTTTTTCTTGAGACGTGGCTTGATGATTGATGTTCCAAAATTAGAGCGCAAGGCTACTCTTCCATTTTCCATCCGCCTCAAAGTCTTGCATGCCTTCGACTCAGAATAAATATATCTCTACCCACAATGTGCTGCTACCTTAGTCTGTGACATATTTTACTTTTGTAGCATTTGTGTAGCGCTTTCCTCCACCAAAGATGCCTCAAAGTCCGCTTTCGGGGGGTTGACTGGGTATCGACTCTGTTATGCGCGCACCACTTGCCAGAAACTCAGTTTACAGCTCCATTAATTAATATAGATGCATTTCATACTAATAACGTTTCAATCATGAGTAAGGTTTATTTGTTTTTAATAAGTTTTTTTTCTGGCAGATACCAGATGGCTTGAAAAGTGTTACCTTGTATGTTTATACAAGCGAACTACTTCAATTTTTAGGATTGCTTGTTTAAAAACAAAGGCGCATTGGAGGATTAAATATGAAAATTCAGTTTCTTTTGAAATAACAACTTGAGCAAGAAACTGAAGTCCCTGAGGCTTTCCTTTTTCTTCTTCACTAGTGCGCAGTGGGCCTGCAATGCACACCAGTTTGCAGGCAGCGGAATTTCTAGTTTACTTTAGTTTGTGACATATGTTACTTCTTTGTGGTAGTTGTGTAGCGCTCTCCTAGAGATGGCTCAATGCCCTCCTGAGGGGTTGACTATGTATCGTCTCTGGTCTGCCTGGTTAGCAGAGCGTTGTTATAAGGTTCAGCCTGTGTGCGCTGTTTGGTGCAGGCATGAGGTTCAGAGGTTTGACGGTGACTTTTATCCGTGCATCAGCATGAATTGAGAATGTGAGAGATCGGGCTGCTGTTTGCCGATACATCTTGAAATCTGCGATTCATATTTTTAGGGAACGTCTCTTTACAGAGTAAGAGCTCCAACGCATGTGATTTTTTTTAAGGGGTTATCCCTGAGAGCAGGGTACTCCGCGTTGAGCTTACTCTTTTAGCGGTAGAGTCACACTACACTTATTGTGACGCACCAGTGGCGCATTTTGCTGCCCCCATATTTACAACGACACATAAGGCCACCCGGCGTGGCTTTTCGTGTCCTTGTAAATACGGCCCCCATACATGCAACACTTTGTGTAAAAGGGGCGTGCCAAGGGTGTTGCTGTGGGTGTTCCCATCCAACACCCATGGTTCCGCTGCATTTCTAGGTTTACATGAAATCATAAGCCAGGAAATACGTCAGAGCGCTACACCTCCCCAGGGGAGGCGAAGGAGGCACAACTAGGAGAAATGTTTTAATTTCTCCTTGTTTTTTCCCCTTTCTATGCGTGCTGCAGTTCTATGCGTGCTGCAATCTGCAGCGCGCATAGAAAGAACAAATCATCTCTTGTGATTGTGTGCAGGAAGGTGTCCCTTCCTGCACAAAAACAATCTACCCACAACGCAGGCACCCTTGCTCCATGGTGCAAGAGTGTCTGCATCGGCGCATGGCAGTCAATTGTGCGCGAGTGCAGAGGGAGCACAGGGATCGGTCATATCGTTGTAGATATGACGCATCCTTGTGCTTTGTAAGTGACTCAGTGTGGCGCAGCAAAATGGCTTGTAACACCGTGCTAAGTCACTTTGTTGTAAATAAGACCCACAGTTCTGAATGAAAGGAAATCGGGTGTGCACTATGCATCACCCACTGAGCAATGCAGAGTGCCTAGAAGAGGTGCAGAGTGCCTAGAAGAGATACGTCCTGCAGCTGAAAGCCAGTGCAAGGCAGGGAGGGCCTCGCTGAAGTGGTCGCATCCGCAGCGGTTTTAGGACTTGTTTGGCAGAAATCTTCTGAATTCATTGTTTTCTGGGCATTAGACCCAGAGAGGTTCCAATGCAGAGCACAATGGCATAATGTATTCCTGATACAAAAATATATCCCTCTTGTAAATATTTACTTATCTGGAAGAAAATGGATGGAGGTGTGCTTGTCATTGATTGACGAGGTTGATCAAAACTCAAGGGTGGGGTCACTAAGATGTAACTGACCATATAGGATTAGACTTTGATTTGGGGAGATGATGTTATTCCAGTGCTGTGCGGAAATAGTGTTCCTAAGGGAGACCCAGCTTTATAAGCTTATCTTACCAAGAGAAAAGAAATCTATTTTGAAGTATAGTAAAAGTGGTGTAATGTCATGTTTTAAACCCAAATGTTGGGCTACTTTTTGGAAAAACCATTCCTCACTGGCACATCGTCTCTTCTATTTGCCACCAGGTTCAGAGTGAATTCAATATCAGTAGTAACGTTATCCAGGCGTGAGCGAGAGACGGTAATCCATTCCTGAGTTACTTGGACACGTTCCAGTGCTTCCTTGTGATTCTAGACCTGCTCTACTAATGGACTGGGAATAGCTTATTCATTGGGAAGGGATTTTAAAAACCAAGCAAGGACAGTAGAGAAATAAGGACCTTTTTAAACTGGGGGTAAAACAGGCATCAGACTAAGGTTTTCTTGTAAGCTCCTCCTACTCCCTAGTACAGTCAGTTTGGAGGAAGTTGTGCAGAAGGGTGTGCATTTCAATATCCCTCGAAGTGAAACACACAGCAGAGAAGCCGCCTATTGTTCTCCTTCTGGCTTTCGTGCCAAAGACTTTGCTCAGGTGATGTATGTTCACACCCTTGGTGAACCTGATCTGCTCCTAAGAACATCCAACCGCAGACTGCTCTGTCTCTACCCGCTGGCACTGGGGTCTAATGCTCTTTTGATTATTCCAAGACAAAGGCTAGTGTCCAACGTCTTTGTTAAATTTGTTAACCCTGAAAGTAATTTGGCCTTCGGCCCACCATAAAAAACATCCTCTTGTGTTGCAGAATCCAACACAACAGCAGCCAAATGTACACTTCTAGGTCAGGATCTCCCAGCCTATTGACTCTTTTTGCCTCCACGCCCTATTGTGGGATACCACTACCCAGCGAAGAGTGCCAATAAGCTACCATGGCACCTACTATTGGTCAAGGAACTCAGGTTTTCACTCTTCATACCGTATACTGGCATTCTTTTTATGCCTATGCCAATTCACTCCTCTGATCCTTCATCCTAGCTCTATTCTTTTCTTTCTCTCCCACCCTGCTTACCTTTCTTTGCATTCCAACCTACATGGTATGAACATGCCCACAAGCAATCATTTGCTGGTTCAATACAAGGTTCCGAACAAAACCCAAAATAAATACCAGCATACTTTGATTAGTCTTTATTTTAATTCATATCTCGGGTAGTGGAAAGCGACGTAAACACTTTGGTGCACAGGGGTCTTAGTTCAGCATTTCTTCCTATTGACTAACACTGTCTCTTTTATTTGCCCCATGTGTATATTTTTTCTTTGCAATCTCCTGAGGGTGGTCATTTTAAGAGAGTCCTTCTGTCAGGGTGTAGTAATTCAAGGAGGACTTGTGTTTTAACTAAGTGTAGCTGAATGGGACAAAGTTGGAAAGTACTGTCCATATTTTTGAGACTTTGCACCAATGCTGGCTGCAACCGAAGTAAAGAAAGTAAGTGTTAGAAAGCAGAGTTCTCTCATGTATGCTACTTTATGGTGACACAAAGTACATATCAGTACTTGGGCCCATTGCCAATACCAGTATGTCGCATTTGAAACACTTAATGGTGAAACTAGCAGCTCCTCATATTTGCTGTAATATTTAAGAGAGGCACATAGCTGCTCAGCCGGCAAAGCATTAAGGACAATATAACCCAGTTGATTTCCACATTGAAACGGTTGATGTCTGTTTAGCAACTCCTCAACTTTAAAGTCACAGGCATGGTGCTCAAGCAACTAAAGGATCCACCATGTCTACTTCTTAAGATTGTTCTGCGCCAACCAGTCACAGCATCCCTTCTTCAACCTTGCATGATACACTGTCTACTCAACCTACAAGGCATACGTTTCTTGGGTAGTGGATCTCTCACACACTGGGTTCCACGCTTTGCACAATTCTTGCGAATAGAAAAGGACTTCATGACATTCATAAAGTGGTTGAAAACTCACATGTTGTGTCAAACCTTGAGTCTGAAATATCTCTATCTGGCTCTCTTGACCTCTATTGTGTATTTATTTTTCTGTATTAGACAAATCATGCCATCGTATAGCACTTTCACGAGGCGGCGTTAGCTCTCTCTGAAAGCAATAAACATCACACATTGTTAGTAGCATGGATGCACAACCGCCATGTAGCAGCCACCATAGCCATCCCAGAGTACCCACTACAATTCGGGTAGCTCGAAGCTGGCCACAAAGAAGGCTTTACCAAGTACTTAGAAGGAATAGACTTTAGACGGTGTTAATGGTGTTTAATATATAGGCTTTAGGAGGTGTTAATAGTGTATGATCTATTTGGAAAAATCCTATTGACTAAAAGAAACAAAGTCACCATAAAAATGAAATTTCCTCAATCTTAAATCAGCTTTTACTGACAAACCTGAAAAATAAGACTGAGAAGCAAAGAATTTAGATTTTTTTTTTTTACAGAGTTTTATATTGCGCAAACTTGACCCGAAGGTATCGGGTATCAGAGCGCTTTACATAGCACCAGTTGTGTTACATGAGGACGCATTCATTTTTGTTAGGCACAGGGAGATAAAGTGATTTGCCCAGAATCAAAGGTTGTTCAGCGTCATTGCCGAGACTCAAACTGGGTTCCCTAGATTCGAGATCGACCACCCTAGCAGTTAGGCCAACTCATTGTGTAGACTTGCATGCCAACACAGAGTGCATTTGTCAATGTGCTATGGCCAGCTTCCTGAGACATCAAATCAACATATGGGGTTAGATCTTTAACACTAGGTCTGGCACATGCTCTTGCTATTATAGAGGTATTAGTTATAAATCGGAGTAATATTAGGAATAATCAACGTGGTCGAATTATTCATATTTTTCACAATGCTAATAATGTTTATAACAATGATGCGTCAGACACAAGCTAATCTTTAAAGTAATACATTGCGAAAGAACAGCTTCTCCAAGCACAGCATCATCCGTAAAGTGCTCTGAGCATAATGCTTACAGAGGTTATGTGAAGTCACTGGGACCGCCTTCCGATGTGACTAACATATTACGCAGGAAAGGCATGGAAGGCATGGAACGGGGGCACCAGCGCCCACCCTCTCGGCGTAGCTTCCCTTCCGGAGCAGCCTGTGCACACGGCCCACGGGGAACTGGAGGCCGGCCCTGGAAGAGCGTGTCTTGGCCTTGGCGCGGGCCTTTCCTCCCTGCTTTCCGGCACAATATGCATTAATGTCTTTTGAACTAGAAGGTCCCCGGTTTTCATAACATTTAGCAATGTAGTATGTTATCCATTTGGTCATTTATTTAGCAAAAAGAAAAGTTGCATATTTACAATCCTTTTCTCCACCTTGGGACTCTTCATCATCCATATAACCTATTGTAACAGTGTGGGTTGGGATGATGCTTTAGAAGGTGTTATTGGTGTATGATATATAGGATTTAGGAGGTGTTAATGGTGTAGGATGTATTTGGAAAAAGACTAGCCATGGTATGTTGATTGAATGAGAAAACCTTTTTTACCACAGTCTTGAAGTCATTAAGTTTGGTAGAGTCCCAGATAGACCTGGATATTTCGTTTAAGAGAGTGGCTCCAGCCTTGGTCAAACCTTTGCTGGCAACTCGTTTCCAATACTATTTGCTGATGGAACTTTTTGACTCAAGAGAAGGTTGTAAGTTTCTGAGAAATAGAAAATAGACAGACTTTGATGGGGTATTTTGGTGTTTGGTAGGGCATTGATTTCCAATTGAATTGGTGGTGTTCATCTTGATATATGATCCAGTAAGAAGCTAGTTCTATGTAAGGCGTGATCTGGAGAGAAGCGTATGTTTTTTCAGTACGATGATGATTCTGATAACTTTGTTTTAAATAGCCTGCAGTTTTGAGAATAGGGGCAGGAATTCATTGGAATAAACTGTGGAACAGTATAGTGCTATGGATGGTATAGCATGGGTCAATACAACCTTGTGGAAGACGCCTGGTAATATTGGCAATATTTTGAGCGCTTTTGTCACCACTTTTAATTGTTGGGTAAATGAGAACTCAGGGTCATTCACTCTAAGGTTATCTGCAGTTTTAGTAAGAGCATTAGGAGGCTCGAAACTTATCAACCAATTAAAAGAGATTTTTGTAAGTTTTCTTGTTCCTAGAACCCGAATCACAGTCTTTTTGTTTAAGGCAAGGATAGATTCTGTCCATTCACGCTTGTCAGTCTTTTAGACATGGGGGACGCAATGACGCATATTGCACCAGGGCTGTCTTGTTGACAACTTAGGGCATTTTGAGTGCAGTGAGCGCATATTTCAAACCGTGGCAGAATACTGCATTCAGGTCTGCCAGAGGTGAAATCATATTGTAGTGTTATCTTACATAAAAAGAGCAAGCATGGTCCCATTATGAACATCATGAAAATTCCCATGATTGAAACCATCACAGGATCTTCAGATCTTTATCATTATTCACCACCTGTCCAGCAGTCACAAGCAGCAATCCTATCTATTGTCAGCAATAGATAGAAAAGTAGAACAAATGTGCCTTTAATGGAACCGAATTATTAGACAGATTTGTTTCTCTCATGAGTATGCTTTGGAATAAGTGTGAACAATGGGATGGCCACCTCCCGTTATGTCACTAAGAACACTCTGTCCAGTCCTGGGCATTTGTGTTATAGAATAATGTATTATAGATGTTGTAGTCTTGTTTTCCTTATATTAAATTAACTAAATTAACATAACTGAAATCAATGATTTGTAGGTGAGAAACTTGCAGACACTGCAGACAGTGTCCTTGGCCCCCAGCGCCATGAAAACGTATGGTGTACGTGTGCATTACAAGAACTTTTAACATGACATAACATAACATAGGGCTATTGAGTGAGGTGGTCACCCGCGCCAAAAGAGTAATGTTTCCAAACCAAGGGGCATATTTACAAGCCCCTATCATCACCAGAACGTCACTTTTTCTAATGTTGTGGTGGTGATAGGGGCTTTGCCTTATTCACAAGGCAGTGGTAAGCCACTTAACATGGCTTAACTCTGCCTTGTGATTAAGGCCCCCTTTCACACTATACTTAGAGTGAAAGAGGTAGGCAAGAGGTGTTGCAGTGGGTGTTCTGCCACAACACCCATTTATTTTGACGCTGCCCCATATTTACAAGGGCAGCGCCAAAATTAAGACCAGGGAAAAACCTGGCCTTAAACAGGCGCAACGAGGCGAAGTGTTTCATTTCGCCTTGTTTTTGCTGTTTCTATGTTTGCTGCGTTCTGCAACACACTAAGAAACCGCAAAAAGGCCATTGATTATATATGTGCAGGAAGGTGACCCTTCCTGCACATTATCTATTAATAAAAAAAATACGTTTTCCAACGTCTATGTGTGCTGCATTAAGCAGCACACATAGAAATGTCAAAATGCCATTTCAGATTGTTTATGTGCAGGAAAAGTAACCTTCCTGCACATAAACAATCATCCCATACAACGTAAGCACCCTTGCACTATGGTGCAAGGGTGTCTGCATTGGCACTAGGCTGCTAAAATTAGCGCCCGCGCAGACGGAAACGTAGGGCTGCACCATATCCTTGTAAATACAGTGCAGCCCTGCATTTTGAAATTGGTGGAGCACTGCGTTGAGCCAAGGTGGCTAACGTCGTGCTCTGCCACTTCCTCGTAAATATGCTGCCAAAGTAGCACATTTTTTAGTTGCTGTACAGCAAACCTCTAAGGGCCCGATCACGACTTTTGGTGGTGCAGGGGTGGGTGGCACGTTGCATTGCGTCACTGCACTGCATAGAGTCACAGCTGCCTGCCCCCCAAATTAAAACTTAAAAGTGGCCTGGCGGATGAGCGTATGGCGGCTGCCACTGTGGTGCCCCCTTCAAAGGCGGCGGTGCCTCTGGAACAGGCACTGCACTCGTTACTCCATACAAGGTTCCTGCACGGCATGGACTCGAACGTCCATGACATGCAGGAACTGGTGGGCAGGCACACAGGCTGGTACATGTTATGCCCCCCAGGGTGCATCCACATGAAGTGGAACCGACATGAAAATCGTGCCGGAGAGGAAACTCGTAATATGCTTGGGGGTACCACAACGTCCTGCAAAGCAAATTGCGGCCACTGACCACCGCACCACCTCCAGGGAATGGAGGTTCCCTGGCAGCTTCTGCGGTCCCATGGCGGTCCGACCCCCCAAGTCATAATGGGGTGGGCGGACAGCCAGTACTGGGGTGGATGGATCGCAACTGTTGTGCAGCCTCGAGTCTGGCGTTCATCGGACTGCCAGACACGTAATTGGGCCCTTAGAGAGAGATAGTCACTAGTACCATCCTATGAAATGAACCTTCGAGATCTCTGACAGTGCACACTTTGAGTTCTACTAACAAAATCTATTTCAGGAAACAATAGGTTTCCCAGTTTAGATAATGATGCACAAAACCTGAACTACTTAATGTTACAAATACATATCTAGAAGCGCTCACTCTTGTAGTTTTATCAAGATGGTTCAAGGAGATTTCACTGCAAGGTGTTCACCATCACACTCATAGCACGGGTGACCTTCCAATGGCTTTGCATTTTTTGTTTATAAAGGCTGTTCCCACTCTGATGCTTGATAACTGCGATGGAAGTCCTTTGTGGTTCACCACAGCAGTGCATAATTTATTTTTCTGTCTGAATCTGATAGGTAAAATTGAGGCTGGTCAAACAGTTTTGGAGCTGGGCAGTGATCTGGAACAAATCTGGAACTGGCACTGAAGCCAGCCTCCATTCTGCAGCCTACCTCCTTTTCTCCTGCCAGAGAATTTTAATGAAGGCTCCTCAGACAACTTCTTCTCTCCTCATGCAAATCCTTTTTAAAGTATCGGTGAAGGAAGCAATTGTAAGGTGGTGCTGGCTTCATTTTAACCAGCATTAGAAACAATGGAGTAGCCACATGCCAATTGAGATATTACTTCAAAGTGTGCTGTATATCAAGAACAAGGCGTGCTTGCCAAGCCACTGAAGGTGGTTTGCAAAGCTAACTGGACAGAAACCAGATTTAGCCACATGAAAGTCAGAAGTAACTTTGGTTAAAAATGTTTGATGAGCATGACACATAATATTCTACCTTTAAAATATTGTGTATGACTCATCTACTGAGATTGACTGACTTTTACTCATTCTGTGAGCAGACGTAATGTCTTTTAACAATACTGCTTTCCAAAGTAAGGGTTTTGATTTATCCATGGGTTAGAATTTTTTACCCATTATTTTCATTTAGACCTCCTTGATTTCCCAATCTGCATCTTGTTTCCAAATCTGAGCTACACCTTATAGAAATCATAGCTAATGACAGGTGTCACAAAGAAAAACATTTGCTTCAGATTATAACTGTAGGAAGTATTGTATGAAAATGGCAAAGCTAATGGTAACTCTTCGTGCAAGTTGCATGTTGCATAAAGTGTGGTAATGTAGGGCCAGATGTACGACCATTCACTTTTGCGAGTCGCAAATTCCGTCCAATTGCGACTCGCAATATGCGACTCGCAAAAGTGAATGTACAACAGTGTTTCATATACTGTTTGCGATTCCCAATGGGGTCGAAAATTGCATGCCTCATTAATATTCATGAGGAAAGCGCAATTTGCGACCCCATTGTGAATCGCTAGCCCTCCCAGGGATGGTGGCCTGCTGGGGTCAGCAGACCACCATTTCTGTGACTGCTTTTTTAAATAAAGCAGTTTATTTTTTAAATGTAGCCCGTTTTCCATAAAGGAAAACGGGATGCATTTCAAAAAGAAAAATTAAACTTTTCAGTTTAATTTTTTAAGGGCAGGCAGTGGTCCCTGGGACAACTGCCTGCTCTTAAAAATATTTTCACAAACACTCACAAAGGGGAAGGAGTCTCCTGGGGACCCCTTTCCATTTGCAAGTGGTTTGCCACCTACTTGAAGTAGGTGGTACACAGCAAGTGTTTTGCAGCAGCAAATGCGGTTGCAAAAAAATAGTACATTGCATTGAGACTTGCTATTAGAAAGAGACGCGCCTTCCTAATTGCGAGAGTCGCACACACTATTTTGCGAGTCAGTGACTCGTAAACTAGTGTTTGTACATGCCAGGACCTTTTATTGCAGTCACAAACGGGCCGATCTCACGTTTGCCACCTCAAAAAATGGTTGTACATCTGGCCCTTAGTCTCCTATTTTGGATTGAACTGAACAAATCCTTTTTAGGTCTTGCCTAAGGCACCGCATGCTCTGTCTCTTGCATGACTTTTGTTAACTTACATGTTGTTTAGAGGCAAACCATTGCTTATCAGTCATTGCCTTCATTGTCACTCTCATTTGCTTACTTAATATTTGCCAGGTTTGGGGCGTGTCTAGCAACTGATGAAAATGGCCGCACATTGAGTCGGCTTGCTAGCTGCCGGTAACGTATCCCCAGCAATCCAGCAAACACAGTATTACCCCGAGACTTAAAGGGCCTTTATATCCCCTTCTTGCCATCATTCTGTGTGCTGGAAAAGTTGTGAGGTGGAGCAGATGATGCATCAAGAAAAGTCTAAGGTGGCGCATAGGGATCTAGAGGAGTGAGGGCCTGCAGGGATGAACCTCGCAGCCTACATGTAGAAGCACCACCCCCCTCAGACACAAGACAGGGGTAGGTTGGTGGTATGGAGAGTGGTGACAGAGGTGTCTGTGAGTGCTAGAATTGAGCAGCTGCTGACCCGTGCGACAAGACTGTGACCTGGCAGCTGGTGTGATTGCAAAGCATTAGAGTTGACAATGCAGACATAGGGGCCGAGAGGGCTGTGCCTGGCTGCCGATCCCACATCGGAGTGATGTAGTGCTCGGTATTGACTCCCCCAACAATTCCTGTGGGATCAGTGGGAGCCGGGATGTGCAGGTAAACCCGGAGGTGCTCCTGGGTGCCTGTGGGACCAGATTGGACACATAAGAGCTTTGTGTGGGCTGAGGGCTGTTGATTAGTATTGTTGCCGGGTGGGGGGAGCGTCGGGAAAATATGGGTCAGTTGGGCTGTGCTGAATACTGTGGTACCATGGAAGAAGATGTATGATATTCAATGAGGCACTGGTTCTTTTTCTACTAACCTAGTGGGATTAACAAACTCGGTCTGAGAATCCATATCAGATTTCATAGTGGCAGAGCTAACCTTCCCCATCATAAGTTCTCTGCAAGTTCGGGCAGTGGGTGGTTTTTGATGCTTGTAGCAGGTTAGCAGGGTGGGGGGTTACAGGTGTTCATAGAACTGTTGATGTTAATTGTTGCTATTGTTGGTTTGACTAAATTGCTCAAGGACACCACAGTTGGGGATAAAGGAGCTAGAGTGAGTGACAGGATACAGAGTAATCCACATAAAGCATGTTCCATGTGAGCACTGCATAGAAGATTCTAACTTGACACTACATTGGGGGATCAATCGCAGAATGAGCTGAATATTTGGACTGCGAATGTAAATGGTTTGGACAATAAGATTAAGCTTACATTGGTGCTTCAGCATTTATGTTGGCATGCCCCAGACCTCGTACTACTCCAAGAAACGCATCTTAAAGAGATCCAGTATAAGGCACTGGACAGGTTTGGCTACTCATTGGTGGCACATGCGGTCTACACCACAGACTCCAGAGTAGTGGGAATCCTACTCAAGGAGTCCCTACCATTCATACTGCGGAACACATGGCACAATCTCCAGGGTAGACATGTGGCAATATCTGGAATATAGGAAGGCGAAACACTAAATATATCTTCTATGTATGTTCCTCAGCACTTACATGCGATGAACCTGTTAGATGTTAGTGCCTTATTATTAAGCCTGGGCGGTAAATTCCGTTCCGCTCGCAGAATTTGCGGAATTTGGGTAATTTCGCATTCCGCAGAGAACGCAAAATTGCCCAAAATTCTGCGTTCCATGATTTCGCGAAATGTTTTGCTTGTTCGCGTTCTCAAATGCGGGTTCGCCAGATACTTCCCCCGAGCACACAAACAGCGATTGCAACCAGTAAAAAGCATTGCGAACGAGCAATTCCACGTGTTCGCGGAATTTCTGCGTGTTCGCTGAGATTTTTTACCGTTTCGCTGAGATTTGCGAAACGCGATTACGCAAATTCCACCTACCCCTACTTATTATTTGATATGCCTGTGGGAACCCTAGTTTTGGGAGGAGACATGAATGCTGTGGTAGAATCTGGGTTGATAGAGAGGCTGGGGCCAACGTGTTGAGTGAGAGGGGATCCTGTGACACTTCAAGAAGGCTATGGGTATGGTAGAACTTTGGAGGTTACATCACCCAACATAGAGGCAGTATTACAATTATTCTGCACCACAGAGTAGTTTCTCCCATCTGCATTACATTTTTACCCATCATAAGGGCGAGGGGAGATTCCGGTCAGTGACAAACTCTGCAAGCAGGGCATCTCGAACCACTCCCTTGTGGGAGTACTACTAAAAAAATCAGAAAGAGAGTTTGTGCTGCCCCAAAAAACAGATCCATGGTATTTGAAAGATGGGGGCCTCAAGGAGAAGCTGAGGGAGGGAGCAGGGACATACTTTGCTGAAAACCAAGGGTCTGTGAGTTCTGTCTGTGTCCTGTGGGAGGCTTTCAAGGCTGTTTTGAGAGGCCAGGCTAAGGCACTAGTAGGTGGTACAAAGGAAGGACATAGACTTAGATAATACAGCATTGAGATTGATATCGTGGCAATGAAAACTAGAGCCCTGACTGAAGGCACGGCTGAACGTAGACACCAGCTGCATCTCCTGCAAGAAGACCTCAGAGCATTGGCGGAGAATAGCGATGACTATATGATGTTGGAGGCAAGGCTAATAAGCTATTGGCCTGGCTGGAAAAAGAGATAGAGACCAATCCTTGGTACTGGAGGTGATAGATAGTAAAGGAAACTCCACGAACAACTAGAGCATCCATAGCAGATGCTATCTTGGGCGGCTCCTCCGTTTGAGCTGAGGAGCTTCGCCCCACATTCCAGAGCTGAAAAATAAAATGGTAATAAAATTCATTTATTGACATTTTATTTTTGTAGCAACCAACCCATCCTAAACGGAGTGACAGGACGGATGGGACCAGTGCTGCCGAGTGGCAGCAGGGAGCTGTGCATTTTAAAATGCGCATGTCTATTTGGCCGTCAGTCTTGTAATGCCCAGCCAGACATGCACATTTTAAAGTTCTCTAATGTACCTCTCTTAGACAGCTAGGTTAGAGTAAACGCATGCCTCCAGTGCTCTTGAGAGCGAGGCCGCTTTAACCAACTCTGGCGCTGCTCTTATGCTGGTGAGAGCAGCGCCAGGATTGGTTAGGGTAGTTGGCGGGGTCGTGCTGAAAAGAGACCACTTGGTGGAGGAGGTCGCGCTTGAAGGTGAGTTTTTTATTTTTATTTTTAGTGCGCCCCCCACCCTTCCACCCACCTTCTGCCCTCGGTACATGGCAGCACCACTGGATGCATTTGGTGACTATTATGAGGATCCCTATGCATCCAAGACTTCTAGAACCACAGCTGACTGTTGCTTTTTTGGAAGAGATTACTCACGAAACACTTAAAAATTAGGGGACTTATTTATAAAAACTGTTGCATCGCTGCATGAAAATTACGATGCAACAGTGTTCACTCCTCCTTGCAACACCATTGATGCACCGTATTTAATGTACAGCGCATCATGTTGCAAGGAATGACAGATACGTCAGCATTTCTGACATATCTGTCGGCGCAAAGCTGATGCATTGCTGGCCTTGTGTCGTAAGCGTGACGCAACTTCAGCAATGCGTGGGGGAGGTCTATCTTTAATGCACTGTGTCACTCTTACGCCTGCCATGAGGCAGGCGTAATGATTTGATGCGGTGGCCTGCTAGGAGTGTTGCAGTTAAATCTCGTAGAATTCACTCGCCCCTCCTACGAGGCTTTGTGGCTTGGGAACGCCCACCCTGCATACATTATACCTGAAGCTAGTATAATGTGACGGTGGGCTTTACAATGTGATGCATCTGCCTAGAAGCGTCACCTTGTAAATATGCTGCAACGTGGCACATTGTTTACGCTGTCGCTGCATCACAAAAAGTGGCACAACGGGGCTCATAAATAAGCCCCAAGGAGAGAGGTGCATAGGAGGCTGACTTGACTGAAGAGGAACTCGTGGTACTTGTGGTAGCATTGCGTGATTTGCAGTGTGGGAAGGCGGCAGACCAATGGCCTGCCAGTAGAGTTATATAACGGGGTAATAGACTAGAGGCTCCACAAATATTAGCCATGTTCCAGGAGGCATGCAAAAGAGGTTGTTTGCCAAAAGACCAACAAATTGCAACAATAGTAATCATACAGAAAAAGAGCAAGCCACCAACCAACTGCGTCTTGTAAGGGCCTACATCCTTGCTCAATGTAGAGGCTAAGGTGTTGGCCAAAATATTGGCAAATAGATTTCGTGCTATTATGTCTATTACACATCCTGACCAGTCGGGCTTTATGCCACATAGAAGCACCTGGCTTAATTTGCAGCGTTTATTTGGAGTGCTCAATAAAAACTTTACAACTGAGGGCAGACCAGACGATAGTAATGTCTCTTATCAAATTCGATACTCACCTTTCCTGTAAAGCTCAGATCTGCCAAGTCTCCTCGGCTTGCTTTTGGCAATTAAAAGCCTTGCTGAAATGTCTACACTTCCTCCCCATGGACTGTTGGAAGACTGTAGCCAATGCAATGGTGACATCAAGATTAGACTATGCTAATAGCCTGTACCTGGGTCTTCCTGCCTATTTGACCCATAGACTGCAGGTTGTTCAAAATGCGGCAGCCAGACATATCTGAAATGTGCCATTTCATCACCACATCTCCCCCCACCTGAGGAGCCTTCATTGGCTGCCAGTACCTAAAAGGATAGAGTTTAAGGCACTTACCATCGCCTTTAGAGCAACCAGAGATAGGGGTCAGCTGTACTCAGAGACTCCGGAAACACCAACAAGCAAGGACGCTCAGGTCTAATCTTCGGTAGAAAAGGGGGTGGGGATGGACGGAGCATCTGAATCAATCAAACACTCACACCCAGTCAAAAGATCTGGGTTTAATCCATCACCGTTCTTTAGCCCACTCTGCCACCCCAGTTCAGACATGGCTATATGCAAATCAGTCTGACCCTGTGCCTCATGGGAACAGTCCAGCCCGAACTGCCAAGCAATGTCTTCCCTGGACCGGAAACAAGCTTCCGAGGACCGGTTTCTGGCATTCCAGCCGTCTTCAGCCCGGGACAAACCCGTGCACGAAGCCGGGACACACCCATGCAGGGAGCCGGGGGCAGGGCTGCTGAGAACTAGGATCCGGAAGTTGGATCCGGTGTGCGGATCCAGAGAGGCGGGAGCCACGGAGCCCGGAGGGAGATCCCCGGGGGAGATGGGGTAAGTGCGAATGCTGGGGGTGCAGCGCAAGAAGTGCTGCATGGGGGGGCTTAAGTGCTCAGCTTACAAAGTGCCAGTGGGCAGAGCCCCGGAGGAGATGGTGCGCGTGTGCCCGATGTCAGAGGACTGGGGGGGTCCCATTGGGTCCAGGAGTGCCCGATCTGTTCAGTTTAAGTGCCAGGGAGCAGAGCACGAGGGTGGGGTGAGTGAGATCGCTGGGGGGGTCCAAGAGTGTTTGAAAAAATATCTGAAACAGCTGAAACCACAATACACAGAAGCAGCGAGCATTAGTTCTCTCTTTTCTCTTTCAGAGCCGGCCGTCTGAGACGGCCTCAGCCTGACTTGCTGCTGGCGTAAAAGGTTTATCATCTTCTTTATGGGGCCATCTGTTTGGACCCCTAAAGAAGATAAGAAACCTTTTACCACAGCAGTATGTCAAGGAAGCCAGTCCAAGTGGGACGGCTTCAAAAGAGAAAAGAGTACGTCACAATCACCTCTTTTCCAATGGCGGGCCACCGTTTAGCATGAACGGTGACACCAGCCAATGGAAAAGAGGGGCGGGGCTTAACCTTGCTAGTGAAACGTACTCTATATCATTAAATCTCGCCAGCGAGACTGCGCATGTGCGCAGCCTATGCTAGCTGAGACCTAAAAAACAATGGGCAAGAAAACGGATAACTGGGGTGGGTAGCAGGAGCTGGGGCATGTGCAAGGACAATGGAAGGTGGACAGGAGAGGCTGGGGCAAGCACACAGACAAAGGAGGGTTAGGTGAGGCATCTGGGGCAAGCACACGGACAACAGAGGGAGGGTGTGGGATAGGGCCTGGGCGAGGAACAACGAGGGGGGAAAGTGCACGAGGGAGGCAGTTGAGAAACACATGCACTCTCAGAGTGTCTAAACAAAAAACAAAAAAGTATCACCTGAAAAATGAGCAGTGGAAGAACACATGTAATGTGTCCATGGTCCAAGGGCAGGACAAACACATGAAGAGAAAGGAAGCCTAGAGAGACTGGCAAATCTTTTTTTTAACACTTTTTATTAAAAATCATGCTTATCATACAACATATGCACTCAAGTTATGTCATATATCATATTACATACATGGCATTTTTGAGAACAGTGACAGCCAAACTAGGACATAGATCCTAAGTAAGAATAGCGCTTTGACAGCCCATCATACTTTACATCACAGGCTACCCGCCCTCAACCAGAGTATGGTGTCATCCATCTCCTGGAATGTGTTCCCAACCCGTCAGTACCCCCTATATGTCTGCCTGCCCCCCCATACCTCCTCCCATTTCTTGGGATAGCTCCAACACTGATACACCACCTTTTCAGCACTCTGACACCATTCTGAATTGAACTACCAATCTGAGAGGCTTGGTGGGTCAGCACTCCCCATATTCTTGCAATATTTCGCTTGGACAGCCCCGCAGCTAGTCTCAGCCATTTTGTCTGAAATTTTATCCAAGATTCATCTCCCGACATCGATAAGAGGAGCCATTCTGCATCCAGTGCGATCTCAGCAGAAAAACCCGGGACATAACCGCAGTGACCCCCTTCCAGTAGTCTTGTATCACTTGGCATTCCCACAGGGTATGAAAGAAAGTACCTTCCTGTCCACACCCCTGGAGACATGACGATGTGGGTGCCCTCCCCATCCTGGCCAATCGGGAACTATGGAATATCCTGAATTGGACTAGTCGAAACCCAGCCCGTATTGTTATTTCACGCGGGCTCTGAATTGCCTCCACCTAGTCATTATCTTCAAAATCACCCAGATCCCCAACACAGACTTCCCTCAATGCAACCAATGGATCAGGATAATTATTAACGAGCTTTCAATAGATAATGGTAATTGCCTTGTCCGGGAAGTGCTCTGTTAGGAGACGATCCTCCAGAAGTGTCACCTCCAGGAGCTGCTCTCCTTCTAGTATGTGCCCCAACTGTAGATGTGTCTAGCGTTCTGAGTCTGCAAGCTCAAACTCTTGACTAAGGGCCTCGTATGTAATAAAAGCCCGGTCTCCTAGGTGTTCAATACCTATTAGTTCCCATCTCACAAAACCCTTGGATGTCCCAATCTCATGGAGTTGGTCGCTGATCTCCAGTTGAGGGATGTTGGTGAGTTGACGCTCCAGCCTGGAAACCTCGTAACCTACCTCCATACTCGAACAACTGTTTGAGTGTGGTCTGGCAGTCCTCGCTCCCTTCCCCTCCGGTAGAGGATTGCTTCAAGACCACTTTGACCCATCACACCTCAATCTACTCTATACACAAGTTCCTGGCTATCTGTGAAAACCCAGTTGGTAACCACTACTAGAGCTTGGTTGCTCAATAGTACTTGATTAGATCTGGAACCGCCAGCCACCGCTCTGTAGTTGGACAGCGTGATGCATGGTGATCCCCCTTCCACACCAGTGAGCTGACTTCATGGTCAACTTTCTGGAAGAGTTGTGCGTGACCCTATAAAGGGAGTTTTGGAGCATGTATATAAGGCGTCAGAGTGTACTCATCTTATATAACGTGACTCTGCCCACCAGGGACAATGGAAGCGTGCCCCAGCGAGCAACATCCCTCTCAGCCTTTCCAATTGCGAGAGAAGGTACTTACGTATAAAATCCTGAGTGTGTCGAGTGATAGATATCCCGAGATAATAAAACTCCTCCCTCACCAGAGGCACTGTACAGTCTCAGGAGAGTTGTGGGTTGTCACCTGAGAGGGGGAAAACCAGCAATTTGGTTCAGTTAATTTGATAGCCCGAATAGCTGCCAAAATGGTCGAATATGTGCAGGATTCTGCTAATGGAGATGGCTGGATTGGTCAAGTAAAGTACGATGTCACCAGCGTACATCCCAACCCCCACCACACCTCACCACCGCACCAGCGGATCCTACCATATCCAGCCGCAAGTGATTCAAGGGCAGCCCAAATGTCGTAGGGAAAGAGGGCAGCCCTGTCTTGTGCCCTTCTGTAGGGCAAACACTAAGGAAGCTGCACCATTAACACATACCCTGGCCAAAGGCTCCTGATAAAGGAGCCAGGCCCATCCACGGAATTTGGGACCGTACCCTAGCTATGCCAATGAAGCAAACATATAATTCCACTCCATGCTGATGAATGGCATTTTAGCATCTAGAGTCAAGTCAAGTCAACTACACTTGTAAAGCGCACTGCTATCTCCGACGGAGGTGTCCCGGCGCTGACAGCAGAACCTGCAGAGGAGGGAGAGAGAAGAACTGCATGTTAGGGGCAGGCAGAAAGCCAGGTCATCAGCACTTTCCGAAATCCTTGTTCAGTCTCTAACTTCCGAAAGTGGACCGGCATAGAGTTCCACAGGGATGCGGTTCTCACTGAAAAAGCTCTGCCCCCAATCCTGGGTTTAGAGAAGCGAGGGATCCAAAGAAGTTGCTGAAGATTAGACCTGTGCAAAAACCATAGCTGATGGACAGAATGCAGAACAATGTCATACATTCACCCCAGTACAGAGATCTGGGCCTAAATCCATCGGTTTTTTTGCACTCCACACCCCCCCAGTTCAGACATGGCCATATGCAAATCAGTCTGACCCTGTGCCTCATGGGAACAGTCCAGCCCGAACTGCCAAGCCATGCCTTCCCTGGACTGGAAACAAGCTTCCGAGGACCGGTTTCTGGCATTCCAGCCGTCTTCAGCCCGTCTTGCTTGAATCCAGTGGTGTGGAGAGCATGGGACTCGCGTCTGATTATACCCATCCCACTCGGGGTGACAAATGCAAAAACCATAGCTGATGGACAGAATGCAGAACAATGTCATACATTCACCCCAGTACAGAGATCTGGGCCTAAATCCATCGTTTTATTGCACTCCACACCACCCCAGTTCAGACATGGCCATATGCAAATCAGTCTGACCCTGTGCCTCATGGAACAGTCCAGCCCGAACTGCCAAGCCATGCCTTCCCTGGACCGGAAACAAGCTTCCGAGGACCAGTTTCTGGCATTCCAGCCGTCTTAAGCCCGGCTTGCTTGAATCCAGTGGTGTGGAGAGCATGGGACTCACGTCTGAGCATACCCATCTCACTCGGGGTGACAAATGCAAAAACCATAGCTGATGCACAGAATGCAGAACAATGTCATACATACGCCCCAGTACAAAGATCTGGGCCTAAATCCATCGTTTTTTTGCACTCCACACCACCCCAGTTCAGACATGGCCATATGCAAATCAGTCTGACCCTGTGCCTCATGGGAACAGTCCAGCCCAAACTGCCAAGCCATGCCTTCCCTGGACCGGAAACAAGCTTCCGAGGACCGGTTTCTGGCATTCCAGCCGTCTTCAGCCCGGCTTGCTTGAATCCAGTGGTGTGGAGAGCATGGGACTCACGTCTGAGCATACCCATCCCACTCGGGGTGACAAATGCAGAAACCATAGCTGATGGACAGAATGCAGAACAATGTCATACATTCACCCCAGTACAGAGATCTGGGCCTAAATCCATCGTTTTTTTGCACTCCACACCACCCCAGTTCAGACATGGCCATATGCAAATCAGTCTGACCCTGTGCCTCATAAACCTTACTAAGGAGCATATTTGGGTCTCAGCGTGTTGTCTTGATATTGCGAAAGAAGACTGTGGATATATATATATATATATATATGCATATATATGCATATGCATTTATATATATGTATGTGTATATATACATATATAAACATATATATACATCTGCAAATCTATATAAATACAAATATGAATGCATGCATACATATACATATATTCATACATATGGATGTTATGTACATGAAAGGTGGAAAAACACTAATAAAAGCAAAGCTAAAAAGCCACCTAATTACAAACAGAATTGCTTTAACTTAAATGAGGGCGAGACCTATTGCATTTTCAATGCTTGTTTTCTTGATCAATCACTCTCACTTGTCCTCTCCATACCAGCATCCTTATCTTCTAGCCCTCCCTCTCTCTGTGTTGCTTAAGGGGATCACATGGCAACCAATAAAAAGAGAATGCTCTGACCATATCATACCATTTAAAAGAAATTAGCTTTAGCCATGCTGCACAAAAGCAGCACTGCTGTACAACACTCGTGACTGTGACCGAATGTTCACTTTATCTTCATACAGACACAGAAGAATTTTTGGCAAGCACAGCAAGTTGAGTTTACCAACCAACAGCATCCAGTCACTAATACAGTGAATGTTGGAAAAATAATAATGTCGGCTGAATTCACTGACTGATTTGTACAGACAAATACAGACAGAAAACAATGTGTCCCGTCTCTATTTATTTTCAAAAGTGGAAAAATACAGAGAAATTGTGAGTCTTGTGTTTCATGAACTTCAGGCAAAAGCTGATCAGATAGACAGCATGTGAAGGTTAAAAAACAGGATGAGATTTCCTGAAATTCAGGCATATGTTAACATATATCTGTAGTATAACACTAATATGTACCTGTGGGTATAGTGTGTTGTTATATGTGGCTGCTTAATTTGCTAAAAGGCCTCAGGCATCCACATATGAGGGCATGTCTACGAGTTAAATATATGTGGAAACATACCATTTTACAACTTAATTTATCCTTAAAACACAAAATAAATATGGATTAATAAGAATAAGATGGCCAAAAAATAAATATGGATACATACAGATGGCAAAGTTAAAAAATATAAATGCCACAAAACCAGGAGCCCTAATCATAATTTGTTTAATGATTCTTCTTATTTGAGTCTTTTGATGCCTACACACTGATAATTCCAGCACCATTCTCCTCATACACTATATTGATAAAGAGAGCATTCAGTCACAGTCAAGAATAAAGCATGGGGTCTCACAGGCAATTTTTGGTATGGTAACATGCCATTTCATTATTTCGTTTTTTAGCTTCCTCAAGTGAAGAATAGTTATGCTTTATATTATACAAATAAAACGAAATTTCCCCATATGAAGGATAGTTTTTGAGAAATGCATTGGAATTTGTGCCACAAAAATGTAGTCTTTATTTCCCTATGATGAAGCATATGGAATATGGACAGAACAATTCACTTTTATGAATACAGAATGAATTATACAAAGCAAGAAAACATCTGGAAAAAATAAGTTTACATAAATTAATACTAGTTGATTGCCCCTCCTATCCAGTGCGGTTTGCGGTTATAATTATTTCTCAGTTATAGCAACTTGAATTGAAAATAATAAATGTTGTCACAAAATGCACCGATAGAGGGCACCACTAAAGATGCCCTGTATCCTGTCTTCTCTTTAAAACCCCCTGAGATCCCTTCGGGGAACTCATCAGACAGAACAGCCAAATGCGTGTACTATTGTATTGTATTATAATTGCATTTATATAGAGCTTACTACCCCTGAGGAGGCGCCAAAGTGTTATCTCGGCGAGTATCGTGCTCCCCTAGAACCCATAAAGGATTTTTTTTAAAAGATTTATTGCCATACAAACAGTTTACACAGCTATGTGCCTACAACCCTGAGGCCGGCAGCGTTTCCAGTGTTCCTCTATATACATTTAACACAGCCTTCAAGCCGACATCCCTGGGGCCCGACAGCGTTGTAAGATTTGTTCTATTTGGATATTGTGCTATAAAGGATGGTACTGTGTGTGCAAATCTGCATCCACTGTTAAACTTTTATCAACCCTGTAAATCCAGAACTCCCTCTTATACCCCCCTACCATTATATCTTATCATGCCAGTGCCTTCATGGAAAACAACCCTAACCGACATTTGAGCATACATCATACGTCTTCCCGGTCTCTTTCCCAAACTCTTTCATTACTTAATAAACCATCACAGCCTTCCACTTCGAACATCTAATTGAAGCGGCCCCTTCTCCTACCCCAGGTGGCAGGTATTCCATTCAGTCATCGTTTCGGAGGTCCGCCCCTCCAGAGCTCAGCCAACTCACAAATGGCCCCCAGATATCTGTTGGTCTAGACCTGTTTGGCATCAGTTCCCAATAATTTGTCAATTGGTCCCTACAATATGTTGCTGCCTTCAACCATCCGGCCACTGTGGAAGGGCACCGCTTTTTCCAATAAATAGCGAACTGTCGCTTCGCCAGCAGCAACAGCATAGCCGAGAGCCTGCGGGAGCCCTTTGGGATCTCACGGACAAATCCCAACAGTGCTATCAGAGGAGTTATGTGAATTGGATGTTCCATGATCTCACCAATGTGTCTACCAATTTCAAGCCAATATTGCGCTATGGTTATGCAATACCAGGCCAAATGCGAAAATGTTGCGTCTGGTGTCCTGCACCTTCAACATCTCGTATCTTGTTGTAGGCCCATACGGTGCAATTGTGATGTTGTACGATATACCCCGTGTAAAACATTAAAATGTATGAGCATCAGCCTATAGTTGGGCGATAAGTTTTCTAGTTGTGTACAGCAGTAGAGCCATTGCTCGTCAGTTATCGTGGTGTCAATTTCACCCTCCCATTGTATCTTAGACGAGCTAATGATGATGGCCAAAGTGGTTTGCGTCGTTCTATAAATACGTGTAATCAATTTACTAGGAGACGGATTTGATAAAACATCCTCCAGAGCCGCCAAGGCTGGGGGCTCTTTTGGAAAATCAGCATATCTAGTTCTGCTCGCCGCTCTCAGCTGATAATATAACAGCATGTCCGATGCCGAAGGTGTCTGTTGCTTGCACCTTTGTTGAAGGGAGAGAAACGTGTTACTTGGGTACAAGTCGCTGCCTTTCGTGAGATCGTGTGCCTGGGCCCTCAATGCAGTGGCTCTGTCTGTCAAAGGTGCCAGTAAAGGGTTGCCCCCCAATGGCCTGGATGGGGCATATAATTCGCTGTGACCTGCCCTTTTTGCTATACTCCGCCATGCCCAGCGCGTTGTTTTTACTGTGTTGATTTCCATATTAGGTCTTTTATAAGGGTGGTATACTGCTGTACTTAGCGGAGTGGGTGCGGCTCTGTCTAATTCTATAGCTACGTGAGGTTGATAAGGGATGGGGTGATGCCAGAAGTAGAGATATTATGAATGCATAAAGTTCAAAGTCCGGGGCCCCCAGCACACCTTGAGCAAAAGGTAATGTGAGCAAGTGCCAAGAGACCGGGGGTTGTCTGCCGGCCCACAACAGCCCAATGATACTAGTATGGAGACGTCTAAAGAAATGAGTGTTCAGTGGCATTGGTATATTCATGAACAAGTATAAAAGTTTAGGTAGTATCACCATTTTCGTGATAGCTATTTTGCCTGTGAGGGATAGTGGAAGCGTTTTCCATCCTTGAACCTTACTGTCAATGCAGTTCATGACTTTACCATAGTTGGCTAACCATATTTCCTGTATGTTCCTGCTTATCCAGATACCCAAATAGCGTATTTCGCCCGTCGCGCACGTTATCAGGGATTCGGTTTCGCATCGATTAGTGCCCTCGGTTAGTGGTAACATTGTGGATTTGTGCCAGTTTATTTGTATCCCGGTTAGACCACCAAATTTAACCATCTCCCTCATTATTACACCAAAATTTTCTCTGGGGTTCACTAAATATATCGTGTTATTGTCTGCATACATCGAGATCAGTAGCACCCTGGACGTAAAACCTATGCTGCGCTGTGTGTGATGTTGACGAAGTCGAGCCGCAAGTGGTTCGGTGGCAATTGCAAATAACAACGGCGACAGCGGACACCCCTGACTTGTCCCTCTCGTAACTACAAACGTGTCTGACAACCTCCCGTTAACCCTCACTCGTGCTATCGGCATATTGTATATCAATGCTATCTGTTTTACAAACATGGGGCTCAGGCCTAATCTAGGTAAGAGAGTGAAGAGGTACTTCCACTCTAAAGAGTCAAATGCCTTCATGGCATCCAGTAAGGCAGCCGTTGCCTGAACATGAGGGGCAAAATAATGTAATAGTCAAAATATTGTTCTCAGGTTATGAGCCATCGACCGGCCCGGGATAATCCCGGATTGGTCATGCAGTGCAATTTGCAGCAGCATCGGCTGTAGCCTGTTCGCAATCAACTTTGCATGAATCTTAGCATCTAGATTGATTAGCGACAATGGCCTGTACGAATCCGGCATAGTGGGGTCCTATTATGGCTTTAGCGGCGTAATAATAGTTACTTCTCTAAGAGTGAGGGGCAGGATTCCCGTTTCCATTGCCTCTAAATACATCTGCAATAAATAAGGGGCCAAAATGTCAGCGTATTCTTTATAAAAGGCCGCTGTCAGGCCATCTGCACCTGTCTCACATCTTCCACCGTGATTGGCAAATCTATGTACTCTCGGGCTCCACTATTGAACCATGCTAGGGCAACCGTATCTAAATATTCATCTATATTGGACTGGGCCGGTTTCGTATCGGAGGTGTATAGTTGTTGATAAAAGTTAGTCATTGTTTGCAATATGTCGCTCGGTGTTCTAGCTATCTTTCCATTCTCTGTGTGCAATTCAGTAATGTAATTTGCCCCCCTCGGGGTTCTGAGCAATCTGGCCAATGTTTTCCCGGCTCTTTCCCCTTCCCCATATCTTCTAGCTTGTGTATATTTACCCAGATATGCCGTCTCCCGTTCAGCCTCTTCCTGATACTCCGTTAGTTTTATCCTTAGCTGGGCCATATTGGCAAGTGATGGGGTGAGCTGAATTGAGCGTTCTAGGTCCCCTGTTTGGCGTTCCAGCCTGTGCAGTGTATTCCGTATGTCCCTCAGTACCCCAGTTTTAAGTGCCATACAGTTTCCCCTTATGACCACTGTAAAGGCTTCCCACAATGTACCCAGTGAGTCTACTGTACCCTCATTCAATGCAAAATAGTCAGTAATCTTTTCTCTTAATTCTTCCCGGAATACCTGGTCAAGTAGTACACCTGTTGGAAACCACCAGCTGAATGGCTGGCGAAACTGCAGTGGGATTTGTAAGGTGAGCAAAGTGGACGTGTGGTCTGATAGAGTGCGTGAGTAGTAAGTGGCATCTGCCACCCATGTGTGTATATCTCTGGACACTAGCCAATAATCTAGCCTTGACCATGGATTTCGGTGATGGGTCATACAGGTACCTTCCCTGACTGTCGGGTGTAGCATTCTCCAGGGGTCCACTAGACCAAGATCTTCTATAATACCCATCAGCATTTTGGCCGGTCTTGGATGGTGTTTGCGGGGTGCTCCCTGCCTATCTAGTAAAGGCTAACAGCACAACATTAAAATCATCTCCCCATAGTATCGCCACATCATCCAGGGCCTGGATTTTCTGCCGTATATGTTGAAAAAAGGTTGGATTATCTGTGTTTGGCCCATAAGTGTTTATAATCACCACAGGGGTATTGTAAAGTGTGCCCTGTATTAATATGTACCTCCCTTTCCTATCTATGATTTTATGATGTGTTTTCCATTGTAGTCCCCTGCGAATCAGGACTGCTACTCCCCTGGAGTAATTTGAGCACCCCGCGTCCATCACTTCCCCCCATCTGGGATGTTTAAGTGCATTTGCTGCTGCGGTTGGCAAATGAGTATACTACAGTAAGCAGATATCTATTGCATGCCGCAAGAGATAAGAGTGGACCAGCCTTGCCTTTCTTTGGTCATTCAGGCCTCTCACGTTCCAGGAAAGGCATTTAAGCGTTGTCATAAGAAATGTTCGGATCGCATGTATGCTAGGCCTATGACCATCAGACGTAAGGTAAGGAGGTGGCCTGAGGTGCACGCTAAAATAGCTATGACCCCCGAACCAACTCTTCGTTCTAAATTGCCCCCAATTTGTGAACAGTTGTGTTGCAAATAGTTTAGTGTTTTTCACAATGGCCCTGGACATGGTGATAACACTGAACAAAACATCACTTAATCCCTCCCCCACCCACTCCGACCCCCCAATCAGGTGTGTTTGTCTCAATCCCCCCCCCCACCCCCCGGAACCCATAAAGGATTAGTGGAGAAGTAGTATATGGTGAAATAATTTAGCAGGTTAGGGATTCTGCTGTTGATTTGATACTGTTGCTCCAGGATCTCTCTCCCAAGCCATGTTCCGCTTAATCTTCTTACATCTCCGGGTGTAAAGCCAGCTGGAGCATATGGGAAATTCTTTCTGTATCTACCTCCTTCCAGAAATATCTTTTAAGCAATTGAAACATTCAGTAGTGTAATCATAGAGAGAATGGCTGTCCTACATTGTGCTCCTTTGCCTCCGTTGTTTCACAATGATCTCTGATGGAGAATACAGGAATCCTAGGTTTGCCAAACAGATGCAGTCTTAATGGAAGACCTTATCCATTGATGGATGGTTGAAAAAAAACTTAGTAATCACATCCAAGTTGAGAGAGAATATTTCAAAGACAGGGATGCGTCAGATGTATTTGAGATGATTTGAGCACCCAATAACAGCCATGTCTAGCGGAAATGTATCTGACTTCTCTTTTGAGCTAAGGAAGATTCTTGGCCAAGTGAGACTTTACTTCTACTCTCCTTTCATTCCTTTTAGGAAGACATGATCAAAACATAATCATTTGTGGAGTCCTGGTAACTTACAGATTCATCTAGTGTCAATGAATATGTTTCCGCATGCTTTAAGCTTATCATAAATGCATTGCAAATAACTGTGCAAAAAAGTTGTTAGTGAGATCCAAACATTTATCACTCACTTTCTTTATCCCTCTCATTCTTTCTCTTTCTCTCTTTCTCTCTCCTTGTCTCTCTTAATTTTTGCTGGTCACAGAAACAGTTCCAAGAACAGGACATGCCGACAGATTACTTCACTATGGTAGCCTCTCATGATTATTTGACCAATGCCGGTCATGAACCCACTCAACATGAAGTTCCATCTAAGAAGGTTTTGGAGTTTTCGGGGTGCAACATCTGCACAGCATCTATAGAAAAGCATATCCAGTAAGTACAAGGCGAACTCCCATATTCTATAACTGTATTTATTTTTCGTTTTTCTGCCATTAGTTTTCATTTGTGGTTTGATGCATTTGACATAATTAGACATTCTCATAGTAACATTGCAAAATTACTGAACGTCACCACTTCTAAGCACTCTCAAATTCCAATTCCAATTATTCCAATTATAACTGAGGTCCAAGAATGAAACATGTTTTATAGAACACACTGTGTGGCAAATTCACTGCCTCTAAATCGGAAAGTTAAGCCATTATTCCAAAGATTACATCTGCTCCCTATGAAGTTAGGTGACACATGGGCAAGAGCAGCACCAGCAGAGCCCACCATTTAACACCAGAGGACCAAAGCAAGACTTCAAGCTGTGGTAATGTTTATTTCTCTTTATCCTAAAGAAAGCCTCCGCCAACCCTAGCGATCTTACATTACCGGCTGATCTCCCTGCCCCCCCCACCCAGCCAAAGTACTTGAGAAAGCCATAAACCAGCAACTCATCAAATTCCTGGAACAAAACCACCTACTGGACGAGGCACAATAAGATTCTGTGCCAACCACAAAACTGAGACCATGATGACTGCCTCCACAGATGACATCAGAACTCCCTTCAACTGTGAAGAAATTGTGGCCCTGATCTTCCTTGCCCTGTCTGTGGTGTTTGGCACTGTCTCGCACAACATCCTCAGCAACAGGCTCTGCAACATAGGCATACAGCAGACACCCTCAAGTGGATTGCCTCCTTCCTTACAGGACGCACACAGAGCATCCAACTGCCTCCCTTCCCCTCAGCACCTAAAGACATCATAGATGGCGTACCACATGGATTATCCCTCAGTCCCACCCTGTTCAACATCTAGACGCCCCTTCTCGCAGATGTCGTCAGATCTCACGGACTCAACATAATCACTTAAGCAGACAATACTCATCTGATCCTCTCGCTCACCGAGGACCCCTCCAATGCCAAAAACAACTTCTACAATACAATAACCAACTTAACCAAATGCATGAGATGCAACTGCCTCCACCTCAACTCTGACAAAACTGAAGTTCTGATCTTCGGGAAAAACCTCTCCGCTTGGGACCACAGCTTGTGGCCTGCAGTACTCAAACCTACACCTACACCAACCGACCATGCACACTACCTCGGCATCATCCTTGACAACTAAATGACCATGAAATGACATGTCAACACAGTTTCCTCCTTCTGCTTCCACACACTCCGCATGCTCTGCAGGATCTTCAGATGGATCCCAACCAACACCAGAAAGACCTTCACGGAGGCCCTCATCACCAGCTGCCTCGACTATGGCAACGCCCTCTATGCCGGCATCTCCACCCGGCTTCTCAGAAGACTCCAGACCATACAGAATGCTGCAGCCAGATTCATCCTGGTCCTCCCCAAACGTACCCACATCACTCTCCACCTGAGAGACCTCCACTGGATCCACATCCAGAAGAGATGCCAGTTCAAGATACTTACGTATGCCTACAAAGCCTTCCATGACTTAGGATCTGCTTAAATGAACCACCAACTGAACTTCCACCAATCCTCCAGACACCTGCGCTCCTTTTTACTTGCGCTCCCACACACTTACGCATCCGTTGCATCAACAGTGGTGGCCGCTTCTTCTTCTACATCACTGCCAAGAAAAATAACGACCTTCCCCTCCAGCTATGTACTGCCCCCTTTGCTGGCAGACTTCAGAAAGAGACTCGACCTGGCTCTTCAACAGAGGCACAGTGCTCAGATACCCCTAAGGGTGACAGTGTTGCGCTTTACAAAAGCTGTTGATATGATTCGATTTGAGTCACTTTTACAATCAGGCAAATGCTATCTTCTATAATCCTATAATTTATGTTCAAAGTAAAAATAAGTTGCCAAATTGTTCCTCACTCTAAGCCATTCCACTCTATAACATTCTACTCCACTCTACGACACTCTACTCTACCTCACTCCACTCTACTCTATGCCCCTTCGCACCATTCTGTGTCACTCCACTCTACAACACTCCACCTCACCGCACTCTGCACCATAATTTCAAGGAGTGTTCAGGCAATGTGAAGCACACAAAGATTTCCAGTATAGCATAGTCTCACATGGCACCAACACAATTCTATCTGTGGTTCATGTAAAAGGTTTATCCCATTCCCATAAAATATTTGGATTTTGTTAGATAGATGGTGCCCTCACTCTTCATAACACATTAATCCCTCTAAAGAGGGATTGATCCTCCTGAGAATGTAAAATATTGAGGGTGGATGCTTCCTGACAGTGGAAAGGACAAAGAGTAGTTTCCTTTTGAAGGTAGTAGATATTGACCCCTCCTGGAGTTGTATAGTACAGAGTATGTCCACTCATATAGGTGGGGAGGACGCTGGTGACCTATCCAAGGTTGGATAGGACAGATGATGTCCTCCTGCTAAGGTAAATGTAACAATAGCCCATTCTTAAGAGTGAATAGAGTGGCTTGTGACAAGGCGTGTACTCTTTGGAGGGAGGTTAAGACTGATGGTGGCCCTTCCTGTTGGTAGATGGGACAAATTGTCTCCCCTCGCAAGGGTAGATTGTAAAACAAAAAGTAACCAAAATATAAGAGTCCATAGATGGGTCAGGACCTCCTGAAGGCAATAGTGAGGATGCAAACCTACAGTTAAAGAAGGATAAATTAAGGGCCAAATGTAGGTCGCCCAATACCGGTCCCGGTCAGTAACAGCCGAAATTTCAGAATTTCGGCTGTTACCGACCGGTATTAGGCTACTGAGATGTAGGTGGCCTAAATTGCAAATTCGGTAATTTACAGATTTGGTATTTTAAGGAATCGGTAAATTACCGATTCCTTAAAATACCGAATCGGTAAATTACCAAATTTGCAAAGTAGGGAGCACTCAAATGAGTGCATTGCATAGGTAAGGATTCGGTATTTACCACCAACTACAAGTTGGTGGTAAATATCGAAAACCTTTGCAAAAGCAATTATTTTGCTTTTACAACAGTGCGATGTGGCAGACATACATGCCCTTAGGGCATGTATGTCTGCCACATGTTCACCCATGCACTATTCAGGGGTGCAACAAGGTGTCAATGTGACACCCTGCCACCCTTGAATGAGTTCCCCGTTTTACCGAGTCAGTATTTACCGATTCGGTAATTCCAATTAATTCCTATGGGCCCATAGGAATGAATGGGAATTACCGAATCGACCGATTCGGTAAATACCGAATCGTACCGATTCGGTAATACTTACCGAATATTTACATACATTGCATTTACTGATTCTAAAATACCGAATCTGTAAAATTCTGTATTTTAGAATCGGTAAATCAAGATTACCTACATCTGGCCCTAAATGTGTTGTCTTCCCCAGTCATTTATCTGTCTACCCGCTTTCCATTCTGTCATGATTCCCGTAACAGGCTAACACTGTTCTCCTCTCTGTCTCTCAGGATGGAGTATGCCTGGCAGCTGTGGGCAAAATTTGTAGATTGCTTTTCAAGATACCAAGACTGGTTACAAGGCGCAGAAGCTGTACTTACGTTTACAAAGTCTTCACAAGTTTTGTATGCCGATGCCAAGGAAGAGCTGAAAAAATGTGAGGTCAGAAACCAATGTGCCTCAGTCATAATTTTATGTTTATTATTCATCTTTTCTCCGTGTCTTTTGTTTTTCTTTCAATTACTTACTGTACCTGTTGAAGATTAATGGTTGTACATTTACATTTTCAAGCCTTGCTTTGCAAATGGAGTGCAATGACTAGACATTAACAAAACGTGCACAACAAAGTGTGGCTAGATTTCGAAGTAGCATCTCTACAAATCTTTAATTCAGACACATTGGCTTTCTGATGCCAATATGTAAAATAGGGTGCAATTCACTGTAAAATGCCTGATTATGCATGACCCGCTAGACTCACGATGGCGTAGCAGTGGCGGTCCAGCCAAGCCACAGCGGCGGTCCGACCGCCCCATTATAAATTGGGCGGTTGGACTACCATTGCAACGCCGCGATTCCCTGGCAGTGGCGCGGGGGTCAGACAATGAGTAATACGCTGGTGGTGCCGCTGTGGCACGCCAAGCATATTACGTGTTTCAGGACTGCCAGTTGTGTCATGGAGATCTTTCTTCCATGAAAAGGCTGCCGGTTCTAAAACAAAGCCCCTGTTGCCTATTTGTATGAGGATGCATGAAGGGGGCACAACATGTGCCCCCCCTGTGTGCATGTACTCTAGTTCCTGCACGGTATGGACTTCACAGACTATTTCGTGCAGTAACTGTTTTTGGCATTCCCAATGTAGTGCACATTTACAGATGCATGCCAAAAACAGCCCGCCAGACTATGAGGAAACTAGTAATCTGGCGGACATCCCGACAACAGGTTTGGTGGTGAAGGAGCGGGCTGCTGGCATAACGGTCTGTTCCCGCACCGCCAAACTCGCAATCGGGCCTAAAGGGTTTGTCTGGAGACAACAGAAAATTCAGTATGGATCCTATTTTAACAAATGCATGTCTTTCAGGCTATGCAGCACTGCATTTGTGCTCATTATTTATTCCTTCCTCAGGGGGTGGTGAACTCTGCCCTGCGACTCAATCTGCTCAAAGGAACCATAAAAAGAATGGGCTATATTGTCGTACAGCAATCCACCAACCTATCCCTTGCTTAGGGAAAGCCTTTCCTGTGGCTATATACTATCAAAGCTGTCCTATGAAGTGTTTAGTTATATCAGTCTAATCCTCAAGAGACCTTTTGTCATTCATGATCAAGAGGAAGAATTTTGCAGGAGCTCAAGGTATAGCAAAGAAAACATCCAGAGAAATTCTTACACTGAAAATATGAAATAAGCTTTACTGTGAAAATCTGCAATAACCTCTTCAGAGATATTTAGGCTACAGTTAAATATTCTTCTCAGCAGTTACAAAATCTACTCAATTGTGTGCACACTAAACTTTTAAAATAGAATCCATTGCCTAGTAGCATGCCGCTCGCAGCTGTTTGCTGAGTTCGTGACTTTGTCCCAGAAACCCTGTTTGCTTGCCAGCAGAAGTGGTGGAGTGGAGCTATCGACCTTTTTCCTTCACCGAGGAGAGTGTGAGGCGACTTCAACAGGGGCCGGGACTGCGAGACCCAGGGTTCCGCGCAGGATCAACGCAGCGCACCTGGAGTCTCTTCCCGCCCCTGCTCCTCCCCGTTTGCCTTGCCTGACCTGTGCCTTTATAACAGCTCGCGGCCCCCGCTTCGCGGGTGCCGCTCACAGCTGTTTGCTGAGTTCGTGACTTTGTCCCAGAAACCCTGTTTGCTTGCCAGCAGAAGTGGTGGAGTGGAGCTATCGACCTTTTTCCTTCACCGAGGAGAGTGTGAGGCGACTTCAACAGGGGCCGGGACTGCGAGACCCAGGGTTCCGCGCAGGATCAACGCAGCGCACCTGGAGTCTCTTCCCGCCCCTGCTCCTCCCCGTTTGCCTTGCCTGACCTGTGCCTTTATAACAGCTCGCGGCCCCCGCTTTGCGGGTGCCGCTCGCAGCTGTTTGCTGAGTTCGTGACTTTGTCCCAGAAACCCTGTTTGCTTGCCAGCAGAAGTGGTGGAGTGGAGCTATCGACCTTTTTCCTTCACCGAGGAGAGTGTGAGGCGACTTCAACAGGGGCCGGGACTGCGAGACCCAGGGTTCCGCGCAGGATCAACGCAGCGCACCTGGAGTCTCTTCCCGCCCCTGCTCCTCCTATAAAAACGTGCCCCTGACGCATAGCGGGACGCGTGTGCGGGACGCCGGACGAAGCCCGGACAAAGGGCGGACAGTCTTAGACAGTCCGAGACAGGCTGAGACTGGACTGGGCACGTCACTCCGCCTTTGTTGAACCTGACCTTTACCATACAGTAAGACTAATAATCCCTGAAATACTCGTTTAATCATTGTTAATTTGTACCGTATTTTCGTGAGGCCGCCTGTCTTGGCAGTTCGCCAAATATTAGGATTTAATATCAACCCCATTCAGAATGCCAAAGAAGAATGTTATGGTGGGGGGTAATTCTATTGAAAACTATATGGTACAAGTAGTGTCAAAGATCAATAACGATAGGAGACAATCTCTAGGTCTTAGTCACTCCCCAAATTTATCTCCCTTAAGTCCATCACCAGACTCACCATGGTTAGATATTCCATCTCAGGCTGAGGGAAGTGTAATTTTAGATCCTGAGACACTCGAAAATGGTCCATCAAATATGAGTATCAGTATAGCTCAGGATCAAGATATAGCTACGATCAATGTTTCAGACTCGCAGATAGTTGACCCTGAAGAAAATCACACTGCACAAGACAGTGAGCAGACATCTACAGAAGCTGATCCTCCTGTTCAAGCCCCAGTTCCTCGAGCGATTAGAAAGTGTAGAAAAACCCAATTACTTCGCGGTGGAGTTTGTACAGGGAGGAAGAGGGCCGCGTCACCACTGAGAAGTAGGGAAAAAGGTAGGAGGAAAGTAGAAGATGACGAAAAATTAAATACGGATGAAGAGCTTATATCCAGGATAGCAGATTTAATTGACACCAAATTTAGAGCCCTAATTAAACCGGTAGTGGCCAAACTGGATAAGTTATCCACAGATGTGAAAAAGTTGGGAGTAGATCAAAAGAAGTTAATGGAAGAAGTGTCTAACATATCTGGTACAGTTAAAAATCTGGCCATGCCTGTAAAAGAGGTATCTGGCCTTCAGTCAGATGCAGGCACAATTCCTAACACCACAAGGGTAAATCATTTAGATCAGACCCCAATTACTGCATCCAACCAGTCACCGTCAAGGGAGATCCACCCTCCACAACCCTCAGAAATAACCCTACCAAGAGTAGAAGAAGACACATTACACTTCATTGAGGACGCAGCCCCATTAGTGCTGGATTTAGCAAATGCTCCCCCACTAGCTCCGGATCAATCTGAATCACCCACGGCGCTAACAAGTAAAGCCCTGCACTGGCTATCGGGCAATATGCGGTTGGCCCCATGGGGGAAGCAACAGCTAGCTAGAGATATTAAATCAGCTAGAAGGGCCACATGGATAGGTCAAAACCCCAAAAAATTTAAAGGAGACTGCATAATTATAAATTTTGTAAACTCTGCAGTCTTACCAAATATCCTTCCAAACATTCTACCACCACAACGAAGGAGAGGTACCATTATCCCTCTTACTCTGGAATTCTTTGGTAAAAAACAACGGAGTATGACATACCCTAAGCCTAATCATACCCATATCAGGCCATTATGGCCAGAAAAAACAAACGGTTGGGGCTTTGATGCACCAGCAAACAACTGGGGTTATAGTAGGGACGGATACGACCAACCATCACGACCATATCATACAGATCACCAATACTTTAATATCCCCACATCCAATAGGTATGATATATTCTCTGCGGAGGGTGGGCTGGATGGGGTAGAATGACTACCAGAAGACGCAGGCATAGTGAATGTGAATACTTATAGTACTGCTATCCCTACTAACCCACTTGTAAGCGAGAATTTGAATAGAACACAATGTGGACGTCAAAAATGTATGGAGGGACTTTTATTGTTATCATGGAATATAGCTGGACTCTCTGATAAAATGCAAGATAAAGACTGGCTGCACTATGTTAAAAAATATCCCATAATATGTCTTCAAGAAACCTGGGTAGTAGGGAAAAACTTGTATATCCAAGGATATCAGAGCTTCATAATCCCGGCAATACCATCTGCAAGTGGAAGAGCTAAAGGGGGTTTGGCCATCTTTGTTAGTTTGTCGCTCATATGTCACAAAATTGAACATAAATCTGGTAACAATAACATACAGATTTTGGAATTCAGAAGGGGTAAAACTAACTTTGTACTGATTAATTTTTATAATTCTGTGAACCAGGCTGGAGATTGCAATATAGAATTCTTACGTGATTTGCTAGGGGCAATTGATAGTTCTCTGCCACGCTCTAAAATTCTAGTAGGTGATTTTAACACACATTTATGTGGGAACCCTAGCGTGAGACCTGTTGGACAATTGGGTTGTAACAGTATGGAAGGAATACACTTTGAACACTCGCGGAGGGGTACAGGTCTAAACGAGTTAATGAATGAAAACAATCTATTCACGGCAATGTCGACAGTACCCGATCAAACTGTATTCCCAATCCCTACTTTTAAAGGCCATGCTACAGGTACATATATAGACCACATCCTCATCTCAGCTGACTTTGTTAATATTATTGAGGAATTCATGATCCTCATGAGTATTTACAGCGACCATAACCCTTTATGCATTACTATGGGCATGAGTCTACTTGAAAAATGTAACCCTCGAGAGGACCGTGGCCTTTTAAAATGCATTAATGGTAAGCGTCGCCTAAAATGGTCAATGGTGGATTGCGATCATTTTTATACTTCTATTAATGCAGTATGTAATCAAGAATTAATGATATGTACATCTCCTGCATCAGCTCCGTCGCAAATCCTGACATCCTTCAAGGAGATAGCCAAGAAGGTGGAGTCATTTTTAATGGTACCCAATAAGGGGAGAATAAATTCAAATTGCAATCCAAAATGGTTTGACAGTGATTGTTCAAAGGCTAGTCGCGAGCTTAAGAAAGCCCTAAAAACAAAACCAAGAGATCCATTGATCATCAGGGGTCTGCGGACTGAATATAAGAAATCACTGGCTGCCCGCAAGCGAGCAGTTAAAAAAAGTGTATGGGAGTCACTTCTAGAACCCGAGACTCTAAAAAATAGCTCGAAGTTTTGGGAGATAATCAATAAACCAATATTTGATTGTCCTAGCATCCCAAACGTGGGCACAAACATATCAGAGGTTGAATGGATAGACCATTTTAGTTCTATTTTTATAAATAATGAATCACAGGTAGAACACAACTCAGGTATAGGTAGAGAAATCTCTCTATGTTTCACAAATGACGAAATAATTAAAGGAATTAAAGGTCTGTCAAATAATAAGGCTCCGGGTCCCGATGGACTTCCGCCTGACCTCTTTAAGTCACGTGAAGCGCTATGGGCGCCGGTACTTACAGCAGTACTTAATGCTGCCGTGTTATGTGGATGCCCAAAATCATGGGGGGTATCTACAATAGTCCCTATATTCAAGAAAGGAGACCGTAGCAGCCCGGCCTGCTACAGACCGATATCGCTAATAAACTCCGTGGCAAAAGTGATAGGAGGAGTCATTTTAAATAGATTGATTAGTTGGTCAGAGGAAAATAATATATTATCTCCAATCCAGTATGGTTTTAGGCCTGGACACTCTACCATTTCGCAATGTCTGAATTTGTATCTTATTGTTGGGAAGTACACCAAGGCTCGAAGAGGAACGATCCACATGGCGTTCATGGATCTCTCTTCGGCTTTCGATTGTGTGAACCGAGGGAAGCTCTGGGGCGCCATGGAAAAAATGGGCGTGGACAAAAACCTAGTAAACCTTCTAGAAGATATACATTCAGATACTAAAGCGAATGTCAGATACACCCAGGACCTAAAAGTGACCAAAGATTTTGGAGTGTTTCGGGGCGTCCGACAAGGATGTATTTTGGCCCCGTTCCTCTTCAATCTATACATTAATGACCTGGAAGAGACCCTTTTAAGCACCAACACAGATTATCCATACATTGGTCGAAAAGGTCTGCCGGTACTATTATATGCGGACGACGCAGTCCTTTTATCTAGAACGGCCAATGGACTCCAAATTTTACTAGATTCCTTTTACACATTTATGAAGACAAGAGATTTAAGTATTAACAACACTAAATCCTACATAATGAAGGTTGGTCAAGGTTTTAAAAAACCAAATCACCTAAATGTAGCTGGAGTGGAAATACCTGTAACGCACACATTCTCCTATCTCGGGGTCCTCTTTGATAGTCAACTTAAATGGGGACCCGTGATTCAGAAAAAGAAGGGAGACGTTACAAGGGTAAACGCGGCTATATTGGATTTCTCAAAAAAGTTGGGAAATAGCCCAGTTGCCGCTCTACTCCAACTTTACAAGGCCAAAAGTGTAACCACAGCTTGTTACGGCAGTGAAATTTGGGGATACGTTCCCCTGGACGTACTCCAGATAGTTGAAAATAATTTTTTAAAACAGATTTTAAGGGTCCCCAGGGGTACAGCAAACTATTCTGTGCATGAAGAACTGGGGGTTCCGTATGTTAGCGATAAAATTGCAGTGAATCCCATGTTATGCTGGATCAACAGCTGGTTAAATGACAATATCCCCCTGACCAAGCTTATTCTAAGAGAAGCACTTACATGGGACAACAGGTTGGAGGTTCCCTGGCTTAAATATTTATTTAAATGTTTTACTGATTTAGGCCGCCCTGAACTCTTTTCATACCCGGAATCCATTACTAAAATGGATCTTATTACGGTCAAAAATGCTTTTATTGACTCTAGACAACAGGAAAGTGAATCATGTGAACTAAAAAAAGAAAGCGTACGCAATCATATACTAATTAAAAGCACCTTGCTTACGGAACCCTACCTGACATGGCAAATGTCGAGTTACGACCGTTTCCTGTTGACAAGGTTCAGGTTCAACCTGTTTCATCTTTTGTTGGCGGTACCTAGGGGTTCTCATCGAGGTCAAGTGTTGCCGGCTTGCGGCTGCGACGATAAGTCTCCGCAAGACCTGGCACACTTTCTGTTTTTTTGCCCTTTTTATGTTGTACCAAGGAAGCTATGCTTGAAACCCTGTTTGAAAAAATTGAACTTCCAACAATTTCGTCCTGCACTACATTTCTTACAGCTGCTAAATTGTGATTACACTTTGTTTATATGTAGTTTTTTAAGAATGGCGATCAAATTTAGAAACAGTATGGAAGGATAATAATACTGATACATGAACTGGTATTTATAACTGTTGTTAAAGGAATACTATTTTTAAACGGTCTTCAATGTTTTGATATAGTGCTGTGTTCTTAACTCTGTGATTTTTATTTGTAATTGATTACTCTTTTTTAAGATCATGTGTTTGTCGTGTTATTATCTGTAATGTAAATACTTTTATGGTTGTCAAATCGAACAACCGAATAAAGTTATTTGACTAGTAGCATAAAAGTTGGAGTAGTAATACCAATGTGTTGGCTGGAAAGGGCGAATAATGACACTTTGCATGTATTATTGTTTATAAACAAAACTAATAAAGCAATATATATCACAACATTTGGAGTAATATTATTAATTACATAACATATGTGTCTGAAAAGCACACAGACACTTTGGGGCATTTTGGCACTGAAAACTTGGATTTTATTGCTACCAAACTCAATGGTGCTCATTTTACCTAGCAAGGATGAAAATGAGAGGAGACCTGCCAGAATTCGAGTCTGTGACAATGAGGTCAAACACAGATTTCAGGAGAAAGTGCATAAGTCCACAGAGCCACAGGCCACAGACAAGGATAAGAATAACGATTATGATGCTGTATATCTGTTCTCGAAACTTTTAAAGAAATGTATGAATAAAGCGTTTTACAGGATGTTAGATAAAAAAGACTCATCAAAAAGGATGTTTGTAGGCCAGACTTGGTCAGATGTACTAGGAAGTGAAGTTGAGGTTCTAGTAAAACAATAAAGGATACATATGACTGGACAACAGATATAACATTGTTTCCAATTGTGTGCAAATCTTAGGCTAGATCCTGTACTGAAGCATCCATCTGCTCAAAGATGAATGTGCAAAAGGTCTAGGACATCAGCTGCCAGAATGTTGTCCTATTATGTATTTAAAAATAGCTTTGAGTAGAACAAAGAGACCCAAGGGCATTGGAGTGCTCCACAATGAAAAGTAAAAATTATCAATGTTTCGTTGGATCCTCGGGGGAGCTATAATTGAACAGGTCTCCCAATTATTTGGGGGCGATTCTCGAACCTTCTTTACGGTGAGAATTAAACTTCATATCATTCCCCGCATATGGGCACTGTCAATGATTAGTTAAACATGATTGCATATAATGGAATGAAAAGCCAGCTAAATATGCACAAATCAACCCTAAAATACCAGGGTTGAAGCTTTGCATCAACACACTAAGGGGCTTATTTACAAGCCCCTTGCGCCGCCTTTGCGTCACATTTTCCCATGTTAAAAGTGACTCACCAGCGGTGCCCCTAAGTTTAGTAGTGGCAAAGAGGGCAGCCTTGTATTGGGTAAGAGTGCAGGTCGCTGCTGCTGCATTATTAGCAGGTTTGCTTTTAAAGGAAGTAAAGAGGTTACAGTGCCCTTTAAGTATGGGGCATTAGGCCATGTTTAGAAATTTCAGTATACATTTAGTATCAAGCTTTTAGTGAGTAATAAACTTCCCCCAAAAAACAATTTTAAAGCAAGCACTGGCAAAGCCAGTTGGTCTGTGTTTCATATGCTAACACATGCAGTGCTAGGACATCAGAATGAGGTCACCAAGATGAACCTGGCAAGGGAAGACAAAGAGGGATATAGTTGTAAAGTAGTCGGTCACGCAGTTCAGTGATAGCATTCAAGGGACCGCGGAAGGAAACCCCAATACGCCAATAGCTTTAGGTGAAAGATGAATACTCCACTGGAATGAGCCAAGACTTATTTGAAAAAGTCGCAAACCAATGGTGAAAGAGGCTAGTTAAGGAAAGCCAGTGGTTGAAAGGACTAGACCCAAAAGCGTCTCAATTTTAGCAATAGGTCTGTTTGAGATGCACTGTCAAAATCCAGATTTAAAAACAGCTGAAAGAATAGATCAGCAAATAGAACTATAAACTGGATAGGAAGTTGCTTGCAAACCTGAGTTGTGGAATATTCTCAGTGCAAGATACTTAAGGCCTTATTTACAAGAAGGTGCCACAGCACCGCAAGCCCTTTGGCTGTGCCACGCTGCAGCACTTTCTAAGCACAGGGATGCGTCATATTTAAAACAATATGATGCATCCCTGTGTATTCCCCTGCACTGGCGCACACTCAGCTGCCATGCGCCACCCAGACACCCTTGCGCCATGGGCAAGGGTGCCTGCGTTGTGGGGGGATTGTTTCTGTGCAGGAAGGTGTACCTTGCTGCACAAAAACAATAACAAAACAAATGAAAAGAGGTATTTCCTCTTCCTATGTGTTCTTCAGAATGCAGCACCCCTGGAAAGAGGAAAAAGCGAGAAGAAATGTAAACATTTCACCTTGTTGTGCCTCCCTACGCCACCCCTGTGGTGGCGTAGCATTCTGACGCATTTCCAGGTTTACGAATTCTCGTAAATCTGGAAATGCAGCAGAATACATGAGTGTTGCGTGGGAACACCCTCAGCAACCCCCATGTCACGCCCCTGTCATGCAAAGTGTTGCGTGAGAAGGGACCATATTTACAAGGGCAGAAAAAGCCACGCAGGGTGGGTTTACGTGTCCTTGAAAATATGGGGCAGGTGGTTGCGTCAGCGGCGAAAGGGGCTAGTAAATAATCCCCTTTGAACTGAAACCGCAGAGGTACATTTCAATATATTTGGACTACAGTGTATGTAAAATGTTTATGAGATTTTGTTTATGCCAGGTACTTTTACTGCCCTGGCGCTATGGCGTGCAAGACATTAATCATGTAAACTATGGCGGTAGCAAGCTAATGCTGAAGAAACTGTAGCATGCATCTTGTTTTCCATTCTATTGTGATGGATGTGAGGAGGAAATATTTGAGTGGAGAACTAATTGCCAAAAATACTTGAACAGTTTAGGTTTTGTTTAAGGGGCCAATACAAATATTACTGATGACTTCACATAATTAATATTGAGATGTGCAGCCACTGATTTACCTATAGGATCATGTCATTAAATGTGGGGTATATTGTATTTGCAAACATAAAAAAAAATAATGATTAATGAATTTAATAATGAACTATGAAAAGTATAGAGAAGGGAGAAAACAACTACGGACATGGAATCATTATAGATCCAAATCATACATACACATTTACTGTAAAACAACTGAATTAGCATACAATAGGGACAATGTAGAAGTGCAAAAATGGAAAAGGTAGCAGTTGCTTGAAAAAATTAAATTGAGGAGCATTCCATATGGGGAAAAACATAAATAGAAGTAAATTAAATACTGATGAGGGAGCAACATTGACTATTGAATACATTAAGGCAATGATGGAGAGGCAGACAAATTGTCAATGGAAAGGAGTGAAGAAACAAATAAGGTAGTATGTAACTATTGTGGTTGTATGACATGTCAACCACAAAACTATTCATTAATCCAAAAAACTTTTTGGAAGTGTAAAGTACAAGCATATCGACAACACAAATATTGTGGACCAAACATCTACATTTTATAGACATATATCGAATAACTATAAAATGTTGAAATATTGTGTGTAATATTAAAACATGTACAAATAATTTAATAACTTTAAAAACAATCACATAATACATAGTAAAATACAATATTATATCTTATACAAATATCAAATCATTAGAAATAAATTAGTAAAACAAATATTCATCAGACTGAAACACACAAAAAGAAACAATTAAATAATTAAACACATGTATACCTTAGACACCCTAAAAATATTTCTTTAAGAATATTAAAATAAAAGAATAGTAATCAAACTTTAATATAAACCATGAAAAAATAAACAGTGATTAACTGTGCAAATACACTGCTATAGCTACAATACTACAAACGTTGACAAAAATACATATATTGTTTTTCGGGAGGAGGGGCAGATTTACTATTCTGACTCCAGTCTAACAAACAATGGTGGAAAGTCTATACACTGTGGTAGGGGGACCAGTGCAAGGAAAATTTGGGGTAAGTGCCTACATTGGGGGTGATCAGATTTAATATTCAAACTCCAGGTAAACAAACATTGAAGAAAGTGCATTCATTGGGGTAGTGAGGGACAGATTTACTACTCTAACTCCAGTCTAACAATTAGTGGGGAAAAACATATAGTTGGTGGTAGGGTGGATCACATTCACTACAATATAATTACCCCTTCAAATATAAAAAAAAATCATTAAATCAATAAAAAAAATAAAAAAATTAGAATGTTTAATAAAGAGTCTTTGAAACATTCTAAAAACGATTGTATACATTAGACCAAACTATAAAGCATATAGGTCATTGTAAAGATAGCTATGGCATCAAATATTTATTTCCAAATATTTACCTTATAAATATAAAGGTGTTAATTAATTACCAAATATATATTGGTTTAAAAACTCAAACCAAAACAAATTACACAAAAACCTTTGAAAAATAATATATAAAATAGATAAACAACATGTTTTCTTTCATCAATAATAAACATACAATTAACTAATTTTAAGTCTGAAAATTAACATAATTTATACATTAATCAAAAAATCTGTTTTTAATATTGTATTTTATCAAACTACCCACTCAACCCCCCATTTAATCCGACATCCAAAATTTAAAATTCAATATATAGCTCAATATATAACTTCACAAACTGTGAAACATTTAAACAAATAAATAGCAAAATAGCAATTTTTACAAATGCAAAGGGAACATATTAATCTATTAACATTAATATATAATATGTGTAAAAAAACAAATACCCATGAAATACACCAATAAACCCCACAACCCAAAATTAACAATATGAAATCTCAATGAACAAACGAATAAACAATTAAACAAAATGATTACAATATATAACGCACTCAACAAATTAATCACTTTACATAATTAATATATAATTATTAAAAAAGTCTACTGTCTCATTCCCCAATAATATAAAACCTTAAAAATATAAAAAAGAAAATACCAATTACAAGTTTTAACATAATTAAAAAATTAAATAATTAAAAATTAATATATAATTTGAAAAATAATCACTGGCAATCCACCCCCCATAAGCCTAACAACCCAACCCTCAAAAATCTACATCATATTATTCTTATTTAAAAAATCTGATTTTACAAAAATATATACAATGAAATAAAAACATAAAACCATACAATAAAACACCATAATAAAAACATTCTTATCAAATCAAAAAATATTTTTATTAAACTAAAACCCCCTGAAGGGGTGAATTCAGCGTGTCCTCACAGGGATGGTATACTTCACTTGTGAATAAACGTATGTACATCTTGTTAGAAACAGATGGCACAAGCATTGATAGGATTAGATACAATTATATAAATAACAATATATGATTAATAAAGAACAAAACTAATATTTAGTATGCGTCGCCATCATGCACTCACCAACCACAGGCCTTGATTTTAACAACGGCTTTTCCCAAACAATTTCACACATGCCATAGGCTGTGCAGTTGGTAAATAGAAACTTAGTCGCCATGCATTCAAATATGATGCATTATTTTAGATTCATTGGAAAGATTGGGATGTAAGTTTGACACTGTGTTGGAAGATGAAATAAGGCAAATGAATACCCAATTCTATGGCAGGACCCAGGGGTGAGGATTATGCTATACTTTCTTTGTGTTAGTCATACAGCAGCCACATCAGCATGTTAACAGAAACTACATTTCCCATAACCCCCAGGGAAAAAAATGAAGTTGCAAAGAAACAAGTCAATAACCAATCCGCCACAGCAAGTATCTCTAAAAGGTGTTGTACCTCTTCTATTGCCCTCTTTCTTCGCTGTTCGCAGACTGCGTCAGTTAAGTGTGGGGACTCAGGTCTCATTTGATGTTTTTTTACTGTGGTTTGCTATTCTGCTTTAATGCCTTTGAATTGAGGCACTTAGGCCTTGTGTGAATAAGCCGCCGCTGGAATGCCTTGCTGCTCTTTTGCGGGCGCTCACCAAATTAATTTCTCTCATCCTTTAGCGCTTTGGGTCCGGAGTGCGGGGTGCAAGCTTTGCATGCTTCTTCACACGCTCGTTCTTATTTCTACCGCAGAGAGTGTGTCCGTTTCCCTGCTGAGCACCTCTGTCTGTGATAGCGGCCAGCTGGGTAGTCCCCTGTCAGCCTGGCGCTTAGAACACCCTACAGGCTACGAATTTCAAGGAGCAGTGAATCCTACATAAGAGCAGTAAAGTGTCCATGAATTACAGAGGGCTAGTTGTCTGCATTACCTCTATTCACTATTGTAGGCCTTGCAAGGCCTGCAGCCTGTCATACGAAACCCTACAAGGCCTGTGGCCTGCTGCACTACCCCTCACCATTATTGTAGGCCTGATAAGGTCTGTAACCTGATACACTATACACCTAGTGCCTAACCCCCACAGTGCCTAATTCCTTTTTACCTGGTGGGTGGCCCCTTTACAATATATATAGATTCTTACACAGCTGAGTGTACTTACCTCACCGGCCTCATGGAGGATTTTAGAGATTATTATGCTGAGGAGAAAAAAGTCTCATACTTCCCATCACAGATGAGTTCTGTGATGCAGTGTATGTCTCCATAGTTAAAGCAGTCTCAGACTCAATTGCCTCCCTGGAGAAGAGATTGATGGACTGGCACAAAGGTGCCTACAACCCCTTGCAACAATGGAAGAACTTCCTGGGCCTTAGGCCCAAGAACCTCAGTGTTGGCCTTTGCCTCACAAGTACCCACAATTCTCAGGGGTGGACCCATTTGCTAGGTTGAAGGAGGCATTCTTAGGTGCCAGCACCCCTACAAGGTCGGTGCTATCCGCCCTGACTGGCTCCTCGTACCCGAGCGAGACTGTGCCAAATTCCACCCCCGCCTCAGAGGGTTCCCACACATAATCGAGCAGTAGTTTTGACTTCGACCTGTCTTGGAGACCTGTCTCCAACCCCTCTGCCTTGGCATGTCTCACCTCGGAGGAGCTAGGTGGCTCACATTCGGTGGACGTGAAAGTTGCCATCACATCAAAATTTGATGCTCGAATGCCCACTTTTCTTGCCAAATATATGAAGAACCCGAAGAAGTGTATTGACGTCTCCTTGCGGTCATGCCATCACATGCTCCTGGACATAACTGGCCCATTGGCAAACATTTTTAACATGGTAGAGGACGCCAAGGCATCCGGGTCCTTGATCTCCCCAGAGGTTCTTTCCAATTGGGCCCAGTAGGCTATAATATTCCTTAGCAACGCCAACTGCACCATCTCTACAGAGAGGCACAGGTCATTGCTGATAAAGATTGACCCCAAGTTAGGAGAATTGGTGACATCAGAGGCAGGGCAAGGCCCACAAGGAGGGCTCTTTAGTGACCCATTCATCGGGAATGTTTTCAACAGGGTAGGTTGCAGTAGGGGGCGCTCGTCGGGCCGATCCCAATATTCAGTCCCAAGTATGAGCAAACCATCCCAACAAGGACAATGGCAGGTCTCCTCACGTTTCTGGGGATTCTGCACCCCAGAGGATGGTCACAGCACAGAGGTTACCGCAAAGGACCCTGAGGTGGCAGCGCTAACTCCAATTCACACGGTGAGACTTTCACTAATTCCCTGCAAGTATTTGTGGGATCAACAGGTGAATTTGTAGACAACTGTGGGCTCTTACCTCCGATGCCTGGGTGCTCAAAATGGTGCAAGGGTTCCACTTAGAATTCTAGGGGTCCCCTTTCCAGCCTTTACCTCCCCACCCTCTCCATTTCACCAGACAAGAGGTCACAATTATTCAAGTGGCAGTTCCACTCCTGGTCAAAGGGGCAATGACCCCTTCCAACCTTCACCTCTTTGGGTTTTTAAGCAAACTGTTTCTGGTTCAGAAGCAGGACTTGGTCAGCGCCAGGTGATCAATCTCTTGGAATTCAACTAGTAATTGGTTTACTGCCATTATAAGATGGAGGACATTCACCTCCTTCTCGACCTTCTCCGTCCCAGTGATTGGATGGTGTGACTGGACCTCAAAGATGCTTATCTTACGGTCCTGATCTTTCCACTGCGTTGCCGGTTTCTTCAGTTCAAGTAGCAGGGACACACTTTTGAATTCACCCCTCTACCTTTTGGCCTCTCTTCAGCTGCCTGGTGTTTCACCAAGGTTATCAAGCCGGTGATCGAACGCTTGAGGGTGCATGATAGTGTATTTGGATGACAGGCTTCTCATGGATCAGTGTCTGCAAACTCTGTCAATACATCTGACCATGGTGGTGAATCTACTTCAGTCACTGGTGTTTGTTATCAACCGAGAGAAGTCAAGTCTCTCACTTTCTCGCTCCATCACATTCCTGGGGTTCTTAATCACTTCAGTAGAGACAATACTAAGCATTCCCTCCATGAAGATGGCCAAAATACGACAGGAGGTGAGGAGAATGCTGGAGAAACTACAGACCTCCCTCGGTCAGATCGCCAGTGTGGTAGACCTATTGTCATCCTAGATTCAGGACATTTTCCCGGGACTGCTTACTTTTCAGGCACTCCAGCAATTGAAAGCGTGTCGCCTTCTACGCTGTCTCACATACTTCCAGTACGTCCCCTATCAAAAGAGACTAAAAAGGAACTCAAGTGATGGCTCTCCCACATGGGGACCTGGAATGGTTGCGCCATTTTCAGCTCACAACCGGATCTAGTGATTGAGTCCGATGTTAGCGGTTCAGGTTGGGGAGCTCACAGACCCTACATAGCAACCTCTTGGAGCTCCTGTGAGGTCAAATGTTGGACTAGAGACAATCACAATCTTGTTCCTTCTGAAAATGGACAATGTGGCGGCAGTCTGCTATATCAGCCCCCTGCGGGGTATGTGGTCCATAGCCCTCTCGGATCTGGCAAATAACTTTTTGAAATACTGCCTGGAATACCACATTTAGGTGATGACGGAGCATCTCCTGTGGTCAGCCAGCCAAGTTGCAGATTGGGAATCTCAACATCTCTGAGATTAAAGCCTGTGGTGACTACTTCTGTCAATATTTCAAGCCCTTTCCACCATTTGGGCCCGTTCACATAAACTTTTTTGCATCCAGCATCGATCATCAGTTTCCCAGTACTTGAGTTGGAAACCGGACCCGGGAGCAGTTGCGACCGATGCCTTCCTCCAGGATTGGTTGACGGAACAGGGCTATGCCTTTTTCCCTTTGCCATGATCATGCGGTTGACAGATCAGGTGCGCAGGCCGAGGGCAGACCTGGTAGTGATCACCCTTGTGTGGAAGTCGCAATTATGGTTTTCAGTTCTGATGGAACTTTCCTGGGCATCTCCACTCTGTCTACCCTAAAATCCACATCTCCTGAGCAATCCATCATGAAATCCCCATCATCTGGTGATGAACGGCAGCCTCCAGCTTATAGTGTGGAGGATTACAGGTCTTGATGGCAAGTCCTTGGCCTTTGAGCGATGCAGGATATCTCATCTCTTGAGCATGGGTGGAAGGTACAGTCAGGAGGTATCGATCGGCCTGGTCTCTATAGATGGTTTGGTGTCTGCATGTAGTTTGGATCCCATGGGGATAGACATTGTCTACATCATGAATTTTGGCTTCAGATGTAATGGTTTATAGATCGGTCAATACATTTAGATCGCCAATCTCTGCTGGCCACACTGTGATTGCGGGTCTGCCAGTCAGAGAGCATCCCCTGGTTAAGAAATTGCTTTGGGGCATTAGATTGTCTCTTTCACTGGAACCAAGGTATTCAGTCCTTTGGGATGTGAAAAATATCTTAAACCTTCTTTCCTCATGGCCTACTAACAGGTACCTCTCCCGCAAACAGATGTCATTCAAGCTTGTCATTCTTTTGTGCTTAATCTCATGCAGGAGGGTATCGGACGTCAGAGCCCTGGACATCACGGGAAGGACCTTTACACTGGACGGTGTCACATTTCATGTCACTCAATGGACTAAATGTAATTCCCACTTGATTTAATATCCAGTCTTTCCAGACTCACCCAAGTTGTGCGTTTTCTGATGCATCAAAGTCTATGAGACCATGACTGAGGAGACGCAACTATTAATTGCTCTAAGGAAACCTTTCAAGGCGGTCTCATTAACCTACCATCACAAGATGGGTGCAGTGGATAATGCAAGAAGCGGGTATTGATAGCAAGGATTTTGGGGCCCACTCTACCCGAGGAGTGATGGCTTAAAAGCCTTTGCTCTCGGAGTTCACTTAAAGGATGTTTTGAATGCAGTGGACAGGTCCCCGGATTCGACCATTACGATGTTTTATTTCAAACCTGTCTCCTCCATTGCGGCTATGGTGGTCGATATGCTTTAAACCAGCATAATCCTCGCCTCCTGTTCCTGCCATATAATTAAAAATGTTGTAGCTATCGGAACGGAAAGTTTCAATTCTAATAAGGAGGCGATTATGAGCCCACTCTCTGATGAATCATGACCCACCCGCGTTAAGGGATCTGCGAATGGATGTAAGTAATGTTTTTCCATTTCAGTTGGTAAAAATGTTAAAGGAGGATTTATTGTGTTTGAAAGACTTAATGATTTGATTATGCTAGGTTGTGCTGTCTCTGGTTCTCTGATGAACTATATACTGAGGTTAACAAGTGCTCTCTAAATTACAGGAATGGAGTCCTCCAAACAGGAGTGAAATCTTCCAAGGTGGGCTTGGTGGCAGGAAGAAAGAGGGCAATAGAAGCACCTTTTAGAGCTACTTGCTGTGGCTGATTGATTATGGACTTGCTACTTTGCAACTTCATTTTCCCCGGGGGTTATGGGAAATGAAGTTTCTGTTAAAATGTTGATTTGGCTGCTGTATGAATAAAACAAAGAAAGTATAACATAATCCTTGCCTCCAAGCCCTCAATAGAATTGAAACTTTCTTTTATGATAGCTAGGAAACTTTTAATTGGCTACCATAATATACATTGCCTCTATTCTGAAAAAGGAGGCAGTGTAAAATAAAAATTATTACGAAATACACAACCCAACTAACTCTCCTATGACATGTTTACTTAGACTTGTCATTGACTCTGTACAGCGCTCCACTGCGTTTTTGGCTATATTAGCATTATAGAAATACCAAATATCCCAATTGATGGTTATTTAGGAGGTAGAATTACACAATATGTAATACACGTATCAGCCAATTGAAATAGGCCATCTGAAAAATGAAATTTCAAACATGGCCTAGCAAAAAAAAGTGCTGTAGATGAAATTGATAAAAAATGAATTAAAAAAAATCTACCTGCCATTGCAAAAAAACACCTCCAGCTAGGAAATGTGCTATGAATTTAGGGTGGAAAGTGCTAAAAGGGACTTGCTTTGCAGACAACTTGAAAGAAAGCTCTCAGCATTTTAAAGGGTCAGTTTAAACAAGTAACAAACTAGTATTTATCAAGCATTTGAACAAGGTCCCAAACTACCACAAATCTTCCAGCATGAGTATGCTTAACATACTGATCAGTAAAGCAGAAGTATAGCATGCAATAGGCAATAAAACGTCAATGCGACAGGCTAAGGTAGGCTTTATCCCTAAGGTGTTCACAGTTTTCAAAGGGCTATGGGTTGAACATTAACGCTTGCTTTTCCAGCATGTATAAGAACATGAAGCTCCACCTATAAGTTAGGAGAAAGCTATTAGAAATGTCATCATCCCCAAAGAAGGAAAATATCCTACCTTCTGCTTGGTAAACTGCTCGACTGCCCTATTCCTTGTTAAAGAGCAACCACCAAATATATGTTGTATTTTTTTATGGAAAGAGCTGGGCAAGACAGGGTACCTCTGATTCTTGCAGTTTTACCTTGATATACTAGTAGAAACATCAAGAACAAAGAAATCAAGTAGGCCTGTACAGAGTGGAACTCCTCAAAGTGACCAAAAAACTCTGCCGCACTACTCGGAGTTCCACAAGCGGCGGAGTACTTTGGGTCGCACTATTCGCACTGATTTTAAGAACGGCAACATGCGCAGCGCAAAAGGGTGCTGCTTCTTTCTGCCACTCGATTTTCTACTCAAGCGGCAGCGTCCTCAATGCAAACGAAAGGTTTCTTAGCGCAAGTGGTAGCACCATCCGCGACCGCCCACAATGATAAATCTTGCTGGGAGGTGTTCTGGTGTAAGATTTTACTCACTCACCAACTTAACGTTGGCAAGTGAGGAAATACTGCAATCCGCTAAGTGGAGTTTTTGGGAACTACATACTCTACATGGAGCAAGGAGTGGGAAAAACTCTACAAACTCTTCGAACGGAGCAGAATTTCACGCCCTGTCCTAATCTCAAGTCTCCCATTTGAAGTAGTGCAGCATGAAATCAGATTATAGGAAGACAACCTATTGATCAAGACTGGCACTTTTGAAGCCATTTCAATAGTTCTTGAAACCATATAAAACTTCTGGAAATTTAATGATTACATAACAAATTCAAATCTGAATTAAACAGCTGACATGTTTTAGGAAGACATGCTCTGCAACTAGTGAATAGAGTAACATATTTAAAGTAATCATTCCTTTGAGCCTAGCACATTTGCATTTTACTCATGAATGGCAAGAGATACATTCCTTACATAATAAATTATAGGTTCTCTCAACGTCTCTAATTGGCAGAAAAAACTACTTTCAAGATTACAATTTGGCTTAAATTACTAAATCTTTAACATCATATTCCTATTTATAATCCCAAACATCCTATAGGAAGATTGAATTGCACCAATGCAAATATATTTAGGGCAGCACATCCAGATGGATTTCACATTACTGGATATGCAGGGCAGTCTGTAAGCAGGGCTGGCTAAGTCTAACTTTTACATTTATTGATAAGGTCATTGTTGCACAGCAATCAACTTTTGTTTAGACCCAAAATATAGGGGTAATTCTATTTTAACCCGACAGATGCACTCCTGTGATCTGATAGACTTTCTGGGCCATTATTTTTCCAAAGTCACTTTAAAATATTAAGAATGAAGATTGTTTTTTGACTCCAAGTAGTTTTTTTAATCAGTTTTAATAAACAAAAAATAACAAGAGCCTGTCAGGCATTCTACATTTTAATCGTCAGGTATAAGCGCTTATAAGGAGTAGTACTCACAATAGTAAAAACAGTAGGTAATAAGTGTGCACCTGCTCAGGTCCATGTTTTCTACATATTGTGTACAGTTGTATCAGAAATAAGACACAATGTTAGGGTTCCAAAAGAAGAACATAAGTTGTGAGTGATGATTATTACAAATAAATGCCAAACACAGAGGGGCATTTGGAAATGTGTTACATGTTCCACTGTTAATAGAAAATGTCTAGCTACATCCTGAATTTAGAACAGTTGCTAAATACAGGAAGGCAAACATAATGTATACATGATATAGAACTCAAGATTTGTTCTAGAGAGACGGTTCTTTTAGAATCTTAATCAATATGCCCTTATTTTTAATACTTAGGAGTCGAATACGATGTGACCCGTAAAAGCTCTGACCCATGGTAGTCGCCTTCCAGGCCACATCGTAATCGGCCCCTCTGTTACTTTTTGACCATTACAATGCTGGCAGTTGGAAACTAAACCAACCGGTCATTCCATGTGGCTTCTGAAGGGCTCATCGGCCAGTCGGAATTGGATCGAAATCCCAAAGTGTGGGCCTTTCTGCCGTTGAGATTACGATGTATGGTTTCCGGCATGGTTTCCATGCCGGCCTGTCCGAGAAGGAAACCATGTTGGAAAGCGTGTTTGGGGGCCCCCAGCAGGGCCCTCTTGGGTGTGCGGCCTCCAGTTGGGGCCGAGGGGGCACCTATGGTGCCCCCCTGTTGATTCCTGCACCCTGGGGCAGGCACCTCAAGGTAATATTTGTATTTGTGGTATTTCTGAAGCATATCAAAGCATTGTACACAAGGAGGGACAGACTGAACAGAGGATCACAACAACATGCAGTTCACCTATACAGTCCCTACTGATCTACTCCCCAACTAACCAGGTTTTAAGTTGCTTCCAAATATGAAATGAGAGCTCTGACTCCTGATAAATTCAGGAAGAGAATTTCACAACTTATAAGCAGCTTCTACGTAAAGGCGCGTTCACACCTCCTAACTTTCTTGCAGCGTGGAACCGCTACCTTATACTGTTTTGCAGATCTCAACAATCTCCTGGGAACATACCAATTTAGGGTGGCCCTCGGATAATTTGATCCCGTAGAATGAAGGGCTTTATGCGTTAAGCACAATGCTTTAAACAACACTCCTTTTTTTATTGACAGCCAATGTCGGAATATTAATTGAGTCATGTTTGGGTACGCCCAGGACCAGGAACTACATTCTGTATGACTTGAAGCTTAGTCAAAGAACATTGATTGGTGTGCAAGTATAGGGCATTGCAGTAGTCTAAACGCAAGGTGATGAGTGCGAAGACCACTGATGCCCTAAGCTCCTTCTGAAGCAAACTTAAGATCTTCTTTAAGATCCTGATCATCCAAAAGTAGTAGTATGAAGAACTCAACGGCTGTCTGCACACCTGCCAAAACCTTTTACTACTACCTGCAGGGTAGTGAGACCAACATTATGCAAAATCAAAAGTGTGCCAACATAAAAGTCTTGGCTGTCGAAACTCTCTAGCATACTTCAAACAGCAATGCTTAGTGCTAAAATAATTAACACTGTAATGAAAGGACTGATGTGGTGCAATGTTACATATATGTTGACTTACGGGCCAGTTTAAACCATTTCCCTTTTTGGGCGTTGAAGTTTTTTCAGGAACATCTCATTAAGTAAAACATCTCAAAGGAGAAGTCTGTGAGTCAAAATAACAGGGTCAGTGATTTTTGTATCTGTGTCTAAACTCGGCCGCTTTGGTGCATTTTACTGATCGCTTGTAGATTGCGTATCTTATGTCAGAGCTGATCATATAATGCGATCTTGAAAAAACGTGTTGTTATAAGGCCTTACTAGGAGGATTGGCCTAAGAAGTGGTTGCCAAAACAGTTTTGCAGCCTTTATGGTACACATCAACAAGAATGAATCCCAAGAGGTGGAAGCTACAGTTCAGAAGAAAGAATTTAGAAATCAACCTTGGAGATTGATTCATCAGAACCTTTTAATGTAATCTTAGCTGATGTTACGTTATGCAATACATAGTAGTCATACATATCCTATAGCATAGAGTGTAATGTCAAACCTGTGTCATGATCACATAGCATATAAAGATCCATATGTCTGATGTCAGTTAGCGTGTTAGGGTGCACACTGCACACCATTAGAAAGGCACAGTGCTAAAGGCTTCATATTCTATGCCCATGTTGACTCACAAAAACCAGCGCGCACGATAATATAAAGCATGACGGTAATGGTACCTCCTCCTAAGGTAAAATCATAATAGACTGGTATTGTGGAACCAAACAAAACCAACAGTTTTTTATGGGTGTGGTGCCATCCATTATTGTATATTCGCATGCATTCGAACATCTCAATATGGCACCTATATTTTCCATCAGCTGCCGATGCACTAGTGCACTGGAGTTTCCCAGTATCTGACTGCCACATGAATTTACCTAATGTTGGTTGTGTTTGGTTCCACTATGCAAATCTATTATGATTTTGCTTTAGGAGGAGGTAGGGTTACTGTCATGCTTTATATTATCCGTCCCTTTTTAATGGCCATGGTGCCTCAATAAGCATCACTTTTAGCAGAAGTTCTGGGCTGAGTGAGCATTATTGTGTGGCGGCTTCGTACACACATACACATATATATATATATATATATATATATATATATATGTATAATACACATACACACATATATATATATATATATATATATATATATATATATATATATATATATATATATATATATATATATATATATATATATATATATGAGGTACGTGTATTTCCCAGTACAGCGCAGCGCAGCGCAGTCAGCCACACCGCTAGTCAGGAACAGGCAAGACCCAAACGTGGTGCAAATGAATTTATTTAGTTCTCAGCCCAGCACCAATCCGCCATGACGCGTTTCGGCTAGAGATAGCCTTGATCACATGACAAACGTCACGGGGGATGACCACCCCTTTTAAAGTGCAATACAGGTCATCACATGTGATAGAAAGCGAAGAAATACTCTACTTTCTAATTAAATACAATATACATGTACAATAACTGCATGAATGCATGAGTCACACAAAGGCAAAGATCAACAATCATTAGAATTGCATAAATAAGAGTTCATGGCATGGCTAATAAATAAATAAATAAATAAATAAACTTATTGATAATACAAAAAGTTTAAAAACATTTAAAAGCCTATAAATAGTTTTAACTGTTCATATTACAATTTAAAACTGTCGCCACGCTAATTGTGTACTTGTCGGGAAAATTCATTATCACCATTGTTTGTTAACAAGTACTGTTGTATCCTTAGTACAAACCACAATTCATTTTGTACCAAGGTATCAAATGATCGGATAGTGCATGTAGAAATACTGCCCATGTGGGCTGCTACACGAAAAAAATCTTAACCGCCTGATAATCAATTGTGCAACACAGTTATTACAAACACATCACATGACCTGATGACAAAAAAGTGCTACTGTAAAGTGAATTGTGCAAAAAGTAATGTTAATTCATTAATTTTGTAAGTGATAAGTTAAAATCATTGGTCAAACAGTGTGAAGGTCCAGGGTTCATGTTAAATAATAGCCATATCAACATTTCCATGTTAAATTCAAGTTACAGGACATATGAAATTGGTTCAGGTTAGACTAGAATGCAACAGCAGAATGGGTATGTACAGGTTATAGATGTGTGTAGCAATCCTCTCCCATATTGAGACCCTGAGGTGTCTTGGTGTCAAGGGAGATAATATAGCGGGTCTCCAGCTTCCTGAGTTGGGCCTCCCTGTCACCACCTCTCCTTTGAGGGGGGATGCAATCTATAACATAATAGCGCAACGTTGATGCATCTTTACCGTGTGCTATTTCAAAATGCCTGGCTACTGGGTATGTAGGATCAGCATGTGCAATTGCACGAAGATGTTGTAATATGCGCTTATGGACCTGAGGTCGAGTACTGCCTACATACCGGAGCCCGCATGGACATTCTAAAACATAGACTGCGAATTCTGTTTTGCAGCTAAGTTTTTGTTGGATCTTAATAGGTGTGGGAGATAAAGGTGTAACTACCTCGGTTTTACTCACACCATGCTTGCATGCTTTGCAGCTAGAACATCGTATGAACCCCTTGCTGTCGTCTAACCAGGAGCTAGTTACAACTTCTGGGCTACTAGATACCAGGCTATCTTTCATTGACTTAGCTTTTCTGTATGTGATGCTGGGATGTTGAGGCAGAATAGTGCCCAACACAGGATCCGTTGAAATCAGAGACCAATTGCTTCTGATTATTTTTTCAATTACTCTGTGCTGGTTACTATAACCAATGATCAATCTAGTATCATTGTCACATACACTAGCAGGGACAGTTGGCTGATTTTCACCTCCTAAACCAAGGAGTTCCATCCTGTTAGCCCTGTTAGCCCTAGTCATGGCAGCATCCAAGATAGCTGGTTTGTAGCCACGCTGTAGAAATCGCTCCCTACACTGCAATTGCGCTACACGGCACTGGTTTTCACTGCTGCAAATGCGTCTGACCCGCAGCATCTCCCCATAGGGGATGCTGCGAATTAAGTGGGCGGGATGATGGCTGTCCGCATGCAGCAGCGTATTACCAGCCGTGGGCTTCCGGTACAACTTAGTTTGGAGGGTGCCTTCCTGAACATAGATCTCAACGTCAAGAAACACAACAGATTGGGAACTGATAGTACTGGTTAGTTGGATATTAAGATTATTGATATTGAGTTTATCAATAAATTCTCTCACCTCTATTTCAGTCCCCTCCCAAACAAAAAACAGATCATCAATGTAACGAGACCAGAGTTTCACCTTTGTATTCATAATATCAGAATGTTCTACCATCAGGACCTGCTCCTCCCAGAACCCCATGTGCAGACATGCGTAACTCGGAGAGAAGCAGGCCCCCATAGCTACTCCTCTGGTCTGTAAAAATAACTGTTTAGCAAACAAAAACATATTGTTATTCAAACACATCGATATCATCTCCACCACCATTTTAGAATGTTCATTGAAACATTCATTCCTCTTCCCTAGGAAGTGTTTAATGGCTCTTAGTCCATCTTGATGGAATATGCTGGTGTAAAGAGAAGTGACGTCCATAGACACCAGCATATAGGTGGATTTCCATCTGAAATCGATGAGTTTTTTCAACAAATCAGTTGTGTCCAAGACAAACGAGGGCAGACTTCTTACATGCTCTTGGAGAAAGAAGTCAATGTATCTGCTCACATTTTCTAAAAGACTGTTGCATGCAGAGATAATGGGTCTGCCAGGCGGTTGTTCTTGATTTTTGTGGACCTTTGGAATAAAATAAATTACCGGAGTTACAGGATGTTCATTTTTTAAAAACTTGTACTCCTCCATGGTCAACAGTCCTTTACTTCGCCAGGCAGACAACTTCAAATAAATATCATTCTTTGCTGCATTTGCATCTTGCAAGGTTATCCGCTTGTAACAGTCTTTATCATTCAATTGATTGTGAGCCTCCTCTAGATACATTTTCCTTGGCCACAAGACGACGTTGCCCCCCTTGTCTGATTGCCTTATGACTAGTTGTTTGTTTGCCTTTAATTTCTTAACCAGCTTGTGATATTCGCCATCTTTATAGTTGTACCGTTTGGTAGAGTGTGATGTTTTAATTTGCAGCTCCTTCAGTTGGGAGTTCACTCGCTCATGAAAAATGTCAATGTTGTCCTTGATCATTAGGGGACAGTACTTTGATTTAGGTCTGAAGGGGGTCTGGCATATCTTAGGAAGTGGTTCACCACCTAGTGCAGTTTGAGTCTCCGTAGGGATTGTTCTTTCCTCTTCTTGAATTTCAAATAGTTCCTGTGTTAGTGCTGCTCCTCGAACAACAGAATCATCGGACCCCTGATCACCTGTGAGGTCTGAAATCGACCCTTGTATGCCTGCGTTGTTACCATGGGCATCCAAGGAACGTGTAGCAAAATGTTTTCGCAACTTCAGTTTGCGTGTATATTTAAACATGTCGATTCTCGTTGCAGCGTAATCAAAATTACCCCTGGGGCTGTAGGACAGACCCAAAGATAGAATAGAGGTCTCTTTGGAAGTTAACACAGTATTCGATAGATTGATTACCGATTGTGAACTAGTTTGGGAGGTATTGGTCTCATTTACTGCTGTGCTTGGGGTGCCCGATTCTTGTTCCACCTGGATCGTGGTTTCCTGGGCTTTCCTCTTGTTGATGCGGCGTTTGTGGCACTTGCGCCTTTCGGCTCGCTTCCTATTGGCGCGCCAGCGCTGGCAGCCGCTGAACCCGATCTCAAAGTTGACTTGCGTTCTTGCTGTACCACTTCCATTTCTTCCCCCGGGGTATATTTGCGAAACCCCGACCGCAGTTGTCTTCTTATGTCATTATCAGACTCGCTTTCTGGCTGCGAACTGTCCCCCGAGACCGAGGACACCTCTATCTGTCCCGTAGCAGTTGATGTGCTTGGTGTGGTGTGCGCGATACTCTCAGTGATATTATGTTCCTTAAGCCAAGCAGATATCCATCAAACAAAAATTATTATCATTGACCAATGTAATTGGTGCTGAGTATGTCATTTTCTACACTGCTACTGTTTGGAGTAGATCACACCCTTCTTTGAAATTTTTATGTGGAGGAAGGTTGGATCAGAAATGGTTAATAGGAAGATAGGCATGATTGATAATTACTAACATGATCATGCCTCATAATACCTAACATTATGAGTAGAATACCAAGCAGTAGAAAGGACTGGGCAGAGGATAAATCAGATTCTTGATGCAGAATACACTTAGTCCCTGATTACAACTTTTCAGCTGATCGGTGGTGCAAAACACTGCGCTACCGCTACTCCGAAGGACACCCCACCGGCCCGCCTGCTTACAGCTTTCAAGCAGTCTGGCAGATGGGCGCCGCGGCGGTCCCATGGCAGTGCCTCTTTTAAAGGCTGTGGCGCCATTAAAAAAGGCACCACCATGGGTTCGCACTACAAAGTTCCTGCACGGCATGGACTCAAAAGTCCATGGCATGCAAGAACCTATGTGCATGCACACAAGGGGGCACATGTTACACCCCCCCTGTGTGCATTCACATTCAGTTGAGGCACAGGGGGCCCTGGTGGGTCCCCTTTGTTTCCTCTCCTCCAAGGGTTACATGGAGGAAGAACCTCCATCTAAACTCTGGAGGAGAGTACTCGTAATATGCTTGGCAGGACCGCAGAAGTCCCGCCAAACACATTGCTGCCTCTGACTGCTGTTCCAATGCCTAGAAACATTAATCTCTTCAGCTCCCATGGGATTATTCCCACTTTTTTACACATATGTTTATTGTTTCTAAATTATACAAAACAATTTGTAACACGAAACTCAAACACCAAATACAGCAGCTGGGTATTATCCCATACATACACAGCATTGAAGCACAACCTCAACAATGCAACACAGTATACCGTTTTAGATTTGGGCTCAATTTATAACTTGGCGGATGGGTTACTCCATCACAACAGTGACGGATATCCCGTCCGCTGAAATATAAATCCCATAGGAGCTAATAGGATTTATATTTCGGCAGATGGGATATCCGTCACCTTTGTGATGGAGTAACTCATCTGACGAGTTCTTAATAAGGCCCTAAGTTCCCTGTTTTTAATATATATTTATGACAATGGGTTCATTGCAGCCTTACCCATAGCAAAATAAGACATGGAACAACTAGGTAAAGAACAATTTATTTTCTACCCAGGAGACTGCTAACAGCAAACAATATGTTTTCATTTGGAAACGTTTTATGGATTTGAAGTCAGGAGGGGTAATGACTCTCTCACATGCAGGTATGAAGCTGTTGCTTGCTTTTAATCCTAACAAAGTCAAAAAAAGAGCACACCTCTTTGTGTGTTCAAATTATGTTCAACTAAAGTTAACTTGGAATTTCTATTCATTTTTTGGTTTTAATCAAGCACATTTTCAAACATTTTCATGCAGAATGCAATTAAAATGTCCTGATATGGAACATGTTTGATTCAGTGGCTATCACACAAGCCTTTACTATCAGCCAAAGTTTTGGGGCTGAGTCTCCAAAAAGTGTAAATCTACTTATGTGGGTTTATGCCTACATTTCAAGAAACTGGTTGATATTTTGGAACCTCTCAAAGAATTCCAAGAAGCACTCCTGACATTCCACTCATTCAATAATGTCATTTAAAAAAAAATATTTAAAGAGTTTTATATAGCACTGGCAAGACCCGAGGGTATCAGAGAAATTTGATTGTCAAACATTATCAAAGGCAGTATTGGATAAATAGGTTACAGAGCAGAGTCTTTTTTGAAGTCACATCGGTTACAGTTTAATAGTTATAGAATAGAGTCTTTAAAAAATCAGATCACAGAAATTCCTGAAGAGGGATAAACAGTATAGTGAAACTCGAGGAGGAGGTTTCATTTGGGATTCCGGTGGTATGATGGGCTTTAGAGCTTGAGGTGCTGATTGAGGAGAAGATTTTTTGATTGTCTTTTGAAGCTCATGTAGGAGGGGTTTGTCCTGATATTTACTGGGAGGGAGTTCCAGATTTAGGGGGCATTGCCCGAGAAAGAGCGTGTTAGGACTTTACAAACATTTTTATGGGGGTATGTGAAGCATAGTGTTGGAGCTCCTTAAGTTTCACGTCTGTCCTGCCTTTGTGAGTTTGGAAGCAAGGTAGGCTGGTTTCCCTGTGTGAAGGGCATTGTGAGTGAGATAGGCAGTTGTGTAGCAGCCATGGGCTTCAATCGGGAGCCACTTTAGATTTTTCATGGAGGGGGAGATGTGATTGAGATATTTGATTCCAGTCACCATACTTGCTGCTGCATTAGATGTGGCTCATAATGAAGTTAGGGACTACTCCACGGTGCTAGTTTTGTAGTCCAATCGTGTAAGAACCAAAGCTTGCGTGGCGGTTATTAGATCATTCTGCGGGAGTAAAGGCTTGATTTTATGTTGAAGTTTTAGGTTGTAGAATGCAGTCTTCACTGTATTCTTTGTGTGTCGGTACATACTCATTCTTGGGTCCAGGGTGATCCCCAGGGATTTGACAGAATCAGCCAGAGTCAGTTTCTAGTTCTGAGCATCAATAGTATTTATCCTTTCTTGGACTTGGGTGGTCTGTCCCTTGTTTGGGAGGAGGACATCCATCTTGTCTTGGTTGAGTTTCAGGTGGTTGTGTGTTAACAAGTTTTGGACTTTAATGAGCATAGTATTTAGAAGTCTTAAAAGCTATAGTGAGGGTATTTCTAAGTAGAGCTGGGTGTCGTTAGCATACAGGTGGTATTGAATTAACATTCCATGTCATATTGTTTAATCATGACGGTGAGGGGTTTCATGTAAATATTGAAGAGTGTAGCTGAGAGCACTGAGCCTTGGGGACACCCCTGGTTATGGCGGTTAAATCTGAAAATGTGTTTTTTATTTTTATTTGTTGGGAGCGGCTATGTAGGTAAGAGGCGGACCATTTCACAGTCAAGCCATCAGCTCCAATCTGTTTATGGAGGGATTTTAGAAGCACCTTGTGGTCAACCATGTCAAAGGCCCCTGACAAGTCTAAGAGAATGAGTAGCCAACATTTTTTAGCGTCAAGGGACTTGTGTATGTCCTCTGCTATTGTCAGATTAGCTGTTTTCATGCTGCAACCCTTCTTGAAACCCGAATGGAATTTCCCAAATGCAATATCAGTAATGTCCTTATTCTCTCTTACTTCACCCATGAGTTGTTCTATAGCTCATTCACCTTAAATGATAAACCCTATTCAACATAAAGCCATTAATGAAAATGCTCAAGGAAATGTCGGCGGCTCCTGCCAAACTCTAACCTTCCCATATAGAACTTGAAATTCCTCCTGCTTACATAATCAAGGGCCTTCTCAGGATCAATATATGTGCAAAAGGCTCGTCACTAACGATTCCTATTGCTATTTAGTAAGCCAATCAATGTCCTACAATTAGTCATACTATGCCTCAAAGAAATAAAATGAAATTGAGAGGGATGAATAATTAATTTGGGCATACATGTGTTTGCTCCTGTTGTCATTACCAAAACCAAGACCATAATGTTGAGAGTCAGTAAATAAATCAATTGATAATTCTCACGTTTTAAATGCTATCTTTCAGGTTTTGGTATTCGTTTTATTTCATTTAATTATTTTCAATAGGTTTAAATAAAGCATATGAATAGTATGCATATTTTACGACAGTCACATATTCTTTTACACAACATTATCACAATATCTTATTAAAGTAATTCTTGTGCACTTGAAATCATGAGTACTTTGCCAGAATCCAGCTCAATTTTCCAATTTCATCAGAAAACATTTATGATACATAGGTTGTAGTCAATTAAATACATTAGAAAAGATATGTGCTTCTTCAATAAATGTATAATGATAATAATGCAGTCATTTTAATGCATCCATAACACACCTGATATTGTGGTCCCCAGTATTGGCCAATTGGTAATTGACAAGCACTATATTGGGTCTTGCTCAATGCTATAGAATGTGGGTTGACAACTCATTACAGCCACCCTCCCAAGCCATAAGAGGTGCAATATTCAATGCATTTATTGCCTGCCTGCCCTGGACTCTCATGACAGAACAGTATTCTGGCGTACTGTTGTCATTGCCCCAAATTGGTAATAAAATCCAAATTTGCTGGATGGCAATTATTTGAGTGGTGCTGTTTATGTAATAGGCATGTTTTCAAACAAGTGTCCACCCTTCTAGTAAATACTCCTAATATATACCAAATGTACTTCTTATGCAGACAGTGACATCTACTTACAAAATACTAACCTCTAAAAGTTTAAAAAACCTTAACCCATTTCATTCAATATGATAGGAAACGTCCTGTACCTTATTCTTGGTATGTAGAAAATTCTTACAAAGTAACCTGGGTATGAAATCTTTTGAAACCCCATTAGTTAAATGTCCTTTTTCCAGCAATATAGAGAAAGACCCCAGGTTGATATCAGACCCAACCCTTTACATACTGACCCTATGATAGATGTTCTTCTGACAACTGGACCCTCTACTTCATCGATTGATCTATGAAGGTATGGAAGCCATACTGGTGCTCTAAATGCTAACACCAGCCTGGTTATATCTCAATAAGTGGCTATCTAGCAATATATCTCTTGAGTGTGTTAGCCTGCCTATGAACTATAGCTCATTTTGTTCAATGCTCGCTGTATCATATGGAGCCATATGGAAATGAAAGGGTTCACATAAGAATGGTGCTACAATTTCAAAACATTCTTTGTATAGGTCTCAGGTGATCTTATCCAATCTGGGAACTGTACAGAGAGTCAGCTGTGGAATGACAGTTAGATCCTATAAGGCCTGAATTTCTGCATCCAACCTCATTCTCATCGTATGCTCTTTCGATAGTTACCACTATCTTGACATGGTTTTTGAATTAGATTTGTAGATCATTAAGGTGGTTACATAAAACTTCTACTGATAGTTTTGTGGTATTTGTTCTCACACTTCCTTCTATATGTTATGTGTAACAAAGAAGATCTCATGTGGAGCCAAAAACATTACTTACCAGTAACAGGATATACATGTTCTTCTGTGGTCAGCCTGCAGATGCTCCATGTATTTTTCAGTAAAACATTTATGAGTTACATTGCACCAAAATGAAATTAGGATATTTTAAAGGTAAGTCTCTGTAAGATAGCTCACCAGCAGCTGCAAACGGGCATTTTTTAAAGTGTGGGGCCAGCTTGTTTCAGAGTTCTATAATCTGTGTATTAGGGTCCGACTAAAGAAGTAGCTACTATGATGGTAAAATCAGTTTTAGCTCTCTGCTTGGAGTCAGGATTTGAAGAACCATGTATCATGCATATTATACACAGGAATTAAGGCCCGATTCACCATGCCTTTGCATAGTCCTTGTGTCGCACAGGGTAGCGCAAGGACAATGCAAAGGCTACATTGAAATATTTACAGAGCCACACAAGGGGCGATTTGCTCTAGCTTGCATGTCTTTGCAAAGAAATGTAAGGCAACGCAGCTGCTAGCGCAGCGTTACGTTACATTTCGAGTTCGGAGGCGTTCCATGGGTGAAGCGCTGGTGTTCCAATCCCAATGGAAGAGGTGTGGCGCTGCGGCCAGGGTGACTGACGCTGGAATCTGGGGATCACGGTTCAGTTCAATCCCCGGCACCGGCGGCAGATTAGTCCAGCACCATGTGACTCTGGGCAATAGCTTGCTTAATCTTCCTGGCGGCCCACAGCGCCTAGAGACCCTCACGGGTGATTGTGCGCTTTACAAATGTGGATTTACCTTACCATGTACCCACAGAATTAGGTGCATTCTCAGATTTACTAAAGCTAGTAAACCTGTGAATGCATTAAAATGCTAAACTTTTCCCAGTGAGGCGTAAAAGGGAAAAATATTTTTTTTCTCCTTGTTACTTCCTCCTTCCATGTGTGCTGCATTCTGAATCACACATAGAAATAGGGAAATTACTCTAAGGAGTGTTTTGTGCATCAGGGTATTACTTCCTGCAAAAAACAATCCTGCCTGCAACACAGGCACCCTTGCACCATGTGTAAGTGTGCCTGCTTTGGCGTTAGGCAGCACACGGTGTGCCAGCGCAAGGAGAAAACAGAAATGCTCTATATTTTTGTGAATATAGATGATTTCTGCTCCAACTTTGCTTGCTGCCCTGCGTTGAGTGAAAATTTGGAAATATGCGCCCCAATGTCTTATACTTATTTGTAAAATACTCGTGCTTGGTGGCAGTTTACGTTTGTGGGTAGCTTATACCTTTCTGATATGGCCTGTGGACTCTTGGTCAGTATCAATGCAGGACTTTTGCTGGCCCTCACAGTGAACCCATCTTTTGTTTAGGTTCTGCTAAGGCAGGTTCGTGAGAGGTTGGGGCAGCTGGAGTCCTTGAACAGACAGTATCGGCAACTCACGCAGATCAATGGAATTGGTCTTCAAACTCGACTAAGAGCCATGGTCCAGGAGTGTAACCAGCGATGGGATCGGCTGCAGAAGCAGGCACAGGCCATACACAAGCGACTGAAGGTATAGTTAATCTTCCAAAACAATAAGAACTGCCTAATGTCTCACAGATGCCAACTTGTATGACAACTTACCGCCTTATCTTAGGGTATCAGTATTCTATCCTGTGTTTAAAAACTTGTCACACTTGGCTACTTATCCCTCATCTTCCGCCCTATCATTAATCTGTTTTTAATTGTCAATCCGCCCTACAGCTTCTAACCTTGGCAGAGCAAATGCATATTCAAAGAAGCCCTCTGGTTCCACCCTTTTCTAAAGGTGCCAACATGTCCTACAGTTAACAATCTACATTGCAGCTGTCAACCCACTCATGAGTTATCAATCTCCACTACAACTTGAAAACATGATCCACAGTTGTCCACATTTACCAACAAGTAACGCCTATTTGCACAGGAGCAACACTTGTTACATTAAACTTGTGTGCAAGAAACAATATCCTCAATTCATTGGCAAAAGCTCAGTGCTATTTTTGGTGTTATTAATTTCTCCTACATACAACAAAAGAAGGAAGCTGGGGCTGAGCTTACAGTGCAACATTCCTCTGTGTTTCTAAGCGTTGCCATAAAATGTGTCCTTATAACTTAAACTGCTAACATTTTTTACAATAAGCAGAATACAGGATGAACCAAACCTGACAGAATTTAAACCCTTAGGGTTACAAAACCTGTTGAAAAGACACATTATTCAACCAATAAACGTATCTGACTTGCTAAAGGTTCACACAGTAGCAAATGTTGTGAATTGAGATACCCCAATGCCACAACTCTCCCCTCTAACTTGCTCATTCCTGATCAGTCAGTACTTAACTACTTTTACAAAATTAGCACTGTCTGGCGTTGGAATCCCACTAACAGGTGCTATATTATCTTATGGTAGGTACAGAGTGCTAGTTACTGTCAACTCATACTAAGCTGTCATCCTAACCCTCCTCTAACGTATCCTCGACTATGAACTACCAGTTTTTATTTTAGAAACATTTAGCACTTATGGTATTTAAAGGATGCTATGTGATCTTGAATATTTCATAAGCAAGGATAAAGAAAGTCCCAACGCCTCTTTTTCCGATATTCACCCATTCTCATTATCCAGAAATGGGGTAACACTTCTAGTTGAGGTGGGCAAGCCAACAAATTAACAGAGAAAGCCGAACCAACGAGCCAATGCTCAACAAGTTACTCATGCAACAAAACATCATGTTAGAAAACAATAAGGTGACTTCAGCATTTAAAAAAGAAATGTTTTTTGGAACACAGGTTTTACGGGTTTTACCTTAGTACATCAGATTATTTGATGAATATTTATCAAAAGAGAACTCGTAAGAGTTTTTAAACATGAACTGACAAAAATTCTTGCCACACCCTGACAACAATATTAGGAACTGAGAAATCAGCTGTCATCTACTAAGAGGAGTAAGTCAGTTGTCATGTTTAAAATTCCAGATCTTTAAGTGGGCTGGGTCCCTCTGGGTCTCAGACCTTGTATTAATAAAACACAGACATTGAAACGGGTACCCATCAGGGTCTATATTCATTAACTTTACAGGCAAAATCAACTATTGATTTCTGAACAATGCAATTCAGCAATTTAGTTCCTGTTTATGTTTTACATTTTTTACTTAATCTTTCATTCCCTTAAAGTGCTTCCTATTTCCAGTATGTTGTTGTTTTGTATTTTCTTTCTTGTACCATATTACCTTTGTAAAATGCTTACTTTCAACTGAATCACCTCCAAGAGTATAGAACTGCAACAATTGAGAGCTGTGGAGTTGGGGGGAAGGCACTGTGAGTTTCGCACACAGTCTGTAAGGGGGTCAGAAAGGTATTTAGAATACATGGCCATCCAAGCCTTGGCCTCTCTGATAAGCGCACAGAGCAATGGTCACTTCTTCCAGTTGCAATTGTGAATCTGTGCAAATGTACGTGAACAGCGATTAACTTGTAAAAGAATGAGTGCTGGTGCCCAGGGCTCTACTTAGTAGCCTGTGGCCGGTGCAATTGAATGTCTGTGCATGAATACCAGGGCTATTTAGCCCTAAATCCACCTCAGGCCCCCTTTAATCCACCACCAGACATTCCTTAACCCTTTTCTCACGCCTGCAGGTTCCTGCTTTCTCTCTTTGTGACAGATTTTCAGATTTTCTCTTTCGTCATCTTTCTGTTTTTTTTGTTTTTCCCTGCCTTGCTCTCGTAAATGTCTGATGCAGAAAAATAAGTGCCAGTCCACAAAAATGAGTGCCGGTGGCCCCACCAGCAACCACTGGTTCAAATTAAGCACTGTGTGTGAAGGCAGTACACAGTTGTTATCACATTGACAATGTGAAAGTAAAAGAAAATGCAGGTCTTATAGGTGAGTGAGTGAGTGTGTTGGGTGATTGGGGGTGGTGAAGTGAAGGAGATGCAAGGAAGTGCATTCAGGAGAGAGTGAAAAGAGAGTGCTAAAGAGGTATAAGATATGCAGATTGAGAGAATGTGAAGAGAAAAAGGTGTGCATTTCTAACCAAGTGAAAATAACACAAACGTTTGAGACTCTCTGAAGACCACTACCCTTTCCACAGACCTCACTAATACTTATTTTACAGTCTCCTAATTTCAGAATTAAAACATTTGCAATATTAACTATTTACAACAAAGTCATTACTTTTGCTCATTTATCTTCAACAACTAACAACTTTGGCAAAACCTGGCTGGTTTTGGACGAGTGTCAGTTGCTGTGTAATATATCTGGGTGCAATAACAAAAAGTTCAAAGGGGCACCAAAATAAAGGTCAGGCGGCATGCTATTCAAATCACAGAAATGCAGTTTACGTTTTTAGGCCACACCCTAATTAAATAGGTGATGTTCTATTTAGAGACCCCCATACAATTTTCATCCCACTTTAAGCCAGGCATAGATGGAGAAACATTGTAGGCTAATAAATTAAACCCTATCGGTTTTTGTACAACATACATCCTGAATCCACATATTTCAAGATGCTATCAAGTGTGATAGTGAACAAAAATAGAGGGTCAGTTAAATAAGTTAATTGCCTTGGATCACACAATTTGGTCTGTAGTGTCCTCCTCAGTCTGGGTACATGAAAATGATCATGCCACACACAGAGCTCGGAAGTCCACGTCTATATTCTTCAGAGTGTAACCGTTAACTGAACGTACTACGTCATGAATTTTCTTAATCACACCCAATCACTTACGTCACTATTCTACGGAGTCTGTCAAGGGCTGGAGGGGCACCACTATCTCTAACACACATGGCACTGCATCTCCCCTCTCATTAAATAAAAAGTACACAAAAATACATATATACATCATAACTCTTCAATGAGTCTTTGAGGTGCTTGAACCAATCTTCCAGATCTCGTTGTGTGAGGTTGAGGAAACATAGGAGGTATTGAAGAGCATTCGCGGCTGGCACAGGTGACACAGGCACAGGTGCAGTCTTTGGGCACTCCTGGCTCCTAGTTGGAAGGCTCTCACTTATAAAACATCAGGAGTCAACAAACCTTGAGGGAAGTGTTTAAAATAAGCAGAACCTCTTGTAATGGACTTTCCAGGACTATGAGCAGTCACCATGTGTCCTTCGCTAGTCTGTATCCTCAGTGGGTCAGCATTAAAAGGAGCCTCAGACTTGCATTTCCATTTCTGCCTTGACAATGACTTGGTCTCCTCTTTTGAATACAGCATTTCTAGTACAGCAGCATCTATCCACGTAGGACTTTATTTTGTGATTGTGAGATGAATCAGTAGTGCAAAGTTTATCAGTCAATAGATCTTTGAGTGGTCCAGTGTGGCAATTTGGTTCACATGGCTCTTCTAAACATTAAGGTGGCAGAGCTTTCACCGGTGGTAGAATGGGGAGTTGACCTATATGCACGAATAGTAGAGTGAAGCATTGATTTGAGTGCAAGTCTTACCTGCGCAGCACGCTGAACTGTCTTCCTTAGGGTGCTCATAAATTGCTTGACAACATTTTTCACCTGAGGCCAGAGAGGAGTGTTTTTCTGATGCTTGACATTTAGGTGAATGAGGAAATCTTTAAATTCTCGACTATTAAAAGGTGGGTCATTGTCATATTTCAAAATCGAAGGAACACCCAGGTTGCAACAATGCTTTCTAGTCTCTCAATTACCCTTTTGTGAGTGGTTGTTGACAGATCTTCCAGAAGAGGAAAATGGGAATATTCATCAAAACCTACTAGTAGATGATGACCCTTGTCAAGAGGTCCAAGGAAATCAATTGCAATGTTCTTCCATGCATGCTTTCGAAAATCAGACATGTTTAACGGATGCAGGGTTGTTTTAGAAGACAAGGCCCTTAATTCCTTCTCAACTCTTTCATCAAGATCAGGGAACCACACTCGGCCCCGTAGAGCTTGTTTGGTAGCAACAACTCCACAATGTCCCTCATGTGCCTGTTTAACAACTTTTAGCCTCAAGCTCTCAGATATAACAATTCTTGATCCTTTTAATATAATACCTTCTGTGGTAACCTAAAGTTCTTCCTGTCCATTTCTGAATTTCTGGTATTCAAGGACATCATGAAGAGATCGAGTCTGTTTTCTCCAAGATTGATGTGCAGATCAAGCTTCTGGCAGCAATGATTGGTTTCAGTGATATGGCAGCAAGGGTACTGGATTTATTTGAAGATGTAGTTAATATAAGCATCAGCCGCTTTAGATGTGATGCCATGACTGCAATGGTACACATGAGAAGTAGTCAGCAGGATTTTAATTGTTTCCCGTATGAGTTACAATCATGCACTGCTGTACTCATATTCCTGCAGTTGCAACCCCCACCTCCAATGCGAGAGGGCATCTTGGCTTTAGGATTGTCGAAAATAGTGAGTACTGTTTGGTGGTCGGGGACACCGTGAAGTGCTTTACATACAGGAACACAGGAAGATGCTCATAAGCCCACACCACATTGAGGCTTTCATTTTCAGGTTGTGAATAAGCACTTTCCATCTGTGACAAACTCCGGTGAGCATAAGCCACAATGTGTCTTGGTGCATTAGGATGTCCATCAGCAGTGGCTACACTGCAATTGCGGAGGAGCGTCACCCCACTGCCTGGCTCAGAGCGGCCAAATGTAAAATAAAACGATGTTCTTGCATCGTTTTATTTTGCATTTGCCAGCTGTTAGCCAGTGCTGTTGGGAGGGGCGGGCCGAGGCATGGGAAAGGGAGGAGGAGGGCTATGCGCACTCCACTCCCTAATTGCTCATGTGTGTTTGGCCGGCTTCTCAGGCCGACCAAAACACACATGTTCACTGATGTTTTCTCCAGCACAGCTGCATTGAGCAGCCGGGCTGGAGAAACCCTGAGACTCCCTGGCCTGAGCGGAGAGTCTTTCTAGCCCAATCAGGCCAATCCACGTCCAGGGAAGTTTAAACAAAAGGTTTTTCTAACCCCCCCCCTGCATGCGACCCCTTCAATGTACCCTCCACCGTCTACCACCCTTTGTTTATGGCAGCCGCCACTGATGTCCATAGTGCTGGGCAAGCATGGCACATAACCACTCTGGGCTGGCATCAACAACAAACTTTGTTTGCAGTTTTGAATCAAAGTATGCCATTTTAGTGGCATTGTCAATCGCATGTTTGATTTTCTTGAAGCTTTGTTCACATTCACAAGACTATCTTAATGACATTTTTGGTTTTGTTAAGTCACTCAATGGGGCACATATGTACCTTGAACAGTAACTGGCCATTCAAAGGAAGAATCATAGCATAGTTACATCTTGTAGGGAAAAAGTGGATGACAGAGCCTGTACTTTATTTAGATCTGGAGTCATTCCCCCATAAGTAAAGATATGACCAAAGAACTTGAGCTTTATTTTATGAAACTCACACTTGCTGCATTTTTAAGTGAGACCTCCAGCCACAAGTGCACAACACACTTGTGTCAGAGCTTTATCATGTTCCTTTTGTGTGGCTCCAAAATCCAACATGTCATCACTGTAATTGAAAGTATTTGTGAATGGCTGTATTATGCGACGAATGACATCCTGAAAGAGTTCTGCAGCTGATGACACTCCGAAACATAGTATTTTAGATCTTAACCCCTTCGCTGCGGCGGCTATTCCGCCGCAGCGCTAAGGGGGCGGGGGGGCGCGCGGCGGGCGCATGCTGGTGACGGAACTGCTCCGTCACCAGCTGCGGTTGAGCTGTTCTCACGACGGAGCGGTTCCGTCATGGCCCGCCCCGCTCAATAGAACGCGCCGCGCAGGCGCGAAATCAGCGCGGCGCAGGCGCGGCGGCCGGGCCATGACGGAACCGCTCCGTCATCAGCACAGCGCCACCGCGGCTGATGACGGAGCGGTTCCGTCATCAGCATGGAACGAGTTAATAAACCAATATGAGTTGAAAAGGTGGTAATGTACCTGCAATTTATGTTCAGCTCGAATTGGTGATACCCTTTGTTCAAATCAAAGCAGGAAAAATCTTTGGCTCCATTCAGTTGCGTAATCATGTCAGCATTATGCGGACCCGGAAGTCATTCTCTTTCAATCACCTCGTTAGCTTAGCTCATATCAATGCAGATGCGTACGGATCCTCCACTATCCTTCTAAGGCACTACCAACATAGGGGACACCCATGGCCTCAGACCAGTGGATTGCACCATTATGTCATGCTTTAGTAGCATCTCAAGTTCATTCTCAATGGCCTCTTGTAAATGAAACGCAATTTGGCGATGTCGATAAGCAACAGGACAGATGTCCTCATTTATTTGAAGTTGCAATTTCATTGTCTTAAGTCTCCCTAGTTCATGAAACAAGGATGGAAACTGATAAATTATCTCATGATAGGCACTGACTTTGTAGTTTACAGTAATCAGCCCTGTGTCTGCAGCAGTGCTGAAACTGAGTAAACATGCTTTTGATGAAGCGCTTGGACTTTCATCTTTTTATGCTTCACAGTTGCTATAAATGAACCTTTGCTTTGCTGTGGTATCAAAGCAGGCCACGTATATTCTTTGGTTTGCGACAGAGTTAAACGGGGCACTGTAGACAGTTCATTGTACTTTTCCGCAGACATTGTTTATCAACTCGCCACTGTCTATGATAAAAGGTATAGAGCACCCATTCACCTTCAGTGTGAATTTGGGGCACGTTCCAGAAGAATCTCGCTTCAACCAACATTCTTCCTTGCAGGAATCTAATCCTACATGTTCACCCTGGCCAGTGGTCAATGTCGACAACACCCATCTTCCTCACTGTTGCTTGACAATGATGGTGATGAACTTTTATACGAGGAATTTTATGACAATCAACTGATGTTGCTGCTTGGCTTTGTGGGTGCGGTGGGAACGTCTCTGGAACAATTTGGCATCTATTTTGTTTTCTCAATGTGATGCACTTGATCTGTCCTTTGCTTTGCAAACCATTACAGAATGGTTCCCTTTTCCGCAGACTTTGCATATCAGTCAATGACGGGACATTTACCTTCATGTGGAAAGGAAAATGCACATTGAAAACACAACTTCTTTTGCTCAGGAAAAATTACTTTGTAGCCATCTGCCTTGTATTTTGGCTAACTTTTCACGCTCAGCGCTGGTTCATTTTGGGCTGTTCCAGCCTCTGTGCTGGGCACTTGTGTGTCAGCTCTTTCTTCCATTCTAGCTCCTATGAGTACTAGCTCCAAGCTTCAGCACTCGCCATCTGAAGGAATCGGAGAGACAATCATCTATTACCCTGAGAAACATGGCCTCTTCATTGTTGAACTCATTGAACTGGGAATGCTTGATGAGCAAATCAAGTCTTTCTATAAATTCATCCATCATTTCACCAGCTTTCTTTCTTGACTGAAAATGTACCTTTCATAGTCGACATTTGGCATTGGATTGAAGTTGGTGTTTAACGCCTCTTTGATTTGATGGTATGTCATTTCATCACTGTGTAGTATTTTCTTTATCACTTCTTTTACTCTTTCCCCCACCAAATTCTTTGAATATTTAATGATCTTTTTGGCATTTGCTTCTTACAGCGCATCAATGAAATCATTGAAGGATTCGATCCATCTGTCACCAATATTCTGATTTTTGGCAGTATCGAGGAAAGACATGGTTTTAGGAATGCAGAGGCATCATAACCGGTGAAACATTCTGCTGTCTGGAGCGGCTGCTGCCCACACAGACCAGCACCTTCATTAGGCACTAGCCATGTGATAACATTTGGGATGTCGTGCCTGCTTCCTGGTTGTGAACCACCGCCTTCTTCTATGGTCATGATTAGCAGCTTTGTTTCTTGTACAGAATGGTCCCCAATCTCACCTCTTTTCACTGTACCTGGTTTCTACTTCCTTTAGAGTTTCTTTGTCTCAAATATTTTTCCGCTTTTAGCCCTTCCTTGCACTCGGCTATCAAAGCCTTTAGTGCTTCTCTGGTTGTTGCTGCCTTTATTGTTGTGCTACTGTATAAATGATGGCTCTGTGTTAGGCTGTGGCGCAGGAACTATTGTCTCGACTTTACCAACAAATTCTAGTCGACCACAAACAAATGTTTTGTAAAGCCTTCCCTTTCATCGCAGGTCTTGCACTGGCTTGGGTGGTGATTTGAATCCAAATACGCCAACCGTCAATTTTTTCACTGCGACTGAGGTACACATGGCATATACAAGCAGTTTGCTGCACCACAACAAACTCTCCGGGAGAGCGCTCTTGGTTCTTCGGGTTGCAGGGTTTTTGGAATCCCCTATCTTGTCACCTGTTGTAGCATTCTCCCCAGCCCGGCTACATGTAAATAATAACGCCACACAGAGAGCTCAGTATTATAAGACTTTATTCTTCAGAGTGTAACCGTTTACTCAACGTACTACGTCATTAATTTTCTAAACCACACCCAATCACTCACATATCTATTCTAGGGTGTCCGTCAGGGACCAGATGAGTCCCGCTATCTCTAACACATATGACTCTGTGTGTTATGCTGCTACATGGTCAAACAAGAAAGCCTGGATTGAGTCCAGATTTTCCAGTTCTTTAATTTGCAATTCAGATACTAGATGGTTATCTCTTTCTGAAATTAAAGGTTCATTAATGCTTTTACCTGAAGGATGAGATTAGAGCGTGGGTGACAGGCATAATGCAAAATTTCCTAGCTAAGGTGGAGGAAAGTTTCAATTCTATTAATGACACGGAGTCGAGGATTAGGCTTTTCTCTCTTCAATTTATTAGCTCCAACAGTTTTACAAAGAGACACAAAACCAAATACAAAACTACATTTCCCATGAGCACAGGGAAAATGGAAACAAACAAAGTTCAACAGAGGCAGCCAATCCTGCGTGAGGACGTCCCATAACTTCCCCCGCGGACACTCTATCCTCCTCTTTCCTCGTGCGACCCCATCAAGGCGGTCTTTGGTTATTCCTGTTTGCCAGTCTCCGACCCTAAGGCAAGAAAAAGCATGTAGGTAAGACCAAGGGACTAGAACCCTATGTAATAGGGAAAAAACTTTATTAACATGATACTGCAAAAAGAGAAGTAAAGAGCAATGGCAAATCAGAAGTCTATCGTCAAAAATATCTCTTCGTAAACATCTACTCACCGTACATACGCAGAAATTCGGGGCGGGTTCACATAAAGCCGGGTGGGCTAATCCTCACCTCCGTGTCCTTAATAGAATTGAAACTTTTCTGCACGTTAGCTAGGAAATTTTGCATTCTATGGCAGGACCGGAGGCTTCAGATTAAGCTAGTTTAAAACTTCCCAGAGACAATACTGGCTTAAAGTAAAATATTTTAAAGGTGGAATCCGATGACCAGTCTGCGGCATTCAAGATATTTTCCAGCAGTGCTCCTAAGGCAAAAGCCTTGGATGCCATTGCACCTCTCACCGAGTGAGCTCCAAAGCAGGAAGAATCTATACCTGCTTCCTGCATCACCCAACTGACCCACCTGGCAATTGTAGGGGATGAAACCTCCCTGTGTGGTTTAGTAAAAACAATAAATAATTGTTTAACGCCTTGTGGGCGTATGTCTATTGTCGCTACCTCGTAGGCTTTGAGTGCTCTGACCACACATAATTTCGGGACGTCCGGGAAGGCAGGATAGGATACAGATCACGAGCTGCACTTAGTCTGTCTGGAAATATGGAAAGTAACCCCATCTGGAGTGATGACCCGGCCCATGAGGTCTAGGGCTCTCACATCCGAAACCCTGCGACATGAAATCAAACACAGTAACATTGCGAGCTTAGCAGGCATTTGCTTCCTCGACAATTACTTGTTGGATGGCCGCAATTGAAACAGATTAAGAAACTTGTTCATGTCCCATAACACAGAGTAATGTGGTTCTGGAGACACCGATAGCCGGATACCTCTCAATAACTTACAAACCAAAGGGTGTTCACCAATCGGGCGATTATCCAGCGGCACGTGACTGGACAAAATTGATGATCGAAAGGTATTGATTGATCTGTAAGCTAGGCCCTCCTTCGCCAGCGAAGCTTTAAAGTTAAGGATGTAGACAATGTCCGCCCCCATGGGATCCACCTGTTGTCGCAGACACCAACTTCCCCACCTTGACCATTCGAATTGATATCGCTTATTGGTGCTCTCGGCCCAGGACTTGGAGAGCAACGTGGCAGCGTCCTCCTAAAGACCTGGGACTTTCCAGCGTTGCCTGTAACCCGCCAGGCCATCAAGCGCAGGCCTCCCTTGACCAGAAGATGGTGGGGATTCCACTGAGGATCCTTGAGGAGATTGCAACCGAGGGGTAGAGGGATTGGAAAATCCCAGGAAAGTTCCATCAGAACCGGAAACCAGGCTTGCGACCTCCATATCGGAGTGATCATCATTAGGTCCGTCTGTTGTATCCTTACCTGGGTTGATAACCTCATGATCATTGCAAAGGGGGGAAACGCGTACCCTTTCTCCTTGATCCAGTCCTGGAGGAAAGCATCTATTGCCGCTGCCTCTGGATCCGGGCACCAACTGAAGTAACGCTTCAGCTGGGCGTCCAGGCGGGAGGCAAAAAGGTCCAGTGAGAAGGGGCCCCATCGAGATTGAATACCCTTGAAAACACCGGGATGTAGTTGCCATAAGGTTGTGTCCTTCCAGTGGCGAGAGCATCAGTCTGCCACTTGGTTGAACGAGCCTGGTAGATGTTCCGCTGACAGGGATATCTGGTTGGATAGGCAATATTCCCAAAGATCGCGGGCTAAGTTCGACAATGCTTTGGACCGCGTCCCTCCTAGATAGTTGATGTAGCGCACCACCGCCACATTGTCCATCTTGAGTAGAACACAACTTTGGATCCTGTCCTTCGTCCAACACTTCACTGCGAACGAGCCCGCCATCAACTCCAAGCAATTGATGTGAAGGGCCAGTTCGGAAGAAGACCATCTTCCGCCGGTAGAGACTTCGCCGCAACGGGCACCCCAACCTGAGCCGCTGGCATCCGACTCTATTAAAAAAAGCTGGTTGCGAACCGAAAATCGCCCGGCCGTTCCAAGCCTCCATATGATCAATCCACCATTGGAGTTCTGTCCTGGCCTCTTCTGTGAGGGGTACTATCTGAGAGTAGGTAAGGCCTTTCTGTAAATGATAGGTCTTGTAGTGCAGCGGACCCAGGAATATGGCCTGAATCGAAGACGACAGAAGGCCCAACACTCTGGCTAAATGTCGTAGTGAAATCGAAGGTTTTGTTAACGTACGTTTGAGTTTGTGTTTGATCTTGGACAATTTCCGAGAGGGCAGGGACAAGGTAGCCGCTACCCAATCTATCATGAAGCCCAGAAACTGCATATTTTGAGATGGGGTCAGGTCTGTCTTGGTCTCGTTGATGACAAATCCCAGAGGCTCCAAGAGAGACACTGTCCGCTGAAGCTGAGTCAGCAGACTCCGGGGACATTGACTCATGATGAGAATGTCGTCCAGATAAATTATCAGTTGGACGCCCTACGATCTGAGGCGTTCCACCACAGGCTTCATCACCTTGGTGAAACACCATGGAGTGGAAGACAGCCCGAAAGGAAGGGAGGCAAACTCAAAGATCTGAGAACCCCACTGAAACTGCAGGAAACGTGTGTGAGGGGGAAAATCGGGATCGTAAGATAAGCGTCTTTGAGATCCAGGCGGACCATCCAGTCCTGTGCCTGTAGTAGATCCCACATGATGTGGATGCCCTCCATTTTGAAATGGTGGTAAATGAGCCACTGTTGATTTCTCGAAGGTTGATTACGGGACGGTAGCCTTCGTCCTGCTTTTCCACCAAAAAGATGTTGCTGAGGAAACCTTGGGGATGTAGTGTGGAGTTGGTAATTGCCCCTTTCCGCAACAGCTCTGAAATCTCTGTGTCGATTAGACTCCTCTGTTCCCGTGTGAAAGTCATGGGCCTGGGGGTAAATGGTTGAGTAAGTAGATCAGAATACTCTATCTGAAACCCTTTTACGGTTTGCAAGACCCAAGCATCGGAGGTAAGCAAAGACCAGTTGTGAAGAAAAAATTGGAGTCTGCCCCCCAGCTTCTCCTCCCCCAGACTGTGAACTCTTACCTCTTTGGTTATTATAGGAACCATCGGCTCGTCCTCTGACACCCCTGCGTAGGGGAAAGTTCCTGGTCGGGTAGAAGTTTCCAAACTTTTCCGGGTCCTGGTACTGCCCTCTATGGGACTCGCCCTGTCTGAAGGAGGCTCTGTTGTAAGGTCGGCCTGTCGAGGGCCCCCTGCCATGACCTGCTGCGCCAAAAACACGCAGGGTGAAGATCCGTTTAATCGACGTTTGGGCCTTGTCCAGAGAGTTAGAGGTGTTCACGAATTGTCCTAATTCCTTCAAAAAGGGGTCTCCAAAGAGATTACCCTCTGGAACCGGACCTGCTTCGTAGGTGGCTAACTCCCCTAGCTTAGGATCGATCTTTATGAGCAAGGACCTGCGCAGCTCCGTCGATATCGCCACATTGGCGCTCCCCAAGAAAATAATAGCTCTTTGTGCCCAGTTAGAAAGAGTGTCTGGGGAGATAGGAGCGCCAGAGGCCTTGGTGTATTCAGCCATATCTGAAATCTTTGCCAAGGGCCCTGCTGTTTCCAAGAGTTTATCCTGACACGCTCTCCATGAGCGGTCAATGCCCTTCTTGGGATCTTTGACGAATTTTGCTAAAAAGGTGGACATCTTAGGATCCACTTCGGGAGTCACTGCTACCTTACCCTCTAGGGTGGGCCTCGGGCACTCAGCGCGAAGGCAACTCCTCACCTCCTAGTCTAGGGGCTTGCGGAGCCTGGCTGCCATGTAGGCTGCCACTTGAATCGTGCGTAGTGCGAGAGGGTGCGGGGTCCCTAGCGGCGGGAGGCCACACCGCGCTGAGAGCCTTCTGTGAGTTACAAAGGCCGCGAAGGAGCGAACTACGCTCCCGTGGCCGAACCTTTGGGGAGAAACACCTCGTTAAGGCACAACAAGCACCTCAATATATTATCAAGCCCCAGAGTAATGATGCATAGCAAAACAGATATATTACAACAGTAAGCTAACAAAATGACTGGAAAAAACAAACTCACTCATCTTGATGTTGGAATCAAGACTAGGCAGTCTAGGTATTTGGCAACAGGGACACTTGGCATCCCAGCTGTTCCTCAGTGCCAGCACTGAGCTTCGGCAGTAATTTATTTTGCGCTGCCAAAACTTCTTCCTCCACCCTGTTTGTAACCACGCAATACCTTATTGCCTAATCTAATGTCCCTGCTTCCAATCTCACCCAGAAGCACTTCAGTGCCAAGTCTGGGAACCTCAAACCAAACACAACAATGAACCAGCTTTACTCCTTTAGACTCATTTGTAACACACTGAATCGTGCGCAGTGCGAGAGGGTGCGGGGTCCCCTAGCGGCGGGAGGCCGCACCGCACTGAGATCCTTCTGTGAGTTACAAAGGCCGCGAAAGAGCGAACTACGCTCCCGTGGCCGAACCTTTGGGGAGAAACACCTCGTTAAGGCGCAACAAGCACCGCAACATATTAACAAGCCCCACAGTAATGTTGCATAGCAAAACAGATATATTACAACAATAAGCTAACAAAATGACTGGAAAAAAACAAACTCACTCATCTTGATGCTGGAATCAAGACTAGGCAGTCTAGGTATTTGGCAACAGGGACACTTGGCATCCCCGCTGTTCGTCACTGCCAGCACTGAGCTTCGGCAGTAATTTATTTTGCGCTCTCAAAACTTCTTCCTCCACCCTGTTTGTAACCACGCAATACCTTATTGCCTAAACTAATGTCCCTGCTTCCAAACTCACCCAGAAGCACTTCAGTGCCAAGTCTGGGAACCTCAAACCAAACACAACAATGAACCAGCTTTACTCCTTTAGACTCATTTGTAAAACCTATTGCCAGCAATTGGCAGCTACTTCAAGGTTGAATGACTGTGAGAGAGCGAAAAATAAAGAAAATTCTGTAGGGGTGCATCATATCCACGAGTAGTCAGCACCCACATATATAAAGGACTTATTAATTGTGTTTGATTGTAACGTAGGACTAAGATTTAACGTGTTAAAAAATGATTAGAGCAAAGTAGAGTGTTTATAAGCACTAATGCCATATTAATCTAGAAATGTCGTTGTAGTGAAGAATTATACAAAGCAAAAGAAACGTTTGATGGATTTCTAGAGTGTTTTGGATCTGCTTATTAAACTCACAGTATATTTAGACATGATGAAACTGCTTAATTTGAAGAAATTTTTTGCGTTAATGATGAAGGCCTAAAGAAGGAAATGTATTACTTGTGTTAGCGTGATTAGTACACCTAAATGTGTAGAGGCCTAGTTCTTGAATTTTCGTGCAGGCCAGATTGAAAATGCTTTGCTTAACAAATTGTAGAAATGTTTTAGAAGGCTGCTTTTAGTTAAAGGTTAACTGCGACATTTGAAATGTGAGTATATTCATCTGTGTTCCTTTGCAGACATCATGAAGTAGATAGTGCAGAAAAGGCCCATTGTGTATGAAAGCTAAATGGTAGACCTAGACATGGAGGAGTGACTGAGGAATTTAGGGAAGCAACCAGAAGCGAAGAAGAGTCTGGGACCCAAGGACGCTCTAACGGACAAGATGGAGTGGTGCCATACTGGAAATTTCCAAAAAGTCAACACCTTCGACAGGGGCGTACCCCTGGGCGTGTCATCCGCATTGTGGGGTTTTGTATTAGGGACAGCACCCCGAGGGTGAAGGCAGAGCAGATGGACCGGGAGTCAGAGAGAGCGGTTGTCAGGCAGAGAGCTTAGTCATGACTGAGTAACCTGAAGATCGAGATTGGAGGACAGTGAGTGAACTTCTTTAGAAGTCACCACTGCTGACACCTTTTGATAGGTTGGGTATTGTTGAGTAGGGATGTCACTTAGTATAGTGTAGGGACAGATTAACCTGGATTTTATTCCCTTTCTTCTTCCAAATGCTTACTAGAGCCCAGGTGGTGGCAATTCTTGTTAGCTTAATGATCCTTGAATTAGTTTTGGTATTGTTTCTTACTCGACTGAGACTCTTCCGTAGGATTATGTTTGTATTAGTTCCTGTTTATCTCCTGAACCTTTTGCTGAGATGTTTATACATCCAACTGTCTTTGGCTTTATAATAAACTTTTGAACTTAGTCATTAGTCTGTGGTTCTTCGGAGAAACCAATGGGAGTTAACTGGAAGTGATTTAAGGTTTGGTTAAATGGATTGCCTACTTCACTCTATGACAGGTAAAAAGGTCTAGTCGACCTATAACGGGATTCTAGAGAATGACATGTTGACATCAGATCAGAATTCCCGCCTTTCCAACTGCAAAAAACATAACATGAAATAAGTAGAAACTCCAAAGAGGACATTGATTTGTGAGCTGGTTTCCTTCCATGAAGGTCTCGATTACCTGTGTTATGTGAAGCCTGTGAATGCTGTTGACTCTCTTTCACTGAACAATTGTACAATGGCTTCAATTTAACAACGCGCCCAGCCTTAAGACATGGTTATAGAAAAGTAAGGAAAAGAGCAAAGCTTCTATCTTTAAAAGTCTTACTGTAAGTATAGGAAAACGCGATAGTCCAGATAGTTAAATCATTCATGCATAGGTTTTGGGTTAACTTGAAGGTCACAGGTTTAAGTGCTAGAGTGACTGGCACCAGATCTTCTCTTTAAGTACTGAATTGTGTGATGATATTAACACTTGGTATAGGCATAAGGACACGTTCTGCACCAGCAGCCCCTGTTAAGAATAAAGTTATTACCATTGCTGTATTAATTTGGGGTGAATCAATGGTAGGTAAACACAATGTTGATTCTTCACCAAGATGAAGGTTAGCTTTCTGTTATTCAGGGGGGGGTTTCCAGGATTTCTGAGGACAGGATGCTAAATGATTAGAGCGGTGGCCATTTGGTTTTTGCCTGTTTCTTGTGGTGGCAAGCAGTGGGTGATGGCTTCCTGATGGTATGGTATGATGATCATATGATCGTAAGAGGTGTGGTGTGGTGATGTGACGCATGGTTCAAGAGGAGATTTCTTGATCATAAATCCATAGACTACTCTTTGAAAAGGATCATGGGAGTGGTATGTTGTGCTTAATCACTGCTAGGACACTGATGTGCTATTGCAGGAGAAATAAGGTTGTCCCAGGCGCCACTTTAAGTAGGTTAGTTACAGGCTGGAGAGGTGATCACTTAAACAGTTTGGTCAGTCCTGTTGAAATTGCATAGGGCAATATGGATCTAATATGAAGCAGTGATGCCAACAACTGCAAACACAGCTGACAAATTGTAAATATTGAAATACAAATCTGTTTTTGTGTCTGGCTACACTGCTGACAAATTACAATAACATTGGCCCAAATCAGTTTACTTGATTTGGTCATATCCTTGTTCTGTACATTTGTCTGTGAAATGATAAAAAAATATCCAAGGTTCACTGGTCTGTTTTTTTTTACATGAAAAGCTCCAAAAGGAGCAGATCCTGAAACAAATTTTGTTAGAAAATCAATAGATTACACATCTGGGCGCAACTTTCCCCCACAGTTAACCATAGAATAATATTTGAAATATTTGTGATACCAATTCCACTGAAATGCTATTGTGTATTTAGTTCACCTAGGCTATTTTTCCATTCCTGTTGTGCTTTATTCCCATTTAGGACAAGACACAGGTTCTCATTCTGAAAGTTCCTTGTTTTATAAATCAATTTTATTGATTTTAATGAGGTTAAAATTCCACAGCAGGTGAATTCATCAAGGCATGTGACACAGACTGTGCACAATGTAACAGTGAGAGTAATAACTTTGTCTCAGTTGGCAGCGTCAATCACATCTGAAAGGCCCTTTAAGGGCGGAATACGTGGCCAGGTAAATACAGATACCTTTGAGCGTGGTATTCACCTAGAGGTTTACATCACCATTTCAAGTTGTGCTTTTCGGAATGGGAAATAACCAGACAGTAATGATGAGATTGGCTTCTGAGGTGTTTTTACATTTTCTTCTTTAGTACTTTGTGAGCCAACGAGAAGATTTTGAGAGCGAGCGGGAGATCATTGAAGTGTGGCTGATCGAGCTGGACCTCAAACTGACCGACGTTGAACATTTTTCTAGTGGCAACACTCTGGAGAAGATAAAACAGCTTCAGGTGACTACAAGTAGTGTAGCAATGTATAAATGTATGTAAATGTATAGGCATTTATATAGCGCACTACTTACCCGGAGGGTCCCAAGGCGCTTCGACCGCTGCGAAACCCTTCCTGGCTTCCCTGAGAGATGGTCCCTTAATGGGTATCTCCAGGGTGAGACCAGGCATCCCCGGCGGTCTGGTGGGGCCGTTAGTGAAGATGAGGCAAGCTAATGCCCAGAGTTGCCGAGTGTGATCGCTGATCAGAGTGGGCACCGAGGCGAGAGAATTATCGAGTCCGCTGACCCTGGTCCAGAAACCTGCCGCGTCGGGAATCGAACCCTGGTCCCGGGCCGTCCTCTGCTCTTGGGTCTGCTGCCTCTAACCAGTGAGCCACACTACTTCACTAAAATATGCAACTAAATAGCAACTAAAATATGAAGGCCTAGGATTGTGGGAGTATGTTACAAAGTCTTGCTTCTGACCTTTAGTGAATTTCTCAGGTAAAGCCGTATGCCAGTTGCCTCATATAAAATGTACACATAGAACTCTTGCCGGATGGTGTCTTTGGTCAGTTTCTGTTTGTATTCTGGGACATTTTGTAGATGGGAGCTTTGTGTAGGAGAGAAAATGACTGCTATCTACAATTCATATTATAAGGGGCCTTCAGGCACACTGTTGCAGTCAGATTTTGTTTCACTGCATGGATTTAAATGCTTTACAACCAAATGACTATTTCGCAGCCCTCTCTTGGTAGAGACAATGCTTGCCTATACAACAAAGTTTAAAATCCTTGCTGTTCTTTGCATTGCCACGGTGAACCATATTTCATGTTATAGCAGCCAACCCATGATATCTGTCTCACTTTACCAAAGTCTACTAGGTCTTTCTAAGCCATGGGGAAAAGACACGTTGCAACCCTTGCACTGTCATCTTAAAATATGTTTATGAGGTGTACATAATCTAATGGAAAGCTCCCAGGTAAATACAAGTGACTTATGACCTAGATGCACCCTGCACTTCATCCTGTTATCCTACTTTTATTGGCTGAAAAAAACATATTTACACGTTGCTTCGCCGTAGTTAATCTAATGGTCCACCACGGCCAAAGGGTAACTCAAATGTAGTTAGGATCAATTATTGGGCTCTAGCCCTGACGTGGTAAGTGAACCAATCACATTCTGGTATTTCTTAAGCCACTTTTCCACCATTTTCTAATTGATAGGTACGATTCGCCAAGACTTTATTCTTAGGTTTGCAAATGACATAATTTATGGGTGCAAATCCACATTTGCAATTCAAAAAAGGTTAATTTTCACTCAGGAATTAATTTTCTAACAGATAGTATTACCTCAGTATGACGTGGGAGTTAATCTGCCGTCAATGTCTGGGTGAGAGTGCTCTAGGGCAAGAATGCCATGCACAGTTTGTGCACAGCTACAAAGTTTTTTGTGGATATTCACTTTTTCATGCCCTGTTTCCAGCCTGGAACTAGCTGTAGACTCTGGGACCGATTAAAACGGTGGCACTCTTTACTCTGTCTGGAATGTGCATAAGGGGATTTAGAAGAAGGTGCTTCACCATGGGAGAAAATATTCTCTTTCAAGAAAGAAGAAAAAAAAGGTTTCAAAGTGACTTTGAAACCATGACAGCCATTTCTGCATGAATAATTGTTAACTATGTGTTATTACATATATAGAAATGCCTTAGCATTAGCAAAAAAATTGATTTTGCAAAATTTTCCACGGAATACCTGGAGCCTCTGAAAGTTTCATACATGTAAAAATGTAAACTAAACAAATGTAGATTTTTAAAATCTCTTTACTAATCCTGCTTGATGTTCTTTGCAAACCTCATGGATTATAAAATTTTCACTAACAATTAAGTTATATTCTCGGTCATTTATGCTTGCAGACTACACATGAGGATGTTTTTGAGTCACCAAAATGTTTAACCTCTCATGCATGTAGGAAGAAACTTACTGGAGTAGATATCAAACTTACTAAAGTGAGGATTCATGTACATGGCCCAGCACAGAAATTTGTATGCAAGCCTCATTCACCCAAGTGTTTGTGAAACCCCCTTCGGCTCTGACCAGTAAAGTATCCTGTTTAATATTTAGCTCTAAAATTAGTTCTCTGTTTCATGGCATCAGTGATTCTTTTGGCTGTAAGCATTGTCTTGGGAATTAAAACACTCTGAATTGTAGGCAAGACATACATCTACCACTAGAGTTATTTTAGAGCAAATAAGTGGGCAGACGAGGAAGAAAGAGGCATACCAAACAAAAACAAGAGAGGTCTTGTGTAAACCAAGGCGCTTGCATTTCTCTTTCAAGTCAAGAGATCAAAGGAGGCAAAACGTGAGGGTGGGGCATGTGTGAATTAGTGAACACAATGTTCTTGAGAAACTGTAGTGGTTGGTCTTGTACAAGGTTTGGCAAAACTCTAATCAGTTCATGGTAATGTCCCTCCCTGGTGTTCTTTGTATCAGCCCTTACAGCAGGATGTACAGGTGAATGCTGACCGGGTCGATGGGCTCCTGGTCTTTGGAGAACAACTGATACAGCGGAGCGAGCCGCTGGATGCAGAGTGCCTGGAGGAGGAGCTACAATTACTAAGCTGCTACTGCCAAGAAGTCTTCAGCCGTGTTTTCCGCTTCCGCCGCAGGCTTGTCAGCATGAGGCTGGTATGGAGACCGCCCATCCCTTACCATACATCACAAGCTTTATTCAGCTCTTTTGCCAGTTGCCACCTCCCTTATACCATGCAATGTAGTTTCTTACTAATCCCTCAATAAAATACACTGTTTTGTTATTCTTTTTGCCCAATGTTTATTTTTCTATTAGTTTGAGGGATGTTATAATCAGCAGTCAGTCTGCCAAGGAGAATTGGATTCCCTCAGAACTGCATGTGTTACTGGTCATGGAGCATTTTATTCCAAACACCAAAAAGGCCACATCCAAAGACTCCTCTTATGTTCATCCCAGGGTTCATAACCAAACCCAGGAGATCATGTTTAAGGTTTGCAGTTCTTGAAACCCATGACATGCCCCAAACGGATTAGAGTAAGGCTGGTAGTTATTCTGAAAATATAGAGAGGCATACTTACAAGCACCTATTGCCACAGGAAAGTCACTTTTAAAGACGTTCCTTTGGCGATAGAGGCTTCACCTTATTTACAAGGGGGCTTTAAGCCACTTAACATGGTTTAATGCTGCCTTGTAAATAAGGCACCCTTTCACGCTGTACTTAGGGTGAAAGGGTGGGCATTTGGTGTTGCTGTGAACGTTCCACCACAACATCCATTGATTTTGACGCTGCTCCCTATTTTCAAGGGTGGAGTAAATAAGAGGAAGCTGCAAAATTAAGACCAGGGAAAACCTGGTCTTAACCCCTTGACAGCGGGGCTAATTCCCCAGCGGCGCTGGGGGGAGGGTGGGGCGCGTGCAGCCCTACAGTGCTTGTGACGAGCTTGGCTTGTCATGCTGCACGGTGGCGCAGTGCTCATAACAAGCTGAGCTCATCATGACCACGTTTTTTAGAACGCTCAGCACAGCGGAGGAATTAGCCTAGAGTGTGAGCGCCGCACGTGTCATGACGAGCTCAGCTCGTCATGAGCACAGCACAACCGTGCCTCATGACGAACTCAGTTCGTCATGAGCGCGGAAGGTGTTAACGTGGTGAAACAAGGAGAAATGCTTTATTTCTTCTCATTTTTGCTGTTTCTATGTGAGCTGCTTTGTGCAGCACACATAGAAACGCCAAACACCATGATTGATTGTTTATGTGCAGGAAGGTGTCCCTTCCTGAACATAAACAATCATTGTGACGGAGCACGGTGTTAGCTATTTTGGAGCTTACCCGCACTCTGCCCTGGAGGACGCAGAAAATCTGCCATGTATAACCTAAACTTGCCACATGTGTTGGCTTTCAGTCTTACCATACAAACATTGAGTGGAGTTTGCAGTCTTCTTAATCATGGCCAACTCCCAATCACTAGGAGACAACGGGGGCTGCTTGACTCTAAGTGCACTCCCATGCAGGCTGCCGGATTTGAAGAGAACCTTAGGGGGGGAGCAGGAGGATGTTTTTTTCTCCAAATTCCCAAAACAACCATAACACTGATCTTCAAAGCTACGCCTCTTATTGGTTAAACAAGTTTGGTAGCTCTTCAGAGCAAAGTGGGCTCATGTTACGTAAACTGCGATGAATCTCAAAAATTATAGTGGTTCGTATAATTATCCATTTCTGTTAACATTCCTTTTGTTAATTGTCTGGTAGGTGTTTGAAGAAGAGTTGCAATCAGACAAAGAAACAAATCAGGAATCTGAACGCTTCTCCGACATATCATCGGAAGAAAGTGAAGAGAATGAGAAAAGGGATAATTGCGTATTCCTTGACACGGACACAAGTGAAAGCTATGAACTTCCCCCCACTCAGAACCACATCCATCGCTGCAACGATTCAACAAGAGGTAGTCTGGACCTGGAGTGGGATCCCTCAGTTGACGTTGGAGGATCCACTTCCCATGATGAAGATGATTCCTTCCACAGTGCCTTTACGGGTCTGTCATTCCTGAATATTTGTTATCTCATTCTTTCCTCACATCTAGTAATCTAACGCTCACATTTCTTTCTACTCTATCTCTCCCTTAGGAGCCAAAATGCAGTCTGTCTTCCATAACTTACTGTTGCCTAGGCTTTTATGTGCCTCCTGTCTCTTTCTTCTTCTATTTGTTTGGCAATATCCTCTTTCTTCTGAACTCACTCTGTTGCTGTTACCTCCTTGTGTACAAAAGGCATAGATGCTGGGTGCTTGTGGGCAACATTTGAAATGTGCTAACATATACATCTTGGGAGACAAGAGGGACATTTTATGCTTATCAAGAAAACTTGTTAATTGTGTGTCTACTCTACATAGAACATGATAGCAACTTACTTCTAAGCTTCCTTCAAATGCGGTTTGTTTCTTATTGAGTTGTATACTTATGCAATGCTCAACCTATCATACACAGCAGACTGACCGATATTAAATAGTAACAGCTGGTAAACACTTGTGCTTCTCTTGCGGACCCTCCCATCTGATTTGTGGTTTCTGAATCTCACGGTGTTCCACTGTCAAAATATGTTAAAGATATTTTAGTGCCCAACACCTTATTCATCTGGTTGTGCTTCCAGTTAAACAGATGCTGCTGGGACTTCTGTTTTTTTCTTTCTCAGCAATAGCCTTTAAAAAACAAGCCTTGGCAAAGCCAATAGGTATCGTCAATGCACCAAGTATTGGCCCTGTCAATGTTAATGTCTTTTAGCCATGTTGTCTAGCAGCACATCTGCAGGTCAGCATGGCTGAAAGTTACTCAAAGCCCAGAATAACAGGATGTTGAGCCCATGCCGAGTCTCTTCGCCCTCCATGTTTAGTTTATTGTCCTGCCCCTCATACACTAAAAAAGGTGCAATTACGTGTCCTGCGCTGGTCATATCACAGCACTTTTTTCAATGATTTTCAATCATGCCGAACAGCAGATGTGCTAGTAGACAACATGTCTAAAAGACATTAAGATTCACAAGGCCAATGGCTCAGGCATTCTCAAGATCTACTGGCTTTGCCAATGATTGTTCACTGTTGACGGGGTCTTGCTGTCAAATGTGAAAACTATACTAAGAAACAGTTGGGGAGTGTTAAAGTGAATCAAATATGTGGCATAACGGCCAGAGCTGGCGACAGGGGAACTGAGAACCAGCTTTGAATCTCAGAGTTGGCTGAACAATTTGTGATTCTGGGCAAATCACTTATGCTTTTTCCTGCCTACGACAATGAGTGCATCATTGTGTAATGTACCTGGTGAGCGCTCCAATACCACTGGCTGGTGTTAGCACTATGGCAAGATGGAGGACGGAACAAGCCTTCCTATACCATTGGATCGGGCAAAAAAAATATTAAAAAGGTGTTGTTTGTGTTTTAACAACATTTAAAGAAATGCACATGTGCATGCACTTCAGTGGTATTTATATGTGTACAAGAGAGGCTGTGGTAAGATGGAGGATGGAGCAAGCGCTCCAATACCATTGGATCATGCTAAAAATAAATAAATAAAAGCAACAGTGACGAGGGAGGTATAGGGGACGGGTCAAGCAGGGAAGCAGGAGGGGATGGGGAGATGGGCAAACAACGACAGGAGAGGGTAAGGGAAGAAAAGTGAAGGGGAAAAAATCCCTTAATTGAAGCAGGATTAGTGACAAAAATGAATGTGTCAATGTGTAAAGTAACTGGTGAGCACTTAAAGCACTCCAATACCATCAGCTGGTGTTTGCGCTATGGCAGGATGGAGGATGAGGCGAGAGCTCAAATACTATTATATTGTGCACTGGTGGCGGCAGTGTGGACAGCGGTGCTCACCACCGCCGTGGGAATTATGGCCTGCCTTTCCGCTGCAAAACACACAAGATGATGGACGGAATGTTGCACAATGGCAAAACATTCACCCCCAGTCACAGATCTGGGTTTAATCCATCGTTATTTTGCTCACCAAGCCACCCCAATTCAGACATGGCCATATACAAATCAGTCTGACCCTGTGCCTCATGGGAACAGTCCAGCCCGAACTGCCAAGCCATGTCTTTCCTGGACCCAAGGGCATAACACAGGCTACCGCAGCCCCCGCGGTGTGGGGTGGCCCCAAGCTCCAGGGGGCCCCCTCGGCACTGCAGTCTGGCCGGAGAGCTCCTGTTTGAGCCCGGAGGGGGCCCCTTTATGCACCATGCAGGGAGGCCCCCTCAATTTTCGTTACGCCAGTGCCTGGACCGGAATCAAGCATCCTAGGACCGGTTTCTGGCTATCAGCCGTCTTCAGCCAGGATAGCTTGACTCCAGTGGCCTAGTGAGCACGGGACCCACGTCTGGGCATACCCTTCCCACATAGGGTGAACAGCAAAACACACAAGATGATGGACGGAATGTTGCACAATGGCAAAACATTCACCCCCAGTCACAGATCATGGCAGAACCCTGTCATGAAAAGGTCGTCGGAAATACAGGTTCTCTCGACCGCCGCCCTGCCGCCACTGGCTGGCGGTGTGCCTGAGGTACTCATAATCAGGCCCTTATTATGTCTTATTTTTTATGCATTTTCTACCAAACACACTTTTACTTTCAGCTGTAACTTTTTTCCATGCTCTCTGTACAGGATCGGACTAGCCCATAGGGCAATCAGGCAGTGCTGATCTGACAGATCAGTGTATAGGCCAGTTTGTTAGCAGCTTGTGGGGATGTTTTATGGTGTGGTGGGCTGGTTGTTACTGTTGATTTCCTTGATATTATCATAAACATTGCCTGCAGCAAGCACAAATGCATGCAGTCTCTAATTCCTTGCAAAATACCCATATTCCGTATCTTTACAAGTTTCAAACTGGCCTGATTTGCAAATGCGCGCCACTTTTTTAGCTGTCTGGTTTGCTAATGGGTGCTAGTTTTATTTTTCCCTACCCAGATAAACCAGACAAACACGCCTCCAACGTGATGGGCAACAGTCTAGCTTTCTGCTTCTGTTAGAAAGTAAGAGCCTAATATACAGTTATTCCATTTGCAAAAAGCCGGGGAAGATTTCTCACCAAATTTTTGCGAATAGAATAGGATTTTGCAAACTGACTTAGTTACATATAGGCAGTTAAAAAAGCACAGAATCACAGTAGGTGGAGAAACAAGCTACCTAAGTAAATTTCATTGGGCAGGTTGCAATTTGCGGCCCCTGACAATTAGACGCAATCACAGGGCATAGGGCCTGCAAGATCAGCAGACCACCATGTCTGTCATGGTGCTTAAATAGAAACCTTTTTTGTAAATGCAGACCACTTTCCCTAAAGGAAACGGTACAGTGTTGAAAACAAAAAGTTCCTTTTTAAAAAGGTTTCACTGAGAGTTGTCAGTGATCCTGTGTACCAATGACTAGTCTCCCTGAAACCTTTTCCCAACATTCATGAAGGAGGTCTAAAGAGAACCACTTTCCCTTTACTTGGGAGTTAATAACTAATTAATGGCTTGTGACCAGAGTTATAATTGCAGAACAATGAAACTCAGGATACAAATCACTGTTTGTAAGAGACACACCCTTCCAAATAGCAATTCATAAACCATATCTAAACTAAAAAAAACACTTTCCCGAATTGGCAAATGTACTCAGTAAATTCAAAAATGAGTTTCCAATGGACGCAAATCCTCTGCTTTAGCTAATTGGAGAGTTTGCAGCCATTAGAAAGTGTTGTACATCAGTCTTCTAACAGTTTATGAGAATGGAAGCCATCGAATGAACTACTAGAGGGGAGACACTGGATTACTAGAGTCAGCCATACATGAGCTCCAGCATCAGTCCTTTACTCATGGCTGCAATATTTATTTTAGAAAAGTAAAAAACACTACTAGATCGTACTCCTCGTCTACATACATCATGTGTTTCAAATTAGAAATTAAGTAAAGGTCTGCAAGCAACTTGGGCATCCTTTGTTACCTAAAAATCGTCTGTTTATTTCAGGAATATTCCCATTGGAAAAACCAAGGCAGAGGCACAGAGGACGGGCCAGACCAAGAAGAGAAGCCAGCTCCAAGATAAATGTAAGTTAAATCCGTGCTTATTGTGTCAAACAATCTAACTAGGTTTAGTGAGCTTATGAAAATATGCATGATGTTAGTAGTGTATCATATTATATACCTGTTCCCAGTGCTTCATTTGTAACCAAATTTCAGGTTTGCAAAAGTTGTCTTAAGAGGCTTCTTTCCACTTACCACACTGTGCGGCCCACGTCTTCCTCTCACTGTCCTCTGCTTACCCGCCACTGCCTACCTGGACAAGCCAATGTCCGCAAGACCACCTTGCTTAGGGGGGAGTTTGGGGGTGTCTTCCACACCCCAAAATTAAGTGTGAAAAAATGGGAAAAATAGTTCACTAACGACCCTGTTTCCATTTGAATTTGCTAAAAAGGCCATCCACTAAAAAAGCATACTCGTGAAATATTCCAACACCTTGGTGGTCTGTTTGACGGGACGGCAAGGACTTGGATTATGTAAAAAGGCATTCTGTTCTTTGTTCCGTTGGTTCAAATAAAATAGTAAACTTGTGTAAAAATTATGTGACAGGGTATTTTGGGCATCACAAAGACCCAGGATATGTAGGGCCAAGAATGCATGGGATACAGAGAGGTTCTGTAGAACTTGTCACACTCTCCACTTGAGTGGAAAGACAGGAGGTAAGGCATAGCATTGGTGCCTCTGGTGGTCGTAGGAGTTCCATTTGAAATGGTGGAAAATTATTTTGTTGGTCTAATTGACCACTCCCCTTGGTTCCAGTCAACAAGTACATCTTGGTCGTGGTGGATCATGCCACCAGTACCCCAAGACAGTACCTCTAGGATCACGCCTGTAAAGGTAGTAACTTGTGCATGCCTATGTATCTTTTCCACGGTTGAATTTCCAAAACACTGTTATTTTTGTCCAAAAAGCCATTTTTATCTTCTCATACATGAGAGACATTTGGGATCAAGCTTGTGCGGCATGCTACCCGTAAACAAATGGATTGGTGAAAACATTCAGTAAGACCCTTATGAGCATGATGGGAAATCTACTTGAGGAGGAAGTAGGATCTTTTACCTCCATATCTTTTATTTACCTACTGAGAAATTCCACAGAAAGGGGTAGTTTTAGTCTCTTTGAACATTTGTCTGAGCACCCAGTGCGTGGTTCACTCACTTTGGTCAAAGAAGGGTGGGAAGGAACTCCTGAGTCCCCTGAAAAGGATGTGGTGGACTAGGAGCTTGACGTCAGGAAACTGATGCAGCAATGCATAGGTCAGGAGAACAAAAATCTTCAGGCAAGCAAATAGCTAATGAAGGAATTGTATGACTAGAAAGCAACACTGACTAGGTACCAAGAGAGTCAACAGGTGTTGAAGATGAAGACCATTAGTCACAGAGTGTTGTAGGATAAGAGGTGTGGGCCATGCAAGGCAGTGAGGAATGTTTCTGAATTAACCACATGCGCGCTGAAATTTTAAAAAACCCGTGTTACGTGACAAAGCCAGCTCATCATGCGCGCAGCGCAGGTAACGCCCATGACGAGCTGGCTTTGTCACCAGCATCGAAGGGGTTAAACGGCTTTGAGGGTAGAGGTGCCACCAGTGAAACCAGGAATATGTTCCATGTGAATCTGCTTAAGCTTCACCTCTGGAGCCTTTACACTGTGAAAATGTTGTTATGTTATGTTATTTAAATTTATAGCACGCACAGCTACTCGAGAAGTGTCCCGGTGCGAACGTAACAGGGTGGAGGGGAACAGCTTAAAATAGATACGTTTTTAACTTTTTCTTAAAAGTCCCAGAGTCAAGAATGCTGCGTAAGGCCAACAGCAAGGCGTTTCATGTGGAGACTCAAAACAACTTTCTGTCTCCCATTCTCCAGATACATGCATTTTTGTTTGTGGTATAAGTGTAGTTGAGGAGATATGTATGTGAGATAGCTTGTATGAATGTTCCTCTCTCTTTTTTGTCTCTTTACTCGGGGGTCTATGATGTTGACACATGAAAATGTCATGTCATTATACTGTAAAATTGTGTGTATATGTTCATATCTTTGATTTTATATGTAAAAATATGTAAAAGAAAGTACAAAAATATTTTTGATAAAAACAAAGAAAATCAATAAATAATGTGAGGATTTATAAATATGCTTATGCTTTTGGATTTTGTTATTGTTTAATTCTACTTCAGCCCGTGTTGAATTCATTGTCAATTGGATAAAAGAAATATAGGTCATGAGGGAGCACTCTGAGATTGTATTGTTGTTTTTTCATCTCTTCTCCCTGACCTCAAAAGTTCTTGCTTAGAGGGGGTCCCCTTATCTTGCATAGCAAAGGATTAACACCAACAGAACAACACTTATTTTGAAAATCTGGTTGTGTTAACTCCTTCGCCTCATTTACAAGGTAATGTTAAGCCACTTGTTGTGGCTTAAAACTGCCTTGTAAATAATGCCTCTATTCACGCAACACGTGCATGGGTGTTGCAGTGGTCGTTCCAACGCAATACCCATTGCGTTTTAACGCTGCCCCATATTTACAAGGTATGGAGCAGCATCAAAAATAAGACCAGGAAATACCTGGTCTTAAATAAGTGATACGAAGATCATTTTTTTATTTCTCCTCATATATTGCTTGTTCCACGTGTGCAGGCACCCTGACAAAATGGCGCTAGGATGCCTGTGTTGGCACTAGGCAGCTTTTATAGCACCAGCACTAGGGAAAATGCAGGGGTGCTATACATTTTTGTAAATACGGCACATCCCTACATTTTAAAACTGTCGGAGCGTGGTGTTACCTATTTTGGAATAACAATGCCCTCCACTAGTTCATTGTAAATATGACCAGTAAGATTTCCTGATCTTCTGCATAGTGAAGTACAGGATGGACCTGTGGATGGGCTAGAAAATAACATGTTGATTTATTTTCACCTTTTCCCCACTGACTTGTGGGTTGACATGTGTCTGTGTCTCTGTCTGTGTCCGTGACATTAATACAGGATATTATCTGACACTGAAGAGCAAGGCCTACAGGATGTCTGACCCGGTCCAAGAATGCATAAAGGCAGAGAGGTGCTAGACCTGCCAGTGGTTTAGTGATCCTGTAGTCCTTGTTCCAGCCCAGTGGTGTTTGTGCCCAAGCAGGCTTCTACTTTCTTTTTGTGGACTGCGTGTTTCTCAATGAAGTTAAAAAGACAGACACACACCCGATCCTCAGAGCTGATGAATTAGTGAACTGGGTAAATATTGTCAAGAATCAGAGCACCTTTGATTTGACCAACAGCTGTCGACAAATAGATTTAGTGACAAGTGCCAGGGTGAAGACTGCATTTTGATGCCAGAGGGATTTTTCCAGTTTAATCATGACGTGTTTTGATCTTAAGAATGTTCTTGCCTCTTTCCAGCAGTTCGTGAACTATGTTCTATCAGTGTTAGAAGACTTCTGCATGGCCTACCTGATGACATTGCAATGTGTTACAATTTCTGGGGATAACCCAAAGCACCTTAAAAAGTTGCTGTTATGGACAACGTTGGTGAAACTGACCATCAAGCCAACCAAGTTCCAGAGCGAACAGTCCACTGCAGCCTACTTTGGACATTAGGTAGGTGATAGGAATATCTGCCAACTAGATGCCAAGATTCAGTGTGTGGGAAGTGCCCACCACCCAGACACAGCCCAAGAAATTGATATGAACTGACGAGTGTCAGAAAGCCTTTGAGAACCTGAAGAGAGCACTATGCAGTGCACTTCTACACATCATTGTCAACCCTTCATTGCACAAACAGAGGCCTCAGATTAAGGAGTTGGACCAGTAATGGCTCAACTAGATGGCCAAGGTAGTGTGCATCTGGTGGCTTTTCTCATTGGTAGGAAATTTAATTGGAAACGGAACTGGGAGTCCCATCAAAAGAAATGCTTTGCCATAAATTGAGCTTTGAGATGGTTCTGGGCGTATCTATTAGGGACTAAGTTTGAGGTACAAATAGATCAAACGCCACTCCAATGCTTGATGGCAAAAGGGGTGGGGTTCCTAAATTGCTGAGATGGTCTATCTTAATATAAGTTCTATATTTCACAGTGAACTATAAAATGTAAATGTATCAAGGAGATGCGGATGGACTTTTGGATCTGTTTTGGTGATCTCACTACGTGACTTCTCCAATGGCGAATAGGAATCTGTGAATTCAGATATAGGAGGGGCATCTGTTGGGACAAGGATGTCCCTCTGAGGTAAATGTGCATGCTTCCCTGCCTGAGTGCCCCACTACGTGGATTCAGATTTTTTTTATTTTTTCCCCTGGGGTCACACACTCATCTCGCCTGTGTTTAGATGTCCCTGACTATGAGTAGGCAATAGGCTTGTCCTGTCTGAAGGGGTGCACCATGCGTGTTCATTAACTAACAGTAGACTTTGGTCCCTGTTATGGGTTTACAATTTAAAGAGGTTGTGAGAGCATACAATGTATTGAGAATATTTAGATTGACTGTATCCTTTTATCTGAATCAATGGAGTGGAAGCCCACTGAAATATATCTAGCATTCTGAGTGCAGGCTAAGGGTGGTGATGTTTGTAGCCTGCCTAGTACATGCATTGCGTATGTGAGTGATTCAGAGTAATGGAGGCCCGTGGTATCCATTTGTTTTATTCCTTTGGCTTTTCCTTGCATATGATGAAGTTGAGAACTGTGCTCCCATACATTAGAAGTGTATTTCTTAAATTCATGTTACTGGAGGGAGGAAACCTAGACACAAAAGTCAGGGGAGGGAAGACGGGGTCCTTTGAGCAGCCAACCAGGCCTGTTTTTAGAATGGAGTTGCTCATTAGTCTTATTGAACAATGCCATTTGAATGGCATGGGTAAGGGGTGAGACTGCAGACTCTGTTGTGAAACATGAGGAAACGTTGAGGCGAGGACTGCCCTTTTGTCCTTTCCTGAATACACATTCAGTTTGGCAGATACTAACCATGTGCAGAAAACACAGACCTCTTTCTGCCTCTGTTACGGAAGCTCCAGGATGGATGTGACCCTGCTGTAAGGAGTACCATTGCAGGTAAAGAATGTGTCCGCAGAATAGCCTGGACATGGCACTTGAAAGGAGAACCACCCTGGTTTTACTGTTTCAGACAGTGAACCCACATCTTCTGGCTTCTAGTTTTTTATAAAAGTGGCACCTCACTACTCTCACTTATTGTTCTAGTTCTAAGTCTCAATGGCCAAGGAGAGGAGTGTTCCAGAGACTACTCAGAGGGCTGCTGTGTGCCCATGGCTGGTGTCTGCCTGACAGCCAGTCTTCCTTAGGAGGGGGGCAATCACCTGAAGGCTGTATGTCTTGCTGTAGGCTATATATCTGTCCTGAAGCATTGAGAAGACTGTTTCCTACTGGGATACGGAAGGAGACTCCTTACCCTGCAGGAGGACGGACTGTCCAGGAAGTAGGGAGGTGCAAGCACATCACCTTTTAGTGTGAGTTGCCCAGAGGAGCATAGGGCTGTAGAGAGATCCAGGAGGAACCAGGGACCGAGGGGCCTCCACACTTTTTCCTTTCTGGTCCAGGTGGAAACTGCAACTTCACCATAGTATGATTGCTGAGGCCACTAAGACCTGTAATTGCGTGTTGTGATTAGCCAACATGGGGCTGTAACTGCCAAAGTTGTGATCAGTGTGTGTGGGGCTGCAGCTACTGATGGTGTGACTGGCTTATGGAGAGCTACAACTACTGAAGGAGTGACCAGCCCATGTAGGGTGCATCACCTAAATTTGTGATTAGCCCATAAATGGGCTGCTTCTGCCATGCGTTGCCAGGCTGTGTCAGGGACTTTGTCATGAACCTGCTGCCCCAGAGTGGACTCCTCGCCAGACCCAGAAGCCCAGAAGCCCAGAAAACTTACTGGCCAGGCCAGACCACAGCATGTCAGGACTGCTGCCTCCCACTTTTCGTGAGCGGGTACTAGGCTAAAAAGACTGCAAACACATACTGTTTTGGTGTCATTTAAACTGCACGATTGCCTGATTCCTATTGTTATCCGCTAGATTTATAGGGAACTACTCAGAATGGGGTAAAGAACCTGCGGAAAGTGGGGACAGTGAGGGAGCAGGGTGGGCATGAGTCCTGCCAAGATAGTGCAGAGACACTAAATTGTTTGAGCTGCTCTTAGTGTGAAGTATTCAGTATCTTTGAGTAATAAAGTACTTTCTTTTTTAAAAGACAAGCATTGGGATAGGCATTCAGTTTATTGTGTTGTTGATTGATTTCTGAGTTATGTGCCCCACACAGCCTCCTTGACAATCCAGTGAATGCTTGCTCTTGCTAACCTGAGAGTTAAGCTTGGGAAGGGCTGTACTTGGTCTAGTATGCATAGGCAAGGTTGGTATACAAGGGACAAAATAGGCTAGAGAGGTGCCTCAGCTGCTGGGATCTTAGACTCTCTGAACCTAGACTGGGACAGTGGACTGCATTTGTCTGCTGAAATAGTAAATAGCCCACCGGACAGGGACGGCATGTGCGCAGTAAGCAGTTCTGCAGAGCAGGACCTAGATCAGCCAGCGTATGTCACCTTGGAATTGTAGTGTCACTTGCAGTGGTGCTGTGACAAGGCAAATACATACTTGGGCTTCAACAGGCCTTTAAACACATTTGGCTGGCCACATCAACCAGAAAATGTAAAGAGCTTGCTCCTATTAGAGCTTTCTTTAACTTTTAGTACACACCCTGACCACTTGTAGGCAATGGAACTATGTGGAGTTTGGTTTTGCTAAAATCAATGTTGTTCTCAAACTGCACATGCTCACATTTGTGTTTCCTGGCCCTAGGCCTGCTGCATCAGTCAGATCTTTCGCATAGGTGTTAGCTTTCACACATAATGGGCATTTTTTATGTGTGTTGTCAAGTTGATATGCTCTTGTGGCTTGCACAGTTTCTGTTAAGCTGTGCACACTGCTAGCATTGCATGATTAATATAGCCTACATGCTCCAGTAGCTAACTTGGCTCCTGCTCCCCATGCAATACATTTGGATGTAAATGAAGTGTCGAAATGCTTGCCAGGCAGAGGGCAGTGTCATAATGCTTGGGTAGAGATGACAAGATATGTAGGTGAGCAACCCAATATACCCTTGCGGGCTCGGGCAATACTTATTATACAAGAGAGGCCAGCAAGGGATTTTGTTCAATTGCTATTAGTCAGCGATATTTAGGACTTGTTATAAAAATCAAGGTTCCTAGAACTGTTAGTAATCAGTTGCGGTAATAAATCGTTAATTTGGAGTAAGAAGTCATAGAAGATCAATATCTACAATGTTACCACACTAACACCGTAAATAAATTCAAAAACCAGGATTTTGTTTTGTCTGAAGATTATTATTTGTTTTCAAGACAAAAGATATTTACAAAAAAGAAAGAAACATTTTTATAAAATAGGGTGCATAAACAGATATTGCTTAGATATTCAAGGTACAAATTATATAAACCTTTGGTGTATCTAAACAGAAAGTCCAGACTGCTAATACAAAATAACACGATGATTTCAACTAAAAACAGAAGAAAATCAAGGATGATACAATGAATCACGTGCAGAGTTGGACTAAATAGTCGACGTTTCGGTCTCTTAAGAGTTTTCATAAGACCATCATCAGGACGATATAATTCTACATACAGTAGATGACCCTCTGTGAAAGAAACAACAATATATTACAATTTATTTAAACCTGGTTAAAAACCTGTGTAAAAGATAATATGTACATTTATCATTTATTCAGTAAATACTTGTGGAGTCGGTGTGGCGACTTCAAAAGTTTTTCATAACACATTATTTATTCATATTTAGTCAAGAAAGCAATATACTTGAAACACTAACAATGAAAAGTCACTTTTACTAAGGTAGAAGTAAATCTTACTTGTGTTCATGGAAGCAACATTAGTTATAATAATAAGAGCTCACTTTTAGTCCAGTACAAAAAAAAAAATTCCCTCTGTTCAAAAGGACACCAGTAGTTCCAGTGATTTTGATATTGGACGGCAAAAAGATTAATCCTTTTATACCGGAGATACTGCAAGAGAGAGGGGGAATCAATGAGATAAATACCCATTGTGATTTTAAATGCAAGGCCTTGGCCTTAGGAGCGAAGCCATTATATTTATTTACCTTATGCTTTTAAGTTGAAAGAATTTCAAGTTGTTATAGCAAGGGATCCAATGTTTGTAGATCAATTGGAAGACGACCATTCGATTCTAGTCCAATAAAGAAAATGAAATAAACAGCATTTTAGAGTCACTTATTTAAACTAATACTTAATAGTGAGGAGAATTCTTCTTTAAGTATGGTTTCTTAAAGTTTATTTAATTGTGCATTGATGGAATTTCAGCCCGTTTTAAAAAAATGAGGAACAAAGATTTGTTTCCAGTAACTAACATGTGTGTAATAGATACACTGTGGCGTACTAAATTAGTGCCACAAATTGTTCTTGTACCTGTAGCATTTGGTTCAATGATTTATAACATCGCATTATTTTAAACTGTCTGGGTTTTGCGTTAAAGGACACGTTTTTAGGCAGCGTTATCGAGTGTAGCAGACTGTGTCCAAATGATGGTAGAATTACTAGCGAAATTGCGCGCCATCTTAGCTTAGTCAGTTAAATTCATGACAGTATATATATGTCATGTAAATGTATGCATTTCGGTATAGGCTAGCAAAATATTAGTACTATGTAAATCAATAGTTTTATCTTTATACCAAAAACGGAAGCTTTCGATGTGATAAAGCATAGAGATGAGGCATGTCGATTACCTTGCACATCTAGTCTTGATTTTCACTGGGTTTACCTTGTGCTATTGAAATGGATTAAAGGCTGTATTATATGTGATCCAAGCCTCATTTCAGAGTTTTAGCTACTGTGAGAAAATGGGCGTATTGCATGATCAAACTAATTTTTCCCTGGATTCTATTTCTGATTATTAGACTCCGAACACTGGGGAGCTGCTGTCCAGTGCTCAGTGTATGTGATCTGACCTCTAAAGCATGTAAACATCATCTAATTCCTGATTGGAATATTTAAGTCTCCTGTAAAGCCATGGGTCTCCTGTAAGGCCATAGTATATGGTGTAGACACTACATCCATGGCATGGAAGTTTAAATGTCATTTGTAGACTGTAGGACTTATTGTGCCATCCACTATCCTGTCAAGGAAAACATGGCTTCTGGCCTCCCAGTATAACCTAACTACTGCAGTTTAAACCTGCAACATGACCTGCCAAAATAACCTTTTTGAGAGGGTAAAACCTGTCCTTTTAATATTAAAAAGTAATTCTCTATGTTGGCCTTGTGGCCCATAAGGTAGGATGCCCGGTATTTAAAAATGGAACATGTAGAAATATAATATTGATATGCCCCTGCAGTTTCAAGCCTCCAAAAGTTATTTTCACTGTGAAATGTCCTGGCTTTCCTATGAAAAACCTTGAGTACAGAGTAACATATGAATTCTACTATCTCAAGTTTGAGACCAGCGAGAAAACACTTTCATCCACTCTTTTTAAATATTTATTGAAGGTCTAATTCAGTGGTGAACTTGGATGTTTAATGAATATTTAGGAAATGTAACTTGTAGAAAGTTACTTTTTCCCTGCCTGAAGCGCCTGAAGGCTCATATATATCAGCTCTCCAGCAGCTGTCAATCAAGTTTGTAACCTTAATGAGGTGTGAAATGCCTCCCAAGAAATAGACAATCAACCACTTTGATTGACAGGTTGTCTTGAATGGGAATGAATTACTCATCTAAGCACAGTTGGAACTTAGGAGTGGGGGATTCTGCCTCTCCTGTTGGCACACCTGTTTCAAATTCTGCCTGGAATGTCTACCTGCGCACATGTAAAACGTTTGTGTCCTTGTAATTCTTGTGTATCTCCTGTCTGGTTGTTCAAGTACCGCTTTTGTCCCACAAGACGTTTGTCTCCCAGGGCCTACTTCAGACTAGATTTTAGTGTTAGATGTGGGGGGATACTGGTGATTTCCATAGTGCCATCCCATACACACCCGCTACTCTCAGAGCCAAGTTTCATGTGGCTGAAGATGCTCTAGGCACATGGCATTTTGGGCCTGTTTGCAATTAGGCAAGCAGGAACTACTGAAAAAGTGGGTATGGTTGCCCCCCAGAACTTTACAGGCATTTGGTTAGGGAGTGCTTAGGAGTTACTCCCACCCACTGGCTAGTGCCAGCCATAAACATGGTACCCCAATGCACCACCCTTAGAATGCTCTCAGGACCAGTGGGAGAACAGAAGAAGGACTCCACCTGCTGTTTGAGATCTGTGAGGGGGCTGGACCTACTCCAACTTGTACCCAGGACAAAGAAGTTGACTCCAAGGGTCAATTGACTGACCTGTGTGGGTACAGGGACACAACAAGCTGCAGAAAGCATTTTCCCTAAAAGTGCCAAGCTGACCAGTGTCAAATGGAACTGAACCTGGACTGGATCCTGCTGTTAGCCTCTGCCTGAAATCTTGAGAGTCTCCAAGTGTTTCCCCTGATGTCCTGGGGGCTTTAGAAGTGTACTCCTGTGGTTTTTTGGGCACCAGAAGAATGGTTGGAAACTTTGAAAATCTTTTCCTCCAGAGTTCCAGAGCTGCACAGATCCCCCAAAAATAAGTACCCGATCAGCAGATCCACAGCTTCTAATTGGATTTCAGCTTAATCCTGCTCAAATGTCCGTGCACCTCTGAAAATACGACTAAGACCTAATTATGAGCTTAGGGGTCCCAAGACCGCCATTGTGGTGGTGTTGGATTAACCGCTGCTGACTATGCGGCACAACTGCCGTATTAGGAGTTTAGCGGGTGCATACTCACCCATTTCGGTTTCCTCCATTCAGTCACTGACGTGGATACCTTCCCCAGGGCCCCCTTTCACAGCAGCATCCTGACCCCCAAAGAAAATGTCCTTGTTGGTGCCGAAATACAGGTAAGTCTGTTTTGTACTATTTACCCATTGACTGGACTGGGCACATATGGTCCAGACTCCAGCGACAGTAATGTACTGGTAGTAGGTATTTTTCCACGTCATACATATGTGTACATTGCAGTAAAAAAACACACCTGCATCGACACATATGAATAAATAGACACAGTTATCAGAAACACCACCACGGTCCATCGGGAATCTTGTAATACGGCAGGCAGGAGACTGCCGCTGCAGCGCTCAGACCGCCAAACTCCTATTTGGGCACTAGGTCCTATTCTGGACTACCACTTTTCAGTGACAAATCTCTAAAGCTCCAGCACTACAGTGGGACCAACCTGCTTCAGGTAACTAATGTGATTTTAATACTTGTGGTGGATTTACCTTCACCCCAGTTAATACCTCACTCTCGTACAGCTATGAATACCAATAAAAACATAAGGCCTCAATCACAAACTGCATTTTGTGGTAAATAAGGCAGTACTACAGGAGTACTACTTACTTACTCCTAAATGAAATTCACAAAGCTACAGCTGGAAATCACCAGCTCCACTGCTGGTATATTTTCTGTTGGGAGATCTTCACACATGTAAATGTACTACTGAGTAGTAAATGGGGGAGGGAACAGGGGGAGTGACTGGAAAATAGTGCATAACTACTGCGAAATGGTAGGGGTTTAGGGAAGACTAAGGACGGAGTTAGATAGGAGTAAAGAGGGATTGAAGGAGGGTTAAGAAGGGTTTAGGGAGGGACAGACACCCACCCACAAAAGAGTAAACCAATTGCTTATTGTCCAAACTGCCCTTCTAAATTTACTACGGTCTACAAGGACCCAAAACAGTAGTACACATTCCCCAACTAAGAGCTGGAGTAAGTCCAGGATCGCACCTACCATCAACTGATAATGCAAACCTAGTACTGCAACACAATCCCATAGACAAGAATGAAAGCAGTGACATAGAACCCCATAGGAAATGTTAAAATGTATTAATTTATTTAATCTTAAAAATATATATATGTACATTTAATTTATGTTTAAAATATGTTTATTGCGCTGCACACATCGATAAAGAACAAAATCACGCATTATCCACTGGACGGCGTCAACATTCGGCCACCAGTGTTGATACAGCTTTTCTACAGTACAAATAGTGCGTTCATGAGGGCGAGCTAAAACACAGCTTATACATACCGGGGGTCTCGGCCAGGTTCAGAAGTGGGCAACCCAAGCCCGTAGAGTTCATCCCGGAATGAGGAGAAAGGGGCCCATGGGGTCAGCGCGGTCCCAAAGCCGAGCCAGCCCCTACCCTCCAGTGCTGCTTGCCCTGATCCCTCCAGGCAACATAATATGTCAAACTGCCCCCCCAACTCCTACCCCCCCCACCCCCCGGCCCACCCACCACCCCGCTCCAGGTCCCTACCATACGTACTGAAGATGCTGTGTGCTACTCTGTTGACTTCGAGACAAGATCATCCGGCAGCCGAAGAAGACGCAAGAATCTAGGACATGTCACCTCCCTGAACTCTGAAGCAAGGAGAGCCAGAAAGGGGCGCCACAGATCCGGGTATTTATCCCCCTCCCCCCTAGCCACTAGCGACAGCTTTTCCATCCCCAGGACATTCCAGAGACGGTGCAACCAACCTTGAAAGGCAGGAATGTGGGTAGAGTGCCAGAACGTGAGTATATTCTGCAACGCAGATCCCAAGGCTATCGCTATCAATCTGCCCCGGTGGGAACGCAAGGGATAGGAAACGGGGTTAGGGGAACCCAACAGGACATATGCAGGAAATCTTGTTGGTGTCTAGGTGGAGGTCCACTTCGTCTAGTACCTTGCTCCAGTACTCCTGTAAGCGTGGACAAAGTAGATGAACCAGCGTGCCCCTCCCTCCACATCCTCTCCAGCACAGCGCCTCCCTTGTGTGATCAATCTCGTGTAGTTTTTCGGGGGTGTAGTACAAATAGTAGGTGATTTTCGTGAGAGTGTCGGTGAGACCCATATGATGTGCGGAGTGGCGGGCTCTGTAGCAAATATCCTCCCATTCCTTGTCACCCAGCTCCCGGCCCAGTTCCCTCTCCCACCGCGCCTTCCCGGGGTTGTGGATGTGAGTGTACCGCTCCAGGAGCATACGATAGAGATCAGAGATGAGCTTACGGTCTGATTTCCTCGATAGCAGCCAATATTCATACTTGCTAAGTTTGCGGTCCGCCCTGTACATTTAATTTAAAGATGATAATTATACATAAATAAAATAACTATTATTTTATGATGAAATATTTTAATCACCTTTGTCAAGATACATATGTAAGTTGGGACTTAGTGAGTTAGGTCACACCACTTCTGGGTTATGTTCACAAGATAACATGTGGTTGATAGAGTTCATTAGAGGATTGAAGGGTACACACTTCAAAGCTGAGTGATGCTAGATGCCCTCCTTTATGAAGGTTGCTGAATATTTTTGGATTGGATAACCATACAGTATTTTGTGGATTTTTATGTGGATTTGCGGTATATACATTCACCACAAAATAAAAGCCTCCAACTGTTTCCCCTTGGGTCTCTGCTCGTTTTCTTTGGGAAGGAGTTTTGATATATATATATATTTACGAAAAACAAGGGTGCTCCCATGGTGGCATCACACGTGGAAAGGTTACCGCACACCACCACCGGCAGCAGCAACCACAGCGAGCACTCGCTTCCTCCGTCTTGCAATATGCCAAACGCATTTCAAGCCGTAAGCCCTTTGTCAATGGCATGCAATCAGCACAGTGAGGCACCAATAAAATATTCCTAATCTATCTTGGTGCCTCACTGTGCTGATTGCATGCCATACGGCTTGAAACGCGTTTGGCATATTGCAAGACGGAGGCATCGAGTGCTCGCTGTGGTTGCTGCTGCCGGTGGTGGTGTGCAGTAACCTTTCCACGTGTGATGCCTCCATGGGGCTCCTAGACAGGACGGAATTCCGCCGGACCTCTATAAATCGGATCTACCCTTTTTGGCCCGATCCTGGTGGCCGTACTGAATGCAGCGGCCAGGGACGGTAGCCCTGAATCCTGGGCCATTTCAACCATCGTGCCAGTGTTTAACAAGCATTTACAATGCAATGGTCTCGGCATTATTAAAGGTAGAGCTATTGGCATTGCTCATGACATTTTTTTTCATTTTTTTATTAAACATAAACAAATGGTATTGTCATTTACAAAGGCAATAGGTGAGCATTAGAGAGTAGTAGAGAGTCTTCGCGGACACAGAGCCACACACACAGAAAGCCACACACACACACACAGAGAGCCACACACACACACAGCGAGTTCCACACACACACACAGAGCCCCACACACACACAGAGCCCCATACACACACACAGAGCGCCCCAAACACACACACAGAGCGCCCCAAACACACACACATAGCCCCCCCACACACAGAGAGCCACACCCACAGAGAGCCACCCACACAGAGAGCCACCCACACAGAGAGCCACCCACACAGAGAGCCACCCACACACAGCCATCCACACAGAGCCACCCACCCACACACAGAGTCACCCACTCACACACAGAGCCTCCCACTCACACACAGAGCCACCCACTCACACACAGAGCCACCCACACATAGAGCAACCTACACAAATAGCTATCCACACAGAGCCACACACACACACACACACACACAGACAGAGCCACCCACACACACAGAGCCCAACACACACACAGAGCCCAACACACACACACAGCCCAACACACACACAGAGCCCAACACACACCCAGAGCCCAACACACACGCAGAGCCCAACACACACACAGAACCCAACACACACACACACAGCCCAACACACACACACACAGCCCAACATACACACACAGCCCAACACACACATACAGCCCAACACACACAGAGCCCAACTACCACACACACACACACAGAGCCCCCCACACACACAGAGCCCAACACACATACAGACATCCCTCAGTCTAGGTAAGCCACACGCCCATCTCTGCCCAGTAACACCCCTGGAAAGAGAGGCAAGAAAAAACAAGCAGTTTCTTTGAATCCTCTCTACTGGTACCTGCTTGTAGTGTCCTAGGATTTAGCCTGCGCTCCCGGGGTTTGTTGGCTGACAGTGCAGGAGGGATGTATGAAGTTCTGTGTGTCTCTTGCTGCCTCTCACGGAGGGTCCATTGCTTCTTGGCAACCAAACTGCGTTCAATGCTGGTAGAGCGGATTAGAACATCCCCTGCTGTACTGCTGTCTGTAGAGACCAGTCTAATATCTGAGCCGCTCAGTGCCATTGGGTAGTAAAGCAGTACATAGGTGCTAACCAAGGAGAAAGTAAGGCGCTATACAGAAGAGTCAGAAGATACTGAGTGGAAGAGGACTCGGGAAGCGGCGCAAGGATGGGGAGAGCGGGGATTGATTGAGAATGCTGCGAGGGCACTTGCTGGCAGGGATTGCTCTTGGATACCGTTGCAGCCCAGAAAATAATCCAGCGAAGCCCGGGGACAGCTGACACCGCTGGGATGGCGGGCACTTCTTAGGGGGTCGCCTATAAACGAGATGTTAGGATGGGTATTGGGTCCCACTAGAAACTGCGGGGGGAGGGGGGCGAGGTCGGAGCTACCTCCTTTAATAAGGGTGATATTAGAGGGAGGGGTTTAACACACCTGCCTCAATAGGAGGCCCCTGAAAGGGTGAGTGCTCATACCTGCCTCGCTCATGGCGGTCCCGCGGGAGGGGCCCTGGCTTTGACTCTGTCCGTGTCCTCTTTGGTGCACAGAGCCAGAGCACAAAACGGTGATCGACCCCCAGCAGAGGCTTACATACTACTACAAAGCCAAAATAGGACTTCTCACCAAAAACAGCAACTGCTTCAACGCAGCTGGCTTCTTCCGCGTTCACTTGGCTCATACCCAACATCAAATTGGAGAATTCTCTGCTCCAACATGAGAGCACGAAAACACTACCCTAGATGAAACTGCAATGCAAAGTGACACAGAAACATTGTGAGGTAATGTGCAATGCAAAATACCTGCTGCCTCAAAAAAACGTGAGCCTGAAAAATGTCCAAACCACTCAAAACTGAACAAGTGCCCAAGATAATTTTGGCGCTCAGTATGGGATTACTGCCTTAGTTCTCACGGACCTTTATATCATGTTAAAATAACACAAGCTTCTGAAAACCCACCCTATTTCCCAATTTCAGTTGTCCAAATCAACTCTACGCATACCACAGCACTGAATTAAATCCGCTACCTCACATGCCAGTGAACCACAGTGTGCCTTGCAGTGAGGGAAGTAACCGAGAATTCGCGCTCATGGGGAGCTGCGTGAGCGACCATCAGCGCTGAGTTCGTGCATAGCGCCTCTGGCGATAGATAGCAGCGCTTGAGTGTGAAGTGTGGAGGGCCGTGCCTCGGACTTGCAGCTGCCCCCGATAGTGTCCTTTGACCTCTGCCCGGCCACCCAATGCAGGGAGACCGACTGTTCAAAGTTGTGTGGAGGGTCATTTCTTAGTATATTAACGGCCAAACCTTCAGTTTCCAGTGCAGTGCGTTTGATAAACATACATGGCAGAGTTGAGAGCCAGCCCCTCTAGCCGAGGGTCTGAAACACCTGACACTTCTTCATGTGTACATATCATGGCTGCGGCCCCCTTAAGGGAAGGCTGACCGGCATGTTTGGACATATTGCTATTTCTGCACAAGCCCCTCCCCTTGAAACCTCTGTGTGGCTGCGTTAGGGTCTCTGCAAGTCAGGAACGAGTCGCATTCGACTGACTTTTCCTCAGCCCTTCTGGCCTTTCAGAAGCTCTGGCCTGTCTAGAAAATCTTTTTGATTTTCCTTTTGGCCAATCCGGCTCAGCTCAGACATCTGTTTGGGCCCAGGAAGGCTACGCCCCTGGCCTGTTACAGCTGAAGTGATCTATGCACGAGACTGCGTATGGAAGCGCTTGAGGCCCCGCTTATGGATAGTAAACTCTACAATACATGTGTGTGTGTTTGCGAATGTGCGGTCCTGAGGGAACCTGAGAAGTGCATCTAACCCCAGTCATCCAGCTACCTCTGTGAAAGCAGTGTGTGCTGCTGTTGGTATTTCCTTTTCACTCTCCACGCTCTAACTGTCTGCTGTCTGGACTCGCGAAAGAAAGGCTCACGCGAGCAGGTATTTTTATGGGCCCCGAGGGTGGCCTTTGCCTGTCTCTGCCTGGTGTCCCTGCAGCACCGTCGCACTCTAGTTATATATTAACAGCAGCTTTTATAAGGTTCAACAATAGACTCAACTTAGTTTGGATCTTGACAAACAGTTGCGAGTGCCAAGCCCATTCACACTTTTATCTGCCTTGGAAGGATGAAAGGTGCGGTCAGGGTGACTGGATTCGAAACGCACAGATTTCTTGGATGGAGGGAGTTGCTGCAAGAGAGACTATTCCAGTTTTAGACCAACGCAACTTGGCTCATACCCAACATCAACTTGGAGAATTCCCTGCTCCAACATGAGAGCACGAAAATACTACCCTAGATGAAACTGCAATGCAAAGTGACACAGAAACGTTATGAGGTAATGTGCAATGCAAAATACCTGCTGCCTCAAAAAAACGTGAGCCTGAAACACGTCAAAAACACTCAAAACTGAACAAGTGCCCAAGATAATTTTGGCGCTCAGCATGGGATTGCTGCCTTAGTGCTCACGGACCTTTATATCATGTTAAAATAACACAAGCTTCTGAAAAATGGCGGCCGCGAAGCTCAGAATTTTTCGGAATCGGGGGTGTGGTTTGCTGTCCTGAGTGACGGACGACGTCACTGTCTAAAGAACAGCAAAACTTACGCCCCCAAATCCGAAAAAGACGGAGCCTATTCGGAGGGACGGCTCTCTCCTCCAATGGCTGGCCTCCGTTTAGGAAGCCAGCCAATGGGAGAGAGGCAAAAACCGAGGCGGGACAAATAGTCCACACTAAGAAACATAAAATCTCGGACTTCCGGTCTGCCGATTACCTCGACCTAAAAAGGGGGATTGCAACAGCATGCACTGCTGCTGACCTATCTCCCTCGTCGACTCAGTAGTAACGATGGTGGGAGGGGTACTATTGCAAAGACTATCTTCATGGGCAGAGGAGTATAACATCATCTCTGACACCCATTATGGGTTTCGTGCGGGACGGTCTATGGTGGCCCAATGTTTAAACCTCTAATTGATCCTTGGGAAGTATACGATAGCCCACCCAGGTACGATCTACATGGCCTTCATGGACCTTTCTTCCGCGTTTGACTGTGTCAACCGGGTCAAACTGTGGCAGTCCATGAGGGCCATGGGGATGGAGGCCTCCTTCGTGGACTTTCTAATGGATCTGCATAGGGATACTAAGGTTAATATCAGATATGCACAGGATCTTCGAGTTTCAATGGAATATAATATTGGAAGAGGGTTAAGGCAGGGCTGTATTTTGGCCCCTTCCTGTTTAACCTTTACATCAATTATCTTGAAGGAGCCCTGGTAGCTACGGGGGCTGATTTTTTGACATTGTGAATAGGTCCTCCTGCCTATGGGTCAACAGGAAGAATAGAGGCAACTACTATAATGATTGGTGTCATAATCGTCAGCATACGGGGAGATAGAGAGTACCAACACCTGCAACCAGAAAGAAATGGCCTGCTTCCAGTTAATGACCTGTGACAAGGAGATAAGCATCTACTAGCACCCTGTCACTCTTGGAAACATTAAAACATGGTTTAAAGCCAGTACCACACTTAAATGGGAGAACCATGCCAACAGCCACAATCTGCAGTAAGGCTTGATGGCCATAGATGAAGGCTATGCTCTGCCCAATCTAGAATAGAAGCCGAGGGATAGGAAAGTGTCTGAATCCAAGGCAGAGGGCGGAAGACTCGCCATGGCTTGGTCGTACCGGTACTGTGGCTGCTTGCCCTGCTATTGCGGTGGTGCTCGTGCCAGAGTGATGCTCCTCAGCAGGACAGCCCGCCCTATACCATCCTCCTGACAGAGAACCTGGTGTTAATGGGGAGCATTTTTAGTGTCCTCTTGATCATCATAATAATAGTTGCAGTGTGTGTGTATAAATCTGTGAGACGACGGTAGCCTGACAAAGTTACCTTCTACATTCTCTACTCCCTTACTTGTGGATCTACTGAAACTTTGGATAAATACACTAATTTTATTTTGCAACTGAAATATCTTGAAGCGAACACAAAGTGCACTTGCAGATTTCTATCATACGTCAGCTTTTTGTAACCTGTTAAGTGGCCAACATTACCTGCTGTGTCCTGAAAAACTCAATAATTTAGTTTTGGTCAAAATAATACTCCAAATTGAAACAAGTTCCCTTAGTACTCAGATGTTGAAACACATTCTCTGGCATAAGGTTCACATACTGTAATGAGGAATTATGCAGGCACTTTTTTGTGCAGTGTACTCTGTCGCAGTCTGTTCTATTGAATGGCATTTTTTTATTCTTGAAAGTAATAATTACTCGTATTAATATACACAGATTCTGATGGAAAATCATGCATTGTGAACTAACAAAAAAAAAAAGAATCCAAGGCAGAGAAGTGTACTTTATAAAAATAAAACACTTGTAGTACTTGGAAGCCACAGGTGAGTGAAGCAGAAGCTAGCCCAGCATTAGAGCCAAACATGTCCCTCTTCACCTGGTTAGCATGGACCAGGTGCAGCCATAAATGAGTGCAGGTAAGTACTTGAAAAATGAATAGGTGACCCTGAGTTCAGCACAGGGAGAACACGTGTCACCAGAGTTCGAGACTCCAGCAGATATTCCAAAATTCCTTGTCTCAGTCAGAGACAGAAAAAAACAAGAGAATGCTGAGAATACTTGATCAGTTAGAACACCCATCAATGGCTAGGAGAGACTCCATTTTAGCATCTTCCTGGAGTTTTCATGTCTCACTATTAATGACTGGGACATAGAGGTAAACGTTTCTGTAAGGTAAATGACATGACCTTTAGTTTGACGAAAACCTCAGTTGGGACATATTTAAGAGGTTGTGTAATGCATTTTGGTATTACATAAGACTATTGGCTAAGTATTGCTCTGATGCTTAATAAAACATTTCACTGGACAACTGACATTTAGTAGATATTATGACATGTATAATTACAGACGAACAATAACTCTTCTGTGACTATGCTTTAGTTGTGAATAATAGGGAAAGCATTTTTCATAGGTAATAACTGAGTCCTCTTTTGATCAACCTCCAGGAAAATGTGGAAAATAGTGTTTATGGATTTTAATGAGAGTTTAGACACTACGGGCCTCTTGTACTGAACAATTGCCCCATACCCAGGTAGGCACCTGAGAGGCAAGAACATGTCGACACCTAAGACATCAAGGACCATAAGCAACTGTATTACTTTTTTTGTGGCTGAAGGAAGGCGCAAATAAAAGTAGGGTATTAGTTTATCTTGATTTAATTTTAATTATTCAGGTCCTTTCGAACAAAAGGTAAACTCAATCACAAAACAACAAAATAATATTATTTACAATTGGTCCTAAAATACCAGCACAACCAAGAAAGAGATTTCAGAAAAGGAACACCTGACAGAAGCGAGCCCACCTCTGGCACAATTTATATCTTGGATGAGAAGCAAATACCGATGGGGGGGGATATGATTGCTCGTTTTGTGCATATTTATCAAGTTTGGGGCACAAAGTTAATGCGATCTAGCTCAAACAGGAAGTTCCATAGGGATATTTGCTCAAGTGTAATACAAAAACTTCGAAATAGATTTTTTTACCTAAAATTTCAGGAGGATGTTGTCTGGTCTAATTTCTGTTGTTGGTGAATCTCTCTGCAGTAGTGTTTGGAATATAAAAAAGCAATCATAAATTTGTGCAACAGTACTTTAATTTGATATCATGGCTCTCGGATACAAACCTCTTGACTGTCACTGGCTCAAAGAAAGATGATTTTTATTCTGGCAGTCTTTGCTAGAGTTGGCAACCAGCTCTGGTGATTCTTGTTGACACTATTATCTATACTACTATTATAAAGAGAGAACAGAAACCTTTAGGCAAGGTAAACTCGGGAACCACAGCGCCAATCCACACACCCAATACATTGTTGTAATCCTCAGGGTGTGAAATGGACATAGGCTGCATAAAATAAAAAATAAACGTAAATTAAAAAATTAAAGTTTAAAAACAAAGTAGTCCCCTAAAACAAGCGCCGGCTGTGACGTAGCGCTGACCGCGACCTACACCTGCGTGATGACGACAGGCGGGGAGGACCGGTGACGAGCGGCGAAGTGCGGCGAGGAGTGACGTGCGGCGAGGAGTGGCGCGGCGGCTCAGGTAAGGCGAGGCGGGAGGCGGTCCGGGCAATGTTGGGGCGGGCGGGGGAGTGGGGGCTAAGTCCGGAGCGCTGCTGAGGTAAGGCAGAGGCGGGAGGCGGGCGGGAGGCAGGCGGGCGGGCAGCGGTATAGGCAATGTCGGGGTGGGCGGGCGGGAGGGCGGGGGGCCCGGCCGGGACTAAACAAATGCTCAAAATGCAGCCCCCAGGCCCCTTCTGCCCCCGGGCAACGCCGGGGCGGGCTGCTAGTAACAAGATAAAACACCTTCGCGAGATTGAGGATGGTGGTGAACCTTAAGCATGCATGAGGCAATGTGTCCACAAGTGGCACCCAAACACACATGACATAATTAACATTACAAGGAAATAGCCTCTATGGAGTCGGAAATAAATTGTAAAATATTAATGTAATATTTCAATAATTCAAGGTAAATTACAGAATAACAAAAATGCATATTAATTCAATATAGGGTATTAGTTCTCAAGCAAATGAAGCAGAGAGCACATTAGACAAACCGACAAGAGTTCAATCTCTAGAGCCGGGGAGTCAGAAGGCTGGTTCACGTCCCAAATGTACCATTTTATAGAGAAATTCACAATATAAGTCAATGGAAATCGCACAGTCAGAATATGGTGAGCAAAGCTATACGAATCACAATACCGAATTATAAATCGTCATCTATTGCCACCAAACTGTCCCTATCCCTTAATTGAATATTAATGTGCCTTATTCTAACCTAATGTCATCGGCTGTGGCAGTACACTTCCAGTTACCCAAATAATGGGTATCTCACAAAATGAATGCAGGCCTTGAGGAAGAGCCTTGAAATTTGGGAAAGGTTTTCTCTGTGGCGTTTCGAGAACAGCATGTCAAAACAGAGCATTTTAACAGTGTACATTTTGACCATATGCGGTGAGAGGAGTAATGAAAACAAACATCATGGCTGTGACAAAGAACAAGAGGAAGGCGAGGCCTAGCACGGGCCTAATTAGCCAAACATAGGTAAAAAGACATTGTTGCACAGTGGAGTGTTTTTGTTTTCATATAGTAATGTTCATAATGTTAAGCACACATTTTTATTAAATCAAAATCATTCTTAACCGCTCAAAACCAGTTCTGAAAAAATCCTTTGATATGATCTTACACCACATTTTTACAAAATGTTCACATTTTGCGTGCCAAAAACGACAGAAGTTTCATATTAAAAAAAACTAATACTTTTAAAAAGGGTATGTTAAGAGACAGTGTGGACAAGTTATTAAAACAAATTTCTCTCGATTTGGGCAGGTATGGTTTAAAAATGCAAATATAATACTCACATGTACAGTGATTCTGTACTGAGAAACAATGAAAAAAGTGTGAAGTTATGGTGGTTTCCTTTTTTACCGTTACTTATCAGTTTTAGAGCTTTTTAGTTTAATGGCTTAACCATGATGTCGCTTAACATATGTTTTCCACTGAAAATTATATTGTTATTATCTGATCAGGAATGTGCCATGCCTAGTCTAGAGGTATGTTAACCCGTCTGTGCGCATCTGGTGCCCTCATTTACTCACAGTGGACTTTTTCCCCTCACAGATGTAGCACCCCTTCATTAGGTCCCACTTTATCTCAAAGGTCTCAAGGGAGAGATACCGGGGCTATAATTGAAAATACTAGATGGTATCTCCCCATGCAATAACAGGGATTATAGGTCGTTTCCCCCCAGAATGGGGAATAAAATGGGGACTATGAAATACCTTTGAGGGGAAATCCAATTGATCCACATCGCCTACTTGGAGTAGGTGACAAATTCTCTATGGGCTTTTTGTTGTGCATGTCGGCATGTGGGCAGGCGGAAGTGTGCTGTGGAACGGTGGGATGGGATGTATTCTCTTTCTTCACCTGGGCGGGCTTCTTCTGCTCCTCTGTGCTGAACTATGCAGTTGGACGGCGGTCAGGCACAGCAGCTGCATACAGCCTCCACAGCTCCTCCGATGTGTATGGGTTTTGTGTCTTAGGAGGTTTGAGGACCTGATGATTACGGGTTCAGCCATCGCAAAACTTGTAGCTGATCAAAGCTGTATTCCCCCTAAGGGTAGCGCTCCATGCAACTCGTTAAACGGCACACAATGTGGTGGTAGTGGCATATGTGTTTTGAGAATTCATAGTGTGATCAGACCTTTTTATCTGAATCACTGGAGCGGAGTCGTACTAGCTTATATACATTTCTGCTTCTAGGTGCCTATCCAGTTCCTTGACCTAAAATCCAGAGAGCATTGTGTGTGTGAATGAACCAGGGTAATGGGGGCCACTGTGAACTTTTTTGGAAATCCCTGTCCTGGCTTTGTACAAGATGAAGTTGAGGGTTGTATTCCCAGAGAGTGGGAGTGTATTATTCATGTACCTGTACCCGAAGGTAGGAGAAATAGACCCTGCAGTGAGGGGAATGGAGACATGGCTTCTTTTGGTATTCAATTAGGCCTTTTGCTTTTCAAGGAGCTGCTGATTAAACGTTCTTAATACTGCCATTTAGTTCATTGTAGGGGTTGCAGGGGTTGGGGGGGGGTCTGCAAACCTGTTTTCACAGGGTTCAAACTATGTAGGTAACGCCTGGCCTTGTCTGTCCTTGATTATTCCTTCATTTTATTCCTTCTTTTTGCCTCTGCTGTGGGTGCCCCAGTTTGGAGGCCACACTGCTGTAAGATGTATTACTTCACACAAAGGCAGTGGCCAAAGTCTAGCCTGACAAGTACCCTCGAAAGGAGAACCGTCCTAAACCGCTGTAAGTTTCCTACAGTGTATATACATCTGTCTGCTAGTTGTGTATAAAAGTGGGACCCTATTATCACACTTGTTTTTCCAGTTCCAAGTTCTCTATGGCCAAGGTAGGGAGTGCACTGCAGAGTGGTGTGGAACCCGGGCTGGGGTCTGCCTGACAGTCAGTTGCCCAAAGGTGAGGAGAAATCCCCTGACGCCTGAATATCTTGCTAGGGGGGGTGTACACCTATCCCGATGACTGCCTTTCTGTTTAGAGAGGTAAGAAGCCTCCAAACCCTGCAGAAGAAGTGTCCGTCCTGGCATGTGTTTGGTGAATAATGTTCCCGATGACTGTAGGGCACACAGAAGAGTAGACTGCTGGAGAGCAATCTATTGGATAGACTCTGCGTGCCAATTCTTAGCAGGTGTCACAACTCCAACCACAATTTCAGAGGCATAGTTGAGATTGTGATTGCACGTTGTGATCAACTTGTGTGTGTGACTGCAGCTTCCCAGCTGAAGATTGGTCTGTGCATGGGCACCAGCTTGACTGTGTTAAGAAGTTTCTGTTAAAATGTCACATTGTGCCTTATTTAGAGCATGGTGGGTAGGACACTCGGTCAAAAGGTAACACATATTCAATCCACCAACTATTTAGAGTCAGGGGAAGCTGCATGTTCCCTCCAGTGGAAGCCTTTGACTGAGGGTCCATCAGGCATTTGGTCGTCAGCCAAAGTATAGCTCAGACCATTTGCTTCATGTTATACAGCACTGAGTAGGAGTGGTTTTCCCCATCATTGTTAGACCTGAAAAAATTATAAGTAACTTCTAATATGGCAAAGGTGTAAGCCTGCGTAGATAGCTCAGTTCCTCAGACCTCTATGTTTAAAGTTCGTGGAAGGTTGAATCATATTTTATTAATATCTAAAAAGGCGTTGGTTTTAAAATGGTTAGGATTAACTGTACCTCAATTATCATTTGTGAAATGCTGTGTGAAAGGCAGTCATTAAAATATATATTAACAAGTGTGTTGTCTTGAAGACGGTAGGTACTCGTTCCTCCTGTTGGGTCTCTCAGGCAGGACTCAACAATGGGTGTCCTTGAATTTGTTCCAATTACAATTCAGTAATTATCTGTATTCAACCCTCATTAACCCAGTAAACTTTAATGATGAACCTCCTAAGGACAACTTACCAAAAATACACCCAGTGAATGAACATCCACTAAGCAATATTTCTTGCAGTATTTTTTATTTTATGATAGTAGTTTTTTGTTTGTCATTTTTCCCGAGATTTAACTAATGTAGTGCTAACCTACACGACTTCTTTTGGGGATTCTACTCACAATAGCAAAAGCAGTGTCCTGTATTCACAGTTTAATAATATTTGCTTTTCTTCTTCAGCCCTAGCCACCTTTATGAATCCAGTAACGTAGTCACACCCACCGTTAGATGGCAGGTCTGTGAACATTTGAATGTGATAATTGGAAGTGAATTTTTTTTTCTTGTAAGAATAATCTGTGAAATCTGATTTTAGCCTTGGCGCCACGTCGCACGAATATTGTTTGATGCAGTTGTTTAAGATGCTCAAATGGCAGCCTTACAAGTCTCCAGTAGAAGCATGTTCATACTAAAGACAGAAAAGCTACTTTTACTCTACAATTTGCTTAGAGGCCTTGATGCACAAATCCATTATTTTGTCTGTAGACACATCTGATGCGTGGAGTAATCCACCTAAAACTGTAGCATTGGTAATGACTTTTAGCTTACCACCAGTCAGTCAGTCAAACTACTTTATTCAGTTGATAAAAACCATAAAAGTACATCACATACGACATATTACACAACACAATAAAAAAGTCAATAAATATGGCGTCCTAAAAACATTACAAAGTCAGATTTCATTTACACATAAAAAACTTGATTTGCCATTAATACATATGTGGTAAAAAATAACTTGGATAAGAATTTTTAAAAAATCGCAATTAAAATGCCAGCATTAAACGGTAATCATTTAGTCATATGGGTACTCTCAAAATGCTTGTCAGGAGATGCTGTTTCCTCCTCAGTCTAACGGCTGCGACTAGGTAACTCGCAATGTTAAATATCTCCCATGGATCATTTTCACATCTAAAGATAAGGTAAATCAGGTCTAACCTGTATAAAACCTTTTTCCCTTAAAATTGGACGTAAAAATCTGCTACGAATAGCACTGTAATAATCACAAAACATTATGTAGTGCATGGTACCCTGGGTTGAGAAGTTGTCTCGTATGCAGGGGCCTAAATTGCACACCTTACTCCAGCCAGGCGAATCAGCTAATGAAAAATGAATCAAGTTAAAACGAAACCTTGAAATCATCAACACGAGAACTTATTTTTTCTTAACATAAACTTAAAGCATGTCAGAAGCTTGGAGGTAGTAGTGATTTTCACGTATAATGTACATATTTAAGCAGCAGGTGAATTTCTGTAGGAAATGACGGGCACATCAATTAAATAGAGGGGCTTAATTATGAGTGCATTTGCATCATTCTTCCACCACGCAACGTGGTGCAAGAGTGACGCAAACCCTAAGACAGATTTTTGAAGCCACGCAAATCCACTTTGTGTGGCTCTGAGTGACTCAAAAAATCTGGAGTAACGTAACGCAGTGCAAATCTCTGTGTTGCATTACTCTGCCCTTGCAAGGCGTTCCTTGTGTGTTGCGTGGGTGTTCCCACACAACTCTCATGGTTTTTGATGCATTCATAGATTTACAAGAATTTGTAAACATGGGAATGTACAATGTTATCTGCAAAGTTTACGACTTTGACCCATGCGATGGAGGAGTGGAGAGGGACACCTTCCAGTATGTAGTTGCAATACTCAAGTTTACCTAACCAAATTGTCGTGGAAGGCATAGCCTCAATAATTGGTATAGACAGAGACCTGTTTTAATGAAAGTAAGACTGTTTTGGGGTCAGCTAGACCCTTTGTCTTACAGAAAAACGGAATAAAACTAATCTGATCAGAATGCCTTAATCATTTAGTTTTCTAACTAATATACTAGACATTTCAAAGTCAACATAATGACAGGATATGTGTCATTGGGTTCACTGGTGTGTCTGTAATTATTTCAAGACTATATTTGCACTCAAGATAGGTGTGGTTCTTGTAGGGCAGATCTTTCATTAAATATTTTAACGATCGATCAATCAACAGCATTTATAAAGTGCAACACTGTCACCCCTAGGGCTATCTGGGTGCTGTGTCTCTGTCGAAGAGCCAGGTCTTGAGTCTCTTTCACAAAGAGGGCTGTACAGAGCTGGATGGGAAGGTCGTTCTAGGTCTTGGCAACGATGTAGGAGAAGTAGTGGCCACCGCTATGGCTATGCGACTGATGCGGTGGTGAACGATGGCAAGTAATGAGGAGCGCAGGTGTCCAGAGGGTTGGTGGCAATTCAGTCAATGGTTGGTCCTAGGTCATGAAGGATTTTTAGGTGTGTGTGAAGATCTTGAACTGGCATCTCTTATAGAAGGGGAGCCAGTGGAGGTCTCTCAGGTGGGGGGCGCCCTGTGGGTGGCAAATGCAGGATTACAGCACTGGTCTACAGTGTGCATGATGGATTGGCCGGTTGTTTCCAGCCGTCCTATCCAACATGCGCAGTGTAGACCCAGCAATCCAAAGAGTGTGAAACAGCCTGTGGATTGCTGGCACAGGCTCCCAGCCTCAAAATGAGTGCTGGGTGAGCCTGCTCCCACGAATCCTGGAGCTGCTGTCACAGCATGAAAGCACTTCCAGGATTGGTTGGAGTTCATTTCCACAAGCAGGAAGGAAGTCCTTCCTTTTCCTGCTCATGGAAGGGAGAAGCGCTGCAGCAGTCATGCTCCAGCTCTGAGTTTATGGTGAGTAGCGCCTTTGCTCCCCACCATTTTTTATTGAAGGCAGCTGCCACAGTCCAGGGGCAACCCCTCTATTAGAGTGCCAGGGCGTTGCCCCCGTCCGAGCCCCAGTGTTAAAAATATATATATATATTGAATAGTTTTTTTTCAGCCGCAGATCAGCTGTGCTTTTTTTCAGCCACAGGCTAGGCTCCCTCATGATGACGAGTGAAAAGGACAGGACCTGCGTGCAAGCAGAGCTTAAAAATGATTGCCAGCATGTCAGGGCAGCTCTACTGAGTCGCAACACTCACTTCAAATTTTTGCATGTCGGGTTAGATAACTGTTTTTCAGCGACCAGTCTGACATGCACACTAAATGCGTCTCCCCATCTACTTAATTAGTGAGCTGGGGGCATTACAGCCGCAGCCTCCCAGACACCTAATAAACGTTAGGTTTGCCTGCCCGGGCTAACCCTGGCACTGCTCTCATACTGTAACATAACAGCAAGGGAGCAGTGTCTGGATTGGCAGAGGACACACCAATAGGCCTTGCCTCCAGTGATTGGAAACAAGATGTTTTTAAACACACAAGTGCCTTTATCTGTGGAAAAAGAGATTATGGAAGATAATACATGCCAACGGCTGGGCAGCCTTTATCTGAAGGGACATTGTATCTTTGATCCCAGGCTGTCGCACCAAGCAGTGTCTGTCCGATTTGAAATGCATTGGGCTGGATGAACTTCGTCAAAGATCATACCAGAAAGCTGGACCGGTACCCATAAGCTATCAAATTTGGAGCTTCTGAGCAGCTGGGATCTGTTAGTATATGGTCAGCAGGTGAGGCATGTAAGGAAATGAAAACTGACTACCTCGAATGCACGAGTACCTTAGATGTTGTATACGTACATACCACAAGTGAGTATCCGGAAATAGTGAGGTTATGTGTGAGTTCATGGGGTCAGTGAATACCAGCAATCTGACACTGCACCATACCAGTGATGGTATGGCATTTGTGTATCCAAGACACATCAATAAAATGGCATAATAATGAAGTTTATTTTGCCACCAGCTTAGGCTGTGCACAGCGCGAGCGTGAGGCAGGGGGCAGGGCTGAATCCTGCTATAAGCAGGATTACTGCTGCCCCTTTCAGTGCATTGTCGGGATGGCCGGCTGCTACCTACGACCAGCCCGACATGCACACTGTGGACCCAGCAATTCCAGCTGGGAAATTGCTGGAACAGACCCCCAGCCTCAAAATGAGCGCTATGTTAGCCTGCTCCCACCAATCCTGGAGCTGCTCTCACACTGATGAGAGCAGCTCCAGGATTGGTTGGATTCGTGTTCCACTGAGCAGGAAGGAAGTTCTTCAATGCTTGCTTGTAGAACTCCGGGGAGAAGGGCAGCATTTATGGTGAGTTTGGAGCTATCGCTCCCCAACATATTTTTTTAACGGGCAGCTGTCTGGATACTCGCGACTTGATGGGTATTGTGAGCCACATAAGAGCCATGACTGCACCGGAACTTTGAGTATATTGCAACATAGTGCATATGGGGCATGTACCGACAGAATTGATAATGCTAAAAACTCTTCTAGGGAGATTTTCAAAATTGTTAAGTCCTTCACTGACCCTCTGGCACTTACTCACACCCACCTGCCCTCACATATCCTATGTAATAAACTCTCTGAGTTCTTTGAGGACAAAATTGCATCTTATTACGCTTCCTTCCCGGAGCTTCATGAAGTATCCCTGACCTCACAGTACCACTATGTGATGCCGGCCCCTAGCTCTGTGTTCTCAGAGTTTGCTGAAATCTCAGAGGGAGCCTCACTCCTTGAATTGCAGAAGTGTAAATCCACTTCCCAATACAACACCCTTGATGATTTCCTAAATCCCCATTTAAATTCCATCTGGAACCTTCCGCTTAGACTGGGCCTTTATCCGGCTGCGTGGAAACACGCCTTCTTTTGCCCATTCTAAAAAAAGCAAATGCAGATCCAGAATCCCCTTGCAATTATAGACCTATCTACCTTTTACCCGCTCCTGCAAAGATCTTAGAGAAATTGGTCTATCAGCAATTGGCCGGTTTCATGGAGAATACCAGCCTCCTCCACGACTCTCAATCCGGCTTCCGTCCCGGCTATAGTACGGAATCAGCCTTTATTGAAATGGCAGACTCTATATGCTGGGCTGTCGATGGAGGTTCTAAGGCGGTGTTAGTGCTGTTTGATTTGTCTGCAGCATTTGACACCGTCATCCACCCCATCCTTTTGAATTGTCTTAAGACCATTGGCGTGCAGGGTACAGTGCTGAACTGGATATCGTCCTTTCTGTCTGACCGCAAACAACAGGCCCGGACCCATGCGTTAATTACCCCAGTTACACCCCTTAAATGGGGTGTGCCGCATTGCTCTGTCCTGAGCCCGCTGCTTTTTAAAGTTTACTTCCCCCATTGGCAGAATTGATCTCTACATCCGGGGTCAAAATTATTTCATATGCTGATGATACCCAGCTTCTGTTCACCTTTAAAGCTGTGTCTGCTGCCACTTTTGATCCCCTAAAAGAGTGTCTCAAGAATATTGCGGCCTGGATGGACCGCAATTTCTTGAAACTCAAAGCAGATAAGACCGAGATCTTATTTTTCAACCAACCCTCTCCCCTTTCTTCTAACCTGTGGTGGCCAGATGAACTAGGCCTTGCTCCGGACCCAAGGACTCGGTTAGGAATCTGGGTGTCAGATGGGACAAACATCTGTCCCTTGCCAGGCAGGTTCAAACGGTGGCTGCTGCCTGCTTTGGCAAAATTAAAATCATCAGGAAATGTATTAACTATCTGCCCAACGCAACCCAAAAAACTGTGGTCCACGCTCTGATTACTTCCCATCTAGATTACGTGAACGGTTTATACATGGGTCTTTCATTAGGCTTGCTCCACAGACCTCAGACCGTACAAAATGCTGCTGCCCGCTGAGTCCGCAGTGTCCCACTACGACACCATATCTCCCCATATCTACGACTACTACACTGGCTACCCATTGCAAAGCTAATAGAATTCAAGGCTCTGACATTCGCTTTTTGGGCAGGCAAAGGTCGAGGGCCGGTCTACCTTAGGAGGAGACTCCGTCCCTATTGTTAAATCTAGATCTCTACGGTCCAAAAATTAAACTCCTGCTCGTCACCCCTCGGTTCTCAAAAGCCAGATCAGGAGGTAAAACCTTCGAGGTAGGAACCACCCAATGCTGTAAAAAATGACCCCTTCCTTTAAGCTTGATTCAGTGAGAAAGTGAGTTCCGCAAATCCCTCCAATCCTGGCTATTTAGCTGTCATGACTAGTTGTTGCTCCGGTTTCTGCCTCGCTTTCTTTCTACTATAGCGCCGGGACACCCTGTTGGGGTATCTGCACGCTTAATAAATGCCTTATTATTATTATTATTATTATTATTACTGATGTGGCACCTCTGAGGAAACGAGGTCTGGCTGTATCTGAAGACTGTAAAGTAAACTGTTTTTGTTTTTAATTGCACTTTGCTGATATGGGAAATTAAAAACTCTGGAGGCTTTTGTTTAATTCCCGTATCTCTCTTGTCATGAAGGGTCTTCTTTGGAGGACGGATTTCTGATAAGAGCAATAATTACCCCATGTGGTGAGCGTTTGAGGGGGAGGGGCACAGATGGGACTGACTACTGCAGGTAATTCTTTTTATTTTGTTTTACAGCGTCGTAAAATGATTATAAAACCAAATGATGTCTTTATTGTGGATTCAGTAACAGCATAACTATGGAGGACCTGGATAGGCTTGTTTCCAATAAGAAAAAGTTGTTTATATATTTCAGAGAAAGGAGTGGGAAGGTGGGTAGAAGCAGGGAACAGAAAGGAGCGAAAGAAAAAACGAATTCAGAGAAGAAGGAAACACAACGAAAAAAGGAAACAAAATCGAAAGAATGGAAAAAGGAACAGAGCAAATAAAAACAAAAAGTAAACTAAGAAGAGAATGGAAAAAAATGAAAGGAAGAAGGAAAGAAAGGTAGAAAAAAAGAGAATGAAAGAAAGCTAGACACAAAAACAGTGTACAGATTCAAAGTAAACATTCTAATAATGACTCGCATTTGACACTGCATTGATTTCATTCCAACTTCTGGCATCACTTAGCACTGTAACTAGTGGAGTTATAGTTTACCAGTACTCCGTTTTTTGACATCTCAAGGATGAAAAACTGAGCTGGTCACACCAGGAGTAAAACTCGTGCCCTGCAGCGAAACATGTGTCAACGGCAATCATTCACCTTACTGAGGTATATTACTGTAAAGGAAGAGAAAGAAAGGGGCATTGGGAAAGAAAAAGAAAGAAAAATCTTAAAGGAAGAAAAGAAAAAACTGAAAAAACGAAGGTAGGAAAACAAAATACAACGAGAAGGCAACCAATAATGAACAGTTTTATTGACAGAGAAAGGGGAGGAGATACATCTCTGGGTATAAAATGATAGACGATGGAAACGAAACGAAACTAAAGTAAGAAAAATAAAGAACCTCAACAGGGCAGGAAAAATAAAGTGAAATATAAAACCAAGACAACAAAGTTAAAGTAATGAAAATAAAATTACACAGTTCAAGGAAGTGGGAGGACACACCCTCAGGCCTGCTGTGAGTTGGTCAAGTTCCATTTCTAGTCTTTTATCGCCGTGTTTAGTATTACAAATTGCATTATGATTATTGTACTAATCATGTAAGTTTGGGAAGTTTGGGAATTTTATTTTTCACTAAAACACTTCGGAGATGAACATGCAGAAGTAGGGGGGGTGTGGGAAGGTGTATTGGTGTGTATGTTGGTGTGCATTTCTCTGTTGGTTCTTGTGTCTGATGTGTGTATATATAGTGGGACAGGTATTATGCCGCACCACTCTCAAAGATCATCTGCCGCCACTAACTCCTTCTCTATCACTACTGAAATGACATACTTCAGATATGCCATATGTTGATCCTATCCTACAGCCTGCTACATATAAAAGTCTGTGACTTTCACAAGTCATTTTCCAGCAGGATGGCGCTCAAGGGTGCTTCACTTTGGTTGGTATAACATGCTGTTTATTACCATTTCTGAGGGAGGAGAGTGGTATCATGACCTCATGTGTCATGATCGGTCGTCTCACTGAGCAATGGCAATTAATTACCATCTGCATATCTGCATATACATTATACACAACCACATGCACACAAAACTATTGAAATATGTTGGTAAGCACACAAATGTCACTGTAGTCTGGAGGGACATAAATGCAAAACGCTAAAAAAACTGTAGCCCATTTCGTACAGACTTGCCTTGGGGAGATTAAAAGGTTTAAATGTGTGGCTGAAATTGAAAAAACACAGCTATTGAGGCATTGTGGCAAGAGCAAGGGTCTCCAGCGTTTTCTGTAATGTGGCAAAAGCAAGGATGTCCAACCTTTTCTGTAATCAGAACTATGTTGAATGAAAGTGATCGAGAGCTACCAATATTACTAGTGTTTTAATAGTGAGTACAAAAAACAAGGTTCCATTAGTGGGCACAATATGCAAGGTTACTACCAGTGATCACCTCAGTGCATCAGGCATGGGTGCAAGCAATAATGTAAAAAATATCTTGTCAATAAGTAATGCATCTAGATAGGTAATACATAACAGACAGAGCTGCAATGCCTCTGGCACAGTGAGCCCTCTGAATATCGAATCAACAATATCGATGGGACAGAATATCGAGAAGAGAATATCGTTAAAAAAAATATCCACAGGTAAGTAAGTCTAGACCTAACTTTACAGATATGTACCTGTGTGGTACTTATTTCTTCAACGTATGTAGATGTGGAGTCAGGAATATCAAATCTATACTTTTATATACACTTATCTTTAGATATTTAGTCCCTAGTTATCCTATTCTCAATTTTAGTATGCCATAATATTGTTGGTGTTGATATTCAGTAGTACAATCTTCTGGTACCAAGGTAATAACATTTGTAAAAAGGGTCCCCGACGCCCCATTTAAATATCTTTTTAAAATTAGCCATTTTCCTTTAAATAGCTCATGAGTTCTGAAAATAAACACATTTTTGTGTCAGATATACACTGGCAATTCAACCAAGACAAAAGTTTCTAATTTAGTAGGCTGGGCTGCTTACAGGTAGCTGAAGGGCTACCAGCAGCTCACCTGCTACTTGTTGGACAAGTGTGATCTAGAGAAACTGGTTTAGTGCGTTTCACTGATGTGTGCACTAATACCTGCCAAGCAAAAACAAATTAAATCCCAGGTGGGTGTGTGGAGGGCTTGAGGGTTAAAGAGAACAACAAAGAACACATCTATTATGGTCAAATATGCACCAGAGCATTATGTAGCAAAGCACCAACAGTGCCCTATCGAAGATCCAAAGAGTTAGAAGCATGTAGCTGCATTGTGTAAGGCACTGTAGTACCGTGACGGTGCATCTGCCTGAGGTTATTCTTTAGAAGTGGCCTTCTGATGATTAACATCTTTTCTACTTTTTGATCTTGTAATTCTCGACGGGACTATAAAGGAGTGTTCCCTCAAAGAAGATTAAAAACAGCAAGACATATAATTATTCTGAATTGGAAAACTGAACCCAGGGAAAGAGAACAGTAAAAGCTAGTGCCCTGGTTACAAGTGGGCTGGATACATCTGACTCCTTGCGCGCCTCTGTTTGAGCAGGGAGCGGAACTGTCCATGACTTTGATCAGAATGACATTTCCAACTGGAACCCTATTTATGGATGCCCCTTCTACCCGCTCACTCTAGAGTCAGACCCGCCAGGGTATTTAATACTTGTTTTAATCTCTCAACTCTCAATATTATTCACAACTTTCTCAATCTGTTTATGCCTTTATATACCATCACATTCTCATTTTCACTAATTTAGCCTTTATCTCCTCTTCTTCCTTATTTTACCCATATAATCTTGACTCATTGAGCTTACCAATGTGGATGGAAATATTCAGCTGATTGTATAGTACGGTTTGCTAAGATATTTGTTGGAATGAAGAAATGTCTCCTTTAAGGATCAGGAGAGTGTGCACCCCTGTCTTGAGTCCCCCCTAGCAAGCGGTATAATTCTTCGACCCTACCGCACCACACATGAAATGATCATGCATTTGCATGAGGCCTTCTTGTGATATGGAATGAGTCCCAGAGCTTGTCTTTGTGGGCAGGAGGACACAGCATCGCAATCTGGGCAAATACCATGGCTGGACTCAATATTCATTAGGAGCTGCAAGTGACAGCCTGCACATCTTTTTGTGTTTGTTTGGGCTTTCCATGACAAGAGACTCCAACTCCATCCTACCATCTATACCGGGGAACAGCCATTACAACGCAGGTTTTACCACGCGTTGCTTTTACATCGCATGCGTTACAACGCATGCGATGTTACAACGTGTGGTAAAACCACGCATACCATTACATCGCATGTGCTTTTACAACGCATGCGATGTAATGTGTAATGGCGGCGGCGGCGGGGGCGGCTATTCACGAACTATTCACGTCGTTGTGAGGAAACTTAGGCTGTTTCCTCACAACGACGTGATGCAAGCAGGAAGGAGGAAGCAGGATCCGACGGCGACGCTGGATAGGAGAGAGGTAAGGAGGTTTGTGCATGGGGTGGAGGATACTGTTGTAGGGTTTAGGGTAGTTTAAAAGTAGTGTGGTAATATTTGTGTGTGTTTTTTAAAAACTTTTAGTGTATGTTGTGGTGTTGTCATGTTTGTTTAGTGTAGTGTATTGGGGAGGGTAGTGTAGTGTTTATGTAGTGTAGTGATTTAGGTTTTAGGGTAGTGTAATGTTGTAGTGTTTGTTTATTGTAGTGTATTAGGGTTTAGGGTAGTGTAGTAGTGTTTTAGGGTTTTTAGGGTTTAGGGTAGTGTAAGGGTGGGAGTAGTGTGGGTAGCATAGTAGTGTTTAGGGTTTAGAGTAGTGTAAGGGTGGGAGTAGTGTGGGTAGTGTAGTAGTGTTTTAGGGTAGTGTAGGGGTGGGAGTAGTGTGGGTAGCGTAGTAGTGTTTTAGGATTTAGGGTAGTGTAGGGGTAGGAGTAGTGTGGGTAGCGTAGTAGTGTTTTAGGGTTTAGGCTAGTGTAGGGGTGGGAGTAGTGTGGTTAGCGTAGTAGTGTTAATAGGGTTTAGGGTAGTGTAAGGGTGGGAGTAGTGTGGGTAGCGTAGTCGTGTTTTAGGGTTTAGGGCAGTGAAGGGGTGGGAGTAGTGTGGGTAGCATAGTAGTGTTTTAGGGTTTAGGGTAGTGTAGAAGTGGGAGTCATGTGGGTAGCATAGTAGTGTTTTAGGGTTTAGGGTAGTGCAGGGGTCGGAGTAGTGTGGGTAGCGTAGAAGTGTTTTAGGGTTTAGGGTAGTGTAAGGGTGGGAGTAGTGTGGGTAGCGTAGTAGTGTTTTAGGGTTTAGGGTAGTGTAAGGGTGAGAGTAGTGTGGGTAGCGTAGAAGTGTTTTAGGGTTTAGGGTAGTGTAGGGGTGGGAGTAGTGTGGGTAGCATAGTAGTGTTTTAAGGTTTAGGGTAGTGTAGGGGTGGGAGTAGTGTGGGTAGCGTAGTAGTGTTTTAGGGTAGTGTAAGGGTGGGAGTAGTGTGGGTAGTGCAGTAGTGGTTTAGGGTAGTGTAAGGGTAGTGTAAGGGTGAGAGTAGTGTGGTTAGTGTAGTAGTGTGCAGTATTTTTGGGTTGGGGCAGTGTAGGGGTGGGAGTAGTCTGTTTTAGGTGTAGGGATAGGGATGTTACTTACCTTGCATACTTTTACCACAAGTATAGCTTTACCACGCACACCTTTGCGTTGTAATGGCATGCGTGGTAAAAGCATACTCGTGGTAAAAGTATGCAATGTTATGGCATGCGATGTGATTGACATTGCGTACTAATATCCGCGTTGTAATGGCATGCGTGGTATTAGTATGCGATGTAATGACATACATCCTTCCATACCACACTCTGGACAAATACCATAGCTGGACCAGTCTGCACGGAAATACCAGAATTGCAGATCTGCTTAGAACCAGACACAGAACTAAACGGCAGGAATACAGTCTGTCTATCTGCGATTTGTGTATAAAGATAGGGCAGAAATTTCCAGTCAGTGTGCTAAGATTCCTTTTCTGATGCCAGGGTCGCCACATAAGTCGTATAAAGAAGATCTTTGAGCTCTAGGGTTGAGTTATCCTTTTCCAACCCCTTTCTTTGGTTAGTGAACACAAATTCTGGAACATCTGTTTGAACCTTCAGGAGACGGTGCCTGGACTCTATGGAGATACTATGCAACAAAACAACTGCCAATACTGCCCATTTACTTCTACTCTTAGTTTTGAAAAACACATTGATCTGAAACAATATGTCATATAGACTTCTCTTTCTGTCTGAAATAAATCTTATTCTTTTATTTAGATTTTTTACTTATCAAAATGTACACATTTAATACAATGTTAACACATAATTGACATTTGCACCTTATAACATCATCAAATCAACTAAAACATTCTTTACTTTGTCAGTCTCTCATTCTCTCAAACTCTCTTCATACACTCTTACATTCTCCATACAACCTTTCCACACACACTAAGTTTTAAATTCAAAAAGAAGGAATTTTGCTTGCATTATTTACAAACAACAGCCATGGGACACAAATTCACAATATCTCAAACGATTTTTTGCACTTAAATATCATTGAGAATTCCTAAGGCCAGAAGAAGAACTGGTCTACGCGTTTTGAACTCCCTAAAAATTTGAAGAGTTCTCGTCAGGACCACGTAGCTGGAAAACAAAACAATAATGGTATTGCCTACGCTAGGGATGCCCTCAACCTCTTAACTGTATTAGTGGCTGATTGGTGAACCTCTTACCTTGACACTGTTCAATTCAACGGCTCTTAGTTGGAAAACTATAATTAAAAACAGAAATGTAAACTCTCAGTGAGCCACTTATACTTAGCTGTGCTTTTAATAAGCTACTTATACCAGCTATGCCCGACGCTTGGCATATCTCAAAACCATGCTTAACTTACAAAGATGTATTCTCGAGGTGCCCGTCTATTTTGGAATGAGAAATGATTGCTGCTAAACCTGCAAAAAGAGGAGATTCTGTCTAAACTCTCAATCTCCTTAAACCGGCGATACATTATATTGTTTATAGTAGTTGGAACTTACTTATCCAGAGGCGCTCTTGAAGTTTCTACTTCCCGTTTTTTAGTGGAAGCCAAATTCTTTTATCGTGACAGTCCCCACAGTATCTGTAACCGGAAACAGTACATTGGATTATAGCGGCTCTCAGACTGACCGGGAGTCTGCCTCTATGTAAATCCTTAAAGTACATAGTCTGTTATTCTATTTACCTTAATCTGCTGATTGGCGCGCATCAAACACGTCGGTCTCGATCTTTACTTCCGCGTTCAAGCGGAATAGGCGTCATTTAGCTCAACGTTGATGCACGTCATATTACAGACGGGTGTACCACAGAGCTTTCTGGGAAATGTGGTTTCACAGTTGGAAGTCGATTTAGAGAATGAGATGGGATCAAACAATGTTGAATTTGTTTAATAGTATGGCAAAATCTAGTCCATAATAATGCTTATGCCAATGTTTTTTGTCAATAAGCCGATATTTCTGGACATTTAACTTCAGCGTGACGTGCTCGGAGTTGTACTTTCTGAAAAAGTATTTTCTCTCAATGATAGTGTTAAACATGGACACTCAGCAGATTAGAAATTAAAATGAAATGTACTCGAAAAATGCACTGAGGAATTACACGTAAATTGCTAGTCACAACGTTCGGTGAATTTGTATAAATGAACTGTTGGTGGTAAATACATATGTCGATTGACATATTAAAGACAAATTCTATGTGGGTGATTTAAGAAAACGAATACTTTTGGGAGGGAGGCGTTTGACTATATGAATCTGGTGCTCCACTTCTTCCTTGGGGTGTAATGTGATTGCATCAGTTATTTGATTCGGACAGGTTGTGATACCTTTTGCTCAAGAAAAATGGACATCGGAGTTCGCACATTGCAGAAAATTAAGGGGCAAATACTGAAGGGCTCTGTGGTCCACGAGTTCTACAGACTCACGTTACGTTATAATCTGTTTGGGGCAATTCTATCAGGTGATCTTCACCACCGGATATGGCTCAGTGAGGAAGGAAGGACAATTTTCGTTCCACATTTTTGGAACAGGCACTAACTTAATCTGTAAATTTCCGATATTTAGTTTAGGCCATCGACTGCTGTATTAACACCATCGCTGCTAATGGTTTTCCCCTCCTGTGCCGATTGATGGGTAAATCCCATTGTTCATGACGAGCTCAGCTCGTCATCAGCACAGCTCAACCGTGCCTCATGACGAGCTGAGCTCGTCATGCGCATCGAAGGGGTTAAAATTTACAATGAGCATTGCCTCTCTCCTGGAGAGTTTCTCTTCTATGTCGCAACCTCTTGGGCCATGTTCAACTTTTGAAATTACAGTCCATCTGAGGTCCTTTTCTGTGTGGTTGTTTAGTTTCCAATGGTTCACCAATGGAGCTGTCTGAATATTCTTTTTGATTCTTGATTTATATTGAGTAATCCTGGTTCTTATTTCTTGATTTGTTTTGCCGATGTACAGCATATCACATGGGCATTTTATTCCGTATATGACATTACGTTATTTACAATTTGTAAATGTCTCATATTTCCAGTGTGTTTGATTATTTTGGAATAAAGCTCCTTCTTCCGTCGTTGCACAACAAACGCAGGTTCCACATTTGTGGTGTCCTTGTATTGGAGACAGGCCTACAAATGATCTTACTGTAGTTTGATTTTTTTGCGGTAATGCTGCACGCACTAGTTGGTTAGCGACACTTTGGTCTTTTTTTAAGGCAAACAGCGGTTTGTTGTTCAATGTCTCATCCAAGTTCTTTACCAGGTGCCAATTCTGATTAATTACTTTTTTAAGAAGGTTAGAATTTGGACAAAAGGTGAATATGCACACGATTCTCTTGAGCGGAGCTTTTCTTTCTTTTCCAAGAGCACTTCTCTTGGTGTCCACCAAGCCCGCTTCATTGACCTTTTTAGAAGTTTTTTGGGGTACCCGCATTCTTGTAAATTTTCCATCAATTTTGTAGCATGTAACATATATTCATCTTTGAAGTGGCAGTTCCTTTTTTTCTGAGGTATTGGCCGAACGGCAGGTTTTCTCTCAAGTTCCTAGGATGATTGCTATTGAAGTGAAGTGCTCTGTTACGATCAGTTTGCTTTTTGAATAGCGTGGTTACCAGCCCTCCTTCAGCTGGATAGACTTCCACGTCCAAAAAAGCCATTCTTGTCTTTGAGTAGTTGATGCTAAACTTGATCTCCTGCGTTCGATTATTCAGCCATTCATGGAATTTAATTAGATCTTCTTCGTTGCCAGTCCAGACTATGAAAACGTTGTTGATGTAACGACTCCAATTGGAAATAAATTCTGCAAAAGGTTTATTCTGGTATATAAACTTTTCTTCATATTTAGCCATTAATAACACTGCCAGCTCTGGAGCAAAAGGACATCCCTTAGCTACTCCCCAAACTTGGAAAAAGAAATTGCCATTGAAATTAAAATAGTTTTTTCTCAAGGCGAAGGTGGCTAGTTCCATGATGAAATCTGTCGGAACCTGTACTGGTCTTTCTCTGCTTTCAAGGTAAGCTGCAATCACTTCTAGGCCTTCCGTTTGAGGAATCTGGGTATATAGTAATACCACAACTAGTGTCACGATATAGTGTCTGTTTTCTTCAAAGTCAATTGTTGTTAGCTTATTGATAAAGTTGGTGGTATCTCTTAAAAATGATTTCACTTGGGACATAAACGGTTTCAAAAAGAAGTCCACAAATTTAGAAATCGGTTCCAAGAGTGATTCACACCCGAAGACGATGGGTCTTCCGGGTGGTGCAGTTTCGTTCTTATGGACTTTCGGAAGAACATAAAATAAGGGAATCCTTGGGTTCTTACATTACAGATATTCATATTCTTTTTTACCCATAAAGCCATGAGTATGGCCCTTTTCCAATATCGAGTTTAATTGATTTTTTCATTCCAATGTAGGATCTTTTGGAATTTTTCTGTAGCAATTCTCCTCATTCAATTGCCTCATCACTTCACTGGCAGTGTTATTCAATGCAGTTTTATTCATGGATAAATATGAAGAAAAGTTAATATACCAGACTAACCCTTTTGCAGAATTTATTTCCAATTGGAGTCGTTACATCGATGACGTTTTCATGGTCTTGACCGGCAACGAAGAAGATCTAATTAAATTCCATGAATGGCCGAATAATCGAACACAGGAGATCAAGTTTAGCATCAACTACTCAAAGACAAGAATGGCTTTTTTGGACGTGGAAGTCTATCCAACTGCAGGAGAGCTGGTAACGACGCCATTCAAAAAACAAACTGATCGTAACAAAGCACTTCACTTCAATAGCAATCATCCTAGGAACTTGAGTGAAAACCTGCCGTACGGCCAATATCTCAGAATTTAAAGGAACTGCCACTTCAAAGATGAATATATGTTACATGCTACAAAATTGACGGAAAATTTACAAGAACGCGGGTACCCCAAAAAACTTCTAAAAAGGTCAATGAAGCGGGCTTGGTGGACACCAAGAGAAGTGCTCTTGGAATAGAAAGAAAAAGCTCCGATCAAGAGAATCGTGTGCGTATCCACCTTTTGTCCAAATTCTAACCTTCTTAAAAAAGTAATTAATCAGAATTGGCACCTGTTAAAAACTTGGATGAGACATTGAACAACAAACCGCTGTTTGCCTTCAAAAAAGACCAAAGTGTCGCAAACCAACGAGTGCGTGCAGCATTACCGCAAGAAAATCAAACTACAGTAGATCATTTGTAGGCCTGCCTCCAATACAAGGACACCACAAATGCGGAACCTGCATTTGTTGTACAATGACAGAAGAAGGAGCTTTATTCCAAAATAATCAAACACACTGGAAACATGAGACATTTACAAATTGTAAATCACGTAATGTCATATACGGAATAAAATGCCCATTCGATATGCTGTACATCGGCAAAACAAACCAAGAAATAAGAACCCGGATTACTCAACATAAATCAAGGATCAAAAAGAATATTCAGACAGCTCCATTCGTGAACCATTGGAAACTAAACAACCACACAGAAAAGTACCTCAGATGGACTGTCATTTCAAAAGTTGAACATGACCCAAGAGGAGGCGACATAGAAGAGAAACTCTCCAGGAGAGAGGCAATGCTCATTGTAAAGTTTAATACAGCAGTCGATGGCCTAAATGAAATATTGGAAATTTACAGATTAAGGGCCTCATTAGGATGGCGGACGGACCTGCGTCTGTCCGCCACCCCCGAGGTGGAGGGACCGTCCGCAGGGGCAGTGGCGATCCCTCCGTGCGAATTAGGATGTGACCGCCACACTGGCGGTCACATCCTGGATATTTAACATCGCGGCGGGTGCTGCTTGAAGCAGCACCCGCCGCAAGGTTAAATATGCATGCTTACCATTTGCATGCATTAAACGGCAGGCACCGCGTGGTGCCTGCCGCCTTGTACATGCAAATGCTGGGGGGTACCATAGGTACCCCCATGTGCACCCCCCCCCGACACCCTGGGGGCCCGCAAGGGCCCCCCAGAAGCAATTTTCCACATGCTTTTCCACGCGGTCAATCCGCCGCGGAAAAGCATGTTTCTACACACATTGTAATTTGGCAGCCGGTGTCTTGCAGACACTGCCACCAAATTGCGGAAAACACCCCGCGGATCAGCGGCGACCGGACCTGCCGTCTGCCGCTGATCTCACCGCTATCCTAATCTGGTGGTGGGTATTTTGATGGGCCGCAGCGGTGATTCCGCATCCTCCGGGCCGGCGGTGGCTTCCGCATGGCCCGGAGGATGCGGAATCACCGCAATCCTAATCGGCCCCTAAATTAGTGCCTGTTCCAAAAATGTGGAATGAAAATTGTCCTTCCTTCCTCACTGAGCCATATCCGGTGGTGAAGATCACCTGATAGAAATGCCCCAAACAGATCATAATATAATGTGAGTCTGTAGAACTCGTGGACCACAGAGCCCTTCAGTATCTGCCCCTTAATTTACTGCAATGTGCAAACTCCGATGTCCATTTTTCTTGAGCAAAAGGTACCACAACCTGTCTGAATCAAATAACTGATGCAATCAGATTACACCTCAAGGAAGAAGTGGATCACCGGATTCATATAGTCAAACGCCTCCCTCCCAAAAGTACTAGTTTTCTTAAATCACCCACATAGAATATGTCTTCAATATGTCAATCGACATATGTATTTAGCACCAACAGTTCATTTATACAAATTCACGAAACGTTGTGACAAGCAATTTATGTGTAATTCCTCAGTGTATTTTTCGAGTACATTTCATTTAAATTTCTAATCTGTGGAATGTCCATGTTTAACACTATCATAGCGAGAAAAGACTTTTTCAGAAAGTACAACTCCGAGCACCTCACGCTGAAGTTAAATGTCCAGAAAGATCGAATTATTGACAAAAAACATTCGCATAAGCATTATTATGGACTAGATTTTGCCATACTATTAAACAAATTCAACATTTTTTGATCCCATTACATTCTCTAAATCGACTTCCAACTGTAAAACCACATTTACCAGAAAGCTCTGTGGTACATTCTTCCGTAATATCATGTGCTTCAACGTTGAGCTAAACGACGCCTATTCCGCTTGAACGCAGAAGTAAGGATCGAGACCGACGTGTTTGATGAGCCCCGATCAGTAGATTAAGGTAAATAGCATAACATACTATGCAGCTTAAGGAATTTACATAGAGACAGACTCCCGGTCGGTCTGGGAGCCACTATAATCCAAGGTACCGTTTCTGGTTACAGATACTGTGGGGACGCTCACGATAAAAGAATTTGGCTTCCACTAAAAAACGGAAGGTAGAAACTTCAAGAAAGCCTCTGGATAAGTAAATTCCAACTACTATAAACAATCGTTATAACGTATCGCACTTTAAAGGAGATTGGGAGTCTAGTCAGAATCTCCTCTTTTTGCAGGTTCGGCAGCAATCGTTTCTCATTCCAAAATAGACCGGCACCTCGAGAATACATCTTTGTAAATGAAGCACGGTTTTAAGATATGTCAAGCGTCGGGCATAGCTGGTATAAGTAGCTTATTGAAAGCACAGCTAAGTATAAGTGGCTCACTAAGAGTTTGCATTTCTGTTTTTAATTATACTGAGAGCCGTTGAATTGAACAGTGTCAAGGTAAGAGGTACACCAATCTGCCACTAAATACAGTTAAGAGGTTGAGGGCATCCCTAGCTTACGCAATATCAATATTGTTTTGTTTTCCAGCTACGTGGTCCTGATGAGAACTCTTCAAATTTTTAGGGCGTTCGAAACGCGTAGACCATTTCTTCTTCCAGCCTTAGGAATTCTCAATGATATTTAAGTGCAAAAAATCGTTTGAGATTTTGTGAATTTGTGTCCCATGGCTGTTGTTTGTAAATAATGCAAGCAAAATTCCTTCTTTTTGAATTTGAAACTTAGAGTGTGTGGAAAGGTTGTATGGAGAATATAAGAGTGTATGAAGAGAGTATGAGAGAATGAGAGACTGACAAAGTAAAGAAAGTTTTAGTTGATTTGATGATGTTATAAGGTGCAAATGTCAATTATGTGTTAAAATTGTATTAAATGTGTAAATTTTGATACAAAAAAATGGAAATAAAAGAATAAGATTTATTTCAGACAGAAAGAGAAGTCTATATGACATATTGTTTCAGATCAAAGTGTTTTTCAAAACTAAGAGAAGAAGTAAATTGGCAGTATTGGCAGTTGTTTTGTTGCATAGTGTATTGAGGCTTGGCGTTACTGCTCTGAGCCCCAACCCAGTGGTGGTTTCAGTGGACTTTATAGAGAAGCACAGCTGACCACATGCTTAGGAAGGACTTAGGTGTTCGCCTTGCATGAACAAGATGAAACTCCAGGAAAGTGAGCCTGTAAAGGAGCCAATGCATAATACGCCTGAGAAATTGCTTGTGTGCCAAGTTGAGATGTGTGCCTCACCATGAGGATAACATCTGGGTGTTCATAAGGAGTAACAACACTGTGACTGAATTATATACCTCAATGATTGCAGGGTATCCAGGAATTATAATCTGTCTAAGTTCCCCATGTCAGCGTCACAATGTTGTGAGGAGCATCAAGGAATCACCGAAGTGCCACAAGGATGTAACATCCTTCAACCACTCAGACTGTCATCTGTGGTCAGCATTACCAAGAACCCAAATTATTGTGGCAGCACCAGCAGCCAGTAACTCGTCTGGAGTGTACGATGATGCAGATCCGGTCACACATCAGCTGAAAGAGCTAGAGACACAAATGCATCCCGATACTACCATACAATGCGCAACCTACGAGCAGGGAGGTATACACAGCATATGCATTGTGCGCATTGGGGAGGGGACTGGAGCACACCCTGAGCTCCCTCACATGGGCCATGGGAATCAGAGAGACAGTAGTACAAGAGCGCCTGGCAAAGTTGCCCGCCACGAAGGTGGTACATGCTACTCTCACTAGGAACTGCTTTTTCTGGATTTATGATAATTCCCTTACTGTTTATTCCTTGTGAAAGATTTATGCAGGAAATTGTGTTTTATTTGATTCATAGTAAAGTAACGATTTTTAAATCAATGAGCACTAACTGAGTACTCTATTTCCATTATTGACCTTTAAGTGTGGCTTGTTGAGACTGGAAATTCTAACCCCTGCCTGAGTAAGCCTTAGAATGCTAGTCTCCTCTAACTTGTGAATAAAGAACTAAAGGTTGCTCTTGTGATCGGTTTTAGATCTAATAGTAGGGTTAGTCCATGGACAACAGTGGTAAACAGTTCTGGTTGACACAATCTGAGCCCAGTAACTCCTGATGACCAGGGACTCCTGAGAAAGTTTCCACTTTGTTCTTTTGTAAATATTGATAACGAATTGTTTAGATTTTGTCTGTTTGTAACCTGTCTTTGTTCAGATTTTCTGTTTTTGATTGTTTAATTCCCACAAACCGTCATATCTGTGTAATATAAACCTATTAAACACTTAAAGAAAGAAATATCTTGTGTGGTCAAATCTTTCCTCATTTGCCAAAATGTTAATGCCTGCATGCTTATAATAAAGGATAGAGTAAAAAGGAGTTGTCTTCCCATACTTTTGTCTTTACAAGTTTTTCCTTGTGCTCTTTTTAGGATCTGCCTGGTGGTTCGAAAAGAAGCAATGGCATCATAAACGCCATAGCAGTCCCCATCAGCAATTTGAATAACCAACACTGCAGCCCTGGTAAGTGTTTCTTTAGTTTTGTCAACGACCCAACTCTAATTCATGCCCCAAGTCTTAAGATTTCTCCATTCTCAAGCAGGGGACCATGAGATATCTGGTTAAACCTCCCCCTTTCTGTTCTCTAACTGTTGAAAAACAGGAGGAATTATGTTACCTAAGGTGAGGCCTGTGGCTGTGAGAGCTAGCTGTTAAGAAAGGATGGTGCCTCCCACTAAGAGAAGTAATAACGTGTTTATATCCAAATTTCGGCGAACTTTAAACGCACTTGTTGGAATCACCATGGATTAGACAAACATGATCTGTAGCTCTCAGGCCAGCATGTCCTGTTCATGATTGTACGTTATTTATTCATGTATTTGCAGAAGAGACCATTGTAAACAAAGTATTTGCACAAAATGTAACATTTGGCAGGAAAAATAATATAAAAGAGACTTATGCACCAATCAGATCCCTGTGCAAATAGATGTTTGAACTTCAGCTAAACTTGCTAATAGTTGTAGGGGAAATTTGTGTGGTAAGGTTGGACATTTGGGTGGTAAATTCCAAAGCATGCTGAATTTGATTCGGTAAACACCAAGGCTCAGATTTACTAACACTTTATATGGGAGCTGGGTTAAAAAGTGACTCAGCTCAACATAAAAAGTGTTTCAGGATTTACTAAGTGTTGCAAAGCACGTTTTTGCGTGGCTTTGCATGGCCTAGTAAAAAAAAAGTAATGCAAGGCTTTGCATCAGGGAGGCATTCCATGGGTAGAGCATGAGAGTTCTGAATTATCCTCCCATGGAATTTGACTTAGACCCAGATTTATTAAAGACCGTAACCTGGGTTTGCACTAAAATTGTATGCCTTCTGATGCTGGTTTTACGGGAGAAATATCTTAAATTCTCCTCGTTACTTTTTCTTTCTATGTGTGCTGCAGCACACATAGAAAGAGGAAAATGGCAGCAAGTATTGTTTTTATGCAGGAAGGTGTCCCTTCCTGCGGATGTATGACGTTATAACGCATACCATTACAACTACCTACCATTACAACGCGACCATTACAACGCATACCATTACAACGCATAGCGCTTAGAGGTGCTGGATAGTGGTAAGTATAATTTACTATTCCAACTCCAGTCCCCGTGGACACTAGGGAAGGTGTTGGATAGTAAATTATACTTATTCCCTATCCTAGAGCGCCCCCCAGCGCAATGCGTTGTAATGGTATGCGTTGTAAAAGTTGCGTTGTAATGGTAGGTAGTTGTAAAAGTTGCGTTGTAACAGGTGTATACCCTTCCTGCACAAAAACAATCCTGCTCAAAATGCAGGCGCCCGTGCACCATGGTTCAAGGATGCCTTTGTTGGCACTTTGTTGCTTGGCGTGCACCAGCGCTATGAGCAGAAGTGTGCCATATCTTAGTAAATATTCTGCATTTGTTCGCAGGTTCCAGGATTGCAAAGAAAATATGTCTGTGACAGGTTATATTATTTAACCCTTCATCTGAGTATTTCCATTTATTGAACAAACCCTCCTTTTTGTGCTACTCCTAGCCCAATACTACCGGGGGTATTCTCAGCAGTAATTAAACTTGTGACTAATTTACATGTGCAATTTACTTTTTCAATTTTAAGCAACTTTACCACTTTTTTCTATTCACAAAATCAGAGTGTAAAGTTACTCAAAAGTGTAGGCTTACAAACTGTCACCCCTGAAAAAGGGGGTGGAGCCAAATGTACATGTGCAAGGTGCTACTGCCAAAAAGAAACATCACTGCACCTCGCCAATCCCTGATATTGCAACACCATCCCATAGAAAATACATTTCCCCTATGCTTTATTGTATGGAGATCTCCACCCCAACTGTAGAGCCTCCCCATGGTAAAGTTTAGGGAAAAGTAAAAATATTTCTGTAAGTAGAAAAAAATAGTAAAAATATTTTCATGTTTAATATTAATGTGAATAAATCTCACATATTTATTTTAAATGTAGAACAAATTAATAGAAATGCTACGGTACAAGTAAATTAATTTAGATATTGTAAATTAAATTAAAATTATTTTTTTCAAAGTTTAAATAAAAAAATAAATTCCCACATGAAGTAAAACAAATCCATTTTTAATTATGCTTTAATAATTATTAAAAGTGATGCAAGGAATTAATTGAAAATAATTGACTTATGTTTATAATAATTTATAAATTAAAGAAGGTTGTTAAAATATTTTATGATTAAATGTTAAATATGTTATACTTTTCAATTTCGTTTCACACTAAATTATATTTATTTATATTTTTAACAATTTAAAACAATTTACTTTGATCCAACATTATTTCCTATAGGGAATAGTAATTTACACTCAAAAATTTGGCAATCCCCTTTTTTCATGGGATGTAGACATGCTAGTCTACACTTTTGAGTAACTTTACACTCCTGTTTTGTAAATAGCCAAAAATACTACAGTTCCTCAAAAGTGTAAGACTAAATTGCATGGGAATATTACTCACTAGTTACCTTTGTGAATGCCTCGTGTGTCTATTGAACACTCTAAACTACTATATCCAGAGAAACTCCAACTGATGAATTTGAGATTGATGGTTTTCTTGAGAAGCTAATTTTGCGACTTTAACTCAAGAACATAAAAATTTAATATCCACGGAAATAAATAATCATTCTGTATTGCAGATAAGCTGTTATGCGCATTGTATGCTATAAATGTTTGTTGGGGCAAAATTAATTGTTTGCTATTAGCTAAATTTGATTATTGTTCTAAACTGTTTTAAACATATGCGAAATTTGTGGACTATTGAATTTTGGAATTGAGAAATTGTAATGTTTATATGTCTGTTGTATACATTACAATAATGTGTACTGCTGTTTTAGGTTATTTAAAATTGTCTATTTTTATTAATAGGGAAATATGTATAATGTTTCTATAAGAATGTATTTCATAGAAATCAAGTACTTTTGATAGACAGGCAGTATGACTGCATTGAGCCTTTCTTGGTTGTTTGGTCGTCTCCACAGTTCTCAAACCGACTGAACGGAATGAACAACCAACGCGAGTCAAAAAACAAGAAATTAATATGAATGGCATTTGCTTCCAGCCAGACCGCCCTACATTTAACCCAGAGCAAATTGAAACTTGGCTGGGACAGACGCACACAAAGACACTTTGGGAAGTACCAGAAAAGCATGGGATACCTTGTTCGACACCCTCCACCTCAGAACAGCGGTGTGTCACAACGGAAAATGAGACAAACAAAAATGGCAATTGCTGTCCCATGCAACAGGGTACAAATCACCATTTTCAGCAACCAAAAGCCACATCCAGGCTCGAACAGGTGAGTGCCACAAACACACACAGCTTTTGGTTACTACCTTGATGTGGAATTTTGTAAAACAAAATCATATTTTCCAAATAAGCTTCAGTCTTTTACTGTTCAATTGAATTAATATTTACAGAAGCCGTTGATGAAGCAAAGAAAGCGCTGTTCACAAGAAGTTAAGGTTTCGATGGAAAAAAGGTGCGATTTTGTTGGCACTCTACAGGGGATCAGTGAGAGGGGGGAAGATGGGCAACAGATACCCCTGAAGTACTTGAAGGAAAAGGCCCTGTATATCAGTGATATAGTTAGTGTTTATACAAAGAGGGCCATCTGAGTGCAAATATACTCTGCAAACTGTTATTCTCTGTGTGAATCATTAACAGCTGCTGATACAACATCTAGCTCACGCAAGGGGTTCTTCCGCTCACCAAATAATAAAACTTTGTCAAACAAGCGGCAAGCAAACTTTGCTACAAGAAAGATTCTTGGCGAATATGGGAGACTGGGGTTTGGCGTCTGGTAGGCTGTAAGCCAAGCTAAGGGCGGGGGTTGCGCCCTCACTCCTACATTTTTTTTGTTTGATTCGTTAGGTCATTGCTGGGTCATCAGATGACAATATTTAAAAGACCCTTGGGTCGGTGCCTGGCAAATTCTCGTGCTTGCTTTGGCTTTTCTGCTTGTCACTTCACACCCTGGTTTGCGCTCCCTTCAATTTCTTGTTCTTCATCCCTCGGGTGCCTTTGTCTATATCTTGTTTCTTTCTTTGTCCGGACAGTGCCTCTTGCAGACCTGCCTCCTAGTGATGTAATGGGTGTTCGACTGAGACTTTTCTGTAATTCTTTGTTGTATTTCATTTCTTATATTTATGGGGTATATTAACAAGGGCCTTATCTCCACTGTTTTGGCTTTAAAAGCCAGAAAAGCAGAGATAATATTATCACCATATCTACAAGGGGATGCTAACATGCATTAGCCCATGTTAGCAGCCTTTTCCCCGATGCCTTGCTCTGTATCTCTAATGAGATGCAAAGTGGACGTCACTGGGCGTACCTCACGCAAGGGGACTTGTAAAATATCGCTAAGTGCACATCACAATATTTACAAGGCGGCCCACAGCATTTTAGCAGACTTTAGTTTTGGGTGAAAACCGCGGTATTCGCCAAAAAATTTAAATCTGCTAAAATCCTGACTAATGTATGTGTAACATGGGAGGTGGATTATTGTGTCACGACCACAGGGTCCTATCAGCAAGCATATCGCCGTTTTGCAGGAAACATCACTGAAAAAACAGCGATGTTCCCTGCAAAACAACGATTTCCCCACTATCGCTAGAATTTATATTACCATTGCGCTATACGTTGTTAATACAGCGCAAGCATGGCAATAGATTCCAGCGATAGCCGGCGTTAACAAAAACAGCGCTAAGCGAGGTCAGCGGTAATTAACGCTGACTCTTCTTGATATGCCCGCGTGTTCTTCTCCCTCTAAAGAGGTGATTTCTGTGACTAAGAGAAACGTTACCCCAGGACGAGTGGGTTCTCGAGCATTACCAACCCCCAACTCTGGACCATTGTGTTTCTATCCCCCCTACTCTATTCCCTGGGATCCTGGGTCGGCGCTGTACCTTCCGTTTTTTTTTTTGCAGTTTTATGTAGCGTGAACTTGACCCGAAGGTATCAGAGCACTTTACATGACCACCAGTTGCATTACAGACAGACACATTTGTTGTGATTAAGTGATTAGCCAGGAATCACCAGGTTCCTGTCAGATATAGGGCCACTTGAATCAACCAATTTTGAGTTGGCAAACGGGCCGATTCACAGAATTTGGCATTTTGCGAACGCAAAAAAGGCTTTTTACATGTATCATACCCTTTTTTGCGATTCGGGAACCTGTTACCGAATCGCAAAATGAGTTTGCATTTTGGAATTTGGAAGGGCCATGTTTAGGGAGTTCCTTCCCAATACCGAACCGTAACGGTATGTATAAATGTTTTGTGACTGTGAAAGTGGTCGCAAAACATTCACAATTTACCACCAACTTTAAATTGGTGGTAACCCATTCTGAAATGGGAAGGGGTCCCCAAGGGATCCCTTCCCCTTTGTGAATGCATGCCAAAACCTTTTTTAAGAGCAGGCAGTCATCCCACGGACCACCTCCTGCTCTTAAAAAATGAAAGGAAAACTTTTTAAGTTTTCATTTTGTAAAGCATCCTGGTTTCCTTTATGGAAAACAGGCTGCTTTACAACAACAACAAAAAAAGTTGCTTTAAAAGCAATCACGGACATGGTGGTCTGCTGACCCTAGCAGGCCACCATACCCGTGATTTTAGCGATTCCTTGGGGGTCACAAATGCAACCTACCTCATTAATATTAATGAGGTAGGTTGATTTGCAAACCCCTAGGAATCGCTATAATAAACTCTTGGAGTTTCATACCATACCATAGTGATTACCTATTTGCAATTCCCTGAAAATCGCAATTAGGAAATCACTATTACAAATGTCGATACATGTGGCCCATAGACCCTCATTACGAGTTGCCTGCTAATTTGGTGCAATCTTTATCGCACCGGTAAATAACATACCTGGGGATTTTTCTTTTAAAGGGCATGATAAACAGCGCATATTATACATTTTTCCAGATAATGGGAAATAGCATGTGGCTTTTGGTGCTTTCTGCATCAATATCCGCATCTCCTGGTGATTTCCATGTTTTTCCCCCAAATTAAAATCTGACAGATGTGACCTGTCGAAATTTAACAGGGTATGCAAACTATACTGCACCCAGTAATTATCAGGTGAGATAAAATTCTTATAACTTAATTACGATTCTTGACCAACTACAGCTTGGCATTGGTAGTAAAACAGCGGCCACTCATAAAGAGGGTCAAACATTTTCGGATTCTTGACTTTGACTGAATTGTGGCTTTTCTATTAGCTTTGGGAAAATGTCAACTCAGAGACTATTAGTGTACATTGAGTTTAGTGAAAAGTAAGGAGGGGCACCTTTTGAAGTTATTATAGTAGGTTGACACTTTCAAACCGAGAAAAATGTTATTTTTATGGATTATTCTTTATTGGTACCCTATTGTAGGTTTATATTATTGATAATGAACAGTAACAGACATTCACGATCCTCCCTTGTACATTCTTCCTCCATAGGGCTGAACGCCTGCTGCCTTCTGCTTACCCTGAGATGCGCCCGTCATTCAAGAAGCGGTCTTTCCTTACCTGGCTCAAGATGCTGGTACTGATGTCCATTTTGCTAGCACTGCTATTCCTGACTGGGATTGTTGTGTTGTATATTCTGGATTCTACCTGCCCTCTTGCTAACCGCAGGGCCTGGTCTCGCCATTTTATGCTGCAGTATGTGAATGGCCCGCCCCCCACTTAGTCCCTGCTCAGGTGGTATCATCGCTTCTTTGCACTTTTGGGATCTAGAAACTTGTGCTCTAATCCCAGCTTCGGAAATTAACCAGAGAATGTGTGGGCATATATCTTTATTTTCCTGCCTTTCAATTTGTAAATATATGTAATTGAATATTGTATATATGTGTAATGTAGAAAAACCTGTATACATATTTTTCTAGTTAGAAGAGTCGTCTCTCTGGAGCTAGGACCATGCAATATGTTTTGAAATTTCACCCTGAAACAGATTTTAAAGCACTGAGGACAACACAATGTATACATTTGCCAACGGAAGCATGGAGGCCCAAAGTAAAAGACGCAATTGGAGGACAACAGCATGGACTGATATCAGAACCGCAGCAATTCGTTGCATAGAACAATGTATGTGCAAGACCCAAATCAATGTGAACATTTTGAGAAAGTTCATAAGCTAATTACAGTTCAGCGAAAAACGTATAGGCTAAGACTTCTGGACTCAATTGTTGCCAGCATGCACTCGTTATCAATATTTTGACTGCTAATTATTCCCAAGGTGCTTTATACCACCTGCGCCATGTCCACTGGCGCGCAAAGCAATTTTTCGTGAAAATGCAAAGAGATAACCTCTCTGTGCTGGTGGAAGCACTGTTATCGATAACTGAAGATATTAATCCAATTTATTGTTGAAATAAATCCAATATTTGCTACAGATTCATTCGAATATCAAGCGTCTTTGATAGTATTTTACAAATATTATATTGCGCAATTCCACAACGTCGTATATGAATTCCAATTCAGATTCAAATTATAGTGCAAACCCAATGCATTTCGGGTCGATCTTCGACCCTTCGTCAGGGGTCGTATTTCATTACTATAAAGCAAGCGGAAACAGGAGGCTTTTAAATAAATGTGCTAACTCATATAGAAAACATGTAAAAAGTAAAAGTGCTTGTGCCTGAATACATGTGTGGTTCGTAGTAAAAACTGGCTGATATGGAATGCGGTTCATTAGAAAAAATTTGTGATATTACTATTAGTGAAAAAGCAAATGTGAAATCAAGACTATTCAGTGATCGCTTTGCATTCGATCTATAAAGGACTTACGGGAAGTCGCTGCGAAAAGTTCTGCGGTGATGGCTGTGTGACGTTGATGCGTATTACGTCATTATTTAGTGACGGCGTCTTAAAGGCGCCAGAGTTTGTTAGTGTGCCCAACATCTAGTTATGTTAAAGTAATGTAAAAAAACATGAAAGACTTAATAATGACGTAATACGCATCAACGCCACACAGCCATCACCGCTGACCTTTTTGCGGGAGCTAGGAAGGAGAGAAGTTATCGAACGCAGCGTCTTCCCGTAAGTCCTTTATAGATCGAATACAAAGCGTGTTTGTTTACGGCATATATAATGACTAACACACTTGTTAGACACGCATAACAAAATTGCCAGATTTGAGGACAACTCTTGAAGCTTCGTTGCACACTTTTTTACAACTAACTAAGCAATCACTGAATAGTCTTGATTTCACATTATTTTTTTCACTAATAGTACTAACACAAAGTTTTTCTAATGAACCGCATTCCATATCGGACAGTTTTTACTACGAACCACGCATGTATTCAGGCATGAGCACTTTCACTTTTTACATGTTTTCTATACGAGTTAGCACATTTATTTAAAAGCCTCCTGTTTCCGCTTGCTTTATAGTTATGAAATACGACCCCTGACGAAGGGTCGAAGATCGACCCGAAATGCATTCGGTTTTCACTTTAATTTGAATCTGAATTGGAATTCAAATACGACCTTGTGGAATTGCGCAATATGATAGTTGTATAATACGAATAAAGACGCTTGATATTCGAATGAACCTATAGCAAATATTGGATTTATTTCAACAATAAATTGGATTAATACCTTCCGGTATCGATAACAGTACTTCCACCAGCACAGACAGGTCATCTCTTTGCATTTCCACGAAAAATAAAACCTCTAATGCATATCGGTGCAACTGAAATTTAAAAAAAAGTTTCTTCTGATACAAACGAACCCAGCGTTTATGTATGCCATTAATACAATATTCAATCATAGAGTGCTTTTATTAACACAAGTCTAGTCTGTTCAAGGTACCATCTCATTGCCACGGAGCCCATTACAACCCCACAGCTATGGTGGTCTTGGAAACAGATCAGACAGTTGATATTCAAAATGAATGTTGTAACATGCACAACAATATACACATTTATGCATGCCAAAACAATGGATCAGTCTGTTGTGACACTCTGACTCCAGTAGCCTGTCCTTCGGGTCAACACTTGCTTCGAAATGTTATGAAAGTCCTCACAGTGTGTACAGACGTACCAAAGCGTGTCAAACATTTGTACCTTAGTCATTTATCCACGTGTCCAGCAAATAATCCTTTCCATGGCACTCACACCCACACCTCTCACAGTGCTCCATATCATGCTACTCACCACATTCAGAAACATGATGTTCCAGAAGTATCCATAGTGTAGACCACTCAGTCGATGTCCTCGTATACTAAGGGGCAGATTTACAAGGAACTGATGCACCTGCATAGATGTGTCAGTTTCCTTGCGCTAGCATCAAATGTCCTTGCACCACAATTGGTGCGCTGTATTTAGAATACTGTGCTCCATGGCGCAAGCATTAACAAAGTCACGCATTGTAGGAGTTGTGTTGCAAGCACGACGCAGCTCCAGCAATGTATTTTGAGGCCTATACTTAATGTACTGAGTCACTTATTAGGCCAGCTTCAAGCAGGCGTAAGGTTTTGACGCAGTGGAGTCACATTACATTTGAAACTTTATTTTGATTCATAAAAACAGAATCATAAAAGTATAACATAACATTGTACAATTTAAAGGTTCCTACAATTGACTTCAGACCATTATAAATTTTGTCAATACATCATTTACAGGTCAATTTAACAAAAAACATATATATAAAAGCCAATTTTCCAATACAAATACAATAAATAAATATTGGTACCAAACTATGAGCTAATTGCATTTATGAGGGTCCATAACAGTAATGAATTAATATTGGTTTCTAATACTGAGTGCTACTCTGATAAAACTAAGAACAGCATTGCATATTACTGGAGTTGATAATGAGAGTAAATGTTCGTATCCCTCTTTAAAATTTCGGGATCCAAGCGATAACAGAATTGTTCTAATAAATCTATTCCTTGGGTCTTTGTACAGGGAACAAAAAAGTATTAAATGAAGAGTGTTTTGGGAAACTTGATTGTTACAGGCACACATGGGTAAACTCTCACACCAACCCACCTGTTGTGGGAATGCAAATAAAAAGTGTAATGTATTCAGACGAAACCTAGTTAAATAAAAACGCCATTGTGTCTGCCCTATATATGAAAGGTAAGGTTGGTGATACAGCCTCCCCCTATGGTAGACCGCACTCTCACTGCTTCGCAACAACGCTAAGTCTAAGCGGTACGCCTCTTTGGTTAGTTGCTTTGTTTCAGCGCCAATGGTCTCAACTTTCGAAAAGATATGGCCCAAGCCTATTCTAAGGAAAGTATTCCTAACATATGATAACCATGGGATCTTATCATAGTGTTCAAGGTTAAGACAATCTAGTAGTATTTCCTTAGTAAGTTTCAGGTCGTCAGAACACCAAACCTTAATCCAGAGCAGCAGAGGAGAAATATGGATAATGTCACTCACAAATTCCAAGCCTACTTCAGTATGGCAAAATAGATTAGAAGCGCTTGGAGGGACACATAAGAGCGTTTTATAAACTTATTTTCCATAACTTGGATGTTATTGCAGGATTGAGTACCCCATACACCCGCACCGTATGTTACAACCGGGATGCATTTAGCTTTGTATAGGGTTTCAATTCTGCAACCGGCCTCTGCCCCAGTTTGCTGGAAAAACGAAAGATGGCTTCAACAGTTTGGGTAACTTTTTGTACACGCGCTGACATTAACAGATCCCAACTTAGGGTTTTGTTGAATAAGTTCCCCAGATAGTTGAAATTATCAACTTTCTCAATGGTCGAGTACCTTACCACAAGCCTTTGGGATTTAACCCCTTTCGGGCCGCAGACCATAGCAAAAGACTTGGCAAAGTTGACCCTTAGGTCTAACCCCTGCATAAAAGTCTCAAAAGCATTTAAGCAAGTTTGCATGCTATTTGCAGTTAGGGTCATTAAGACCGTGTCATCCGCATAGGATAACATCGGTATGCGTTTGCCATTTACCTGGGGGAAATCAGCACAACTTTCTAACAAAAACGCTTCCAAACCATTGGTATAGACCGGAAACAAAAAAGGGGCCAATATGCAACCCTGGCGGACACCCTCAGTTGATGGTATGGGCTTTGTCATCTCCCCTGTAGGGCCAAATCTGATCTTTACTGTAGTGGCAGCGTGGAGTCTGCGAAGTAATGTGACCAATGGCTCCTCGAACCCCATAGACTCCATTATTTGCCATAATTTTCCCCTGCAGACCGTATCAAAGGCACTGGATAAGTCCATGAAAGCCAGGTGGATACAACCACGCTTGGCTCTCATGTACTTACCCATAATCAGCGCCAAATTTAGGCACTGCTCATTTGTGCCTTTACCCCGCCTAAACCCATATTTTGATTCGACGATGATTCCATTGGATTCAGCCCAAGTTTCTAAACGAGCCAGAATCACTCTACCCATTAATTTGCAAGATGTGTCTATTAGCGATATTGGTCTATAACAACTAGGATCACATTTGTTGCCCTTTTTAAATATCGGGACCAATACCACTTCTTGCCATGAGGTCGGGATACGACCAACCACAACTGCTTTAAACAGAAGTAATAAGAGGGGTGCCCACACATCTGTGTTATATTTAAAAAGGTCCAGAGGCACTGCGTCCGGTCGTGGGGCTTTCAAAGCTACACCCTTTCTAAGCTCAGCCTCTACCTCTGAAAGAGTCAATGAGAGACTAAGCGTGTCTGCTGATTCCCTCCATGTATCAGGGAGCCCTTCAAGACAGGTAACAAAAGAAACCCCCTTAGGATTAAAAATACCCCCATAATGTGTCTCCCATGTACTCCCTGGAATGTGCATCTGCAAGGTTTCCTTTTCCTCACTTTTTAAAAAGGGACGGTTTACAACATCCCAAAAGAGTCGGCTATCTTTTAATTCTGAGGCTCTGCCCAAGTCGTCCCATGCCTGTCTTTTTAGTTCAGTTTTACGTTTAATGATGGCGTCTCTATAAGTTTTCCTTGCCACTCTTACCAAAACCCTATCACGAGGCACTTGACGTAGGGCCTTCGTTAGGCTAGATTGTGCTCTGGAACATTCAGAATCAAACCATTTATGAGTGTTACCCTTTTTTCCCCCCATTGGTTTCAAAAGATGGGAGGCCACATTTGTTAGAAGAGCTTCAAAATTATCAATTTTTAGATCCGGCTCACTTGACGGCGTTAAGCAGACTTCGAGCCTTTGTTTATTTAATTTAAAAATCTCTTTCTCCAGGAGTTTGGCGGCAACCTTATCCCACCTTAAAGTAACCCCCTTATTCTGACTAAACTTAATTGGATGTTCTGCTGTCTGCGTTCTCTTAAACGCAGGACATAGGGTCAAAACAAGTGGATTGTGATCACTTGCGGGATTAACCTGAATCTGGAAATCTTTAACAAGATGAACATATTTTCTAGAAACTAAAACAAAATCTATAACACTCGTCTGGCCTCCCGCACCATGGAAGGTAGGAATACTCAACATTTTTGAGAAGCTAGACATATCTAGGACACAAAGATCATTTATGATTATGATGTTATTTAAGGCCTCACCTTGCTTTGTATGCTTAAAATGTGCAAGCGGCTGCTCATCTAGTTCTACCAAGCCTCAAACCCTTGAGCCACTGAACTTACACAAACAACAATTAAAATCACCTGCCCACATAATAAAAAGAGGAGATATGCTATTTGTTGCTTTAACAATCTCATCCTGTAATCTTTGTATAACCACTGTTGATTGGGGGTCAAAAATGTTGTAATACCAGTGGAGTCCTAAAAGTGACACAGTGAAATCTTGTAGATTTTATGAGGCCTTCCTGCGTGGGAACGTCCACCCTGCATACATTATACCTGGTGCAGGGCTTTACAACCTGTCGCATCTTCCTAGACGCGTCACATTGTAACTAGCCCGCATTGTTTGCGCCGCCGTGGCGTCCAAAAAAAGTGAAGCAATAGCAGCGCAAGGAGGTGAAAGGGGCTGGTAAATCTGTCCCTAAGTGTTTCCAATGCTAGGTTTTCATGTGGCAAAGCAATGCAGTGTAGATGTTGTACGCATCATTTTCTTCCACTGCACAGATTACACTAACACATTTACTAGCAAAGATTTTGAAGTGAACTTTCCAGCACTGGAAACATGGTGCCCATGATTGCTTAACACCACTCCCTTTCTCTCACCACCATTTCCCGCAGAATGTTCCTACGGCTTTAACAAGATATTGGCAAATTGTCCCAGCAACAAAGTTTCAACAAACTCTTTTCCAACATCTGGACCTCCGATTTTGAACTAAATCATGTCTGTGGAAGTGAAAGGTTAGAGATGCAGAATGAGATCCACATTTATAATCAAATTAATTGCCTACCAAATACATGTTTAATGATTACACCCTCTAGGCCACCTACCCACACTGCTTTATCATTTAAAAGGATGAGGATACATGGGTTAAAATGGCAGAAAGGGTGGTCCACCAGCCATTTGGGAAAGACCCACAACATTAGTTTTCACTGTGCGAGTGTTTGGGTGGGTATTATTGCCTCTGCTCTAGTGTTCTTAGGACGCATAGGTTGAAGATTTAGAACCACACACTCTGTCCAAGCTACACACAGGTTGAGTGTAATTTCAAGCGAGGAAATTTGTGTCACAATATCAAATGGTAAAAAATTGTCCTGCTATAATATTGTATTCAAAATATCAAAGACCACAATTTTGTGAATGTGAGTGTATACAGCTAAGTATAGATTTACTATCCTAAACTCCACTCCTATACAACTTGGTGATATATGTATGTCATCATGTCATCAGAGTAAACAGATGTGGAGTTAAGAATAGTAAATCAGTACTTGCTTCTATATACCGACCGTCACAATATTGTTATATTTGATATTTTGGTTACATTATTTTCAATGGGCATTATTTAAAACTCGATATTGTGGTAGATCAACTCCAATTTGTCACAACTAAGTTTATGTTCATCAATTTCTGTTAATTGCTTACGTGAATATCATGGTAAAGCAAACACATTCTGTCTATTATAAGTCAAATCCCTAATGCTGCACAAGTAGTGGGTGCTTTTAATTGGTGATAATATTTCTCTAATGGCGGATCCCAATTTTTTTTCCACATAGCAAAAGTGACATGCTCTGGACAGCTCTGTGCTGTGATGTAAGCCTCCCAAGCATTACAGTCCATGTACTGGTGCTTAATTTAAGCCGGTGGGTGCCAGTGGGGTCTTCCAGCACACATTTTTGGAGACTGGCACTTCTACTTCCTGGTCAGACATTTACAGAGATCAAAAGAAGTAAAAACACAACAAGGGAAAAGGAGGAGGAAGAGGAAGGGGAAGAGAAAGATGCGAAAACCACTGCATAGGGAGAAAGCAGGAACTTGCAAGAGTGAGATAACGGGGCAGGGAGTGTCTGGTAGAGGAGTAAAGTTGCACAAAATATGCAATCTTCATATTCAGACATTTAATAGTACTGGCCACAAGCTTCTGAGTGGAGCATAGGGCACAGCCACTCATTCTTTTACAAATTAAGCACTGCCAGGTACTCTTTAGTACGCATACAAGATTCCATGTAACATTTAGCATGAGGGTGTATGTTGCCTTTTCTAAGCATATTAAAGCTGTGCACAGTTTGCATTTAAGCATTCTATGCCATGGGACGATAATGCAGAAGAGAACATGACATCTACTCTGTTATTCTCTGTACTTTTCCGTATAGTGTGGCATTTTTATGGTGTTATATTTTATGTTAAAAGTGAATGTCCTCTTCACTTGCATTCTTGTTTCAATATGGTTTTCAGTGCATGATTGCCTGATCGCTATTAAGTGTCTGTGAGTGCGTGCAATCATTGATACCTTTCACTGATGTATGAGGTAAAGACTTCATGTTGTCTCTTGTAATCCTAAGTACCTGCTTACACATTCTGAAGGTGAGTGGTGGTTTTCTGGATATTCAATATAACTTTGCTCTTTATGTTCTTTGCTATTTATTCATGAACATGTCTATAAGTAACAATGTTCCGAACACCCGCATAAACACAGCCCTGTTGTTACCCAGACTATGAGTCCAGTGTTGGCCAAGACTCCTCGTATCAGACATTAGGAATATCTATTTGTTGTTCTTAATCAGTATTATTTAACTGGAGTCTACGATGTCCCTCCAGACGTAATACAAACTTTACATGGCTATATGTAAAAAAAAAAAATTATATGATGATTAATGGTGCACTCTGAAGCTGGACAACTATGCACTTTGCTCTGCACACAAAGCAACTCCTAAACACAGCCCAGAATTTTTCTTCTGTTTTCTCTTGTTTGTATATTATGTAATTGAATGTTTTTTAACTTTTTGCAAAAAGATTTTCCAATAAACATTTCAAGTGGCTTTGAACCGAGTAGTGTACAATGGTGTAAACGTTTATACAAATAGTTGATCAAAATGCTGAATTACTCTTAAATAAGATCTTGTGAGTTCAGAGTTTGAAATCAGTTGTTGAACTGAAACCATCTTTTCCTTTGATGTGTAGTAACAGGTAGAAAGGAATATATTTGTGCTGATGTTACAAAAGGGCTGGGGTTGATGTATTCCACAATGTAAATATAAGGACCCCCTGCTGCTAATGATAGTTCCTAGGACAAGGAAAATGCAATCGTCCATGAAAACAATCCCTAGGCAACTGGTTCGTCTCAAGAGGATATCAGATCATGAATCTAAGGTGATAGCAATAGACTCAATGTACCACCAGCGACTATAACAATTTCATTTTATTAATACAAAACAATATTTAAAATAACTGCAAGGCACATGGTTTCGAGAGTTCTGTATAAATAGCCATATTAAATACAGTAACAACACAGAAGAAAAAACAAAACTTCCATTTCAGACCTGGGAAGTCTGAATAATCCCACAGAAATCACAATGTATACAAACAATACACAGAAAAAATAAAGAGTGAAATATGAAACAGGGTAAGACAATACAAAATGGTGGCTTATAAAATCATTCAATGATGGTTCTTCAATGTATCTACATGCGTTTCGGCGAACATGGCGCCTTCATCAGGAAAGCCACATGGAAAATAATGCCTGAACGTGACAGGTACATTGAATCTCAATAAAAGCAACTAACTAGAAAATCCCTCAAATCCCTCTAGCCCCAACAGTGAGACAAGATGAAGCAAATGAAAAAATGAAGGACGGTGCAAAGAAAGTAATACTATTGCTCCTGTGAATAAACTTAAGATAAAGTTAAATAAAATTGAGAAGAGTACCAAGAATGGACCCTGAGTGCAATTCCACAGATAGAGTAGGAATGAATAGTGAAACAGGGATATTTAAATTGCTTACCATGACCATCAAGTTAAAGTCAGTCAAAAACACATCAAAGCTGATCTGAACAATGAATACAACTATTAGAGGCAGTAGGATAACTTGAGAAAATAGAAAAAGGGTAGTCAGTTTTGCAAAAGATGGAGTAAGAAAAAAGGATACTGTGGTCAAAGCACAAATAGCCATAATAATTAGCTGTACCTTCTCAATATGATGATAAACCTTTAAGTAAGGTTTGGATGTATATCCAATCGGTAAAGGAACAACAGTAGGTAAGGCAGAATCTGCAGACATAAATAAAATGCTAAAGTAGCACCTTATAGCCATATAGTCTTCTATCTCTTTTCTAACTGGATAAAGAAATCTCAAAATGTACCTTTTTTGGAAGTAACTGACATATATGATAAGGAGTCAGAGAAGAGCATTCCTTTGTAATAATGATGAGTGAATTCCTGATGATGAAGACGCTGATAAACCTCATTTGATGCCAGCATTTGAAAATACCCTCTGGCTGAAAGCCTCAGGTGTAAAAGGAAACACAATGAATAAAAGAAATCAGAGAGAGCAATACGATACACATGAGGAAAAAAAAACTTTTGGGATCGGTCACCAAGCGAGAGACGCTGTGAACCATGCAGTCAAGATATTATGGGAGACAGGCAAAATACTGGATACTTGACATCGTGCCAGTTGTGGCACGATGTCAAGAACGAAAAGGAAATTCACTTACCGGGTGCGTTGTCTACGAAGGATATTTCGGAAGATTTGAGCTGATGGAAAAGCAAAGTGCTTAAATAAGGTTGAAAGAACGTCCATAGAATGTAAGACGTGGAATCTAATTAGAAATGCATATGGAAATGGACTAGCAAAGCATTGACAGAGATGATGGACTAACACAATGGAATAAGAATAGAAACCGACATCCAAGCTAAGATACACAAATGTGTTGAAACCTGAGGCAAAATTGCCATAACAGATATTTTATAGAAAAACGAAGAGTACTACATGAAGATTTGATAGGGAATAGTTGAAAATATAAGTGTGTATACCCGAAATGGTGATTACTATTAAAAAATAGAACTGAATAGGAATACCAGAGAAAAACATTTATAGAAACTAATCTCATGGGGAGAATGACAAATGCTTGAACAAGTTCTGGAAAAATTCTGGACAATGTTCACGCAGAAGCTGAGATAGTCAACATGCAACAGAGAATAGTATTGGGCAAGAATTTTCAGGAAGAAATGATGTCAATATAGAAGTCAGACAGTATGGGAAAAGACAGATATCAGATTTTATCATTATATCTAATGGCGTTTTCTGAGGGGATCTCTTTAAATAGTCCCTTTTTAAATGTATCCGGTACAAAAATCTAAACAACTTCTTGTCTTTTGTGAACTTCGTTGCTTTTGATTTCTTGAGATATTTCTATTTTTTCTAATATATGCCATCTGATGTCATAAGCTTTATGTTCTTTTTCAAGATAATGTTTAACGAGAGGAGCTGTCAATTTTAACGTTTGAATCCAGATCAATGTTCAGTTAGCTGGGTGAACAGTGAACATGCCATTTCGGCTACATAGCCCATTTTGCAAGGACATAACAACAGGTAGAGTACATTTTTGGTTTTGCAGTTGGTGAATTTATTAGCATGAATGGTATACCTGTTCTGAGTAAAAATATCGCCTTCAATTACAGTCGCACATGCTTTGCATTGAGTACATTTAAAGGTTCCTTTGACAGGCATAGTGCTGTCGATAGTTTTTTGGACAAAAGAGGAACCTTTAGCATAACGGGAACATACAATTATGTCTTTAATGTTCTTGTTACGGCATTGAGCGAATAGAGGCTTAGGTCATTTAGATTCTTGTGTCACCTGAATATTTAGAATGTGCCAATTGGAGTTGACCATTTGTCTAACTATTTCATTCATCATAGAAGGTTTTGTGACACATACCAGTTGGGTTACTGGTGGACAAGAGTGTGATCTTAAAAGAACACCTCTATCATTAAATCTGGCTTGTTTGTAAGATTCTCGCATGAGGTGTTTGGGATATCTGCCGGTGAGAAATTTTTCTTTCATGGCAGTAGCTTGAAGATCAAAATCCTGTAAATTGGAACAGTTATGACGAAGTTGCAGAAACTGTCCAAAAGAAATTGTCTGTTTTTGCATCCGTGGATGGTAATTCTCATAATGCAGCAAAGTGTTTCTTGCTGTGGGTTTAACTAAAAGGTCTACTTCAAGATTACCTTTATTATCGCAAATCAAGATATCAAAAAATTCGACTTGAGAGTGGCTAGTATGTGCAGTAAATTTCAGATTAGTATCGCAAAGATTAAGCCATTCCAGAAATCCTGGTAATGAGTCAATAGTGTTGGTCCAGATGAAAAATATATCTTCGATATAGCTTGACCAATGTGTCACAAATTCATCAAACGGTCCAATTCCATCATGAATAAATCTCTTTTCAAACAATGACATGTAAATGTCAGCCACCGATGCCGCTACGGATCCCCCATACTAACACCTTTGATTTGCTTATATAAGGTGTTACAAAATTCAAAGGTGTTTTCTGATAATACAATCTTGAGGCATTCCAGTAGAAATTTCTGGGGCAATTGATATTGTAGGTGTCTATGAACCAAGCCACTGCTTTCTGAGCCTCCAGCTAGGGGATGTTACTGTACAAAGACTCTATGTCTAATGTGACCAATATGTGACCTCGAGATTGAAATGGTAGGGATTCAACCTTACTGCTGATATCCCATGTCTCTTTAATGTGAGATGGAATAGTGGGTATACTGGCTCGCAAACAATTGTCTATGTATTTTGACAACTGATCCAATCGGGACGATATGGTTGATCTGTCAAATTTTTATGGATTTTCGGAATACCATAAATACATGGCATTTTACGATCCGTGATGTTCAAGAATTCAGACATTTTCTCACAGATGTCACTTGCTCGTAAGTAAGGGTGGGTAGAGCAGGCTTAATGCCTCTATGTGGAGTTCCAGGGTTGGAAAACAACTCTGTGCAACTTTGCTCCACTCCGCTACCTCCCCCATCCCAAGTAATTATAATGAAGTTTCTCTGTTTTCCGTTTTTACTGATTTTTACAGATAAATACAGACACAAAAACATTAATTTTCTTGTCTGTATTTATTCTTAAATGTGGATAAAAACAGAAATCGGGTTGCTTTTTGAGTAATTCTAAATACTGTCTGCTATGACTGCCAGGCCAATAGATGTGTGGATTGATAGATAAGGGGTTTAAAAAAAGGAATTTCAGTAGAGGCTTTAACAGCAGTAGAAATGTGCAAGGTTTATACTGAAATTTTCATATTTTCATAAAAGTGCACATATTTATCTTCTGCGGGTGTTCACAACACTGAAACCTGGCAGGCATTTAAGCATGTGTGCATATTTATTGTTTGAATAAATGTGGGAATATGCTAATTTCAGCTTAATTTTACCACAGAAATCAAAATAAATAGCAAGAATTGCCTATGCACACATGAACAACAATCTTAAACTTTCGTATTGTGAATATGAACAGAGAAAAGTATGAAAACAGAGACAGCAATAATCGTTGATTTCTTAAACTTTAGAGATTTTTTGCAGATTTTTAATCGTTCCAAAAGCCAGCCGACACGTGTTTCATCGCGTTAGGAACAGAGTTAACGTGACTCCTCAGGGCTGGAAATAGATACAAAATATACCGTGGAACATCTGATAAATCAAACATGATCTTTTCTAGCATCAACAACTTTTAAAATACCAGGTGCATCAGAGCATAGAACAGAGGTGCTCAGTGAATGTGTTACATGTGGAGACAAGTTTGGCAAGAAGATGGTTAAGGCAACACAAGTAATTCCCAATGGTCCTACATGTACAAACGTGCACGTTGCATCTATCATACAAAGTATTCCCAACACTAACCAGTAGTGAGAACATTAGTCACCCAATACACACCCGTGCTCCATGCAACGTAACGTGTGCCCCGATCCTAGAAAATCCAGTGATGAATTCATCACACGCCCCCACAATGGAGAGCATCTTAAAAACGACATACCTTGTGGTCGTGTCGCACAAACGGTAAAGGTCTGTCAGAAAAATATAATGAAAATAAAGAACAAAGGGAAGTCAGGAATATAAATAGGGACTGATACGTATTGCAAGAAACTTCCGCTATCAAAAGATATAGGCGCAGGACGTGTAACTCAAAGAAATGGCAATGTGGCTCACCGCTCCACCGGTTATAATTCCGACCAGTTGTCATCAGTGGTCGAGGGAAGATCAAGTAAGCTTCCAAGTCTAAAATGTCTGCATAAGGGGCGGGGACAAGGATACAGAAAGAAAAAAACGCCAAATCAGCTTTAAATAAAGCTGGTAAATTCAAGCCCCAATTCCTCGTTATAAAGTGTCTGTTCGATCGTGTTACCACAGAAATCAAAATAAAGATGGATAAATACTGACGGAAATGGCAAAAAAATAAATACCATAAAACCGGGAGCCCTAATTATAATGTTTAAAAAAAGGCACTTACCTGCCGTGGCTGCCTCCTCTTTGCCATGGCGAGATGTACTATGTAGGGGTTATCTGAGAAGAAGGACGGCGAGGACGAGGAAGGAGAGCAGCCATGGCGAGGAGGAGACAGCCACGGCAGGTAAGTGCCTTTTTAAACCATTATCATTTCTTTGGGTGGGTGGAGGGGCCGGCTAACTCTGCTCCGACACAAAGTCGAAGTTCTGCCTACGCTCTGCGTTCGCAACTGGCAGAGCGGAGTTACCTGCCCCGGGTTACTCGTAAGGCCTCATTGGTTAAACATTGGAGATAATATTTTCATCGTGGGATCTGTTGTGATAATCATGTAAAAACTTGAATTGCTCAATAAAGTAGCCATTTTTTGTGCATATTGTATGGTATCCAGTACAACAATCCCGCCTCTTTTGTCACAGTTCTTAACAATAAGGGATTTGTCATGTGATAATTGTTGTAAAGATACAACTTTGTCTTTATTAAGATGGTAATAGGGTTTAGGGATGTACTTTGTAGCTCTATTGAGACGACTGAGTACCACATCTTCGAACACAGCCACTTCAAGACCAACTTGGTCTAAAAATGTAGCTGGTTGTAAAGTCCAGATAAGTTTGAAGAAAAGGAAAGTAATGTCTCACTACTGGCAAATAATTTTATAAGTCGTACTTTGCGAAAGAATGCTAAGATGTCTTGATAAAGTTCAAACACATTTGCATTGGTATGGGGTACAAAGGAGAGTCCTTTTGATAATAAGGTCATACACTAAGTGTCAAGTGATGCAGTAGATAAATTAAAGATGGGTATCAAATTCCCTGTCTCCAATACTGACCATTTCTTGTTTGTCACATATGTTGATTGTTGGGTGGATATTATTGAGTCTGAAAGTTGCCACTGAAGTTGGACTGAAAGCTAGCTTTCTGTCTGCCTCTGTTATGAAATGTGCAGACGGAATCCCAAGAAGAAGTACTGAATAACAAAACAACATGTACATCATCTTTCCAAAATAATGTGACAAATAAAGTGGTATGTGTGATTGTGCAAGCAGAAGCAGCCTAAAACTTCTAATAAGCTAAACTAAAGGAAAACAAGAGTGTGCCCAAAAGGGACATCATTACAAGGGAAGGTTGCAAGTTAAAATGGACAAGGGCTGAACACTGAAGGATAAAAGTACACGAGGGAGCCAGCTGAAAAAAAAACACACTCTGATAGAGTGCTTAAACACAAACAAAAAAGTAGCACCTAAAAAATGAGTAGTGGAATGACACACGTAATGCGTCCATGCTCCAGGCGAAGGACAAACGCACAAAAAGGAAGGAAGACCGGAGGAGCTGACCAACAAGAAGCAAGCAAATAAGAGTGACAATGAAGCAAACCAATAGTAAGCAATGGGACGTCTCTAAGCCCACTGACAGAAAACAAAAGGTGTTGAAGAGACAGTGCATGCACTGCCTAGGTGAGACCTACAAAAGGAAAGAGGTTGCTGTGTCCTTTAAGTCACATAACGAAAGGATTAGGGTTGTGAAAAATCTATCTACTCATGTCATGAGGATGTGTCCCAAATGTGACCATAAGAAATTATTCAGAAGAGTATCTTTTACCTTCTTCAATGAATCACATAAAGCAAACTTATTGTGTTTTCAGTTGTTTGATCCCGCTAAAGTCCTTGTATCCAACAAACTACAGAATTAAGAATAAATATGCCCCATGTATAATGTGCAGGCTGATTGTATGTTAAAAACAGAATAACATCTTCCTTGGAAAGAAAACTAACTTTTTATGTATGTTAAACCCTTCTGTTCATCCTTAATATTCAACAATCAGACTATACCGGGGTCTGAAAGGCAGGCATACATGCTATTAACAACAATTGTTTGTTGTTTTTTTGGGAGTTTTATATAGCACCAACTAGACCCAGAGGTATCAGAGTGCTTTTCATGAGCACCATTTACATTACATACGGACACACATTCATTTTTGTTAGGCACTGGGAGTATAAGTGATTTGGCCAGAATCACAGAATGCTGAGCGTCCCTGCTGAGACTTGAACCCGGTTTCCCAGCTCTGAGGTCGACCGCCCTAGCCGTTTGGCCACATTCTCTCCAAGTGGAATGCAAAGGAAATTCCCCAACCCCAGTAGTCAATTCCAGACAGACAGACAAAGAAGAAGTATTCTTCTTGTTCATCCAGGAAGTCAGGAAAGGCTTAGAGATCCAAAATAGCAGAAAAGTGATTGCGCCCAAGCTTTACAGAACATAGGGGAAGAGCACCTACTCTTAGTGCTATTGTTAAGCATTAAAGGCTTTACTTTAGAGATTGGTGGAAAAGGAACATATGCCAAATAGAGGCAGTCGTCCCTAATTAGGGAGTTCCATAACACTATTGCCCAAAATCTAAATGATGCCTTAAACCTGACACCACTCTTTATGCAATTAGCAGCTTAATTCTTTCAAATGTGTGGATTGAATTTGGTATTGGGAAACATCAAAGGCTACTGCCTATCCATGAGTATGCAAATAAACGTGGCAAAAGTGTTTGTGATGGTATTTTATTTTTCCATGCATTTACTGGTTGCAACACTGTATCTGCATTTGAAGATTGTGGCAAGCAAACAGGTTGGGAAATGTGGCAACATTTTCAGCCTGTCACTGAAACATTTATTGAGCTCTCTCTTTGCCCACCAGATAGCTCAAATTACAGTTTCAGTCAGCTTTACAAATGTGTACTTACACTATACAATAAGAACATTAAAACAGATTCTGTTAACGACTGTCAAACAATGATGGCGACCAAACTTAATTGTTCTCTAGAAAATGTGCCACCAAGTGAGGCTGCTTTTTTACAGCACAGCAAGAGAGCTATTTTCCAAGCAGGTTATGTGTGGTCTCAGTGATTGAATGTGTATCCTGATATACCTGATCCAGCTCAGTGTGGATGCCAGAGAGAAGATTCTGGATATGAACCTCTGTGGTCACTTTTGCCTGATGCTTCAAAATACTGCAAAGAACTTGCTATGTGTTGATGTAAAACTGTGTATACCCAAGCTTGTAAATGTAAACAATTGTCTCTTCCATGTACTTGTCTTTCTGTTTGTGATGGACAATGCAATCAGGAGGACATGTTTTAGATGACTGACCAAATTGTGACCTTTAAACATTAATAACATTATTATTTGTATCTTCATTCTTTTTCAATAAAAAAATGTTTTAATGTTTAAATGTTAAAAAATCTGTTTTTATTTTATAACAAGAAATAAAGCAACATTATGCAGGGCTTCATTTAAGCTTTTGTAATAGACTTTTGGTACACCATGTATGTGGGGCCCAAGTACCCCTAAAATAGTAACAATATAAACTAGACATTTTTTGATGAACCATGATTTTTGTTTAAAATGTCTATCTTTAACCCTTCAAAAGTAAAGAGGGGTAGGGGCGTGGCTTAGCCAGCAAAGATGGCGGTCGCGGTTTAATAGCGCTCCGACCAGCCCCGTAATATCCTGGTTGATTATCCTGCCTTTTGAAATCTGTTTTGGTGTGTCCTGCGCCGGAGAACCCTAGAACATCCAAGCGTTTCTCCGACGTGAGCTGGGGAGCTGGAGAAGGCGCGGAGGTGGCGACCGGCGTGCCGCAAGCAGTAGCGGCCTGGCGGAGCGACGTCCCGGGAGGAGCCGGGGACTCAAGTCATTAGTCCGGCCGGAAAGGGGGCCTGAGAGACGGCGGGGCTGGTGGGCGCGCCGCAGGAGGGTCGGCTCCCAGATTCACTCTCCAGCATTGGACCCCCCTGATATCGCAGCGCTGGGGGAAGCCGGGGCGTGGTAGCTGGTGGTGTCCCACACACTGCGGTGGAAAGAGGTGAGCAAAGGTGGCCGACTCGGGCCACGGCAGTGGAGTCCCCAGGTGGAGGAGTCAAGGGAGAGCCGGCAGCCATCTTGTGGAGCCCCGGGGTGGCCGCGTGTGGCCTGACGGATCTGGGGATGCAGCAGTGGCTCTAAGGGTGCCTGCATACCCCTCTTCTTTATATTCTTGCCTGCCCCAAGGGGCTCCCAATACTCGGCGGCCACGTCGGGCCGTGACCGTGGTGGGGGAGGGGTGGCGCCCCGAGCCCTCGACTGTAAGGATGCCCGCTCTGGGAATACTGGAGTCCCGAGGCCGCCTGGAGATAGTGGAGCGATGAAGGCACTGGGTGTTTTAGGATGCACCATCAAGCGGATCCCCAGGCACAGCGGAGGCGGCCCAGCACAGCCTCCGGGCATAGCTATGCAGGCAAAGCTCAGCAAGCATATCTTGGAAAGCAGAGCCCCAGGAATTGCCAAGGACAGTGGCGACTATCGGTGGCCAGACCGGGCAATAGTGGTGAGCCCCTCCGTGGTGGGGGCGAGGGAGAATCGGCGGCCATCTTGTGCAGCCTCAGGGTGGTCACAACTTGCCGAGTGGCCTGGAGGGGGAGACTGTTGAACTGGGGATGCACTTCCTGTCTGTCGGGCTGTTTCGACGCCTCGTCCCCTGAGTGGCCGCCCTTCAGTGCCTGAGGGAAGTGTCTAGTACATGACTATTACACAGATAAGGGCGGAGGAGGCCACACCAAGCAGGGCACCATTGACAAATTTACTGGAGCGGGTGCTGCAACAGGCTACAGCGGGATCTCAGGGCCAGGTGCCGGATAACGCGGCACTTCTGGCGGCCATTACCCAGTCCAGGGATATGCTTGACGCCAAGTTCGGGGCCGTGGGCTCTGATGTCAGGCTGCTAAGGTAGGACTTGCGCAATGCGATGGAGAGCATCACGGTGACCGAGACCCGCATATCGGAGGTGGAATATGATGTCACAACCTTAAAGAAGAAAGTAGCGGCTATGGAAAAGATTCAAAAAGGTCTGGCGATGAGGGCTGAGGACGCCGAAGGGCGTGCTTGGTGCAACAACCTTCATTTTGTGGGATTCCCAGAGGGATGCAAGGGAGATAGCGTGGAGCGCTTCCTGACACAGTGGCTGGAGGGCTGGCTCCCCCCGGATGCACTCTCTCGCTGCCTTGTGGTAGAGCAGGCCATATGGCCCTTATGGAGAAGCCCCTGTAAGGAGCTCACCCGCAGCCGATCATGGCCAAATTCCTGAATTATATGGACAGAGACACTATCCTGAAGCAGGCCAGAGCTAAGGAATCCCTCACTTGCGATACACACATATCTTCATATTCCCGGATTCCACACGCCTGGTGCCGCAGCAGCAGCAATCCTTTCTAGCGGCCTAGGCTCTCTTCCGGGACCTTAAGCGGGTATGAGTCCACACGCCACCTGGTAGGGAATCAGACTCCTTGTCGAGTGAGGTGGCCCGGAGGGGCCCCCGACGCCAACCGAGAGGTAACAGGAGATCGAGGTCCAGGTGTCGTTCTCTGTTCAGCTCCACCCTCCAGCAGAGGGGTTTGACCAGAGAGACAGGCTTCAGTGGACTGATCCGAGAGCCTGGCAGGTGCTGGGAGACTAGTGATTGCGTTTTGATGTCCAGGTAGGCACTTTTATTGGGCTGGAAACCTGGTCACACAGTGGTGGGCGGGGAAGGGTAAGACCCAAGGGTTATGGGTGGCCAGTTGGGGAACCATTGGAAGGTATGGTTCCTGTCTGTTGGAATTCTCCCCAGCTGGACCCACACCACGGAAGCGAGGATGGCCCCAATCCTCTACCCCTACTCGGAACGCAACACGCCCTTAGTATCACAGCGTGGACGCGGACGGAACAAAGGGAGAAGGTTGGGAAAATAAAACAAAGAAAGAGAAACGCCCAGGCTCTTTCTATGTCACAGCTAGGCAGACCCTTTTTTGGCACATGTGGATAGATCTTCTAACCTGCAGCAAAACAAGAAAAAGAAGCAAAGAAAAGAACAGAAGGTCACTCAATCTCCTAGTGTCCTCTCACCTGAATCCCCCTCATTTCACCCTTAACACTGCCCAACACAACCCATTTCCCCTCCTTACTTGCGTGACATAGATGAATCTTCCAATGGGAGATGTGTGAAGGAAAGTCCAACTGTTCACCATAGACAAACTCCCTATTGCCCGCGTTTAGATTAGAAAGGGGAAAAAAGTCAAACTCCTGACAGAAAAAAACCCTTGAATAGTTATTACCAGCCAAAATTGCTGTAATTTCATAACTAATGCCCTACTTGTGGCCACAAACTAAAGCGCGTTCCTAAAGAAAAGCTAGAAGCAAAATGATTCGAGAAAAAGTCCAGACTTTCACATAACAATGTGAATCGGGTACTCAAGAACCCGGAAGTCGGCTGCGCCGTAAACCCCACTGTCTAAAGGGCGAACACCAAAAACACAAAAAGTTACTGTCCCAAATCTCTTCGGTATTTCTAGGAACAGAAGCAGCAAGTAATTCTCTAGTAGAGAGCAGCAAGCGGGAAATCGTCGGATACGTGTCGCATCCGGGAAGCGGAACAAAGCCTCGTTCAACGCGGCACAGCTTTCAGCGACTCAACTCCGAGCTCAAAATAACACACCCACGGGAAGAAAGGTAAATCCTCAAAACTCGTTCTGGAAGTGAAAACGCCAACCAGGTAAGAAACCAAGCACCGAACAGCGGCGCTGGCACCCAGTTATAGAAAGGAAGGAAAAGGGGCGGAGGCTACCAAACAAGGTGGAAACAGAAAGAGGACACCGGAGTAACCAGGCACAAAGTAGGAAGGAGGAGAGGAAAAGCCGGCTAATCCCTAACAGTACCTCCCCTCAAAGGCCTCCCAACAGGACGGGGTTTAGTCGGGTGACGGAGATGAAACAATCTGATTAAACGAGGAGCATGCACCCCTGTAGCCGGTTCCCAGGACCGTTCCTCGGGAGGGTACCCTTTCCAATCAATTAAGTACATCAACCTCCCCCGTCTCCTTTTAGCATCAAGGATAGCATTAACCTCGTATTCTTCCTCTCCCTCAACCATCACTGAAGGGGGAGGGGGCAAGGACTGAGCTGTGTCCTTATATGGTTTCAGTAATGATGTGTGAAACACTGGATGAATGCGATATTCATCAGGCAACTCCAACCTCAGAGCCACAGGATTAATCACTCGTGCTATAGGAAAAGGACCCACATATCTGGGTTGCAGTTTCCTAGAGCCTTCCAGTCTCAAGTTCTTTGTTGACAACCAAACCCGATCACCAACTACATAAGGGGGGGAAGGTACCCTGTGTTTGTCAGCCTGCCGTTTCATGTCCTCCTTTGCCTTTGTCAGATGTTCCTGAGCTATGCCCCAAATCCTACCTAATGCTATACCTAAGGAATCAACCGCAGGCACGAGACCCGAAGGTTGAATAGGGATGGCCTTGGGATGAAACCCCATAGAACAGTAAAAGGGGGACATGCCCACTGCGGAGTGAACGCTGTTGTTATATTCGAATTCCGCAAGAGGAAGGGCTAACACCCAATTACAAGTCAAAAAAGTCAACAAACACCGCAGATACTGTTCCATCGTTTGGTTGATCCTCTCAGTCTGACCATCTGACTGAGGATGATAGGCAGAAGACAGGCAGATTTTCATGTGTAAAGCCTCACATAACTCAGTCCAGAAACGGGACACAAACTGAGCCCCCCTATCGGACACAATGGCGGATGGTAAACCGTGCAGTCTCACTATAGATGACACAAAAACTAAAGCCATTTCCTTAGCAGTAGGCAGTTTAAGTAAAGGAATGAAGTGGGCCATTTTTGTGAAGGAATCAACCACAACAAAAATCACCGTACAACCTGACTCTTCCGGTAAATCTGTAACGAAGTCCATACTAATCGTATGCCATGGCGCAGGGGGTACAGGTAAAGGTTGTAACAGGCCAGACGGACTGGAATGAGATGGCTTACTCACAGCACATACGGGGCAGGACGCCACAAATTGTTGCACGTCATGTGTCAATGACTCCCACCAAAACCAACGTAAACAGAATTCTCTGGTTTTATTCATTCCGGGATGACCTACTAAAGCCGATGAATGACACCATTTCAACACTGTTTCCCTCAAATCAGGAGGAATGAACAACTGTGTTTCGCGATACAACAATCCGTCTCTCATGGAAAAGAAAGGCTGGGATTCCCAAGGAGACAGATCTACACTTCTCAACTTGTCTTTCACTGTAGTCAAAAAGCCATCCAAAGAAATGCTGCCTACAATCTTTTCTGGTGAAATGAAAGACCCTATGTCCTTGTTAGTCCCCCACTCGTTCTGTTTCACATGTATTCTAGACAAGGCATCCGATTTCAATTGCTGTGTGGCTGGCCTGTAGGTAATTATGAAATCGTATTCATTGAAGAATGAAACCCACCTCATCTGCCTAGGGGTCAAGGCCCGAGCGGACCTGAAGAATTCAAGATTCTTGTGGTCCGTAAAGATGGTAATAGAATGGCGAGCCCCCCACAAGTGGTGTCTCCACTCCTCAAAGGATAGTTTGATTGCCAACAATTCACGTTCTGCTACAGTATAGTTTCTTTCAGCAGGTAACAATGTCTTTGAAAAGAAAGCTATACGATGCATAAACCCAGTTTCCACATCGCGCTGAGACAAGACTCCCCCCACTGCACCCAAAGACGCATCCGCTTCAACAAAAAAGTGTAAAGCAGGGTCAGGATGGACAAGAACAGGGGCTGAGGTGAACCGTTCAATCAATTGATCTAACGACATTTGCGCCAAATAGGACCACACAAAAGGAACTCCCTTTCTCAACAAAACAGTCATGGGGGCAACAATTTCAGAGAAATGGGAGATAAACCGCCGATAGAAATTGGCGAATCCAATCAACATCTGCACCTCTTTTACACATTTCGGTGATGGCCAAGAGGTTATGGCCTCGATCTTACGTGGATCCATTCTAATGCCCTCCGCAGATACAAGGAACCCCAAAAACTCTACTCTATCTGCATGGAAACTGCATTTCTCTGGCCTCACAAATAACTGATGATCTTTCAAAGTTTGTAAGACTTGGCGAACGTGTGTTTCATGTTCCTTCACCGTGCTGGAAAATATCAAAATATCGTCTATATAGACGATCACGCTCAAATCCAAATATTCCCTTAGTACTTTGTTGATGAAGAACTGAAAAGCAGCCGGAGCATTACACAACCCGAAGGGCATAACACAATACTCATACAGACCGAACTTAGTCCGGAAGGCAGTTTTCCACTCATCGCCTTCACGGACTCGTATGAGATGGTATGCCCCTCGGAGATCCAATTTCGTGAAGACCGTTGCATGCCTCAGTTGATCGAGCAACACAGGTATCAAGGGAAGAGGATACTTGTTCTTAATAGTACCCTTATTGAGCGCCCTATAGTCCACACAACCGCGGAGGCCGCCTTCACGTTTGGGAATGAAGAAAATAGCAGAGGAAGCAGGAGAGGAAGAAGGACGAATAAACCCCTTAGCCAACATCTCGTCTATGTACTCCTTCAAATGCTGTTCTTCTGGTCCAGACAAGGCATAGATGCGACAACATGGCAGAGTAGCCCCGGGAACCAAATCAATTCTACAATCGAATGAGCGATGGGGAGGCAAGTCCCTTGCTCGTCCTTTATCGAACACCTCGGCAAACTCTACATATGCCTCTGGTATCTTCTGCACGTCACATCTCAACCCATCACCCACCGCACAAGTTAAAGGAGTAACCCAATCCGTGGCGACCTTATAACAATTTTTTAGACAATAGACTGAATCAAGAGTCACAGTTCTTCGAAACCAATCAATCCTGGGATTGTGTGATTGCAACCAAGGTACCCCCAACACAATACCAAAAGAAGGAGCATCAATTAAATCAAACCCGAGGTATTCAGAATGCCCGTTATCACCTATCATACACAAGGGTTCTGTCTGTTTAGTTATAGTCCCAGAAGACAACTCAGTACCATCTATGGCCCTCACAGGTTCGGGTTGATCTTTCATGATCCAGGGCACCTTTAATTGTTCCGCTAACTTGATATCCATGAAATTACCCGTGGCACCAGAGTCCAATAAAGCCGATACAGGAGCCCTATGGCTGTTAGATATAACAAAACATACGGTGATCATGAAATGTTTAGGGACTCTCTTAACTGTACCAGAAATCTGATACGATGGATTAAGTTTGTCTACTACCAAATCCTCGGGTGGCTGCACACATGCTACCACCTTTTTTGAAGCCATAGAAGAGGGTTTTACAGTGCAATCTCTGGCATAATGACCTCCTTGCCCACAATACAGACACAAATTCTGAGATCGTCTTCTACTCTTCTCGTCTGCTGAGAGGGGACCCCTTACTCCACCTATTTCCATAGGTTCCGGGATTGTTCGGCCCTCTCCTGTACTCTTAGTTTCACTTCTAGCAGGAACCACACGTGACAACTGAAAGCGGTTTTTCTCACCCCTCCTTTCCAGTAGTCTGTGGTTCAATTTCACTACTAGATCGATGAATTCAACACAGTCCTCAGGGGGATTCACCACCTGTGAAACAATATCTTTCAAGTCTTCTGACAACCCTTGATAGAACAAGGAGGTTCTCTTATCAGCTGGCCAATGGGTCTTGGATACTAAACGATTAAACGTGGACACATAGGTCAGTAAATCCTGTTTCCCCTGTCTCAACTTCAACAACTCAGCATCACTGGCTTGCATAAAAGCATGTTTGGCAAAAAGACAACGCATCTGTTCTTTGAACGCTCCATAGTTATACAAAACAGGGTCATCATTGTCCACCAAAGGTACCGCCCAAGTGGCCGCAGTTCCCGCCAAATAAGAAATAACAAACGCCACTTTGGAGGAGTCGTTTGGGAAGGAAGCAGGACGACACATAAAGTGTAAATGACACTGATTCATAAACACACTGTATTTACTAGAATCTCCTGTAAACCTCTCTGGAACTGCCAACGGGACAGGGGTAGGGGTAGTAACGTTTACCGTTAAAGGGGGATTACTAGCACTTGTGCTCCTGTCGAAATGGAAAGTAGCAGGCTGGACTAAAGAGGGTTTACCCATTCCCCAAACAGGATCCTTAACCTTTCCTGCACTCATTTCCTGTCGTAGCCCTTGATTCTCCTGCTGTAACTCCTGTACTTTGATCTGTAAGGCATTAACAGCCCCCATCAGTTCTTGCATCGTAGGGGCCTTCTCCTCCAGAACATTCCCATCCTCGTCCATTCTCGCTCGGGTGGTGTAAAGTTCGTGGGCTTGGTTTTCTGTTGGAATTCTCCCCAGCTGGACCCACACCACGGAAGCGAGGATGGCCCCAATCCTCTACCCCTACTCAGAACGCAACACGCCCTTAGTATCACAGCGTGGACGCGGACCGAACAAAGGGAGAAGGTAGGGAAAATAAAACAAAGAAAGAGAAACGCCCAGGCTCTTTCTATGTCACAGCTAGCCAGACCCTTTTTTGGCACATGTGGATAGATCTTCTAACCTGCAGCAAAACAAGAAAAAGAAGCAAAGAAAAGAACAGAAGGTCACTCAATCTCCTAGTGTCCTCTCACCTGAATCCCCCTCATTTCACCCTTAACACTGCCCAACACAACCCATTTCCCCTCCTTACTTGCGTGACATAGATGAATCTTCCAATGGGAGATGTGTGAAGGAAAGTCCAACTGTTCACCATAGACAAACTCCCTATTGCCCGCGTTTAGATTACAAAGGGGAAAAAAGTCAAACTCCTGACAGAAAAAAACCCTTGAATAGTTATTACCAGCCAAAATTGCTGTAATTTCATAACTAATGCCCTACTTGTGGCCACAAACTAAAGCGCGTTCCTAAAGAAACGCTAGAAGCAAAATGATTCGAGAAAAAGTCCAAACATTCACATAAGAATGTGAATCGGGTACTCAAGAACCCGGAAGTCGGCTCCGCCGTAAACCCCACTGTCTAAAGGGCGAACACCAAAAACACAAAAAGTTACTGTCCCAAATCTCTTCGGTATTTCTAGGAACAGAAGCAGCAAGTAATTCTCTAGTAGAGAGCAGCAAGCGGGAAATCGTCGGATACGTGTCGCATCCGGGAAGCGGAACGAAGCCTTGTTCAACGCAGCACAGCTTTCAGCGACTCAACTCCGAGCTCAAAATAACACACCCACGGGAAGAAAGGTAAATCCTCAAAACTCGTTCTGGAAGTGAAAACGCCAACCAGGTAAGAAACCAAGCACCGAACAGCGGCGCTGGCACCCAGTTATAGAAAGGAAGGAAAAGGGGCGGAGGCTACCAAACAAGGTGGAAACAGAAAGAGGACACCGGAGTAACCAGGCACAAAGTAGGAAGGAGGAGAGGAAAAGCTGGCTAATCCCTAACACTGTCCCCCGGTTGGGGACTTGGCTCCTATCCGACCGCGGCAGATACTTCCACGTTCGTGAGGTATGGGGTGGGGGGGTTGTTGGGGGGGGTTTGTTCTATTTGTTTGATTGCGCGTCCATGCTGGTTGCTTGTAATGCATCGTACACTCTGGGAAGCACATACACAGACCACAAGGGCATAAATCACTTGCTATGTCTGGCACGAAAAAGGAAAGGCGGATAACCCCTGGTTCCCTGCGCATAGTGAGCTGGAATGTCCGCGGGGCTCTAGACAAGGTAAAGCGGGGGGCCATACTTCATTATGCCAAAAGGGCTGGGTCCGATGTGCTCCTGCTACAGGAAACACAATTGATGGGTACTAAAGCCTTATGCCTGCAGAGGTATGGATACCAACACATATTCCATTCTGACTTCATACGGGGTTCGAGGGGCGTGGCGATACTGATCCATCGCAGTGTCCCATATGCACATGAGAGAATTTGGTCGGACACACAGGGCAGGTACGTCTTTATACGGGGCAGAATTGGGGGAGATATTTTGACGCTGGGCAGCGTATACGCTCCACCGCCATTACAGTGGTCTTTAGTGGAACGACTTCTGACTCTATGGGGGATATGCTGGATACACTCTCTGTTGTGGGGGGGATTGGAAAGATGTGATGGAGCTGGGTCGGGATAGATGGAGGAGCGGGGACGCTGCTGTGGTGGGTGGATCTCCCACCAAATACACTCCCTGGTGACGGGGCTAGACTGGGCGGATGTCTGGAGGCACCTACATGGCCTCTGCCGGGAATACACTTACTTCTCCACAACACATGATTCCTTCTCGAGGTTGGACTACATATTTGTTCCTAGGGGGCTAGTGCACAGAGTGCTGTCTGCGGATATTATATCCAGAGGCTTGTCGGATCACTCACCCGTTGCTCTCACATTCCGGATTGGCCCGGGGAGGAGCCACTTAGATGGCGTATGTCGGGGTGACAGTTGCAGAAGGAGGAATACAGGGAACACTTGACCAAAGAGATAGCTAATTATCTAGTACTGAACATGGGGACGGTCACGTCTCCAGCGGTACTTTGGGAGGCATTGAAACACACGCTGCGAGGGGTAATTATTTTGTGGTGTGTGGCTGCACCGAGGGAACGGCAGAGGGACTTGGTGCATTAGGAGGCAGAAGTGGAGGCGTTGGAACGTAGGGGTCGTGAGGCGGATGGCGGCCCGGCCAGACGACAGTTAGTACTGGCTCAGCAACAATATGCAGCCCTACTGATGGACGAGGCCCGTCAGGCTTGGCTAGCAACGCATAGTAGGGTCTATCAATGGGGAGACAAATCCAGTAAGATCCTCCATCATCTATGTCAGGGTGCCTTACATGCCCAGCCTCTGCCGCAAGTCTTGGACTCTGCGGGAGCGCCAATTCTTGAGCCCCCAGCTTTTGAAGAAAGCTTTGAGGCATATTATAAAGACTTATATGCGCCAAAAGAATGCCTCACAGCTGATGTCATTGAGAAGTTCATAGATGACCTTCCCCCTAAGACCATCTCGGATGAGGTGTGGGACCAACTGGATAGGTCACTGTCGTACGACGAGTTGGGTACGGCCCTGGGGGAGTTGAATCCCTGGAAGGCTCCGGGTCCGAAAGGTTTCCCTAGTGAGTTTTTAAATGGTTCTTTATATAGCTGGCCCCACATTTTCGGCCGGTGGTGGAGGAGACGCGAGGGTGCGGTTTGCTTTCCCCGGACTGGAAGCACGCGGAGGTGGTAGTGTTTCTCAAGCCGGGTAGACCGCCGGAGCAGCATGCATCATATCGCCCCATCTCTCTTCTTAATGTAGAGGCAAAGGTTTTAGGCAAGGCATTGGCCAATCGGCTTAGGCCACACATAACTGCATTGGTACACCCAGACCAGGCTGGGTTCATGCCTCAGAGGGCGACTCGTCACAATATCAGGCACGCGCACGTTGCTGTATCGGCCAGTGGGCGGCTTGGGGAGCCGGCAGCGCTACTGTTTGCCCACATGGATAGGGCCTTCGATTCCCTGAGCTGGGTATACTTGTTTGCTCATCTGTGGTAACTTAACCTCAGCACGCATTTATTGGCCTATTTGCAGCTGCTCTACACTGATTTAACGGCGTTGATGCGGGTAGGAGGGGCGATCTCTCGCTCTTACTCCATCCAGCGGGGAACGCAACAGGGCTGCCCCCTCTCCCCTTATCTTTTTGTGCTCGCCATGAAGCCACTGGCGGCCTGGTTGCACATTGATGCCGAACGTTGGGGGTTTGAATGGGTGCCGGGTCTCACAGATAGAATAGCACTATATGCGGACGATGTCCTTTTCTTTCTTACTGCTCTGGATAGGTCCGGGCTAAAGCTGCTGCGCATACTGCAGATCTTTGGGGAGACCTCTGGATTGTATATGAATCCATGCAAATCCACGCTGTGGGTCCTGGGGGGGTCGACCGAGGGTGGGAGCATGGGCCTCATCCCTTCGATTTGCGACTGGGGGGGCTGAAGTATTTGGGGGTATTTTTGTCCGACGTACGCGTAGTGTCCAGGGAACGCAATTTGGTCCTGGTGTGGGACCGAACCCGGGAAGACCTTAAGGTGTGGGCCTGTATGCCCTTAAACATATATGGTAGGTTGGCCCTCTTCAAGATGGTGGCACTTCCCCGTCTCCTCTATCAATTACAGAATCATCCATACCAGATTTCACCCCGATGGTTCAGGCAGGTGAACTCAGCGCTGTGAGGGTTCTTTTGGGAGGGGGGCGCGGTGAGGGTGGCCCTACGCACCTGTTTCTTATCTACCTACACCGGGGGTCTTGCTACTTCGGATGTCCTCTCTTATTATCAAGACTCTCACCTGCTGGTCCTCAATGAGTGGTGGTACGGGAACAGGGGGACCCAGCCTACGCGTTGAAGGACAGCTTATGGGCAACAAAAATTCTCTGCACACGCTATTATACTCCGCACCGCTTCTGAGGCTTCTGCCCCGGTCACGTGAGTGGTGTTCCACATCTGGAGGCAGGTTCAGGGCAGGATGGGGTGGTGGAATGTCTTGACCCGGGAGACTCCTCTCTGGGTAACGGACGTTTGCCTCAGTTGGCAGCATTGCAGGGCTTCCAGGGATGGGACTCCATAGGCATCTCGGCTCTAGGGGACGTTATGACAGATCTTACACTTAAATCGTTTCAGGATCTGCAGAACGAATATGGGATGCCACAATCCCAGTTCTTCAGATACCTGCAGTTCCGACATGCTCTGGTGGCTGGTCTGGAGTCTCTCCCTGACTTCAGCCCCATAGAAGCAAAGGTATTTATGGATGAGCTACCGGACCGCAAGATTTCCCGCATATACCAAACGCTGGTCATTCACTGTTCCATGAATCTGCAGAGGCTTAAGACTGCATGGGAGGAGGACGTGGGTGAACTGAAGGAGCAGGACTGGGCAGAGGCTTTAGCGAGCCTGCGGGGGGCAGCAAAAGCCACACACCTGCGTTTGGTACAATTCAAATACCTACACAGAGTGTATTTCACTAGAGTGCGTTTGTGGAGGCAGGAATGATCGCATCCCCCGGGTGTCACCGCTGTCGGTGGGAGAGGGCGCGCTCTTGCACATAGTCTGGAGTTGCTTTTCACTACATCGCTTCTGGAGGGGAGTGTTCTCCTGTCTGTCAGAGGTATTGGGTTGGGAGCTTTCCTGTACACTGCGCCTGGCCCTGCTACATGTTATGAAAGGGAGTGGGGGGCAATAGATATAAGCGTCACCTCTTGGTATTGGGTCTCACGTTGGCAAAGAGGGATATTGCTAGGGCCTGAAAGGCGCCCCGGGCTCCGTCACTAGCTGCATGGAGAAATGGAATGGATTTTTGTATGGTCCTCAAACAGCCAGTCTTCATTGCCAGGGGGTGCCCATGCAAACATTATAGGATTTGGAAAAGGTGGGCAGATTACCGGGGACTGGTTCTAGATCCGCCTCCTTCGGGAGATGTTCGCTTGCCGGACTGAAGGGTATGTGGACTCCAGGATTTGCTGGGTGGCTGATGAGTATGTTGTTTCGCTCCAGATGTATTGTACTTTTCCTTTGTTACATGGACGCAATTGGGTGGGGGGAGTTGGGGGGGTATTTTTAAATGCGGTTTATTCACCCTTATAAAAGTCAACTTCATTCTTATTGTATAATTGATGTGTGCGGAAGCCTCTGGGTTGCAGAGCTATGCAGCTTATGTGAACCGTGACAAGTAACATTTGTTTAACACCTTGGCTGCTGCATGAGTTCCCCCCCTGTGCTGGACATTCCAGAACAGGGTGTGGTCGTGACGGAACCATTCCGTCATCAGCACAGCTCAGCCGTGACTGATGACGGAATGGTTCCGTCACAAGCATCGAAGGGGTTAAAAAAAAAAAGTAAAGAGGGGTAAGCAATTTATGTGGAATAACATGCATATCTTTGATATATCTACATATTTATCATAGTGTACTATGAGCCAATTACATTGCAACATTTTTTAAATACTCAACTAAAAAAACATTACAATTATGTGCTGGAAGACTAATATAACATTTATGATAATTTACTGGCGCTTTGCGGCAGCCAATTTGTATTATGACATCACACTCCTAAAATGGGGGGTAGGATTTTTAGGGTCTATATCAGAAATCAGTGTTCATATGACTACATAACACAGTGCCAAGTGCCATATTAGTATCACAATTTGCATGATTCTAGTGGTTTTAACTCTAAGCTACCTCACTAATTTTCCTTAGCTTCCCCATATCCACGTTTACCACAATGTGTCATAGCCAAATGCAGAGTGATATGTTTGGCAGATGCCTAAGCCTTATATCCCAATTTTGTACTAAAATCAAGATTGTAGGGGTGTTTCTCATCCCTTTCCTCGTGCTTTAGAGGACACTGATGAGACAGATGAAGGTGTGGACCATATCTTTCCTAATTAGCAAGGCGTCGTGACACTGCTGCCAAATCTTTACAGGGCAGGCTCATTACCATTTGTAAAAACTATTCAAACCAATCCAAGGGTTTGTTTATTGTCCTGGAGCTAGCTGACTTTTTAAATTAACATTTTGCAATCTCTTATTAAAGTAGGATTTTAAACAAAATTTAATCAAGCTGCCTACAGATCAACGAGCTTCACACAATGTAACACATAAGCTTTCTTTTGTTGAATAGGTAACTGCCGACGCCAGAAAAATGTATAGTTTAATGCAGTGTTAGTGAACATTTCATACAATGGCCCATAGGCAGCTTTGGTTTCTGACTTGGAAAGGGCGAAGCACAATGATTGAAAAAAAGGCACACGGAGATAAATAAATATTACTTTCCAGTCTAGTATAACATTAGTACAATGTTATGTCTGGTCCACATGCAGCAGATATATTTATTATGTGTACTTAATACAAAGCAATGTGTGTTTCTTTACACGGGAAAAGTCCTGTCTAGCACCACACTGCATTCTTATTACCAGTGAGATTTGAACGTTTAACCCATTTAGAAAGCAGTTCTTGGGCTCTGAGGTTGGTTTAAAGCCTTTAGACCACGCTGTCATTCAAAAGTCAGGGGCAGAAGAAGAAAAAGGTGAGGGGGTTCACACAGGGACCGATGAGATCCTTACAATGAGTTCAAAAACAGCAGTAGGCAAGCCTATTCTCGGAAGTGCACCTTGTTCCCTTTCTGCATTGCACTCAATTCCTGTTTAAGATTTTAAATCTTGCTTTTACAAGTGTTCAACAAAACAGAGGTCCGGGTTATGCTGTGCCAGGACTATTAGATTTTGACAGACGAAAGCAATAAAACGTGCCTTGCTGCCAAACCACAAAACCCAAGGGGTCTGGGACTCTATTACTTAGCAACTCAATATCTATTATGCAATACAAAAAAAGGGTTGATAGAAAGGAAAATATTACACCTATAGCATAAACACTGGAAAAGTTCAAGCAATAATGAAATGCCATGGACTAAGTGATCTGTAACTGCGTGTGACCAGCCCTAGGTTTATGGGCTGCACATAAAAGGTTTTGTTGCTATGCACAAAGAGCACGCTGCCATTTCAGTCTCTAAAGTGTCAGTGGACTAGAACACGGCTTCGCTCTTTTGAGCTAGGGCATTAACCTGGATTTACAGTTGAGGGCTTATGAGCAACATTATTAAAATCTGCTAGGAAAAACAACAAAAAATGTACCCTCCTGCGATTTATCCATGAGTTGCATTGCCCTTGTGCCACATAAGGGGGCGCAAGGACAACGCAACTACTAAGTCAAATTTATCAAGCCAAGCATGGCCATCTTGCATGGCCCTGCATGGCTCTATAAATCGAGTAATGAAATTGCTGCATTACGTTACTCTGCCCCAGTGAGGCGTTCCATGAGTGCAGCGTGGATGTTCCCATGCATCTACAAATGGATTTGTGTGCATTTGCTGATTTACTGTTAGTGGTAGACCTGGGAACACGTCAAAATGCTGCACCTTCCCAGGTGACTCATAACGAGGAGAAATAGTTATATTTATCCTAATTGTTTCCCTTTCTATGTGTGCTGTATTCAGCAGAGCACATAGAAAGAGAAAAATGGCTCAGAGGAATGTTTTTGTGCAGGAATGTGTCCCTTCCTGCACAAAAAGAACCCTGTCTGGAACACAGACACCCTTGCACCATAGAGCAAGGGGGCCTGCATTGGCGCGAGGCTGCACAATGAATGGACAGGAATGAGCCGTATAATGTTAAATAAAGTGCATTCCTGCCCTTTCCCTTTCACGTAGTGCAGCAAGGAGGTTTGCTGCTCTGCACTCTGTTAAATATTGATAAATCTGCCCCCTAATCAGTGCTTAATTTGAGCTAGTGGTTTCCGGTGCTCAGCACTGGCACTTATTTGTTAACGCTGGCTGTTGTGATAGTCTGCCACAAGGTGGCGTTGTCTGGCTAATTTAGAGATGACCACAACAGTTAATTCTTAATTCAATATACATTAAATGACTGTCACCTGCCAGTCAAGCTATTCTTATGGCTTTGGTGGCTTGAAATAGTCCGAATTGTCACACTTATAGGTGTGTGATGGTCAGTAGTTTTGTTGTTACTATCATTGGCAGCATAGAAGGGGCAATATGTGGTGTAAGCTGCAGTGGCATCCTGGCGAGAGCCCTGGATTTATTTTTAAGCACTGCCCATAATATATATGCTAAATGTTGAACTACTGTGGGATGCATTGAAATGTAGTGATGGAGCTCTACAGCGAGTGAATTAACAGAAGCTAGGCTAATGGGGTTGAAGGAAAACTGGACTAAACAGACTAGCAGAGTGGTTTGCATGGAAATATATCCTGATGCACTTCAATTTATTGTACTTCACCTTCCTATCTGGTTTCTGCCTGTCTAAAGGCAGTCAGATGTGTTACATAGTGGTGGTCACGGAAATAAATATGCTAGCCCAAGAGGTGAAAGTCTTCTTTTTATTGAAAGACGTGAATAACTCAAGGAGCTTCCTGAGCTGGACCATAAATAAACGAAGGGATCTGTTAAAGGCCACCAATCCAAACTTTCATCACTCCAGATTTCACACAATACACTGTAGCCCACATAAAACTCCTGAACTTTCCACTTTACTTTATCACCGGCAACACTGCATGCCACAAGCGATTAGATCCTTTTCCAAGCAACCTCACCCCTATCTGATAATGCTCGGAGTGAATGGAGAGCCTAAGAGAATGTTGGAGATGTAAGTAAGTAAGTAATAATCTTTATTCGAATGCATAAAAAATCCATAAAAGCATAACTAACATTAAAACAACATTCTAAAATACATATACAAGGGTATACATGACCTGCTAAAATCAGTTTGAAAATACACAGAAGACTTAAAATACCATTTATATTGACCTATTATGATTATATACAAATCATGACCCATTCTGTGTACAGGTTTAATAAGGGACATGCCTGGCTATATTTTATAAAGTGCCTATGTGCTGAAAAGGAGTTAAGAATTATAACTATAAAAATGTTACATTGCACAGCTCTAAATGCCATCAAAAATTTGTATAAAAACATTTACAATGTGATACAGCTCAATCTGATCATATTGTAAAACCATGTTCTTTCTGATATAAAACGCCGGCCATAAAAAAAGACACCATTCTACAGCATATTTCTAAAGAAGGTTGAGATTGCAGGAATAAGTAAGCGGCGGGTAGTGAATAAAGCCTTGCGGTTTTAGTATAGGGACGATGTATCTTTTCTGTGAATTAGTGTAAAACTTGCATAGAAGAACCACGTGCAATGTATCCTGGGCCAGCCGATTATCACAAGGGCGGTGGTTCAAATTTGGTACACTGTAGTCTATATAAGACTCCTCAAATTTCCAATTTACTTCATCACCGGCAATACTGCATGCCACTAGCGATTATATCCTTTTCCAAGCAACCTCACCCCAATCTGATGATGCTTGGAGTGAATGGGAGCCTAAGAGAATATTGGAGATCTATAAATATCGAGGTGCCTCTAAAAGTAGCTGAGGCGTTGTTGCTGCACAGCACAGGAGTGTATACATGCCTCTGACTATAGGATAAAATGGTGGAGAAATATCCTTTACAAATGTTCACCAGAGCCTGCTTAGTGCTCGCCTGAATTTATCCTGGCGTGGAATTGTCTTTGCATCTCAAAAAGGCATCCTCAAATCTTAAAACAAATACTTGCTCCGTGCTATGAGTTTTAATTAAAAGCAACAGGACTATGAAGTTATGTCTCATATAAGTTTAAGCCTAAAGCAAAATAGGAATGGGTGATGTCATTGGAATATTACAGATAATGTCAAGGTAGGAGGTTCTACCCTTTGACAGTTGCACTGTCAGGGTCCAGCAAGAAATAAACGTACTCATCACTATGGATATGTTTTTGTGTTTTTTACAGTGGGTTTGAACACAGATGCAGGCCAAACGGAGAAAAGGATGATTTTTTTTCATGCCTATGCTGAGATCAAGCGGAAACGAGACGGTAAAGTCTCCTCTGGAGTGTGAGGTCACTCACGAAGGGCTCATACTAAGAAAGATTATAGATGCATTTATTTACTTAGAGTTTTTGTAAAACACAGCTGGCGGATATGAGGTGTGTGGAGGGCAGATGGTCTAAGGAGAGATCATTGATTGGTGCAGAAATTAGAACACAGTGACCTTTAAAAACCTGTGTACAATATCTTTAAAGAAAACATTCCAAACTCTGAGTAGAATTTTGTCATATTTTGCTGGAAATTTAACTTACGATGAGTTATTCACCGGTGGATTCCAAGTTCGTTATACCATTTCATGTTGACCTCCCTGTGGGACATCTCTGCGCCTAGTTGTAATATTAATTGTATTTATCTATAGGGTGCACGGCCACCAAAAATATACATCATGACTTCAAACAGTTGCATGGCATTTAAAAGATGTGAGGTCATCATTCTCTGCACTCAATGCCTTTAGTCTTATATCCACCCATATGTCAGGCCCCCTCAAGTACAAATAAACCATCTCGCTGATTAATACACCTTTATAACTGAGCAGAGTAGTCTTTGGAAATGGACGACAAAGCACATATATTGCCAAAGAAAAATGCTTTACTCTTATGGCGGTGCTTGGGTCCAATACTGGCTATTTGAGCCTCATTACAACAGGTTATGTTGAAAGTCAGTGCCGAAAGACTCACTGAATCATGCTTAAAGCAGTACTGTGATGATCTGTGGCCCGCACTCACCTATGTATGCCAGGAAGGTATGCAGAATGAATTTGTTTAAACTTCAGAGTTGCTTGAGGCTCCCACTGCAGAGGAGGCCACTTGGTGTGAGGCTTCATGGCTGTGAGACTTGCACTTTGCGAAATACGCAAGTGATGCCAAGACATAGGACATGCTACAGAGTGCCACAGGACTCTCACAAGACTTGCAATGGTGGCGACCATCTTAGATCGATAAAGAACAAGTTCCTCGTATTTCAGAGAGTTCCTTGATAGGTAATGAGATTCTTAGTTGCTTCAGGCGGAACCTTGTTGCCAGGAAACTGGAAATGATTGTGCTTTTATCAGGAGCTATCAAAGTTTGTTGGATTCCGAGAAGTACCTGGATAACACTTGATATCATGGATTTAGACTTTGAGCTGCACATTAGTACACAAGTCATCATTCCAAATATTATAACCCCTATAGCACTTTGTTCACAGAAGGAACTATTGAATTACCTTAAAGGTAGTTATCTATACATGGGAAAATAAGTTACTTACCTGTAAATGTAGTTGTGCAGTTGTCCAGTATAGGTATCTTCGATAGATTAACATGCCTAAATCATTCCCTGTCATTGAAGTGAGGGTCCCACGGGATCATAATCAAGCAGTAATAACAAAACTATCATAGGCTATAATGGCTGCAGGCCATGGGTTTACTAGCCTATTTGTGTCCTTTTTAAAAAAGGATCAAGCTTCAACTATAACCTATCAGCTGCAAGCACCCTCTAGAACCTTCACGAGAGGCTGACTCCCTCAGATTTCCCAGCACAAGTGGGAGCAAAACCCAAGGTATAAGGGGAACCTCTCTGGAGAGGAGGGTGGGTCGCATGTGAATCTATGAAAGATAACAATACTGGATAACTGCAGTTACAGGGAAATAACTTTTTTTCTTATCCAGTATTGTGGTATCCATTCCTCTACATATGTAAGCATGCAAACATCTTCATTATGTACATTGAGATGAAAAGCATTTCACTGTAGTTGTTTTTAAAATAAGCAAAATTGAGAGAAAGGCCAAGTAGTCATATATCAACATCAAGAATGTTAAACCTTTGAACATAAAGATAAAACACCTTTGACTTAAAGAGGCTCATCTTATTGGAATAAATGGCATATTACCACCATGCCCACTGCTGCGTCACTACGCTGCAGGGATTCCAAGCAGTAGTGCTGCATGAATGTGTGGTTCATCCTTCATGTGGCAGCACATCAAATCTTCTCTATTGGAATGTCTGCAAACAGAGCAGCCGAAGTGGAGACTGCTCTCGTGGAATGAACTCTAGCTTTATTTGCCAAAGGCTTGCCCGCCTTGGTATGGCAAAATTGAATTGCCGCTGATGTCTAGCTTGTGATGGTTCGTTTTGTCACAGCTGAGCCTTGAAAACCTTGACCATAAGCTACATACAACTGGTCAGTTTTGCAAATGTTCCTAGTTCTCTGCAAATAAAACTTGAGGCATTGTTTAATGTCCAAAGTGGGAAGACCCTGTTGAGCTGGTGTGGCTGGGTTAAGGAAAAATGCCTGAAGAATGACAGACTCGTTGAGGTAAAATTGAGAAGGAACCTTTAGGATAAATTTCAGGTTTGTTCTAAGACACACAAACTCATTTGTGAAATGATGAAAGGGTTCCTGAGTGGTAAAGGCCTGTAGCTACTGACCCTTCTGGTAGATGTGAGTGCAAGGAGAAAAGATACTTTCCAAGTGAGAAACTTTAATTCAGCCTGATAAATAGGTTTGAAATGTTGCCTCGTCATTTGTGAATAGGCATGAATTTATTTGCAGGAGATCGTACCAGAAAGAAAGTACTGAGAGCATTGAAAGGGCATTCCCCCACGACCATGGGAGAGAAAATTGACGAGTGTAGAACTGGCATTTTGTATTGGTTCCCGTTGCGAAGAGATCCAGTGCTGGTTTCCCCCACAATGAAAATATACAGTTCAGCTGCTGCTGGTCGAGTTGCCACTCTTGACAGCCATCTTTGCTCCTGCTTAGGGCGTCCGCAAGTGTGGTATGGAATCCAGACAGATGCTCGGCCATTAAGGATATCTTGTGAGCTGTGAGCCAATCCCAAAGTTCTTGGGCTTCCTGAGATAGCGTGAGAGATCGGGTTCCTCCCTGATTGTTGATATAATACATGCTGGTCGTATTGTCATCCTTAGGAGGCAGGCTTGCAGGATGAGAAAATGGCTTTGAGCTCCAAGCTGTTGAAGTGTAGAGACTTTTGACTTGTCGACCGCTTTCCCTGGATTTGAAGGTCTTGCATGTGGCAGCCCAGCCCTCCATGGAGGCGTACGTATAAATGATAAAATTCAGCACTGGTGATAGATATGTGAGACCTTCAAAGAGATGTGGTATGTGAGACCACCATGCCAGCGTGGGTAACATCAGAGGATAGAGATCAAGTCCTTGAAGGACCCTTCTGACTGGATCCACTGGAACTGGACTCCTTTTGTAACAGTCTTATCTTGAGGCCAAGGGACCAAGCTTATTGTAGAGGAGATTATGCCTAGGAGTGACTTGTACAGTCTCGCAGAAATGCACTGTTTTCTTGCAATGCTTTGAGCTAAATGTGCCAGCCTTGTTTGACTTTCTTGGGAGAGGAAGGCTTTGTTCTGTATAGTATCCGGATCAGCTCCAAGGAATGTCATGGTTTGACTGGGAGTGGTGAAGGACGTTTGCAAATTGAGAGTGAGGCCCAGCTTGCAAAACATCAAGAGATAGTTTTGCTGTAGCTTTGGCAGCTTGTTCTGGCATTGGGGCTTTTGACAGCAAGTCATTTAGGTAAGGGAATACCATATGACCTTGCTTCCTGAGTGCTACTGCATCTGGGGCCATGCATTTGGTGAATATCTAAAGTGCCGACTTGAGCCCATCGGAGAGGACCTTGAATTGGTTATGGGTACAAGATACTGAGAAAGGAAGATATTTGCGGTGTTTGGGATGGATTGGGGATATGGAAGAATGCATCTTCCAGATCTAGAGAAGTCATGAAGTGACTGCTGTTAAAGCAAAGAAGAATGTCGTTGAGAGTTATCATTCAGAATGATTACTTGCGGAGGAATCTGTTGAGTTTCCTGAGATCTAGGATCAGCCTCCACTCCCCTGATTTCTCACGAATGAGGAAAAAACTGGAGTAGAATCCTTTTACCCTGTGTGCTGCTGGGACCTTCTCTAGCACCCCTTTTGAGAGCATTAAGAGAGCTTCTTTCTGCAATAAGAAAAGACAAGGGGAAGTGGCTCCCTTTGACAAAGTAGTTGGTGGTTTTTCTGTAAACTCCAGGGTATGGCCATAGATGACAAGGTCCAATACCCATCTGTCCAAGGTAATGGTTTGCCAATGAGGGGGGACTTTTCTGAAGCTCCTTCAAGATATCTAGCGCTCTTGTGAGACCTGCCAGAGGAATTACTTGCCTCCTTAAAGATGTTTTCTGAGTCTTGGTCTTCTGCAGCCCTAGGACTAGCCTCCCTTCCTGGTCCCTCAAAGTTTTTGAGGAGAGAGTGTGGCAAATCTTGCACTTTCTTACCTCATGCTTGGGATGGAGGCAGTACAGGCAATCCTTATGTGGGTCATCTGCATGAACACTCTTCTTCCCACATGTCCTGCAGAGTCGGAAAAGCCCTTTACTATCAGACATATTGGAAATCTCCAAGTTGAATAATGCTTTTTTAAATGAGAATACTGTCCAGAGTTCAGGGAGACTCTCTCCACACACAACGTTCAGTGAAAATTTGAGGGACTCAGTCTCTCTTGGGAAGGTTCTCAATAGGTTTTTATTATTGCATGTGTCATGCCTGCTCTGCACCCAGCCTAGTATGTAGTGTGGGTGGCATATAATTGGCCGGCATGGGCGGAATAGCGCTTCACATTCTAGTTGACGCAAATGTTTCTTTTGTCCTGCCCTTCACTTACCCATCACTTCCGTGGTCACCATACGTCGCAGTTGGCATTTTCAACTGGCAGCAGTGTGGCGGTTCTACTTCCCTCACAAATCCTGATTCAGACCTCTGCGCTGCTTCTGCTACGTTTGGCTAGTTTTTGAAACCTGGAAAAGGAATACAAAGGGCCATCAAAGCATCAACATTTACAATTAAGGTGGTAACGCGCTCTGTACTAACAAAGCATCTTGCTACTTATCTGATTATGAACCCCACGGCAGTGGAAGATTCCATTTTCTGTTGTTCATTCTTGTTCAAGATATATGTTTATATACAAACAAAGGATTCGTTAATTGCTGCAGTTAAGGAGATATGCAGTATATACAGCCCTGCACATTATTGTGTGTTTTTTTTGTGGGTTTGGATTAGAGGAGCAATTCAAGTTTAGAATATATATCTTCCTTCCCTTTTCTGAAAATATGTTTTAGGGCTGTCATTGATTCCCTACTATACCACGTTTTAGGAGTGTTCATTTGCTGTTTCTCACTTCCTTTATATGTCCTCTTTTCTGATTGCTCTAAACACCTAATTTTCCCTCTCTTACTTACATAGATTGTGATCTGGTCCTGTATCTGCAACCACTCTATCGTAAGTGGAAGAGGGGAATTAAACAGGTAGCTACTGCAGTGAGCTGTGGATACTTTTAGAATAAGAGTATGTCATATTAGATTAAAAACCCTATACATACCCTAACATTCATTTCCTTTTCGTTACATGCAGTAATCACATAGAAATATTCTGAGATTTCCCTTCATCCCTGAATACTCTGTCAAACTTGTGTTTTTCTCTTCCTTTTTTCCCATTCTTCACCCCATCCCACCATTTCTTGCTTTGACATTGTTGGGCATAATGGTGGGTGATGGAAGTTGGGGCCTTGCTTCGTGACTTGCATATCACTCCTGCGGAAACCTCAGGTGAAAATTACAGGTTGATTATGACAACAAGATCGCGGACATACACAACAGCTTCAGCACTCAACCGACGCACGCCACAACCGAACCACCGCCCCCCACCACCACCCTCCGCGCCTGGACTCTGATCAGCACCGAAGACACCATCCGCTTGATGAACTCCATCCATTCCGGATCTCCGACCGACCCCTGCCCTCACCACGTCTTCAACAGGGCCGACGCGGTCATCGCACCCCACCTGCGGGACATCATCAACACCTCCTTCGACACCGCCACCTTCCCGGAGAGCTGGAAGCACTCCGAACTCAGAGCCCTACTCAAGAAACCTACAGCGGATCCCACCGAACTCAAGAATTACCGCCCCATCTCGCTCCTCCCGTTCCCAGCCAAAGTCATCGAGAAGACCGTCAACAAGCAGCTGGCCGCCTTCCTCGAGACGAATGGATCCCTCGACCCCTCACAGTCGGGCTTCCGAGCCAACCACAGCACCGAGACCGCCCTCATCGCTGCCACCGATGACATCCGAGCCCTGATGGACAACGGAGAAACAGCGGCCCTCATCCTCCTAGACCTCTCCGCGGCATTCGACACTGTCTGCCACCGCACCCTAGTGCAGCGCCTCAGCAACGTCGGAATCCAGGAGAAGGCACTGGATTGGATCATCTCATTCCTCAACGGAAGAACACAGAGAGTCCGTCTACCACCGTACAAGTCAGAGGCCACCGAAGTCATCTGCAGCGTCCCTCAAGGATCCTCGCTGAGCCCCACCCTCTTCAACGTCTACATGAGCCCCCTCGCGGCCATCGCACGCCAACACAACCTCAACATCATCTCCTACGCTGACGACACCCAGCTGATCCTCTCCCTGACCAACGACCCCGCCGCCGCCAGAGCCAACCTTCACGAAGGGATGAAAGACGTAGCCGAGTGGATGACGACCAGCCGCCTGAAACTGAACTCAGACAAGACGGAGGTCCTCATCCTGGGCTCCTCACCCTCCGCCTGGGACGGCTCCTGGTGGCCCCCCGCCCTGGGCAGCGCACCCAAACCGACAAACCACGCACGCAACCTGGGCTTCATCTTGGACTCCTCCCTCACCATGACCAGACAAGTCAACGCCGTCTCCTCGTCATGCTTCAACATCCTGCGCATGCTACGGAAGATCTTCCGGTGGATCCCCACCGAGACCAGGAAGACGGTCACCCAGGCCCTCGTCACCAGCCGACTGGACTACGGCAACGCCCTCTACGCCGGAACCAACGCCAAGCTCCAGAAGAGACTCCAGCGGATCCAGAACGCCTCAGCCAGACTCATCCTCGACATCCCACGACACAGCCACATCTCCTGACATCTGAGAGACCTGCATTGTCTCCCCGTCAACAAAAGAATCACCTTCCGCCTCCTCACCCACGCACACAAAGCCCTACACGATCAAGGCCCCAGCTACCTCAACAACCGCATCAACTTCTACGCTCCCAAACGACATCTCCGATCAGCCAGCCACGCTCTCGCCGCCGTCACCCGCATCCAAAGAATGACAACGGGAGGAAGGTCCTTCTCCTACCTGGCCACCAAGACCTGGAACTCCCTACCGACCAACCTGCGCCTGACCCAAGACCACCTCTCCTTCAGGAAGAAGCTCAAGACCTGGCTATTCGAGCAGTAGCAGCACTCCCCCCCCCCCCCCCTAGCGCCTTGAGACCCTCCGGGTAAGTAGTGTGCTATATAAATGCCTGTGATTGATTGATACCGTGGGACTCCCACTTGTACGACGGGGAATGATTCAAGCTTGTGAATCTATTTGGGGAGAGAATGTGGCCTAAAGGCTAGGGCTGTTACTCTTGGAGCTGGGGAACCATGTTTGAGTCTTGGCGGGGTCGCTCAACATTTTGTGATTCTGGGCAAATCACTTAATCTCCCCGTGCCTAACAAAAACAAGCATTTGCAATGCAATAGGTCTCGCATTTGTAAGAGTTTGAGCTATTTTTTATTGTAAATGACATTGCCTTTTATTTATGTTTTGGTTTTTGAAACATAAATAAAAGCCATTGTCATTTACAATGCCAATAGGTCAAACTCGCGCAAATGCGAGACCTATTGCATTGCAAATGCTTGTTTAAAGAAGCTCTGTAGAACAGCTTGTGTTTTTTTGCAGATTGGGCCCTCTTGCTGCTTTTGCCTGCATGTACTGCAAGAAACCCTGCGGCGCTTCCCTTGTTCATGCAATTTTTCAACAAAAGCTTCCTGCAACGAAGGGCGGCTTTCTTTCAGTCTGCTTGCCCCGTTGAGATCATCAAATAAAATGAGGCACACTTTAAACAATGATTAGAGGGACTGATTACAACCTAACATTAGCTTTCTTGAGGTAGGTGCCCTGACTCTACCGGGGAAGCCCACGTCAATGGGTGCGCACAAGGAGAGGCTTGTTCTTTGGCAAGGTTGTCTGCGGTCAGAGCACTGACAGCGGAGATATTTGCTAAATTAAAATGTCACATTTAAGTATATAAGGCACCAAATAACGTTCACAATGCTTTAAATGTCCCAGTAAAGTTGAGCAGTTTTAATCAACAATGAAAGCAATATATTAAGGCATTAACCATTGACATAGTCCTGCATGGAAATTATTTCACTGGGATGCACCCACGTGGCAGAACAGAAGCACAGAAACCTCCAGGGCATTCCAAGTGTCACAATGGATCTGTAGGGGGAGAGCGGGGCGGGGGGGGGGGGGGTGATTGTCCTCTAATTAATTAAATGTAGGTTACACATCTTTACACTTACAGTGGGGACAAACGGAACACATCACGTAATAACGGGCTCTCAAACCCATCACCCAAGTCTTTACATTCCATAATTTCCAGCTAGCTAAGAGTTTTCAAACGTAGACAAGCTTCAAATGAGAAACTTTCCTCCCCGGTCAATGATTCATAACAAATATGCAAATGTCTCCTCAATACATTTCGCTTCTCTATCTGCCTAGTGTTGCACAGAGCTGCCACCTTACCAGACACCACCAAAATACCTTCAGAAATCGGGGCTCATTTATAATCCAATAGTCGAGAAGCAATATTCCCTGTTTGCAGTAAAATAAGTATAAAACATTGCGCTACCAAAGCAACTAGTCAAGATAACAGACAGACACCCACCGACCGACCGACCAACCGCTTTTCAATGTGATATTTGGAAGTTATGAACTGGACTTCAGAAGCACTCAGGACGAAACCGAAACCTGCCGTGGGGCGGGACTCCCGTCTTCGGAATGGCCAGAGAAGCAGTGCTGGTGGCGCGGGGTTCCCATGCCCGAGGGAGAGCCCCGCGTAGGCTGCAGAAGTCCGGAGTGGCGGTAAGTGGGGCTTAGTTGTTGGGGGGAGGGGGGTGGGCTTGTGTGTGCGTACGCGCGTGTATATGTATGTGTGCGGCTGCAGCGGCGGGGGGGTCTCTGTATGTGTGTGTGCGTGCGTGTGTGTAGGTGCGCTCGTGTGTGTGTCTCTGTGTGTGCGCATGCGTGCAGGGGGAGGTGTGGCTGTGTGTTACGGCTTTCCAGGAGACAGGAGCTGGCCACAGCGAGCGCGTTCTCATGCGCGTGGCCCGCACAAATCGCCTTCTGGCAGAGGAAATGCGCGCCGCCAGCTCCTGTCCCCTGGAAAGCTGTGTCGCTGACTATAGGTCTCTGCGAGACCTAAAAATGAATGTGTCTGACTGTAATGTAACTGGTGCTCATGTAAAGTGACCTGATACCTTGGGGTCTAGTTCATGCTATATAAAACTAAAAAAATATATATATATAAGATACCCCAATACTGGATACATGTGTGTTATATTCTGAGCTATTTCATTTATCTATCACAAACGTTAATTTTAGTTTTCAGCACCCTACTAAGTCAGAGTTTTTACCAACCACAGAGAGTGGGTTATACACTGATTGTCACATGGTATATATGTCATAGTTGAAATAGTAATTTGTAGCGTAATAGACAAAATAATAAAATAATTATTTCATTTGTAGACACCTACCTTTGCAGTGCTGGTTGAGCCCAACAGTAAGAAAGGCAGAATGAAGATTGTCATTGTCTTTCTTTTTCTCTTTCTTGTTCAGTTCCACAATTCCTGGGGCTACTGCTGACTGGCGTCAATATGCTTTGTAGGGGTGCCAATGGGTTCAAGGAAGTGTGGATACTATGATTGCTCTTATTGGATCTAGATCAAGGTTGTGCAACTCCAACACATAGCTAGTTTCAAAATACAAACAAGAACATTTTGAGAAGCAAATGAGGCAGCATTACATATTGTAGAAGTAGCATGTATGTCCGAACTCTACATTAGATTCTAACCACCTCTTCATCTACATGTCCATCTGCATCCAAGCTCACCAGACTCTGCCCTCCATGACTGACTTCTTCCTTGTGTAGCTTAAATGCATAGTGGACTCACACAAGAGCTAATATTCCCTTACACACCACCATCCAAATCATAGACTGCCTGACAATCCTTCCACACAGGACTGATCTTCTCTGTAAACATATAAATAATCTATTCCATGTCAACAGCAGGATGGAGCCGTCTGCCTGCATCACCTGCTTGCATGCATCGACTCACTTCCAGTTTCTCAGCATCTGCAGTATCTGATGTACCTCTTCACCCACTTGGCCAAGACTCTGAAAACAACTGTGGCCCAGTGAAATTTTGATTACTGCAATAGCCTCATATTTAGCCTCCCTCATTGTTCCTGTACCCTTTAGAAAAAGTCTTCATCTTTACCAAATTAACCTCGTCAACCTTTGCAACCCACCTTCACCTCCTAATTTTGCCCTCAGACACACTTGGCTGTCAACATAAGGCAACGCCCTCTAGAAATGTCAGCATACAACAATGCCCCCTATAAATGTTTCTTTCTGGTTTTCAAAGTAGTTCTTGACCTGTCAACCCCTGGCCATACCAATTCTGGCACTTATGCAAGTATCAATCAATCAATCAATAAGAACTTTATTTCGGTTTTGTTTTGCAAACCATAAAAGTACAGATACAGCGGTAAAAAAATCATCAATAAAAGTAAGCCATCATCAAGATACAAAAGTACAGAGTTAGCAGCAATTTATAACAATACAAATTTTGCTAAAATGTATTGAGTACAAGTGCAAAAAAGATTTTAGTAAAACTCATTACAAATCCAGACATTTTCTATACTTTACAATTGATTTTAAAAATTCTAGTGCAAAAAGGATACTGTCACTATGTAATAATTGTAAATACACCATAGCTGGTCTGATCTGGAAAAAATTAAGTTTCTTTAAAAGCGGCACCAGATAGCGTTTGCGGGGAAATTCATATAATTTACATAAAAACATAAAATGCAGCATGTCCTGCGGAGAATTTCCGTCGCAGCCGCAGGGAGCTGCTTCTTTACTAAAAATAGTTTTTTGTGGCCTAACAAGCAGATAATAAAACTGATTCAGCCGAAATCGAGTTAATAAAATATTTTCATATGAGGTCAGAGAGCCCATTAAATAAGGTTGAATGTATGGCGTTGTTTTTAACATGACATATGTCCTGACACTCGATTTCTGAACCTCTTTAGCTTCCCTCATCATTTTCCTTTCCATGAGGAAAGCTGTTTTTATTGCATCCACATCCCTCTTAGTGATACAATCAGGAGTTTCAAATAACTCACCACGCCCTAGGCTTAAAAAACTTGTCTTTAGCTATTTCAGCCAGGGTATAGCAGAAGAGTTGTCCATAGACAAACAGTCTTTTAGAATCATATGCGTAAGGGGGATATCGGGGTTTAGTCACAATTTTAACCAGCAGGACAGTGGGCGCAGGGAGAAAATATCACTGACATACTGGACCCCCAGTTCTTCGTGGACAGCTAGATTGAACGTACCTTGCGGGAGACACAATAGACGTTTCAAGAAAGTGTTCTTCACAGTCTGTAGTTGCTCACCCCGAATATACCCCCAAATTTCGCTGCCAAATGTTGCTGTGGCCACTGATTTGGCATTATATAGTTGCAACAGGGCACCGGTAGGCTTTTTTCCCAATTTCGATGCAAAATTAAATATTGATGCATTCACCCTAGCAACGTCCCCTTTCTTTTTAGAAACATGCGGGCCCCAGTTTAGCTTGTTATCTAAGAGGACTCCAAGATAGGAGAACGTGCTAGATATGGGAATTATTGCATCTCCCACAATAAATTTCAAATTCCTTCTTGGTGGCTGGCCTACCTGCATAATAAACGATTTGGAGTTATTTATTGTTAAATCCCTGTCTGTCATGAAGGATTTGAACAAATAACACAACGATGGTGGAGGGCTAAAGGGATATTTAAAGACCAGCCTAAGTTATATCCCCAAAAGAACAGCATATATAACAAACAAATTTAGGGGTCTAAACTAGAAATCCTGTTGAGATCTCTTTTCTAACTGCCTTAAAGTCTTGTAAAGTACAGAAGGCAGTGACAATCAAATTAAACTAACAGAACAAATCATCAAAACATGGGCCACCTGTGATTGTCAGTCAACCTCATTGAGGATTCCCATCAATGACTTGTATAGATCAATATTCTCATCTGGTAATCCTGCCAGGGTATTGTGTCTCTTGATCATTGAGACATCCAACATACCCCCATGGTCGGCTTGGGGTAACGACCCACAATCACTTTGCTGAACCATATGAAGTTGATCTGATGGGAAAGTGCAGTGCAAAAAATTATAATAGTGGTGATTAAAAAAGGATAGGGAACTTATCAACAAGTTATTTATTAAACATAAGCCCCTTCCTGTTTAAAAACAAGAACAGTGCAAAACAATAATCGCAGTTTAAACAAATAGCTGCGAGAGGGCCAACATGTTTCAGCCTATCATGGAAAAGGACCATAGGCTTTCATCAGGGCCTCTGTTCTGTTCTGTTCTTATTTACATTTAAAAAACTTTGATATAAAAATCCTTCGTCACACTCAGATCTTGAGAAAATCTAACATTTACTCTGGTATATCTATGTAAATCTTCTAGAAAGTCTGCGATGCCACTGTCCACCCCCTTGCCCTCATGAACTGCCACAGCTTCTGCCTGTTCACATAGTCAAAAGCTGAAGACAGGTCCATGAAGGCAAGGTGGATGGTCCCCTTGTGTGCCGCTGTGTGCTTACTTAATATCAGGAAAAGGTTAAGGCATGGGGTGGTCGTAGAGCGTCCCCTACAGAAACCATACTGGGAGGCGGACATGAAGTTATTGTCTTCAACCCATGTAGTGAGCCTCTGCAGTAGAACCCTTCCCATTACTTTCCCCATAGAGTCTATGAGTGATATAGGTCTATAACAGTGCGGGCTACATTTATCCCCTTTTTTAAAAACTGGTATAATAGTAGAGACCCCCCAAGACTGTGGACAACCGCATTGAACCGCAGCGTTAAAAACGAAGATTGGAGCCCAAAAAGAGGGGTCAGACTTAAATAAGTCTGGGGGAATCCCGTCTGGGCCAGGTGCTTTACCGGCTGTTAAGCCTACAATTCCTTCAATTATTTCACCCCTGACAATTATAATTTTTTTGCCATTAAAACCAGGTACCAGTCTGTCATTCTCTTCCAAGGGGCAAGCATACATTTGCTCGAAATGAGCCTCCCAATCCTCCTTGGATATATTACATTCAAGTCCATCACCACCCCCTTTTCCAAAATCGATTTTGTCCACACTAAGGGGTCGATTAGGATCGCGGACGGACTTGCGTCCGTCCGCTACCCCAGAGCAGGAGGGAACCTCCACATGGCATGCGGAGTTCCCTCCTGTGCAATTAGGATGTGACCGCCACCCTGGCGCGGTGCCTGCCGCTTTCTGCATGCAAATGCAGGGGGGTACCATAGGTACCCCCCATGTGCACCCCCCACCCCCCCTTCACCTAGGGGGCCCGCAACGGGCCCCCGCAGTGAAGATCCGTAGGCTTTTCCATGGCGGAAAACCCGCCGCGGAAAAGCACTTTTTAAAGCCCATCCTGATATGGCGGACGGTGTCTGAGAGACACCGTCACCATATCAGAGCTTTTCCGCCGCGGTTGTAAGCCGACCGCGGCGGAAAAGCTGCGGACGGAAACCAGGACCCACCAGCCATCCTAATGTGGCGGTGGGTCCTTGGTCAGTCCGCTGCGGTTTTTCCGCATCCTCTGGACCGGCGGTGGCTTCCGCCGGCCCCGAGGATGCGGAAAAACCGCAATCATAATCGGCCCCTATGTGTGGGAGGGTATACTCAGACGTGAGTCCCTTGCTCATCGCACCATCAGGATTCAAGCAAGCCGGGCCGACGACGGCTGAAATGCCAGAAACCGGTCCCCGGAAGCTTGTTTCCTTCCCAGTATAAGAATTGGCTTGGTAGTTTGGTTTGCCCTGTTCCCATCATGCACTGGGACAGGAACAGACTAATTTGCATATAGCCAGGTTCTGAGCTGGGATGGTGCAGTGAGCTAAAAAACGGTGATGGATCAAGCCCTGATCTCTTGACTGGGTAGGAGTATTCTGCATCATTCAGAAACTCTGTCCATCACCACCCCCTTTTCCAAAATATATTACATTCAAGACCACCTCCTGTCTCCTGGACAAGAAATGTTTTTTTAATGTACCCCAAAACTTAGAACTGTTCTTGAGAGTTTCAGGATGCAATAGCTCATTCCATGCCTCGTCCCTTAAGGTCTCCTTACATTTAGCTAACGCTATTTTATAGTCCCTGCGACATGCTATTACGTCAGCTTGCACTCTAGGGTTAGAAGCTAAGGCAACCCTTAGACTTCTTGCTGTTTTTGAGCAATGCTGATCAAACCATTTAGGGCCCACGTTAGTTTGTTTCTTAACTGGTACAGACAACAACTCCGTGACCCTATCTGAAATAATCTGGAAAGCCACTAGCACCTTTGTGTATTGTTGCCCCCCCCCCCCCCCCCCCCCCCCACCCTGAGTGCAGGTGACAATTTCATCTGCACACGCAGCTTTGATATCGTTATAAAACAGCTCAGGGGTAACTTGGGTCCATCTGAGTCTGCGCTTTCCATCAGTTGTGCTCAGTTCTCCCTGTTTGGGGTTTAACCCTATTTTTGTGACCCAGGTCCTGTTAAGTGTAATGAAAGAGAGTTATGATCACTGAATTCGCTCTCCTCAAATAAAAAAGAATCTACAAATATCTGCATAGGGAATGAAATCAACACAAAATCAATGAATGTCCCCTTCCCATGGCCCTTGAAAGTGGGCACCCCAAATCTGGTGTGAGAGTCCATCAGAGCCATGGAGGGTGTCATATCAAGATCATTCATCATATCATTAAGCAACTTCCCCTCAGATGAATGCTCAAAATGAAATCCATGAATTCGAGAACAATCAGTTCAGAAATACATGTAAGTAGGGGATTAACACAAGGATGTACGTTAAAATCACCCATAACCATAAGGCTGTGTAGGTTATAGCTCATAGACTTTTTGATAAAAGCACTCAGAGCAAAAATGTGACTACGATCCGAGCATGAAGAAGGTGAGTTATAAATATTTACCAGGCCTACCATACAATTCCCTCCATTTAGAGGTAAAGCAAGAATACCAGGATTAGAGGTAGGAACGGTACGTACTTTGCATGCCAAAGCTACAGAGACATAAATGACCAGTACCCCCTTTGATCTCCCCCTGTTGGAGACAATTGCTGGAACAAAGTATGCCTTGTATCCTTCCAGAAGGAGATCACATTCAACCGACTATGTTTTTTTGCAAACAAATTATCAAAAATTGCTTAATATAAGCAATCCAGCTAGGGTTCACTATCTTGGCAGCTAGCCCTGCAATGTTCCAAGAAATAAAATTGTTTAAACTCCCCATGTGTAATCTATCCACTACATCTCTTATATCAGTCTTCCTCCTCCTCCCAAATCACCAGTTTCCACGAGTCAATCACAGGCTTCCAAGCCAGACAGGATTTCATACCTGTTATGGACTGGAAGTCTGCGCCCGGTAGTATTTAGGTTACTATGTGTAATCTGAGGTAACAAGGGGGGGAGAATAGTCAGGGAGGGATCTCGCCCTAGACCAGTCTCCCATCCGCCAATTTTCCTCCCTGTTAGATCTTACCAGGTCCCTCCATGGTAGTGGCCTGTTGAAAAACCCCAAGGGTAATAGTTTAATTGCAGTGCCCATCGTCAACTGTTGGCGTAGTGTCGTAATTGGCCCGTTCGGATTAGCGATTAGCTGAACCTACACGTTATCCTCCTTAACTTGGCTATATACGATAACGCCATTTTGAATGTTGCAGCGGCCATCTTAGACCATGAGCGGCCTCGTGGCCGACGTGCCCTTTAGTCCTTTGTCCGTTCCACTGACCACTCTTGTCTGCCCAGCAACAGGCTATTTTTAGCACTGGTCAAGCCACACATGCGCAGTTCCCACTGACCCGTAACCCTTCAGGAATGTGCCGCTAACTGACCAGTGGGTTTGAAACCCTCCAATGAGCTGGCAGTATTCCAAAAGATGACCATATATGTCTCTAAAACTGTGTCTTTACTTGTGCCGCCTATCTTTTATTGCCCCAAAATTGTATATAAACGGGGTCACACCGGTGTTCGGTGTGATACCTCTAGCATTACCGAAGGGTGCTGTTTGAGTGTACCACCACCCCATGGGGTCTTAATAAACTTGTTCTTTGCCTTTTACAGTTTCCGTGCCAACAGTTCTTGTGTGTAAGTGGGTAATCTCTGGAGCGTGTAGGCCTTGGGAACCCCGCAATACTTCAATTGGCGACCACGAAGGGACTCATCGGCGACTCGGATGCCCGAAGGAGAGGTCGTGACGAAGGCTTGGAAACCCGCCATGGGCGCGCGCTGCCACGAGTGACCCGAGTCTTGGCTGCCACGGTGCTTTTTCCTTTCCTTCCGATCTGACCTTCCAGGTGGCGCCGGTCTCCGACTGAGTCTTTGAAGTGTCCGCATCGCTGAGAAAGTGCCGTTTGGCTGATTTGGCTTACAAGACCTTGGCAGTTGGAACCTGGACATTTGAGTATTTGGTAAGCTTTGTGTTCGGTAAGGTAGTCTTCGGACGCTTACTGAAAATCTGTGCTTTGTGTTCGGTAAGGTAGTCTTCGGACGCTTACTGAAAATCTGTGCTTTGTGATCGGTGAGGTAGTCTTCGGACGCTTGCCGAGTTCTGGGAACTTTGATTTGAGTTAGCTAACATTGTGAATTTGTGATCTTTGAACTTATATGTGTAGTGCACTTCACATAGGCAGGCATGTAGAGATGTTTCTCTAACTTTGTTTTTTTTCCTCTGAGCGGCACAATCGTGAGAAGAACTGTAAGTGCCATTTTGTCCGGTGTCACGCTTTCGTGATACTTTTTGAACATGCCTGTTTTCAGCACACTCCGAGGAATGTGTTGTCTTGGAGAAGGTACCTCAATTAGGTTAGCGGAATCACAGCCGGCTCCCCCAGAGGGAACTCCAAATAGGGAAATGTACATGAAGCTTGGCCTTCCCCCTATTATGTACAGTAAATTATGGCATAAGTACACCAAGGCCAATCCTGAATTGCAATGGCCCCTACACGGGTCATACGATTTGAGTAAAATCCAATTTGTAGAGCAATGTATGTTCCAACGCAGGTCTAGACAAAACATGTTTGATTGTGTGCGAATATGGGAGAAAGCGGCGCGTGAGCGAATGAAGCGTGAGGTTGCCTTGGCGGACAAAGAGCAGCGCAAGGCTGCTCGGGATAAGGCTTTACAGCTTGAGGAAAAGGAGGCTCAGGAGAAGAAAGAAAGGGAGGAACGGGAACGTAATATGCAAACGACTGGTCAATTTCCTATTCGCCGACCGCTTTACCCTGTCCTTAATAATGAAATCGATGATTTTTCTTTGTTAGATCGGTCACCGCCTCCGTACGTTTTGCCGACGGCTCCGGCTGTGGACCTCGAGGATGATGGACAGGATCCGTCGAGCCAGAAGGGGGTATCGGCTCTCAGGTTTACTGCGGATAGGTCCGCTCATTTACGCAGTTGGGCTCGTAAAGTGAATAAGCATTGTGTTACTCAGGAGCAGTTGTTAACGGAAAAGAAAGGGTGGTCGGATCTTGAATTAATGTATTTTCTATCTAGTCTGGCGGATGAGGTTGTAAGCGCATATCGTGAACTTTCTGATACGCTTGAGCCTAAAGTGTTGTCGGTGTATCGTGAGAATTTAGCTAAAGGTGATTTTGATCTTTCAGATGTTGATGACCTGTTCAAGCAATTGATCAAGCTGCGGGATGAGACAACCCAGTTGCGACAGGAACGGAAAAGGAGGCAAAAGGAGTCCGAATTGGAGAATAATGGGCAGGCTAAAGAGTGTTCTCTCCGTGGTTCAGATAAGAGTTCTGCGTTGCATGTTATGCCTATGCGTGAAGCTGCGCCTTTGTATGTTCCACCAAAAGGGGAAGGTACGGATGACGATAAGTTGTCGAAGGATGCGAAAGGGTATTTTGTGTATAATTGGGTATATACGCCATGGAATAGAGCAGATGTCATGGCATTGAAAAATTCTTTACCTGATCTTCGGAAGAATCCGGCGGCATTTTATGAAGGGGTGGAGGGGGCTATATCGTCTTGTGTAATGACTCTGGTAGATATAGATCTGTTTTTTGGGCTAATTTTACCACCCGATATGTGGAGGCAAATTCGTAAAACTAATGATGAAACAATTTTGGGGGGGACATGGAAAGAAATAAATGCTGCAGATTTAGATAGGGAACCAGCATGTAAGCCTTGTCAGCTAATCCTAGATCTCCCGGCAGCTATCTTGCATAAATTAAAGACGCTTGTTCCCTCCAAAAAGATTGATTGGACCATGTTAACGTCGTGCAAACAGAAACCCGATGAAACGGTTTCAGATTTCTTTACGCGCTTCGAGGAGGCATTTCATGATTACAGTGGTCAATCTTTAACTGACGATATGGGTCGGCATTTGTTTGTAGATAAGTATGTGGCTAATCTCCTACCAGAGATTGCAAAGCGATTGAAGTCGAGTGAGAGTTCCTGGGCCACGGCGACCCCTGCGTCCTTGTTAACTATGGCTCAGTATTATGAGCGGCAGGAAGTGGAGGCTAAAGAAAGTGTAGAGAAAAAGACAAAGGAATTGAAAACGAAGGTGATGTTGGCGCAGGTTCGGGGAACACAGGGTAGAGGGAATGATAGAGGTAGACGAGGTGGTGGAAATGCATCGTATGGTCGTACGGACATTGCGGAGGATCAGTGTGCTTATTGTAAGGAGTTTGGGCATTGGGCCGAAGATTGTCCGGTACTTCGTGAGCAGCGTAGTCAGCGTGGTCGAGGCAGTGGAAGGTCAAGAGGAGGTTATACTGGAACAAGAGGTGGCGGAGGTGATCGTAGACAGGTTGAGGAGAGGGGCCGTGGCCGTGGCCAGGACGAACGGAATACGTTTGATAGACGGAATCAATATCAGATTTTGGAAGGAGAGAATGTGGAACATCAGGATTATGTGCATGCATAGGATTGCGTAGGATGGGGTAAGGAATCAGTTGAAGTGCCAGTAGATCAGCAAGGTCCATATGTAACAGCGGGTATTTTGGGTTCTACTGATCAATTTCTATTCGACACAGGAGCTACTCGTAGCGCGTTGTCGAAAAACTTGGTTCCGAGGGCTCCCCTGTCTGGCGAAATGATTACGTGTGTAGGGTTTGATGGCACACCCTCCCCCAGCCCATTGTCCAAGCCCCTTGCACTATGCATTGACAAATACTTTAGTTTTGGGCAATTTTTGTTATCACCTCATACCCCAGACAATATCCTGGGCATTGATTTGCTTAAATATTTCCGAGCGACAATACGCTGCGCTCCAGAGGGAGTGCGGGTTATCCTGAATGACAACTACCCTGACCCTGATGATTGTCCTGACCCTGACAGATTTTATGCCATTTTAGATATCCCTGCTTTGGCCTCTCTGCCGCATACGTTGTGGGCGACATCAGATACGGATGTGGGAGAGATGCGCATTCCACCAATACACATTACTGTTAAGGAAGGGGCCCCTCTACCACGAGTGCCACAGTATAAGATCTCGAAGGAAGGTGAAATTGCACTGACACATATTGTTCAGGATTTGATTTCTGCAGGGGTAGTGGAGGAGGTCCCTTATAATGTTTGTAACAGCCCTATTCTACCGATTCTTAAAAGAGACTCAGATGGCAAAATCTACCGATTTATTATTGATTTGCGTGAAATAAACAAAATTGTCATTCCCCAATACCCAGTGGTGTCCGATATCACGACTTTGCTTACTTTGGTTCCACCGACGGCCACCACTTTTAGTGTTATTGACTTAAAGAATGCGTTCTTTTCTATCCCTGTTCACCCAGATAGTAGATATCTGTTTGGTTTTACGCTCAATAATAAATCGTATAGATTTTGTCGTGTTCCCCAAGGATATACTGAAAGCCCTAGTATCTACAGCCAGGCTTTGAAACGACAACTAGATTCCTTTACATTGCAGTCTGGCGTTGCGCTCATCCAGTATGTGGATGACCTTTTGCTTGCCGCCGACTCCTATGCACAATGTGAACAGAGTACGCTTGCATTGCTTTCCTTTTTGGCACAAAACAATCACAAGGTTTCCAAGAAAAAGCTTCAATACTGTAGACCCCAGGTGACCTACCTCGGTCATCTGTTGTCTAAGGAGGGGCGGGCATTAACATCTGATCGAATTCAAGCGATTCTAGACACACCAGTCCCCCGCATGCAGAGAGATGTGCGTGCCTTTATAGGGTTGACATCCTTTTGTAGACAATGGATCATGGGTTTTTCACATATCATAAAACCTTTGCTAGCATTATTGTCCAAAACTACACCGATGCCTCTTGAGTGGACAGACGAATGTCAGAAAGCCTTTGAACAGTTGAGACAGGCCCTTTGTTCCGCACCCGTGTTAGGAACACCAGACTACACGAAACTTTTCACATTATACGTGCACGAGAATGATGGGTGTGCGTTGTCAGTGTTAGTGCAGTTACACGGGGATAAGCAGAGACCATGTGCATACTTCTCTGCCATTTTGGATCCTGTAGCACGAGGGCTGCCTGGGTGTTTTCGAGCAGTAGCGGCAACAGCAGTAGCCATACGACAGAGTGAGGGCATAGTGTTACTTATCACACAAATTGTTGGTGTTAGTTCCTCATGCAGTAGATGCCCTGTTAAACCAAACAAAGACCCAATACCTCACGAGTGCACGACTTACAGGATATGAGCTGACACTCTTAGCGCCACACATAACATTGAAAAGATGCGCTACTTTGAACCCCGCGACTTTATTGCCCTATCCGGCCGAGGAGGGTCAGGAAGAAAAACATCATGACTGTGTTTTCCTGACTGAGGAACAGACAAAGGGTCGTGTTGACTTACAGGATGTGCCACTTCCTGATGTGGATGGGGAACTGTGGGTTGATGGATCGTGTTTGAGGCTGCCAGATGGTACGACTTCCGCAGCATATGCGATCACGACTCTTAAGACGGTGGTAGAAACAGCACGAATACCACAGAAATCGGCTCAGGCAGCAGAGCTGATAGCTTTAACAAGAGCCTGCGAATTGAGTGCTGGCCTATGTGTGAACATATACACGGACAGCCGGTACGCCTTTGGAGTGGCCCATGACTTCGGGCTTCTTTGGAGGGAACGCGGGTTCCTGACATCACATGGGGAGCACATTATGCACGGAGAGCTAGTGCGTGATCTCCTGAATGCGTTGCTCAGTCCTAAAAAAGTAGCGATAGTGAAGTGCAGTGCCCATAAGAAGATTACGGATAAAGTGGGTCAAGGAAATGCCTTTGCAGACAGTATAGCAAGGCAGACGGCTATGTCCCGAACTAGCTCCCCTATGTACGTGGTACAATCACAGGCTGAGAGATGGAGTGACGCTAGAGCAGAGATACGGGATATTCAAAAATCAGCTACAGAATCTGAACTTGCGGCTTGGGCAGCAGATGGGGTACTAGATGACGAAGGTTGTTGGAGAAGTAAAGACATGGAGAAGTGGAAATTGCCTGCGGCTTACTTACAGGCGATGGTCCAGATGACTCATGGACTGGCCCATGTTGGAGCTCTTGCAATCACTCGTCTTTTAACACGAGTTTGGGAACACCCTGAGATTGCGAATACTGCAAAGACAGTAGTGCAGACCTGCCTGGTGTGTTTGCAACACAATCCTGGAAAGGGGACCCATACTCCGAAAGGAGGGTTCGTTCCACCTTCTGCACCGTTTGAAGTGCTTCAAATGGATTACATCCAACTCGAGCGCTGCAATAACCTGAAGTACGTCTTAGTGGTGGTGTGTGCTTTTAGCAAATGGGTTGAGGCCTACACCACGAAAGACAATACGGCTTTGACAACAGCTAAGGTGTTGCTTAAGGAATTCTTTCCTCGCTTTGGAGTTTGCAAGTTTTTGTGGAGCGATAATGGGCCCCATTTTGTTGGAAAGATTGTGGAATACGTACTGAAGGGGTTAGGGATCCAGCAAAAGTTCCACGCTGTATTCCACCCTCAGTCAGCAGGTTTGGTTGAGCGGTACAATGCCACGTTGAAACTTAAGCTGGCCAAAATTGTGGCGTCTACATCGTTGAAGTGGCCAGATGCGTTGCCGCTAGCACTACTATCTCTCAGATCAGTACCCCACTCACGAACAGGCCTTACGCCCTATGAGGTGGTGTTTGGCCGCCCTATGAATATCTGGGGGGTGCCCAAGCCGCGATTAATACATGATGTGCCTTGTGTTATGATGAATGATTATTTGGCACGATTAACAAATGATTTGCTCTCTATTCATCAACAGGTTCGAGAAGCGCTCCCTGATAACTCCACTGGAGAGGGCCACGATCTTCGTCCTGGGGACCATGTAATGGTCCGTTCGTTTGAAAGAGCGAGCAGTTTGGAGCCCAGGTGGAAGGGCCCCGAGCAGGTCCTCCTGGCAACCCGCACCGCAGTACGAGTAACGAACAGGAAGCGGTGGGTGCATTCGACACATTGTCGCCGTGTTTCTCCGGATCTGGTGACTCCTGCTGTGTTGACTGATTATAAGGAGATCTTGGAGAAAGAAAAGAGCCCAGCTGTGACGTCGGCCGAAGTGGAGGGAGCCTTCCCGGACCAATCTGCTACCGGGAGAGAGCGCTACGATCTACGTCCACGATAAAGAAGATTTTTGTTCCTTTTTAATGACTGGTTGGTTACCGCTCCAGGTTTGTGAAACGGAAACCGGGAATTCCAAGGGGGGGGGGTCAGTTCTGCCAGAGTAGCGACACCCGTCTTGGCCCGGAGAAGAAAACAACGGCTACCTCGGAGTTCAGCACCGCATTTTTCTTTTTTTTTAGGTATACACGCACGTGTATCTGGGACAATTTGTGAACAATTTGTGCCACTTGAGACTTTGCACGAACTTTCTTGAACTATGGCATCAACAGCATCTCGTGATAAGAAAATATTGGGTGCCTTTCTCTTTGTTCTAACTATTGTGGTGATAGCTGTTATGGCCTGGGTAGTCGAACTTGTGGTGCCTGTACGTGAACATTTGCTGCCGACTACCCCGGCGCCGTCTGAACATTTTCATTTTACATTGCCTTTCCATGAAGAGCGCCATCGCCAAACGTACTTAAATAACAGCTTCATTCAGATTCTTCACCACACGCATAATATGACCAATACCTCTAACTGCTGGGTGTGTGGAATGTTGCCTGGGCACCAGAAGAGGGGGGGCACCCCACTTATTCCACTCCCGTTTTCGCACAATGGGTCATGCAATGCCTGGTACACCCTCCTTTTTACTCTGAGATGGCCAACTAAAGGGGGGGTGCTTTTCCGTTTGAATAAAGTATGTTACCATGACAAGGATGGGTTTCCCCGGGCTGAGGGTACACGTTTCGAATGGGAAGAATACAGGCCTGATAATGTATCTGCTCCACGTATATATAACAATCAGCGAAATGTGAATGTATCCAGTGCTCATGTCATAAATGTCATTGCCACAAAAGCCGATTTATGCATTAGAAACAAGGGCACGATTGCAGTGGGGAAAAGCGAATGTAATATTACCCTTACGTTTGATAGCCCGAATGGCATTTCATTTGTTGCATCTCGAAACACCTACTTTATCTGTGGAACGAAGGGGTACCATCAGCTTCCAGTGGGGTGGTTGGGTACGTGCTACGTATCGTTTGTGCTACCCCCTGTATTCATTGCCCCTCCAATGTACCACAATGATTACACCTTGTACCACGATTTCGTTCTGAACAGGGTTAAATGAACTGTTGCACTAGAGGACATTGATCAAACGGACACTGCATTACAACAGTATGTGGATTTTAATCTGGGACTATTCTCCTTTGTGGGGGCTGCATTGAACAGCCGGAAAATAAGACGGCTGACACGCGTTGTTGAGGCTGTTGCGAATGACACTGCCGTTGCCCTGGGGAATATCACCGAGGAACTACAGATTTCCAGAATTGTCACCCTCCAGAACAGAATGGTGTTGGACGTTGTTTTGGCTGATCGTGGGGGGGCATGTAGAATTATCGGAAGCAGCTGTTGTGTTTATGTTCCGGACAATTCTCCATCTGTGTATGATGCTATTTCCAAGCTGCATAAAATAGCTGCCGAAATACACCCGGACAATGGAACTTGGACACTTTCTGGATGGTTTTGGTCCATGATTGCAACTTGGGGCTGGAAACTGTTGACAATTCTCTGTATACTTGTAGGAGCAATGTTCTTTTTATGCCTGTGTATTCAATGTGGCCCTGCCTTATGTTCAATGTGTCTGTCAGCTTGCTTACCATCGAGGCGGGCTCTTGCCCATGATAAAATAATGCTACACAAAGAGGTGACACAAATTATGTTAATAGACATCGAGGACGAACATCCAGACTATGTTCACTATGAGGTAGATTCAGCTAAACGCTAAAAGGGTCGTCTGTCGTAATTGGCCCGTTCGGATTAGCGATTAGCTGAACCTACACGTTATCCTCCTTAACTTGGCTATATACGATAACGCCATTTTGAATGTTGCAGCGGCCATCTTAGACCATGAGCGGCCTCGTGGCCGACGTGCCCTTTAGTCCTTTGTCCGTTCCACTGACCACTCTTGTCTGCCCAGCAACAGGCTATTTTTAGCACTGGTCAAGCCACACATGCGCAGTTCCCACTGACCCGTAACCCTTCAGGAATGTGCCGCTAACTGACCAGTGGGTTTGAAACCCTCCAATGAGCTGGCAGTATTCCAAAAGATGACCATATATGTCTCTAAAACTGTGTCTTTACTTGTGCCGCCTATCTTTTATTGCCCCAAAATTGTATATAAACGGGGTCACACCGGTGTTCGGTGTGATACCTCTAGCATTACCGAAGGGTGCTGTTTGAGTGTACCACCACCCCATGGGGTCTTAATAAACTTGTTCTTTGCCTTTTACAGTTTCCGTGCCAACAGTTCTTGTGTGTAAGTGGGTAATCTCTGGAGCGTGTAGGCCTTGGGAACCCCGCAATACTTCAGTAGGCCTCTTGATAATAGCCGACCTGCAGTATGAGGGTTATCGAAATTAATAATGATACAGTCCCCACTCCCTGTCTTATTAGATCAACTGATCCAATTAACCCTGCGTACCATTATTATGTTGTTAATAATATTCACTCCATCAGGAGTATTCTGACTAAGCCAAAACACTGTCTTGTTCAGCAGTCGTTCATAGCTTTCAATCTCTCCTGGTGGGAGGGCAGGGACTTGGCTCAGTATGACCACATATGGGGTGGCTTCTGGTGGGAGATCAATAACCATAGGTCTTCGAGCCACACTGGGTCCCTCATCTGATCTCTGATTTAAATCGGGAGTAGGAGATTTCCTCCTAGTACATAAGGGTTGTATTAGGGGTGTTTTTTCTCTCAAGTTTCCAGTAACATTACTAGCTCCACCTGAGACCGTGGGCCCTGTACTGATTGGCACTGATTCAGCCACCTTGTCCTTGTTACCAGCTATTCTATCCATCGTACTTGGGGGTGGAGTATTAGTATTCTGTGTGTCCACTGTGCCTATTACATTCAAGAAGTTAGCCAGCGAAGACTCCAGAAGCAATTACCTCAATTCTACCCCACACAATTTTGAAACGATGGGTTCCAACAAGGTTTTTACCATACCCTCTAGTTTCCCCCAGAAATCTCCCTCACCATGCCCAGTGTTCGTTATTCCTCCATCACTCTGGGCATTGTTAATTAAATCTCTCTGGTCCTCCTTTCCCATGTCATGTATTTCCACTGTTGTCACCCCTTTATTTCCTGTGCCTGTGTGTCCCTGTTTGGTTACCCTGTTTTTTGCGGGATGACACTGGTCTTTTTTGGACGGGTAGGAACTAATTTACGTTTCTGTGCTCTTCCCCTTAATTTATACTTAACCGGGCTGGATATCAATCCTGGGGTCCCAGAGAGCATACTACCATTTAGTAAAGATATATCATCCTCTATCTGAGGGGCCCTTTCTTGGCCAGGGGGAGGAGTGATTTGATTGTGGGTATCTGTGAAGGCTGGAGTAGCAGATAACCTGCCATAAGTGGGGTCCAGGGAAATAGCCCACGCTCTGTCATTATAATTTCCTTGTTAATAACTGACTCTGCCCTAGTCAAATAAGCATCTAGAGTCCCAGCCATCCCCGGGCCACCTCCAACTTTCCGTCTTGCCATTAAGAAAAACTATCAGTTTAAAATTGACCCAGTACTTAATTACTTATGGCAATAAACTGGCCTAGTTCAGGGAGGAATGAAATCCTAAGGTGTGTGATAGATCGCAACAGCACCAACTGGTCAATACTTCACCTCAATCCTAATATAAGTTATAAATACACAAAATTGTACCTTGATAACAAATGAATACTGTTGCCGTATTTAAGAATAAAAAACTAGAAGACAAAAACGCCGTTACAGCTACAATACAATCTTTACACAAGAAATATTGACTTTTAGTTTGTGCATTAAGTCATCAGTCATCAGAGGGTTATTCCATACTATACTGAGGAACCACGTATGTCAAGTTCCAAGAGTATCTATAGAGTATGCCTTTCTGATATTTACACTGTTCAAGATACCGTGTAATTACTCACAGGAATGTAAAGAGTTGACCGCAATGCAAGTTTCTAGGGGGGTGGCGCAGCCCGGCCTCTTCTGGCCACTGATGGCCACAGATGGCCCGCCCTTTGCCCAGGCTTAGCCCGGCCCCACCCACGCAGGTCCCGCGAGGCGGGAGGCGGTCCGCTGTTTTGTATCGCCTCCGGGCGCAGGCGATGTCGTCACGGGTGCGCCGGTGGTCCCCGGGGCACCTGATAGTGAAGTTTCTAGCCGTTGCCCTCATGGCGGCGAAAAACGGAGCTGTGGTGTTTTGCTGCCGTTTCCCTCACGGCGGGAGCTTCATAAAGCGCAGGATTTGGCGTGATCCGCCTCCAAGTATTCACTGTCTATGTCAGGTTCTACTGGTTTGCATAAAAAAAATATTGAGAGGAAAAAAGAGTGAAAAAATAGTTGTTTAAAAAATGCGGTCTACTACAAAAAAAAACTGAAAAAAAGTTGTTGGATACAAAAAAATCTAAAACATTGTGCCTAATAGGACAAAGGTAAGTTGGTGTAGGGGCTATAAGGCATCTTCCTCCAAAAGTAGAGAGGAGCATTTACAGCAGAGGTCTTAAATGTGTGGGGCATGACCCCCAGGGGGGCGGTGGTGTCCTGGGAAGGGGGTCCCGCATTCCCCAGCCTCACTTGTGCCTGGGGTGACCAACAGTTGTGATTTGGATCTCACATACGTTGTTTATGATGATCGCTTTTACGGCCGCCTTTTGTCTGTAATTTTGGGGTTTAAAGGAAGCAGCCCTGTTCCCTTGCGAGAAGCCTCAGCTGCCTGATGGGGCCGCCTCGCACTCATACTCTGAGCATAAGAGCAGCTCCACCCCGCCCGTTGTCATTCTGTATGCCGACTGATTGCCACATACAGAATTACAATGGGCCAGTCTGGGCTCTTAAAGCATGTGGTGGGCCTCCTCCTGCCTCGGTCTGGGAGAGGGCATTCTGTTTTAACACAAAATAAAGAAAAATGGTGCACCTCACCAGATGGAAAAAATCTACAGAATCCAGTTCATGAAAGGGAGTCAGGGAAAGAAGTTAAAAAGAAGGTGTTATAAGTTCTTTCGCAGTCTCATCATTTTAGAACTGACACATTTTCAATATTATATACAAGGAAGCCATAGCTTTTTTATTTTATGCAACAAACAACTATTGACAAAGCCAATAGTCCTGGCTTGTTTTAGGTGCAATGTATCATATATCTGGATGAAATAACAGAAGTAATAGAATACCAGTCAGTGAGCACACTATGCTAGACACAGATTTTTAGCTTACGTGTTTTAAGCTACGCCCTTAATTACATCGGACATCCCCTTTGGAAATACCCCCACTTTTTAAACCCACTTAAAACCCTGGAAACAACACCATGTCACAGTCACCTCACATCCTGGTATTGTGCATCATGCATTACTCATGACTTCCAAGTTTTCAGATTGCCTATGTGCAGGGGCATAGTGAACCCTCCCCAACCCCACCCCTTGTTGTAGGAACTACAGAAGGGTGTTCTTGATGGGTCTCTTCTGTCTGCAACTCTGCAGACAAAGGCTCAGCTCATAATTAATGGGAAAAGGAGGGTTGAGTAAGTAAGTGAAGGAATGGGTGAATGGCTGGATGTATTTGTGAAAGGATAAATGGATGAGTGAAATAGTGAATGGATGGGCGGATGAGTGAGTGGAAGTATGGATGAAAGAAAAGGTAAATAAATATATGCATGGGTGGAATGGTGGATGTATGGGTGGAATGGTGGATGTATGGGTAGAAGGATGGATGTATGAGTGAAAGGATGGGTCAGTAAGTGAAATGGTGGATGATGGGTGAGTGAATGGGTGGATGGATGATTGAAATGATGGATGGATTGATGAATTGATGAGTGAAAGGGTGAATGAATGGATAGATGAATGATTGAAAAGGAAGGTAGATGGGCAAAAGGATGGGTGGATGGATGGATGAGAGAAAGGATGGATGGATGCGTGAAAGGATGGATAGGGTCAATGGATGGATTCATAAGTGGATGAGTGGATGGATGGGTGAAGGGATGTCTAAGTGAAAGGGGGATAGAGAGAAAGGGAGGATGGATGGATGAGTGAAAGTATACATAGGTAACTGACAGGATGGATAGGGAAAAGGTGAATATATGAGTGAAAAGAAGAATGTAAGGATGGATCAGTGAACGAATACATAGATTAGTGAAAGGGAGGGTGAAGAGCTGGAAGAAAGGCTGGATGGATGAGTAAAATGATGAATGGATGGACGAATGGACGGATGAGTGACTGGGTGAATAGATCGATGGATGAGTAAGTGAAAGGATGGTTGGATGGGTGAAAGGGTACATGGTTGGATGGATGAGTGAATGGATATATGGAAGGATAGATGATTGATAGATCTGAAAATCATTGAATATGTTTGGATATGGATGGGCACACAGATGGAAGGACAGAATGAATGGTAAAAGACTGAATGATGGATGAAAGAATGAATTGATGACACTCCCCCGGGTGACTCAACCCGCCATCCCAAACCGACACAAATGACGTCAGGCAGCAAGCGCAGAACTCGGGCTTGAAATGCTCCTTCTGCCTGCCAAAAAGCAGAAACGAATTCCTTGTGCCGTGGTACCACAAGAGACGTTCCGCTGTTGTGCCGCTAGGCAGCGCTACTCCCATGCCCCCGGGAAGCAGCGCAAGTAGGCCTCCTTCTACCCCGAGGCCTTGAGAAATGTATGAGGCCATGGCTCTGTGCAGCAATTCTGAGGGGAAAGGCGGACAAGACAACATAACCTGCACTTGCAGACATCACCAACGTGACTAGAGTCCCTTACACCACAATTTCTATTTCTTTTCAAATTTTGCACCCCTACGCCACTGCCTACCAGTATGGATAATATCTCAGAAAATGGGAAACCCTTGGAGGCTTGGGCAGTTTAATATAAGCAAGTAAGTGCGCCTGTATGTATTTGTGACAGTTGATAAATACAATTTAGGCAAGCTCTCTCAGAGTAACTCATAGATGAATTGCTCAAAAACCGATTCAGATAATTTACCAATGAGTAAATCATACAAATAAAATTGGTAGAGACACAGGTGTATATATTCAAAAACTGATTTTGTATTGAGTTTAAATTCTTAGTTATAAAGGGTACATAATCAAAAACAACACAATGTAGGCACCCTGGACTTAGAAAAAGTATTAATTACTATTCCTACACCAGTTTGTGCAAAAGCTGGGAAGGTGTTGTCCCTGGTGTTGCACGCCCCCTACAGCAAGGCGTTGATACGACTTGCAATGTAATAGCATGCGTGGTAACAATGCAGATGTTGTAACAACCGCGTTAGTAATCCATGCATTGTGGAAACAGCGTTGTAAACGCTGTCCCCCCACAATTATATCATAACACTCAGTGGTGGGGAGCCAATTATAGCTCTTGCAGGCTGGTTAATAACCCCCTTTTCCTGCTTAATGCTCTTACCCTCACACACAACCTGTCCTGTTACTCACTCCTGGATCAACCCCTAAACCAGTCATCACCAGCTGGACAGACTTGGAATACCTGAAGCGATCTGGCACATAAAGCTGGCCACTCGGAGGACTGCACTCTAGTCCAGCACTGCAGGTCCCAATTAGCTACATCCTATGCAGAGCCGCTTAACATCCACAATGGCACTCATGTGCCTGGAAACTTAACTTTTGTCCAGAAGTTTTGTCCTGAATTTTGACCTTCTGTCCTGAATTTAAGTCCTGAATTTTGACCCTTTGTCCCGAATTTTTACACCCAACATCCTGAATTTGCACCCATGCCAGTTGGTCACCCTACTTGTGCCTGGATTCCAAAACATTTGTTTTCGTTTTGGAAAAAGACAGCCTTCCTGGGGCGGCTAATTTTGCTTATTAAATTACTTCATCTAAGTCTCCTGTGCTTTGTAAAGGTTACGTGCCAGGGTGCCTGGTCGCCTGAAACTAATGCAAATGTGCACAATTAGTTAATCTGCAAGTGCAAAGGGTGCTTGGGAACACATGAATCACTCCAACCTTTGTGATGACAAAGATTTGGTTTTCTTGGAGTAGTAGTGCAAAGTGTGAGCAACTGGGCTGTGAAGTGTTTCCTTTTAATCCTAACTGTATTTACACAGCCCTTAGTACCCCTAAGGAGATGTTGAAGGGACAGTTATGTAAAAAAAAAAGTAAATTGCATTACATACGTCCTGGTATTACTAAAATCTACATTTTGGAAGCACCATTGTATCGTAAAGCTATTTACATATTTTATATCAGTCTATCTTATACTGTATTTAGTGGAATGCTAAGTATAAAATAATGACTTACATATTCACAGTGCTTTCTGTCACAGGCTGTGACCTCATAGCACTAAAAATACACAAGTCACTATTCTCCACTGCACCAACCAAGATTTCATTTTGTGGCTCCCTGGTTACAAACAGACCTTTGCAGTGCATTAACTAATAGAGGTTTCATAATGTACTACAGTGCATTTCCCACTGAGTACCAGCTTTTTGAAATGTAATGTTCATTTACGCTGTCCAGTATTTTAATGTAGGTACTTCATGGTGAAAGACCTAAAAAACATACAGAATATTATGGAACTTATTCATGTGAGGCTTACGCCACCAGAGCATCACTTTTTTGACACTCCGGCAGCACGCGGCGATTTGGGATGCCTGAAGTGCGCACAGCGCTCTGGCATTTTTATTAGATACCTTACTAAAAGTACTTTTTGTGTTCTTTTAAAACTGTGTGCTCTTGTACTTTTTAAACTTACCTGGCATCACTCACGCTCTTGACCCCGTTCCGCCGCGGCATAGTGCTGATTGAGCGGAGGGTCTTCTCACGAGCGTCACTACCTTCCACAACTTTCTGCCTGCTCCACTACTCACGCAGGTTAGCGGGCTAGTTGTTGCTGATGAATCGGCTATTTTAGGGGGTGGCGAGCACGCTCTTGCGACAAACGCAGCGATTTTGGCTGCCTGACGTGCGCACAGCGCTCTGCCATTTTTATTATCAATACCTTACTAAAAATACTTTTGTGTTCTTTTAAAACTGTGTTCTCTTGTACTTTTTAAACTTACCTGGCATCACTCAATCTCTTGACCCCGTTCCGCCGCGGCATAGTGCCGATTGAGCGGAGGGTCTTCTCACGAGCGTCACTACCTTCCACAACTTTCTGCCTGCTCCACTACTCACGCAGGTTAGCGGGCTAGTTGTTCTCCTAATTAGGCCTATTTAAGATGGAGACCAGAAGGATGTGCAGCGGACGGGCGCTGCGGGCGCGCCGAAGGCAAGCCCGTCTGCGCCCGTCCGCGCCCAGCCGGGCCCAGGGGCCAGTGATAAGAACAAAAGTTACTTACCTGTAAACTGTGGTTCTCCAGTATTGGTGTCTTTCATAGATTCACATGCTTGAATATTCCCCGTCGTCGAAGTGGGAGTCCCACGGTACGTAAAATAGCAGTAACATATGCATGTATACATGAAAAATATCATAAATAAAAATATACATACATAGAATGTAATAGAAATGTAAATTTTAAAAAGTACCATTGAACATAATAGGCCCATTGAAAAGCCTAAGGGAGAACTCACTTTAGTAGCATATTAGAGTCATTATGTGTTGGTTCACATTCCAGCCAATCAGGCTGTATCTAGAACCTTCTCCTCAGAAGCCCAAGTCCTCAGATTTTCGTAGCACAAAGTAAGTAAAAGTGCCTGAGGAGAAGAGAGCCTCTGAGGGGAGGATGGGAGGGTCTCATGTGAATCTATGAAAGACACCAATACTGGAGAACCACAGTTTACAGGTAAGTAACTTTTGTTCTTCTCCAGTATTAGGGGTGTCTTTCATAGATTCACATGCTTGAGTAAGAGTAGAAAGCAGTAAATCATCACATAAGTCATAAAGGTGATATACCAAAGCAAGTAAGGTAAACATATCAGTCAATATGCAATAAATACCAAAATATTATTAGAAAAAACCTTTATGACTGGAGGCGGGTAGCAACAGAGGCTCACCTTTATTGGAAAAGATTCCGCAGCACCACTTGACCTATTGCCGCATCCGCGGCGTCTGTTGATTGCAGGCAGTAGTGTTTTGTAAAAGTATGACTGCTCGACCAAGTAGCAGCTCTGCATATCTGTCTCAGGGGTACCACCGCAAAAAGGGCAGCAGAAGTAGACACCTCTCTAGTTCAGTGGGCACGAACTGGAGCAGGAAGGGGCTTCCCAGCCCATTGGTGGCAAAAAGATATGGAAGAGGATATCCACCTGGTTATGGTCTGTTTGGTAACAGGTTGTCCTTTGCAAGTTGGGCCATACGCCACAGTTGCAGTTCGCTGAATGTAAAATTTGAGACAACGTTTCACATCCAATGAGTGCAATGACCGTTCAGCTGGAGTTTGCGGAGCTGGAAAGAAGGTCTTCAGGATTACTGGTTCGTTGAGATGAAAGTCACTGGGAACCTTCGGGATGAACTTAGGATTAGTTCGCAATGTCACCGCCTCATTGGAGAATTGTAGAAAAGGAGGCTGTATGGTGAATGCCTGTATGTCACTGACACGCCTCGAGGATGTCAAGGCGAGCAAGAGAGCAACTTTCCATGTGAGAAATTTTAGACTTGCAGAATGGATAGGCTCGAATGGAGGTAGAAGCAGTTGAGACAAGACCAAATTTAAGCGCCAAGCAGGTGGAGGGCGACGGATAGGTGGAAACATCCTAAAAAGGCCCTTGTAAAATTGCTTAATGATTCTCGAAGAACATAGAGATGTAGAACCATCATGACGGAAGCGGGAAATCGCCGCCAGAAACACTTTAAGAGTTGAGTGTGAAAGTCCTGATCTTGCCAGGATAAAAAGAAAGGCAAGATCTGTTCAGGTTTTGCAGTCATGGGGTCCAAATCTTTAGTGTGGCACCAGACACAGAAACGTTTCCACTTTAATTGATAGGTTTTAATGGTGGATGGAGCGCGAGCGTGCGCTAACACCTCTCTGCAGTCCTTGTCGCTATTCAGACGTGCAAATTCATTGTATTCAGGTTCCAGGCATGGAGTTGGAGGTATGCCGGATCCGGGTGACAGATTTGTCCCTGCTTCATCGTGAGGAGCTGAGGTAGAGGATGAAGCGGTATCGGGTCGGACTGTGAAAAAAGGAGCAGGTCCGTGAACCATGGACGTCTCAGCCATTTGGGTGCAATCAGGATGATGTGGCAAGGTTGAAACCTCATCCTGTGTAACAGGAGAGGAATTAGAGGAAGTGGAGGGAAAGCGTAGATGAAGTCGTTCGACCAATTGATCGAAAATGCATTTCCGCTCGACTCTCTGTGGGGATGCCGACTTGCAAAGCGTTGGCATTTCCTGTTGGTAGCAGTCGCGGAAAGATCCATCTGCGGCTGACCCCACCGCCGGAAGATGAAATCGACGGTTGGTTGGTTGAGTTCCCACTCGTGATTGTCTGACGACGCCCGGCTGAGTGAGTCCGCCAGAACATTGGCCACACCCGGCACATGGATGGCTGTGAGATGAATTTGATGTTGAATCGCCCAATCCCATATTTCTTGTGCCAGTTGTGAAAGTAGGAGAGACCTCGTGCCACCCTGCTTGTTTAGGTAGTGCATGTTGGTGGTGTTGTCTGTCCTCACCAGCAGAGTGTGTCCCTGCACCAACCTCTGGAAGGACTTTAGGGCCAAGAAGATCGCCAAGAGTTCCAGGCGATTGATATGCCAAGTACGTTGGGTCAATATAAAAGAAAGGGAGGTCTCCTTATTAATCCAATTAGGGACAAGGAGATTTGAAGAGAAAGACTAGAGAGGTCCCAAGAAGGTTCAACTCTTAAGAAGCCCTGACGTGTATTACCCTAATAACTCACAATGCCAGCTCGCTAGAAACTTATACAGAATTACAAAATTTTAAACATATATTGAAAACATCATAATATCAGAAATCATAAAAATCACATAAGAAATACATGTGTGTGTGATTAAAAAACAGTTTATTACAAATCAATAAAATCAATGTCATATAACATCAGTAGTGCCGTACATACAAATAAAGGTGCGGTTTTTGTTAAAAAAGGATTGCCTATATAAGTATAAAGATAAAAATATATCATAAAAAGATCACAGTTGTTTAAGGTTGTCGACGCAGCGTTTCGGTGTGTAACGATACCACCTTCATCAGGACAAACAATTCTGTGAGTAATAGTTATCCCTCTCTTTCTAATTGGAGGTCGCTTAATCGGTATCTCTCGATTGCTGGAGGGTCTGGTCTATTATTTCCAGAGTCACATTTCTTTCTTTCTAGTTCACGAACTCAAAGATGGAGAGTGTTATTGCTGGAGGGGGGCCACCGTATTATTTAGAAATTGTCACCTCAAAGCAGGGTCTATGGCCCTCAGTGCAGCGTCACTTGATTATTTTAAGTCTGTTATCAACGCTCGGTGTCCTTCCACAGTGTCTATTATCAATTTGACCTTGTGTTTTTAAATCAGCCTCCCTGCTCCCCTCGCAGCTCCTCTCATCCGCAATCCGGAAGTGGTTGAGAGGAGCTGCGAGGGGAGCAGGGAGGCCGATTAGACGTCAACGAGCCCGTTGACGTAAATGCGGCCGTCTTAGAATCAACCTGAGGCGTCTGCGTCGTCGCCATAGATGTAATCGACGCTGAAATTGAAGGCTTCTTCTTCGTCGACGAAGATTTATTTTCCGTCGACGGAGTCGTCGACGAGATTGGAGCCTTGCTCGTCGACGATGATCTAGACGTCAACGGAATGACAGCCGTCGACGAAGTCGTCGACGATGATATGATGGTCGTCGACGGAGGCGCCGTCGACGAGACAGCCGTCGACGATGATGGGCCCGTCGACGAGCTGCTTTTAGATGACTTGATCTTCGTCGACGGGGTTCGCGTCGACGAGGGAAGCGTCGACGATGACTTCTTCGTCGACGGTTTTGATTTGTCACTCGTTGACGAGATCTTCACAATAGAAGAAATCGGTCTCACCTCCTGGGCTGTCGTCGACAAGGTGATCGTCGTCGACGTAGCACTGGTTGACATAGTACATGTCGTCGTCGATGTAGAGGCTACAGTCACTGACTTCGTCGTCGCTGAAGACGTCGACGGACGCGTCGACAAGCCCGTCGACGAGCCAATGCCAGATTTAACAGTGGAAGGCAAGGCTTTGGGCGCAGACGTCAGAGAACCAGGTCCCGTAGACGTGCCCTGAAGCGAATCCTGTGGGAAAACAATACTGGAGGACTCCAACAGTCTACTTTTCTTCAGAAAAGGAGATGGAACCTCAGTTTCAGACCCACGCTTCTGAGAGGATTTTGAAACAACAGATGACAAACTTTCTACCTCAGAAACCACAGACTCTGAAGTCTTCAACTTCTGTAGCCACAGGAGACGGGCCTCTCTATCCCTCAGAGTCTTGGGAGGAAAAGTGCGACAGTACTTACAGTTTTTTACCTCGTGGTCTGGGTAGAGACAGTAAATGCATTTACTGTGTGGATCCTCATGGAAAAGGAGCAGTTTACCACAAGAAGGGCAGGCTTCAAATAATGATTTCCTATTTGAAGACATTTCTGAAGAAAAAACAGCTAGAGTTGAAGAAAAAACTGAGCAGAGCTCAGGGAGACTCCCTTCACATGACGTCCGGTAGAAAATCTGCGGACTTGGGCTTCTGAGGAGAAGGTTCTAGAGGAGGCTACAGCCTGATTGGCTGGAATGTGAACCAACACATAATGACTCTAATATGCTACTAAAGTGAATTCTCCCTTAGGCTTTTCAATGGGCCTATTATGTTCTATGGTACTTTTTAAAATTTACATTTCTATTACATTATATGTACGTATATTTTTATTTATGATATTTTTCATGTATACATGCATGTGTTACTGCTATTTTATGTACCATGGGACTCCCACTTCGACGACGGGGAATATTCAAGCATGTGAATCTATGAAAGACACCCCTAATACTGGAGAATGCCCGTTTATTCACCTACACTTCCTCTGACCTCCATAACTTACAGCACATTGGGCCTATGAGCCTCAGTGCTAGGAGGGCTGCTATGGACTGCGGTATCCTGGCTCTTCGCGATGTCCATTTTGTTCCGCTCGCCGTCTGTGCTCCCCGCCAGTCCTTTGAGCCCCCCCAACTGCCGCGGACCCCTCACTCCTGGATACTGATTCTCTTGTTGTTACTTACCTGAACACCCGTTTGATGGTAAAGCACCAACTTGAGATCTTTCAGCTGCTGGATGCTAATAACATTGATATCCTCCTCCTGTCAGAAACCTGGCTGACGGATGATTCCACCCCTGACATTCTTGCAGCAATCCCCTTTGGTTATTATATATTGCAAACAAATCGGCCCCAGGGAAAAGCAGGTGGAGGGGTTGCAGCTATTATTCGTCAACAATATAAATTTACGATCCTCGAAAAAGTCACTCTCCCTAGGGTCGATAGTCTCATTCTGAAATTTTCTTCCCCGAGGTCCTCTTTTGTGCGCTTTTTTACCACCCCCCTGACCACATGCCTCTCTTTCCCCAGCTCTTTGGTGACCTCATCTCCCAGCTTGTAATCAACCACGCCAGGCTCATCATCATTGGGGACTTCAACTATTGGCCCCTCGATGATGGGGAGGTCACCTCTCGGTGGAATTCTCTGATCTTTTGCGAGGGTTGAATGGTTCCCAACACGTCCATGTAGCCACTCACATTAAGGGTTACATTTTGGACCAAGTATGGACCTCTAATATTGACATCACCTCTCCCCTTATTTCCCCCTGTCTTTGGTCCGATCACCCTTTTATTTCCTTTACTCTGGCCCACACCCCCCTCACCCTCCTGACTCCGGCCACTAACCTTTCAGCTCGGGACTGGAAACGAGCTAACATGGAAGAATTCCACTCTCTACTTGCTGCTTCTGCCCCCAGCGATCAGGCCTCTATTACCCGCCAGGCCTCCCGCCTTGAATTCTGGCTTGTATCAGCCGGTGACAAGGTTGCACCCTTGAAGAACATAAAGTCTAAATGCCCCCATGGCGCTCAACGTTGGTTCACTGAACAACTAAAGAAGGACAAATTGACCCTCGGCCAAGCCGAGCGCCGCTGGCGACGCACTTATGCCCCTGATGAAAAATTTGTATACGTCGCCCTGCTCAAACTATACAAAAATTCCGTTCTTCAGGCCAAAACAGCATATTTTTCCCAAAAGATCATAAACTCTGCGTCTAAGGCAAATTATATCTTCTCTATTGTGAACGAGCTTACACAACCCGATCGGGTGACTATTCAAGCTATCCACTCACAAACACTTTGTGATTCACTCAATTCTTATTTTATCGAGAAAATCATCACTATGAAAAATAATATTCCCACCCCTTCCTCCCATTTTTGCCCCGGCCTTACCTTGTAAGAACTCACTCTCATTGGATGTTTTTCCCTCAATTTCCAAGACTGACTTTGTGACACTATTGAATAAAGTGAGCTCTGGTTCGCCTAATGATTGCTGTCCCCCGCAGATCCTTAAAGAAGCCTTTCTTGCATGCCCTGACCCACCGCTCGCACTTCTCAATGAATCACTAGCAACAGGAATAGTCCCCGATTCCTTCAAACATGCTGCAGTGGTCCCTATTCTGAAAAAGCCTAATGCTGACCCTCTGGTCTTAAGCAATTTCCGTCCCATCTCCCTGCTTCCTTACCTTGGTAAGATCTTAGAGACACATGTCACCAACTGTCTCAGTCTATTTATTGAGAATTCCCAGTTTCTTGACTCTCAGCAGGCGGGCTTTAGGACAGCCCATTCCACCGAATCGGTCATCCTGGCGGTGATAGACGAGCTCAGGAAGGGAGCCGATAACAACACCTTCCAGGCACTTGTGCTGTTGGACTTATCGGCGGCCTTTGACACGGTCGATCACGAATTGCTGATCGACATTGTCAACAACACCACCCCCTTTTCTGAGGCGTTCAGGGTCGGGCACTTGAGTGGATTCGATCTTTTTTACATCAGCGCACCCAGGCGGTCCACCTATCCACTTTTGCGGCACCACACTCCAGTTTGACTTGTGGAGTCCCTCAGGGCTCTGCTCTATCGCCCCTTTTGTTTAACCTCTATATTCAACCTTTGATTGTTTCCCTCCGCAATAGCCCGGGCGGTTATCATTTTTAACTATGCCGATGACCTTCAGCTGGTCTTCAATCTTGATTCCACCGCCACATCCCGCACTAATTTTCAATCCACCATGCTTTCCATCAGCGAATGGATGTACCATAGCCAGCTGAAGCTAAATCCCAATAAAAACTGAGCTTGTTCTAACTGGGGGACCTGCCAACCCTTGGAACGCTAGCTTTTGGCCATCCTCTTTGGGCACCCCACCCCTCCCTGCTGACTCCGTTAAGAGTCTGGGTGTCATTATTTGCAAATACCTCTCAATGAAACCACAGATCAATGCAGTCATAACGGCCTGTTTTTTTCACCTTCGCAGGATTCGTTAAATCTGTAGGTTTCTGTCCATGGAGGCCCTCATACTTGTCCTCATGGCCCTGATCACCTCTCGTATCGATTACGCCAATGTTCTTTATGTTGGCATCCCTGCTTACCAGCTCCATCGTTTGCAACTTGTGCAAAACCAAGCAGCTAGGCTAGTCTTTCATCAGCCAAAACATCAACACGTTTCCCCGTTATTGAAGAACCTTCATTGGCTTCCGGTCGCCAAGCATTGTATTTTCAAACTTGGCTGCATCATTTTCAAGGCATTACATGACCAAGGTCCTGCCTTTTTAGCTTCTAGGATCCATCGGTATGCCCCTTCCCGTGATCTGCGTTCCTCTTACCATAACCTGCTTATTATTCCAGCATTTAAGCGGAAAAAACACGGTGGCCTCTGTTTCTCACTTTTGGCCCCCAGGCTATGGAACTCACTTCAGAGTGAACTCAGACTAACTCCTAGCTATGCTTCCTTCAGGAGCTTACTCAAAACTCATCTGCTCCGACAGGCCTACGAGTAATTATGCGCCCACCCTCTCCCCGTTGTTCTTAGCGCCATGAAACCGTTTGGTGTCCGTGCGCTTTATAAATATTTTTAACATAACATAACATAACACAAGTGTCTCAACCATACCTATGAGGCAGCGCAAAGTCATCCTGCATGGATTTGCATGGCCTCATAGTTATGAAGTCAGACAAAGCAGCATAAGTCACTGCATTGCCTTACTCTGCATCAAGGAGATGTTCCATAGGCGTTGCGTGGGGGTTCCCACGTTACACGCATGGATTTTGATGCTGCCCCAAATTTACAAAATCCCATAAACCTGGGGCAGCGCCAAAAACTTACACCTCCCCAGCGGAGGCGTAACGAGGAGATATGTTTTAATTTCTCCTTGTTTTTTCCTCTTTCCATGTGTGCTGCATTCTGCAGCTCACAAAGGAAAAGGCCTCTTGGGATTGTTTTTGTGAATGGAGGTGCCCCTTCCTGCACAAAAAACAATCCTGCCTAATGTAGGTGATAGGCAGCAATTTGTCAACGCAAGAGGAAAGAACAGAATGCACTGCATTTCATAAATATGGTGCATTTCTGCCCTTTCACATTGGCGTCGGGAAGCGCAGCAAGAAGACTTGCAGCACTGCCCTCCGCCAAGTCTTCATAAATGAGGCCCTTTATTTTTAGCTACACATCTGACCACACCCCTAATCTCACTGACCTTTGGTTGGCTAAAAACTGTTTAATATTATTTCCCAACCATAAAAAATATTTTCTGTGGGAATAGAGGGCGTTTAAGGTTGTAAATGATGAAGAGTACCAGGTTCTTGAAATGTTTGTAAGGAGGGGGTCCTAATGCCTAAAAAAGTTTGACAAGGGGGTCTCGGCATAAAAAGTTTGAAGACCTCTGATATACAGTGAGGTGTGGAAGGGAAGGGGGACTAGCAAGGTTTTTTTAGGACTCTGGGAAGTCTGGCATTACAGGGTAGGTAAGGGTTTGTAGGATTAAGGGATCGGTATAGTTGAGAGGTATTTAGGGGGTTGTTAAGGGAAGGGTAGCAATATGAGGAAGTAAGGATTTTTTAGGTTTAGGGGAGGGTAGAGTTACGAGATAGCAAGGGATTTTTTAGGGTTTGGGGAACAGTAGAATTAATGGGTCAATTGGAGTTTTTAGGGTTCAGGGATGGGAAGCTAACATGGTAGTAAGGGGTTTTAAGGTTGAGGGATGTATAGCAATAAGGAGGAGCAAGGAGTTTTGAGGAAAGGATAGCGTTAAGGAATAGTATTTTTTGGGCTTCCAGAAGGGTAGCAGTAAGTGTTTACCGGGTTTAAGGAAGGGTTGCATTAAGGGGAGGGAAAGGTAGCGTTTAAGGGCAGGAAGAGTTTTCAGGGTTCATGGAAAGGTAGCGTTAGGAGTTAATAAGGGTTTTTGAGGGCTCAGGGAAAATTTGCCTAAAGGGTTTATTAGTATACAGTTAGAATAATTAAAGAAAGCACATAAAAGAAACAACTTTTTAAAAGTCAATATTTTTGGAATTGTCATAGGTAATAGTGAAGGCCATCACATTAGTACCTCTACAATTTCAAACTCACCTTTAATGTAGTCAGCATTTTAACAGGCACCTTTATTACATGCAACCATGTTGCTATATACAAACCAAGATATATATTAGCACAGTTTATTTCTACTGTTTGAGCTGTCATTGTAAGCATTGCTCCATAGCTTAAGGCACCTATTTGGCTTGACCGATCAGTCTCGAGAAAGTAACAAGATGGGAATCTGGTTCCATGTTCTTTAGAAAATACAGAAGAGCGACCTAAATTGAGGTCCATAATCCTATATTTGTATCCTCAGTATTACATGGATGTGAACCACATGTAGGAGAAACAACTGTGACAGAGTGTTGGCTAACAGTGATCCTTTTGAAGATACACAATAACTAAATATTTGTCATTAGATCTATTTCCACAAATACCCTGTCAAAGCCTTGGCCATTTTATGAACTCTGAATGGTTGGGTGAGCAAAGGTTGATTAAGCACATATGGTTTTCTCTGAATAATATGGAAAGCCGTGCTTTATGCTAATTTTCTGGATCTTTTTGTCACCAATATGTCACATGGCTTAAAAAAGCGCAATATATAATTTCTTCTTCGGGTCATCATATATGAGATGAGGCCCATACACCTGATATCTTCATGAGGGCACACTTTGGTTCTGTATCACCTTTTGCTCATTGGTACCCTGTGTACGTTTCTGAACAAGAAGCCAAAGTTTGACTTCTAAGAGCAAAGTTAATATGTACATCTAACATTGATTCAGTAAAGAAGAAAGCCCCCCTTAACAGTCAGTTTTTAAGGCTAGAGGTTGTGGTGATCAGTGAGTATAGTAATGAAGGGCCAGATGTATTAAGGCTTTGCGCTGGTGCAGTGTCACAAATTATTGCACAAACTGGCTCAAAATCTTGAATTGCCATTTATTTTTCAGATCACATCTTGATTTGCCTTACAAAGGAGCCCTAAAGTAATGCTACTTTGTTGAACCTTGCTTTAATCTGATGTCCAATGGGTGGTACATGAATGTATCCATGCAACCCCCGTGGTTTTTCACACAAACCAGAGAGATCTTTGTACAAAATTGTATATCTCCTTTGAGGCAGACATAACATTTGAGAAATGTTTTCTTTTCTTAAAATGTTACTAACTTTGCATGTGTGCTGTAATGTACACCACACATAAAATGTTTTACATAAGTTTTAAACTATTTCTAAGTATAGTATTTTGTAATTGGAGGATATCCTGATAGAACCAGTAATCCACTTGTGTGGTCAGCCTATCGCCCACAACAGGAACAGATCAAAACTGTGACCATATGAAGCCAGTTACGATGAAGGTGGTCTTTGCATGGTCCATTGGTTAGTCTGTTCTTGTCTAAGGTAAGAGGCTCTGCCACACTAGTGGATTACTGTTTTCATTGGGAGAAGTCTGGGAATGCGTAGTGGTAAGAATCTTTGCCATTACTGCAGATTCCTGAATTTTCCTCAATAGAAATCAGACAAAAATTATGGGTGGGGATGAGGCCTGATGTCAGGAAAGGACAGCCACCACCCAACCTTTAAAAAAAAAGAAAATCTCTGACATCCAGTGACATATCTGCCCAGGGGCATATTGGGGGTAAATCCTACATTCTCTCCCTGAGTTGAAGGACAGAAAGACTGATGAGGCTTTATGGGTGGTGGTATAACCCGGGCAGACCATCCCACTCCTTTTTTTGACAAATTTTCTCTGGTGTCTAGTGGACTTTTTGCCCCCTCCCACTTCCCCTCCCCCTACCCCATGGGGAGCAGAATACGCCACCCTAATCTGCTCCATAAGGACAGAAAGACTGTTGGTGGTCGTTATTGGGTGGAGATACAGGTTGATGCCTAGGAAAGATGCCACACTCCTATTTCTTTAGAAAAACAATAGCCCTGGTTTCTACTGGTTTCAGCCTCCACAATGGAGCAGTTTGAGAGTAAGCCCCCAGCCTATCCCCCAGGGTAGAAACAGTCTACCTGCTGGGGACAGAAAGGCTGTTGGACCTATTATGGGTTGTATGGCCAAGGCCAGATATGATGGTGAGCTGCCCCAGCATTTCGTTGTTCTAGAATCATTTTCCCTAGGGTATAGTGGGCTTTCTGCCAAAACCCCGGAGAGGCAGATTGTGGAGGAAATACCCAAATATACCCATCGGAGGGGCAGAAAGATGGCTGAGCCTGTTAAGGGGAGAACGGCCCCTTTTGGCTGTGGTTTAAAACAAATTACCCTGTTTCGCCCTCGGACAAAGCTGGAAAGTTTAAAATGCAAATGTCTAACCATTGGGCAAGTGTGGAGTGGGGTTGAAAAAGACCCCAATTCCCCCGCCACTTTGCGAGTCGGGAGAGGGGAGTAAAAATTAAAGCCTTGCACACCTTATTTGGGATTACAAATGCTGTCAGTTAACATCGGCTGATATTAAATAAAAATGCTTGACCTTTAACAAGTTAGGATGTTATAAAAATAAAAATAAATAGTGCCCACTCTGCACTTGGCCAAGGTGAGAGCTGGAGACATAACACCTGTTAAAACTGACCTGCAATGTTATTAGAAATGTCCATTTTATCACAAAATTGTAATTTTCTCAACATTACACATATGTTAAGGTGTCTTTCGGTCCTCCCCATTAAGCCTCTCATCTAGACAAAGTTCTAGCCTCCCCTGCCTTGCCTAATGGTTGGGAAAGTGTATGCCCACACCACCCCTTACCCAGGGAGAAAAGGAGTTAAAAAGATAAGGTAGAGAGCAGCTCACAGCTACCCAGGTGTCATTTGTTTTCATGAACAAGTGCCTGTTTAGTGTTTCATTACACCATCTTTTGATAAAATGTATTGAACCCTTAGCCCCCCTCATTGTCGGAGTGACTAGGTATTTTGGTATATCCCCCACCTTGCCAAAGTTAGGGGCTGAATAGTATCCCACTCCACCTCTCGAACCTTGGCCAAAGGCAAGGGAGGAATTTCAAAGGGAAGAGAAAATATTGAATATGGCTAAACCTTGCTCCAGAGCTGTATATTCATTTGACAAGGCAAGGTGGCATCAGAGCAGCTGGCATCTTCTCCTGTTCTCCATGGCCCCAACATGTTGCAAAAAAGGGTGCAAGAGTAGCTGGCAGTTTCCCTGCACCTCTGTAGATGCAGTATTTTGGCTTCCATGAAGCAACAAGTCAGCTTACAGCTGCCAGACCACAGAACCTTGTGGGCCACGGAGTAGCAGGTTATCTGTAAGATTCTGTTGCACCATTAGCACCCTTAGGCAACATGTAACCCACTTGTCATGGACAAACATTGGCGGCCGGCACAAATAAAGGGTGGTGGGGGCGTGGGGAGAGGGTGGTTAGTTGATGGGAAGGGGGGGTAGAAATCATACATGAAAGAAACGGACCTTTAGCTATGCCGCCCACCTCCGGCGTCGGGCAGCCCCTTCTCTTCCTGGATCCCAGCATCCCATGGGACAGATTCCCACCCATCCCTGTGCTGTAGAGCAGCGCTGGGATTGGCATGAGCTGACTAGAAAGACGCCCTAGAAAGACGGCCATGGAGTCTGTGGGTTTTGTTTTCCAGCCCAGCTGCTCAACGAAGCCGCGCTGGAGAAACCTAAATGCACATGTGTGTTTTTGTTGGCCTGAGACAGTCGGCCAAACACACATGAGCACTCAGGGAGTGGTGTGTGCGCGCCACATAGCACTCCTCCTCCCCCTCCCATGCCTCAGCCCCACGCAACAGCGCTGGCTAAGAGCCAGAAAGGCAAAATACAATTATGCAAGAGCATCGTTTTATTGTACAATTGCTGGCTCTGAGCCAAGCAGTGGGACAACGATCCCCTGCCATTGTGGAGGAGCCACCACTGTGGGCAAGGCCTTTAGGGTCAAAAACAGATACCTCCATGATTTTAGAAAAGGCTGGGGGACAAAAAGAGCAAATGCCCTCCTTCTTGGGGAAGACAACATGACCTTGCAGTTCAGGCTATCAGTTTTGTGACTTATATAAGACATATTTGCCCATGGTTTGCCCCTTTTGCACTGTCAACGATGAGCTAAAATGATGGACTGGAATGCAGCCCAAAGTGATGACCAGAAGCTAATTCAATCACACCAACCATCTTTCTCTTTTGTGCACCCAGACATGATTCAAGTAATAGTAGTAGTTTGTTGTGTCATCGAACTTTAGCTGCACCTCGCTGATGAAGCTCAATAAGGCCAAAATTACTTTACGACCCTGAAAGAGAAATATGGAATGTCAGACACAGAGAGATACCGATATCTACAAATTAGGCATGCACTACAAAGTGCCATTCCGACCGGCACCGACCTGGTAGAGTCTTCTCCCCTAGAGGACAGGCTTCTTACCGAACACTTGGGGAATCTCGCAAACATATTGCAAACTAGTAAATAATCTCCCAGACCCTATGGTGGTACTCCGCAGCAAGTGGGAGGTGGAGTTAGGAGATATAGATGACACAGACTGGATGAACGCACTGGCGTCGCCCAGAGAAGCGGCCATTCCATCGCGCATAAAACTAATCCAGCTCAAAATACTACACAGAGTGTACTACCCACGCACTCTACTGCACAGGCTGGGCCATGTTCCTGATCCAGTTTGTTTACGAGGGTGCGAACAGAGAGGAACGTTTTACCACATCCTCTGGGACTGTCCTGTCATACAAATATACTGGGAACGAGTACTAACTGAGATCTCAGAGGTGGGCGAGGCCGAGATTCGGCTAGAACCGGGGTGTTGCCTCCTTAACATCTGGAAGCCCACGGACCTCAACCGGGCTCTACAAACTTGGGCCACACTGGGATTAGCAGTTGCAAAAAGGAATATAGCAAGAAACTGGGGTTCTGGCGTAGCCCCCACACGAACGCAGTGGGAAAATGATATGGACATAGCGATGGTAGCGGAAAGGGCGGTCTATTTACATAGAGGCTGCCCCAGAAAGTGGTCTAGGATATGGGGGAAATGGAACGAATCATGCGGAACAATTTGTGAACCACCACAGTCCACAGAGGAACCCGAAAGTGACCCTTTGTCACATGTAATGTAAGTGTATGAACAAAATGTAAAATAACACTCTAGCTGTGCCAACACGCCAGTTTTCTATTCCCGTGGGAGACGATACTCCGTCCTTCGGTGAATCTTATGATCGCTCCCTATACATGGAGCTTGGACACTTATTTATAATTGCGGTGTGACGAAACTGGGAAACACACACTCCTGAGTTACTGGAAAGTTTGGAAATTTCCAGTCAAGTACGGCACTATATACAAAATAAGTGAGACACCTGGAATACAGCTTAGCCCAGAAAAAGTCTGTGGTCCAATAGCACCAAGGACGAAACACGTGTTGGCACGGCTAGAGTGTTGTGAGAAGATTCACTGCAAAAAAATCAAAATAAATAAGAAGAAGAGAAGATATATATGACTTGTCAATTGTTTGCTTATATCTGTTTATTGGTGTTAGCTCAGGATATACATTTTGTTCATGTTTTAGGGTATTGATTTATCATAACAGTTTGGTTATAGATGGGTGGCCTAGACCTTATCCTTTGAGCTTTCTGTACTAGTCATACTACTATTATCACAATAACCCAGCGCAATCATCACCCAGCCATCTTCGCCTATCTCTAATGTAAGTGTATGGGTTGTGCAGTCTACGCCCAGGAACAACCATGGGACGAGGTGGGGATTGGATGTTGAGGTCACAAGGAGGCCGAGGCGCGAAGAGGACAGTGTATAGTGAACTTGGCACGGATAAGCAGTTTAATACCATTAAAGGATGGATGTTGGGGGGGCATAAAGTGATTAATCTGGATGGGAGGTACAATGAGAGTGAGGGAGGTGGGAAGGGAAAGACAGAAATGAAGTCCTAAGCATGATGATACAATGATGTGCTGTAACGGCGGAGATCCAATTAGTAACAATGATAACCAGTAAGGAGAAGGTGTTGGTTTAAATTTGTTTGTTGAACTGCTGAATGTACCATTCTGATAAACTTCCTAATAAAGGTTTAAAAAAATAAATAAAAATAAGGCCAAAATTATCTGGAGTCTTTTGTGTTCCCATTTGAAGGAGTGCGAGGAGGGGCCAAAGCATGGAATTTTGGACAGAAGTGTTCCTTTTGCGGTGTGCCAAGACTCATTTCCATATGGAGGTCCTAATCCTCCATGGCATAGATGTGCTGATAAACAATTGACTGCAATGCAGACTGGAGTGACGACGGGGTATATCACTTAGCGCAAATTTGTTTAACGCCTGCCATCGCCGGATTTGATCGCCGAGATAACGTGTTATCAACGCTTGTCTCCACGACAATGGAAAATCTGGCGATAGCTGCAAAATGAGGGAACATCGCTGGAAAACCAGCGATACAACTACAGCGCTAAGGGAATCCTTGGTGATAGGGAGATGTGGACTTAGGCTTAGAATCCACCTCCCTTTATAAATATAGCTAAGTCTGAAATTTTGTAGACATTAGCTGATCGCGATAACCACGGTTAGCGCGGCTTTTTATATCGCTATGGGTGATCTGGGTCAGCTTGCTGATACAGAGTAGTGCAGTTAGCGATATTTCCCATGAAAGATGTACTGGGAAAAAATAGTTCAATTGGAACTAACAGAATATGCCTCAGGCCTAACTAAAGCTTCTTTAACTTATAAACATGCTCCATGTTTTGAAACGGCAATAGATGAAATTACTCCTCCGTTGGCCCCCACGCTTTTTTTGCAGTTTAGATACAAGAACCTACCAACTAACTCTTTCTGTTCGAGATGGTGTATGTATCCTCCTGTACTTGATTTATGTCCTGCATGTAAATCCTCGACAGACTCTATTGTTCATTTACTTTTTTTCTGTCCCTATTACGTATTACTGAGAAAAAAATGGATAATACCACTATGTAGAGCTGTTGGTCCGGGACATTATCTTGAAATCCTGAGGCTGCTGTCTACGGATACCCGTAGATTGATAGTCTTCGGTATCTCCCGTTTTCTGTATGCTATGTGGGTCAGGCAGAGGAAGTTATTACTCTGATTCTTGTCTTTTTATCCATGAATTTATACTTATTATATAATAATTTGCTGCAATGTCTACTGATAACCCTTTCTTAATGATTTTATTATATGGTTTTATTGTTTTTTAAATGGAACCTGTGCTGTGATGCACTTTTTTGAATCTCTGAGATTGTAATAAAGTTTATATATATGATATGATATGATATTTCCCATGTTGTTTAGAGAGGAAACGCCTTCTTTGCATCTCATTAGAGATGTGATGCGAGGCGTTAGTGGAACGGCGGCTGACACAAGGAAACATGCGCTGACTTCTAATAGTGTGTCTTTGCTAATATTGAGGTAATTCAATCGCCGCTTTTCGGCCAAAAACGGCAGTTAAAGCGGCGTTGTTGGCCTTGATAATATGCCCCTTCTAGTGGCTGAGATTACGTCAAATGTTCAAACCATAATTTAGTACTGTTTGAATAAGTCCCCATAAGTAGGAGGGACATGCCCAGATTTTGGTTGTGAACTTGTTGTGCCATAGGAAAAAGGCTGCTTTCCCTGATGAGGCCGCAAGATGTCGAAACATTTGTGGTTTGTGGTTGTTATGTTCATGTTCAGAGGTAGTGGAAACTGGCAGTACAGCTGCAAACTCTCTTTGCAGGCAGGGCCAAGACTGATTTGCATATGGTTGCTTCCCGTTGGTAGTGGTACATACGAGTTTTTAAAAAAACAATATAATGAGTGCTGTTTAGGGTATTACCACTGGATTAGATTAATTCAGCCATTTCAACCATCGTTTGTAAACTGTGTAAATAGAACTCTGTTAACAGAAGTCTGTTCCTAGACAGGGATATTGATCTTGCTGGTCCATTTGGCTCCATCTTTACATCACTGATGAGGTGCAATGCCAAAAACGTGCTGGAGTTTCTTGTGTTCTTATTCAGAGGGGACACTGCCTGGCAGGTCAGGCTGGACCCTTTTTTTTTTTAGGCCAAGACAGGCTGGTTTACATATGGTTGGTCCCTTTGTGTAACAGCACATACCAGCTAAAAAGAATGGAATAGATACAAATAGTTATAAGTGTAATGCTTGCCTGCATTTGTTTTGTTTTGTTCGGATCCACCATATAGTCACAGTCCACCAAATGTTCCCATCTGATAGCCTCTTCCCATAAAAAGTCCTTTGCACTTCTTGGTCAATTCATCGCAGTCTAAATTTAGTAGTAATCTGGTGCAGTGTAACTTCTGCTACTATATAAATATTCCAGTGCATCAAGCCAGCTGTTCTCACCCTCACCCTCAGAATCCTGCATTGTTTTAATTCCTAAACGGATCCCTTTTACGAGCAGCCAATCAGTATCATGCAATAGTGCTATTTGCACCTGTTGAGATCTGTGAATAATCTATCTTAGTTCGTAATTTTTACCTTTGGGGGCTAACTTAAATGTATTTTGAAGTTACCAATCAAAATGAGAATCTCAACCACCCCAAATGCAAAAGTCCACTGGCCAACTCTAATTTGAGGCGTTATTTCAAGGTAAAATTATCTGAGAACATACTTTTGTCAGTGTGAATAGATTTCCTTTTTTGCATCTTAACTATGTTTTCTCTTTTCTATTTTTCAACCTTCAGCTCTTCTCATTGTGTCTTTTTCCATCTCATTTCTTAGCAAGTTTATTGAAGGTGTTAGTACAGAGGATAAGTAGCTACATACAATACAAGACGCAAAACTGTATAATCTTACTTGAAGTCGACAGGACCAGCAGCTAGAGGGTCTCTGTGGGCCAGGCTCCCAGGAAGGAGCAGCCGCACAGGGAATCACTTGGTAGAAGAGTGGTGGGAGGGTGTTAAGGGGGATTAGGCAGGCAGGGGTACACAATTGGGAGTTTGCAAAAAAAGTATGAAAATTAGCTGGTATTTTGGAAAAGTTGTTTGTTTTCTCAGAAATACTTCTTTTGAAATTATCAATGTCTGTGATTAAGATATTATCTTGTAATATGTATGGACTGAATAATAAGCACAGGTATAGTCCATTGATGAGATAATCCTGATGTAATCTATTTGAAGGAAACTCATTTCAAAAGTAGTCAACCTAGAATATGGGGTCCAGACGCAGTGGTGGCTCACCAAGGGAGTGCTTTGGGGTGGTGGGGTGGGTCGGGGTAAGGGCAAGGTGGGGGGTAGTGGAATCCGATATACTGCGGACAGGAGTAAGGTAAGTAATTAAATAAATAAAACAATTTACCTTGCGAGCGCTGCATCTCCGAGTTGGCCATGCAGCAGCACAAGGTAAATAGTTGCATTTATTTAATTATTTGCCGTCGTATGTCAGACTCCACTATTCCCTACCCCGCCCCACCACCCCGCAGCACACCCTTGGTGAGCCACCATTGTCCCAGACGGATAGCCCACATGTGTTCCTCAAACAACTCCTCAGCCCATAGAGGGAGGGGTACTGTCTATTTTGAGAGAAAGTCAAATTGCACAATAATGCAGTTTATTTTAAAAAAGATAGGGGATGGCTTATGGTCACAGTTTCTCTTCATGACAATGTTTACTGAGGTCCAATAGAGGATGATGTTAAATAATACAGAAGCTTCATATTGAATTGATATGACTATCTGGAAATGGTATACGATTTTAACTGTAGGCGATTTGAATCAATATACATGCTCCTTCAAATTTCTTACTTGGCAGCCCTTACGTATTTTTTCCTAAATTGTACATCAAATTATTAGGAAAAAATCAGAAATCATTGTGAATAGTTTCTCTGATCATTATGTCATACAACTAGAAGTAGTTTTGAAACTACTTCATTCTCCCCATTGCCATATGGTCTTTTGCTCAGAAATTACTCCAGAATGTGGATCAGTTGGGCTATGTGCATATTTTTATTAATTCATTTCCTACCTTTAAGTCCGAATTTAGGGGACAAGTTATTGCTCATGTTTCAAAAGAAAAAAAGTTAAAACACTCAAGGATCATGGAAATTAAAAAAATATAGAGAATGCTGTCTTACAAATGTTGCGTACAGGTACCATAGACAGTAAAAATAATTGGCAAAAATTCAAAGATTTTTTCCTGAATGAACAATCAGTTAATGAGAAAGCTATTGCACAATGTTCATAAGAGGAAATTGAACATATAAGAAAAATGTAGGCCTCGATGGCAAAAGCTAAATCTAATATGAACAGAATTGGCGAGAATTTGAACCCTGTGTCCAAGAAACTCATAAAACAAGACCAGGGATTAAGAGAAATATTTCTTCAGCATTATAAATCCATCTCTGTAGCTGCCGACAATACAATCCATATTAAAGGGATCTATTCCAGATTACTTTTTGGAAGCCACAGTTGTACTTAAAAAATAAAAAGTAGATCCTAATTCATAAAGACCAATTAATCTTTTAAACTGTGACAATAAACTATTAACAAAAATTACAGCAAATCCCGCTGTGACAGGGAGGAGGGGACACAGTATGGAGCTGCACTGCAATACAGCCCTTCTGGCGCAGAGTCTCGACCTGCCTTAAAAAAGAACTGTTCTGGGACCTCCCACACGACCCTAGACTGTTCCTACTCCATAGCACAGACGACATAGGAGGGAATCGATACAAACAACACTTACTCTTCCTTGCTCTCACAATCGTGTGGTAAATTTTAATTACCTATACGGAATTTATGCGGTAAAGTTCAATAAGAATAACTCAGTCAAAATGAAGAGGCAGAGTCCGTGGTATCTGAGGTTTAAAAGGGGTTTTATTCCTTAAAAAGGAATTGGTTCGAACCAATGGTAGCATGACCCATCGCCACGAGGGTTCAGGGTGGGAATTGCAATGGACATGTACAATGATTTATTAACAAGTAATCGTATATATAGTCATTTCATACAGTAATATTGAATGCAGAAGGCGTAACAGCTGAGAGAAACGAGATAAGAGCAGAAATACGTAACAGGAGGCGTGCACTAGGGCGTACACGGAGGTATGTGCTAGAAAACGTCACATAAAAGTGTCATAAGTGGGTGGATCCCTAGAAGGATCCTGCAGAGTCAGCAAGAACATGTGGCAGGGATGCGCGCGCAGCAGCATGACGTATGATTGACGTGTAACTGGAGGGTGAAGGGGACTTGACATTTAGCCCTACATGTGGAGACAGAAGTCTGGAGTGTCAGAACAACCTAATCCCAAATCATATCTAATATCTTGTATTTGAGGAACTGTATTATCTAGAAGGAAAGGTCTCTTGGGCAGAGGCTATTCTATACTGACTGTTAATGCGTGTATATGCAACTGCGTGTCTACGTGTAAAGCAAGGGGGCCATGGGCCTACCATGGTAACGGAAGCTATGAATTACTTGCATGGAGACAGAAAGGCCGGGCCCTTTGCTCTGCAGCTGGGAAGGATGTTTACCTAAACTGCTAGACAGGAATGTATTTTTCGAGGAGCGGAGCAGATAACTTGAAGGCTGAATACGGTCTTGGCATGCCGGCAGGCTGAGCCAGGCACCGCTAGCCGCGCAGGGAGTGAGTGAAAGGTCATGGATACAGATGCGGATTCAGGCTGCAGCTTCCAGAGGCAGAGGGCAGGAGAAAGCTTGAATGGCAGAAAACAAGGCCCAACTCGCCAGTGCCAGAAAAACATGAAAGTGCACCATGTAAAGACGTTGGCAAGGCACACTTAGGAACTGAATATCGGACCCATTCATGGTGGATCTGAAAGAGGACATATTAACGTTGGACGCAAATGTATTTGCGTCTTCATAGCTGGTTGTGGAGGGAACTTACATGTACTAGAAGCATGTACATGGAGCCGTTGGGGTCTACGATAGGGGACACATTTGACCATAAAAATTCATATTACCTCATTCCCTCCTTGTCCCCTACGGACCCTTCATGATATATCAATCCTCATTAATCTATCAATCTGTTCATGTAACATCATTTGCTCTTCTTTCTTCTTATGGCGTTTTGAATGAGGACTTGAATGAGGAATACATGATGTGGCGCACAAGCCGCAAATCGCTGGCCCACATTGCAGACATAGGCAACAACTGAATACTATGAGAAGGCCAATACCTAGGAAGGATAGGACTTTCCATCCCCAGGCTGACAACGTTGTCCAGAACCAACCGGACCAAGTCCAGGTGCCTGGATTCTGATGTATCAGACTTGCAATCTTATGAAGGTGAGTTATGGCTCTATATACTGATGGCGCGTTTTCTGCAATGAAAACACAGCAGCTCGACCCGATGACCTTACAGGCTCCGCCCCTATCGGCCAGGATGACGTCAAGGACGAGACGATTTTGAAGAACAACAATCCGCATCGCAGACTGCTCCTCTGTTAAGTTGCCCAGGGCGGAAGTAGTTTCATTCACTACAGCTTCAAGGGTTCTAGTTAATTTTCGTATCAGTTTACTATTAAAGACAGCACCTAGGTAGGGAAAGAAACCTTTATTGAAATCTGTATATTGTTCCCATGCCGTTTCAGTATAGTCGACAATCGGGAGATCTCTCTGTGGTCTATTGTGTACTAGATGGGTGTTTCTATGATAATCAGGAGGGGCTAGGAAAACAGGTGGCAGAAGGAATGCAATGTAACAGGTGCCATCCCAATCTAGAGGTAAGCGTATATATGCGGTATGACCACAAATGAAGTAGGAATGACGTGAAGCTTTAAAGGTAGACTTGCCCTTATCACTGAATTCGATCACAGTAGTATATCTACTATGACCCAGGTGTACTGAACCATTTTTCCTGACACATAATTCACCTTTGACTGGAAGTACGGACATGGCGGGCAAGACTGGTTCTGTTTCGGATTCAACACTGAGAATCATGAGGTTAAGTGTAAAGTTACCTAATCCATATACTTCATTTTCTAGATCAGTTCCTGTCCTTTTGGGGAGACCCTCCTTGTCAGGGAAACAGACTTTATGCAGAACGACGTTCAGGTTTCCCCATACCCAGTTACCCTGATATACTACGGAGTCTGAATTCAAGGAATTAATTAAACTAAACCATGCCCCACAGGACCCATTATGCGTGAACGGGTACGGAAAAAGTGGCAGAACTCCTTTGTATTTCTGATAGGGAGGGAGTCGGCCACATATCCAACAATTAGTAGCATTGCTGGTCTGATGGGAATGATGTAACATACTAATGAATGTATTGTTGCGCAGCGCAAGTCTGTAAGAGAGTTCGTGTGGGGGCAGTTCACTAAAAGAATGCTCGGCAGTGACGTTGAAGGGAGAATTTACACGCTTGAATATAGGATAGTATATGTGAAGAAGCACACTTGCAGCAATAATCATAAGGCTCAGAAAAAACATAATCAATAAAGTCACAATACAGTGGCTGCGAAGAGATTTGCAATATTCACGTTTCTTGAGCTGTTTCTGTCTATCTCTCTCTCTGTTGGGGTCTAGGGGATACATGTCAGAAAACACGTCTAACCGATTCACCTAGGGGAGGACTTAAACAATTAAACTGTCTGACTTGCTAGACCTCAATTTTTCTTTATACTCCTGCTGTGGAGTTTTCTCTATCAGGGGAAGTTTAGAGTCACTAGAATCTGGACAGTCCTTAGAGGGGGAGGGGGAGTCAGTCTCTGGCAATGCACGAAATTTCTTCACGTGACTCGAGTGCAGCCACCCTTTGCGGCCCTCGACCTTGATTGCAGTCCTCGTGGTGAGAAGTACCAACTTCGGCGCCTGCCACCTGGGCTCCAGCGGACTTTTCCTGTCGAAATTTCTTACAAGCACAATGTCTCCTGGAACAACGTCATGCGGTTTCACCTCGGTGTTGTCGGGAAAGGCTGCAGCGACCTGTGAACGACATGATTGTAGTGCAGACATCAAGGAGGCAAGGTAATCTGTCAACATATTACAATCGACATCAGTAATTTTTCTTGGCAGAGGCGTCCCCCACATATTCGGTGGTCTACCAAAGACCACCTCATACGGGGATAGCCCTGTTCTGGAATGTGCGACCATTCTCATATAAAAAAGGGCGACTGGCAAAGCTACGATCCAATCGACACCCTTCTCCTTACAGATCTTTGCTAAACGAGTTTTCAGGGTCTGATTGTGTCTCTCTACGAGCCCTGCTGCTTCAGGATGTCGGACACAGTGGAACTTCCATTGGTAGCCGAGCAGGAGAGATACCTGCTTCATAAGCTCGGACGAGAATGGCTGACCGTTGTCTGAGTACACGACATGGGGCAAACCATATCGAGGGAAGAATTCACGAACCAGCTGCTTGGCAGTGGTCGGAGCAGTGTAATCTGGGACTGGATATGCTTCTGTCTAACGGGAAAGTGCACATACAACTACGAGGACATATTTAAAACCTCGACAACGTTCCATCTGAATATAATCCATCTGGAGGACTTCAAAAGGGTGATCGGGAGGATGAAAACCACCTTGCTCTACGGGAACGCCTTTACCTGGGTTGAACTGACAACAAATCATGCAAGTACGCACTTTCTGTTTGGCTGCTGCTCGTAAGTGTTTATTGAACCAGAGATGTTGAATACTGTCTAACATGGCTTTTTCTCCTAAATGTGCTGGACTGTGTACGGTATTAATGATAACTTGAACCATAGAGTCGGGGAGAAACCATGTGGATTTTCCCTTCGTCATCCAACCTTGATCTGTCTGGGTCCCTCCTAGTTCAATCCATTTCTTAATTTCATCTGGTGTAGCATGTGTCTGTATGTCAATTACATCTAGGGCGGGATCCTTAACTGTCATGCAATGTGTCGGTGTCGCGACTATTGTCTTTGTCAGGTCAGTGGCGTAAATCTGATTCTGTGCTGTATGTTTTGCGGTTCGATCTGCCAGGTCATTACCCTGGGAAATAGTATCTGTAACTTTTGTATGTGCCTTACACTTCAGGATGGATATGGCTGTAGGCAGATGTATTGCATCTAATAGAGTTTGAATGAGGGGACCGAGTTGAATTTTGGCACCGTGAGAAGTCAAAAAACCTCTCTCTCGCCAGAGGACACCGAAGTCGTGAACAACTCCGAATGCATAACGGGAATCTGTGTATATGTTAACTCTCTTGTTCTCGGCTTGAATACAGGCTTGGGTCAGAGCGATGAGCTCTGCTGCTTGTGCTGACAGGATGTCAATACAATTTGTTTCTATGACTTCAGTTTCTGTTGTGACTGCGTAGGCGGCCACTAATTCTCCTGTACTTGTTCTCATGCATGAACCATCCACGTAAAGTGTCAGGTCTGGATCTGGTAATGGAGTGTCTGTCAGGTCTTGTCTGGGTTTCGTCGTGATAGTAATGACTTCAATGCAATCATGTGCCAATGGGTCTGTTTCAGCTAATGGCAAAAGTGTAGCAGGATTCAATGTATTACAACGTCTAATTTCTATGTGTGGCTGAAATAATGTCAATTCATAACCTGTCAATCTTGCTATAGTCAAGTGTTGAGTCTGTGTTCGATTTAAAAGAACCTCCACGGAGTGTGGAACTTGTACTGTCAATGGATGTCCTAACACTATTGAATCACTTTGTCTAATTGCTAGAGCTGTTGCTGCAACTGATTTCAAGCACGCAGGCAGAGCCTGGGCTACTGGATCCAATGTACTAGAGAAGTAAGCACACGGTTTGTGTGAACCTGCTTGATCCTGCGTGAGTACCGACAATGCAGTACCTTCACGTTCTGTGACAAAAAGTGTAAAAGGCTTACTGTAGCATGGTGTTGCTAAAACTGGTGCTTGACATAAGGCTTTCTTTAAGTCGTCAAAAGCTTGTGTATGTTCCTGAGTCCAAGGGAGGACAGTCGAAGACGCTGCCTCCTGAGTTGTTAACTGAATGAGTGGTTTTGCTAGAAATGCATACTGAGGGATCCATTGTCTGCAGTAAGAAGTGAGGCCTATAAAAGCCCGCACCTCCTTTTGTGTCCTGGGTGGTAACATACCTGCAATTAACTGGATGCGATCGGGCGTTAGCTGTCTCCCCCATTTGGACAGCAAGTGGCCTAAGTAAACAACTTGCTGAACACAGAATTGCAGCTTCGAAGGGGATACCTTGTGCCCCTTGTCAGCCAGGAAATGTAAAACCGTCAGTGACGCTAGTTCACATTCGGGTTCGCTTCGGGCGGTGATCAGCAGATCATCGACATACTGTAGTAGGGCAGTGTTTTCAGGCATGTGTATACTGTCGAGTTGTCTTTTCAGTGCTTGACTATAGATGCTGGGGCTTTCTGTGAATCCTTGAGGTGCGCGTGCAAATTTGAAGCTTCGTCCATTTAAACAGAATCCGAAAAGGTATTGGCTTTCCGGATCAATTGGGACACTAAAGAAGGCGTTCTTAAGATCAATAACAGTAAAGAACGTTGCTTCAGAATCAATGGCTGTCAATAGAGATGAGATATCTGGGACCACAGGGTACTGCGGTACAATACATTTATTCAATTCGCGCAAGTCAATAACTAATCGGTAAACTGGTGGTGCATTGGGATCTGTACGTTTAAGAATTGGAATGATAGGAGAATTACATAAATTCGAGTTGGTTTCTACAACCACTCCTTGTGCAATGAGCTCTTCAATGATTTTCAGTAAAGCCACTACAGCATCGGGGGGTAACTTGTATTGTCGAATTCGTGGTAAAACAACACCTGGCTTGAGTGTGACTCGATACGGTGTAATGTGCATACAACCTACATCAGTGGGGCCTTGCGCCCATAAATGTGCAGGTACATTCTGTAATCGGGGATCAATATCTCTCAACACATAGTGACCTTTAAAGTCACGTAGAAACAACCGTACTCCCTCCGGAGAACAGCAAATAACAGCTCCTAGAGCTTTCAGAGTCTTGATACCTAACAAGTTTTCTGGACATGATTTAGTGAGCAGTAAATCTGTAGTACGTGTCAATGGACCAACTGCAAGGGGAAGTGGTTGCGATACTTCATTAATAATAGGCTTGCCTGAAAAACCAAGGGAAACATTCTGTGAGCCTGAGAGGGGTGCCCCTGGGACCTCGTCATGACTTATTGTTGTTCGGCTTGCCCCTGTATCAATTAAGAACTTTCTGTCTTTCCCTAATACTTGACTGTGTACATAAGGACCCTCTTGATCTACAGGAACCTCAATAAGAGGCAAGCCAACTTCCCTCTCTAGGCTGTTTCATGTGTATCGCTGATAATCGGGATAATCAGTCTGGGCATACTGGTACATCTGCTGTGATGCATGTTGAGTTGCAGCAATCGGTTGAGGCTGTGGCACAGCTACTGTCTGTACTGTCTGTTGTGAGGCTTGCATAGGCTGGATATTCTGTGGTACTTGTTGTTGGACCTGGTCCTGTCTAGGAGGACGCGGTCTCTCTTTAGTTTTTCCAGTAAGTATATTATGTTTCAAAACTGCACAATCATTTATATAGTGACCTGGCTGTTTGCAATAGTTGCATGTCCCTTTTACAGGAGCTGTTGAATTATTTGACTGTATCGTGCCCCTTTTCTGACCGTCAGCTGGAACTGACTGAGCAACTAACATTTTCATTTTCGTGTCTTTCATGCGTCTCTGTTCGTGTTCATGTTCCTCTCTAATTCTGTTCTGGTGATACTGTAACATTTGTAACATTTGTGAAGGTGTATTTGCTTGCCATGTGCTCTCGACTTTCTGTACACGATTCTTAACTTGGGGCAGGGAATTTTCTACTAGTTTTGTTACGAAAAGATGTGGATATGACTCGCTACTTGCTTTCAGGCCACTATTAATACCAAAACATTTTTCAAATCGGGAATAAAAATCGCTAGTGTCTTCATCGGGTTTCTGTTTACAGGCTGAGATTGCATCCCAGTCCTCCTTTTTGGTTGCTAATAAACGTGGCAATACTTGCACTAACAATCCTGGTAATGCTTTAGATTTGTCCCCAAGCCCTGTTCCTGGGGTTCGAGTCTTTTCTTCATCTTCTAATGCAGCCCAATCTATCTTTTGGTCTCCTACCTCCCAATCCTTTTCTTTGAGTTTCTCGTAAATACCGGAAGGCATTAACACTTTCAATATTTTCATAATGTCGGGGTAGGTGTAATCCCCCATGAGTAACATGTCTTTGATTTCGCGGTGGAAACCTGCTGGATCTTTATCGTGACTGGGCACTAATTTCTTCATTTCTAACAGTTCCATTTTCGTTATGGGCGTGTACACAAACACGCGTCTAAAAGAATTATCAGCATTCTGGACCGGATGCACTTCTCGCAAGGGGTTCTGTCTGTCTATGTAATACGTTTTTCTGTCTACGGGTGGAGCTGGAACAAACCGTGTATTCAGGAAAGTATTGTACCTGTGTCGATGTTCTAGAATTACTTTAATCAAGTCAGTACCTAGACCTCTCCATTGTGGCGAGAGTAGTTCTATTAATATATCAGGTAAGGGACCTGGATCAGAATGTTGGCCTTTGAATAATGTAATGAGATGCTGAACCATATATATGCCAGCTAATTTCTGTTCATCAGGGGAAAGGTTTAAAAAAGTCTGCACTAAACCATCATCACTATATTTATCAGGATCGTCAGTCCATTGTACGGCTGACCTGGCCAATTCTTGTTCATCCATGGAATTGAGTACATGGTACCCCATGCGTTCTTGAAGTATTCTATCAGTAGCCTGGAATAGATGTTCGGGGGTCTTTGGATTTGACATGGCAGCTTGAAAAATTCTTTTACTTTCCGGACGTACCGGACGCATTGAGTTATTATAGGGCCTTCCCTTACCTACATATGCTATCATTTCTCTAACTGGTAATTGTGATTGTCCTGTTGCCGTTTCTGGTGTTTCCTCCTTTTCTGAGGATTCAACCTTGTCTGAATCTATTTCTGGTTCTGGCTGTCTTCTTTCATGTATTTTTATTACTGCATTTCTGATCCTTCGGTACATGTTTTCTATACAACTCTGTTTATCATGGTTCCCGTCTGCTATATTCTGACCCCATCTATTAAGTGCTTTCATTTCCTCCGGGTTTACACCCGGCCTATCTTGTTCTCTTATTAGGCAGTTTATGAAAAACCGTAATATCTTGGCTTGAGTGTCAACTTTCTGGTAAGCCATGGCCTCGCCAATACTTTCAGGGCCTTCCCCTGTTTGAACAAAATGATATATTCTGTCTAGATGTTCAACCATTCCTGGTAGTAACAGTAAAAAGTTTGTAACCCGTCTTAGTCGTACTGATGACAACATCATTCTGTCGTCATTTTTACCGGGCACTGGATCATATCTACAGTCTGAAAGACGTTCTCGAAATATGTCATAATCGGCTGCTTGAGGTGTACGTTGTTGCGCTAGATCCCTATAAGTCAATCGGTGTGCTGGTGGCGGTGTTTGAAAACCTATCGCACCTCCCGAGGTGCCAGGACCAAAAGGATTTGATGGGTGAGTGATCGGAAGAATAGGTGCAGGAAGGGTTGGGGGAATAGGTGCAGGGGGTGGAACGGGAGAAGGAGTTCGTTGCGGAGGTGGGAGTAGATGATTTCGGGGTGGAGTACCATCAGCGGGTAGTGGTTGAGCATGTGGATTTGTATATGCGGGAGCTACGTCGTCTAGATAGGAAGAAAGGAATATGTCCTTTGTGGTCTTGTGATGTACTTTAGTCGGGAGCAAGGGAGGGGGCAGATCCTTCGGTATCTCCGGAGTGGCCTTAGGTAAACCCTCGGCCAGCAAAGGATACATACCATTCATAAGAGTGTTTCGTTGTCGGTCTACTTGTTCTGCTTTTACTCGTATCCCCTCCTCAACTAATACATTTTCTTGGGCCTTGTCTGAATCCTCTTTATGTTTCTCTGCTTTTCTGAGTGCTTTCTCTGTGCGTCTGTGCGATTCTTTACGCCATAGTTCAATGGCGTCTTTCTGTGACTGTCTGGCTTTCTTTTTCCATAACGCTTCCTCTACTCTCATGATGCACTCGGCATCCCATGTCCCTGCGGCGGGCCATCTTTGATTCTCTGCTAAATCTTTAGTATAGTCTACCCACAAATCGAGATATAATACAGCGTCGAGGCCGTGCTTGTGGTACATAAAGTGCCCTGGAGTGTCCCTAGGTGGAACAGGCACTGCTTCTTCTAGAATCCCTTTTCTAGTTCCTATCTGTCTTAGTTTGGAGAACAGCGGCATGTTTAAGTCGTGCTACTCTGGGCTTGATACTTACTCGAATTTGGACACAACTAATACAGTAAACACAATAATGCAGATCGAACAATCACTCATACCACGACATTAAAACATACTAAAACATTTCAGAGCGAACAATAACGATTAGAATAAAACTAGTTAATTTCATACTGGATATACTGCTAAACAGTACAGATACACCGCTAAACAGTGCAGACCGGGTCTGCATACCCAAACCCGTCTTGACCGGCACAAATTAATGCGCTCGTCTAGATGCGTCCCCAGCAACGGTACTCACCGGGAAGCACGGAACAGAAGGCCTCGGAAACTCGACACTGGACTGGACTCGACTGGACTCGACTCGTGACGTAAGCACTTCGGAACTTCGGAACTGGTGGGCCTCCGGATACCTCGGACTTTGCTCTCTCAGCTAGGCTCTGGTCGGGATCCTCCGCACTCCTCACCGCCTCGTCTGGGTGTCGATCGCAGCCTCAGTCACCTCCATTGGCCTGAGGGAGATACAGGAAATCCTGCGGGTACGCGTAGTTGTCCGTCAGCGCTGTGGCAGGGGACCGGGCCTGCAACGCACCGCCGGCGCGTGGGGTGGGGGAGGGGTCCCTATTCGGGCGCCAAATTATGTGGTAAATTTTAATTACCTATACGGAATTTATGCGGTAAAGTTCAATAAGAATAACTCAGTCAAAATGAAGAGGCAGAGTCCGTGGTATCTGAGGTTTAAAAGGGGTTTTATTCCTTAAAAAGGAATTGGTTCGAACCAATGGTAGCATGACCCATCGCCACGAGGGTTCAGGGTGGGAATTGCAATGGACATGTACAATGATTTATTAACAAGTAATCGTATATATAGTCATGTCATACAGTAATATTGAATGCAGAAGGCGTAACAGCTGAGAGAAACGAGATAAGAGCAGAAATACGTAACAGGAGGCGTGCACTAGGGCGTACACGGAGGTATGTGCTAGAAAACGTCACATAAAAGTGTCATAAGTGGGTGGATCTCTAGAAGGATCCTGCAGAGTCAGCAAGAACATGTGGCAAGGATGCGCGCGCAGCAGCATGACGTATGATTGACGTGTAACTGGAGGGTGAAGGGGACTTGACATTTAGCCCTACATGTGGAGACAGAAGTCTGGAGTGTCAGAACAACCTAATCCCAAATCATATCTAATATCTTGTGTTTGAGGAACTGTATTATCTAGAAGGAAAGGTCTCTTGGGCAGAGGCTATTCTATACTGACTGTTAATGCGTGTATATGCAACTGCGTGTCTACGTGTAAAGCAAGGGGGCCATGGGCCTACCATGGTAACGGAAGCTATGAATTACTTGCATGGAGACAGAAAGGCCGGGCCCTTTGCTCTGCAGCTGGGAAGGATGTTTACCTAAACTGCTAGACAGGAATGTATTTTTCGAGGAGCGGAGCAGATAACTTGAAGGCTGAATACGGTCTTGGCAGGCCGGCAGGCTGAGCCAGGCACCGCTAGCCGCGCAGGGAGTGAGTGAAAGGTCATGGATACAGATGCGGATTCAGGCTGCAGCTTCCAGAGGCAGAGGGCAGGAGAAAGCTTGAATGGCAGAAAACAAGGCCCAACTCGCCAGGGCCAGAAAAACATGAAAGTGCACCATGTAAAGACGTTGGCAAGGCACACTTAGGAACTGAATATCGGACCCATTCATGGTGGATCTGAAAGAGGACATATTAACGTTGGACGCAAATGTATTTGCGTCTTCATAGCTGGTTGTGGAGGGAACTTACATGTACTAGAAGCATGTACATGGAGCCGTTGGGGTCTACGATAGGGGACACAATTGACCATAAAAATTCATATTACCTCAATCGCCTAACACAATATTGCCCAGTTATGGAAGGGAACTTCCCCACCGACAATAGGGAAATGGCGAAATGAACTAGACAAATGCATGGGTGCGGAGATAGCAGTCTTCCAGGCGAGGGGTTGCCCTCAGAAGCACAGGAAAATCTGGTCTCGATGGGTTACATACCGGGGCATAGACCTTCCTCCCCCTCCTTCGCAAACCCATTGAAAAGCAGTTTCCATTGGATGTTATGGGCCATAATGTATGATATATTGTTTTCTTTCTTCTGGCACACATTTGTATCTACACATGCTTGTCAATGTGGGTGGGGTGGGAAAGTCTGCACAAAGATTTGGTTTTCACTTTTGTTATATATACAAACTGTAGCCAATGATATTTCCATGCTTGGTAGCTTGTCAATATCTTGTCTCAAAATGGTTTATGTCGGGCAACTGCCCAAGTGGTATCATAAAAACCCAATAAAATATGTTTTCAAAAACAAAATTATTGCACATCGAATTATTGAAGTAATGCAAAAATTAATACATCAGGTCAGAATGTTTTTTACTTGGTAGGCAGATGTCAGAAATAAGAATTACGTACAAGGCTATTGATTATTTTTCTCCAAATACTTAGAAAACTGCCATAATTATGGGAAATGCCGAAAATGTGCTCCATTTAGTTAATTGCAAGGCATTTTTTTCTGGTTTTTGCAAATATTTGATATCCCATTTCAGTTTCTTCATTTACTAAAATTTTTTATTGTGAAACTTGCACTGCAATCATAATCAATTCAGAACAGGTGAGCATGATTAAGTTACTCAGGGCACCCATCAAGGGTGCCCTATGTCACCATTGCTTTCACTCTTTTTATAGAACCCTTGAAAAATCCAATTCACGTCGATGATAGGACTAATTTATCACAAAGGATGGGAGAGGGTCAACAAATAAACTCCACCACCCCGAACCCCCTAATTAACAATGTAAACACATAGAGGGGTGGGGAGAAAGAAACTCAAAACAGACAAAGACACAGGGCTTTAAAGAATCAGAATTATTTGGAAAAAACTGCCCTCACTCACACACAATGTGTGTGACATGCTTCATCATCGGGTCTGCTTACAATATGCCCCTGCGTAGCCACGCAGGGGGCGGAGCATAGGGAGGGGGGAACACAGAACTCAAAACAGACAGAGATCAACACAAAAGTGACAAACAGTGATCACAACAATAAGTGTTGTCCCTAAGGACTGGGTGAGTGATAGATAGAAAAAGTACAGTTAGGTAGTGCTCATTAAAACTGGCTCATGGATACCCGTTAACACTTCATTCATAGGTTTCATGGTCAGGATTAAAAGGTGTGAAGGATGACTAAGTGTTTAGGCAGGAGATCAAGATCCAAAAACACTCCTCCTTATACTGCGATGGTCAACAAGTTTCGACCGTATTAAAGTGCCCTCACTTACATGAGTCACGTCGGTCTTCTTCAGGACAGTCTATCTGTCCCAGTCCCTATTTGCCTCTTACCTCAATCTGATAATTGTCAGAGGAAAACCACGTGGAGGGTACTTCCATAACCGTGGATTGTTATTACTAAAAGAGACAAGAAAAATAATAACACTTAAACCAAATATACAATGTAATGCCATGTAATATCATGGTGTGGGAGCTATATCCCACATTAAGCTTACATACACATAAATGGTTCCTCAAGACCATGATTACCAATAGTGCCCATGGGAATGAATGATGTTCCGGTGGCCATGTAGGAACCTTAATAATTTAGATTTCAATAGCCTCCCGTCAGCTACTGGCTGTATTAATTAAAAATCCAGACATGTGTCAAAGAAGGATTAGTTACTTACCTGTAATCCTAGTTCTCTTCCAGGGGTATACTCATTAAAGTCATAAGCACTGAATTATCTCCGCCCATGAGCGGGGACCCGGAACACATAAACAATATACATATATATGTGTAAATATAACCAAAAGTACAAAGTACTAAGTAATTATACACATATACATGTATAATAACCATAATATGCAGCCTAACCTTAACACATAGGCTAATCAAACCAAACCTTACACGTTCTGAAGCATGAAAATATGCTGTATATAAATGCAATAAACAGGCATGAGCCTAAAATGCATTTCATAGCCATGAAAAACCTTTTATTTTCATCAAAGAACCTGTAGTAAACAGTTATTAGCCTAAAAGGGCTGCATATGAAAAAATGGCTGTGTACAGAAAATCAGACTGGCACCCTGCCTTTAAGGCCCCCGAGAATCTGCACACTTTGCCTTTAAGGCCTCCAGGAGAACTCTGTTCCCATCATGCCCCACAGGTGACAGTTAGGTCAGTTCTTTTGTACGGTACAGTAAACTTTAGCAGGAATCTGCACTTAAACATATTGAAACTTTAAACCTTAATGCTACTGCTCGCCCGGGGAGGCGGGAGGGTGGTTATGACTTTAATGAGTATACCCCTGGAAGAGAACTAGGATTACAGGTAAGTAACTAATCCTTCTCTTCCAGGGGATACTCATTAATAGTCATAAGCACTGAATAGAGTAGCAAGCTCATACCCACAGAAGCGGGCGAACAGATAAAAGCATAGTCATACTTTAAAATCACAGTGTTTAACTAGTATTAGCAAACAAATTTCTGAGTGATGCTTGTCCCACTTGTGCATCAGTCTGAGCATCAGAATCCAAACAGTAATGGCGTGTAAACGTATGCACTGAACGCCAAGTAGCTGCTTTACATATCTCTGACATAGCCACATTCCTAAGGAGAGCTGTGGTAGAAGCTTTTCCCCTCGTAGAATGAGCCCTAGGTCTACCTGATAAAGACTTGTGGGCTAGCTGATAAGCCAGTAAGATACAAGACACTATCCACCTAGAAATGGATCTCTTGGATGCTGCCAAACCAGTATTTGTAGGACCATAGTTCACAAACAGACGGTCCGTCTGTCTCAAGGACTTTGTTTTATCTAAGTAAAATTTCAAAACCCTTTTTAGATCTAATGAATGTAAAGTCCGTTCTGCCGGACTTGAAGGGTTCGGAAAGAAAGTAGGCAATGTTATGGATTGGTTAATATGAAAATCCGACACCACCTTAGGTAGGAAAGCAGGATGAGTCCTGAGCACCACTCTGTTTCCATGAAAAACTGTGTACGGTTCATTGCAACACAAAGCCTGGATTTCGCTCACCCTACGAGCAGAAGTGATGGCCACCAGGAACGCTACTTTCCAAGACAGGTGTTGCAAAGACGCTTTATGTATCGGCTCAAATGGGGGACCCATTAATTTAGTCAATACCACATTAAGCTCCCAAGGTGGAGACGGAGACCTGACTGGAGGATAAACCTTTCTTAACCCCTCCAGAAAATCCTTCACCACAGGCATTTGAAAGAAAGATATCTGTGTTGGCGATTTTCTATAAGCAGTTATTGCAGCAAGATGGACTTTGATGGAATTAAACTGCAAACCAGATTCAGCAAGGTAAAGAAGATAAGGCAAGACCACCTTTTCTTGACCATGAATAGGGTCCAGACCCTTACTCTGACACCAAAGGTAAAAGCGTTTCCACTTAAATCCGTAGGATTGTCTCGTAGAAGGCCGCTTTGCTTCCTTAACCACTTCCATGCTAATGACAAGGTCAACTCGTCATGGGTTTTACCTGCCCTGTGCTTATGACGAGTTGACCTTGTCATGAACAATGGGGAATCTGAGATTGTAGCACCCAGCGGGAAAACCCCTTAGCAGCCAAGGTGTTAAGGATGTTCATACACTCCGGATTCAGCTGTAAGTGCCCGTACTGGATGACTTCAGGAGCCATGCTGCCAAGCGCAGGGAGGGCAGATTGGGATGAAACACTTGCCCCTTCTGCTTGGACAGAAGATCCGGGCGACACGGCAATCTCCTGTGCGGTGTTATTGACAACTGGAGGAGATCTGGGAACCACCACTGGCGTGTCCACTCTGGGCAAATCAGTATCATTCTGGAGTGAGTCTTGTACAGCCGATTGATCACTGCTGGTATCAACGGTGTCGGTGGAAAGGCGTACAGCAAATTTTGACACCAATCTATCAAAAGGGCATTCCCTTGAGACCCTTTCTGGTAGAACCTGGACGCGAAGACGGGGCATTTTGCGTTTGCCACGTCTGCGAACAGATCTATGTCTGGTGTTCCCCAATCCTGGAAAATGCTGTGCGCGACGTCTTCGTTGAGAACCCAGTCGTGCGCTTCGACGAAGTCTCTGCTGAGGTCGTCCGCCTGTGTGTTGAGACTCCCCGGCAGGTGAATTGCTGTTATGGACAGGTCTCGCGCAAGTAACCAATGCCAGATGGTCTGGGCTTCTATGGAAAGAGTCCTGGATCTGGTACCCCCCTGCTTGTTTAAGTAATACATTGTAGTTGTATTGTCTGTTTGCACCAGGAGGGACCGAGTCTGTAGCGATGGCGCCAGGGACTTGAGAGCAAGATGGACCGCTCTGAGTTCGAGAAGATTGATGTGATATCCTTTCTCGAAGTCTGACCATTGCCCTTGTACCTGCAGAGGGCCCATATGCGCCCCCCAGCCTTGGAGAGAAGCATCTGTTATCAGAGTCTGCGTTGGTGGGTCCTGATGAAAAGGGACTCCCTTCATCACGTGCACCTTCTTCATCCACCACCGGATGGAATCTTTTGCAGACTGTTGGAGATAAATCCGGTCCTCCCAGCATCCCGTCCTCTGTTTCCACTGATCTTCCAGACACTGTTGTAGAGGACACATCTGCAAACGTGCGTTTGGCACGATGAAAATGCACAACGCCATTGAGCCCAGGAGAGAGGACACTTGCCGAACTGTCGGACGTGCAGTTTGAAGGAGAAGTAGACACTTCGCTCTGATGGATGACCACCTCTCCTCCGAAGGACACACGTTTTCTACTTCTGTATCCAGCCGAGCACCCAGTTAGTGGATTTTCTGGGTGGGGTTCATTATCGATTTCTTGTAGTTGACTTGCAGACCCAACTTGTACATAAACTGAAGACAAATCGACAGATGTTCCTCTAGAAGCGATGGGGATGAACTCTTCAGAAGCCAGTCGTCTAAGTACGGATATATGAAAATCCGACTCTTTCGAAGACAAGCCGCCACTACAGCCATACATTTTGAAAATGTCCTGGGAGCTGATCTCAGGCCAAAAGGAAGCACTGCGTACTGATAATGACGAGCCGCCACTTGAAACCTGAGAAATTTGCGATGTTTTCTGGATACCGGAATATGAAAATAAGCGTCCTTTAGATCGATGGAGCACATCCAATCCCCTTGGTGTAATTGAGGGAAGATCTGGTGAAGAGCCAGCATTCGAAATCTCTCCTTCCGAATGAATTTGTTCAGTCGCCTCAAATCCAGAATGGGTCTGAACTCTGTGACTGGACCTTTTTTCTGCACAAGAAAGAATCGAGAGTACAGGCCTTGACCTCTCTGCTGGAAAGGAACTGGTTCTATGGCCTTCTTCTTCAGGAGGACGTTCGCCTCCTGTTGCAAGCGCTTTATATTCCACTGTACCATCTTTAGAGGGCACATGACAGGGGGTGCCTTCTTGAATCTCAAAAGGTACCCGTTCTGAATGACATCCAGCACCCATCTGTCTTTCGTGATCTGTTTCCACTCGTCCAGATAACGCACAATATTTCCTCCAAACGGAGTGGGACACGGTTGTAGAGGAAGCATCCATTCATTGTTTCTGAGGCTGCTTGGCAGCTGATGACTGCTGCCTATTTCCATTGCCTCTGCCCCGTCCAGGCCGCCGCTGCTGGAATTGCGATCTTTGTTTGATCTGGCCTTGATTTTGCGAAGACCAATTCGTTTGTTGACTCCTTTGCTGAAAAGATCTCTTGTCATAGGGACGAAAAGTACCCCAACGTTTAAATTCTTTTTTCTTCTCAAGGCCTACGGCCTTAAGAGTGTCCAACTCCACCTTCATCTTAGACATCTCGTCGTCTGCATGAGATCCAAACAGAGTTGATCCATTAAAAGGTAAATTGACCATTTTCCTCTGTGCCTCCGGCTTTAGCCCCGTAAGGCGAAGCCAGGCTGTACGTCTTGCGCAAACACCATGTGCATAGCCATGAGCCGACAAGTCCGCTAATGCTCTGGTTAGCCACCAAACCTCCTTCCTCCACTATTTCCAGGAAGTCTTACTGATCCTCTTTAGGGAGTTTATCTGCAAAACGAGCCACTGAGTCCCAGAGCAGACGGTCATAGCGGCCCAATAGAGCAGCCGCACTGGCCACTCGCATGACCGATCCTGAGGTATTGCACATCCTTCGCCCCAAGGAATCCATACTCTTACTGTCCTTTTCAGGTGGAGCAGAAGAGGTAGATGCTGCCGAATGCGCCTTTCTGACTGCTGCTACAATCAGGGAGTCTGGTGGTGGGTCAGACCGCAAAAACATTGGGTCTTCCTCTGGAGCCTTGTATTTCTTCGCAATCCTAGAAGGACCTGAACCCACCGTGGCCGGAGTTAGGAATGTCCTCATTGCTGGTTCAATCAATCCGGGCACTAAGGGTAGGAGAGGCCTGCCAGTCGTCTTGTGATGCAAGGTTTCGAAGATGACTGACGTTGCTACCTGGGGAACTGCCATTTTGATGCTGAATTTACTCGCTCCACGACATAATACATCATTAAATGTGCTTAAATCGTCTACTGGAGACACTCTGGAAGGAGGAGTAGACGATATAGTCGGAGAATAGTCTCTATATGAAGATCTTGAAGAGGACGAAGACGATGTAGAAGATGGAGTAGGAGTTCTACGTCTTCTTTGAGGAGTTGCCGATCGCTGCCTCCTACGCTCCCCTGAACGAGATTTCTCTCTCACTAAGGATCTTGAGCGTGATCTTCTATGCAGTTCCGTCCGAGGGACCGGAGCTCTCTCCCCCATTATCGGATGCATCTTCCAATGCCTTAAACTTTCCAACCACCTCAGTGACAAGTTAATAGGCCGCTCTGTATGCTCAGGTGAAGCTTCAGGTGATACCTGCACAATATTCAGCTCTGCGGAAGACTTAGAAGCTCTCGACGCTGCACTGTGTTCAGAGACCAATGAACCAGACGGGGTCCGCTGTCTGGGCACCAACTGTCTGTCATCTGACACCTGCCCTGAGGTTGAGCCCGAATGAGCCACCACAGAAGAGTCCTGGTGCACTATCCCTTGCCCCACTGCAAATCTGTTGTCTTGCTGATCATGCGGGGAACCTTCCACTCTAGGTTCGGGACTTATTTCTGACCTCGACAAAGACCTAATTGAGGTCCGGGAGGCTGGTCTTGATAGTCTCGACTCCGACCTATGATCAGGTGGGGGAGACCTAGACACTCCATGCTTCGAGCCCGAAGCATGCTTCGACGTCGACTTACGTCACGATGGAGACCTTGACCTTCTCTTTTTAGGTCTCGACGTCGAATCCTTCCACGTCATCCTTTCTCTCGACGTCAATCTTTTCCTCGACGACGTATGTCTCCCTCTCGACGTCGACCGATGACTCTTCCTCGACGTCGACCCTTTATCCTTCGACGTCGACCCTTTATCCTTCGACGTCGAACCTTTTTCCTTCGACGTCGACACACGATCCTTCGATGTCGGGCATCTCTCGTCCTCCGACGTCGACCTCATACGATCCTTCGACGTCGAGCGTTGCACTCCCGACGTCGTCCTCACTGCAATCGACACCAATTGCCTCGACGTCGACAAGGATTTCGACGGCGACTGCCTCACCGGCGATTTCCTCGACGTCGATGGAGCTCTCTTCGACGTCGACGGCGATCTGGTTCTCGACGTCGAGCGCACCTTTTTTGACGGTGACGCTCCCTGGAGTCGATGCTTCTTAGTTCTACCTTCTGGAGACGCTGATCTTCGACGTTTGGGCTGAGAAGATGGCTTGGCAGATGATAATAGGCCTTTAGAACTCTTCTCACCACGGTTTTCTCTCTCCAGAAGGCCCAGCAACCTCATTTTCTCTCTTTCTTTTAAAGTTCTATTTGAAAGGTTGAGGCAGTGATAACATTCTTCCACCTTATGAGAAGCTGGAAGACACACCACACAAACAGAGTGTGGGTCAGTTTTCGACATCTTCTTCCCACAGGAAGGACATTTGTAAAATAAAGGTGGCATTCTGACTAAAAAACACCAACAGCTTAGTCAGAAAAGGGTAACAACCCACCACCAAAGTTATATTTTGTCAAGAAAAGGCAAGAAAAACCAATTTCTGACAGAAAATACTTCAAAAGAGCAGAGCTCAAGTTCCAGGTTCCTCACAGAACAAGCCGGAAAAAAGAACTGACCTAACTGTCACCTGTGGGGCATGATGGGAACAGAGTTCTCCTGGAGGCCTTAAAGGCAAAGTGTGGCGATTCTCTGGGGCCTTAAAGGCAGGGTGCCAGTCTGATTTTCTGTACACAGACATTTTTTCATATGCAGCCCTTTTAGGCTAATAACTGTTTACTACAGGTTCTTTGATGAAAATAAAAGGTTTTTCATGGCTATGAAATGCATTTTAGGCTCATGCCTGTTTATTGCATTTATATACAGCATATTTTCATGCTTCAGAACGTGTAAGGTTTGGTTTGATTAGCCTATGTGTTAAGGTTAGGCTGCATATTATGGTTATTATACATGTATATGTGTATAATTACTTAGTACTTTGTACTTTTGGTTATATTTACACATATATATGTATATTGTTTATGTGTTCCGGGTCCCCGCTCATGGGCGGAGATAATTCAGTGCTTATGACTATTAATGAGTATCCCCTGGAAGAGAACAATATAGTTATACAGGCAAGGCGGAAGGACTACCCTGTCCGTAACTTGTGATTAAAAGCACCACTATTGCATATTACATCGCTAAAAAGCGAACAGTAATGCCCCTTCGATGTTCCTAGGGCATAAATATCTTACCGAGTATATAGTTTCTTAAGGCTCGAATTGGCGTCAGGCGGGTGGAGTTCCAAAGAACACAACCTGTGTTCGAAAAGAAACAGATCCGTTGTACATGCTGTTTTTAAAGTTTTAAACTCTGCGTACATCATCAATATTTAACTACAACAGGGGTAGGAATTCATAGCTTTCTAATTGCCAAAGCGTCTCCCCATAGACCCTTTGAATCAAGGGTTAACCTATCAACAAAATCTAACAGGGTACAGAAATATCCCCATGCGTACAAAAGCAACGGACCCTCAGGAAAGGCACCCGCTTACTGTTCTGATGGAGACCTCCAGCACCAGTAGTGCCCGCTGTCCGATGCGCCATGAAGATTACGGCGTGTGGAGAATTCCGCCATTTAAAGCGGACCATGACGGAGACCCGGAAGGCAGCGCGTCACGTGTGAGCCCACGTAGAGGCATCATTACGTGCGTAGTGCTGACAGGAAAAATAGTTCGACCCTTCCTACGGGTCCCGATGTTGTAATTCGGAGTGAAGCCCGTCATCATTCCTAGTCTGAAGATGTACGGAAAGGACATTTAACTTTATGATGAAGAGGGGGGAAAAAAAGCAAAAGGGAAGCGTTCCTCGAAATATCGGTGTGATACATAATTCAATATGCACAAATTTCAATCCTCATACCTATTGTGCATTAATGGGAGACTCCTCATTAATAAAAAGGTGATAAAATTAGGGGGCCCACAAATACTGATGGTCTCTATAAAGCATAGTACCCCTTAACCCAACCTCAACCCATAAAATTAACGCAGATGTTATACATCGGACCTTATGTATTTATTGAAAGGCAGATGAGTGTAAAGTTTGAAACCAAGTGATGTGTTACACGTAAAAAGAAACATGAAACCATGTATTCACGTCATATCCAATGTCTAAGATACCAGGGAAAAACCCACCATAGCAGTCTACATTAAGGACAATTCAGATTGGCAATCGTAAAGGATTATAACATATACTTGTATATTGATAATATGCACCTGTTTGTCAACCTAATTCATCATAGTGTGTCCTCTGATTGTATAGTGTCCCGAGTCCTCGAGATTCATCTACTCAATGCATGCCACGGTATGTCGTCATTAAGACCACGAAGATCACTGTGAAGGCGGAAAACCCATTTCTGTTCTCTGACAAATAGGGCTCTGTTATCATCCTGTCCATGAGAATCTATACTGGGTTTCTCTATAACCGTCCATCTAAGGTCCTCCACAGTATGGCCCGCTTCTGCAAAATGTGTTGTCAGCTTCGTATTAGATCTGCCACATCTAATAGTGCTGCGATGTTCAGTGATGCGGGTACGAATCTTCCTGCATGTCATGCCCACGTATTGTTTACCACAAGAGCATGTAATCAGGTATACTACCCCTTGTGAATTACAATTTGTGTGTGATCTCTGTTCCCAGGGAGTTGGTAAACCTAGGTCAACCTGTTTGGTGTTGGTCGTAAGGTGGCATACACTACATGAACCGCAGCAAAAGTGGCCCTTCACTGGGGGCAAACCTGTGATGGTACCACCCGTACCTTGTTTGTTCAATATTCTTGGCCTGGTGTGAATTAATAGATCTTTGAGATTCTGGCTGCGTTTAAATGAGAAGAGTGGTTTATCCATTTGTAGGTTACCAGAGTTCATGATTTTCCAGTTTTTTTAGTATTGTTCGCCTGATTTGTTGTGATGCAGTGTTGAATGTTGATACAAATACCGTTTTTTTTTACTGTTGGTCTGTTGGTCTTTGATAATAGGGCTTCCCGATCAACATTGCATGCTCTCTTGTTAGCTCATTTAACTATTTTTCTTGGATAACCCCTATCATGCAATTTGGCAGATAAGATACTGGCTTCTGCGGTAAAGTCATTCATCTCGGAACAATTTTGACGAATGCGAAAAAACTGTCCCACCGGTAGATTTTCTTGCAGTGAGCGTGGGTGGAAACTGCTGAAAGCTAGTAATGCATTTTTATCAGTGGCCTTGTGATGCACCCTAGTCTGTAAAACGCCTTTCCCAGGTTCAAAGACCAAGTCCAGGAAAGGCAAACTCGTTTTGGTAACCGTGGAAGTAAAATGTAAAAGGGGGTTCCTCTGATTCAACCATTCCAAAAAGAGAACCACAGAGTTTTCATCCCCCCTCCAGATGACCAAAACATTGTCTAAATACCGACACCACAACCTCATGTTAGACCTCCATGGACACGTTTTGTGATAGATGATAGCGTGTTCAAAAGCACCAACGTATAATCCCGCCAGACTTGGTGCGAAAACACTGCCCTTTTAGGTCCCGTGGGTCTGTAGATACAAGTTGTTTTCAAATTCGAATTTTTTTTGAGTTAATGCTATCTCTGTCAGGTGCAGAATGAAGGCTCTAGGGGTTTGGTAAGGTTAATCTTCATGAAAGAGAATATCTTCCAACACTCGTAGGCTTTCCCTCTGCGGAATGTTTATGTATAATGCCTCTATGTCGAGCCCGATAAGATATTCAGAGTCTGGGTCGAAAGGCATATCTTTGAGATTGTTCAAAATGTCTAGGGTGTTCCTTAAATAGGCTGGAAGTTTCTGGACCAGTGGTTTTAAATAGAAATCACAGAATTGTGACAGCGGTTCCAGCAACGACCCCATCCCGGAGACAATGGGTCTCCCGGGAAGGGGTCGCGCTGGTTTGTGTATTTTTGGGAGGACATATAGATATGGTGTTTTAGGATGCTTATTCACTAGAAAAGCCGCCTCCTGTTCAGAAATCTAATCATTGGACCTGCCCTCCTCGACAGCCGTCACAATTTCCAAAGTGATTTCCTCAGTAGGATCCACAGATAGTTTTTGATAATTCCTCTTATCGACTAATAGCCGGAAACATTCATCTTTGTATGTATCAATGTCCAGCAGTACCGTTGCTCCGCCTTTATCGGCTGGTTTTAGAATAATCTCCCTACAGTTCGTAAGTTCCTTTAAGGCCTCTTTCTCAAAGGTAGAAAGATTGGAGAACTAATGTGATTGTGATGCATTCAATTTCTCTAGATCACACACCACAGCCTGTTCAAAAGTGGCCACCTCCGGAGGTAAGAAAGCCAATTGAGGGGTGAACGTAGATTTAGGGTGAAAGGGGGTGTCGCCCTTGGAGGGGTCATCTGAGTCTCTGTATTCAAAAAAGACCTGTAGACGCAGGTTGCAAAAGAAACCAGGCAAGTCCTGACGCAACCTGAAGGGGTCTAGTTGATTAGTGGGAACAAATCCCAAACCTTTATTCAAAAGCTGTTCCTGAATAGGAGTGAGGACATAAGAGGATAGGTTAACCACTAGGGATTTTGGCGGCTGGTCCCAGGTACATTGCCCGAAGCCATGCTCCTGGTTACTCCTTGTGTAATCTCCTGGTTTTGTTCCTTCCAGGTCACCCGTTGTTGACCCCTTTGTTTGCCCCCTGCCTTTGTTCCGACCTCTTCCTAAAAAAGGCCCCTGAAAGTTTTGAAACTGTGTTGGAGGAAAATGGGGGGCTTGGAAGCGTGGGTCCTCAAACAACGGATTTTGGAAGGATGGAGGAGGTGGGTATCCCATCAAAGGCCAGTTGTAACCCTAGTTCTGGTATTGGTGAGCTGGCTGATGAAACAAAGGCGGTCTAAATCCCCGCCAATTACCATGACCTCACCCTCTTCTCCTTTGAGGATATTCATTTTCGCTCCCATCACTGGAGCTGCTAGTGGTATACTGTTGTGGTCTCCCTTGTTGGTTACCCTTGATGTTTTCTTACATTTTCTAACGGGCATACTCTTCCCTTGTGTATGGATACACCTTATCCCTGGAGAAGTTCTTAAGATCCTTCTGCAATTTATTTATTTTTTAATGCATCAGGTAGTCCCTATACTCAGTGAGTTCTGCATTAACCTGATCTAATTTATGGTCAAATGCATTCAACAAGACTTCTGTTCTCAAACCTGACTCCGATGTTTGAATTTGGATAAGGAGGGCGTCTGATAGTCTTTTCGCTGTGCTAATAATCAGGACTAGCCAGTCCCGGGTGCACTTCCAAGCCACCAAGGCCCAATCTCTTCTAAAGGCTTCATCCTCTAAAAAGATCAAGGGTTCATTGGTGACCAGTAGTCCATGAGGTGCAGCATTTACCCTTAAGTATTCAGTAAGGATAGCCCCATGAACTATGGTTTTAACCTGTGTTTTCTTTAGTTCAAGGAGAGTATCCCAAACCTCCCCTTGTGCCAGAACTTCAGTAACAGCAGTATCCCCCAGTAGGGACGGCCCAGACAGAATGTCAGATACGATATCCTCCCCAAAGGAGAGACCAGGAATCAAGGCCATTGTCCCCCAAAGGTCATGCACGGGGGAGAATAAAGAAAATAATGTGCTAATGTAAAATTATGTATGTCACGGCAGAGTGATATGCAATGAAAGAAGTGAACTATAAAAATATGACACGTGTCTAGAACAACAAAATTGTTGTATAAATGTTTTATCCCCTACGGCTAAGCTGCCGTTCAAAACATAATTTATCACAAAGGAGGGGAGAGGGTCAACAAATGAACTACACCACCCCGAACCCCCTAATTAACAATGTAAACACATAGAGGGGTGGGGAAAAAGAAACTTAAAACAGACAAAGACACAGGGCTGTAAAGAATAAAAATTATTTGGAAAAAACTGCCCTCACTCACAATGTGTGTGACATGCTTCATCATCGGGTCTGCTTACAAAATGCCCCAGCGTAGCCACGCAGGGGCGGAGCATAGGGAAGGGGGAACACAGAACTCAAAACAGACAGAGATCGACACAAAAGTGACAAACAGTGATCACAACAATAAGTGTTGTCCCTAAGGACTGGGTGAGTGACAGATAGAAAAAGTGCAGTTAGGTAGTGCTCATTAAAACTGGCTCATGGATACCTGTTAACACTTTATTCATAGGTTCCATGGTCAGGATTAAAAGGTGTGAAGGATGACTAAGTGTTTAGGCAGGAGATCAAGATTCAAAAACCCTCCTCCTTGTACTGCGATGGTCAACATGTTTCGACCGTATTAAAGTGCCCTCACTTACATGGGTCACGTCGGTCTTCTTCAGGACAGTCTATCTGTCCCAGTCCCTATTTGCCTCTTACCTCAATCTGATAATTGTCAGAGGAAAACCATGTGGAGGGTACTTCCACAACTGTGGATTGTTATTACTAAAAGAGACAAGAAAAATAATAACACTTCAACCAAATATACAATGTAATGCCATGTAATATCATGGTGTGGGAGCTTTATCTCACATTAAGCTTACATACACATAAATGGTTCCTCAAGACCATGATTACCAATAGTGCCCATGGGAATGAATGATGTTCCGGTGGCCATGTAGGAACCTTAATGATTTAGATTTCAATAGCCTTCCGTCAGCTACTGGCTGTATTAATTAAAAACCCAGACATGTGTCAAAGAACAATATAGTTATACAGGCAAGGCGGAAGGACTACCCTGTCCGTAACTTGTGATTAAAAGCACCACTATTGCATATTACATCGCTAAAAAGCGAACAGTAATGCCCCTTCGATGTTCCTAGGGCATAAATATCCTACCGAGTCTATAGTTTCTTAAGGCTCGAATTGGCGTCAGGCGGGTGGAGTTCCAAAGAACACAACCTGTGTTCGAAAAGAAACAGATCCGTTGTACATGGTGTTTTTAAAGTTTTAAACTCTGCGTACATCATCAATATTTAACTACAACAGGGGTAGGAATTCATAGCTTTCTAATTGCCAAAGCGTCTCCCCATAGACCCTTTGAATCAAGGGTTAACCTATCAACAAAATCTAACAGGGTACAGAAATATCCCCGTGCGTACAAACGCAACGGACCCACAGGGAAGGCACCCGCTTACTGTTCTGATGGAGACCTCCAGCACCAGGAGTGCCCGCCGTCCGATGCGCCGTGAAGATTACGGTGTGTGGAGAATTCCGCCATTTAAAGCGGACCATGACGGAGACCCGGAAGGCAGCGCGTCACGTGTGAGCCCAGGTAGAGGCATCATTATGTGCGTAGGGCTGACGGGAAAAGTAGTTTGGCCCTTCCTACGGGTCCCGATGTTGTAATTCGGAGTGAAACCCATCATCATTGCTAGTCTGAAGATGTCCGGAAAGCACATTTAACTTTATGATGAAGAGGGGGGAAAAAAAGCAAAGGGAAGCGATCCTCAAAATATCGGTGTGATACATAATTCAATATGCACACATTTCAATCCTCATACCTATTGTGCATTAATGGGAGGCTCCTCATTAATAAAAAGGTGATAAAATTAGGGGACCCACAAATACTGATGGTCTCTATAAAGCATAGTACCCCTTAGTGTGTTATGGTACTCATAACCTCAACCCATAAAATTCACGCAGATGTTATACATCGGACCTTATGTATTTATTGAAAGGCAGATGAGTGTAAAGTTTGAAACCAAGTGATGTGTTACACGTAAAAAGAAACATGAAACCATGTATTCACGTCATATCCAATGTCTAAGATACCAGGGGAAAACCCACCATAGCAGTCTACATTAAGGACAGTTCAGATTGGCAAACATAAAGGTTTATAACATATAATTGCATAGTGATAATATGCACCTGTTTGTCAAACTAATTCATCATAGTGTGTCCTCTGATTGTATAGTGTCCCGAGTCTTCGAGATTCATCTACTCAATGCATGCCACGGTATGTCGTCATTAAGACCACGAAGATAACTGTGAAGGCGGAAAACCCATTTCTGTTCTCTGACAAATAGGGCTCTGTTATCATCCTGTCCACGAGAACCTATACTGGGTTTCTCTATAACCGTTCATCTAAGGTCCTCCACAGTATGTCCCGCTTCTGCAAAATGTGTTGTCAGCTTCGTATTAGATCTGCCACATCTAATAGTGCTGCGATGTTCAGTGATGCGGGTACGAATCTTCCTGCATGTCATGCCCACATATTGTTTACCACAAGGGCATGTAATCAGGTATATTACCCCATGTGAATTACAATTTGTGTGTGATCTCTGTTCCCAGGGAGTTGGTAAACCTAGGTCAATCTGTTTGGTGTTGGTCGTAAGGTGGCATACACTACATGAACCGCAATGACAGTGGCCCGTCACTGCGGGCAAACCTGTGATGGTACCACCCATACCTGTACCACACCACCACACCCACCACCACTACTTCCACCACCACATCCACCACAACCACCACCCCATCCACCACCACCACCACCACTGCATCCACCATCACCACATCCACCGCATCCACCACCACTGCATCCACCGCATCCACCACCACATCCACCATCACCTCCACATCCACCATGACATCCACCATGACATCCACCGCCACATCCACCACCACCACATCCACCACATCCACCACCACCGCATCCACCACCACACCCACCACCACTACATCCACCACCACATCCACCACATCCAACACAACCACCACCCCATCCACCACCACCACCGCATCCACCATCACCACATCCACCGCATCCACCACCACCGCATCCACCACCACATCCACCATCAACACCACATCCACCATCACATCCACCACCACTACCACCACCACATCCACCATCACATCCACCATCACCTCCACATCCACCATGACATCCACCATGACATCCACCGCCACATCCACCACCACCACCACATCCACCACCACCGCATCCACCACCACACCCACCACCACTACATCCACCACCACATCCACTACAGCCACCACCCACCACCCCATCCACCACTACCACCACCACCGCATCCACCACCACCACAGCATCCACCACATCCACCACCACCACATCCACCACATCCACCACCACATCCACCATTTATTTGAAAGTTTGTACCGCGCTGGCTTCACTCCCAGAGGAGTATCTCCGCGCCTTTGGCTTCTACAAAGAATTAAGAAGAAGGGCTATTGCAGATGTTCTAATCTACTGTTTAAACAGGAAGGTCTTCAACATTTTCCTGAAGGGAACCATCACCACCACATCCACCATCACATCCACCATCACATCCACCACCACATCCACCACCACATCCACCATCACATCCACATCCACCGCCACATCCACCGCCACATCCACCGCCACATCCACCACCACATCCACCACATCAACATCCACCACATCCACATCCACCACATCCACCACCGCCACATCCACCACCACCACCACATCCACCACCACTTCACCAACGCATCCACCACCACCACATCCACCGCATCCACCACCACCACATCCACCACCACCACCACATCCACCGCATCCACCACCACCACCACATCCACCACTACATCCACCACCACATCCACCACTTCCACCGCATCCACCACCACCACATCCACCACCACATCCACCATCACCACCACATCCACCATCACATCCACCACCACCACATCCACCATCACATCCACCATCACCTCCACATCCACCATGACATTCACCGCCACATCCACCACCACATCCACCACATCCACCACCACATCCACCACCACCGCATCCACCACCACCGCATGTACCACCACCACCACACCCACCACCACTACATCCACCACCACATCCACTACAACCACCACCCCATCCACCACTACCACTACCACCTCCACCACCGCATCCACCACCACATCCACCACCACATCCACCACCACATCCACCATCACATCAACCATCACATCCACCACCACATCCACCACCACATCCACCACCACATCCACCATCACCTCCACCACCACCACATCCACCACCACCGCCACATCCACCACCACCACCACATCCACCACCACCGCATCCACCACCACCGCATCCACCACCACCGCATCCACCACCACCACCGCATCCACCACCACCACCACATCCACCACCACATCCACAACCACCACATCCACCACATCACCACCACATCCACCATCACCACCACATCCACCATCACATCCAGCACCACCACCACCACCACATCCACCATCATCTCCACCATCACCTCCACATCCACCATGACATCCACCACAACATCCACCACATCCACCACCACCACATCCACCACATCCAACACCACCATATCCACCACATCCACCTCCACTGCATCCACCACCACCGCATGCACCACCACCACCACACCCACCACCACTACATCCACCACCACATCCACTACAACCACCACCCCATTCACCACTACCACCACCACTGCATCCACCACCTCCACCGCATCCACCACCACATCCACCACCACATCCACCACCACATCCACCATCACATCCACCATCACATCCACCATCACATCCACCATCACATCCACCACCACATCCACCACCACATCCACCACCACATCCACCATCACCTCCACATCCACCATGAAATCCACCGCCACATCCACCACCACCACATCCACCACCGCCACATCCACCACCACCATCACATCCACCACCACCACCACGTCCAACACCACATCCACCACCACTTCCACCTCATCCACCACCACTACATCCACCACCACATCCACTACAACCACCACCCCATCCACCACTACCACTACCACCTCCACCACCGCATCCACCACCACATCCACCAACACATCCACCATCACATCCACCATCACATCCACCACCACATCCACCACCACATCCACCACCACATCCACCATCACCTCCACCACCACCACATCCACCACCACCGCCACATCCACCACCACCACATCCACCACCACTGCATCCACCACCACCACATCCACCACCACCGCATCCACCACCACCGCATCCACCGCCACCGCATCCACCACCACCACCACATCCACCACCACCACCACATCCACCACCACATCCACATCCACAACCACCACATCCACCACCACCACATCCACCACATCACCACCACATCCACCATCACCACCACATCCACCATCACATTCACCACCACCACCACCACCACATCCACCATCATCTCCACAATGACCTCCACATCCACCATGACATCCACCGCCACATGCAATGTTCTTGGATTTTCGTCACAATAAAATACACTGAACATAATCTTCACAAAAGTTATTTACAAACGTTTCAGCTATTGCCATTATAAATTACAAAAACTTTTATTTAAGTATTAATTATTTACAAAATAATTGTTATTTTTAATATCAATACATCTAAGTCACGTAAATACAACACACATTGCATTACAAATGCTATAGGTGTCACATTTGCAAAAGTCAAAACTATTGACATTGTAACTGACAAAGCTATTAATTTTGCTACTTTCAAAACCAACACATAAATAAAAAAAGTGTCATTTACAATACCAATAGCTCAAACTTTCCTAATGCGAGACCTATTGCATTTCCAATGCTTGTTTAGTATTGTTCGCCTGATTTGTTGTGATGCAGTGTTGAATGCTGATACAAATACCATTTTTTTTACTGTTGGTCTGTTGGTCTTTGATAATAGGGCTTCACGATCAACATTGCATGCTCTCTTGTTAGCTCGTTTAACTATTTTTCTTGGATAACCCCTCTTTTGCAATTTGGCACTACCTAACTGCACTTTTTCTATCTGTCACTCACCCAGTCCTTAGGGACAACACTTATTGTTGTGATCACTCTTTGTCACTTTTGTGTTGATCTCTGTCTGTTTTGAGTTCTGTGTTCCCCCCCCCCTCCCTATGCTCCGCCCCCTGCGTGGCTACGCGGGGCATATTGTAAGCAGACCCGATGATGAAGCATGTCCCACACATTGTGTGTGAGTGAGGGCAGTTTTTTCCAAATAATTTTGATTCCTTACAGCTCTGTGTCTTTGTCTGTTTTGAGTTTCTTTCTCCCCACCCCTATACGATGATAGGACTCAACTACCCAGTGAGTAGATAAATTAAAATGATAAGCTGCTGCTATGATCCTCTATTTAAATTCAGGAAAAAATAATAAATTCCACACATTCAATAAAATCTAAAAATGTACCAGACTTGGAAGTTAAGTAGAGAATAATGAAACTGAGACAATTCTTTTTAACAACTCCAATGGTAAGTTACCTGTCAATTTAAGTAGCAGGTATAATGTAAATATTTGCTAGGTATCTTAGAATTTACATTACAGATAACTATGAAGATTTGTTCAAGCTAAAATATCTTTGATTGCTCAACAAATTTAAAAATCTCATGCAGAGATGATAATTTCCATTGTGGATTGTGTGGCATTAAGTAAGATGTCTATTCTCCATATTTCGTCTGTTTTTAACAGAAAAAATGTTCATGCAAATAGATCACATGTTGTCAGACTTTATTTAAAGGGTATATGGTTTGTGGTGCCAGCAATGGAATTTATTTATCAAAATGATTATCAGATTTAGATTTGTATTTTAATACTTACACAATCTAATCAATTAAATCAATACCTGCTGCAGTTTAATTCAAGTTGTAATGTTCTGACAATCAATACAATAAAGAGACTATTCAAGTGATATAGTCAAAAATAGAGATGAAAAACAACACGGAATAATCTTTTTTTTGAAAAAATATTTCTTATTTATATCGTTATTAAATTCATTGGGTACATATCAACACTTCACGTTGATTGCAATTCTATACAAATGAACAAGGAGTTTAACAATTCTTCCTATATTTCATCTGAAAAAAGTCCAATCCAAAATAAAATACCAGGTGACATCTATCTTTCTTAAATAAAACAGTCACCTACACAAGTATTCACAAACGAAGAAATGGACTATGTAGTCGACGTTTTGGTCTTCGATTGTGTTAATCCATCAGACCTTCTTCAGGACAACACAGTGTGCATTTAGCAGTGATCCCTAAAACAACATAATGCAACACATTACAATTATGTCAGGTGAGTTTTCAAATATTTATAAATTTACAGATTATCTGCGTATTGAAGAACAACCTTCCATCTCAAAGGTGTACTGTTCTCACATTAATTTTATCAAAATCAAACTCATCCAATAAAGGCTGTTACGCTGTATTTCTCACAAGTTAAATCTCTAGACAGTTGTAATTGTTCACACATAAAACGTTTTTTTATTAATTCATAACGGCTTACTTTGCAATGTGTTCCAGTCGTGACCATAGATATCTTGGAAACGGTCAAATGACTTTCATTAGTAGTCCTGGTCTTTATCTAAAACAGGAATCAGTATGTCAGATAACTAGAGTTTGCTCTTAAGTTTTCGAGGGGGCTTATACTTCTACTTTGTTAGAAGATTTTACCTGATTTTGATTATTCACAGGACTAAATTTAAACGTTTTTTTCTTGTTTGGTGATCAGTTGTCCTCTTTTCCTTAGAGCACCTAATGCTTCCAATCTAAACACAAATTACATATAACATTCTAGGTGTTATAAGAGCATGTTCAATTATATCATGAACACTTTTGTACTTGCAAAATTTAGTTTAACACAGGAGTTATAATATAGGGCCATTGTTTTAATTCATGGTCCTATTTAGCGTTTGGTGTTTAATTAAGTGCGATTGCATTCAGAAATTCTATGCAATAGCATGTGTATTTCATTAGTAAATATCTTAAACAATGATTAATGCTGAATCCAAGCCGATGTGGTACTTTAAGTGCCACATCATCCTCAAGCTCTCAGGGATGGTCTGCCTTTTGGGAAGTTTCTCCGTTTACAGAGAAACTGTACCAGAAGACTGGACTACTTCCATGAGACGGGGATACTAAAAGTAAAACTGCATGAAAGAGGCTACCCAAATAAACTTCTAAAAAAATTGTTAAAGCGGGCATTGTATAACAACCGAGATGCACTCCTGGAGGTTAAACAGTAAACAAACCAATCACGGTTAGTATGTGTAACAACATCTGGCACTGCCACTAATCAAATCAAGAAAACAATAAACAAACACTGGTCCTTACTATCAGCACTACCAGAGTTGGTTGAAAAACCTATGTTCACTTTTAAACGAGGCTCAAATTTAAAAGACCGGCAAGTACGTGCTTATGGCATGCAGGAAAGAAATGTAGTCAACAGCATGAGACAACTAACGCCTGTAACAGGTTACTATAGATGTAACCGATGCACTGCTTGTGCCTCAACAGTCAACAAGAAATCCTTTGAACTGAATGGCATGACTAATGCAATCAAACAATTTTCCAACTGCAATACCACTAATGTGGTGTATTGCATAGTCTGTCCATGTGGTTTACCATATAAAGGGAAAACCAATCAGATGGTAAAAAAGCGGATTTTACAACACCAGTCAAGGATTCGTTGTAAAGCTGAAAATGTCCTACTTGTCGATCACTTTAGCCAGGCGAAACACACAGAGAAGGAGATGACCTGGTGGGTGATTGAGGTGGTTAAGCCAACTATCAAACAAAACAATGCAGATAAAATTCATACATTAAAAGAGAACCACTGGATGGGCAGGACTGATAGCATTAAACATGGCCTCAATTCAGCCACAGAATGGCACACGCTAGCATGTATTGCTTAGAGAACGAGGTAATCATGACTGTATAAATGAAATATCAGATGCAATGTACAATGTGTAGCTATCAAAATGTACAAAAAAGAGGTATAGTAAAGAAACAGTAATAATGAAAATGTATTTCTTATTGTTAAGTTGATGACGAATACTTATATATCTAATTCAAAAGGAGTGTAAGAGAATGAGAATATGTAATTCACAGTTGTAAAAACTTATGAATATCAATGCCAGCACTGTGGAAAACAAGTGGTCACTTAATTTATCTACATGAATACCATATTGTCTACTTTCTCATAACTCAGATTGTGAGCGCTAAATATCAACAAAAGCGACAAGATGTTTTTAAACTATGCTGAGGTTAACGTGAGGAATGAGTAAAAATGTCTAACTTCTAGACTTATGTTAGCGTTGGTCACATTTGCAGATGGAAGTTCACCATGAGAGAAGGAAAATTGCCCAACTGTAAAAGGCAAGCGAGCTGTATCAATAGCGAGCTCATTGCGATTTCGCCAGACACAGTCACACTTGCCATCTAATATTGGTATCAATATCAGAAAGGTAAAGTAGATGTGCCTGATACACTCTTTATAATTCTTGAATTAGATACTTTAATAAGGCCGAATAGCGAGCAAACTTTGATTTCCTAGGCTTATTACATCAAAATAGATGTCCTGTCTCCTTTTAATATCGCAAAATGTAAAACATATGGGCCCGAGACAATCGTGATTACGTTTGAACTAGACATTCCAATATGGCCGAAAGTACCAATATGGGCCTATCACAGCATTTTACTTTAAGAATCAACCTCACGGTTAATAAACGACTACAATGTCAGTTGAGGTAACATTACATAAATAACATGTTATCTGATTTCAACCATTTAAACATTGGATTGAATTGGTATATATGAAGATCGAGACAATCAAAGATGGCCGACAACTATCTAAACAATGCCCAATAAGAATCAGGCTTAACTACCGGGTTTCTTGCTTTAAACACCCGACGCATGTCACGTCGAGGCTAGCACTCACGTGACTCGGAGAGGCTTCTACGTACCACGCCGAAAGACTGTTTTTACAAGTAAGTGAAGTTGAGGTGCCTTGAGACTATTCGTGCAGTTTTGTAAATCTTTGCACGCTTTTTTCCACCTTAAAGATATAAGTTTAACCCGAGTTTAAATATCAACATAATGTATCCCAAAACCGTTCATATAGGGATTGTTGCGCTATGAATAGACCACGATAATTGTTGAGACACTTCTAACAAACGAAGTCAGGATATATGGCATCATAACATATCAAGATGTTAAGGCGCACATTTTTACACCCTTAATCTGAAAATTAAACAGAACGTTAGCCGCATTTTAAGCAACAACGAGTAATAGAGCTCCATTGTACACCGAGTCTGTATTTCTAATTACTCGGTTTATATAGACATGTGGACTTCAAAGTGGTTTAGCGGCACGTTGCTCATAAGCCTTCTAAAGAATGATACTGTTATAATTTTCGATGCATGTGGCTACTCAAGCACTAGATTAGATTAGTTCTTGTAGAAATCATCACAGCATTAGACTACAATGAGTAACAAAGCTTCCCTTTCTTTTGAAAGCTTTTATTTTCCAATTACTCTTTTCATAAAGACATATGGGCATGAAATAAGATATATCGGTATGTTACCCATTATGTTTAAAAGAAAGACGCTGTTACAATTTTTAATCCATGTGGCTCTTAAAGTCCCACATTGGCTTGGATTCAGCAGTAATCATTGTTTAAGATCTTTACTAATGAAATACACATGCTATTGCATAGAATTTCTGAATGGAATCGCACTTAATTAAACACTAAATAGGACCATAAATTAAAAATATTGCCCTATATTATAACTCCTGTGTTAAACTAAATTTTGCAAGTACAAAAGATGTTCATGATATAATTGAACTGCTCCTATAACACCTAGAATGTTATATGTAATTTGTGTGTAGATTGGAAGCATTAGGTGCACTAAGGAAAAGAGGACGACTGATCACCAAACAAGAAAAACTTTTACATTTAGTCCTGTGGACAATCAAAATCAGGTAATATCTTCTAACAAAGTAGAAGTATATGCCCCCTCAAAAACTTAAGAGCAAACTCTAGTTATCTGACATACTGATTCCTGTTTTCAGATAAAGACCAGGACTACTAATGAAAGTCATTTGACAGTTTCCAAAATATCTATGGTCACGACTGGAACACATTGCAAAGTAAGCCATTATGAATTTTTATGTGTGAACAATTACAACTGTATAGAGATTTAACTTGTGAGAAATACAGCCTAGCAGCCTTTATTGGATGAGTTTGATTTTGATAAAATTAATGTGAGAACAGTACATCTTTGAGATGGAAGGTTGTTCTTCAATACACGGATAATCTGCAATTTTATAAATATTTGAAAACTCAACTGACATAATTGTAATGTGTTGCATTATGTTGTTTTAGGGGTCACTGCTAAATGCACACTGTGTTGTCCTGAAGAAGGTCTGATGGATTAACACAATCAAAGACCGAAACATCAACTACATAGTCCATTTCTTTGTTTGTGAATATTTGTATAGGTGACTGTTTTATTTAAGAAAGCTAGATGTCACCGGTTATTTTATCTTGGATTTGACTTTTTTCATTTTTCCCCCTTTTTTTTATTCATCATCATCAAGAATACACAGAAGTACATGTTTCAGAGAGAGAGAAAAGAAAGAAAGAGAAAAATTAAGATAATATAGCCTTTACATCAATATCCTCAAATCCAATAATTTCCAACATAAAAGAAAGAGCGATATCCGCGGTTACAATAGAGAAATGCGGCCTTGAGTGATATAATACAATCAGTAAACATTCCATTTATATTCAGTCTCATTATTTAATGCTTGATTTACATCTCTCCTAAACTCTGCTTCCATTCTGATACCGGAGCCCATATCCTTCTCCCGGCTTCTTTTCTTTTCCTTCCCCTTTTTTCATATAGGGCTTTCTCTAATATATATGTAGCCAATACCCGGGAGATCCATTGTTGCAGTGTTGGCGGATTTGGGTCTTTCCAGAGAGTAGCAATACATAATCTGCTGAGAGTCATTGCTAGATACAAAAATTCATGATGCATCACTTCCAATCCCCCCTTTGTCACCCCTAAGATCATTATTTCATCTGTTAGAGTTATAGGCATCCCCAGAGAGTTAGCAAAGAATTGCTCCAATGACCGTTTATATGTATCTAAAACGGGGCATGAAGCAAACATATGTATGGTATCCGCATGAGGGGATTGACATCTTGGACATACTACCCCACTGGTACCCCCCCACTGAGCTATTTTGTGGGGTGTGTAATACAATTCAAAAAAGGTTTTGAATTGTTGGGTTTGTAAATTTGCTACTCTCAACACCGAGTTTGACAGTATAAGCAATTTCTCCGGTTCGCTCCCTGATAAATTTAGTTTGTTTCTCCATTTTTCAAACATGTTATTACAATCGTCTTCTTTATGTTTGCAGATTTCACCATACAGCTGTGAGATGGAGCATCCAGTTTCATATCTTAAGTATTCCATACATTCTATTCTTTGGAAGTTAATTCCCCCCCTTGCTTCTTTACTAAAACAGACCTAATTTGCAGATATTTAAAGAAGTCTCTACTCCCCAGATTATATAGCCGTTGTATATGTTCGAAAGTCATTAAGCCAGCTGCCCCTATAAGATCCCCTAAAATTTTAACCCCTAATAGATCCCAGCCCTTCATTATTGAATCGTGAAAGATTGCGGGAAATGAGGAGTTTCTATATAGAGGTATATAATAATTCATCCTCCCTATCTTTAATTTCTTCCTAATCCCAGACCACACTGACATGGCCGCCCCTAGGGTCTTAAACCGTACTCTCTTATAATAGCTTCTTTCATCATATGATAAAAGCCACCTGTCAGAGTCATTGACTAATAGTTCATATACATCCGGGACCCCTTCTCTACCTCTCCATCTATCCATAACATTCCCGCCTAACATCCCTCTGATGTATTGCAAGACTGTGGCCCAAAAATAGATTTTAAAGTCGGGTAGTGCTAGCCCTCCACGTTCTCTCGGCAGAGACAGGAATTTTTGGCCTCAACGTGTTTTGCCTTTAGCCCATATAAAGCTGTTTGTGACTCTCTCTAGCTCCCTAAACCAGCAATTATTAAATCTTAAGGGCATAGTCCTAAATAGGTATAAGACTTTTGGCAAGAACAACATTTTTACAATATTGCACCTGCCAATTTTTGTCAGATGTAAGTTATTCAACCTATCAAAATCAGTTTTAGCCTTCTTTATAATTGGATCCAGATTCTTTGCCACCACTTTTGATAAGTCAGATGTTATCTTGATCCCTAAATAAACTGCTGTCTCCGTTATTCTTGGGTCTACCATAGCTATTTTTTTATTTACTACCACTTGGGTTTTATTCCTGTTTAATTTATACCCTGACAGATTCGCATATATTGCTGCTTCTTCTTCTATCTCTCTCAGGGCCAACACTGGATCGCTCGATGTTATGGCTAGATCGTCGGCATACCCCAAAATATTTGTTTCATGGCCGTTTAACGTCACTGGCAAAATATTTCTATTCTGCTCTATCCTTCTGATAAACAAATCTATATATAGAGCGAACAGGAGCGGGGAGCAGGGGCACCCCTGCCTGGTCCCTCGCCCAGTATTTATTATCCCACTCATCTCCCCCATAATTCTCAACCTTATTCTCGGATTATGGTATAATGCCCTCACAGCTCCCACATAGCCTTCCCCTAGATTTAACTTTTTCATAACTGCCCAGAGGAACCCCCAGGAGACCCTATCGAATGCTTTCTCTGCGTCTAGTAATACTAACGCCATAGGGTCTCGTGAGGCAGCAGTTCCATCGAATAATGTAAGTACTCTTCTAATATGTTCTGCTGTGCCTCTGCCGGTGATAAACCCGTGTTGCTGAGGAGAGACAACTTTTCCAATTAAATTTCCGAGCCTATTAGCCAACAGTTTTGAGAAAAAATTTACGTCGCTGTTCATTAGACTAATTGGTCTATAAGACCCGAGACTGGTTGGGGGTTTATCCTTTTTCAAAAACACCACCATAATTGCCTCCCCCCAAGATTCCGGGGGTGTCGCACCGCTTTGTATATTAGCTATAAGATTATACAAATCCTCCTCTATTTCGGGTAAAAACTTTTTGTAAAATTCCAATGGGATAGAGTCAGGACCTACCGCTTTTCCTGCTGGTAAGCTTTGAATCGCTCTCTGCATTTCCCCCCTATCGAATACGATCTCCAAAGCTTCCCTATCCTCCGCTGTTAGTTTCTCTAGTGTTACACTTTCGAGATATCTATATATTTCATCAATATCTATCCCCTGATCAGATTTATATAAATATACTGATTCCTGTTTTTAGATAAAGACCAGGACTACTAATGAAAGTCATTTGACCGTTTCCAAGATATCTATGGTCACGACAAGAACACATTGCAAAGTAAGCCGTAATGAATTAATAAAAAAACTTTTTATGTGTGAACAATTACAACTGTCTAGAGATTTAACTTGTGAGAAATACAGCGTAACAGCCTTTATTGGATGAGTTTGATTTTGATAAAATTAATGTGAGAACAGTACACCTTTGAGATGGAAGGTTGTTCTTCAATACGCGGATAATCTGTAAATTTATAAATATTTGAAAACTCAACTGACATAATTGTAATGTGTTGCATTATGTTGTTTTAGGGATCATTGCTAAATGCACACTGTGTTGTCCTGAAGAAGGTCTGATTGATTAACACAATCGAAGACCAAAACGTCGACTACATAGTCCATTTCTTTGTTTGTGAATATTTGTGTAGGTGACTGTTTTATTTAAGAAAGATAGATGTCACCTGTTATTTTATCTTGGATTGGACTTTTTTCAGATGAAATATAGGAAGAATTGTTAAACTCCTTGTTAATTTGTAAAGCATTGCAATGAATGTGAAGTGTTAATATGTACCCTATGAATTTAATAACGATAGAAATAAGAAATATTTTTTCAAAAAAAAGATTCTTCTGTGTTGTTTTTCATCTCTATTTTTGACTATATCACTCAAATAGTCTCTTTATTGTATTGATTGTCAGAACATTACAACTTGACTTAAACTGCAGCATTTATTGATTCAATGTATTCGATTTTTTAAGTATGAAAAATTATTTAAAGGGGCCACCATCCCTGTCTAAAATTATTAGGTCAGCAATTAATAAAGAATAAAGCAGATTTTCATTGCCCGTGTTCAAACTATATTATTTTTTTCTCTTAATAATGGTACTGTATGTACTACTGATTATGATAATTCAGTCTTGAATTTCATGACTAATAAGCTGGTAATTTATTTACTGGTGTTTGTAAAATCAGGAGATGCAAAAAAAAGATTAGATATCAATCTACACAAACTCTGGCTCTCACAATTGTATTCACATTCCAGAGACATGCGAGTACACTATGCTAAAAACCCTAAAAAAACTGGGCCTCAGTCTTGAGATAGAAGCTATAAAGAAATATGACAAAATAGGCTTTAAGCTAATCACAGGTTTTGTACCAAGTGCAGTATCGAAATCTTGGAACAGATTCAGAATAGCACTAACAATCAATCTTGGTATTGGGTCACATTCACCAGATTATATAATTTTAACACCCGTAGTTGTACATCATAACATCTTTTTACATTATATAGTATAATCATTATTCATGACCTCAACAAAGGGTTTATGAAGCTGGTTTAGACTCCTTAAACATGATATCCAAAAACATTATTGACTTTAATAAATGGGTAAAAGAGATCCGTATAAAATCCAAGTGAAAGGATGGATTGAATTTTTTTTATTTTAGTAAATAGTTATTCTACTTTTAGTTTAAGACAAATAAACATTTATTCTAGATGGAAGCAATTGAACTCTTCAATAAGCATCACACCGGTCCTTCATCATTTTGTTTCTGATGACAGAAAATGTGCTAGATGACTGGTGTAAAATGATTGGGGGCTGCCCTTGTCTTAGTCAATTTCTGGTGACATTTTCAAAGTATTAGTTTTAAGCTGCAATATATTAAATCAAATCTGTTCATAATATTATTAAGCTGCACAATACATTCAAACTAGTTCGATTTCTCAAAAAAGAATAAATATATTTATTGTTATGCCAATTGTGCACTCCTTCATTATGCAACACTGGAAGTAGACACAATTACCGTTTTTTTAAAGATTGTCAGGAAAACATTCAGAAACCTATGCTGGTGTAATGTGCATTGAGAAATCATAATTATGTAAAAGTTCTTCAAGTATGGAACTATTTCCAATTACATATTTTTTTCATGTATTGTTTTTATTGTGATTCTAAAATGAATGTGTTGGTAACTAAATTTCTAATTAATTTTTTTTAAGTAAACCCCTCACAGTTCATAATTCTGATCCTGTGGGGCGTACTTATAATGCATTTGAAAATAATTACACAAAATGAGAACCTCAAGCTTCTCAAATGAATTTGATGAAAGACCCAGCAACTAACTCTAACTTTAAAGCTTTATTTCAAGGTAAAATAATGTGAGAACATATATTTATCCGCGTCTTTTGGGCTGGTTTAATGTATTTCATTTTTTGCAAATTAACTTCATTTTTGTCCTCTGACAAGATCTGAATACAGACATTAAGTGGGTGCATAAAACATAGGCTTACATACAGTGTAATTTTCCTTGGAGCTAACAATTATGGTAGAGGCAGGCACATTGTTAAAGCACACAAAGAATAAACCCTAGGCATGGCATACAGAGCATATGATTGTACAACTTCAGTAATTTTAACATATTATAGCCATTCAATTAGATTTGTGTACACCAGCAGAATTTGAAAAAAGGCCATTCTACACATGATTGACAAATTCTCATGGACATGTACTTTCCATTGCTTATTGCACTCTTATCCCATTTAGCATAAGTACAAAATAAAGCCCATTTTTTTGGTCTTTTCCTATATAATCTCAAACACCATTGAGCAACCGGGCATGGGTCAAGGAGCTTCAAGTATGGAAAAAGACAATTAACATCCTGTAATTGCCATTAGACGGCAGGCCCCTTTTTCATCAGTGTTACCCAGAGAGAGTACCAAGGGATTAATGTTGAATTCGATATTTGTAATGGCTTTTACATGCAATGGAATCTCTTTACAATATGACACTATGTGGGGGGGTGGGGAGCGGAGCAGGACTACTGCATATACAACACTATGCCAATTGCTGCAAACCTTTCTAGAACAAATTTGAAGTATTGAACATTGCCTTCGGGTGAACAGGGTCAAATACCAAAGAGTAATTAGTATAGATGCTTTCTTTACACTGGAAATACATGGAGGCCTTTATCACTCTCATCCATTTTGTAGACCAAACCTCTTGAGTAATTTCACAATTTAATTTCTATTCACAGCGCAACATGTTTGTGATGGTTTTGATCTATTTATTAAAGGATAAAATATAGGGGGGCGTGGCTTGGATGCCGAGCGGACTGGCAGCGTGAGCCCGGAGCTCCGCTCCCGATCCCCGCTTTTATCCTGAAAACTGCACGAAGCCCATCCTAGAGAGCAGCATTCGATCACTGAAGGACACCTGAACGGCAACGGTCCCCCAGGCGACGGACTTAAGGTGTTCCCAGCGCTTTTCGTCTTGAAGGAAGAACAAAGAAGGGCTGAGCGAGCGTTGAGGCAAGATGGCGGTCGGAGCTTAGACTCAAGCACAAAGCTGACCGGATCCCCACAGTGCCCCTCTGGAGACGCCTTGGGACAGAAGTGTCATCGCCTAAGCTTGCCGGGGTCTCTCTCCGTGCTGTGAACAGAGGAGTTCGCCGGCCCTGTCGCTGGGGTAGACCGGACCCCCTACGAACAAAGGCTGGAGAGCACAAGATGGCGGCTATCCTGGCACCCGACGGCTGCGATGAGCTCGGCGCCTGGTAGTGGCGCAGGACAGCGCTAACAGTACGGACCTGGGGTGTACTTGGCAGGCACTGAGCGACATCCTGAGATTGACCCGCGACCGCACGGCGGAGGAGCGGGAAGTGCCACCTCGAGTCGGTGCACTGCCGGAGTGGGGGCCTAATCACCGGAGTGTCCTTAGCACGAACGATCAGGGCTCGGAAGACCGAATCACTCCGGGAAAGCTGCTCACTGGTGGGAGCCAACGGAGGTGGCACTGGCGCACTGGGTTTCTCATTCACCGGGGGGGCCGAGTGGCCTAGGATCAGCGCTGGCTTGATCCTATGCGTGACGGGGCAGAAGCCTTCGCAACCACGCTGAGCGGATAGCGGAGCTAACCGTTAGTACTGGTCATTGGTGACTCCCGACCAAGGGGACATTACAAGTGCTTGAAGGCCCAGTGCTAGCCGCCGAGCCATCGGCGAGGCCGAACCGCTTGCCCTCCACTGATCAGACGGCGAGGGTGGGGAAGTTTCCCCCCCTCCCCCTCTTTTTTCCAGTGACCCAAATGGGAAAGTCTAGGGGAAAGGTGGAGGAGGCTGCGGACTCGGGAGCGGAGGAAGGACCGTCACAGGCCCCGGCGGACCTTCAGCAATTACAAACATGCATCTTGGAAGCCATCCAAGCCACCAAAGAAGCTCTACAGCAGGATATCGCCCAGGTGGCGACAGGACTGGGGCTGTTGCGAGCTGACCACGATAAACTGAAGGATAGGGTCAAAACTGCAGAACACACCCTCAAGGAGATATTGCCCGAGCATAAATCTATGGAGGGGCGGCTCGTGGACGCGCTTGATCGCATCCAGACCTTGGAGAGGAGAGCGGAAGATGCGGAAAATCGCGGCCGGCGCAACAACGTGCGCTTGGTGGGCCTTCAGGAACAGAAAGAAGGGGACGACATGGTAGGATATCTTGAACAATGGTTGAAGACGGAGGTGGCGCCGGAAGGCCTATCCCCCTTCTTTACGCTAGAGCGAGCGCACAGGGTCCCGGCCCGACCCCCTAAACCGGGACAACCGCCCCGCCCGGTAGTGATAAAACTGTTGCACTACAAGGACCGGGACTGGCTGTTACAGAGAGCAAGGGACCGGGGCCCTTTCCAGGTGGATAATAGTAAGGTGACGCTCTTCCCGGACTACACATATGAGACACAGAAGTTGCGGGCCTCTTTCTCGTCGATCAAAAAAGAACTTCGAACGGAGGGAATAACATATTCAGTTCTGTTCCCGGCCAAACTCAGAGTAGTAGTGGACGACAAGGCGCACTTCTTTCATAACTCGGTGGACGCCTGGGCGTGGTGGGACACGTACAAAGCCGGCACGGATGGAGCGAAATACAGAGCAGAAGAAGAACGAACCCAGCAGCCGACTAGGAAATCACAGAGGATCCGGAAACGTCGACAAAGATCTCAAAAACCGACGGTATCGCAGACTGAAGGCGAGAGGAAAGCCGCAGAAACCATGTTGTTAAAATGAATGAAGATTTGGATGTCATTGGCATATGACAGCACCTGAAATCCAAAGTGCAGAATCATATTACCTTGCAGCTGGACATGTGTTGAAAAGCATAGATCAGCAAATCATACCTTGTAATCCATTACCCCTTGGGAGTCTGCAACACCTACTCAGGAGGTCTGTGTCTGTTGAAAAAATTGAACAATATTAGCATAGTAATAAAGTATATTCATAAACAAGCACTGGCAAAATCAATAGGTCTCACCTTTGTGACCTATTGGCTTTGCTAATGTTTTTAGCCACTCTGCGTGGCATCCCCTATGCTATGCAGCGTGGCTAAAGCTGTTCAGCATGGCTAAACATTAGTGGGGTAAAGGAGACTGGAGTGTCGTAGAGTAGAGTGGAGTCTTATGGAGTGGTGTAGAGTTGAGTGGCGTGGAGTGAAGTGAAGTGGAGCGTCATGGAGCCTCATGGAGTGGTGTGTAGGGAATAATGTGTCATAGCCTGGAAAGGCAGAACGGAGTAGAGCTGATTGGCGCAGAGTGTCAGAGTGGAGCAGAGTGCCGTGCCATGGAGTGGCATAGAGTGTTGTGGAGTGGTGTAGAGCAGAGTGGAGTGGTGCAGAGGATGTTGTTTAGAGTGGAGCATACTGTTGTAGAGTAGACTGGCGCAGAGTAGATTGTCGTAGAGTGGAGTGGCACAGAGTTGAGTAATGTAAGAGTGGAAAGGCACAGAGTTGAGTAGAGTGTTGTAGAGTCGAGCAGCGAAGAGTAGAGTGGAGTGGCGTAGACTGGAGTAGTGTGTCAACAGCATAGAGTAAAGTGGCATGGAGTGGCATACAGGAAGTTGCGTAGAGCGTCGTAGAGTGGAGTTGTATTGTAGAGTGGTGGAGAATATTGTAGAATGGAGTAGAACTACCTAGACTGAAGTGACATAATGTGCAGTGGTGCAGAGCAGATTGGTGTAGAGTGCAGTGGCGCAGAGTGCATTGGTTTTGAGTGAATTGATGTAGAATGCATTGGTTTTGAATAAAGTGGTACAGACTACATTGACATAGAGTGCAGTGAAGCAGAGTAGAGTGGCATAGAGTGCAGTGGCGTAAAGTACAGTGGATTGGAGTGCAGTAGAGTAGTGCAGAGTAGAGTGCAGTGGCGTATAGTGCAGTGGTTCACAGTAGACTGTTTCAGAGTGGAGGGAAGTGGTGTAGAATGTAGAATTGAGTGGTGCAGTGGCATAGAGTAGAGTAGTGCAGAGAGCAGTGGCACAGAGAACAGTGGTGTGGTGTAGAACAGAGTGGCATAAAGTGCTGTGATATAGAGCATAATGGTGTAGAGTGGCATAGCATGCAGTGGCGTACAGTGCAGTGGTGCATAGGAGAGTGGTGTTAAGTTCAGTGGTAGAGAGTGCAGTCTTGAAGAGTAGTGGGGCACAGAGAGCAGTGGCACAGAATAGCATAGAGTGCAATGACAGAGTGCAACGTGTAGAGTGATGTAGCTTGCACAGGTGTAGATTGGTGCAGAGTAGAGTGGCACAGAGTAGACTGGAATGGTGGTGCAGAGTAGAATAAAGTGTAGTAGCATGAAGTGGCGTAGAGTGTTGTAAAATATAGTAGCGTAAATTGCAGTGGTGCAGAGTAGTTAGTGTAATTGCATTCGTTTTGTCTAAAGTGGTGTTGAGTGCATTGGCATACAGTAGAATGGTTTAGAGCAGAGAGGCACGGTGTAGAATGCAGTAGCGCAGAGTGCAGTGGCATGAAGTGCAGTGGAGCAGAGTAGACTGTTTCAGAGTAGAGGGAAGTAGAGTACTGTAGAGTGGTGGAGGGTGAGTAGAGTAGTGCAGGGTAGAGTGGAGTGGAGTAGCATAGAGTAGTGGCTTAGAGTGCAATGGCACAGAGTGTAGTGGTACAGAGTACAGTGGCACAGAGTAGAGTGCAGTAAAGTGGAGTGGTGCAGACTAGAGCGGAGTAGCCAACACTGGAATGGTGTATAGTGCTGTGGTGAAGAGTGCCGTAGTACATAGTAGAATGGGGTGGAGTGCACTGGCATAGAGTAGAGAGGCATAGAGTGAGGTGGCGTAGAGTGTCACACCAGATTTTGTATGCTGCTACTAGGTGGACCCGTAAATATATAAATATAGATAAAATATGTCATTTATTATTGTTACCTATGATAAGGTTAAATTCAAAGTGTATTAAGACATCAAGGGTAACCATTGATCCTCATGTCACTGGTCAACATTTTTCTGCCATTCCTGTGTGCCGCTAAATAAGTTCAATGACATTCATCAGGACCACAGAGTACCCTTGCCCTTCCTTTCTGCATTAAGCTAAGCTGTAAGTGGATGCAAAACATTTATTGTGTAAAACAAAGACTATACTAAACCTTTAACCTCACAAACTATTCTCTGAAGATGTAATAACATGTACACAGCAAAAATCATTGTTAGCCATTGTGTGTTCTCCTTTAAGCGGTCAATACAACAGATTGGATAACATTATTACTCTAACAAACGTAAGTAAAGTGTATGTGAACGTTGCAAAATAATGAAAGGTACACTGCAACCGTGTTGCACTCAATATAATATACCTATAGGACATCCTATCTTATAAACTCGGCAGGACACCTATAGGGGAGCCCGCACTTCTTGATCACAAGTGAGTTATTTGGTAGCATGTGTTTTATAGACTGTGTTCGGACCGCATGTGACGCCAGAATTTTGCCTCCTGGTCAGATCAATCTCAACTCATTCTACAGTGTGGGTGTGTACATTTAAGTCACCTTGGCCAAGCGCAATAAAGAGCTCTATTCCCCTCGTATTGTGCATTTGTACCTAACCATTAAGTCATTTTGAGGACAAACGCTTGGAAATTGCACTTTTTTACTGAAAATCATAATATTTGACTGTGGTTGGGATGTGAATACATTCCCGTCGCACAAACAAAGTCAACTTTTGGAACCAAAAAATCAGGATAATTGTTTCACACTTTGAGGGATTATAACAGAAAGCTACGAAGAGTGATTATCAATCTCCATGTGTTCGGAAAGCACACACTGAATATTGCTCATTCTCTTTCAATAATTATTCCAGAGGTAGATACGCAGCATCAGTGCAGTCAGATATCCATCCAAAATGATTTTCCAATGAAGGAAACATTGGATACATCACATATATAGGTGAAAGGTATTCTCTATCAAATGGGTTAAGTTAATGAAAAGTACCATGGAGGTCATCACGTACACTGATCAAAAATGGTAAGAGTTGTTATTTTGCACAATAGATTTGTTTGACAATTACAAATGAAAATTGAATGGTCCAGTTGGAACCAATGGATGTCACCATTCAAACTATACTTATGGGCTTGTAGACTGTACACCCATCCTTGTTCCTTTTCGTGTAGGGCTTAGGTCACATGTGCTTCTTTTGTCTCATAAGGCCTCTAGGATCACCCATCTCAGATCATGGTCACTGTGACTTCTCATACAGGTCATCAAGACAGGAAAGGAAACCAATAAAGTGTTCCTGTTGTGGCTTGACACCCCTATAATGAATCACATGCTATTACGGAGAATAGCCACACTTAGCACATCAAATTCAATTTATGCTGAGCTTGCATTACCGTGCCTTTGGCTTGTGCCACTTTTGCGCAACATTTATACTCATTATACCAATTTCTCCTCCAGAATTCCACAGTGTGTATCGTTCGGTAGCTGCCAAAAAACAGAGAGAACAAGCCTATGTGTTCCACTTAAATCTTCATTGTGTTAAAAGATTTGGCGTGGTATTGTTTCCTCTTTTAAGTGATGAATTTATAAGTATTTCAAGTGGTTAAAATACATAGCGTATCTTGGTTTTTCTTGCGTCTCAGCATGCCCCTTCTCCAGGATGCCATTACAAACTATTTTTCAACAACAATCCTCTCAAAAACATTGCTCCATTTTACTCCAACAAATTCCTGCACAGTAGGTTTCTAGCATTTAGCGACATGGTGGGCCGTAGGCCTTATTTATGTCCTGGGGAAAAACAAAGAGCTGGTCTATGCTAGTCTAGGAAGGTTGTGACTTAGGCTGACTGACGATTGTAATGTATTCAAACAAACAACTAAGGAGAGAGAGAGAGGACATATCACAGGAGAATCGGCAGAAAACAAAATGGTTATTTGAAAGCACTTATGTATCAATGCTTGGCACATTATCTTCTGTTTAGTTGACTGCTGATGAGTGGAGTAGTTACCCACATTATGGACTGTCTCAAACAATTTTGACCAAAAATTAGCAAAGATGGACAGCTTATCTAATCATGATGCATTTAAGAGAAGGCATTCATAAACAGGCTATGAGGGACAAAGGGAGCAAGCAAGAAGAGGGCAAGCTGCATTGAGTGAGGGGGTGAAGAGATGTGTTCTCTCACTTTGAAGTCAGACATAGAAAATTAAATAGGCGGCCTAGGGGAAACAGCGTATGACATTCGATCTTGGTCTTTGAATCAACAGCAAACGTGACAAAATAAGAACAAGAATTACAGCCCTATATACAGAAAAGCTCAGAGCAAGTGAAAACGGGACGCCTATGTGAAGTGCTCTTAGACAAAGAAAAAAGAAGTTCCTAAAGCAGTTGCTAAAGTGGGACAAGTGTAAGGCTACAAGTAATGGGGTGTTGCTCCGCGGGATGGAACATCCCATGAAAAGGAGGGACAAATAGGAAAGATTAACCATTTGGAAGCAAGGCTTTTTAAAAGACACTCAAAGAAAAACAACGGGCTGGCTGTAAGCCCACAAAGTATATACAACATGTTTCAAAGAAACAGGCACGAGCTGTCTAGGCGGACCTAAAAAGCAACGTTTAAAATGCTTTGTAAATGTGAAGAAATTTATGAAGCCAAAAAGGCTATAAAGGTAGTTGTTATCCTTACCTTGATGAGACGAAGTAGCGTAAGTACAATAAACAGAATCTAGTGTGGTCAATTGGGAGCCTCAATTGGAGCTTTGGTACCCATAGACAAAAAGAGAGCATGCAAAAAAGACTAAGTGAAATGCTGGAGTCTAGCACATTTCATCGTCTATTAGAAATAAAAAAAAAGTTTTGAACAGCTCAAACCCTCCAATTAAAATTAAAGTTTGATTAGAGAAATTAACGGTGTTTCTGAGAGATTGGATAATTTCCTTCAAAAAGATATGGACCACATTTGTAACATATATCAAAATAACTGAGGTAACAACAAAATTACCGGGTCGGCCTGAACTAGTGAGAGTGGCGAGAACAAATGCTTCTGTATCCGATACCTCAGAATGAAATACATGAGTTGTATATATCTCATGTGGTTATAGAAGGTGGCTAATGTTACCATGAACTGAAGTCAATGGGCATAGACTGTTTGTTATTGTTTATCCTTCACTAGCTATTTTGCAGAAATGACAAATATGTATGGCTTATACCCCTTTACCAAGTGGACGTTAGGGTTACATCCACTCCAGGCTAATGATAGTATTGTATAGCAAATCTTAAATAAATGAAGCTGTTCAAAAATATAAAGTCTGATGTTTGCATATTTTTGTTTGTGAATTAAATAAAATATTTCATAATATGTGTACTTGTTTGATATATGCTTCAGTCTTTTGGATATTATTTTGGAGTTCAAATCATAGAAATATCTAAGGTGTTGAACCACAACTTCCTATAGTGATTCATTGGGGCCGGTCCACAGAAGAAAAAAGGTTGAGAACTGCAACAGTCGGACACTTGAGGAAATTCACGTTTTAATTCCAAATCGCTCAAACACATTTGTGGGGGAGAATCAAATTGACAGCCTGAAAAGAAGGTCGTAAACTAAGATAGAGCATGTCAGTGAAGCAGACCATGAAATGAAATTAAATGAAATGAAAAATTCCACTTATATAGCGCATAACTGCCCGGAGGCCTCGCAGCGCATCTTTGAGACAGTTGGAAAAAATGGTAAGGCCAAGGCATCAAAGAATGATGACAAATCTAATAACAAAAGGCAGGTGTTTGGCTTGGTTACGAGCAGGCCCATTTGTGGGGGAGAATCAAATTGACAGCCTGAAAAGAAGGTTGTAACCTAAGATAGAGCATGTCAGTGAAGCAGACCATCTTTGACACAGTTGGAAAAAATGGAAAGGCCAAGGCATCAAAGAATGCTGACAAATCTAATATCAAAAGGCAGGTGTTTGGCTTGGTTACAAGCAGGCCCGGTTCTAGAGGGTGGGCCAGGCCCACCCAAACATGAACCTGGCCCACCCAAACATTCACCTTGGCTCTGGCAGTGACATCAGCAAGGCCAACAGAAAATGGCCACTGCAATTTAAAACGTTCTCTGAACGTTATTTTCCTTCTTTCTTTAGGAGTTGCGTGATTGGGCCTGGACTCGCTCCCCCAATCACGTATCTGCATCTCCTATTAGAAAGGTGGGCTGTGTCCCCGCCTACTCGTGAAGGTACAATAGGGACATGGCAAAGGTGACAAATCCTTTCGTTGGCACTGGATTTGTGTACCGTCCTGCTGCGTGGATATTTCATTCTTTTCAGCGCTGGTGAAGAGAAGTTTGTTTATGGGGGTTCCTTTTCCTGACCCCTTGAGCTGCTTATCAGATCGGCTGTGACAGAGTTTGTAAGGAGCAGGTAAGAGAATGTTTGGCTATTATTGAGTTTTTTTTCATCTGTGAGCAGGACATACTTTGTTTGATGTGTATATTTTATTTAAATCGTTTATATCATTTTCATTACTTGTTCTGCCAAGGAGGCACGACAACTATTTAAATGTCCAGATAACTCTGGGGATTAATGATCCTGCTGGAGAGCAATCTTTTGTCTGTTTGTAGTTTTTAAATGCAGAAAAACTGTAGTTAACGTGGATAGCTCAGTGGGTTACTGCCTTTGTCACAGATATCCTTTGATTACTTGCAGTTCAGAAGTTACAATCCTAGCATAGGACAGTGACCTATGGACTGTCATCAAAGACCTGCATTCAAACCAGAATGGTACAATTAGAGTTTTTTTGTATTGCTAGTTAGTTCAGATTTTCCCAGTCTTTCATAATTCTAATGTTGCAATAAAGAGTTTGTTTGGGCAATATACATTCTAATCAGTAAAGCCAACCCCCAACCACTGGAGTATGCTTTAAATCCTGTGTTTGTGCTTCTCCAGACCTAACCCTCTTAAAAAATATTGCCCAGCAGTATGGATGACGTGATTCCTACACCTGGTAATCCTCATTAGCTTATGTGACATTCCCTATAGGCTGATTTACATAGTTGTATGATTCATTGTCTCTGCATAATGTGTGCGTGAGGTAAAGTACTGTGACACCCTACACTACGAGTAGCGCTAGACAACAACTAAAATGCATACGGGAGAGGGGCTACGGAGAGATGATGCGCACTGTTGGAGGGTGGCTATGAGGGAATCCGAGTGGGACATCATGGGGGGGGGCTATGGAGCGCTGAGGGGCACTGGTGGAAGGTTGCACAGAGGGAATCTGAGGAGGAGGTCATAGGGGAGGGGCTTTGGAGTGATGAGGGGCACTGGTGGAGGGAGGTAGGGAGGGAGTATGAGGGGAATGTCATGGGGAGGAGCTACAGAGAGATGAGGGGCACTGGAGGGTGGCAGTGAGGGAGTCTGAGAAGGAGGTCATGAGGGGGAGGGACTATGGAGAGATGAGGGGCACTGGAGGGTGGTAGGGAGGGAGTCTGAGGAGGAGGTCATGAGGGGGAGGGACTGTGGAGAGATGAGGGGCACTGGAGGGCGGTAGGGAGAAAGTCTGAGGAGGAGGTCATGAGGGGGAGGTGTTTTGGAGCGATGAGGGGCACTGGTGTCAAGGCTTTCGTTTAGTAATAGGGACTTCCTTAATCTTGAACGCTTTATAATATGCTTAGAATTCAAGTACTTGTGTTGAAGCCTGGCCTGCTGGAATTCGAGGGTTTGCAGTTAGGTCCAGAAATTGCTCTTACTGCCTGGCCAGCCGGAATTTGAGGGTTTGCAGTTAGGTCCAAACCTTGGTCTTACTTTCAAATAACTCTCCACATGCTTTGTGTACACACAGAAGCAATCCATTGTATCATGCTGCTTGTTTGCAAGTAGATATGATGTAATCAAGGCTTGTAGGCGACCTCCAGAAGCGACAAATTGGGTCCGCAGTGGCCCACCCGAATGCGCCCTTGGCCCACCCAAATAAAAATTCCTGGTTACAAGTAGTGGAAAGGAAGTCAAGGGCTACCTTTCCCTTCACCCCTATATGTTTTCACACGTTTCTTGTTACAAAACCTTGGCAATACGCTTTTTTTTCTCCTCTCTAACCCTTTCTATTCACATACAACCCCTTCAAACTCACACTCCCTTCGGTTTCTCTCAGTCTGACTCCCCTTCTTACTACTCAAACCATGTTCTAAGGCTTTCTTTCTGTTGGCTAGCTGCAGATGAATCCTCAATAAATTTGCGCACACATTTATTTATCACATTATATCCTACCTTTATTTATCACATCTTATTCCACCTTTTATTTCACTGCCACATCCTTTCTGTGCACTGTCCCTTTTTAGGTCTCGCCTGTCGATGCGCATGCGCATCGAGCAAGCGAGACTATTGCGAGTTATCCACTCTTTATCCACACTGCAAGGAATCGTGGCGATTCCTTGCAGTGCCCGTGACTTTTAAGGTCAATGCGCATGCGCATTGAGCTTATGCGCATGCGCATTGACCTTAAAAGCGCGTGCGCGTGCACGTCCGTCTCCTAACAACACACACACACCCTCTCCCCCGCTCCGCCCCCTCCCGCCGTGTCGCATTTCTCTTTCTCCTCCCCCTCCCCTCTCTTCCTTCCGTCTAACGCCGTGTCGCACCTCTCCCCTCTCCGCCCCCTCCCCGCTCCGCCCCCTCCCCTTCCCTCCGTGTCGCATTTCTCCTCTCCCCTCTCCGCCCCCTCCCCTGCCCGCCGTGTTATTTGTTTATTTTACCCGCCGTGTCTCTGCTGCTTCCCCCTGTCCTGTCTCTCCTCCTCTCTCTCTCTATACCCTCCCCCTCCTCCCCACCACTCCCATCAAGTCCCTCTGGCCCTTCCCTCCTCCCCGGACCCCTCCTCCCCTGCCCCATCCACCCTTTCTTGTTCGGATTTGAGGTTGAACTGCGTTTGCTCACGCATTTTTTGCTGTTTGCTTTTTGCTTTACTATGAGGTAAAGCACAGGGCTGAGTTGGTTTCTAAAGTCTCCTGCCACATTGCCGCCTCCTCCCCTCCCTGCAAGTGCATTTGTACTGGTAGATTCTAGCGCCTGGTTTATCTCGGAACTCTAACTAAAGCGCTTGGCTGCTTAGTACATTTCCTGGAATCGAGACGCAGTTTTGCAAGGTACTGCGATTTATTACTGTCCCCTTTTATCATTAGTTTTCCCAGTTAACGCTTTCCTGGTTGTGGAAGCACAATTTTAGTGTGGACACTTGGGGCTCCAAACTGCAGCTTTTGAACAATGCACAGGACAGTGGTGCCAAAAACCGACCGATGCAGACGCGCGTCCTCCTTTCTGAGTTGCAGCTGCTTCTCCAGGTCGTTGGCGCCCATAATGTTCAACTCATCTAATCCACGCGCCCCCATTAGCTCGTGTCCTCTCACCTGTCTCGTTTTCTCCACGCTCACTTCTCATAGCGCATCATTTCACTCTACAGTCTCCGTGTGCTTGCATACTCAGCCCTGCCACTCTCCCTTTGGTCTTGCTCTTGTCAATTTTCTCCCCTTCCCTCCTTCTCCCCAGCCCGTTTCACATCGACACATCACTCTTGCTATAAATTACGCTCGTGCCCTGTCCCTTCCACTGCATTCCGCTCCTGAAGCTCTGTTTTGAGTATTATTAATTGTAATATTTATAGCGCTTAGAAACAACTGCAGTTTAGTCCGAAACACTATTATAAACTCAAGTTCTCTGACCCGCCCTCCCTCTTTCACTCTTGGTCTTTTGCCCTCTCTTTACTCTCCCCCCTTCCTCTCCCCCTTCTTTCCGTACTATCATCTAGTAAAGCCCAGTCTGACTCGTTACACATGATTTACAAATGGTGATTGGGAAATTAGCTGAATACCGCATGTATCACTGTTTTAACACGGCATGATCAAACGAGTGACTGACTCGAGCTGTGGTAGATAACCAGAGATCAATCACCCCAACCCCCCCCCTTATTGGAGGCACCTAGAGAGGGTCTTCCTAGACAAGGTTCAATAACAGAGACCCAGGAGCCTCACAGGTATGTTGATCTAAAGTTCAAACAATGGCAGTTATAATTTCCTCAGGCAAATACAAATAATTCCATTTAACGACTTAAAAACTATTCTTTATTGTTCCATAAAATACATTTGCTTATAGCCAGTTGTACAATTGCTTAAAGCCAAAGTGTTTCCTTCTCATGGAACCTCTCCAGGGCTACAGCGAGACACGCATACAATTACTTTCATGGATGTGTCAGTCTCATCGCGCCAGCCATCTGTTCCCCAGCTTGGATCTCCTGGCTACTCCTCCCCTAATTATCCGCACATCAAAGGCTGCTCCCGCCCCCTGCTTCACACAAATGCTACCGAGAGCATTTCCCGCCCGGCCGCTTTTAATTTCATTTCGCAAGCAGTTCCCCCTCCTCCCTCTCCTGACTTTCACATGCACATACCACTGCTTTATAAGCAGGAAATAGAATTCTACAGGAAACAATACTACCGAAGACCATTCGAGGGTGTGAGCTCAATGCCACCGAAGAGTACGTACAATTATTATACTTAAAGTTCAGTCAACTACCCTTGATGCACGGACAACCTTTGAAGAAAATGAAAAGCATGTACCCTCACCCTCACCCTCACTCACCCTCAACCCCTCACCCTCACTCACCCTCAACCCCTCACCCTCACTCACCCTCACCCTCACTCACCCTCAACCCCTCACCCTCAACCCCTCACCCTCACTCACCCTCACCCTCACTCACCCTCAACCCCTCACCCTCACTCACCCTCACTCACCCTCAACCCCTCACCCTCACTCACCCTCAACCCCTCACCCTCACTCACCCTCACTCACCCTCAACCCCTCACCCTCAACCCCTCACCCTCACTCACCCTCACTCACCCTCACCCTCACTCACCCTCACCCCCTCACCCTCACTCACCCTCAACCTCACTCACCCTCACCCACCCTCAACCCCTCACCCTCACTCACCCTCAACCCCTAACCCTCAACCCCTCACTCACCCTCACTCTCACTCACCCTCACTCTCACTCACCCTCACTCACCCTCACTCACCCTCACCCTCACTCACCCTCAACCCCTCACCCTCACTCACCCTCAACACCTCACCCTCACCCCCTCACCCCCTCACCCTCAACCCCTCACCCTCACTCACCCTCACTCACCCTCAACCCCTCACTCACCCTCACCCACCCTCACCCTCAACCCCTCACCCTCACTCACCCCCTCACCCTCACTCACCCTCACTCACCCTCAACCCCTCACCCTCACTCACCCTCACCCTCACTCACCCTCAACCCCTCACCCTCACTCACCCTCAACCCCTCACCCTCACTCACCCTCACTCACCCTCAACCCCTCACCCTCACTCACCCTCAACCCCTCACCCTCACTCACCCTCACTCACCCTCAACCCCTCACTCACCCTCACCCTCAACCCCTCAGCCTCACCCTCACTCACCCTCAACCCCTCACCCTCACTCACCCTCAACCTCATGCTAAAGATTTACAAAAAAACCCATAAACAATTCTAAAAGCACTAACTCTAATGCTGCGAGACCTATTGCATTTCTAATGCTTGTTTGTACCATCGCGTCCTTCTTAAATGGTCCTGCGTTTTCCTTAGACTCTTTGTTCTCCCGTATTCCTTTTACAACCAGCCTCTTCTTCCTCTACCCCATCACCTCACATGCCACCTCTTGTTTCTTCATCCTCACCACTTCATTCTTCCCCTCTGCAACCACACACACACGCTCACTGTCAAACACGCACGCATACGCACTCTATATCCCTTCCGCCTCCCTCCCCGCTCGCCTTTGGTCTCATCACCTCCATCCCCTCCTCGCACCCCTCCCCTGTCCGCGCGCTCAGCAGCCTGAGCCGCAGCTGGCTGTTGTAGTACAGGAGGCGCGCGGTGGAGACAACAGAGAAGGCGCGCGCCGTTAGCCCGTGTCCGTTTCCCGCCAACAGCTGGGTAAGGTACGTAGGCACTCTAAGATTACCTCAGGGGAAACTCTCGTAGGGGCTGTTTGGGTTATGGCATAGACATTGCCGGCCTGAAGGTTAAATAAACACAGCTTGGTAAAATATGGAAATATGGAAAACAGACGTTAGAGAGAGGAGGAGCCGAAATGCCTAGGTAAAGATTGCTGGGATAAATACGGTAGTGCTCTCGGCTTCATTCGGACCCAGCCTTGAATGCCTCCGATATTAATTACCCCTACCGCTGCTGAAAGTGCTGTTGTTGCACTATCCCCTGGCTCCTTAGTGGCTCATGGGAGGGGAGGGGATGCAGGCCCGCTCCTCGCTTCCAGGTTCCTTTCGCAGCAGCGCCCGTGCGCGTCACATCTGGTCCACAATTTAGAGCTGGGAATTTTCTGTATAATCTACACTTCTCTCCGTCCGCACTCACCCAGTTCCCAAACTCACCGGCCCATTCACCCTGAAATTCTCAAAAGGCTCCGTTTAATCAACGTCTGCATTATAATACGTCACCCTTTTTGTTGATTCAACCGGCCTGCCCCACCTCCAGTTCTTGCCACTTCGGACAGTTTCAAATAAAGAGTTTTGTGAACCCGAAATGAATGATAAGCATGTTATTACATGGGAGCTGGTAATGCTTGTATATAAACCAGTACCTAATCTTATTATTACAGTCTACCTGTGAATTCACCAGCCACCTGTAATACGAAAATGGCATTCTATTAGATTTGCAGTAATATAGAACCTCATACCCTGATATGGTGGTGAAGTGGAGTGATGGGGCATGCTTGGTTGGCAGGGTATTGGATTATAAAGCGGCCTATGTCATACATAATGGCCAGAATTGTGTTTTTATTGTGCCAGATGTTATTGTGCCATTCGCGTGTAGGGGAGTGAAAACGAGTGAGAGCTCTGAAGATTGATGGCATTGATAGTTTGGGATGACTTTTCATGGAACGCGGTTTAGCATATGTGGGAATGTGTTGGTGTTGTGCACGACTGGAAGAGGTTGCTCCTACTGTGTCAATCCAAGCATGTAACACATGTGAATGAATTGAAGCATGCACCGTGCCACCATCCTTAAGGGTGATAAGCTCTACATCTAGTGTGATATGATCCTCAGTTCAGTGGTGTCTATGACGTTATTGTGATGGCAATGCGTTCTTTCTACTGGTTGGTCGAACTTTTCATTGTTTGTTTGGTGTAGCAAGGGAGGAGGTGTGGAAGGGGGGCGACCCAACCCGGGCGGCACAAGTTTTCGGGGCAGTGGCCCTCCCCCACTGTTACCTGTGGCTGAGCGAGGCGGCAAACAAAGAATTTGTTCGCCAGCACCCCCTGACCCCTTCCTGCTCTTATGGCCACTGCGGGGCAGCAAAGGCTTGGACCGCCAAGGGCGGCATAAGGTCTATTAACGCCGTTGTGTTCTATGCCCTGCCTTGTGTTACTTTTTTTTTTAACAAAGTCATGCAAAATTGGCTCTGCTTGGAACTGTAAATCTCAAATGAGATTTTTCATTGGGCTGAGCCAAAACAGTGATGCTACCCAGTCGCAAAACCTTAGTAACTCTGTGGCTATGTCTTTGCTATCTTCCTAAATTGCTAGTGGTCTTGGATGTTTCTTGTCTTTTGAGGAAAGAAGTTCCATAGTTTTGTTGTCTGTATAGAGAAGGAGGTTCCACCAATGGGATTGTTCTTGTATGAGGGGCCAATAAATACTCTACTCTAATAAGTTTTTATGTTTGAGTTGTGACATCACAATACCTATTGCCAAAATCAACAGCATGCGTGCCATCTCTCTTGATTGTTGTAGGAAACTCCAGATCTTCCTAGATAAAGATTATGCAAGGGATAAAGTACCCCCTGCCATACATTGCAGGGATATTGCAAGTCACCAAGGAGTTCCATAAACACAAAGAGAAACGAGGCAGAAGGCCAAGTTCCTTTATAAGGTTATGGAAGTCCGAGGTGACTTGCAACATCCTTATCATGTACGCTAAGGGGTACTTTTCCCCATATAATACATGGTCACACCATCACCTTTCCTAAAAACCACCGAAAACATTGGTGCATAGCTCTTTAACATAAAAGAGCGAGCATGTTTGCAAACATGAGGAATAAAAATAAAACCTCTAATGCAAAACTAAACACATCAAAAACTTGTTATATATTTTTTGCAAATAGATAGATCACTGTTATCACAAATCTTCTCCGATCTGATTTGTGTTTCGCCCAAAAAAAAAGTCTTTTATATTATCTTTCCTAATGTGTTTTTTTAACATTGTTATAATCATCCACTAGATAAGTCAAAAGCATGTTAACATTTGCTCGGAGTTTTTATATATAGCAATGAACAGGCTATTTGTTTTAATACACACTATTTTAATCCCCCCTGCACTTAAGGTAGAACACTTAACCCGTGATGATTACTGACACATACCCCAGTTTAGCATTGAGTGTTGTTCTGAGAGAGCATATCCAAGAACGAATCAGAAAACTCTCCACAAATCAGATTCACACAATTTTTTAATATAACACCTACGTACATAAACTGTACGATGACATATTTTAATACTCTTCTTATGATATACAAAATGTACTGTATTGTCTTTTCTTACGTGCTTTTATGGCCATATGGCCGAAATAAAGCTTTCTTTCTTGACTGACTGGCAAATAGGTATTAAAATATTTCAATACAAGTCAGTTTTAAAAAAACAACCCAAAAGCTGCAGTAGCTCAGACTGTGCAAAAAGATGCAGAAAGATTCTATTTTTCCTCTATCTAAGGGCTGCAAAAAAATAAATATATTCTCTCTGCTTGGCATTGTAGGCTATTAAAATAGAGCAGAAGAAAGAAAAGCAATGTTCCGTTTTTGTTGCTTAAAACAGCTGCTCCATTTATGCTCTGTGACCTGCCTTTTGCCCCTTTGCTGGCTTGCATGCATTGTGACGTCAAAACTCGACTGTAATTACCTTATAATAGTCGCGTTCTGATGTCTTTTCGTTATATGTGGTAACTTGGTGTGTCACAAGCCATTGATTTTTAAAGAAATCAGTGACTGTCGTTTATACTGGGATTACAGAATCCCATGTATTATATTATTTTAATTACCGCTTTCTTAAAATTGCCTCAGATCCCATACAGATTAAAGATGGATTGAAAGTCCACTGTTTCATTAAATCTTTCTGCTAAAAGTTGGCATGTGGGGAGCGATGTGAAAGGAAGGCCCCAGAGTAGAATTGTGGTTGTTGTAAAATAAGGAATGGGATAACTAACATTTTAGCTCCTATTTCGAAGCAATGTAGGTTCTAAGACTTGCCCTTAGTATCAGGTTTACCCAGTGTTCATACTGTACAGCCTCTCAAAGCGCCTCTTTTAATTAAGAAATAGACTTGCAGAGGAACAATGGTGTCTTTGTATGTACTTTATGGGTCTCTCACTAGCAGATACTTTAAAATTCAAGACATCAAAATACCTCACAAACGTATACATCATGTAGTTGTAATGTGAACATTAATTTGTATGGGTAGTGAAAGAGAACCTTTCATGGAAAGGATGTCACGATTCTTTCCATCATGTTTGAATTACATTTAAGTACTTTTGATTTTAGTTAATACTGCTGAGAAATGCCCTTCCATCAGTTAGTCAATTGTGGATGTTTATACTGGTTGGGGAAAACTATCACCTCTTTAAATGCCTGAAGATACATCAGTGCCCAAGGGATCCAATGGCGGGAAGCCAGATCGAATTACAATACCGCCATTAAAAACAGAAAGACAGAACTGCAAGGGGACGCCTGGGAGAACGTATTAAAGGCCGCAGAAACCAAGGACAGTACGCAATCATTGCCCCATTATTCACGATAGGGGATGGGCCCGATCTGAGGTCCTCAATCACCCCTGCCAAATGGGAGGCCCATTTTGGTTCGATATTTTCATGCACAAGAGATGATGAGGGAACTCAACAGTCTAGAGTCTCTCTCTCAAGAACAGATATGGTCTTTATATTTGAAGAGATTTCAAGGGCAATAAACAAAAGCCCTAAGTTGAAAAGCCCCAGGCTCAGAAATGGTTCCAATGGACACCTATAAATTGGAGCCAGCCCTATGGGCTCCACTGATGACTAAGGTCCTAAATGGGGCCGGAGCAGGATAAATACCCCCATCCTGGTCACATTCGCTGATCATTTCCATTTTTTAAAAAGGGATCAAGAAATGACCACAAAAAAAATTCCCCAATTTCTCTACTCAACTCCTATGCCAAACCTTTGGGGACCGTCCTGTTACAGAGATTAGAATCCTGGACAGAGGAGAATGCAATCTCAACAGACTCCCAATATGGGTTCAAAAAAGGGCTTGGGATGGTTAAGTTGACCTTTTGATGGGGAAGTACACCCTATCAAAAGCAGGCTCACTACACTTATGCTTTATTGACCTAAGTTGCGCCTTCGATCTGGTCAGCCATAGGAACCTTTGGGTCTGTATGGACAAAATGGGGACCTTAAAAGAGATAATCTCGCTCCTGGTGCACGTGTTTGTCAATCTTACAGCCAAAATCTGCCATGGGACAAAAGGAGAGCTGACCAAACCGTTTGATATAGGGAGAGGGGTTCGGCTCCCTTCCTCTTCTCCCTATATATTAACGGAGTCAAGGCATCACAGGCAGCAGGTGCAGACACCCTAAGTGTTGGGTGGTGGCAAATTCCTATACTTCTTTATGCCGATGATGCAGCTATTATGACCCTAACCCCAAGAAGCCTACAGATTTTGATTAATTGCTTCTCTGACTTCATGGGAAAAAGAGATATGAAAATCAATATAGAAAAAACTTTTACTATGAGCTGTGGCTAAAAAAGGGGTGGGCTGAATACTTTCTATAATAAGGGGTGTAAAATACATTCCACCAAGACCTTTAACTATCTAGGAATCCAGTTATCCTCAAACGGGGACTAGAAATAAAACAGGGAGTCATGCATTTCTAACATGACCAGAAATAACGAAGCCCTATTTAGGTTTGCTACTAAGTTAGGCGCAAAACCAATTAAAGAGCTGCTAACTCTAAATAACGCCAAAACAATCTCAGCAGCTACTTATGGAGCAGGAATTGGGGGTGTGGGAGATAATGGAATTATGCAGAAGAAAGACACGTTTCTAAGGAGACTCCTAACTGTACCCCAGTTAACACCATACTCCGTTATCCACTGGGAACTGGTAACCGACTTTCTAATAGATACTCTGGAATGTAATCTCCTCGTACTATAGTGATCTGTTTGGTCTAAGGAAGAGACACATTTCACCAGACAAATTATCAAGGAATGCATAGGGTCTTGATCACTCCTCTAAAATACCCTGGCTACAACAAGTTAAACACTATTTGAGGGGCCAACGTCAGATAAAAAAGGATTCATGGGCATATCCGGAGGTCCTCGCGGTCTACTCCAAAAATGACCTAAGTGAATACATACTCTAAGACTGCTATGAAAATAAGGCCTAGGCAGTTAATTGTAAGGTTTCTGTGTTAAGATGCACAGCACTGAAGAGCAACCCGATTGTAATTAATACCTTCTGCTAATAAATAATAATCATCACAGATACCCCTGACTCGCTTTCGTCTTCTTATCTTCCAACCTATGGTCTCATTTCCTAGGAAGGAAGGGTGGGGTACCCTCGCCGGAAATACCCATGTGATAAGTCGGAGCAGTCTACCAAGCACATAGTACTTTTTTGTAGGTTTTATTTGGCACATAGGAAATTTCATCTTAGAACACTTTTTAAAAAGTTTTTTTTTAACCTCATGAGGCATTCCAGTATTTGTACGACCTGAAAGACATGATAGCTTGCCATCGGATTGCTATGTTTTTATCTAAGGTACTTCACGATAGGGACTAATTGAATGCCCTGGAAATTGAATTTACTTAGACTATGTGCCCTATGCAATACGTACTCAAAATGCACCTAACCTGTTTCTTTGTCTGCTGAGAGAAGGCATTTGTAACACATTGAAAGGAAAAGGAGCTCCAAAAGTTAACATTTCAGCAATTGTATTTTAACTTGTGGATTTGGCATTCAATGTTTTATTTTACTTCGTGCATTTGGATGCTTAATTATTATTTTTCCTTCTTTTAAATCTTACTTTGTATTTATGAGATGCCTTTATGGAGTTCAGGGTTGATGGCGAGGAGAGAGCTGGCATTGTAGCTCGCTTCGCTTCCCAGCAGAGTGGTCGCTCCCCTGCCTCCCTGGCGAACAGTGGTATCGTTGTCCGCTTTGACCCTGATTGACTGCCTGCAGTTTGCCCTGCTTGCCGCTTTGTACAAATTGCATTTTTAAACGCGCATTTGTCTTTGTTTAAGCATTATTCCGCTTTGACCCTAATTGACTGCCTGCAGTGCGCCCTGCTTGCCGCTTTGTGGAAACTTCATTTTTTAAACGCGCATTTGTCTTTATTGAAGCATTTTGTACTGTATCAGCGCATTTCGCCCCAAGCGCTCCGCTCCGCCAACCCCTCCGCTGCCATTTTGGGTGTTGTTGTCCTCCTTCGTGACCCGCCCCGCCTCCCAGCTGAGACGCCCTCGCCCCTCCCCCTTCCCACCATCTATATATGACAGCAGCCCAAGCGCGCAGCGTTTACGCGCAGCGACCGCGCCCCATGCGCGCCGAAGGTGCGCCAAAGGTAAGCCCGTCTACGCCCGTCCGCGCCTGGACCGCGCCCAGCGCCAGACCCCCTGGCCCCCGTCCCTCCCAGCTCCCCCGCTTTACCTACGATGCCGCCACCCTCCTAGCCCTTAACCCCGGCCGCGCCCCCAACTGCGTCCAAGCCGCCCCTGGACAAACCCATGGACCTTTCTCCTGCCTCTCCTGCAAATTCAGCGGCACCGACAACATCTCCGCTACGAGCACACCACTGATTCCCGACCCCAACCACCTACAATGCATCCTTCTCAACACCCGATCAGTCCACAGGCACGCCATTGACCTATGGAATCTACTAGACACCATTTCTCCGGACATCGTCTTCCTTACGGAAACATGGATGAATGCTTCCTCCGCACCAGACATCACCATTGCCATCCCTGAAGACTATAAGATCACTCACAAAGACCGTACCAGCCACACAGGAGGAGGAATAGCTATCGTCCATAAGAAATCAATCCGCATATCAACCAGCTCTGACGCCAACCTCGCCAACTCCGAACACCTTCACTTCCAGATCCACATCGACTCCAAAACCACACTCAGAGGCACCCTCCTCTACAGACCACCAGGACCCCGCGCAAAATTCAGTGAAGACATCACGGACTTCATCACCCCACACGCGCTCCCCTCCAAAGACTACATCCTTCTGGGAGACCTCAACTTTCACCTCGAAAAGATCAACGACCGCAACACCGCCACCCTCGTGGACAACCTCACCAACCTCGGACTTAAACAACTAGTCACTTCCCCCACCCACATCGCAGGTCACACACTCGACCCCATTTTCACATCCAGCAACCATGTCTCCTTCAGCCACACCACGGACCTCCTCTGGACCGACCACAGCTGCGTTCACTTCACCTACAACAAACCAAAACCCAGCATCCACCTCCAACCTACCCTGCAAAGAAACTGGAACAAAATCACCACGGACCAAATCTCCGCATCGCTCCTTCAAAACACCCCAGCCCTCTCTTCTAACGCTAACGAAGCCGCCGCCAACCTCACCCTATGGTTATCCAACTCCGCTGACACCTTAGCACCACTGAAAAAACGTCAAAGCAAACCTGGCAGCAAGAAGGCCTCATGGTTCAACGGTGATCTCAAGAAGTCCAAGAAACTCTGCCGCTCCCTTGAAAAGGCCTGGAAAAAAGACCCAACCACCAGCACCAAGGACGCCTTCAAAAACGCCACCCGCACTCACCACCAACTAATCCGAAAAGCCAAGAAAACAGCATTCAAGGATCGACTTGACAACAACGCTCACAACAGCAAGGAACTTTTCAACATCGTCAAGGAATTTTCCAATCCCTCGGCCAACTCCAACGACATCACCCCCTCTCAAACCCTCTGCGACTCCCTAGCCTTATTTTTCCACAACAAGATTGCAGACATCCACAACAGCTTTGACAACCAACCCGGAAACCAACCTACCCTACCATTTGCTGATCATCTTCCCCCCGTGAACACCCTTAACGACTGGAACCCAATCTCCACTGAGGACACCATCCGCCTGATGAATTCCATCCACTCAGGATCCCCCACAGACCCATGTCCTCACCACATCTTCAACAAAGCAGACTCCGTCATAGCACCGCACCTCCGAGACGTCATCAACTGCTCCTTCAACTCCGCCACCTTCCCGGAAGACTGGAAACACGCTGAACTCACCGCCCTTCTGAAAAAACCCACAGCGGACCCCACCGAACTCAAAAATTACCGCCCCATCTCGCTTCTTCCATTCCCGGCCAAAGTCATCGAGAAAGCTGTCAACAACCAGCTCGCCGCCTTCCTCGAAGCCAACAAATCCCTCGACCCCTCACAATCTGGCTTCCGAGCAAAACACAGCACTGAGACCGCCCTCATCGCAGCAACAGACGACATCCGAACTCTACTGGACAATGGAGACACAGTCGCCCTCATCCTCCTTGACCTCTCTGCAGCATTCGACACAGTCTGCCACAGCACCCTTTTACAACGCCTCAATAACATCGGAATCCAAGGAAAAGCACTTGAATGGATCACCTCGTTCCTCACCGGAAGAACCCAGAGAGTCCGCCTTCCACCATTCAAATCCGAGGCCTCTGAAGTCATCTGCGGCGTACCACAAGGATCCTCACTCAGTCCCACCCTCTTCAACGTATACATGAGCCCCCTCGCGGCCATCGCACGCCAACACAACCTCAACATCATCTCGTACGCGGATGACACTCAACTGATCCTTTCTCTCACCAATGACCCCAACACCGCCAAAACTAACCTACACGAAGGAATGAAAGAAGTCGCCGAATGGATGAAACAAAGCCGTCTGAAACTGAACTCAGACAAAACAGAAGTCCTCATCCTAGGTACATCCCCCTCTGCATGGGACGACTCCTGGTGGCCGGAAGCCCTCGGAAAAGCACCCATCCCGACAGACCACGCACGGAACCTAGGTGTCATCCTGGATTCTTCACTCTCAATGAACAGACAAGTCAGCGCCGTATCCTCTTCCTGCTTCAACATTCTTCGCATGCTCAGAAAAACATTTCGCTGGATCCCCTCCGAAACAAGGAAAACAGTCACCCACGCTCTGGTCACGAGCCGACTGGACTACGGAAACACCCTCTACGCAGGTACTACCGCAAAACTCCAGAAGAAACTCCAACGAATCCAAAACGCCTCAGCCAGACTCATATTAGACATCCCACGCAACGAACACATCTCTGGTCACCTTAAAGACCTCCACTGGCTACCCGTCAATAAGAGGATCACTTTCCGACTGCTTACCCACGCACACAAATCACTCTACGACATCGGTCCAGAATGCCTCAACTCACGACTGTCCTTCTACACCCCCTCCCGCCAACTACGTTCTTCCAACCAAGCCCTCGCCACTGTACCTCGCATCAACAAGACCACCATGGGAGGCAGATCCTTTTCTTACCTGGCTGCTAAAACATGGAACTCACTCCCCCCTTACCTTCGCCTTACCCAGAACCACCTAGCTTTCAGAAAGCAACTTAAAACGTGGATATTTGACAAGTAATCCTCCTCCCCTTCCTAAGCGCCTTGAAACCCTCTGGGTATGTAGTGCGCTATATAAATTCTATGACTTGACTTGACTTGACTAGAGTGTCCAAGAGGAATGCTCCTTGATGCTGAACGCAGTCCAGGGTCAGACGGACGCAAACAGCGTCGCCTATGGGTTGCCTTTGGCACGGGAGATGACCATTACAACGCAGGCAGTACATCGTTAACAACACAACTCCGATAATGCGAGTGCCTTAACATCGCATTTTATCACAACGCATTGTGAGGTCAGTAATGGGGTAATTTAAAGTTTCTCAGGTGTGTATGGGTTTTGGGGTAAAATATGTAAATGTACTTTATTTGCAGTACAATATGAAAAATGGGGTGTTTTGGGGTAAAATATGAAAAAATAGGGTGTTTGTTGGGGTAAAATATGAAACATTGGGTGTTTTGGGGTTTAAAATATGAAAAATAGTGTGTGCATATGTCTCAAATGTGATTTTTGTGTGTGTTTTGGGGGCTCAAAAAAGGAATTCCAGGGTTCACGATTGGGTTTGTGGTGCAAAGGCTAGTTTTGGGTTGCACTCAATGAAGTGAGAATAGTTATCTTTATGTCTGCGCTATGCAACACCCACTCTACTGTTGCAATGTGCCTAGTATTCGTATGCATTGGAAAGGAATGTGAGGTGATAGAATGCATCAAAACTACGTATGTGCCTTTGGCACACAAGTGGTACGCCCACTGTGCATGGGCGCACATTGGCCACCATTGAGAAGTGGACAGTTGTGAGGTGGTAAACGCCAGAAATAACACTGGATGGTGTGTGGACGCAGGGATGTGTGTGTGAGCATGCGTTGTTAAGAATTTATTGAGGGAAGTCTTACCTCGAAGCTGTGTTCCCTATCTTTGTAGCTCCTGTGAGTCAATCACAACGCTGTGATGGTAATCGGCAACGGGACAAGTCATGCAGCCAGGGGCCAAAGGGGTGGCCATCTTCTCCATGCAGGCTGTAATGCAGCCTGCATTGCGAACAGAGAAGAGTGCATGACTGCTTAGGCGGCCTGAGTGGGCGGACCAAACAGTCATTGCGCACTTGAGTGGGTATGCCAATCCACCCACGCCCTGCTCTGTGTTTGGAGCAGTCCTACCCACCCTCCCAACCCCTGAGGATACATAGCATGATTACATCAGTTAGTTATCCCTTGTTTTTAACTTTTGATTGGATTTTTTGGTTTCTCGGAGCCCACACTCCCCACTACTCGCCGCTGCTGCCCGTGTGGCCCGCACTCCTGTCCTCGCCCATTGCCGCCTCCCAGCTGATCATTCCTCTCCTATTAAATGGTGGACGCTGCAAGGTTGTGCAGCGGACCTGCGCCACTGGCAAGCAGAAGGCGTGACTAAGCCAAGCTCGTATGAATGCGTCCGTAACCCAACTGCGACCAGCGCATGCAACCCTGGATCTCGAGCCACCCACTGCTACAGCTCAGCCACCCTCCACGCACTCAACCACAGAAAACTCAGAGACTGACAACAGGCCACGCCAAACATGACCCATAGCCAGTTTTCCTGCGTCCACTGCCGCCAGACCTTAACCACCACCACGCCCTCCAACACATCCGACGCCAGCATTGCAGCCAGAGGACTCCACACTTGGTTCTTCAACTCCGCATACATGCTCGCCCGGCTACACAAGTCCAACAAACAGCACCCCAGGAAAACCGCCTGCTTCACCACCAATCTCCAAAAAGCAAGACGTACCTTCAGATGCCTGGAGAAGAACTGGACAAACACCAAGACACCCGAAATCTACACCACCTACAAGGACACCATGACGGACTACCACAACCAAATCCTCAACATCTCCACTTACTATAAGCAACTCTTCAAAGTCATTCATGAACTCACCAACCCAAGCAGCAAAGCCACAGACATCACCCCGTCCCAAGACCTCTGTGATAAGCGTGGAACCTACTTCCACCTCAAGATAAAACAACTCTACAACAACTTTGCCAACCATCCACCAGATGCCACAGCAAGCCCCCTGCCCCCGACATACCAGCCAGCCCACCATCTTCACCTAGACGGTGGTCACAGCTTAATACACCGCCTCGACCATGAAAGGCATCCACTCAGGGCCCCCACCGACCCCTGCCCTCCTCACATCTACCACAGCACCCAGATCGCCCTACTCGCCGCCACAGATGACATCCACATCCTCCTGAACCAAGGCCACTCCGCAGCCTTCATCCTACTCAACCTTTCAGCGGCCTTCAACACCATCTCCCACCGCACACTAGTCACCAGTCTACACGACGCAGGCATACAAGGAACAGCCCTAGACTGGATCTGATCATTCCTCACCGGAAGAAGCCAAAGGATCAGACTGCCACCTTTCCTCTCCGATCCCACGTAAATCACCTGCGAAGTCCCACAGGAGTCATCTCTGAACCTAACCCTCTTCAACATCTACATGGCCCACCTCCACGCCATCGTCCGACAACATGGCCTCAACATCGTATCCTACGCAGATGACACCCAGCTCATCCTCTCCCTCACCAAAGACTCCACCACCGCCAGACTCAACTTCCATAAAGGAATGCATGACGTCAAAGTCTGGATGAACAACAGCTACCTGTAGCTCAATGCCAAGAAGACAGCTGTCCTCATTCTTGGAACAACCCCTTCAGCATGGGACAACAACTGGTGTCCGTCGCCCTTGGAAGCCCATCTACCCCCTCGGACCACGCCAAAAACCTTGGCATCGTACTCGACTCATCCCTCACCATGAACCGACAGGTCTACGCCGTCACCTCCAGCTGCTTCAACACCCTCCGCATCCTCCGCAAGACCTTCAAATGGAGCCCAGCGGAGTCAAGGAAGACAGTCACCCATGCACTCATCACCAGCAGACTGGACTAATGAAATGCACTCTACGCCAGCATTTACAAGTCCCTACTCCACAAACTCCAGAGATTACAGAACACCACCTCCAGACTTGTCCTTGGCATCCCCCAGCACGAACACATCAGCCAACACCTACGAGAAAAGAGTCCCCTTGAAAAATCCTCACTCACGCCTACAAAGGCCCACTCAACAATGGACCCAAAACCTTAACGACAGAACCAACTTTCAGGTACCCAAAAGTGACTTCCGATCTTCCAAACTCGCACTGGCCGAAACCCCGGGCATCCACAGAGCCAGAGCAGGCGGAAGATCCTTCTCTCAGATTGCATCCAAGACCTGGAACAAGCTGCCGGCAGACATCAGACGTGCCCCCTCCCTGAACACCTTCAGGAAGACCCTCAAGACCTGGCTCTTCAGCTAACAGTTCTGTGCCCCCCCTCAGCGCATTGATACCCTCACGGGTGAGTAGCATTCTTACAATTCCCCTGATTGATTCATTGATTGAGTTATCATCATTTGATGATTGTTCCTCTTCTGCACTGCTTGAGGCAGTGGGGCAGCGCTCTTTCGCCATAGCGGAAGAGCCGCCACTGGGGGGGTGTCATCTACGTGTGTTAGGCATGAGCGACTCCCCCCAGCCCTCCTGCGCTACGCGTCCCACCTTCTCCTTACCTGGTCATTGACACCGTGGCACAATGCACTGCACTCTCTCCAAATCTGTGAATCAGCCAATAGGAGCCTCAGCCAGGTGTGATTTCACTCGGCTGGGTACAGCAGTCGCCGCCTAGTACGCTGGTGTACCTCCAGATGAAGTTGATGCAGCAGGGCCCCCTTAGCCGTGAAGGCGCAGCGCTCACGGCACACAAGTTTCACGGTAGCACAGGGGCCTCAGCCTCCACAGTGTACAGCCAGCCCAACATCATCCGGTCTGTGATGCAGGGAGACAGCACACACCATTGATAATACCCTCCATGCACCCCAGTATAGTGGTGGATCGTAGTATGCGGTGCGAACCTCACAACGTTGGTGCGCAGGAGCGCTTCTACTATTAACCGCTCCAAGGGTCACAAGGCGGTCTTCTCACACAGGTCGCAACGTGTCTCCATGCAACCTGCCAGACTTTACCACCAGGTGCGGGTGATCGTCGCGCATCAATGTCTCCCACCATGGCTCATCGACTCCAAAGCTCCTCCACATCCAACTCCAGGCTCCAGACGCATGTCCAGCGGGCATCCAGGTTCTAGACATAGATCCAGCGAGGCATCCAGGCTCCAGACGCAGGGACAGAGGGGCAAGATTACCAGAACACACAAAATAGCTAAATAGGCAGCAGTAGTGCAAGATTAGAAAAACACACATAACAACTACAGCATGTAAAGCAGTAATGGAAGCCTCACATAGAAAATAACTACAGCAGAGGCAATACTTGTTAGACTTCTTATCCTCTTAGCAACCTCCCAGTCCCACACTGACAATAGACAGAGCTCGGTAATGCAAAGCTGGCATCGTTTGTTGATGGCGTGAGGTCTAGAACGATGCAACATTGAAACAAAACAATTTTGTGATAGCAGTTCGGTGAGGTTGCAGCAGGACACCCTGCAGCAGTAAACAAAATGTAGGCCATGGCTGGGGTCGAGGGCTGAGAGATTGACTTATGAATGAAGTCTATAAAGGCTATATTTCTCCTTAGGACTTTGCACCCATTCCAAACTAGGTTCTGTGTAACAGGAGCTCCTCCCGAGGTCAGTGTGCCCTGAGCAAAGATAACAATGACCTCTTATTTCAAAGTCCCAAGTACCTCGCTCAACCAGAAACCTCCCCGATCTTCTTAACCATGAGCCCCAGATTTATCTTGCAATATGCACTATCTCAGGACTATACGTTTGGCATTGCAAGTGCTTGTTTACTGGTTACAGTCCCTCTTCATCTGAATGTATTTAACATTTGTTTTTGAAACCGAATTGATTCTTTGTAACTAGAGAACTCTGCTGCACTGCAGTCAGTCTTGTAAAGATTGCAAGTTTCACATGAGTCTCATACCTTGGTGTACCTCTGCTCCATCAGCTTCAATGGAACTTCACATTTGGTAATTCACTGTAACCCTCTGTGTTAACCCAAAGAAGCTCTGTAGGTCACATTTCAATAATAACACCAGACTGGAAGAGCACCTAAGAATATATTTCTATGTAGTGTAAGTATTTAACTGCGGTTTGCTGAGTCTGTGTCTTCATTTTTGGACTTTGTCACTTTCATATTTTAGAATCCTGTTATCATGGTCACGTAAACCAATGGGGTCAGTGTCGTAGCAAGAATGTCTCCAATAATTCAAAGAAGGAAAATAGAACCCTCTGCTCCCCAAGTCAGTAGTAAAATCAGTAACTAATTGGTCGCAATGCCCCCTTCAAACGCTGCAGCACCCGACCCCTTTATCTGCCTTTGCTGTAACATCAACGAGACTCGTTATAGTTCTTTCAGTCTCATCATTTAAGGACAAAGCATTATTAATATTATATACAACAAATCCATAATTATAGCCTGTTTATCTTACGCAACTAACAACCATTGACAAAGCCAATAGTCTTGGCTTGTTGTAGGTGTATTGTTACTTGTATTATATATCTGGGTGCAATGACAGAAGCAGCAAAATACCAGTGGGGCGGCACACTATGCTAAGAACAGATTTTTAGCTGTTTGGAAACCACACCCTTAATTACAACTGCCACATCCCTTTGAGAGACCCTCCCCCACCCCATATGTTTTTTCATCCCACTAAAGCTCTGCTTAGCGCACAGCTCTGCCGCGAGCCGCTCTCTGAGGCAGTGCATCTGAAGCATACATCAGAACACCGACAGCAGGCAGGCCTGTGCAGTGTCCTGATTCATCTACCCAGCTATCCATCCTGTTGGTCTGCATCTCAGCCGCCTGTCCATCTATCCAGTTGGTCTGCTTGTCTCCTGGTTCACCGCCCATCTATCCATCCAGTTGGTCTGCATTTCAGCCGTCTGTCTATCCATTCATCTATCCAGTTCATCTCTGTCCCCTGGCCCTGCCTTCCAACTATCCACCCAGTTGGTCTACCTGTCTTTCTCTCTATTTTTCTATCAATGCACCCACCCAACCTGTCGTGTTCCCTGTCTCCAGGACCCTCTGTTCATCCACCCATTCAACCACCTTTCCACCCATCATTCACCCTGTCAAGCTCTTAGTTTCTTTCAGTCTGTCCATCATTTTCACTCTCTACCTTATTGATCCATTCATCCATCTGTGCTCCCGTCCACTCACTATCCACCCAGCCAACATCCATCTGAGTGTCTGTCCATCCACTATCAACCATGCATTCATACACCGACCTAGCCAGCTAACAAATCCAACATGCTCATGTCCGTCCATCCAGTCCGTTCTCTCTGCCAGTCGACCACGTTGCTAATCGGTTTATGTTCCTATGTATCATCCTGTCTTCTACCTGCTTGCTCTCTCTCACTCTTTCTTTGGATCACGTCACCCTCTATCTATTCTGTCTATTTACTGTCTACCAGACTGTCACTCCCTTTGCCTGTCCCTGTATCCTTTCAATCCTTGTCCCTCCAGCTATCTATCTCTTTCTGGGGCATTGCTCTATATTGATTTATCTCTTAATTTCTCCATGAACAAGTTGTTGAAGATGAATCCTGCTGACCAGGGTTCTAATCCCAGCTTCAACACTTGACGTAAAATCTTGTGATTCTAGACAAACTACTTTAATCCGGTATGCCTCCAACGATACATTACATTTCAGTGAAAAGCAGCAGAGTTTGTCCCGATTATGTCTGGTTTCCATTAGGCCCACACCCAGCACCACTTTGTGCAGAGACCCTCATGCTCTCTGTAAAGCGCCCTGATGCCCCTCGGAGCTTGGCTCAGGCTATATTGAATACCTACAAATTTAAATAAATACATGCATCACCTGCCTGTCAGCCCATCTGTCTGCATTACCTACCTGTCAGCACCTCTGTCTGCACGTCTCAATCTCTGGGGCATTTTATCGCAGACTTATCGCCAGGAGGGTATAAGGGAATTTTTTGCCACTAATGGCCTTATCGCTAGATTCCGGCCGCTATCGCCGGATTCCCTATCGCCATTGCTAAGAAGTTAGCGGGATTTTTCTACGCCGTTCCCTGACACTATTGCCTGTTAGCGACGTGTTGATAATACGTCGATAACAAGGCAAGAGTAATCAGGGAAAGAAGGCGATAAAAAAACTCCAGCTAAATGTCGCTGGCGATAGTTATCGCCAGGACTTGATAATATGCTCCATAGTATTCCCTGGTGTGGGTAAATACCTCAACGCATCAACCACTGGTAGGGGCACCAACAGACCTTGCTCTGGCCTCCAACATTGACACACATTGGGCAAGCAGGGCAGCAAATGACTCTATCCGAAGGAGAAGTCCTTTTAACCGGTTGGCTTCAGTAGCAGAGCTGCCTACTGGTATTTCTGGTTTTAAAAGGCCTGCCAGTTCTATTTATTGGAGCCCTTTGCTCAATCCATGGTGGACATGGATATGTTTACTTTTTATGTTTGTTTTAAATAGTGCAAATCTCACTGGGCAGGGTTTCAGAGCTCTGTAGGTGGGTGGGTTTGAAACCACCAGACAGAAGTAGACCATGTGCTGACAGAGATTTTTACATGAGCATGTAGGATTTGGTTACACTGATTTAAAGGGTGTTAATGTGTGGCATGTTTGAGTGCCTGTACGATGTTTGTATGCAGGAAGAAAGTAATCAATTTTGGGTCTCATGTGAGTGTGTGGTTCACAAGAACAACGATCGAGAGAGACAATCAGCCCGGAATGTGAACTCTAGCAAAGTTTAAGAACATTTCTGAAGTTCTTTGAAATGGACCACTTCTATGAAGGGAACGACAGGTGCCTCTTTAAAAGTGAGGGCTGGGGCAGTTTCTGCCCCTTTCCTTCACATTCTTCCCCAGAGATGTGCTGCAGATTGCTTTTTATAATAGCCATGCCAGGAAGGTCCTGCACCTTTTGTGTCATCATTTCACAAGCTCCTCCCAGGGAACACCCACCTCCAGCCGTTTTCTTCCAGAGAGATATGGCAGAGCAGAAAGAGTGAACATAAATCACCTACCCTAAAACCAGACTCCCTAAAATCAGAGTTTACCCATAACAGGCCAGCCTGATATCGAGGTATAAATATGGGGTAGAGTCCACAAGTCAGTGTGCCAGATGTTGTGTCCTAGATATACTGGTGCAAAGGTGCTCTAAATTTGGGGCAGCCAAAGGGCTTTCCTGGGAACTGCGGTCGAGGCTGCAACCATCTTCTAATGAAGGTTTGGTTTAGGCCTAACTACTAACGGCAACGCAGCAGTAAAGGACATCTACACAGATGTTCAGTTCGTGCCATCAGCCACTTGCGATGACGTCACCCTTTATTAAGTACTTCCCGGTCCGAGCCCAGCCCAGGGAGTTGACTGCAATACAAAGTATAACAGTGGCCAGGTGGCTCACTACATCCCATCCAACCTACGAACTTGAAACAAAACAGTTCAAATACAATGTTACTCTGTCAGCTGACGGAGACCACCACTGGAACCAGTCCCATCAGCACTGAACTTGGTCGGCATCCCTTCCCGAGCCCTTAACACACAAAATCACGCAACCAGGTGCTTGGTGATGGATTGTTGCTCAGCCCATAGCGATGGTGCCTACTCCGATCTTCTCCATGCTCGGCACCGTTGGGGTTACTGTCATGACTCTTATTTGGCTTCTGTCGTTCAACCCCCTCCCTTTGTCTTTTGAGAGTAGCACTGACTGACGGTCTTCCTTCCCTTGACACCTCGGCGTCTCCTTCCTCCCACGCCTCAATTTCTGGCTCCATAACCACCTCAACCGGACCGGGAGCCTTCTTGATTCATGACATGTTCCGGACTATACATTGATGTCCCTTCTCCGCAACCACCAGATTACCTTTGATCCGCACCACTTTCCACAGGTCACACTCAAACCGTGTGCAGAACTTGGACCCTAAGTGTCGATCTTTTCCCACAACATAGTCTCCCACCTGGATGTTGGCCGGCCAAGTCTTTCTTTTTTTACTGGCTCTTTCGTTGTTGCTTTGGCGGCGGGCCTGAGACCTCTCAACATCCAAAACCGCAGGAGTCTATACTTTGCTGCTGGGTATCCCATCTCGCACAGCCCTTTTCAACAACAGGTCGTGGGGTGCACATTTGGTCGTGCAGTGAGGCGTTTGCCGGTAGGCCCTCAAAAACTGATACAGGCAGGTCTCCAGATGGTTACCTTGGGCCACCCCAATCCGCAGTGCTTTATTCAATGTCCTCATGAAACGCTGTACGTCTCCGTTGGCTTGGGGCCACTGAGGTGTTATTTTCTGATGCCGTATGCCATGCTGGTCGAGGAACTCACAAAATTCCTGTCCTTGGAAGGGCGGCCCATTGTCTGTTCGGATCTCCTCTGGCAGTCCCAGCAAGGCAAAAGTCTTTTCCACTGCGGGCTGGAGACATTCAAAAGCTGTGGATGCGAGTACTTCCACCACCGGAAATTTGGAATGGCTGTCCACCAACACCATCATTTGCCTCCCATCTGGAAATCAATCAATCAGGCACATTTATAGAGCACACTACTCACCCGCAAGGGTCTCAAGGCGCTGGGAGGGGGGGAGGGTGCTGCTACTGCTCGAAGAGCCAGGTGTTGAGTTGCTTCCTGAAGGAGAGATGGTCATGGGTCAGTCGTAGGTGGGTGGGGAGGGAGTTCCACATCTTGGCAGCCAGGTAGGAGAAGGATCTCCCTCCGGTGTTAGTTCTGCGAATCTGTGGGACGGTGGCGAGGGCGAGGCTGGCGGATCAGAGCTGACGGGTGTGTGTAGAACGTGAGGCGATTGTTAAGGTATTCAGGGCCCATGTCGTGGAGAGCCTTGTGAGCGTGGGTGAGGAGCCTGAACCTGATCCTTTTGCTGACGGGGAGCCAGTGCAGGTCTCTCAGGTGGGCAGAGATGTGGCTGTGTCGGGGGATGTCCAGGATGAGTCGCGCAGAAGCGTTCTGTATGCGTTGGAGTCTTTTCTGTAGTTTGGCTGTGGTTCCGGCGTAGAGGGCGTTCCATTAGTCCAGTCGGCTGGTGACGAGGGCCTGGGTGACCGTCTTTCTGGTTTGGGTGGGGATCCACCGGAAGATCTTTTGGAGCATGCGCAGGGAGTTCAAGATTGATGATGAGACGGCGTTGACTTGCTTGGTCATCGTGAGGGAGGGGTCCAGGATGAAACCTAGGTTGCATGTGTGGTACGTGGCTTTTGGGCGGTGCCCAGTGCAGGGGGCCACCAGGAGTCGTCCCAGGCAGAGGGGGAAGGTCCCAGGATGAGGACTTCCGTCTTGTCTGAGTTCAGTTTCAGACGGCTGAGCTTCATCCATTCCGCAACGTCTTTCATTCCTTCCTGGAGGCTGGCTCTGGCGGGGTCGTTGGAGAGGGAGAGGATCAGCTGGGTGTCGTCAGCGTAGGAGATGATGTTTAGGCTGTGTTGGCATGCCATGGCTGCGAGGGAGGGTCATGTAGATGTTGAAAAGGGTGGTGCTGAGCGAGGAGCCTTGAGGTACGCCGCAGATGATCTTGGTGGCCGTTGAGCGGAAGGGAGGGAGGCGGACTCTCTGAGTTCTGTCGGAGAGGAAAGAGGTGATCCATTCCCGGGCCATTCCTTGGATCCCGGCATGGTGGAGGTGGTTTGTTAGGGTGCGGTGGCAGACTATGTCAAATGCGGCCGATAGGTCGAGGAGGATGAGGCAGCAGTTTCCCCGTTGTCGAGCAGGGACCTGATGTCGTCGGTGGCTGCGATGAGGGCGGTCTCGGTGCTGTGGTTTGCTCGGAATCCGGACTGCGAGGGGTCGAGGGAGCTGTTGGTCTCGAGGAAGGTGGTTAGCTGTTTGTTGACGGTCTTCTCAATGACTTTAGTGGGGAACGGGAGGAGCGAGATAGGGCGGAAGTTCGTGTGGTCCGTGGGGTTCACGGTGGGTTTCTTCAGGAGGGCGCTGATCTCCACATGCTTCCAGCTCTCCGGAAAGGTCAGCTTTGTTAAAGATGTGGTGTGGACAGGGGTCGGCAGGGGAGCTGGAGTGGATGGTGTTCATCACGTGGGTGGTGTCTTCAGTGCTGACGGGGGTCCATCGCAGAGGGTGGTGGTGGGGGGTGTAGGAGAGTAGGGTCTGCAATCCTATGATCACCCAGATTTTTTGCTTTTGTTTCACTGGTTTACGACTTTCTCTGGCTGTGGGCCTGCTGATCAGACCCACATCCTGGCTGTTCTCTTTCTAAATCACGATATGTACCCTAGGTGCATTTACCAATTGGTACTGGGCCACCTTGTCAGACCCCGTAACGCAGGGCATAGGGGTACCCAGGGCCGCCAGGGGCTGAAGCATGTATTATGCCACCCCTGGCTGGCCTCCTAAATTTGACACAACTGGCTGCACGACAGCTGGGGCGAAGCCGTGTAACCACCCTTCGCTGTAGGTATAGTAGCTCTATATCTAACCATACAATGGACACCCGAGTTCCTATCAGTCACTCCTATGGCAGGCCTTAACAATCCTGAAGGCAGAGTGCGTGGGCTCGTGTGAGCTAGGTTCAGGCCCGAGCCGAGCCCGGTTGCAGCTTGCGGAATCAAGACCCAATAGCTGTTCCATGATAACGCGTACCATATCGGTAACTCCGGTGTCGCGTTATCAAGGCATGTCGAGTAAGGTGTCATACGAATCGGGGTGCTGCCCTCTCACCAATGTTGGCGACAAGGTTAGCATTCCACCCTTCTAGAGGGACACGACATGTACGTAACTGTGAACCCCGGTTAAAGTTAACTGAAGCCTCAGCTCCACAAAATGGATGCTGCCACCACAGACACGAGTCTGACCTCCTGCTGCTGGGAGTCCTTCCAGCGAGGAGCACTTGGACAAAGGGTTTCCTGTCGAGGGCGCTGTTCGCACCGTCCCAGACAGGGTTTGTGTATTCTGGGTAGGTAGGGCTTTGGCGAGAAGGTGACTGCGAAGTGGCACCCCGGCGCTCACTACGCATCTGCCGGTTAGAACCAGTTCCAGGGGCGACAGCCCTGGCCTGGGGAAAGTCCGGCAGGGGAGAGGGGTGTAACTACCCCCCTTCCTGGTCCCACCCTTAGGGCAGGACCTAGTCATGTACCCACCCCTTTCTTTAGAATAAAGACCGGAGCGGGGACCCTTCCAAATTAGATCATCTTTGATTCAAGAACTACTTTCTACGAAAGGACATTCAAGACTCTTCTCAAGATTTCTCCCTTGTGACTAAGGAGTAGTCACCCTGCATCAGCGGGCACCAACTAAGAACTCTGCGGTTTGCTGTAAGTCCTTCCTCAAGGAATCCGACGGCCCAGCTCGACGAGAACCGGCTTCCCTGGCACCTCTGACCTCTACCCACATCATCAGCTCAGCTGTGATCCGTGGGTGCGACGAGACCTCGAGGGACCGGCCATCATCAGAACCTGCACGCTCTTAAAAACCAGCACGACCATCGAGGTAACTCTCTGGTGAGTGCTCTGGGGTCCGAGAAGCCCCGACCCTGAGCCGCTCCAGCACCGAAGTGCAGTCCCCCAGCATCTCCACGATCTGCGTGGGGCCCTTCTGCTCGCTGCTCAGCACGTTGTCTGGTCACTAGCCGCTGGCTTGTGTCCTTCTGTGACGACATCCGAGAATCATCACTGCTGGTCTGGTTGCCCCAGACTGGCCCTTGCTTCCATCTTTGCGAGAAGCATCCCGGACCCTCCTGGTCCACTCAAGACGCCCTCTTAGGCCCACCACGTGGCCCTGAGAACTGCCAAGGCTTGTTGCCCCATCCTGGGCCCAGCGACGCCGACAGCATCATCCTTCGTGGGACAGCTCGCACCTCCACCGTGGTCGCCGACAACGCCTCCTGGTCCGTGAGACTGCAGAGCCTAGCGTCGCCCACTCACCTGGTCGAGGTGACGGCCAACCGGTGCCTTCCTGGTACCCTCTGACTACTGGCTAGTAGTACGAACTTGGTCCCCTCTGCTTTCAGGTCTCTTCAATCTCCGATCCAGGCTTGGATCTCTACGAACTATTCAGCACTGGTCGCCGGCCAGCAACTCCTTTTCTTCCGGCTCCTGGCTCGTCAGCGAAGACCCCGACGCCTGTAAGACTTGTGCAGCCGCAGCCCTCGTGGCTAGGTAACTCGGCATTTCGGTGCCTGCATAGCCTCCTTACTCTAGGGTCCCGAGTCCCTCGCTTCCGACTTGCCTTATCGGGTCCGCCCGAGACCTTAATCTTTCCGTGTCCTCGGACACTTGTTCCTAATTGTGCACTTGAAGTATTTGCTAAAGAGATTTGGTTTGTGCTTAGTACCCTGTCCTCATAAAGAGTACAGGGCTGTTGTGATTCTTAATAAATATACTGTTTATTTTCATAACACTTGTGTGGTGTCCTTTCACTGGGTGTTCAAGGGGTACATGTGTGGTAAACAGCTGGCTTAACACGCCCTCTCGAGTCTTTAGCCTTAGACTGCTCGTATCCACGCTACTAGGATAGCTGGTCTATAGGTTGACTTACAACCAAACACCATAAGGGTCGTTGGAACGATACATAGCGGTCGCTAGAATAGCGAACGTTGCATATCGGGCCAACTTCTCACATTGGTGGCAGCGGTGGGATTTGAGCTTGCTGTTGTTTTACCACACGTATCCTAAGAATATCTTGTTGAAAGATCGCACAAAGTACTGTTAGTACATATAACTAAAAGCTTAGAATACTCTGAGTTCTACTGAACCAGCTGTTGTAGCTCCTCAAGGCTTAGCACACCTTGGCTGCAACTCTTAGCAAGGGAACAGTAGGGAAACACGTAGTGTAGGTAGGTGCATCACTTACACCACACTAGAACCAGTATGTCGGACAAAGGAGGAAACTCTGGGTCTCCCCTTGTGTCAGTTGACCCTCCACAGGTCATCCCTTCAGGATATACTGTGCTGAGCTTCAAGGAGTTAAGACGACTGTGTCACTCCAGGAAGATTCAGCAGGGGTCTAACCCCACAACGTCCTTTCTGATTGGTCTCTTGGAGACTTATGATGCCAGGAGAGCTGAGAAACTTCGTAGCTCTTCTAATCCAGAAGGAGACATGCCTCCCCTCGAGGGAACCCGAGACGATCCTGACCTCATTCACCTCGCAACTGAGAACGAGGATGTGGAGGAGGATGAGGATGAGGATCTCTCTGGGGACGAGGCAGATAAGGGACAGGTAGAAGTCGTCAGACTAAGCAGGTCCAACTTAAGCAAACATGATAGCGGTACTGGGGGACCCCTGGGGCCACTATCAGGTCAGCTTAACATTGGGAATGGACGAGCCCGATCTCTGTCAAGAGGCTCTGGCGGATCCCTTCGAACCAATGGCTCTCACAACTCTTCTCAAAGAGGGATGACATCCCCTCAGAGGAGAGTGTACGAAGCTAAGGAAAGGGCAGCCAATCTGAGGATCGAAAGGGAAGAACTTGCCCTGGCCAAAGAAAGGCTTGCCTTTGCTAGAGAGCAACAGTTAAGTGGGGCAGTCCCCACTGGTGGCAGCAATGTACCTAGTAATAGGGAAAAGAGTTTCGATACGAAACACCTTGGTAAGATAGTGCCCCCCTTTAAACAAGGGGACGACATCCACAAATGGATTACTGCGTTGGAGAGGGCCTGCACTGTGCAGGGTGTTCCCCAGAGTCAGTGGGCAGCTATCTTGTGGCTCTCCTTTGAGGGAAAAGGAAGAGACAAGCTCCTCACCACAAGGGTGGAGGATGCTAACAATTACCAAATCTTGAAAAATACACTCGTTGAAGGGTTCGGCCTAACCACTGAGCAGTACAGGGTGCTGTTCAGGGATACCCAGAAAACGCAGTCTCAAGATTGGTCTGATTTCGTCGATTGTGCCACTAAGGCTTTTGAGGGCTGGTTGCTGGGCAGTAAGGTTACTGATTATCAAGGATTGTATAATTTGATGATGAGAGAACAAATTTTAAACAATTGTCAGAACCAGTTGTTGCATCAGCATCTTGTCGACTCGGATCTGACCTCTCCCCAAGAATTGGGAAAGAAGGCAGACAGATGGGTTCGTACGAGAGTTAAGCAGAACCAGGGCCAGAATCAAGGTGGTCAGAAGAAAGCAGACCAGAAGGGTAAAGATTCTAAAGGGGAACAAAATGACCAGAAGTCTTCGACAGGTCCCCAACAACCCAAAGAGGGTGGGGGTCAGGCTCCCCAAAAGAAGAAAGAAGGCCAATCCAAAAGATGGTGCCAGTACTGTAAAAGTAAGTCTCACTGGTTTAGTGAGTGCACCAAGAAAGGAGGAGGGCAGACTCCTGCTACTGCAGCCCCTAAGGCACCTGTGCCCCCTAGTACAGTCAGCAGTGGTAGTGCGCCTCCCAAGGGTTTAGTAGGGTTAACCCTGGGTTCTGAGGGGCGTGACAACTTAGTTGGCACACTCACTCAGGCTGTCCTTGTCAGTACAGGGGACGCAGACGTATCCCCTGACGTAAGCCCCAATACTTTGGGCAAATACCGGCAGACGCCTTTCATAAATGGGAAGATGGCTCAGGCCTATAGGGACACTTGTGCCAGCGTCACCATGGTGACGCCTAACTTTGTGGACCCTGGACAGATCATGCCAGGTACAGAATTCCTGGTGACCAATGCAAGCAATGTCACTACCAATCACAGTATGGCAATTGTAGCTTTCTCCTGGGGAGGGGTAACTGGCCAAAAGAAGGTTGTAGTTAGTCCAGACCTCCCAGTGGATTGTTTGTTGGGCAATGATTTGGAGTCGTCACAATGGTCAGAAGTGGAGCACCGGACTCACATGGAAATGTTAGGTTTGCCAGCACATGTGTTCGCTGTGACTAGGTCACAGGTCAGGAAATGCCCCACTGAACAGGTGCTGGATCCTGGAACAACGGACCAGACACCTCCCAAGAAAAAGAGCAGTAGGGTTAAGGCTGCGCCTTCCCCCTTGCCCCAGGTCGAGGATCAAGTCTCAGAGGAGGCTGACCTACAGGAATTGAGGGAAACTGAGCCAAGGGAATTCGAACTTGATCAAGTTGAATTCTTGGGTTCAGGGGGACCCTCAAGGGAAGACCTGGGGAAGGACCAGTTAGACTGCCCTTCTCTTGAACCCCTCAGACAGCAGGCTGCTGCTGAGGCTGCTGGGAACGCCACAGGTACCCACAAGGTATACTGGGAAGATGGACTCCTGTACACTGAGTCAAGAGACCCCAAGCCTGGCATGACCAGGAGGCTGGTTGTACCCTTGTCTCAGCGTGGTTTCCTACTTACCTTGGCCCACGAGATTCCCTTAGCAGGTCACTTAGGCCAGACGAAAACGTGGGACAGGCTTGTCTCACACTTTCACTGGCCTCACATGAACGAGGATACCAAGGAGTTTTGCCGCTCCTGTGTCACTTGCCAAGCCAGTGGTAAGTCAGGTGGCACGACAAAGGCCCCCCTTATACCAATGCCTGTGGTGGGGGTGCCCTTTGAACGGGTGGGGATCGACATCGTCGGTCCCATGGAACCACCTACAGCCTCAGGGCACAAGTTTATACTGGTGGTAGTGGATCATGCCACCAGGTATCCTGAAGCTATTCCCCTTAGGACCACTACAGCACCTGTTGTGGCAAGAGCCCTAGTTGGAGTGTTCTCCAGAGTGGGCTTCCCTAAGGAGGTCGTCTCCGACAGAGGTGCAAACTTCATGTCGAGCTACTTAACTGCTATGTGGAAGGAATGTGGTGTTAACTACAAGTTCACTACACCCTATCATCCACAATGCAATGGGCTTGTTGAGAGATTCAACAGGACCCTAAAAGGGATGATTCATGGACTACCGGAAAAGCTTCGGCGTAGATGGGACGTCCTGATCCCCTGCCTCTTGTTCGCCTACAGAGAAGTCCCACAGAAGGGGGTTGGCTACAGCCCTTTTGAACTTCTGTACGGGCATCCTGTAAGGGGACCCCTGTGTTTGGTGAAGGAAGGATGGGAGAGACCTCTCAAAAAGCCTGCAGCCAACATAGTGGACTATGTGCTTGGCCTCCGCTCGCGGATGGCTGAGTACATGGAAAAGGCATCTGAAAACCTTAAGGCCAGCCAAGAACTCCAAAAAGCTTGGCATGACCAAAAGGCTGTCTTGACTGTTTATCAGCCCGGACAGAAGGTGTGGGTGTTGGAGCCAGTGGCCCCAGCAGCACTCAAGGACAAATGGTCCGGGCCCTACACCATCCTGGAGAAAAAGGGAGAGGTCACCTACCTGGTCGACCTGGGAACTCCCCGGAGCCCCCACAGGGTGCTTCATGTCAACAGGCTAAAAGCATATGTCGACAGGAAGGACATGAGTTTGCTCATGGCCTTAGATGAGGGACAGGAAGAGGAGAGTGACCCTCTCCCCGACCTGCTCACTCAGAATCCTGACGATGGCTCGGTAGATGGTGTTGTCTTTTGTGGCAGCCTCTCCGAACATCAACAGAGCGACTGTAAACAGGCTCTTCAGTCGTTCAGGCATATGTTTTCTCTAACACCCAGTCAGACCGATTGGTGCACCCATGAGGTTAACACTGGTGACAGCTTGCCCGTCAAGAGTAAAATCTACAGGCAGCCTGATCACGTTAGAGACTGCATCAAAAGTGAAGTGCAGAAAATGTTGGAGTTGGGAGTCATTGAACCCTCGGATAGCCCTTGGGCTAGTCCCGTAGTTCTAGTGCCGAAACCTCACACCCAGGGTGGTAAGAGAGAGATGAGGTTTTGCGTAGACTACAGGGGTCTCAATGCAATCACTAAGACTGACGCCCACCCAATACCAAGGGCAGACGAGCTTATCGATAGATTGGCTTCGGCCAACTACCTGAGTACGTTTGACCTGACAGCTGGGTATTGGCAAATCAGGTTAGCTGAGGACGCCAAGCCTAAAACCGCATTTTCAACCCCTGGTGGGCATTACCAGTTCGTGGTGATGCCCTTTGGTCTGAAAAATGCACCTGCCACCTTCCAACGGTTGGTGAATCACGTCCTTACTGGGCTGGATGACTTCTGTGCGGCGTATCTCGACGATATTGCTGTCTTTAGCTCCACCTGGGAGGATCACCTGGTCCACCTGCGGAAGACGTTAGAGGCACTGCAAGCAGCAGGTCTCACTATCAAGGCCACCAAGTGCCAGATAGGGCAGACACAGGTTGTATACCTGGGCCACCTTGTAGGTGGAGGTCAGGTTCAGCCACTGGAGAGCAAGATACAGTCAATCAGGGACTGGGCTCCTCCAACCACCCAGACTCAGGTTCGAGCTTTCTTGGGCCTGACTGGTTACTATAGGAAGTTTGTCAGGAACTATGGTTCAATTGTGACACCATTAAACGAACTGACAAGTAAGAAAATGCCAAAAAAGGTTCAGTGGACAGCGAGCTGTCAAAAAGCATTCGATGACCTAAAGCAGGCCATGTGCACGGCGCCTATCCTCAAGAGTCCGGACTACTCCAAACCATTCATTGTCCAAACAGATGCTTCTGAGTTGGGTGTGGGAGCTGTTCTTTCTCAACTGAATTTTGATGGTCAAGACCAGCCCATTGCTTTTATAAGCAGAAGGCTGACCCCTAGAGAGAAGAATTGGTCAGCTATTGAGAGGGAGGCCTTTGCTGTGGTTTGGGCCCTGAAGAAGCTGAGGCCATACTTGTTTAGTACTCACTTCAAGATTCAGACCGACCATAAGCCCCTCTTGTGGCTAAATCAGATGAAGGGTGAAAACCCCAAACTGCTTAGGTGGTCCATTTCCCTACAGGGGATGGACTTTACAGTGGAACATAGACCTGGTACTGATCATGGCAATGCCGATGGGCTCTCCAGATATTTCCACTTAGAACAAGAAGACTCACCTGGTCAAGGTTAGCTTATTGTTCCGACGTTTGGGGGGGGGTCATGTAGGAGAGTAGGGTCTGCAATCCTATGATCACCCAGATTTTTTGCTTTTGTTTCACTGGTTTACGACTTTCTCTGGCTGTGGGCCTGCTGATCAGACCCACAGCCTGGCTGTTCTCTTTCTAAATCACGATATGTACCCTAGGTGCATTTACCAATTGGTACTGGGCCACCTTGTCAGACCCCGTAACGCAGGGCATAGGGGTACCCAGGGCCGCCAGGGGCTGAAGCATGTATTATGCCACCCCTGGCTGGCCTCCTAAATTTGACACAACTGGCTGCACGACAGCTGGGGCGAAGCCGTGTAACCACCCTTCGCTGTAGGTATAGTAGCTCTATATCTAACCATACAATGGACACCCGAGTTCCTATCAGTCACTCCTATGGCAGGCCTTAACAATCCTGAAGGCAGAGTGCGTGGGCTCGTGTGAGCTAGGTTCAGGCCCGAGCCGAGCCCGGTTGCAGCTTGCGGAATCAAGACCCAATAGCTGTTCCATGATAACGCGTACCATATCGGTAACTCCGGTGTCGCGTTATCAAGGCATGTCGAGTAAGGTGTCATACGAATCGGGGTGCTGCCCTCTCACCAATGTTGGCGACGAGGTTAGCATTCCACCCTTCTAGAGGGACACGACATGTACGTAACTGTGAACCCCGGTTAAAGTTAACTGAAGCCTCAGCTCCACAAAATGGATGCTGCCACCACAGACACGAGTCTGACCTCCTGCTGCTGGGAGTCCTTCCAGCGAGGAGCACTTGGACAAAGGGTTTCCTGTCGAGGGCGCTGTTCGCACCGTCCCAGACAGGGTTTGTGTATTCTGGGTAGGTAGGGCTTTGGCGAGAAGGTGACTGCGAAGTGGCACCCCGGCGCTCACTACGCATCTGCCGGTTAGAACCAGTTCCAGGGGCGACAGCCCTGGCCTGGGGAAAGTCAGGCAGGGGAGAGGGGTGTAACTACCCCCCTTCCTGGTCCCACCCTTAGGGCAGGACCTAGTCATGTACCCACCCCTTTCTTTAGAATAAAGACCGGAGCGGGGACCCTTCCAAATTAGATCATCTTTGATTCAAGAACTACTTTCTACGAAAGGACATTCAAGACTCTTCTCAAGATTTCTCCCTTGTGACTAAGGAGTAGTCACCCTGCATCAGCGGGCACCAACTAAGAACTCTGCGGTTTGCTGTAAGTCCTTCCTCAAGGAATCCGACGGCCCAGCTCGACGAGAACCGGCTTCCCTGGCACCTCTGACCTCTACCCACATCATCAGCTCAGCTGTGATCCGTGGGTGCGACGAGACCTCGAGGGACCGGCCATCATCAGAACCTGCACGCTCTTAAAAACCAGCACGACCATCGAGGTAACTCTCTGGTGAGTGCTCTGGGGTCCGAGAAGCCCCGACCCTGAGCCGCTCCAGCACCGAAGTGCAGTCCCCCAGCATCTCCACGATCTGCGTGGGGCCCTTCTGCTCGCTGCTCAGCACGTTGTCTGGTCACTAGCCGCTGGCTTGTGTCCTTCTGTGACGACATCCGAGAATCATCACTGCTGGTCTGGTTGCCCCAGACTGGCCCTTGCTTCCATCTTTGCGAGAAGCATCCCGGACCCTCCTGGTCCACTCAAGACGCCCTCTTAGGCCCACCACGTGGCCCTGAGAACTGCCAAGGCTTGTTGCCCCATCCTGGGCCCAGCGACGCCGACAGCATCATCCTTCGTGGGACAGCTCGCACCTCCACCGTGGTCGCCGACAACGCCTCCTGGTCCGTGAGACTGCAGAGCCTAGCGTCGCCCACTCACCTGGTCGAGGTGACGGCCAACCGGTGCCTTCCTGGTACCCTCTGACTACTGGCTAGTAGTACGAACTTGGTCCCCTCTGCTTTCAGGTCTCTTCAATCTCCGATCCAGGCTTGGATCTCTACGAACTATTCAGCACTGGTCGCCGGCCAGCAACTCCTTTTCTTCCGGCTCCTGGCTCGTCAGCGAAGACCCCGACGCCTGTAAGACTTGTGCAGCCGCAGCCCTCGTGGCTAGGTAACTCGGCATTTCGGTGCCTGCATAGCCTCCTTACTCTAGGGTCCCGAGTCCCTCGCTTCCGACTTGCCTTATCGGGTCCGCCCGAGACCTTAATCTTTCCGTGTCCTCGGACACTTGTTCCTAATTGTGCACTTGAAGTATTTGCTAAAGAGATTTGGTTTGTGCTTAGTACCCTGTCCTCATAAAGAGTACAGGGCTGTTGTGATTCTTAATAAATATACTGTTTATTTTCATAACACTTGTGTGGTGTCCTTTCACTGGGTGTTCAAGGGGTACATGTGTGGTAAACAGCTGGCTTAACACGCCCTCTCGAGTCTTTAGCCTTAGACTGCTCGTATCCACGCTACTAGGATAGCTGGTCTATAGGTTGACTTACAACCAAACACCATAAGGGTCGTTGGAACGATACATAGCGGTCGCTAGAATAGCGAACGTTGCATATCGGGCCAACTTCTCACAGGGGGCATTGGTTCGGTGTTTGGGTGCATGGTCTGGGCGCCAAAGCTGTTGTGTATGTTGGCGATCTTGTGGCGGATGAACGAGGCGAGTGCATCACAGAGGTCTTGCGAGGACGTGATGTCGTTGTTGCTGGCGCTGGGGTTGGAGAGCTCTTTAACGATGTTGAAGAGTTCTTTGCTGTTGTGGGTGTTGTTGTCTAGTCGTTCTCTGAATGCTGTCCTTTTGGTGGTGTGGATCAGCTGGTGGTATTGGCGGATGGCGTTCTTGAGGGCTGTCATGTTTTCTGTTGTCTGGTCATGGCGCCAGGCTTTCTCGAGGGTACCGCAGGATTTCTTGGAGTCTTTGAGGTCGTTGGTGAACCACGAGGTTTTTTTGCTGCTGGGTCTGCTGGGAGGATTCTTCAGCGGTGCAAGGGCATCGGCGCAGTTGGTGAGCCACTGTGTGAGGTTACGGGCTGCTTCGTTGGAGTCCGTAGTGTTGGTGGGGGGGTTTTGGCTCAGGGAAGTTGTGAGCTGGTCGGTGGTGATCTTGCTCAAGCATCTTCGGGAAGACTGTTGCGGGTGGTGGTGGGTCGTTGTTTTCCAGAAAACTCCCAAAATCCAGGGTGACCTGCTCGGACCCTCCTTCTGGTGGGTCAGCCCCCGTTATCAGGCATGCATGACACTTCTATACTTTGTCCTCCACAAGCCGATCCACACCTGGGAACCACACTTGCGTTCGCAGGCGGGCTTTCATTTTTTCAATCTCCTGGTGTCCCTGGTGCGCCAGATCCACTGTTCGGTCTCGTAGTGCGGCAGGTATTACGATACACGAGCCCCTCAAGATTATGCCATCCCCCTTGGCACTCAGCTCTTCTCAACACTTCCACAGGCACTCCCAGTACTCCTTGTCTTCGGCCAACCTTCGGTCATTACCACTTAGGAACCACTTCCACTGGTGGTCACGTAGCATTCCGGCCACTGCCTGTAAACACCCATCTTGCAACGAGGCCTGCCAGATGTCTTCTAGCAGCAGAGCTTGGGGCTGGGCTTCCTCCAGAAGTTGCCTCACAAATATCTTGGCTCCTTCATCCACCTCCAGCCCCTGGACTCCATTCGGCACCTGGGGGTGTCGCGATAGATAGCCAGCCGGGTTACTTGCCCCCGGACAGTACACCACCTCGAACCGGTACTGCTGAATTTGCACAGCCCATCTCTCAATTCGCGGAGGCCCATTTCTCGCCGTTCCTAGAAAGAGGGGCACCAGCGGCTTGTGGTCCGTCACCACCGTAAACGTGTGTCCGCACAAATAGATGTGAAAATGTTGACAGACCCACCGGATGGCCAATGCTTCCCTCTCGATCTGTGCATAGCGTGTCTCCACGGCGGTAAGTGCCTGACTGGCATACTCAATGTGCACCCATTCATCCTGATCGTTTCTCTGTAAGAGCACCGCCCCAAGCCCCAGTGCGCTTGCATCCACAATCACCTCAGTGGCCGCTCCCGGTTGAAAATAGGACACCGTTGCCCCCTTCAGCAGCGCCTCCTTCACGTTAGCGAACGCTTGGGCTTCCTCTGCCATGCTATGTCCTTTTTGGTGAGTTGTCTTAGAGGCTCTGAGATGGTAGCCAAACAAGGAATTTAGCGGCCACAGTAGTTGGCCATCCCCAAGAAACTCCGCACTTCAGATGGCATCTGAGGGATCGCGGCCGTTCTGATGGCTTCCACCTTAGCCGGATCCACCTGTAAGCCCCGGGCTGAGAACCGATATCCGTAGAACTCGACCTCCTTTGTATAGAACCTGCACTTCTTTTGGTAAAGAGTTAGTCCTTGCTCCACCAATCATGTCAGTGTGGCCCTCAACCTCACATGGTGTTCCTCCAGTGATTTCGAGAAAATCAGAATGTCATCGCTGACATTGATGACTCTCACTAGGCCAGATAGCGCTTCTCAAACTGCCTCCTGGAACACCTCCGCCGCCGATGACACCCCAAACCTCAGCCTTTTGAACCGACGGAGTCCCACATTGGTGGAGAAAGTGGTAATATATTGGCTTTCTTCCGCCAGCACCAACTGGTGGTATCCAGAGTTCAAATCCACTTTCGAGAACCACTGTGCCCCGTTTAAATCGGTCACATTTTCGTCAATGGTCGGGGTGATGTGTCTCTCTCGGCGGATGGCCTTATTTGGCAGTCTCATATTCACACACAGCCTGATTTCCCCAGGCTGCTTTGGCTTGGGTGCTATCAACAGCAGCGACACCCACGGCGTGGGACCGGACACCTTCTCAATCCCCCCATCCCGCTCCAGCCGGTCCAGCTCGGCTTCCACCAGTGGTCTTAGATGGAAAGGCACCCTACGGTGGTGGAGCACCACCGGCTTGACAGACTCATGGATGTGAAGTTGGACCTCTACTCCTTTCAGGCAACCCAGCCCCCAGAACAGTTCCGGGAATTCTTCCCCCATACGTGAGAATTTTAGCAGTAGTTGGCATCAGCCGCAGCCTCGGGTTGAAACTCCTGTATTGTGCGGCATCCAGGAAGTTCACGGATGCCCCAGTGTCAATCAGAGCCCGCACACACGACTCCCCTATCCACACCGGCATGTAGGCAGTGGTCTCTTGGGGGTATTCACCCCCCTGATGTGTGAGATGACAAACACATTGTCCTCCTCGTCCTCAGTGGCTGACGACGACTGATCGCAGCAGTTCTGATCCTCCTCCTCCTGCACGGTCTTAGCCGACTTTGTGAACCTCTGTCCTGGGGGCTTACTTCCCCCCTGCTGTGTTCCACTCTGGTGCACTTTTGCAAAATGTCTATACTTGTTGCATTTGAGGCACTGTCTCCCCTGTGCAGGACATATTCTCGGAGCATGCGCACCCATGCCACAGTTCCAACATTCACGCCTCTGGCGCCTCTCTTCCTGCTTGGCCCCTGCTCCAGCCCCTCGTCCATATGATTTCTTGAGGGCCTCGACCCTCTCTTCCTTGATAGGCGTCGGGAACACCGGCTATGATCCCTCCAACTTCCTCACCAACGCCACCTCCATCTATTAGTGTGCTCCCAAACATGTCTCTGAGTAGTCCAGAGGCCTGTCTTTGTGGTTGACTGATCTGGTGCAGTGACCCCTTTTCAGAATAGATTAGGTGGCGGTTTTCTCTCCTTGGCCCTCTCTGAGCTATTGCTTGTGGCCCTGGTGCTTGAATATTGACTGACTGACGTGCAGTGTCACTGACAATTACTACCTAGACCAAGTTTCCATTTTCCTGATTACCCTCATCGTATCTGTCATCATTGGTGCTACTAGTGGGTATTTTAGTGTGCAAGCAGCAAGAACCCATCAAATTCCTGTATTACTCTTGTCAGAGGCTTGACAATAAGACTTGACTTGGGTGCTCCCTTCAGTCCTGTTTTAAGTAGGGGTGTGGTATATTCGGTCCAACTGACCTCCCTGGATGCGTTTGAAGAGATGCTCAGCATCCACCTCACAAGGAGTTGGAGAATCATGACCTGCAGCTTCACTAACATTGCTGGAAACCCCCCTTTTCCTCTGCTACCTAGCACGGGCAGTTGGTAACTGTAGACGTTGCACAGATGGTCAACCCATGATTCCAAATTCCAAGGCCAGCATAAACGGTAAGATCAAACTAAAAGACCTTGACAAACATCAAGTCAAGGCTCTGGGACTGCTAAATGTGGCTAACACAGGAAGCTACCCTTCACTGCAGAAAGTAATACCGCTAAGACTACAAGCCACTACCATTAGCTACAGGCTTCTGATTGCCCTGATTAAACTGTGCAGATACCTTTGTTTGTTTTTTTAAAAATTATTTTTATTTGAATACAAACCAAAAGGAAACATGGTGACATTTTGATGCAAACATTATGTAGAATGCGCATTGGCACATTATGGTAGATTCTCAATCAATTTCTGGAGTCTCAATATCCCCCGTCCCACCCCCCACAACCCTCTAGGTAGAAAAGATGTCCATATGCTTCCGATCCTAAGCATCTAGAGTGACGCACACAACAGGAGTACAGGATCCCTCAATAGACATTCCATTTTCCCATACCGTGGTCCATTTGTTCGGCCAGCCCTTACTTTCATAGACCGTCCTGTCCGCTTGCATACACCAGTCCATGTCTCTCTTCCAGTCACTAAATTGCAGTTCTGTATCAGCTCCCCAAAGTCAAGTAATGTTGCGTTTGGCCACCATCAATCCCAACGTAAACCAGAGGCAATCCATACAGGCAAAGTTTGTTTCACAAAAAAGGAAATATGAAAAATGGGGGCTGGAGGAGGTTTAGAGACCAGCGAGGGTATACTCCCTTTACTCAATTAATCAAACACACAAGAACTATCGGGTCTAAATAAAGAAGTAAGGCTAAAGGTATCAACACCAAGACTGAAAAGGCATCCGCTTAAATGATGGTTTCCCTCACCCACCAGAGGTGGCATGCTTCATATTAGTGATTATTAGGAGCCCATCACCTTTCCAGATGCTAAGTCACAAATAGCCTGCATGACCCCGCTTTCTGTCAGATCCTCCTCTAGGGCTTATCGATCCATTTGTTAGAGTTCTGGAATCTGAATGTCAGCAAGCACCTCATGAGATTTGTCAATTGCGGCTGTCTGTGTCGGATAATAGAGGTGAGTGTAATAATTTGCAAATGTGTCACCTCTGCCCTGTCTATTCCTAGTCCATGTGTCTCTGTCATTCTGGATCTCAAGAGCCCATCAATACACCGCCTGTCCTATCCAGCTAAATCAGTAATCTACCAGCCCTGTCCCCCACTTCAATTAGGCGGTGTTGAGTGGCTCTATAATGATTTCTAGCAGCTTATGCCAGGACATCACTGTATTCTTTCTCTTTTAGGGATAGTGCTTGGTGTAAATAGCCCTGGTTGTCTGCCAGATGTTGGGATTACAACCTCTGGATGTCACAATCCAGTTGTGCTCTTTAATTCGTTTTTATGGCGCGCTATCAGCGCCATACCCTGACCTCTAATGACAGCCTTGTAAGCTTTACAAAGAATCTGTGCGGATTCTACTGAGCCCTCGTTTTCTTGAAAGTAGTGTTTTGTGGCTTCTCAGATGCCTTTGCGAATGCAGGGTATCTTAGGGTATCAGGGATTAAGTGCCACCCTCCACCTGCCACCACGGTCTGGGAGGCCATTAGTGATGCACACAGGGGTGGGTGATCAGAGATGCCCCTGGTGAGGTGGTGGGCCTCACTGAAGCAGGAAAGATCGCTAGCTAGGGTATGAATGCAATAAATGTGTTATAAGCTCCCACGTGCATCCAAAAGGTACGGTACATGTATTGTCATGCTGCTGGATGGAGGGTACGCCACGTGTCGACCAGGCCAATCACTGACAAAAGGTCAGCTAGTGGGCAACGCCGCTTCCTTGGGTGATGAGGGTGCCATTGATCACTGGCCTCACAAATGGTGTCATTAATGTCTCCCCCTAACAATAAGCAATCTTCAGGGAGTTTAAAGAGGAGCATGTCTAGGTCTGCAAAAGCTGCATCATAAAGTCTGGAAGGAATATAGAGTGAAATGATGTTGAGGATTGTACCCTCCCATTGTCCTGTTGAAGGACCGGGTTTTAGAACCCAGCGGTGTCAGGGAAAACGCCTGATGCCTTCGAGTTCCCCTGCCTTGGCAAACAGAGACACGGGATACTTCTTGATGACGTCAAAGACCAACGTTTATTGGCTGCAACCAGGAACAGAGGTCTACGAAGCACACACGGGTGGTTCGCTAGAGACTGCACAAATTCAATGAGCGGAGCATGGTCTTTTATGCCAAAAATCAAGCCTCAGGCAACATTCTAAATTAGCATTGGGTTCATACAAACTGACCAATGACAGTGTGACAATTCAAAAGTAGCGTATGACGACAATCCCACTTTCTGTTGTCCAGCCCACCAGAAATGACCAAGCACATTCCATTTTACTTATTCACTCAGGCCGGACAAACCCATCATAAAACCCTCTACCCAAATCAGTGATTATGTCGTAAAGGAAGGAACAGAAACAGATTGGAAGCAAGATAGAAAGGTGGGTGTAGTGTACCATAAACTCGGGCATGTCCTGCTCTTTGATCTTTATCTGACCAGCTGCTTAACAAGGAACTGGCTCAGCGAGGTCAGCCTCGGGCAAGGGAGTCAGTTTGGCCAGGTCATTCAGAAGTCAGCTAAGGTGTACGTGTCCCAAAGACTCGTTCGGCCGCAGTCATCGGCCTATGTGAGGGCAACCACACAAAATGGCTGCCGTACACAAAATGGAACCCGAAGGTTTGAACGAAATCCTCGAATACGCAGTGTTCTCCTTGATCGATTCATGTGAAAACACTCGTACACACTACACTCGTCATTTGCGGTCTGCTGACACCAAAATCATCTATTTCCGACGATCTTTACTGAACGGGTTTGGAACCACCGAACCAGACCCACAAACTCACAGAACTACAGACCCTCCTTTTGCCCTTACATAGGCAATAAACCCAAACCCATGTCAATCTGAATCTGGATCTATATTCATCAGATCATTGATATGTTGCTGTAGCATCATCCTATTACTTAGTACCTCTCTCTGGACAGGTCTCCTTGCACACAAAGTAGTACAGAGGCCACAAATAGCAGGAGAACACTGTACACAAAGACAGAACAGGAAAAGGATAGCTAAGACCATCCCAATGACCATCAAAATCTTCCAACCCCAAGTGGATATCAATCCCCATAACCATCCCATCAACGACCAATCTCCTTTGTCCAAATGGACAGAATCGGAGATCTTATGTAACATGGAAATGGCCTGGAAGACTGACGGAGCGTTGTCAGGAATGAAAACGCAGCAGCTCGATTGAATCAGTTTACAAACTCCACCTCGATCTGCTAGTATGACATCAAGGGCAACTCTATTTTGGAGTGTCATAAGCCTATCCGACTGGAGCTCAGATGTCAGGTTACTAAGGGCACCGGCAGTTTCGACTATGGTGGACTCAACCATTCTCGTCAACTGGCGAATATTCCTGCTATTAGCCATCGGTCCCCAGAACGGCAGAAAATCATTAAAGAAGTCTCCCAACTCTTGCCCTGAAGTGTCTTCTTGACTTAAGACACCTCTAGCAACTCTCGTCTTATGGTAATCTGCCGCAGCTGTAAAAGTGGGAGGCAACAGGAAAGAAACAAAACATGTGCCCGAAAAATCAGGGGGCAACCATGTATACGCTTTGTCGTAGCAAACAAAGTAGGTACCCTTAGCAGCTAAAAATGCTGGTGAAGACTGAGACGTAAATACATAGGTGTCAGTACAAACGCTCTTCCCTAGCTGAGCTCTCGGATTCTTGCCATTACCCTGCAGACAATAGCGACCCTGATGGGGCACTATCCAAATCGGTGGAGAACTTTTCGCTCGCTGGTTAACACTCAGACTAACTCCATATCCAGTAATATCCCAACCACTATATGGTTGTCTCTCATCCATCGGAATAGTTTCAATGGCATTAGTCCCTTTAACCATGTCGACTATGCCTCTAGCAACAGCACTATTCTTCGGATTGTCCTTCGGTGAACGTAGGGGATAGACACTATGGGCATGGATAAACATCGTTCTGTAAGCCCAAATCGAACCATTCAAACTAAAAGGTAAAACCAAGTACGGAATACCCTTATCAGTCGTATGGGGCATTAGACCACAGATTCAACAATTTGTCGTGTTCATCACTAACTGGTGTTGGTGCAAAAGTTGAATAAAGGAATTATTGGCAAATTCCAGTCGTCTAACTGCCTTGTGTTCAGGCAAAGGATTAAAAGAATGAGAAGAAATAGTAGGTGGAGGTGTAGGTTGCACAGTGGGAACAAATGTCACTTTAAAAGAGAATGTCACATAACCAATTATGAATATCATTAACTCAATAGCAAAAATAAACAGGGTATTAAAAAACGTTTCTTTGAGATCAGTTTGCATATCTTCTTTTTAAAAGCCATTGTCCTTGCAGGTCTCTCCAACTCGAAGAAATCCATCCTAACTAAATATGATGCTCGCGATGGTAGGGTGTTCTAAGCTAAGGAATGCCTCTGTCAACCCAGGGCAACTCCCTTAGGCCAACCAGAACCTTCGACCTAGTGTCTCAGGCTTGCACTCCAAAGACTTGACACCGCGACCCTACAGCTGAACCCGGATGGCGGTTCGAAAAACAAAAATGAGTAGATAACATGCGAGAGTTAACATGCAAACAGAAAAATCATAAAAACTTCATTTGTGCTTTATTTGTCCATGACTCTCGGTCGCAAATTATAGCGGCTTCTTCCAGGTAGTTCTTGATCTTTAAACAACAAATCAGGCTCAATAGTGTTCAATCGATTCAAAGGAGGCACAGCTTCTTGTAAAAGATCGTCACTTTCTCTTTCAGAGTTCGTACCAATCAGACGAGCATCGCTGAATGGCAAAAATCGTGGAACAGTTTCTGTTTCAGAGTCTGGAAGTCCCTCCTGGACCCAGTGATCGTACGGTAAGGGCAAAGGTGCTCGCTTACAGTGTACACCGTGGATTCAGTTTCTCTTGCCTTGAACTCGAACCGCAGAACGTGTAGACAGGAGGACTTGAAAGGGTCCCGTCCAACGGGGCTGATCGTTCTTGGTCCGCTGGAAATTTTTGACGAACACCCACGATCCAGGTTCAATAGCGTGGCCTGGATCTTCAAAAGCTTGTGGTAGGCTGTCATGCACCTGTTGGTGTAAAACATGCAATTTAGTCGTCAGTTCGCGCAAGTAGTCAAGCAACACAGGGTACTCGATTTCGCTAAACCTGGTTGGCCTTGGTACGCCCCAAATATTTGCTGGGCGGCCAAAGACCACTTAATATGAACTCAAACCCATTCTCGAATGCAGTTATTCTTGTGGACAAAAGTGGTAAAGGCAAAGCATCTGGCCATTGCAAACCAGTGCTCGCTTGGATTTTAGCTAATTTTAGCTTCAAGGTGCCATTATAGCACTCGACTAAACCAGCTGATTGGGGGTGATTTGCAGCATGAAATTTCTGCCGGATCCCTAGTCCCTCACACACTCTCTTCATGACTTGACCCACAAATTCACTCCCATTGTCACTCCAGATAATTCTCGGCATTCCAAACCTCGGGAAAAATTCTTTTATCAGGACTTTCGCTGTAGACAAGGCAGTATTGTCCTTAAGGGGATAAGCTTATACCCATCTAGAAAAGGAGCAAACAACCACTAAAACATATTTCAAGTTGTTGCATCTCTCCATGTGGAACAAATCTAGCTGCAAAGCCTCGAACGGATACGTAGGAGGAGCAAAATGACCAGCTGGTGTTGGAGTTCCCTTACCAGGATTATACATCAAACACACCATACAGTTCTTAACCAAGTTCTCTGCACATTTTGGAATTCCCGCATTCTGCCAAACCGGAGCCAACAACTTGGAAATCCCTTTCACGCTGATATGTGCCATTCCATGAGCCATTGTAACAACCGGAAGCACATACGCGTCAGGCAACAACCATCTCTGATGCTCGGACAAATCAATCCAACAACCATTCGAATCCAATCTACCCTTACTTTCTCTCCATTCATTCAACTCTTTCTCTGTAGCTTCAGCTTGAATGGACTTCACACTCTCAATCGTATCTTCACACATACTCTTCTCTGGAACCCAACCCGCCGGACCCGCAACATACATTCGACTCATCACATTCCTCGCAGTTTCTTTCGCAACTTCATCCGCAAACGCATTTCCACGACCAACATCATCCGTGACTTTCTTGTGGGCGCTGCATTTCACAATCGCTACTTGCAATGGCAAAGTAAGTGATTCAAGAAGTTCATTCACCAACTGCCCATGCTGTATCTTTGTACCATGCGAAGTCAAAAACCCACGTTCACGCCACAAACGCCCAAAACTATGAGCCACTCCAAAGGCATATTGCCTATCAGTATACACATTCACTCGTTTTCCTTTCGCCAACACACATGCTCTCGTTAATGCAATCAACTCCGCTGCTTGTGATGAAGTATGTGGAATATGTGCAGCTTCAACAATCGTATGCAAAGTCGTAACAGCATATGCCGCAGTCGTATCACCATTCGGCAACTTAAAGCATGAACCATCAACCCACAAAGTACCATCACACTCTGGAAGAGGAGTATCTCGCTAATCTACTCTCCCTTTCGTTTCTTCTTCAGTTCTCAGAAAACAGTCATGTTGTTCTTCACTATCTACCTCAACTGAAATTGGCAACAACGTGGCTGGATTCAACGTGTTGCATTGTTTAATGTGCACATGACTCGCTAACAACGTCAACTCGTAACCCGACAACCGAGCACTAGTTAAATGTTGTGTCTTGGTACAGTTCAATAAGGTATCCACTGCATGTGGAAACAATAATTACTAGCGTATTTTCCATAACCAAACCAGCAGACTGTCGATTGAAACAGCCGCTGCCGCTGTGGCTCTCAAGCAACTCGGCAACGCTCTAGCTACCGGATCTAAAGTCGATGAAAAGTAAGCACATGGACGCTGCTTTTTGCCAAACTGTTGAGTCAAGACTGACAATGCTCATCCTTCTCTCTCGTGAACATACAATGTGAAACGCTTACTGTAGTCGGGAGTACCCAACACAGGAGCCGAACACAACGCATTGCGTAATTCAGAAAAGCTCTTTTGACATTCGTCAGTCCAAGGAATAGGATTTGGAGTATCTTTTACAGTAAGAGCTATCAAGGCTTCGCTAACAAAGAAAAATTAGGAATCCACTGTCTGCAGTACGACGTAATACCCAAAAACGCACGTACTTCTCTCTGTGTCATAGGCACACTCATTTTCGCAATAGCTTGAATTCTCCCTGGGGTCAATTTCCTTCCCTCCTTCGATAAGAGGTGACCTAAGTAGGTTACTTCTTGTCGACAATATTGCAACTTGGAGAGAGAAACTTTGTGATGAAAATCAGACAAGTGGCGTAACAACGACAAAGTGGCTTCTCTACAAATCTCTTCAGTATCAGCGGCCACTAGCAAGTCATCAACATATTGAATAAGGGTTGCACCATCGGGTAAAACCAACAGATCAAGTTGTGTCTTCAAAGCTTGACTATATATCGATGGACTCTCGCAATAGCCTTGAGGAGCGCGCTTAAAGCGGAAACTTCGTCCTCCTAAAGAGAATCCAAAGATGTCCCTACTCTCTATGGCAATCGGGATACTGGAGAAAGCATTCTTCAAGTCAATCACCGAAAACCATTTGGCGGCAGCCGGAATCAGAGTCAACAAAGCAGTGATATCAGGACCGACAGGAAATTGTGGAACAACAATCTTGTTCACTTCGCGAAGATCAATGACAAACCTATATACAGGAGGCTGTAAAGAATCAGTTCTCTTCAGAACAGGCAAAACAGGACTATTGCACACATTACCTCTTGTTTCCTCAATCACACCCTTTTCGATCAGATCATAAATGATCGCTAAAAGTGCACGCTCACCATCACTCGAGATACGATACTGTGGAATGCGCAGTAACTTAGCATTCGCCTTCAGCGTCACAACATATGGGGGAATTTCCAGTAGGCCCACATCATTCGGACCAGTAGCCCACAATGAATCTGGCAAAGAAGACAACTCAGATGGAAGACTATCTTTCCATATGTACATTGGAGAGACCACTCTCTCACCCAATGTAAGATGTACTCCTAACGGAGAGCAATACAGAGTTGCATACAATCTCTTCAATAAATCCAATCCCAACAGATTCTCATTACAACCTGTAGTCAAAAGAAGGGGTGCTTCGAACTTACGCGGTCCAACAGAAAGAACAATGGAGCAGAAATCGGATTTGTAACGGGGGCACCAGAAAAACCTACAGAAACATTGTCAAAGCCAGACAAAGGTGCGCCAGGGAGTTTAGAGTGCATAATAGAACTCTTTGTAGCACCAGTATCTAACAGAAAAGGTTCTGACACACCTGATGCAATCACTTCAACATAAGGTCCACTCTGATCTACAGGAACTGAAACAACTCCCTCTCTTTGTCCATGGCTGTCCTAACAATCATTACCATTCCCTTCATCACCTTCAACATAATAATCATCCATATAATACTGTGTTGTCCTACCAGACAAACCTTGCTGCTGATCAAAACTATTCATCAAGTTTTGTGGAGGCAAAGAATGTACATTCTGTCCTCGACCTCTACCTCTAGGCGCTTGTTGAGCACCTCGACCTCTTACACCAGAAGCACCATTCGTTCGCTGTAACAAAACCGGACAACTATTCTTAAAGTGACCCTCTTCTTTGCAATACGCACACTGATTAGGCCCATACGGAAAACGCTGTTGAGAAGACTCAGTCCTCTGCAAGTTTCTCGAATATTGCTGAGGTTGCTGATAACCGCGCTGATTACTAATACGGGGTGGATAAGCTTGTTGTAGAAGAACTTTAGTCTTCAATTCCTTAGTCTTCTTATCCGCTTTCTCTAACTCATCCTTGTGCCTATTTTCATAGTACTGGGCCGTAGCTAGAATCTGTGCTGACGTGGAAACGGCCCAAGCACTCTCGGAATCCTTCAACTTAGTGCACAACTCGGGAAGCAAATTATGCACAAATTTGTCAACGAACAATCTCTGGCCACCCTCGGTAGCCATATTCTGACCACTATGATCTACAAAAGTCTCTTCAAACCGCGTGAAAAAGTCAGACACAGTCCCATCTTTCTTCTGCTTACATGCAGACAACTTATCCCAATTAACACGCACTTCGGGCATCAAAGTCTTCATATAGTTAATAATCCTACCAGGGAGTTGAGCAATTAAATCTTCAGGCTTAGTACCTCCAACTTGTCTATCATTCGCAGCAACAATATTAACCCATGTATCACCTAATTCATTATCATGATCCGTATGTCGAATCACATTCCAGATAGGCTGTGGAACAACATTCCCAAACAACATGTCTATGTCTGCTAAATTCATGATGCACGAACCCACAGTTTGAGTGAGCTCTTTATAATATCCCGCCGGATTTTTGCGCGGATCAGGTAAAGTCTGCTTAATCGCTAAAACTTCAACTCGCTTCCAAGGAACATGTACCCATACTCGCTGAAAGTGCACAGGCGCAGCTACAATATCCAACCCAACATCAGCCTGAACTGCTTCCTTCCACACCGGAGGAACCTCACGCATCGGATACTGACGTGCTTTTCTCCTAACTGACGAATCAGGCTCAAACAATCGCTCAGAAGGAGTGTTATTACGGAATGACAACAACGTCGCAATTGCTCTCTCGATGTCGAGAAGACTCACAATGGTCCCTTTCGCAAACTCGCTACACACTCGATACAACTCTTCAGGAGCTTTACCTACTTCGTCAACCCATTGTTAATGGAGGAACACACACATCATTTCGAAGACATACCGTTGCTTTGGTGCTTGCCATTGGCGGAAAACATCCATAATACCCTCAAGATCATACTGGGGGGTATACATAACCCATCTACGTGCCATGTGATCCAAAACCGTACGCTCATCTACACCAGGCAACTGACTATGTGATTGTCTACGCTCACTGACCGGAGACATACCCAATTGTCCCAACAAAGGAGAAAAGAAACCAGAAAGTGCAGCAGTCATTCGCTGTCTAGTAGAAGGAGAAGATGAAATAATAAGGGAAGACGGAATAATAGTAGAAGAATCCAAAGGCGGAACAGAAGGAAGATTATAGACAGGCGTAGGAGTAGCAGACAAAGGGGGAGGCAAAGTTGGCGGCCCCTGAGGAGGCTGTGCCAAAGGAACAGTAGCCAACGGAAGAGGAGCTGGCTGTGGAGGAATTACAGGTGACACAACAACTGGATGTTGCACAGCCACAACTGGTGGTGGTGGTGCCGTAGCACTCTGTGCATAAGGGGGTGGCGAACTCAATAGATGCGACATTAAAGCATCTTTCGCAAGTTCTTTCTTTTCTTCCTGCTCTTTAGGCGGCAAAACTGGGTAGCATCTATCTACCGCTAACTTCTTCACCCTAAGCATCTGTTCGCTCTCTTGCTCTTCCTCATTATCCCTATACGCAATAGCAGCTTGTACCATTGACATACCTCGTTCTCGTTTATTCTTCTTCGCTAATTTAATTTCTTTCTGTTTGGCTTCTTTGCGCCATATGGGGAAAGAGTCAAACATTGCCGGCCGGGCTTTCTTCTTGAACAACTTCACTTCGAGATTGTCTAAAATCTCAGTTTCAAAACTACTGTAACGGGGCCACTGTAGGTCACCGTCTTTTCTCGTATACTTTACCCAGATCTCATTATAGCTAATAGGGCCCACACCACGCTTTACGTATAATTCATATGTAGGAGTTCCAATTGGAGGAACCGGACACAAATCCTCAAACCGGGAATCCTTAGAACAACCACAACCAAATATCTTTCCAAGTCTGCTAAGACCAGGCATCTTGCTCACTAGTCTAGCTTCAAACAACAAGGGAATCTCAAAACGATAGTCTCGCGAATACACGAGTCCCTTGGCTTTGGGGCCTGCAGGTACCAAATCAAAGCGATCCACTAAAGGGATACCAAAAACAAACTAAGAACTAGGAGATGCTTCACTCATACTTAACTGAAATGTCGATGGCATCACCAGAAGACCCGTCAATCGTCTCGCTCTACAAACGTCTAAGGCTCCAAGACAGGGCGACAGTCAGGGCAGCAGTCCTTCGTAGCCGTCGGAAAGCAGAGAACCTCGCAGCAAAGACTTTCGGACCACGCCGACATGCAGGGGTCGATGAAGTGGTTGGCCTTCCTCCAGAATTTTCACATGAAGCTCCTCAAGATCTTCGGGCTTGGACCGGTACCGCTGAAGTCGCCCCACGTTGGGCGCCAACTGAAGGACCGGGTTTTAGAACCCAGCGGCATCAGGGAAAACGCCAGAGGCCTTCGAGTTCCCCTGCCTTGGCAAACAGAGACATGGGATACTTCTTGATGACGTCAAAGACCAAAGTTTATTGGCTGCAACCAGGAACAGAGGTCTACGAAGCACACACGGGTGGTTCGCTAGAGACTGCACAAATTCAATGAGCGGAGCATGGTCTTTTATGCCAAAAATCAAGCCTCAGGCAACATTCCAAATTAGCATTGGGTTCATACAAACTGACCAATGACAGTGTGACAATTCAAAAGTAGCGTATGACGACAATCCCACTTTCCGTTGTCCAGCCCACCAGAAATGACCAAGCACATTCCATTTTACTTATTCGCTCAGGCCGGACAAACCCACCATAAAACCCTCTACCCAAATCAGTGATTATGTCATAAAGGAAGGAACAGAAACGGATTGGAAGCAAGATAGAAAGGTGGGTGCAGTGTACCATAAACTCGGGCATGTCCTGCTCTTTGATCTTTATCTGACCAGCCGCTTAACAAGGAACTGGCTCAGCGAGGTCAGCCTCGGGCAAGGGAGTCAGTTCGGCCAGGTCATACAGAAGTAAGCTAAGGTGTACGTGTCCCAAAGACTCGTTCGGCCGCAGTCATCGGCCTATGTGAGGGCAACCACACAAAATGGCTGCCGTACACAAAATGGAACCCGAAGGTTCGAACGAAATCCTCGAATACGCAGTGTTCTCCTTGATCGATTCATGCGAAAACACTCGTACACACTACACTCGTCATTTGCGGTCTGCTGACACCAAAATCGTCTATTTCCGACGATCTTTATTGAACGGGTTCGGAACCACCGAACCAGACCCACAAACTCACAGAACTACACTGTCAGCCCAACATATCTCCTGTGTGGGTCAGGCCAAGTATTCTTCACAATAAAGGAGAGCTTAATATGCAGAAGTATTCCAACCCCTATAGACCCCTTCACAAATCCCCCATGGGTGACCATATTAGATTCCCACCTATCTAGGGTACGGCAGTTGTTGCCTTGAAGATACCTTTCCTGCAATAGGACCACTTCAGGCAAGTGTTGATTGAGGTATTTCAAGACCATTCCTCACTTGATTTTATCTCCCAGTCCATTGACTGTCCAGGAGAGGATCTTAAAACTAGGAGTGCTTATGGTGGCTGCCATGGAGAACCATTGGTGATAAAAAGTGGAGAGTGCCCGCAGCCGGCAACCCCTATCAAGGTCCGGGGCATGTCGCAGCAGGGACCACAGCAATTTTCTATAGGGCGTCAGGAGCAGCATGTGTGGGCATACAGTGGGTCTTCTGACTGGGGTGAATAATAGGAGGAAAGGAGACCTGATTAACCACTCTGTGCTGCGACATTATAATGCTGTCACCATAAGACTTATAAAACACTGTGAAAACAAACCTGTTAACATAGACCCCATTATCATACCCCTACCCTGCCTACCTGCATGGCAGACTTAAAACTGCCAGCCCCCCAACTGTGCAGAGCTCCAGCCACCCCAAAGCATGATACAAATCAAAGGAGGCTGCTGGTACCACATGAAGGTCACCTCACCACCCATAGTGAAGAAAAGGTTAATGTTACTACGGTTATTGAACCAATGCAAGGAGTATGAATTTCTCCTGTGTGGGGACCTGTGACCAAGTAGGCTAAGGGGCAGTTCCCTCGTTGATTCAGCATCACTTCAATAGCTCCCGCAATTATTAGCAGTATGTGCCAAGTTACCACTGTCATTCAACGTGCAGCCAGATCTCTGGGAGAAAAAAGCCCCAGATAAAGTTAATTCTCCAACAGTTCAGTGTGATGCTTCTAACTGGCTTCAGTACCCAGCTAATGGGCGGTCTTTCTGCCCTCTTGTTGTCACTTTGATTGGGTCTGCACCCTACTTTTCCAATCACTCCCAAGCCCTCTAGCCATTCCCAGACCTCCTCTGAGCTGGTAAAGTACCAACCAGATCTTACCATTCACCCCAACTCGTAGTTTCGCTGGAAATATCATGGAGTGCTTGATGTCACATTCTCTCAGTTCTCTTTTAAGTTCAAGAAAGGAGTAGCATTGTCTTTGCACTCGGATAGTAAAGTCTGGGAAAAAGGTGATCGTTACATTATTACATTTGACTGGAGGTGCGTAATCGGGCAACCTGAAGAAGGATGTTCAAGTTGCTGAAAATGTGAGCAGGGAATGGGGCACTGTAGTGTGCCCAGTTTGGAGGAGTACCTGGGACTCTGTGGGCTTGTTCAACCGAAAAGTATTTAGAGAGACCACAAGGTTGCAGGTATTTGAGTATGAGGTCCTCGACAAATAGATCCTCTGCCGGTCCCTCGGAGCACTCTGGCACCTCTATTAGTTGAACATTGTTCCTCCTGGATCGCCCCTTGAAATCTTCCTACTTGGCTTCTAGGATCTGGGAGCTTGCATTTCAAACCTGCAGAGTCTTAGTGTTGGCTTTCAGGGTGGTGATGGAATCTGACCTCTTGTGATTTATGTAAGCTCAGTCCACCCAGTTGTCCATCTGGACATCTGCTGCCTTATGCTTCAGGAGAGAATCAAAGAACAGGGCTCCATGAATTTGTTCTAACTCTCTCAATTTTGAGGAAATCATTGCTTCCTACACAGAATAAAAACCTTAAATACACTTGTCTTTCAACATTGCCCCCAACCCACTTCGCTGGGATCTGTTGTTAAAACCACTGGAGGTGGAGGTGTTGGAGGAACACCTTTCAGTAGGTGGGCAGAGACCCATTACCAATCCAGGTCTTAACAAATCTAGGCAGTCATCTAATCTGAACCTTGCAGTCCACAGAGTATGGATTTGAGTACTGTTGTAGATGATGGTTGAAGGGGAAGCAGAAACCAAGGAACAAGCAGGAGGTTGACTGCCATGTTTTCTTGGACTGACAGTCACACGATAGGCCAAAGCCCAAGGTTGAGATTGTAGACTCGTTAAGTGAGAAGGCAACTTTTTTGACGAGACAGAGGAAGGAACAATCACCCCAGATCCATCCTGAAGATTGCATCTATGAACTACAAGTTCTGAGATGAAGTCAGATGAGATTTGCTAACTTTCAGAATTAAGCCATGAGAGTGGACAATTTTGCATACCTGTTAAACTGCATTGGATCTATCAGAGGAAGAAGAGACATAAGTTGACTAATTATCAAGATAGGGAAAGATTAAAAGGATTCTGGGATGTAAGATACCCACTGTACAAGCCAAAATATGGTGAACTCTCTTGGAGCCAAAGCTAGTCCAAAAGGTAAAATACAAACTTGATAGTGCTGATCCATTACAAAGAACTTGAGGTACTTCTGTGAAGGTGGTTGGATGGTAACATGGATAAAAGTGTCTATTGGAGTCATTGAAGCAAGTAAGCCCCTCAAGCTACCAGTTGAAGAATGGATAAAAGTGCTGTTATCATCATTGCTGGCAGGGGAGAAAGGAAGTCACTTCTTTCAAGTCCTGAACTGGTCAGCATTCTTCTGGATACCCTCTCTGTCTCTGGAACTGGGACAGTGGTCACCTTTTATGGTAGCTCTTGAATTCCCTGATGAAGAAGACCCTGACATCATAAAGGACAAAATAGATCTGCAGTTGCCTTCAATCAAGGCACTGGTCTCATACAGTTTTGTATTATCTTTTTATAATTTCCAGCATCCACTTTCCTGAAATTGAAGATTTGCAGAGTCTGTAGAAGCCCTAAAGGCAGCCAAAGACCAGGCAGGCATGGAAAGAGGAGGGGTGGTAGGTATGCAAATAATCTGATGCCAGGATATGTGGGTGTTAGGGCCTCCAGGCCATAACCACTTACACCCAAAAAAACAGGGGTGATAGCCACACTCAAGTAATAAGTACAATCTTTGTCTGGGTGAACCATAAGAAGTCATTAAATAAACTTGTGCTTAATCCTCTTATAGCTTGGCACAACACCAGTCAGGCTTAACTTAAAGGCAATGCTTAAAGTATTTATGTACCACCCAAACAGTAATAAAGTGAAAACACAACACAAGAAAAATCCCAAACCAATTTAGAAAATAGAGTACATTTTAATAAATGCAATGACACAAAAACAAAACAATCAAATAATTAGAAAAGGAATTATGAATTATTTTTGAGTTTCAGGTGAAATTAGTGGCAAAAAGTATAAAGGACCACTCTTGGGTATCTGGTCGTACTAGACTGGGCCAAAGCCACAAGTTCAGGTCGACCCAATGGAGTGCATGTCAGCTACAGGAAACAAGTTGGTCCCGGTGAAGAGTTTCCCTTCTCACATTCCAAGGAGCCTCAGCCGCAGCTTTGCTTTGTTCGGTGGCACGAGTAGATTGTCAGCTTGAAGGACAGCTCACTGCTAGAGCTTCACATTGGCAGGAGACAGAGCCGGTCACTGTTGGCGCAAAGAGCGGCTCGCCTTTTTTTTTTTTGTAACTCTTTTTATTGAAAATGAAAAAGAAACAAGGCAAAAATACAATACAATAGGATATCAGTCCGAGAGAGAAGGAGGAATAAAAATCCCATACAATAAGGTGCTCAAGTCATAGCAGGGGATGGGAGCAGGGGAGAGACAAAGACAGTCAAGTATTTCTCTTACATTACGAGGAATGACAGGTCAGGGGGAAAGTGGAACTTCAGGGACATCCATAAGAGGAGGAGTGCAAATGTCTCCACTGTAAGTATTCCAATGACTCCATACCTTACCCCATTTCCTGGGTCTCCCCCGTGCCACATAGACCGTTTTCTCCCTGAACATGCACCAGTCCATGTTTTCCATCCAAGCCTCAACCGTGGGAGATCTTGAAGAACCCCACAGCTGCGCTATATCCCTTTTTGCTACCTTATTTCCTAGGGTTGCCCACTGCGTCTGTGCGACATTATAGTTTTTTGGTTCCCAAACATTCAGGAGACAACGTCTGGCCTCGGGCAACAGAACAATACCAGTAGCCTCCCTCATCTTATTGTGTATCCCAATCCAAAAAGCAGCTACTGCAGGACATTCCCAAATTATATGCAGAAACGTCCCAAGCAGCCCACAGCCGCGTTTACAGAGACCATCATCCGAATAACCCATTTTAATCAAGCGCGGGCCAGTCACATAGACTCTATGTAGGATCTTCAGTTGCACAAACCGGAGACGGGCCGGAATCGCAACCTCCTTGGGAGAAGAGATAGCGGACTGCCAATCCTCATCGTCTAATTCAAGACCATCCCGGGTCCATACATCCCGGAGGGACACCAACAGGTCATTCCTACCATTAATTAGCTTTTTATAAATCAAAGAGATAGTACTATCTGGCACATGACCGTCCAGTATTCTATCCTCAAGTGGAGAGGACTCCGGAATATCAGCACACTCAGGAAAAACCGAAGTCAAGGCATGATGGACCTGAGCATATCGGAAATATTCCCTGTCACTCAGGTTGTACTCGATCTTCAATTCATCAAAAGTCTTAAATTTGCCTTTTACCCAGAGATCACCCACAGTACTAATACCGATCATATCCCATTTTTCAAATCTTTTCGTTTTACACAAGTTACCCAGCTTCTCGGATGCAAAAAGCGGGGTCGCACGAGTCAGTCGATCACTCCATCCCATCGCATTGTTAGCACAGTGCCAAACCCGGACAGCAATCTTTGTGGGCCCGGAAAGTTTCCCACTGCCCAAACTAGAATAAAGCGCTCTATAGTAATCTCCCCCGGCAGCTGCCACCTGTCCATGGCAAACGCAGGGTTCAATCCGGGGCCATACATACCATGATTAATGGCCCCCAACTGAGACGCCCAGTAATACCGCTTGATATCAGGGAGAGCGATGCCACCGTCATACCATGGAAGCGTCAACTTGGCGAGGGCGATACGCGAACGCCCATCCCAGATCAACTTCCTCTGAAGACCCTCGATGGTACGAAAATAGCGCGCAGGAATTACATCAAAGGTATTCTGAAGAGCATACAAAAATCTCGGCAGCGACATCATTTTAAAGAGCGTTGCACTGCCGAGCGGCGAGAGCGGTAGCTTACGCCAGCGTACCACGTCCAACTTCAGCCGGGATAGCAGTGGGAGTAAATTCTGTTCATATCGGGCAGCCGGGTTTAATGATACATAAACCCCGAGATACTTAAAACCTGTCTGTGTGTCCTGGATGGGACAATCACGCGGCAGAAGAGTGACATCTCCCGATAGGACATATAAGTAAGACTTAGCCCAGTTAAGGACCAGACCTGAGTTCTTCCCAAAGGAGGTGAGGACATCGAACAAAACAATTAACGACTTCCGGGGCGAAGTCAGGTATAATAATATATCGTCTGCGTAAAGCAAAATACGATCCTCGCGGTCAGGGGCCCACCGGATACCCTTTATCGACGGTTCACATCTAATCCATGCAGCAAGGGGCTCAAGAGCAAGAGCAAACAAGAGCGGAGATAATGGACAACCCTGTCTCGTGCCCCTTCCAAGAGCGAAGGGCTCTGAAACCCGACCATTCACAACCAATTGCGCCAACGGCTCCTCATACAGAAGCCTGACCCAGCCTATGAAGCCTGAACCAAAACCAAACTTGGCAAGGACAGCCCACAAATACGGCCACTCCTCCGTATCAAAGGCCATCGTGGCATCCAAGGAGGCCAAGATGGCCGGCTCACACAATGACGAAGTCCTCGCGAGAACACCATGTAAACGTCGCAGATTCAGGGCCGTATTCCGATGCGGAATGAAACCGGACTGGTCTGGATGAATCAAGTCGCCAATTACCTTTATTACACGATTGGCCAATAGCTTAGCAAGGATCTTGGGTTCCGCATTAAGGAGTGATATAGGCCTATAGGAGGCGCAGCGTTCCCTTGGTTTCCCTTCCTTATGAATCACCACGATGGTCACAAGACGCTGATCACGGGGAAGGGAGCCACCATCTCGCGATTCCAGGAACATGTCCCGAAGATATGGCGCCATTTTATTGGGGCGCAGTTTATAAAGTTCAATGGGGAGACCATTAGGTCCCATCGCCTTACCCGAATGAATAGAGCGAATAGCAAGAGCTACCTCATCCGCAGTTATTGCGGCATCTAGCGACTCTCTATCAGAGGCCATCGTGGCATCCAAGGAGGCCAAGATGGCCGGCTCACACAATGACGAAGTCCTCGCGAGAACACCATGTAAACGTCGCAGATTCAGGGCCGTATTCCGATGCGGAATGAAACCGGACTGGTCTGGATGAATCAAGTCGCCAATTACCTTTATTACACGATTGGCCAATAGCTTAGCAAGGATCTTGGGTTCCGCATTAAGGAGTGATATAGGCCTATAGGAGGCGCAGCGTTCCCTTGGTTTCCCTTCCTTATGAATCACCACAATGGTCACAAGACGCTGATCACGGGGAAGGGAGCCACCATCTCGCGATTCCAGGAACATGTCCCGAAGATATGGCGCCATTTTATTGGGGCGCAGTTTATAAAGTTCAATGGGGAGACCATTAGGTCCCATCGCCTTACCCGAATGAATAGAGCGAATAGCAAGAGCTACCTCGTCCGCAGTTATTGCGGCATCTAGCGACTCTCTATCAGAATCAGATAAGCTGGGCAATGCAATGTCGCGTAACAATAAATGGGAGTCTTCTTCCGGCCTATCAGTTACGGGCGAATACACTTCTCGGAAATGTTCCGCAAAACTCTGGACAATCTCCTTGGGGTCAGTCACACGCTGACCATGTACTATCTCTATCACAGGAACCACATGACTGGCCCTCTCTTTTTTATCCAACCATGCTATCAGCTTGCCAGCTTTATCCCCGACATCGTACAATCGACCCTGCTGCTCCCTGCCCATAACTTTTGCGGCGTCCGTAACCAGCACCCTATATTCAAGTTGCTTAAGGCACATAACATGTAGTCTCTCACGGGTGACGCCCAATTCCAAATCACGCTCCAAGTCGGAGATCTCTGTCTCGAGCCTAACCACCTCCTTGCGGCTACTCTTCTTCGATCCAGCAATCAATGATAGAGCCTGACCTCGGATGACCGTCTTAAAGGCCTCCCAGAGCGATACTGCAGAGGAGACCGATCCCAAATTCTCAACAAAATATTGGTCAAGAGATTTGACCAACTCCGAACGGGTCTTAGGGTTACGGAGATACTACGGATTAATCGGGGCCACCCGTCCCTCCGACCCGATACCCACGTCTATCCGAATCCACAATGGGGAGTGGTCGGATATTCCCTGCGCCAGATGTCGTATTTCAGCTATGGAGGGGCATGTGCCACTGGTATTAAAAGGTAGTCAATCCTGGAAAGGCTACCATTTGCACCCGAGTGGAAAGTGTATTGATTCTGAGCTGGGTGTAACAATCTCCAACAGTCTCCAACAGTCCACTAACCCCAGTGTGTCAATAAAGCCACTAAGCCAATTCTGTGACCCAGTAAGGTCTCTGGGTGGGTGCCGATCTTCCCTGCCAGAGACAACCGAGTTAAAATCTCCGCCCATGACCAGAATTCCCTCAGGGAGTCCCAACACCAAGCGCCCTAGGTCAGCAAAAGTTGTCGACTGTAATCCCGGGGGGACGTAAACTGAGATCAAGGATATAGTTCTACCCTCCCACAGTCCAGTAAGGGCTACGTAACGCCCCCTATCATCCAGGTCTGTTGCGTCTATTTCTAAGGGGAGTGATTTCCTAACTAGGATACCCACCCCTCGGGATCCAGAGGTGAACCCCGCATGAGCAACCATGTGATATCCCCTCCGGTTCATGGCACAACAAGTGTTACCGATCAAATGCGTTTCTTGCAACAATACCACATCAGGAGACAATCTTTTCAACAGTTGTAACACAACCCCTCGTTTTATCTTATCCCCCAACCCATTCACACTCCAGCTCAGTAGTCTGAATCCCCTACCCCCATCCCAAAAATGAAAGCAGATCCACCTCCCCATGGAAATCAACATCCAAATCAGATGATAAAACAATACGTTGCCTTGCATAGAACCAAAACACACCCACTGAAACATCCCCCCACCCTCGAACCAGAAACCCGTTACAACTCCCACCACCCTGCACCCCTGCGTGAAACTAAATAACCACCCCAACTTGCAGTGTGCCTGTCGCCCTTATATCAAACAAGTCTACAAAAAAAAACCCCTAGGAGGAAGAGAGTCAACCCGTCGCCCCGCCAACCCAAGGCATGACACATTAAATCCTACAGCAAAGTCATCGAACCATTGCAGAGTTCTTAATAAAGTTCAGGATGCCGGATTCCATGTACCTATTCCTGCTCCATCGGGCCACCTTCCGCTCCTCCAGAATGTTCCTCCCGGTCACATTGGTATGACAATGTGTCAAGCCATTCTACTGCATTCTCTGGATGATCAAAAAAATATGTACGTTCCTTGAATTCCACGCGCAGTCTAGCTGGGAATAACATTGCGTATTTCAGTTCCATGTCTCTCAAGCGTTGTTTGATGCCCAGAAATCCAAGTCTTTGTTTTTGGACTGCCTGTGTAAAATCCGGGTAGAAACTCACAGTGGTATTTTCATATTTTGTGGGTCCATTCAGCCTCGAGGCCTGCAGGATAGCGTCTCTATCACGGAATCACAGGAAAGATTCTGGTGATGAGAGGTCTCGGCGGGGCACCCACCTTCGGTTTACCGCCCGGTACTCTGTGAGTTCGTTCAACTGCGAAGAACTTGCTCAGACCCTTAGGAGCGAGGTGTTTAGTAATAAGATCTTCCACCAACAGATCAGCTGCCGGATCTTCGGACTTCACCGGGACTCCAATAATGCGTATGTTTTTACGCCGGGCCCTACCTTCAAAGTCCTCCAAACGGCGCGCAAAAAGATCATTCGAGGTCCGTAGATTGCGGACCTCCGTCTGCAAGTCGGAAACATCACCCGTTAGGCTGGAAGTTTTCAGATCTAAAGATTTGACCTTTTCATTAGTTTTTGATAAATCCGTACGGATCAAATTCACATCGATCGAAACTGTGTCCAGCTTGTGGGCGAGAGTTTCAAATTGCTGGCCGATGGACGCTTTCATACCATCAAGGGCGCCCATGACGTCTTGCAAAGTCAATTCCGCCGATGAGGAAGGATCCTCTTTAGCACCATCCAGTGATCTGCTCGGTCCACCAGGGGATCCTTTAGAGTGGGCATACCGATCCATATTGTTTGCTTGAGTGTAGGTACCTCGCCGAGTGGCCTTGGATTTTTGCTTGTCACCATCAGGTTTGGTCGCCATTGCAGACAAGATGGCCTACCACAGTAGCGTTTCTTGAGAGAAATGGCTGCGATCAAAGTATCAGCGGCAACCAGAGGACTCAGCCTGTCCGGGCCCAGTATCTGATGCCAGGATATCGCCTTATGATCGTTAAGTCATCAAAAAAGTGTCTGTTGGTAGCAGGCTTCAATTTAGAGAGTGTCCGACGGGAGCCACGAAAAACGAAAGTGAAAGTACAAGTCTGTGATTCCTCAGGCCGCTGTTGTTCAACTACTGCCCGGGCACCATGCCAACTCGAGCTCCGGGCATCTCCGAGGGGCAGGCCGCAATATTCAAATCGCTGTTATTCCGGTTCCCGAAGTCCGTTTCAAATTTGGACAACGGTGTCCGCATCAGTCATGGCTCGTCTTCAATAGCCCATCAATGTAATCAGGATAATTTTCAGGATAGATGCGGGAGGTTGCGAGGGTCTCGGGAGCCCTGTGCTCACTCGGCCATCTTGGTTGCGCGCAAAGCTCCTCCGCGGCTCGCCTTTTGAATACCAAATTGGTTGGAGAGGTGACGGTCATTGCTGTTGCGAAGAGCCCACTCTTAGTTGTTAAGAGACAAAAACATCTGGATTTTCATGTGTACCTCAGTACTTGCAGTTTGGTAGGAGGAGTGCACTCTGCTGCCAGCTAATGATCCAGGACCTGCTAGGGCACTTCTTGGGGATCAGGACTCACACCAGCAGCAGGGCTCAGGCAGGTCCATTAAGTGCTGGTCAGCAGTTGTAGGTGAGACATCTGGAAGTTTATTGTGTCCCTTCACTCACACAGGGCTGATATAGTAAATAAGTGGAAAATATAATGTGATAATCACCTCAAAAAAAATAGTTCTACGCCATGTAGTGCAGGTGAAGTGGAGGTAGTGCGATGTAAATGAGATTAGTAGACTACCATATCATTTTTATTATTCATGAAGCCATGAATGACTTTGCATCCATCTCATACAAGGTATTAGAGTGCATTCATTGATAGAGGTTGCATGAAACATGAGTCTATCACCAACATATGTCAGAAACAGTTGACACAGGTCTTAAAGTCTGCATATTGGAGCTGCGACATGCTGCAAAGTTTGAGGAAACAATGAAAGATTATCTAAAGAGCATTGTGTCACTTTTGCAAATAGCGAGAGGTGCCCTTGCTAGTGCCATGCCACACAATCTGATGCGAGAAATTCTGAACTGCTAGAAAACAATTCTGATATCAGTGTAGCACCTGGGAAGGGGTTCATTTCTTGAATATGTGGAAGCTAATCCCATTAGAAGGGGACACGTGCTTAATTTAGTCCTATTCAAATGGCCATGGACTTCACTTGAATAATTCCATTAGTCACCTTATCTGAAGTCAAGGGTACCTTTGGAGTGCAAAAGTGTGTTTCAATATCAGACTCTGGCCCAGATTTACTAAGGCTTTGCTCTTGCAAGGGTATTTATTTGAATCCCTCAAAAACATTTTTTTCCCTCAGTGCAAATAACGCTTTCTGTCAAGGGATATTATAGTGCAAGCACCCATAGTTTTTGATGCAAAGTCCAATCCACTAAAAAAGCCAAACAATTAAGGAGAAATTATTTAATTGCTCACTTATGCAAGACCTATTGGCTTTACCAATGTGTTTTAACCATGTTGTACACCAGTGTGGCTGCTGTTCAGCATGACTAAAGTTAGTAGCGTAGTGAAGTGCGGCATGGTGTGTCATAGAGTGGAACGGCGAAGAGTGAAGTAGAATGTGGTAGAGTGGCATAGAGTGTTGTATATTGGTGTGGCATAGAGTGGAGTCACGTAGAGTGGTACACAGTGGAGTGGCGAAGAGTAGAGTGGAGTGAACTAGTGTTGAGTGCATTGTCATAGAGTGTTGCAGAGTACAGCGGCATAGAGTGCAGTGGTGCAGAGTAGAGTGGTATAGAGTTTAGTGGCATATAGGCACAGGCATCAAAGGAAAAACCGGTCACAAACGGGCAGATTCTCAGAATCTGCCCTATGCGAACGGTATTTTTGCATTTGGGATGCATCATCCCAAATGCAAAAATCGTAATTTAGGTAATCTCTAAATTGCTATTACTTCAATTGCAATTGCATTCAAGGAATCTCAAATTGAGATTCCTTGAATGCAATGCATTAAAGTACGAAAATTAGCGATTTCGCTAACAGGGGGCACAAATTACCGCAAAGTTGAACTTCATGGTAATTTGCAAAACCTTTGAAAAAGGCACTTTTGTGCATTTTTCAAAGTTTAATGTTGCGCACACCCATGACCCTAGGGCATGTGTGTGCGCAACATTTGTGCACAGGTCAATTCCAGGGGTGCAACAGGGTGTCATTTTGACACCCTTGCACCCTGAAATTGCATGCTCAATTTTCCATTCATTCCTATGGGTCTGTAGGCCCATAGGAATGAATGGGAAGCTATTCCTTATTTGCGACTCACAATTTGTGAGTCGCAAATAAGGAATGTGTAGGAATCCCTATTAATATAGCGATTCCTACATGCATGGGATTTTGCGAGTCCTTAATTGCGAATCCTTAATATTCATAATTAAGAACTCGCAAAATCCTATCTTGATGCATGTGTCAGATAGAGAGGTGAAAAATACAGTGGTGTAAAGTGGTGCAGAATATTGTGCCATAGAGTACAGTGGCACAGAGTGTTGTGCCATAGAGTGTAGTGCTTCAGAATGCAGTGGCGTAGAGTGGAGTGATGCAGAGTACAGTGGTGTAGAGAGTCAATTGGCATAGAATGAAGCAGTGCAGAGTAAAGTGGTGAGTGCAGTGTTGGCAGAGTAGAGTGCAGTGGCACTGAGTACAGTGCACTCTACTCTGTGACTCAGTGACTTAGAGTGGCATACAGTGGCGTGGAGTAGAGTAGACTGGTGTAGAGTTTCGCAGAGTATTGTGGCATAGAGTGCAGTGGCATAGAGTTCAGCAGCATAGAATTCAGCAGCGTTCAATGTGTCTTGGAATGCAGTGGCGTAGATTAGAGTAATGCATGGTACAGTGCAGTGGCATAGAGTGCAGCAGTGCAGAGTGGAGTGGTGCAGAGTGGAGTGGTGCACAGTGGGATGTCATAGAGTGCAGTAGTGCAGAGTACAGTCGAGTGGCATAGAATGGTGCATCGTGGAGTGGTATAGAGTGCAGTGGAGTGATGCAGAGTGCAGTGGCATAGAGTGCAGTAGTGCAAACTAGTGTGTTGGAGATTGCAGTGGTGTAGAATGGGGTAGGGACCAGTGGTGTAGAGTACAGTAGTGCAGAGTAGAGTGCAGTGGTGTAGAGTGCAGTGATGTAGAGTCCATTTGCATAGAGTGCAGTGTTGTAGAGTCAGTGTGAGAAGTTGGCCTGGTATATGATGATCACTATTCTAGGGAGCACCTTGCACCAGTCCAAACGTCCCTTATGGTGATTGGTTGTAAGTCAACCTTATAGACCAGCTATCCTAGGGGTAGCATGTACAAAAGCAGTCTTAGGCTAAACTCAAGAGGGCATGTGAAGCCAGCTGTTTTACCATATGCAATCCTTTTAAATACCAAATGAAAGGACACCAAACAAGTTAAATATTACAAAATATATGTATTTATTTCTAGAATAATCCCCTATACTCTTTATGAGCAGAGAAGCACAAGCGTTAAACAAAGGACACAGTATAACATACAATAAGTTTCACAATTATGGCTAGGCCAGGTGGCCACTCAAACCATATATTAAAAAAGTGGTATACGTACCATGTCATGAACAATGGTAAGGCCTAGGGCCTTGTAAATCAATGGGCCTACACTGGACTAACGAAGGTTAGGGCATAGGAGGCCCACAGGATGCGGATGCAGTGTCTATAGGCAACCGCGTTTACCATACAAGTCAATGGTGCGTAAAAATCTGAAAGTTATAAGTTTAGGAGTCTTCCGACTGGACTAGAACTTAGCCACTTAAAACTAGGACACTAGAGGTGTAAACCACTACAGGAGCACCAGAGTTATATCATTACCTCACTCACAGGAAGCGGGTGCATAGGTGCCAAAGTGTGTCTGGTTTCTTCGTGAAGTTCTATGGAGCCTGGAAGAAAAGATGCTGCAGGCGGCCAGGAGAGAAGAGTCCGGTTGGATCCAAGGGTGGATCAAAGATGTAGAGGACCTGAAAGCAGAGGGGACAGAGTCTGGGTCACTAGCCAGTGACCAGGATGGAACCAGGATGGAACCAGGCAATGTCGGGTTGCGATCAGGAGCTGTCAAGTAGTTTGTCTCCGCTGCCACATGGACCAGGAAGGATCAAGGATGACCAGCTGGTGAACACGAGCTGTCCCATGAAGGCTCTTGCTGTCTGCGGTGTCAGTACTCGAATCGGAGTTCTCAAGCCTTGGCAAAGGCAACCCACGCAGGACTCGAAGATATCTTCTTGATCGGACCAGGAAGGTCAGATCGGTGGCTCCTTTTCAGGGAAGCTAGGGCCAGTCTGGAGCAACCAGACCAGCAGTTCAAAATTGTAGGTTCGTCGTCACAGAGGCCACTAGCCAACGGGCAAGTGACCGGACAACGTGTCAAGCAGGAAAAGTGCAAAAGGGCCCCACGCAGCACTCGGTGAGTGTGGAGGGGTGATCTTTGGAGCAGAGGCTGCTCGGGGCTTGAGCTTCTCAAACCCCAAAGCACAGCATCGAGGGTGCATTGGGAGCTGCACAGGAAGCACTTCATCGGCTTTTCAAGATGGCCGGTCCCACGTCTCACGTCACCTCCACGGGTCTCAGCTTGGCTAGAACTGTGGATCAGGTTGTTAAAAGTCTGGGAGTCCAGGTCTTGTTGGTCTCTGTCGTTCGAACTCCGGCCGGAGCAACGGCAAAGAAAGTCTTGATGCGCTGATGGTGCCTGTTTGCACAGGGTGGCCACTCCTTGACCACAAGGGAGATTCTTCAGTCTTCTACGTTGAGTAGGATGTTGAAGGGTCCAGAGTTTCATTTAAAAGTTTCAGTCAGGATGCTCTGATGTGCATTGGCACAGCTCCTACCTTTATTCCAAATCAAGGGGCTGGATCACCTGCTAGGTCCCTCCTATGGGTGGGACCCAGGAAGGGGGTGGTTACACCCCTTTCCCTTTGTCCAGTTTCACGCCAGAGCTGGGGCTGGAGAGCCCCAGCACCGGTTTGAACTGGACTATGCATGGGACGCCTTGTGCGCCCCAGGCAGTGTCTAGTTTCATTCAGCCCTCCCTGCCCCAATCCACTATCTCCTGTCTGGGGAGGTGTAACACCTCCCTGCGACAGGAAACCTATTGTCCAGGCCTCCCCTGCCGAAGTTTCAGTCAGCAGCAGGAGGCCAGACTTGTGTCTGTGGCAGCAGCATCCATTGTGTGATGTTGAGGCTCTGGTTAGATTTAACTGCGTTTAAGAACAGCTAAGGGACTTGGTTCAGAAAGCTGCAGACAGGCTCAGCTCATGCTAGAGCACCATCTCACACAAAACCAAGCACTCTGCCTCCAGCATTGTTAAGGCCTGCCATAGGAGTGACTTATAGGTGTATATGTGTCCAGATATAGGTTTAGATATAGGTATACTATGTCTAAGCAAGAGGTGATTACACCACCTTGCCCCAGCTGAGTGATCAGCCAGTTGTGTCAGATTGGATAGCCAGCCAGGGGTGGCAAAATATATGCTGCAGCCCCTGGTAGGCATTGGATGCACCTATGCCCTGGGTACCTATAGTACACTGTAAAGGGGCTGATAAGGTCACCCAACATCCAATTGGAGATGTACCTAGGGTACATGGAGTCCATTTTACAGAAAGAGCAGATAACCTGGGGCCCTGCTTAGCAGGATCCCAGGCCAACTAAGTCGAAAACCAGCTAAACACTAGGCAACAAATCTGGGGTAACCATAGTCAGGTATCCACCTTCCTACAGTCAGTGTTTTAAAGTAGTGTGGCACAGACTGCAGTGGCATAGAGTGGCAAATTCAAAAAGAACAATTGATGGATGGAATGCTGAACGATGTCAAACATTCACCCCCAGTACAGAGACCTGGGCCTAAATCCATAGTTTTTTTACTCACCACACCATTCCAGTTTAGACCCAACCACATGCAAATCAGTCTTGACCCTGCCCCCATGGGACCAGTCCAGCCAGAACTGCCAGGCCAGGTCTTTCCTTGACCGGAAACCAGCTAGACTGTTTCCATGAGGAGCAGGGGCAAGACTGATTTGTAAATGTGCGGGTCTAAACTTGGGGTGAATGAGGGGGGCATAGTGACCAAAAGAACAATGGATTTAACCAAGATCTTTTGATTGGGGTGAATGTTTGATTTGTTCCTCATTCCGTCCATCTTTTGTGTCTTTCTTGGCATAGAGTGGAGCAGAGGGGTTTAGAGTGCAGTAGCTCAGAGTAGATTGTTTAAGAGTAGAGTGAAGTGGTGTAGAGTGGAGTGGAGTGATGCAAGGTAGAGTGTAGTGGCATGGAGCAGAGTGGTGTAGAGTGCAATGGTGTAGGGTGCGATGGCGTAGAGTCCAGTGGTGCAAAGTAGATTAGAGTGGCATCCAGTAGATTGGCATAGAGTGCAGGGGCACAGAATTGAGTGGTACAGAGTAGAGTGCATTGGCATAGAGTGCAGTAGTGTAGAATGCAGGGTTGCAGAGTGGCACGAAGTGGAGTTGTACAGAGTAGAGTGGATTTGCCTAGACTGGAGTGGTGTAGTATGCAGTAGTGAAGAGTGAAGTGGTGTAGAGTAGGGTGTTGTAGAGTGCTTTGTCAGAGTAGAGTGGTGTGGATTAGAGAGGCATAGAGTGAAGTGGTGTAGAGTGGAGTGGTGCAGAGTACAATGGTATGGAGTGGTGTAAAGTGGAGTGGTACAGAGTACAGTGCAGTGACCTGGAGTGATGCAGAGTAGAGTGAAGTGGCACAGAGTGGAGTATGCAGGGTGTAGCAGCACATTGCCATTACAGACAACACTCACACCCAGTCAAAAGATCTGGGTTTAATCCATCACCGTTCTTTAGCCCACTATGCCACCCCAGTTCAGACATGGCTATATGCAAATCAGTCTGACCCTGTGCCTCATGGGAACAGTCCAGCCCGAACTGCCAAGCCATGTCTTCCCTAGACCGGAAACAAGCTTCCGAGGACCGGTTTCTGGCATTCCAGCCGTCTTCAGCCCGGCTTGCTTGAATCCAGTAGCAAAGTGAGCAAGGGACTCACATCTGAGCATACCCTGCCACACTTATGTCGGCCAAAAGCGGTACAAAAGGGGGTGGTGATGGACGCAGCATCTGAATCAATCAAAGACTCACACCCAGTCAAAAGATCTGGGTTTAATCCATCACCGTTCTTTAGCCCACTCTGCCACCCCAGTTCAGACATGGCTATATGCAAATCAGTCTGACCCTGTGCCTCATGGGAACAGTCCAGCCCGAACTGCCAAGCCATGTCTTCCCTGGACTGGAAACAAGCTTCTGAGGACCGGTTTCTGGCATTCCAGCCGTCTTCAGCCCGGCTTGCTTGAATCCAGTGGCAAAGTGAGGAAGGGACTCACATCTGAGCATACCCTGCCACATTATGGCGGCCAAAAGCTGTACAAAAGGGGGTGGTGATGGGCGGAGCATCTGAATCAATCAAACACTCACACCCAGTCAAAAGATCTGGGTTTAATCCATTACAAAAGGGGGTGGTGATGGACGGAGCATCTGAATCAATCTATGGTGGCTGAAATGTTCGGAAAGTGCTTTACCTTTCTTTCCCTATGGAGATGCACTCCAAAAGATTGGCAACTCTTGCAAGTTTTAATAGTAAGGCTGTGTCTGCTACCTATAAATAATGTTTCTGCACACAATCATTTCCACCAGCACGGCAATCTTCCTCACAGCGGAGCCTGGCCCTAAGATGGCGTCCATGATCTAATATCAGCAAAATCAATTTGCTGCGACGTGGAACACATTTCTACCCTTCCTGCTGCACCAAGCCGGGGGACACTTTGCCAATAATGCCAGAATCACCGCCGCATCCTCGTCAGATGAAGTAACGCAGTGATTCATAATGGCGGATTACGAGAGACATCAGTAAGACCATCACTGAAGGTACTGAATAACAACCGGATTGCCCTCCTAAGCGCCCACTTTGTAAGGTTTTACCAACCTTTTTTCCGACAAGGCTTAATTATTTCCGTTGCCATGACCAGTGTTTCCTAATCTTTGCCGCAATCGTCAATTAAAGTGGCCTGACCCCAAGATGAGTCAAGATGGCCACCGGGTAGGAGCTCTCCCCTGCAGTTCTCGGGTCAGGGATTACCAAATCGGTAAAAATCCCTCTGAATAGCCGACCATCCACCTCCAATCTACAAGCCACCTAACTTCTCTACCATTGGAACACTACTACAGAGTATCTTACCGCCAGAGACGACCCCTGGTGACCCGACACTCCCTCGCCGCTCCTCGCCAGAACTGGGCCCTCTGAGCCGTCCTCAGGCGACCTGACACTCCTGCCGCCATGAATCTGCCCCTTACCAAAGCACTCCTTCTCCCCTTGTTGGGGAGGGATCTAACATTTATACCCTGGAGCGTCAGAGACCCCTCTGAGAGAGTCCACAGAGATAAGGGAGTCAAACATAGCGGAGGATTGCGAATGTTCCCATCACCACTGGGAGCATAGCACCGTACACCAGCCGGACGTCGGACACTGTTTTTGTTTTTTCCTCGTCGCCCCATTGTGTTCTCCACCCTCTCCCCTACCTCTTACCTCCCTCACTCTTTATCTACCGCCCTATTTCTTTCCTCTCTGCCCTGAATTTCTCTCCGCTTGCCTGCTTTTTTCCTTTGCCTCAGCCGTGCTCCTGTAACTCATGTATCTCATGTACCCATGCTCCTGAAACTGATGTAAATGTGTAACTATGCTTTGAAACAATTGTCCTTCCTCATGTAAAGCGCTCTGATACCTCCGGGTCTAGCCAGCGCTATATAAAACTTTTCAAATAAAGCTAGGCTGCATTGGCCTGATCAGAAAGTAATTAACACTCTGAGCAAATTCAAAGCTAAACTTGGGTACCAATCAATGGATCTGACAGTAAAGGTCTATCAAGCAAAGGCTGTTAGTTCGGCTCAGAAATATGAAGTTATAAATTGTCAATTCTTTTTGCAATTAGTGAGAACATTTTTGCTTGTTACACCTTTATGTCAACTATGGCTAGAGATGAAGAATAAATGTATTACAAACACATAAATTAAACCGGCTCTGATTTGTGTATATGTGCGGACAAATAACTATGCGCTGTACTGGAGGATATCCTCAAAGGAATCCATCCCCTTACTTGTATTTAACAATACTATGGGACAGAGTTGCTAACTTTTCATGTAACGGAATGCAGCACCAAAGTCACTGCGCTACTTTGCATGAATGAGAGAGAGCAGAAAAACACTATATCAACTAAGATATGCTGCTATTTTCCTCTGTCCCCACGCCGGCACCCTTTAGGGTGCCATGCACCAGCACACACAACCTTGCACCACAGTGCATGGCTGAGTGTGTGGGATTAAGCTTGTGTCAACACTTATTGCTGGTTCATATTGGTGCATGTATAGATAAGATTTGGACCAGAATTGTAAATGTTTTGAAATACCAACAAGGTTACAACTTTGTGGTTGGTTACCATATTTGCAAGGATTTGTTTCCTCACTTGAGCCCAGATTTACGAAAGATTTGTGCGGGTGCAAAGCAATGCTAATAAATGCAGTCTTGCAATGGTATTTACTATCTAGTGCAAAAGATGTTTTGTGCCAGAAAGGTGGCTTTTTCTCAGTGTAAAGTGCCTTTGCCTTGCTTTGCGTCAAGAGGGTGTAACTCAGGCAGAGCAGCAGAAATACTTTTAGGTTTGAATGCAAATCCCAGTCTACTAAAAGAGCCAGACTGGGCTTTTGCGTCAAAAGCATACACCTCCTTGAAGAAGGCAATAGCAAAGGGAAACTGTTTATTTCTCAAAATACCCATGCATTGCAGGTATGCTGTAGTGCAAAGCACGCATACAATGCATGAACCCTAAGTTTGTCTAGGCATAGGCATATGTACTAGAACAAGATGCTTGCACTACATATTCACTGCTAGACAGTGCATACTTACCTCTGCATCATAGTACAAAAGGCTGATGCATGGCTGCCCATATGTGCACCAGAGGAGGGGATGTTTACAGCTGCATATAAATCTTAATGGACATAGCTCTGGCTGTGTCTTCCTACTTGTGCAATTTAGCACCGCAACTTTGATTGCTGTGCTGCACTGCGATGCGTTGCATGAACAATTGTAAATCTGGCCAGGGTTTCACTTATAACTGCAGAATTTCTGCACACGTGTCAGAAATGATGCTGTTGAAACAGACAACTCACTTCTAAAACGCTGTAGATTTTTATTTTGTGAATTACAATACATAATTCTAGAGAGGAGAGTGTGCGTGTAGAAAGTGTTGCAATTCAAACCCTTTTTCTGTATCCAACTTTACGAAACGACAAGTGAAACAAAAAAATTAAATAAGTGTTTATTAAAATGTATAATGCAATACGAAAACATTTCCATGTACTGGACTTAGTCACTGTTGAGTGTAATTGAGTGTGTAATCTTTTTACTGATAGTAATTCTGCTTACTCTTTATCTTCAGGTTAAGCTTCATGCATATTTAAAGCCTGAGTAATTTTGTTTGGAATGGCCAGAAGACTGTCTGCAGTTCCATCCAACAGTCCTCCAGTGGCACGGACCCGAAGATAATTTCAAGTTTTCTCTAAAGAAGACAACCATTCTTTGCTGTACCAGGATACGGAAGGGGAGTGTTTTCTGAGTGCATCTTTTAAAGTTGGCCATACAACACCGTGTAGTTTGCAATTTCTCAAACTGGGGACTTTGCAAATGTTGGGTCTGCATCTTGACAATCCTTGGTGACGCACATTTAAAAGGGGAAAGCAAGTTAAGAAGAATGAAAAATAGAGCACAACATTAATGGAGAACTTGAGCATGCTGCTGACACAAGGAAATCACAAAAATGTACTGCTCCCTCGATCCTCTGGAACGGAGTACCAACCATAAGTCACGAGAAAAGTTGCCCAAAAACCTTATGAATCTAACCTAAGTTTGAGATCATTAAAGTTTCTTAAAATATAAATACTAGCCCTTCGTTATCAGCCTAAATGGCAAGTGATGACACTGCTGCAGGACTGACTTCAAGTCTGGCCAAGATAGGAAAAGTAGCTGCGTTGAGGCCACATTCGTTAGGAAAGACCGAGCTTGACCAGGGTGATTGTCAAGAATTACATTTAGCCCATATAACAAATGTTGATGACAAAGAAAAAAACAGTTTCAAATCCACTTGTGAAAATGAAATTCAAACTAGAGGGCACGCACTTAAAAAAGGTTCCCATCACAGAAAATTCCTACTCTTCTTTCAAAGAAAATCGCCTTGTGGGTGTAAGGAAAGTGAAGCTAAACAGTCAGGTGAAGGAAAAGGTATGACATCAGAAGCTAAAGATTCCAGGACAAGACAATTGGAGAAAAGAGTTGATGAAGAGACAGTATGTTCTGTCAGTTCAAAATCAGATGCAGGGTCGGAGTCAGAAAAGAAAGGTAGAGCACCTTGTTTTTCTTCAAACATACTGCTGTGCCTGAAAACACCGCAGAAGAAATCTAGGGACAATAGACAGTTCACACCTGCAGAGCTAGTCAAGCAAAGTAAAGGTAGCACTTTAACAGGATGGAGGAAAGGGTGGTCTGGTATCAGAAGCAAAAGAAAGGAAGGCAACCCTCAGATACAAAGCCTAAAGAAAGCACCTGCCATGCGGCAATCAACACAAGAAAAAGAGGTTACGAGATCAGAAAACACAGCTGAAGGATTACAGGGAATTAGTGGTGAAAGAAAACACAATTGTAATACCCTGAAGCAATGGGAACAAAAAGGAGGAACCCTCGACATCTCCCTAGAGACCTCCATGGTTACCAGCACAACAGAAAAGAATAAAGAAGAGCTGGCGGTGCTAGCTCACACGAAACAGGGTGCAACTGGGTCTGAAGGGGTTTTTAAATCCAGAAAGTATATGAAAATGAAGTCGTGGAGGACAGTCCCTTTTATGACCGATTCCGAGTCAGAATGCAGACAAAATGAAGCTCCCAGTGAAGAAGATTCTGAATCCACAGTCCTTAATTCTACACCAATATCAGAATCTTCTGATGATCTTGATAGAAGACCTCAAGTTTCCAAACCGTACTCAAAGCTATCTTTTTTCAGAAAGATTAGGCAATATAATCGGCTGCATAAGACAACAAAGGTCTTAAATGCCAACACCGAATGTAAGTCTGTTTATGAGGACAAACATGCTTCCAATGAAGCCTCCAGCGAGGGCGCAATTGGAGTAGAGGTAGCTTCTAAGTTCACGATCTCTTCAAATGACAGTCTTGCAACAAATATAGTAGAGACCACTGCACCCACTACCAGAGACAATGCTGCAACATTAGCAGACCTTTCTACAGCAGACCCCATGGTATCTCAGAACGATGATACTGCAGCAGAGGCAGAAGGACCTAAGCTTTGTGAGGATGTTACTGTAGTAGGGCTAACAGTAGATTGGGAGGTTGCAGACCTTACAGCTCACATTGTGTGTCATAAGGAAGTTACTGGAGCGGGTATTATGATTTCACAAGCTGATTTTAGTGCACCGCATTTCATGGGTACCATGGAATCTCAAACCAGTGTTACTGTAGCAGAGCCCATGGACAAACCGGAGATTGTTACAGTACCACAAACAGCAGATGTCATGTTACTTCAAGGGAATGTTAATACAGAGAAACCAGAACACCTCTTTATAGCTCAGAAGGACTTTACTGCATCAATGGCAGGATTACTCACAGCATCAGAGGAGCACGGTATTCCAAAAGCGTTATCAGGATCTTTAATTACTCGAGAGAATGGCACAGCAGCAAAGGTATCAGGCCCAGTTATATCTCACCACATGGTTATTGAGAAAAATACAGCATCTCCCATTACTTCCCATGTGGATGTTCCTCCACTAAGTCAGGAGGATGCTATTAACACAAAAGTAACTGGTTCCCTGGTATATCAGGACAACGCTACTGCGACAAATGTATCAGACCACACAGAATCCTGGAACATCACTTTGGAGGAGGTAATATTACCTCTAGATAATGAAGTAGAATCAGTTAAAGATGTTGGCTCTGGTAATAAAACCTCAGACGGGACCCAAGTAATTTCAGGTAGGAAGCACGTATCCAGTGGAAAGCAGGCCCAGGTATCACCAAGTCACAGTTTGTCTTGTGATTCGATGCAGTATTCTCTAGAAAATAAAACAGAGGAGATAAACAATGTTGTCACAGAAAGGTTCATGGGAGCATGTGAGATCACCAAACCTAAAAGCAATTGCAAGATGCTGGCAAAGTACAAAGATGTCCATGATATGAAGTACCAGTTGGTCCCAGCACACAGTGACTCTGGAGACCACAATGAGCGTAAAACCTTGGTGAGCACTGAAGCACCTGCCAGGGTCAATCATGCTGATAGAGGCAGAGATAAGTCAAGAGAGACCGGCAAAGACTTGCAAAAAGAATCAGTTCAAGGAGATGGAAAGGCCAGCACACCCTGCGGCCTGTTAGCTGATCTGCACCTCCAGGATAAGAGTATAAGCATCAATACGAGGGTTCAAGATCTATCACACTTTCCAAAAGATAATCTCATGCAAGAGGGTTATGTGAATATGACTCAGATCACTGCAATATCCCTGGCGTCTTGCCCAGAATTTAATGGTGGTAACGAATCAGAAAATCAGAATGGATGGGATGCTCCGCCTCCGTCATGTGTGCATCCCTCCTCCCAAGAAATCACACATAAAGACTTTGCTGAGATCTTGGAGTGCTGTGGAAAAAAGGAGCTAGAGACCCCTTCAGTCCTGTCAGACGCTGCTTTTGAATACAGTTCTGTGCAGATATTATCGGGGGAAGGCGCAAGACGGCAACTTGAGTCTGCCTCTGGAGAGGACATGCAGAAGGATAACAGGAAGACCACTTCAGGCGATGGCCAGGTGCACACAGGGGATTTCCACAAAATCCTTCATGATTCCCCTACGAGCTGCACCGCCAACAAAACAAATCAGGATGAAGATGACATGTTTGAGGGGTCTATGACACACCAAAACTTCAGGCCAGAGGAGAAAGACAGAAGCCCGGCTAGAATGAAAAGTGTAGGAAATATAATGGCCGGAGCTGTGGATGTGACCAGTCCGGAAAAGAACTTGCAGCCTGGCCGAGGTCCACAAAATGCTAGTAGGCAGACCAGTCCCATCACCAATGAGGGGAGCGATCTCAGTGTGGACTCACATGAGCGTGAAAAAAGGTTCCTCCATGAAACTGCTGCGGAGATTGTGCAGACCGCTATCCAGGCAGCAACCGGTCACCTTGCCAAACTGCAGCAGGGGCAGGACTGGGACTGGGACTGTGATTTCCACGTGTCGTAGTTTCCAACCTGCAGAGCATTTTTCTTGTGTGCCAAGCCCAGAGACCACTGCTCAGAGGGGGAATTCCGAGCAGGTAACTCACCCGGAGTCCTTTCGAGCGGCAGAGGTATCTTAACTGAAAGGCAGCACCCCAGGCTCTGCCCGGCCATGCTCCTCTTCTCCCATCACCAGGGCATGCGGTATTAAATGTATCTGTCCTTAACCGGGCCTGCCTTGGGTACGAGCTGCATATTCGTTCAGCCGCGAGAGCACCAAGTCTGGCAGGTTTTTGCACTAAACAACACTGTGAAATTAAAGACAACTCTTTGACAATGTTATGTCTCGGTTCTGCTAGATTACTCAGCATTATCTTGCAAACAATGTCGAATGGGGTCGGATCTCGCAGGCAGCACCTCTCTTAACATAGGTCAGGCTATTCAGTTTCTTGCTGGAAATATGAGCTTGCAGTCCCTGAAAGACTTAATTAAGGTAGATACGAGTCTTAAAAGTGTGATTGCAGTTCCATTGTGTTGAGGTGCCTTCAGCTGCTGATGCTAAACATAAGTCCCTCCTATTATCAATATTCCTTTGCGACCACTTGGAGGGCATAACTATATAACAGCACATTTTTGTGCTATCTTTATTGATTGATTGATAAGCTTTTATTCGATATGCAAGATATCTTATAAGCGTACACACAATACAGCCATTTACAAATCTACAAAAACATCATTTAAGAAGGCAATATTAAATGCACATTAAAAAAATAAAAGGACATGAAGTGCCCAAAATAAATTAGCTAAAAAAGAATTAAACCGCTACTGACAGTCTCTTGCAACGAATCAACCAAAACTGTTTTAAAAATTTGGCTATGCCACATACAATAGGAGGAGAAGTGTCCGTCATTAGGATACGCAGGGCTACTAGGTAACTACGTGTACCCATATTCCGGCAGAGGGGTTTAAGCCAAAATATTCCTTTGCGACCACTTGGAGGGCATAACTATATAACAGCACATTTTTGTGCTATCTTTATTACACACTTTTATTTTTCTCATCGTCTGTAGTAAACAGTAAACCATCCCCTTCTCCTGGGCCATGATACTCTTGTAAGTAAGCCACGTCATAGTCTGTACATTACATTCTATTAGCACTGTTGATGAATACTGTAGTGTCCACCAGCACCGACTTCATCACACACCTGGCTTAGTTTTCCTAGGAAGTGCTTTTAAAATGAATGCTCTTGGCACTGGGGCTCACAAAGACAAAAATATGATAAAGTGTACAGAGGAACAGCTGTTCTATGAGGTTTTTATATCTTTCCTGGTTAAAGAGTAACCCTTGTGGTTGTGTCAACAGCACGATTTATTTGAATAGAAAATGTTCAGATACTGCGCGGATGGGGAAGACAGAACACTAACTCTATAAATATTTTACCCATTTCAGACATGAGTAAGGCACAGCACTAGAAGAAAAGACAATTGGTAAAAAAGATGACATATGTCAGCTGGAGGAAAATGAGGAAGTGAGGAAGGTATTTTGCAGAACAAATGAAAGTAGCATGATACAAAATAAAGGTTCTGAATAAGCATGAATGGGAGCTATTCTAAGTAAACTGCATTTTTTTGTATTTAGATGTGTGAAAGAGCGATGTTTCCACTGCCATGGAGCAAGCAACTATATGACTAGTTGACGTGCCCTAGGGCTCAGATTAGCATAGGACCTGCGGCTGGGGCAGCCTCCTGGCATGAACTGTGCATGCTCTGGAGCCGGTCAACCTGTCCTTTGGACTTTGCAAAGAAAATAGCTTCCTCGGAACACCGTAAGAATTAAATTACGTGACAGAGGGAGCGTGCGTATTAAAGGGACATATGTTTTAGAATAATAACCTTGCCCGTCAACCAATGCTTGATTAGTTAGAAACGGTAAGTGTAGGGGCCCAACGTTTTTCATGGGAACCACCCCCGTCGCTGCTAATTACGGATACTGCTTTGTCTTGAGTTCATCTCATGCATTTTCCCTCCACCACCATATATATACTTCTCTCTCTTTAGCTTGCTTTTTTAGATTTATTTTCATCTCTGCTTTCTCACTTTGTCATTTTTTCACTATCGTTCTCCTATGGCTTCTTTCTCCCTTTTCTGTTTTGCTCTGGATCAAAGTCTGAAGATAAAAAGTAAATCCTCGTGACCAAAAAGGAATATTCCACCTGCACAAATTAAACCATGCTCCAAACCATTCCGTTGACGAGACTGTGACAAACGTTACCAAAAAAAACCTATGTGCACATTAAAAATACAAGACATGTTTCTTGTTCAGGAAGAGCGGATTGGGAAGGTTGAGGGGGGGGGGGGTGGAAGGGTTGGGGGCATTGGTAAACGAAACGAGCATTGGCTTAGCCAATAGGTCTCGCCTATGCAAGAGCTATTGGCTTTGTCAATATGTTTTAGCAATGTTGTACAACAGAGTGGCTGCTATTCAGGATGGCTAAAAGTTAGTAGGGTAAAGGAGAGTGGTGTGGAGTGACATAAAGTGGAGCAGAGTGGAGTATAGTAGAGTTGAGTGTCATGGACAGGAGTGGAGTGTCATGGAGTAGTGAACAGTGTTGTGGAGTGTCGTGAAGGGAGTAGAGTGCCATAGAGTAGAAGGCGCAGAGTGGAGTATAGTGCCAGAGTTGATTAGACTGTTGTGGAGTGGCATAGTGTGTCATGAAGTGGTGTAAAGCAGAGTCAAGTGACATAGAGGGTTTTGCATAGAGTGGTGTAGGGTGTTGTAGAGTAGAGTGGCATAGAGCGGAGTTGATTGTCATAAATGGAGTGGCGTGGAGTAGTGTGTTATAGAATAGAGTGGAGTAAAGTGGCATAGAGGGAGTTGCGTAGACCGTCGTAAAATGGAGTAGTGTCGTAGAATGGCAGAGTGGAGTGCTGTAAGTGGCATAGTGGAGTGCATTGTCAGAGTGCAGTGGTGCTCAGTAGATTAGAGTGGCATAGGGTGCATTTGCATAGAACGCAGAAGAGTGGGGTAAAATGGTGCAGAGTAGAGTGCAGAGGCATAGAATAAAGTGGTGTAGAGTAGAGTGGTGTGGAGTGACGAAAGGTGGAGTAGAGTGGAGTATAGTAGAGTTGAGTGTCATGGACAGGAGTGAAGTGGAGTATCATGGAGTAGTAAACAGTGTTGTGGAGTGTCCTGAAGGGAGTAGAGTGTCATAGAGTAGAAGGGCATAGAGTTGAGTGGCGCAGAGTGTAGATAGTGCCAGAGTTGAGTAGACTGTTGTGGAGTGGCATAGTGTGTCATGAAGTGGTGTAGAGCATAGTCAAGTGACATAGAGGGTTTTGCATAGAGTGGTGTAGGGTGTTGTAGAGTAGAGTGGCATTCAGCGGAGTTGATCGTCATAAGTGGAGTGGCGTGGAGTAGTGTGTTATAGAATAGAATGGAGTAAAGTGGCATAGAGGAAGTTGCGTAGACCGTCGTAAAATGGAGTAGTGTCGTAGAATGGCAGAGTGGAGTAGAATGCTGTGAAGTGGCATAGTGGAGTGCAGTGTCAGAGTGCAGTGGTGCTCAGTAGATTAGAGTGGCATAGGGTGCATTTGCATAGAATGCAGAAGAGTGGGGTAAAATGGTGCAGAGTAGAGTGCAGAGGCATAGAATAACGTGGCATAAAGTAGAGTGGCAGAGAGTGCAGTGCTGCAGAGAAGAGTATTGTAGAAAGCAGTGGTATAGAGTAGGGTGGTGTAGAGTGTAGTGGCATACAGTGGTGCAGAATAAAGTGACAGAGTACAATGATGTAGAGTAGCGTAGAGTATAGAGGTGAAGAGTGTAGTGGGGAAGGGTAGATTGGCATAGAGTGTATTGGTTTTGAGTAAAGTGGTGTAAAGTGCAGTGGAGTACAGGGCAGTGGCTTGGAGTTGCTCAGAGTGCAATAGAGTGGTGTAGACTGCAGTGGCAGAGTAGAGTGTATCAGAGTAGAGTGAAGTGGCATAGAGTGCAGTGGTATAGAGTAGGGTGTCGTAGAGTGCAGTGTAGAGGAGTAGAGTTCAGTGGCATAGAGTAGAGAGAGTGCAGTGTTGTATGTAGAGTATACTGTCATAGAGTGCAGTGGTGTATAGTAGAGTGGCGTGGAGTGAACTGGTGTAGAGTGCAGTGGCGCAGAGTAGAGAGGCGTAGAGCAGAGGAGCAGAGTACAGTGGTGCAGAGTAGAATAGAGTGGCATAGAGTGCAGTGATGTATAATTGAATGGCATAGAGTGTAGAGGCGTAGAGTGATTTGGTGCAGAGTCGATTGTTGTAGAGAGCATTGGTTTTGAGTAAAGAGGTGTAGAGTGCACTGGCATAGAGTGAAGTGGCATAGCGTGCAATGTTGCAGATTAAGGTGGCATAGAGTGGAGTGGTGTAGAGTATAGGGGATGGGAGTGTTTCAGAGAAGAGTGCAGTGAAGGAGTGTGGAGTGGAGTGGCGTAGTGGATGGTGTAGAGTAGAGTGCCGTGGCGTGGAGCGGTGCAGAGTAGACTCGAGTGGGGTAACTTGGAGTATGCATAGTATGGTAGAGGTACTGCCATTATAGACAATGCATCTTCAATTTAAATGACTATTATATTTGCATTCATATACAGTTTTACTGATAAAAGTATACCGTGCACAAACGATAATGTGTGGAAATGTTATCACCCAATGTATTGATTTGCTCATCACCACAGTTCATTTACAGGCATTTACATTTTGTTGAGTGGTGGAAAAAAAGCATTTGCAAAGCAATAGGTCTCACATTTGCGAGAGTTTAAGCTATTGGAATTGCAAATGACAATGCCTTTTATTGATCTGTTTTGAACACCAACACATACGTAAAAGGCATTGTTATTTACAATGCTAATGTGCTCAAACTCTAGCAAATGCAAGACCTCACTCCAAGCACACTTTACATAGATAAACTTTACATAGATAAAAAAGGTGCAATTTTGCCGCCATTGATAATATAAATGTAAAAGCTGGCACCCTGCTGGAACCTAAAACACTGCACCCGGTGGTAAAGCTGACACCCTTGTAGAAGAGCATGTTGTGCCTACAATAGGAGAAAATCATGAAAGAAAATAGTGCTCAAAGATTGTAAATAACACATACTCTGTAACAACACCAGTAAAAGGGCAAGTCCTCATGGGAGGTTAACAAAAGTAGAAAAGGAGGTAGTAAGGAGGAATTACTAAGCCTATTCATGAATAAAAAGCAACCATTTAGAAAGGACAGTTACAGGAGCCAATTGAAAAGATGGGCGGAGAATGTGGGGAGCTTCAAGTCCATACCTGAATACAGCATCCCTCGCTGCACTGCCCAGGCTAAACATAAAAAATAACATCTGTACAGCCTTCCTCAAGCAGATACCCCTAGCCAGCATGATTGTCACATAAATCCTCTCACTTTGAAGTCAGAGAAAGAAAAATAAATACCATGCTCCCTGGAAGATACAGCCTGACATTTGACCTCCGTCTTTTAAAGCACAGCAAATGTGACAAGATAAGAACAAGATTTAAAAGCAAGTTAACAGAAAGCAAGTTTGTGGAAGAATACAGTAAACAAGGTTTGGTCAACAGGAGGGACAAACTCGAGCTGGACTACCTAAAGCAAACAACGCCAGCAAATCGAAAGCCAGAAAATGTGAGTTGCAAAGCCAATGGTAAGCAGCGGGTGAAATGCATTCCTAAGTCAACTTTCTGAATGTCCCCAAGAAGTCTTTAGCAAACAAGATAGCTGCGCTGTCTGGTAGGCTGGAACCTAATAATGGAGGGCCTGGTAAGCAGTAAGTGGTCGAATAATAATTACAATCTGAAACCTTTTTTTTAAAACACGAAAGGGTTTTAGCGAAAATCAACCAAATTTAGACAAAAGTTGCCAAAAAACAAAAATACACTACAGGACACTTTGCTAATTCAAAACATGCTTCCTGTTCATCAAAGGCGGCATTGGGGGGTTGGGAAGGTGGGTGGAAGTAGAAGTTTGGGCATGTTGGTAAACAAAATAAAGGAGGCCCCTGTAATCAGTAAGTGGTCTGAATGAGAATTACAATCTGAAACGTTCTCTTTCAAAAACTCGTTAACAAAAATCAACCGAATTTAGAGGGTACGTTTGACCTGTTCATATTTGTGCCTTTAACTCAAAAAATGTAATTGTCCATTGCACATGAGCTCTGAATATATCTATTAGTCCCCCCCCCCTTCATTTCACGATAATTCAAACATGCAAAGAAGCTGCCTGATGGTTTATATTTTCTAATATTTTCAAACAGAAACAAATATTATTGGCTGGCATCCATCTGACAAATTTTCACGGACAGCCATATGGTTTTCTTCTCATATAATTGCGGATATCAAGATGTTCAGTCCCAAAGGAGGTAAAACAAAATAAATGTGCTGTTTATCTATTTAAAAAAGCGCGCTACATATATTTAAAAAGTTCGACATTGTATCATGGAAAAACGCCTTATTTGCATACAAAACTCCTTATGTTTCTGAACATTATAAGCAATTGATAAAACTGCTGCACAAGGCATGTGTGGAAGGCATATACTGGCCCCCCTGGCCATTAGCATTGTCTGAAGGCCTTGGAAGAGGGATCGTGATCACAGTGAGTGACTGGGCACATGGTTTGGTCAAATGCCGTGCCTTGTACTCCGGGGCCGCTGTGCAGTGGCAGATGGTGTTAGTGCATGGGGTTGGGCACCGGGAATGGACGGAGGCCTTTTCACTACAACGTAAGTGAAATCACCAATGATGTCACTGGTGGTGTCACATGTGACTTAAGCCATCCATTTGACCATCCTTGAATTCACGGAAACTTTAGTTACGAGTGGCACATTAGCATTCTGTCTATACTGACGAAAGATTACATACAAAAGGCATAAAATTCACCATTTAGTGTACTAACAAAACCTTAACACGAATCTTCACCAGGCACTATTTATAGTTTCATGCATGACTTCATACATTACATACTACATTTTATCATCAATGGTTTTACTGATTATATCACTAATGTCACCTGGATGAAACTTCACTGTAAAAGGGAAGAGTAGTCGAAAAAGTAAACAAACCCATCCAATCACAAAGCTAAAACCATAGTGTCGTGCAAGGACCATTTAAAGGAGTAGAAAGAAACGTAATAAGTATGACCTCAGATTGACATCTTTAATCCAACAATACTTGCACTAAGAAGCACACAAACGTTTGTGCACTTATTTACCTAATTAATTCCGGATCCACAAACTTTGTGAGTCTGTCCCTTGCCCATACTTGACCACACATTCACGGACACCCTAATTCATAGTTGCACTCAACTTGACGTACTTTATACCAAGAGAAAAAGTTAAGGTTATATCAGTACACTGAGTCGTTAGCTTTTTTCCTTTATTGTGATCAGTGCAGAATTGGGGTGGTGGGTGCTACCATGGTGCATAGTATTTAGAAAAGGGGAGAGCAAGGGAATATAACTATGGTCGCCCTCAGAAAACAGTGGCACCGACTAGATTACCTAGTGATTAAAGTGATTAAAACATGATAGTACCGTGCTTACATTTAGGGTAAGGAACAACAGAAAGGACAATATGTGGCATTGAAGTTGATAATATTTCAGGTGATATGGTTGCTTTTAGAAGCACCATGGGCCACATTTAGAGTTTGCCAATATCTGAAAATCTTCCAGTTTCTAGATGAAACAGTAAATATAGTACATATTCCACCACCTTCATTTCCTCTCCTGGTTATTCTTACAATGGTGGATTCTACTCATATTTATAGCTTACTCCAAAAAATGACCAAATGTCCATTACCATCAAACCTCAAGGCACCAAATGAGCATGCCATGGTTGGTCTTAAATCACGAGAGGACCTTCTCAGATTTTTTTTCTGAAGCTACACATTGCCTACAAGATTAAAGCAAAGTCAATGTTTACTCATTCATTATTAGGTAGGGCCAATATGTTTCATTTTTTAATAAACAAGGTAACAACTTCATCAGGACTTCAGGCTCACTTCTTAGCTATCCTTATGTGTACGTGAGGGATCTGTAAATAGCCAATGTTGGAGACCACTTAAGCAGAACATGAATTGGAAAAACAGGTGTTGAAATTGGGAGATCACTATTCTCTCCCCCAGCAACCCAGGTACTGTATGACCTACAGCTCTTGTGGAGGCAGGTTGGGGCATGTTTTCCTAGGTGTGCTAACATGACATTATCTATTTGTCTCAAATCACCTTTGTTCGGATAGGAAAAATTCCAGATAAAGCCATGCATGAGAAAAGAGACTAACAGCCTAACATTCTTAAGCCGTTTACATGTACGAGCGTGTCATGAAAAATTGCACTGTGAAATCTATGTCAGGCTTGAGCTCTTTTTTAAGATTTACTATATCACAGGATGCTCACATTGTCACCACGAGCTATTAGCCAATAAATGTTCTATCCTTGGATATGTGGCTGCCCCTTACAGATCTTGCCAATCAATTAAATATTAACTTTATTGGTCAATGTTACAAATGCATGTCTCTAGTTGGCAGAGGTAGGTACCTTTGTCCAAATAGGGACCCTTACTTCTAGTCAGGGTAAGTGGGATACAAACTTTAGATAACCCCTGCTCACACCTGAGGTATCTTGGCACAAGCAGACAGGCCTATCCCAAAGGCAATGTGTAAAGTATTTGTACTAAAAACACACAGTAAAAAACACACAGTTATACAGTGATAACACCACAAATGAACACCACACCAGTTTAGAAAAATAAAGTATCTTTATCTAAACTTAACAAGACCAAAACAACAAAACACCAAAAGTATGACTTTAGAACAGTTATTGCAAAAATAAAGGTTGCAGAAAACAAATAGCTCCACCTGGGGCTATAGCGATGCCGTGACAGCAATAAATCCAAAGTACGGCACCGACCGCGAGGAGCGCGGCATCGAGCACAGAGTCGCACGACCTCACAAACAAACAGTACCTTGGAAACGAAGTTTGTGATGATGCACGGCGTCACGGAGGTGAGGTGTTGGTGCCGAGGTGGAGGCTGGCTCCCTGGCTGCCGCGTGGGAGGTAAGGCGGTGTGTCCGCGAGGAGGTGACGTGTCGTTGTCAAGACAGCGGGAGACGGTTGCGTCCGCAGTGAGGCGGCGGTTCCAGTGACAATGCAAAGTCGGCGAGTTTGTGGAGTCACCCTCGCGGGCTATTGGCACCGGGATAACAGGATGCAGGCGCTGGTGATGACAGAGTCGGTGTGAGCGGTGGCATCGGGCACGGGTGATAACTGCAGGCGTGGGTGGGCGTCTAAGGGCGTCGGAGCTACTGTGCAGGCCGAGCACTGCGTCATTCACTTCACGAGCGGTGCCCCGGGCCGCTGCGTCGGAGCAACGTCACTGACAGCATCGTAAAAATGTTTTCTTACTTCTGTCAAGTTGCTTCCAGCTCCCAACAGCAGGAACAACCTCCAGAGGTCCAAAACTGGAATAGGCATCTCCTGGCAGGTCAGAACTCTCAGCAATAGAGTTCAGGGGAGCTGGGTGTGAAGTCTTTGTGGCCCTGAGACTTAAGAACAGGAGGCCAGCACACACAAGCCTTTGGAGATCTTCTTCAAGCAGGTTCAAAGCAGGGGCGTGGTCTGCAGCGGAATGGCCGCTCTCTGAGTGCACTCCGCTGGCCGGGAATTTTAATCCTGCTATTATCCTCACATATGGAGCAGTGTTGCACCTGAGACTGGCACCTGCAGACGGCGTAACATATGTAGATCCGGGAGATGCCGTTTTTGGCACCCGCGAGCGCTCTGGGGCTGGACGGCGTGAATATCTGCTGAGCCACTGGCTGCCTGTGACGATGTGTGCCACTGGGGGTGCTGGGTGCAAGCGGCCTGAAAATTAAGCCAGCGGCTGCTACTGGGCTGCGGGCCGCAGACCAGGTGAGCAGGCGAGTGTCCCCTGACTGAGACGGCTCTGAAATCCGGGGTTTGAGCGCCGCTTAAAGGGACGGAGAACGGCGGTGTATTCTGCTCTGAATACCCCTGCTGGCTGCTGGCTGACTCTCCTGTTGTGGATTAGTTGTTTGTTTTTTGCCCGCCTAACCCATTGCTGCCACTGACCTCCGGATCCTGTGGGGGACCTGACATCTCGCCAGACCCGCTTCGCGGGTCCCGCAGCGCCCCGCATCCACCCGGAGCTGTTTGCTGAGAGGAGCTGCAGCTGTGAAGACCTCGGGGCGCGCGGAGTCGCCGGCAGGGCTGCGAGCTTAGAAGCAGGGACTCCAGCTACCAGGAGTCCCTGCGAGCCCCATTGGCCACACCTGGGCTGCTCTCCCTGCTGGCCCCGCCCACCCGCCCACGGAGTGAAAAGCAGGCTTGGAGTTCCTGCCTGTGGGACTCTCCTGTTGTGGATTAGTTGTTTGTTTTTTGCCCGCCTAACCCATTGCTGCCACTGACCTCCGGATCCTGTGGGGGACCTGACATCTCGCCAGACCCGCTTCGCGGGTCCGCAGCGCCCCGCATCCACCCGGAGCTGTTTGCTGAGAGGAGCTGCAGCTGTGAAGACCTCGGGGCGCGCGGAGTCGCCGGCAGGGCTGCGAGCTTAGAAGCAGGGACTCCAGCTACCAGGAGTCCCTGCGAGCCCCATTGGCCACACCTGGGCTGCTCTCCCTGCTGGCCCCGCCCACCCGCCCACCATCTTTCCTCAATCCATCAAAAGGAGATCCCTTGTCCGCTGCGCGGGAGCGCGCCCGGGAGAAGCCCGGGACAAGGGCGGGACCGTCTGTGGCCGTCCGGGGCCGGAAGAGGCCGGGCTGGGCTACATCCCTTGGCTCCGTTAAGTGGGCACCCAGCCAACTGGACAATGGCTTCAGGTACTCGATCCTGTAAGACAAAGAAATCTGCAGGAGACGTTGTTTTAGGCACTTTGGACCAGTTTATAACCCGAGCAGTTTCCATAGTCGAAAAGGAGATAATCCTGGCAGAACGAAGGTTATCCCGGGATTCTACGAGTATGTCTAACAAGCGCTCATCTCTGGGCGCCATTGCCCTAGCTGCTAGCCCTGGACATATTTCCCCAACTCCATTGTTGACAATTGATTCCCCAACAATTGACGAGAGAGTGAGCCGGATTAGGGCTAGCTTAGAAAGGGTAACTACCACTGCACCAAGCATTGTACTTGACCCGACACACTCCAATTCCTCCGTCCAAAGTATCTCATCGCCAGGGGGACAAACTCGGGATTGCAATCCTGAAACCCATGAAGTCTCTAGCCCCCCTGTGCCTTCTAGGGAAGCTGTGAATTCCCCACCCACTGTAGGACACACCGAAGCCAGTACTCCTAGAGCAGTAGTTCACCAAACCACACCTGCAGAGAATCTAGCTTTAGGTCCTGTCTTACAAAAGAAGAGAAAGCGTCCCGCTAGCCCCCGCAGGGGAGGCTCTCTAAAGCCCCACAGTAAAGTAAGTAGGAACATTGTACCCAAAGGGGGCCCTAGTTCGAATCAGGTTCCTCACCCAAAATCACATGCGACCCACACCGGAGATTCTTTATCGGAGGGCACTCCTGGTCAAATGGCTCCTATAGATATTAGCATTTTCCCTCAAGTTGAGAGCATAATTAAGTCTGTGGTGATGCCTCTCATAGATAAGATTGACGGCCTCACTCGCAAACTAGCCTCACTTGAACAGTCAATGCTGGACAACTTTTACGCGGTGAAATCATTAGTCAAATTTCACGCCAAGGCCCAGGTTGAAGAAAACGGAGGGCTAAGGAGTGGTGCTGTCCCCTTAGTCCCTTCTATTTCTATAGCCCACCCTGAGCTCACATCTTGCCAAAAGACGCCCGCCTTGGGAAAGGCTCCCCAATTGCAGCAACCCAACACCGGAACCACACCCCCACCACCAACTCCTACTCCTGAGTCTAGTCTGGCCCGACCAAGGAGCAAAGCTAGTACCCAGGCTCCCAAGGCACTTAAGGTTAACTTTGCTGTAAATTCCAAGCCTATAGTGCCTAACACCAAGGTACCTGGAAATACAGTGATCGCAACGAAGGGTGATACAACCCCATCCCCTCCAACTCCTGCCAAACAGGCCGTGCCCAAACCTCCAGCAAAAACCACGGTAAAATCTCCGGCTAAAGACAGGGTAAGAAGGCACACGCCAAATGCTAGCCTTCCCCCTGGCTGTAAGCCTTATGTGGTAATTTTAACGGGGGTCCCTGAGCTTGAAGAGGGTTCTTGTGAGTCATACTCTGACCTTAAACACAAGACGCTCTCCTGGCTCAAAGCTAATAGACCCCTCCCAGGGCATATCGATGGTAGAATAGCCTTCGTCCGACGCGTGGGTTGGATTGGCATCAGATGTAAGGATATTACCGGGGACTGTGTGTTGATCAATTTCAACGATCCCAGAGCAGCAGGTATGATCTGTAGTCAGCAGTCGCATTACAATTTCTGCGACATACAAACTAGGGATTTGGGGTACTTCTATCACCCCCCTCCTCTAATGGGGCCTAAAAAATCCCTTCAAGATGGGGGCAGAGGAGCATGGTTCCCTCATTATCCAACTTTGGACCCCAGAGCAAGGGCATGGACACCTACTCAAGTAGCCCCTCCACAGGGTTGGGGTTGGTGACTTGATAATTTAGCGGCAACTAATGCCTCCCCTCCTAGGGTCAATACAATATGCATAGTTGGGGAGGTACCCTTGTCCAATAATGTTGTGCCCCAATCCCCGCCTTACTTAATTATGCCCTCTCTCCCAGGCGACGGGTCAGAGAACATGGAGTTAGTGGATGGAGCTCAAACTCCCGGTGCACAGGGTGGGAATGCCGGATGCGATGAGCCCCTGCATCATGCATCCCTGAAAGCCATTAGTTGGAATGTGGCAGGCTTAAACTGCAAGCTAGATATCCCGGACTGGGTGGCGCTCATTGAACCCCACTCAGTCTGCGCATTCCAAGAGACGTGGTGCGTAGAACCAAGGCACCGAGTGGGCCACGCCTCCTTCTTTGTCCCGGCAGATATTCCAACATCGGGAAGAGGTCGCCCCTATGGAGGTCTCTTAGTTTGGGTAGATATTTCCTTGGGATGGAGGGTACACCATCATCCCCAAAAATCTCCAGACTTGATGCGCCTCACCGTAACATGCCCGAGGAGAGCTGAAAAACTGGAGATTATTAACATCTACACACGAGGGGCCTCTGGGAGAGCCTTGTCACCAACGCTCTCGGACTTGGAGGTAGTCTTGGGTGAGTGTAGTAGCGATTCATTAATAATGGTCATGGGGGACTTTAATTGTACATTCGAGCCCTTGTTGCCCGATGAATCCCTGGATTTATATGACGAAGATTCAAGGAGAGGTGTCCCGTCACTTGATCTTCCAATCATAAATAGTTGGACCCCCAGAATCATCCAGCTAAATTCCCTCACACTGGAGCACGGCTTGAGAGCAGCCAACGGGAGGACACCCTCAGACTTAGCAGGGGCACACACATATAATAGGGTTGGTCACTCATCCCGGATTGATTATATCCTTTTAAACTTTTCTTTGTGGGCTCACATGAAGGATATGATAGTCCTACCTTCCTTGGATAGTGACCATAACGCTCTCTCCTTGACCCTATCATACTGGTGGAGGAAGATTCACCCAGCTTGTGGAAACCATGATACACTAGCGACAGGGCCATTGGGAGGGGTGGTTCCATCAAACTGCTTAAGACGCCTGAAATGGGACAAAGTGGTAATAGATGAAGAGAAACTGTTATGTATCAGAGCTGTTACTTCTACAGCCTGTGCCATTTTAGAAAATGAGCCTGTCAGCCCAAATCGGATTACAGCGTTGTTCTGCGAGGTCTCGCTGTCAATTGGGGATCTATTCAAGGCTAAAGTAAAAAAGGGAAACACTAACCGCGATAAGTGGCAGGGCAAACCCGGATGGTACTCGAAGGAGTGTCGTGCTAGAAAGAGAGCACTGATATTGGCTGTAAAAAGTGGAGATGCAACCTTAATAGCCACCAAACGAAAGAGCTACAAAGCGGAGCTTAAAACAGCAAGGAGAGACTGGGAAGACGAATTTTGGCAGGAACTCCGAATTGCCAGTGTTGGAAAAAACGCAAAAGGTTTCTGGGACTTATTACGCAAGAAAAACAGACCCCTTGACACAGTCATCACCTGCAACATAACTGAGGATCTATGGTACTCACATTTTTCGAAATTGTATACAGCAACTGCAGCTGAAGCGATGGATTTCGCATTACCACAGTTCTCTCGAGTTGAGGAGAGACCTGAGGAAAGTCTGTTTACTAAGAAAGAAGCGGAAGATGCAATAAAATCTCTTGTCCCGCGCAAAGCGGCTGGCCCCGATGGACTCCCGGGCGACCTGCTCCGTGCAGACCTAGGCGATTGGAGTATGTTAATTTCATCTGTATTGAACGCTGCCATGGCGGGTGCTCCTCTGCCCGCCTCCTGGATGGCCGCCGAAGTGGTCCCTCTGCACAAAAAAGGCTCAAGAGAAGACCCAGCGAACTACAGGCCGATTAGCCTGATAGACTGTTCGCAAAAAGTAGCAGGCAAGGTCCTCCTAACCAGAATACAGCAGTGGGCAGATGAAAACAGGATACTCTCGGATCTCCAGGCAGGGTTCCGAACTGGTACAGGAACAATTGAACAATCGTTAAGGCTACTTATGATTCACTGGAAGGTCGTCACGATTGGGAAGGGCACTTTATATCTTGCCTTTATCGACCTCCGGACGGCCTTCGATTTGGTCCCCAGAAACAACTTATGGAAAGTTCTTAGTGATCTTGGCCTGCCACCTTATCTGCTTCACTTGATCATGAAGTTCCACGAAAACAACTATGCCCAAATTCGCTGGGGTCAGAATGGTCAAAAGACCCGAAGAATAGATGTGAATAGAGGAGTGCGGCAAGGGTGCGTTCTTGCCCCAACACTCTTTTCGCTCTATGTAAATGGGGTGGTGGAACACTTGTCAAGGATACCAGCAGATGCCCCTCGCCTGGCAGGTCGTTTAATTCCCACCCTGCTTTTTGCGGACGATACTTTGCTCCTGTCAAAATCGCCAATGGGCCTACAACAGCTTCTCTCTGGGTTTGACGATTTTTGTAAACAAAGAGGACTCTGTATAAATACAGACAAAACAAAGTATCTCATCTTGAATCCTCCGCAAAAACATGGCCCTCCACCAACATTGGGCTCCGTTGCACTGGACAGGACCAAGACCTTCGACTATCTGGGCATCCGGCTGGCGGATTCCATGAAATGGGACCAGCATCTGACCAAAATGTTGCTAAATTTGAAAAGAGTAACCGGGACCCTGCTGAAAGAGCAGAGAGCAGCCTCAACCAAACCTATAGCTGCAGTTTTGGACATTTACTCGGCCAGAGGAGTAAGCGCCGCTTTGTACGGGGCGGAACTGTGGGGAATGTCGAACTTGAAAGATCTTACTCGAGCTGAGAACACCTTCTTGAGAAGCTTGATGTCCCTCGGCCCTTCTGTCCCCATCTTGCCTTTGCAACTGGACATGGGCTGTCGGGCGATTGAAGATCTAGCAAAGCTACGCCCTTTGCTTCTGTGGGCCCGCATCTGGAGAGTCCCTGAGCTCTCAAGTTATGCGGATGGTCTGCGGGAGATATTAAGATCGACAGGTTGGGCGAAAATAAAGTGGCTAACGGATATCAAAGCATTACTCACCAATCTGGGGCTGGAAGAAGCATGGTACCAACAGACAGCCCCGCCCAAATCAACGATAAAACAGCTTTATTGGAACTGGGTGGCAAATAGAAGGAATTCTTCTACCTCGATTTGTAAGTCGTCCAGAAATTTTATGGAGTCCAAAGATGTCCCCATTAGAGAATTGTATTTGGACATTATCTCAGCCCCTTGGGAAAGATCTCTGTATTTCAAATTTAGAATTGGTCTTCTCCCCGTAATGGAATTTACTAGTCATTGCAAAATTCCCTACCAGACTGCTCCTTGGTGCCCCTTTTGCCCACAGCGCCATGAATCTGTCCCTCACTTTTTATTCGAGTGTCCTGCCTATAAAGTCCCACGGTCAAAATGGTTAAAACCCATGTGTCGCACACTGGGAACTAGACACTGTAATGTGGCACTTAGGATTCTTCTTTCAGACACTCGTACTTTTTATGTATGCGCCACCTCGAAGTATCTTGGGTGGGCATGGCGGATTCGGTCAAAAAGACTCAGACAAATTGTTTAATTATGCTCTTACTTTTATGGTCTGCTTCAAAACCATGCCTATTTTAGGTAATTTAATTATTTTTCCCCTAAATAACAACAGTAAAAATTGCAGTCCCAGATCATGCAAGGGTTTTTTTAAAAAAAACTTGTTTTTATCTTTAAATGCTTTGAAATGAATTTTACTTGTATGTACGCTTTTTAAGATATTTTATATGTCGAAATAAAGCCTTTTTGACTGACTGACTGACTGATACCCGAGGAGGCGTGTGTGATGCGAAACAGCGCTGTGCTGAAAGCACTGCAACTTAATTTTGAGGACGTGCTGCGCCGCTGCAGAGAGGGAAGGTAGTGAGACGATTAGCGCCTTGGCTCTACATATTGATTCTAACTGCTGCCGACGCCGAGCCCACGCTGCAGGGAGCTGCGGATCTCAGGTGGGCACTAACTGCAGTGCGTTGCGCTTGTACTGGTGCACAGATGTGGGCAAGGAGCTGGTCATCCTAATATCAGACCGACTGCGCAGCGGAGGCCCACTCCAGGGGAGCCCTTGTTTATCTGTGGACCTGAGTGGTGTATGTCAGCCATACCCTGCATTGGCGGCTCACAGATGTGGGGCCCTGCATGGCTCAACTGGAACTGAAGACTGAGGACATTCTTGGACCGCGGCTGGTTGCAGGGGGGGGGGTCGCCCTATTGCCCACTTACAGCGCCGCAAATACTGGCACGCAATACCCTGGCTTTGTCCTGGTGGATTCTTGGAGTTTTGAAGTCATATACCCCTTAGCTCTCTGCGCATGGCGTCTTAGTACTGTGACATTGCGGCCTGCGAGGTAAACCTCTGGGGGAAGCAAACGTAGAAAGCGTCGACTGACCAGAGACCCCCTGAAAGACACGGCTGACACGCGTGAGCGTTGGTGGGTCGTAAGAGACTGTTGTAAGATGCGTGGCGCTGGGAGGCTTCGAAGGCGCTTGAAGGGGAGAGCAATATAGCAGCTTCAGACGCCTGCGCTGGTGTGGAGTGGTGACGGAGGGTGATGGGTGAAGACTAACGCTCCTTGTGGTCTGCACCTTCTAACTGCCTTTACATTATGGGCAAACAGGACGCTAAGAAACCAAAGCTTACTTTTGACAACAACATGACATGCTGAGTCAAATCCGGATGCGCAGTCGAACGGACAGCAGGATCAGCTCGTGGTGAGGACCTGTGCACCCTCATGTTGGAGATGCGTTCCAGTTTGAGAAATATAGATTCAAAGCTGGATACCCTACGCAGATGGACTCGGTCAAGACCCAGGTAGCTGTGCACGAGACCAGACTGGATGCCCTTGAAAATCGTCACACTGAATTCCACGAGTTCTAGGTGGAAACCAAGGAACAGTTGTTACATATGGACAAGCTTTTAGGCATCATCCGTGCTAAGAATGATGATTTGGAGGCGAGGTCGCGTAGAAACAACCTACGCATTATTGGTATCCCGGAAACTACTGCCATATCCAAGATGGAGACATTTGTAACGGACCTCCTTCATGAACTTTTTGATCTTCACCTGTCCCCTGTCTTTGTCATAGAGAGAGCACATAAATCCTTAGGTCCGAAACCCTCAGTAGGAGCAATGCCTCGGCCTATCCTGGTGAAACTGTTGAACTACCAAGACAGGGATAATATTCTGCGGTTGGCTAGAGAAAAAGGTCAAATAACGCATAAGGGAAGTACTATTTCGTTCTACCCGGACTTCACTCCCACTGTACAGGCGACAAAACGAGAATTTCTACCAAACGTATCCTCCTGCAGGCTCAGATACCGCACTCCTTGCTATATCCTACCAAGCTAAAAGTTTTGTATGATAGCAAGGCCCACTTCTTCACAGTTACGAAGTCCGCTTTGAAATTTGCCAAACATGTTGGTGGGAAGCGCAACAAGGAATTCGGAGGCACCTGGACGTCTGCAGATGGGCGACTCAGTGATAATGACTGATGTGTGTATTATATAGATCACCAGCCTAGATGACTGCAATGCTATGAGGTGGACCCGGGGAGGTGCTATCTGCTCTATTGCTGAAAGTTCTGTATTATGCAATGATTAGGTGTTCTGTTTGTTTGGGGATTGTCGGTGTGGGCATGTAACGCTCTCCGCAGTACTCCCGGCCACCCTGTGCGAACAGGGAAGTTTGCTGGTACCACTACGCCCCCATGTGAAGGTTCCCTGTGCCACTGTGTGGCTTTTTGAGTTGTAATTGGTGCTGGGGGTGTGGGGGGTATTCTACAACCTGATTGGGGGGTTGGAGTGGGAGATGGTTGGTGGGTGGGGAATGTTTTCTTGTTCATTGTCAGTATGTTCGCATTTCATTGGTCAGTGTACATAGTCTGTCATCGGGTGCTAACACGTCTTTGGTGCTCCCACCATGCTAGTTGGGTTACTGTAAATGTAATCACGCTGTAACACTAAATTTACTTACGTGGAATGTAAGAGGACTGAACGATAGCAGAAAATCTAGACTTGTGGCATGCATATTTATCCAGCTATAATATCGATGTATGTTTATTGCAGGAGACACACTTGAATGTCACACCGTCACAGAAACTGAGGCATAATAGGTGGAGGGAGTGTGTACTCGTCTGTCTACTCTAACTATGCCTGTGGAGTGGCTGTGCTGGTCAGAAAGGAGGTGGACTGGCTGGACGGGGAGGTACATACGGATCCAGATGGGAGGTTTATCGTCATACATGGAGTGTTGGGTGGGGTTTCCTTAGTCATTGTGGCAGTCTATGGCCCAAATGTAGACTCCCCCAACTTCTTTCAGGATCTGTGGACTAAAGTCAGAGCAACTAGTTGTATTACAATATTGTGGGGGGGGATTTTAATGCTATCTTGGATGATGGCATGGACAGGAAAGCTGCGGCTCTTCCCCTACACCCTGCTGCCAGCGCCGCTTTAAAAGCTATAATCTCCAATGGGGATGTATTTGACATGGCGTAGTAGACACCCTTTAGTAAAAGAAGGCACATGTATTTCTGACCAACACAGTGCTTGGTCCCATCTGGACTTCTGGTTGGTCTCCCGGGATATTGCTACCTGGACCACTGACATTTTGCACTTGCTGCGCTCCTTGTCAGACCATGCCCCATGCTTATTGAAGCTGTCACTCCCGGGTTCGTTTCTCAGCTCTTTCTCATGGCGCCTTCCGCTGCATGTTTTACTAGATGAAGCCTTTAAGGAGGAAATATGTAAGGATATTACAGATTATTTTGCTCTAAACACGGGCTCAGTAGACACTGAAGCTTCACTTTGGGAGGCGTTTAAGGTAGTAGTCAGGGGCCAGTGTATTGCCAGGCAGGCGAGAATATTAAAGGCTATTCGCGGCACACTTTCATCTCTGGAAACCCAGATAAAAGAGTTTGAGAAGCAATTATATTCTACAAATGAATCCCGCCTCATGACACTCCTGAAATCTAAACTGTTAGACTTCGCTGAGGAGGCACAACACAAAGTAAAGTTTTGGGGTAAATATGCTGAGGCACGGAGGTATGGGGAGGGTGATAGACCGGGCCGCACATTAGCTTGTATGATTAGACCCTCTTGATTGACTGCATTCATTCACAAAATACAGTCAGTCGCCACAGGATGTCACGGTCAGGGGTCAGGCGGGAATTCTAGATGAGTTCTCCATTGTATTCTCATTTATACACTTCTACTCAGGCGACATGCCCCGAAGGGCTACAAAGTTTCCTCGATTCAATAGCATTAGTCTGGTTCAACAATAATTATAGGGGAATATATGGATCTCCCGTTCACAGGAGGACGTGGCCCAGGTTATAAAAAGTTTACCACTAGACATGGCCCCCGGACTGACAACGTCCTTTTATAAAACCTATGTAGAGGTACTAGCACCTAGGCTGTTAGCAGTATATGAGGAGGCACTGGAGGGTGTTCTGCCTCTGTCTATGAGGGAAGCTATCATCATCAGGCTCCTGAAACCTGGAAAGCCGGAAGCGGAGTTAGATTCTTATCGGCCACTATCAATGATAAGTGTAGATGTTAAAATCCTAGACAAATTGATTGCAAACAAACTGCAGCCCCTGCTCCCCGTCATTGTACTCCTCGACCAGTCGGGGGTTTATTCCCTGGAGTTCGACCTCACATAATTTGAAGACAATATTCTCTGCGTTGCACTATCTACACCCAGACCTGCGAGCCGCGGTTGTGTTTTTAGACGCCATTAAGGCATTTGATACGCTCGAATGGCCATACCTATTTACAATTTTAGGTCGCATGGGGTTTAGTTTGCTTTTAATTAATCAAATTTTGCTGCTGTACACATTACCCAGTGCTCGGATTCAGGTGAATGGCTTACTTTCCGACCCACTACTTATTTCGAGGGGTACCAGACAGGGTTGCCCATTATCACCTTTGCTCTTCACGATTGAGATGGAGCCCTTGGCTGCCCGCATCCGACAGCACCACACAGTGTGGGGAATAAGGTTCAGCTCCCGGAGCTTACTTATTTACCTATACGCAGATGTTGTGGCTCTCTACATTATCATCCCAGAAGAGAAATTAGATCCAGTCTTGAGGGAGTTTATTTGTTTTGGTGGTCTAGCTGGCATCTTCATCAACTGGGCCAAGTCGGTAATGTTCCCACTGACTGCTGGTACCCCCGATGATGTCGGAGTTCCACCCGAGGTGGGAGGCTGAGGCGTTTAAATATTTGGGGGGTTGGATAAGCTGTGATACACAGGAGGTGTGGAGGTTAAATTACGGTCGGGCTGTCACGTGGCTGGAGGAGAAGGTGAAAGTATGGTCCGGGCTACCACTGTCTCTCGCCGGAAAGATAGCACTGGCTAAAATGGTTATTCTACCAACATTGTTTGTTAACATACCGATCCCTCTCACAAGGCACTTTTTTCATACTCTGAAGTCGCAAATGGTCTCATTGGCATGGGCGGGTGGACAGGCCAGAACCTCATGGGACCTGCTGACTCTCCCATTGAAACAGGGTGGCTTATGGGCCCCAGACATGCATCTATATGCATTATGTGCCTAAGCACAATTCTTGCATTATTGGACCCATCTGACACCCTTCCAGCCTCATGTGGCAGTTGAAACTGATGCAATGGCTCCTACCCCGCCTAAAGTGGCACTATACCAAAAAACGCATCGCCCTCGCTGAGATGTGGACTCCTCTGGGACACTATGCTGGGCATGGGACGAAATGCGTAAAAGAGTGGGTGTTCCGCTTTTATACTCCTCCTCTCTACCTCTGGCGCAGAATCCAATGCTGCCTTGCATCCAGAATGGTGTCAGTAAAACACTTGCACAAAAAATGAAACTCCAAACTTTTGCCGACCTATATCCGGAAGACAAGTTCAGGCCCCACCCCTGAGGTGACTGGGGGACAGGCGGTGCTGTTTGCTGAGCTCTTTCTTTATCATAAGCTGCGAGTCGCATGCAGCGTTCCTTGGGAGGGATTCCCGCTGGCCTCTCCACCTCTGCCTGCACTGGAGAATTTGTTGAAATACCCATCTCCTCGTAAACTTATTACACAGTTATATAGACACATGCAAGACACTGCTCCACTGGTGACACCTAAATCCTTGCAACACTGGAATGATGAACTCCCATCTCCATTGACTGAAGCTCAGTGGGAATTCTACTGTGGGCAGCTCACTGAGCACTCTCCTAATTATAAGCTGAGATTGATCAACTTTAAATATGTGCATAGATTTTATAGGATACCCGTGAGTCTCCTTCGTATGGGCATTAGAGTAGATGATAGCTGCTGGCGCTGCGGTTATGCCCCCGCCACGTTTCTGTATGTAGCATGGGATTGCCCCAAGATTGCCGAATTCTGGTCTTTGATTATCTTTTTTTTTTTTATTGTGATAAGTCAAAAAATAGTTGTTACAGCACGACTGCTTACATGCACGCAGAAGGTGAAGCATTAGTTGGATTAAGTAGTAGTACACAGCCATTTAGTCCACAACCCTGAGGTCGGACGGCGTCTTAATAATACAACACCATGCAAGAAGCAAATTACTACCTGCATGAGACACAGATAGGGTCATTATACCACATGTTTTTTGTTATAAACAATAACAGTTAACCAAATAGTGAAGTCCAGCGGAGTAGCTCGAATTAGCATTCAATCCAACCCAGGTGTCCAGTTCCGGCCACCAAGTCGCATTGCCAAGGCCCCTGTTGGTGTAGAAACATTCTCCTAGGATCAACACCCACTTCGCAAAAGCCCATGCAGATCACAGCAAAGGCGAGTCTAATCCCGCCCCGTTCCTACCCTCAACCCCGGAGTTCTACGGGTCAGGGCCAGCTCCACCGTCGGGGAGTCAACCAGTTTGCCATGGTATGAGTTCCAGTGGCCCCACTTCCTGTCCCAGATCTTAGGGCAGCCCCTTATTTTATACACTGTCTTCTCCGCTATCATGCATTGGTCCATTGCAGCCACCCATCCTACCACCAAAGGTTTATCTGGGGAGCCCCAGCCCATCGCCACGGCCCTTTTGATCAATAGAAACCCCAGCGCTGCCCACTGTAACTCTGGGGGGTTTAGGTTGTTTGGACCCCATATATTGAGGATACATTCCCTAGGTGATGTGGGGAGTGGTTTTCCCAGGGAACTACTCATTTGATGTATCGCTGTCGTCCAGAACAGTTGTATCACTGGGCAATCCCATAATATATGATAGAAGGTCCCGGGGAGGCCACATCCTCGTAGGCACAGAGCATCAGGCCATCGGCCAATCCTGGCCAGTGTAAGGGCAGACATGTATACTCTGTGCAGCACTTTCAGTTGAATTAATCTAAACCTATGGCATATGGCCGAATCCCTCGGAGACATTAGTGCCGACCGCCAATCCTCTTCATCTAAGGGACCCACGTCTGACTCCCACTTGGTCCGCAGCGCCAGGAAGGGGTCAGGGAGGTTATTGCAAAGCTTACGGTAGGTCAGGGAGATGGCCTTTTCAGGGAGGGGTTCTGATAGCAGCCAGTCCTCCAACGGAGAGTTGGCAGGTATGGAGGCAATGTCCAGGAAGGCGGTTCAAAGAGCATGTGTAATCTGTAGGTACCTAAAAAACTCGGTGGGTGCAAGGGCATATTTAGTTCGTAAGTCTGTGAAGGAGATCAATTTACCTTTATGAACAAGGTCTCTGACCTCGGAAATCCTGATCGTGTCCCACTTATTGAAACCCTGGGAGAAGCAGAGTGAGCCGAGGCGTTGCACGGACCATAGTGGTGATGCCTGGGTGGGTTTGTCCGCCCATCCCAGCCTCCTATTGGCTCTATGCCATACATCCACTGTGTGTAACATGGGACCCACGTATCTAGTTTTAGTGGGTTTGCAATATAGGGCCCCAAGGTAGCCTTCACGTCCCGTTTGATCTCTATCTAATAGGAAGGCCGGGTTGAGAGGTGATCCATGCATCCATTGGTTGATCACTACTAGCTGGGAAGCCCAATAGTAAAGACGGAGGTTGGGGAGGGTGATTCTCCCTTCATACCAGCCCTGGACCAATTTAGAGAGGGCATTTCGGGCAGCGCCGCCGTCCCAGAGTAGCGTTCTGAGCTCGCTATCTACCGCCCTGAAGTAGGAGTCGGGATGGGGAAGGGGCAGTTCTGTAGGACATATAAGAAGCGTGCAAGGGCTAGCATCTTAAACAGCGCCGCCTGGCGAGAGAGCGGGAGTGATCGCCAGTGAGCCACGTCACTACGGAGCCTACGGAGTGGACCTTGTAAATTACGGTCATAAAACAATTTGTGATCGGGAGTAATGAAGATACCCAAGTATGTAAAGCCTTCTGTGGCTAATGTAATTGTGAATCCTCTAGGCATGCGAGGTGGCGAATCATGCAACATGTACAGCACCGATTTGGACCAGTTTATGGCATACCCCGAGTATTTCCCGAAGTTCGTGAGGACGTGGCACAGGCTATTGATGGAGGAACGTGGGGACGACACATATATCAGGATGTCGTCGGCGAATAAGGAGATCTTGTCTACTGTCTCGTCGCTCCACCACAGGCCTCTGATAGAGGCGTCAGTGCGGATCCAGTGAGCCAAGGGCTCCAAAGTGAGGGCAAACAACAGGGGGGAGAGGGGGCAGCCCTGCCTGGTGCCCGGTGCAGCAGAAATCTCCGGGACGTATAGTTATTGACCTTGACTTGACCCAAGAGGTCCGTGTATAAAAGTCTCACCCACCCAATGAAGACGGGCCCAAAGCCAAATCGGCGGAGGACCTCAAACAGGTAGGACCATTCGATCGAGTCGAATGCCATCGCTGCATCTAGGGATAATATGGCCGCATACTGAGACAATGTAGGTCGACGACTCAGTACGTTCTGCACCCTACGGAGATTTAATGCCGTGTTTCGGCCCGGTAGAAAACCGGACTGGTCGGCGCGTATCAAGGAAGGGAGCACCAGGAGGAGGCGCGTCGCTAGTAATTTAGCCAGGACCTTGGCCCCTGCGCTGATCAAGGAAATCGGACGATAGGAGCTGCATGCAGTGGGAGGCTTGGCTGGTTTCAGAATGACCGCGATGGAGACCAGCCTTTGGTCGAGGGGGAGCACTCCGCGCTCCAGGCTCTCCGTAAACATATTCAGGAGATGTGGAACGATGTCATGGACCATCCCTTTCAGGAACTCAACGGGGACTCCGTCGGGGCCCATGGCCTTACTGGAATTTACCGCAAAGAGCACCGTAGTGAGCTCGTCTGCGGAGAGGTCAGCATCGAGGGCAGTTCGGTCGTCGTCCGAGATGGTCGGGAGACGCATCTCCTCCAACAACTGACTGGACTCGGCGGACGAGTAAACATTACCTGCCGTGTCGACCTGTTCAAGGTGGTCTGCGAATGTCTCCGCTATGTCCTGTGGATCTGTCATCACAGATCCATCTGGCCTAGTTATGGACAAAACCCAACGAGATCCTTGGTCGCGGTGCTCTAACCACGCTAGCATCTTGCCTGCCTCGTCCCCAAATTCATAGACCCGGTGACGGGTATGGAGCAGTCGCGCCTGAGCTTTCTCTTGGACCAGCGCCTTGTATGTTAGCTGCTGGGCACGAAGGCGAGCGGCAGTAGAGTCTGAGGGTGTGCGTTATGGGACGCTTCCAGGCTGATAAGAGCTGATTCCGCCTCGGTGATTTGCTCGGCGTGTTTCCGCAAGTGAGACGTCTTAAGTGCTAAAGCTTCACCCTTCAGAACAGCTATATAGGCCTCCCAGAGCGAAATTGCTGAGTCTACTGAACCAACGTTTTCCTCAAAATAGAGTTCCGTTTGCTCCTGCAGTGCCTCTTTGATATCGGGGATCTGCAATAGCCAGGGATTAATTACAATAGGTCCGCGCGTTATCTGGCGATTGTATGTTAGGTCAACCATGAGTGGCGAGTGGTCAGATATACCTCGGGGGAGGCCCTTCGGACGGACAAAGCACCCAAGGACTGGAATGGGGCAAAAGAAGGGGCGTGGCTTGGACGCCGATCGGGATGGCGGCGTGAGCTTGCAGCTCCGCGCAGGGTCCCGCTATTTCTCCTGAAAACTGCACCCGGAGCGACCCCTGGTCGGTGTAACTGGCCTATGAAGAATTGGGGAACCACTGGGGAGCAGCGGAGAGCACTTTGGGGTTCGCTGGCCCCGAGGGGACCTCGTAAGACGACGGCCAAGGTGTTGCCCAGAGTGTGAAGAAAATGGCGACGGCACGGGTCGATGGCCTCTGAAACCGAAACTGAGCGGAATTGGCATCGGCTGGCGGGGTGGCCCGCCTCTGCAAGATCGGAGTAGTAGGAGCTGCAGATGCGGACCTGAAAGGCGGGGAGTTTGGTGCCCAACATTGGATCGGGGTACTGGGGGCGAGTACTCGTCTCTACTTCTTCTCCCCCTCCCCCCGGAGCTGGCGACAGTAAGTCGCACGGCGCTGATCCTTCTGATCCTTAGAGTTGCGGGCATTGCGGAGGCACTCTGTCGCGATAATTGCTGAAGCGCACGTCCCACTGGGCGGTGGTTATTGGGACTTGGCGAGGCCCTCTGCCCGTGTAGAGGCGACGGAGACACCTAAGATGGCGGTTGCGGGGGGAGCGACCAACATGGAGCAGGGCCGGGAGGACGCGGCCGCACTATCCCAGGTTGGCGAGGCCTCCCCGCCGATGTTGGACCAAGAGCAGAGACTGCATCGGCGCCTGGATGCTATACTAGATGCTATCACCTCGACCAAGGAGGCATTGCAGCAGGACATTGCGCAGGTCGCTACGGGGCTGGGGCTCCTGAGAGCGGATCATGCCAAGTTGGCGGATAAGGTAAAGGACCATGAGCAGCTCTTATTGGACCTGAAACCGGCGGTGGTGACCGCGGAACATAAGATAACGGACATCCTGACCCAGCTGGACATGCTGAAACGACGAGCGGAGGATGCCGAAAGCCGCAACAGACGGAACAACGTGCGGGTCGTAGGCCTACCGGAACGAATTGAGGGGGAGGATGCGGTGGCCTACATGGAGGAATGGTTCCGGACTGTGGTGGCACCGGAGGGACTCACTTCCTTCTTTACATTGGAGCGAGCACACAGGGTACCGGCTCGCCCACCAGCGCTTGGCCGCCCCCCCAGACCGATGGTGGTGAAGCTCCTTCATTATAAGGACCGGGACCTCCTAATCCAGAAAGCTCGGGCCTCGGGCCCATATGAGGTGGAAAACAGCAGAGTCACGATCTTCCCGGACTACACTCAGGCGGTCCAGAAGAATAGGGCATCCTTTCTGGCAGTGAAAAAGGAACTGAGGGAGGAGGGTATCCAGTACTCCTTGCTCTTCCCGGCCAAGCTGCGGATAATCCTGGATGGGACCACGCACTTTTTTCATACTCCGGATGAAGCATGGACGTGGTTGGAATCATATCGAGCTGGCACGGACAGGAATCACAAAAGCCGGCGAGATAAGCCTAAACCGCCTCAGGTCCGGAAGTCTCAAAGGATTCGCTCCCGCACTAGGCGTCAGCGAGAGAAACGGGAAGCCCAAATGGCTGCAGACAAAAGAGAGGCGCTTGCAGCGACGGCGGCCATCACGAGATCACAGCCGGAGAGTGAATTGGCGGCGACAGACTCTGGCGAAGACGGTGGCAGGACCGGAGAGGAACTTTCGGAAGCGGAGAGCTTGAAGGGGCCGGTGGTCACCCCCCCAGACGTCTGATGAGATTTTTCATGGCTGACTCTTCAATGGGACTTGGACACGGTTTTTGGTAGGGCGGCATCCTGTTGGAACTAGTTGGGTCGCCGGGTAGGGTGCCGCATTGGCATTGCGGGATGGAGGACGCGGGGCGCAGGCTCCGCTTGCCGGGGTCGGCGATAACTCACCCCCCCAGGGCCCTTAAGGCCTTCTGTGGTGGCGACCACAGGTTAGTCGGATGTGTGTTTGGTTAAAGGTTTGGATCCGGGCTGACACCGGGTTTGTGGGCTCCGTCCTGGGGAGTGGGGTTCGGGGAGTTTTCTTTTCTATAGTTTGTTTCGGGGGTTGCAACTGCTATGGTGTGGGTATTGACTGGCTGCATTTGAACTGGATCGCTCTATGCTGGTATGGGGACGTTACCTAACTTGAAATGCCTAACGTGGAATGTCCGAGGACTGCGAACTATGGTCAAACGCCACAAAGTGCATGCTTATTTGGTGAGGCGGGGGGTTCAGGTTGCCATGTTACAGGAGACTCATTTAACGAAACAGGAATGCACCGCACTACAGAAGAGATGGCGGGGTCAGGTCTTTGGCACCACTTACTCAGCGTTTGCTAGAGGGGTATTGATATGGGTGAGAGCAGGGATACCGTTTCAGGTGTTGAATCAATTGGTGGATCCTGAGGGCAGATATGTGGCGGTGGAAGGGAGGTTGTATGGTCGGGATGTGGTTCTCAGCTGTGTATATGCTCCAAATGTTGATCAGGCCCGCTTTTTCGATGGTTTATCCGGATCCTTGGCTTCCTTCCTAGCGGGTCCTGTGATACTGGGGGGGGACTTCAATTCGATCACGGATGTGGCCTTAGACAGATCTCACCCTCCCCTTGTTGACTCCCCGGTACGTAAGCTGGCCATGCATAGGAAGGATTGGCAAGAAAGGTGGGGACTGTTGGATGTGTGGCGGGAACAACACAGGGATGTTAGGGACTACTCTTTTTTCTCAGCACTCCATGCTCTACATGTTAGAATTGACTCGGTGCTGTGTAGCGGGTCCCTGGCCCCATTGGTCTCCCACACGGAGTATCTGGCCAGAACCATCTCGGATCACAATCCTCTGCTGGTGCATGTCCAATGGCAGCGGGCGCGTTCCGCGATTCAAACATGGCGGCTCCGGCCCGACACACTGGAGGACTCGGTGTTCAGTGATGCAGTCCAACGGGGCATTGATCAGTATTTTAGTGAGAATGAGGGTACAGCTACGTGTAGGTCCACTGAATGGGATGCGATGAAAGTGGTGGTGAGAGGCGTATGCTTGGGTAGGTTTTCGAATGCTCGATTGTCGGTGCTGAATGCGCTTGCCAGTGCGGAGGAGAAACAGAGGGAACTGGAGCGGCGTAGGCCGGACCAAACGGAATTGCAGGCCCGGTTGCTGGAGGCAAAGGAGGTGGTGGCCACTGAAACGGAACGGTTACGGAGCTATGAATACAGACAATACGCCATTAGAGCGCATGCTGAAAGGGATAAGGTGGGTACGCTCCTGGCTAGGCTCGCTAATCCTGAACTTAGAGGCTGCCCGGTCTTGAGCATCAAAAATGTACTAGGGGAGACGGTATATTCCCAATCGGCGGTGCTAGAGTGCTTTCGGGCCTACTATGCGGAGTTGTACGAGAGTCAGTTAGGAGTGGAGGCCTGCGAAATCGCGGCATATCTGGAGTCAAGGCAGCTTCCGGTACTTGACGATGACGATGCAAAAGACCTAGGTGGACCTATCACGCTGGCCGAAATCAGGACGGCCATTAAGCACATGGCGAGGAATAAAACGCCCGGTGTGGATGGCCTACCGATAGAGTTCTACCAGAAGTACGTTGATAGTTTGGCACCCAGACTACTGGAGGTGTATACGGAGGCTTACAGGTTGGGGGGACTGCCCGGATCAATGAGGGAAGCACTGATAGTGCCGTTGCTAAAACCCGGTAGGGACGCGACTGATGTGAGGTCTTACAGGCCATTGTCCATGCTGACGGTAGACTACAAGATATTAAGCCGGATCTTGGCCGCCAGGTTGGCCCCACACATGACTGGCCTGGTGCACAAGGACCAGGCGGGGTTTATCCCCACGAGGAGCACGGCGTTAAATATTCGTCGCCTGGTTGGGATACTGGATGGGGCAGTGGATACGGACGATACCCAGGCGGTGTTGTCTGTAGACATTGAGAAAGCTTTTGATAGTTTGGAATGGGTCTATCTGGATGAAGTACTAGTGAGGTTTGGTATTGGTGAAGGGTTCCGCAGATGGACGAAGGTGCTGTACTCCTCGGCAATGGCGCGAGTACGCCTGGGCAATCTGGTGTCAGCGGCTTATCCAGTTGGTAGGGGAACGAGACAGGGGTGCTCCCTTTCCCCTCTTCTGTTCGCACTGGCGATGGAACCCTTGGCGGTGCGTGCCAGGTCGGGAGACATGTATGCAGGGATTGCAAGAGGAGGGCAGCTGCACTACATTTCACTGTATGCGGACGATCTGCTACTGTATATGGAGGACACGGAACGGGCTCTGGAAGGGGCGATAGAAATGCTGTCTGAGTTTGGCCGGTTGTCGGGCCTCAGGGTCAACTGGGCGAAGACCTGTGTCTTTCCGCTTAGAGCGGATGCGCCCTGCCCCGCACGTGATGTGGGGGTGGTCTGGGAGCCATCTTGCTTTACTTATTTGGGAGTCCGTATTTACCACGAGGCCGCGGACCTATTAGAGGGCAATGTTGGACGGTGTGTACGGGCGCTGAGAGGTTGTATGCCTTTTTGGACATCCCTCCCCCTGACGGTGTTAGGTAGGATTGCTCTGTTGAAAATGGTAGCGCTTCCACGGCTCTTGTACTATTTTCGAACGCTGCCCATTTGGATTCCTCAGAGGATCTTTAGGGACTTGCGGACGATGGTTATTGACTTCCTTTGGGGGCATGGCCGCCGTAGAGTGGCCCTGAACATGTTGCTTCGCCCCAAGCTTGAGGGGGGGATGGCCGTCCCTGACTTTGAGTTGTATTACTTGGCAGCGCAGCTTCAGGTTCTTACGCAGCATGTGGCTAGGGTGTTCAGAGGGCCGGAGTGCGACCGAGAGCAAGGGATACAGCGCCATGTCCTGGCCTATATCATTATGCAGCAGAAACTGGAGTTGTGAGGCCTCACTATGGAGGAGCGGACGCTCAGGTTATGCTGGCAGAGGAGTCTGAGGAGGGCGAAGGCGACCCGACCGTATGCCCCGGAGATACCGATAGGCATGCTGACGGCACTGCCGCATGGGGGCGACTGGTCCCCATTATTAGAGTGGGAGGAGTTGGGACTGCAAGTGGTAGGGGACCTGTATATTGATGGGACCTTGGTGCCCTTCGGGGTACTACAGGAACAGTTTGGACTGCCGGAGGGGAGCTTCCTCTTGCATGCGGCCGTGGTGGCGGCCATTCAAAAGCATTGAAGAGGGGGGCTCATCGAGCCGGGCACGACTATGGCTTGCCAGTACGTAGTGATGGCCGCCGGCACCTTTAAGGCGGTGACCTGCCTCCATAATAGGATGCTGCATGAGGGGCTGGAACCGCTCCTGGGCCTGAAAGCGAAATGGGAGGTGAGCATAGGCAGGCCCATTCCGGACACGGTGTGGGGCCATATTCTTAAGCGCACGTGGAAGGGCACGAGGAATGCGCGCTTCCAGCAGGTGCATTTTTTTGTGTTACATAGGGCCTACTTGACTCCGGAGAAGATCAAACGGTACTTCCAGGTGCAGGAGGCACGGTGTCCGAGGTGCTTGGCGTTGGAGGCGGATATGGATCACCTGTTCTGGGGCTGTCCGAAATTAGAGGCTTACTGGGCGGAGGTAGGGGAACTCCTCAATGCAGTGACCGACAGGGAGGTGGAGTTTGATATGGCGGCGTGCTTGTTGCTCTGGTTCCCACACACAAAAAACACTAAGGTGACAAGTAAATGTATTGACCTAGGGCTGATACTGGCGCAGAGAGAGATTACCTGGCACTGGAAGTCTAGGGAGGGACCGTCTGTGAGGAGGTGGACGAATGACTTGCTGAGGTGGTCCGAGTGCGAGAGTGTGCTCCGTATGAGGCAGGCTGTCAAGCTCGACAATGAAAAGAGCTTGGAATCAGCGCGTGCATGGGAATTGATAGTGCAGGCTCTGCGTGACTCCTTGGTGGATGATGAGGACTGAATGGATAGGACTTGAGGACACTGCGAGGCTTACGAGTGCGGAGGTACCAGCGGATCTGTAGCGGGACCCATACAAGAGTCAGGAACATGGCACACACCATTAGCGGTTGCTGGGGGGTGGGACCAGGGGTTGTTCGGGGGTTGTTGAGGGGTGGGTTGGGTGCCGGGATCCAGATCGGGTACGGTGGCGATTCCGGAACTGGGACTGTTTACTGGGTCTGTGGAGCGTGGGTAGATAGTGGAGCAGTGGCAGGGGTGCATGGAACGGACACGATGAGGCCCTCGTAGGGACCGGGGGACGGGATTGCAGTATCTCCATGGCACCGGGATGTTAGCCTAGGATGGCTGGTGTTGGGGACGGGTTAGGGGTTGGGGGGGTAAAATGCAGATACGTAAAGAGATTTCGACCATTGTCCCTCAGGGACGCTCACCATGATGTCTTGCTAATAACTGGGACGCTGTGCCGCCCGGCCTCCGGGATGTGGGCTGAATGGCTGTGTATGATCTACGCTCCTCCGATTGCTGCGGGGGGGACACCATGAGTGTGCTGGTTGAGCAATTGTATGCAATGGTTTCTAATTCTGCAATAAAAACAAATTTAAAAAAAAAAAAAATGGGGCAAAAGAAATAATAAATTCTGGACATACTATTGTGCCCGTTGGAGTAGTGCGTGAAGTATGGTGTGTCCGGGAAGTGTAGGCGCCAGATGTCAGTTAGCCCCAGAGCATGAGCGAAGTCAGCCAGGTCCAAGGTCAGACGGTGCGATCCTCTCCGGGGGCTACGGTCCAGGTCATCGCATATTGTGGCATTGAAGTCCCCCCCTAATATGAGTGTACCCGGAGAGAGACCTAGTATTTGGGTGCCCAGTTCCTTGAGGGATTCCCGTACTAAAGTTGGCGGGAGGTATGCGGAAATGATATTCAAGGGATGCCCCTCCCAGGTGGCCTCTACTATTGCAAAACGGCCTAGGGGGTCAGCCCAGCAGCATGAATAGGTAAGCGCGAGGGATTTCCTAACTAAGATTCCCGTACCCCGGGAACCTGAAGTAAAACCATCATGGACTAGGAGCTTGTACACCCCTTTCTGTAGAGCCTGACAGGTGTTACCGACCAAGTGGGTCTCCTGTAACATGACTGTCGGGGGAGTGGCGTCTGAGGAATTGGAGGACCACATTTCGTTTTATCTTGTGGGCTAGACCATTGACATTCCACGTGAGAACGGTAAGGGATCTAGAGATGTGATGAGCCATAGTTAAGAGTCAGGAGAGTCAAGTAGGTGGTCCACTTAGGAGGGGGCCACCCATGGTGGCCAGTACTCGGGACAGTTCGAAGTGTAGGGCGATTGGAGACGTGTTGTCCCCGGAGGCCAGGTAGCAGGCGAGGGGGCCAGCCACGTCCCACGAAGCCCTGGGCAGGCAAGGAGGCCAGATTAAGGACATCTCTGCTGGAGACACGAGGATAGGTGAACAAAGCTAAGTAATCATTGGAACCTCTGCTACAGACAAAAATAAACCACAAAACAACAAACAACCCCTGCCAACCTCTCCCACCCCCCACCTCTTCCCCCCACCCTGCTTCCCTGCCCGCGGATTCAGAACTATCCACACCCCAACTCGGCAGAGTGCCTATCGCCCTCCCACTCAAATTAGGGTACGGGAAAGCCGCTGGAGCCGCTTGCCCGACTGAAAATATTATAAATGTGATACAGTTGTGTTATCATAACTGAAGACTCATGCATTATTCACACAACATAAAATTTACTTATCAGTCAGCTGGTGTGGCCCGGCCGCGGCCGATGGAGATAGGAGCCAGGAACAGAGGCCAGTTCAACAGGGAGAAGTAATGTATTGTGAGCGGCCGCTCCAATCTTACAGTTGCAACCAGATAGAGGCCACGTCGTGTCCCAACAAAGTCTTCTGCAGCTTAGAAATGTCATTCCACGCCGTCTAGAGGTCCGGTGAAAAGTTCCTGACTCTCCAGTGGATGGTCTTCTAGTGAGGGCTCATGTGAAGAACGATTCCACGGAGAGCCTCCACTCCCGCTTCGGCCCTCGAGCCAGTTCCACACCTCCTCCGGCGAAAAGAAGAACCATGTTTTACCATCCATTTCGACGCGTAGTTTCGCTGGAAAGAGCATGGAGTACTTAATGCCCCTGTCCCGCAACGCCCTCTTAACCTCCAAAAAGCTGCGACGCCTCACCTGTACCTTAACAGTGAAGTCCGGGAACATGGTGATGCGGGTATTTTCCAACAGGAGTGGAGGGCCAGATCTGGCCGTTTGTAGTATTGCATCCCGGTCTCTGAAGTTGAAGACCCTCGCTATGATAGGGCGAGGGGGAGCCCCTGGCCTTGGTCTACCCCCCGGGACCCTATGCGCTCTTTCAATAGAGAAGTAGTTCGAGAGTTGCTTCGGTTTCAGGTATTTCGTAATCAGGGACTCCACAAACAGGTCAGCTGAGGGCTCCTCCATTTTTTCCGGAGCCCCTAGGATCCGGATGTTGTTCCGTCTCGCCCTCCCTTCATAATCATCCAGCTGCTCGCTCATTTGCTTCTGCTGTTTCTGAAGCTGATTCAGAAAAGGGGGTGGTGATTACACCCCTTGTTGTAAATATTTTTGTCCACCCTAATCGTGGAAGGGTATTCTCAGATGTGAGACCCTTGCTCATTGCACCATCAGGATTCAAGCAAACCGGGCCGAAGACGGCTGTAATGCCAGAAACCGGTCCCCGGGAGTTTGTTTCCTTCCCAGTGTAAGAATTGGCTTTTGTAGTTTGGTTTGCCCTGTTCCCATCATGCACTGGGACAGGAACAGACTAATTTGCATACAGCCAGGTTCTGAAACTGGGATGGTGCAGTGAGCTAAAAAACGGTGTTGGATCTAGCCCTGATCTCTTGACTGGGTGAGAGCTTTCTGCTTAATTCAGAGACTCTGTCCCTCACCACCCCTTGTTGTAAATATTTTTGTCCACCCTAATCGTGGAAGGGTATACTCAGATGTGAGACCCTTGCTCATTGCACCATCAGGATTCAAGCAAACCGGGCCGAAGACGGCTGTAATGCCAGAAACCGGTCCCCGGGAGTTTGTTTCCTTCCCAGTGTAAGAATTGGCTTTTGTAGTTTGGTTTGCCCTGTTCCCATCATGCACTGGGACAGGAACAGACTAATTTGCATACAGCCAGGTTCTGAAACTGGGATGGTGCAGTGAGCTAAAAAACGGTGTTGGATCTAGCCCTGATCTCTTGACTGGGTGAGAGCTTTCTGCTTAATTCAGAGACTCTGTCCCTCACCACCCCTTGTTGTAAATGTTTCTGAAGCTGGGCAACTTGCTGCTGGAGTGTGGAAGTGTCGTCAATTAAGGCCGCCGTTTTGACTTCCACGTCTTTGACTTTAGTTTCCATCTTACGCAAGTCTGCACGCAGGAGGGTGACCTCGATGTTCACGGAGTCGATACGGGTCTCAAGCGAGGAGCGGACACCCGCAATGGCTTCCATTACATCCTCCAATGTGAGAGTCTTCGTCCCCTGTGAGGGGGAAGCGAGCTTCGGGTCTCCTGTGGGGGCAACTTCTCTATTGTCACCTCTAGCGCCCCAGGAGTTCTTAGTTATCTGCCTCTGGGTAGGGGGTCGTGTCGTCTTGCCGGAAGCCATCTCTTCCTGTAGGTAGGATCCGGGTTAGGCTGGGCAAGTTGAGGACAGGCGATAATATGGAGGCCTACCCTTTTTCGCGGCGATTGGGTCAGTCAGAGGTGGATTTCAATGCACCCTCGGGGCCATCCACTGCCTCTCCAGCTATGCGCCAAGTATCCATGCCCAGAAGAGGTGGGGGGGGTGTAGTCCCCAGACGCCCTATCCCAATCGCTGGAGAAGGTCAGGCTCAGTGATAGGCGCTGTAAGGAGTGTAGTTCGACGGGTGGGGCACCTCTGGGGCTGCTGCGCCCGGTCTCGGCACCCGGCGGTAATTACAAGGCCGGGTATGCTCCCACTAGATGTACCTGGAGCAGGCCCGGCAGATGCAGAACACACAAGGGTCCCGGAGGCACTCCCCCCGCGGCTCATAAAAGGCGCCGCTAGGAAGTCACTAGTTTGTGGGGGGGGGGGGCCAGAGGTTGCTGGAGTCAAGCGCTCAGGGCCGCAGGACTGATAAGGCCAGATCAGCTGCAATGTACTGCCCCTCTCGGGCCTGGGGCGAACGTGTCGTCTGTCGGGGGGAAGCACCCTCTCGTAACAGGGCGAGGGGGGCCCGGCAGGCAGCAAAGCGGCGAAGCAGGTCCAGCTGACTAAAGATGCGGCGGGGCCCTGCGGTTTGCAGGCCTCGAACCCGGGGCGTCGCATAGTCGGCACCCCGGCGCGGAAGGGGACCTCCGTTGCGTCTCCTCCTACCGGCCAGGGGCGTCTTCAGGGGCCGTGTAAAGGTGCTCTCACCGCCGTCGCGGACCAGGAGGCAGGTCCGGAGTGCCGCAGGAAGGCTGTGTTGGTCCCGCCACTTCTCAGGGTATGATTCAGGAAAGGGGGTAAGCAGCTCAGGCCGGGGACAGTCAGAGAGCCGGTCGGGATTCCGACGCGGCCGCCATTTTATTCGGAGCTCCCGGGGGTCTCACAAATTCGGGCACCACAGCCTCCAGAGAGCCCAGGCAAGGCCAGCACTTCGCCGAGATGTGCAGAGTTGGTTCTTGTCAGGGGTCCCTAGGTGGAAACGGGATCCCCGATCTGGATACGGAGCAATGTGGAGGATCGTCGGGCAAGGGTCGGGAGTCGCGGTAGCAAGCGACCATTCCCTCCGGCTGTCCGCCACGCCCCCCCCGGTCTTTGATTTTCGACTCAGTGAATCACATCCTTAGTGTGTCAATTATCCAATCTCCCACTCTTGGCCTATTGGGCTATGTAAAAGATACACCGCCCAAGTTGCGTAAGTTGCATGCACTCCATTTGTTGTTCGCTAAGCGGCAAGTTGCTGTCCACTGGGGCAGGAGGCGGGTGCCCTCCATTAAGGGGTGGATCAAGGATGTCCATATGGTCACACACAGCTCAGCACATTTTGGGAACTCATGCCACCTAGCTCTAGATCTTGTGACGTCTGGAAACCATTCCTGACCTGGGCGCAGCGTCAGCAAGAATCTATAGTTGATACACATGTGAGTGAAACTCAGATTGAGACATCGATATGATGGCGCATTATCTTCCACCTGTTTTTGGGGTCTGAGCCCCAGCCTTATTTTTTGGAACATGTGAGTTTAATAGTGATGGATGGTTATAACTTCAGGCCTCTATATGGTAATATACAATGTACTGTTATTTTATTGTTGCTATTCGCTGACCCGTACGATTATCTAGGAATATGATGAATATGCATTCCTGTACTGGTGGAGAGCTAACGGAGCGTGTATTATCACAGAGGTAATGTGTACAGTATAGACTATGCTTATTTTAACTCCTGTACAGATTTGATGAAATGCTGACCTGTTGAATTGTAACACAATTTGGTTGTTGAAAAATAAAAAAAAGGTTCAAAACAAAGTTCCAGTCTTGAGCCTCTCCTTGGCAGAAACAGCAACTGCCGGCCAACCCACACAGCAAAGGGGCAGTACTCCTCCTCACAACTCTTCAGCTTTTCTCCATGGCAGAGGCTCCTCTTGAATCCAGAAGTAGTCTAAAGTTCAGGGGATTTAGGTCTAATACTTATACCCCAAAATGTCTTTGTTCTCTTTGTGCAAGGGTCTCTGAGCCCAGTCCAAACCAGTTATGTCCTCACTGATGCAGTATGACCACAGGGGGTGGAGACAGCTTTGAGCAAGGGAGACAGACCCTATTCAGGTGGAAGAAAATCTCCTCCCACTACTTTAATATCAGCCAAGCCCCATTCAGCTCAGCTCGGAGTCATCCGGGAAGGGCCAGGCTCACCTCAACTCCCCCAGTGGCTAACTACAGTGAATGCACATTCCCAGCCCCTGTCACTCCAAAACCAGACAGTCAATACACAAACAGACAGAGGCACACAGAATGGTTAAACAAAAAAAATGCTTACTTTCTAAAACATCTAAAAAATGGTTCAAGAGGAAAATTACTTAAGATATACAATATACAAACATTAATAAATCAATCAAATCAAAAAAATTCAAAGAGAAAAGAAAAGAGAAGGAGAAGAAGTAGAAGAAGCCCCTGAGTCAAATAAATCATGTAGCAAAAGGTCTCCCTTCCATTTTTTCTGTTGCCTCATGTATTTTTGCTGGTGTTATATGCTTTGGGCACTGTGCCACTGCTGTCCAGTGCCACAGTGGAAGTGCTCTCTATTGTAAATTGATGTATTAACACCTTGGGTGCTAGGGGTTTACCCGCTGGGTGCTGAATATGGCAAATCTCCATTGTTCATGACAAAGCCAGTTCGTCATAAGCACAGCGCAGGTAACACCCATGATGAGCTGGCTTTGTCATCAGCACTGAAGGGGTTAATCAGTGGTTCTGTGTTTGGCTATTTGGTTTACTTTCAGACCCTAGTCTAGTGCACTGAGTGTGCCCAGGGCGTGTAAATCCAAATGCTGCTGGTGGGCCTGCAGCACTGGTTGTTTCACCCACAGAAGTAGCCTTGTAAAATGTGTCTAAGGTCTGACATTGCAGAGCCTGTGTGCAGTCTGGTACTGTCACACTGACTGGGCAAGTGCACCCACTTGCCAGTCCCTAAACCTTCCCTTTTCTTCATACCAGTCACCCCTATAGTAGGCCCAAGGGCAGGGTGCATTGTAAGTATAAGGTAGGACAAGCCCTGGTGTGTGTGTGGCATGTACTAATAGTGAATTACAGCCATTTTTGTTTTTCATTATTCCAAGGCTACCTGTTCTCCATAGGCCAGAATGGGCTGTTAGAATTATTACATTTTATAATTCTAACTGACTCAGAAAACATGGTAGAAATTCGAGTTTAGTAACCTGAATGATAAAATACATCTTATAGTGAAGTTGGTTTTAACAGTCTGTGTTTGCAAATACTACTTTTAGAAAGTAGGTATTTGCTTGTCTAACCTTTCAAGCCTGCCACTGCTAGGTTGTGTATTCCTTTGCCTGGTTTTGTGCGTGACAGGGCTGGGGGATTCCAAGAGACGGGATGAGTCAGCCCAGTAGAGAATAGAGAGATCTGCATCTGGATGGGAGGGAGGAGTTGCACCTGAACCTTGAATAGGGCTGTGCCTGCCTTCCACAATGCTGGCTCCACCTCCTTAGGGCATCTGATGTTTCTGCCCTGCACTGTGAAAGGGAACGAGAAGTTTGGTAAACAGAGTGCTTCAAAACTGGTTTGGACTGGGCAAAGGTCCCTCTCCCCTGAGAGAACAAAGGAGTTTGAGGTATAAATATTGGGACCCTGATCCCATGAAATTAGATCACTTTGGACTGCAAGAAGAAAGCTTTACTGAGGAGAGGAACCTGATGAAACTGAGGAGAGACTATTCCTAAGCTGAAGTGCTGCTTAGGGGATTGGCCTGCAGTGTTTGCCTTACTGCCAAAGGAAGGAGAAAGGAACTTTGTGTACTTTGCTTTTAACTTGTGAAGGATTTCCAAGGGCTTGGAAAAGAGCTTGTCTCCTGCTGAAGTCTCAGGGACAACAGACTTCAACCCCCAGCTCCCCAGAATTCTTTTGGAAGTGACTGCTGCTATTTTGGGCCTTCTGAGGAACTGCATGTCGCAAGGAGTTGGAAGAGCGACTCATCAAAGAAGCGTGTCGCCGTCGCTGTGCCCGCCGTCGCAACTCCGAAGGAGGGTGCCGCCGCTGGAACTGTCACATTGCAAAGCATCAAGAGAAGCGTCCCACAATGAAGAGGAAGCGTGTCGCCAACGCTGCTGCTGCCATCGCAACTCCGAAGGAAGGTGTCGCCGCTGTAGCTGTCACATTGCACCACATCAAGAGAAGAGTCTCACAACAAGGTCGGAGCGTGTTGCTGTCGCTGTGCCTGCCGTCGCAACTCCGAAGGAGGGTGTCACTGCTGGAACTGTTGCACTGCACCACATCGAAGAAAAACACCTTGCATCCCCGAGAAGCGTACCGTCGTCGGAGCTGCTGCCATGGAATCGTGGATGTTGCCGCTGTAGTTGTCGCATTGCGCAGAAGGTTCACGCATCGTGGGAGAAGAGTGTCGCAGTTGGAGCTGTTGCTATTGCATCGCTGAATAAGGGTGTCGCCGCTGAAGTCCACGCATCGAACCGAGAATTTCTCGCATCCCCGGAGAAGCAGGCCGCATCTGGAAGATCTTCACATCTTTATTTCCTTGTACTTGAACTTTGTCGCATTTCTCTCGCTGTGACATTGCTTGTCGTGGAAGCGCAACACAACCCAAGGTACATTGATGCAAAGTGTTGCATCTTAAGAACTGAATTTAACTAAGCTAAATCTACCATCTTAAAGTAACAGTATTATGTATTTTTGTCGTTTATGGTCTTTTGGTAACTCTATATAAAGTATACTTATTTTTTTATATAAAACCTTGTGTGGTGTCCATCTGTAGTGTTTTTTTTTTTTTTTTTTTAATATATTTTTATTGCAGGAATTTGTACAAGTTACAAGCCAGTACCGAGACGTTTTAACAGCAGCGATGCAGGTTGCGAGATCCCATAGGCGAATATACCAGTTACACAGCCATTCAGCCTACATCCCGGGGGCTGGGCGGCGCTTGCGATGGTCTCATGTAGGACAACCCGTCAACCACTCGATTACGGCCTGAATGAATGCGAGGTCTTCATATGCTTTTCTAAACAACCATAGCAAAACCGTTTAACCCCTCCCAACTAATCCCACCCCCCCAGATGACCCAGAGAGGGAAAATAACATAACGATAGCTGCCAATATGGTACAAGATTACCTCTATTTCCCCATCTCGAATCGCCACCCACCCCCCCCACCCCGCCATTGGTGTGCTGGTGCATATGTCCAGAGATAGCGGCTGGAAACTCATCTCATCAATAAAGGAAAGCATGGTGAAACAAAGCTATTGGGTCGGAAGTTGAACATCTTCATCGCTATCTGATTCACTGGAAGTGTTGTAATCGCGCAGGGCCTGCACCAACGTTTCCGATTCCTGCGCCGCTTCTAACTCCTTCTCATTTTGTTGTCGCCTCGCCAATTGATACCTCAAGGTACTCTCCCCAGCTGCCCATTTCAGAAGTTCATTGCGCCACTTCGCGCCCGTGGGACCAACTCGTGCTTTCCAATGCCTGGTTATCTCCCTTTTTGCTAACAGAAGCCCCAGGTCGATAAATTTGCTGGATATTTTGTTTTTGGGAGTGTGGGGGAACCAATGGAGGATCCCGACCGCAGCATCAAATACCAGGTCTCTTCCAGTAACCTCCTTAAGTGTATCCCCTATCAACAACCAATAGGAGATAAGCGCCGGACAAGAGCACAACATGTGCATAAGTGTAGCTGCAGGCGCCCGGCACCTGGGGCAAGCCGCCGAGTCCGAGGCAAAGTATTTCCGTATTTTCTCCGGGGTCAAGTAGGCCCGATGCAGTATATAAAAATGTACCAGTTGGAACCGGGCATGGCGAGTGCCCTTCCAGGCGCGGCGCAACAGCTGGGTCCATGCAGTCTCCGGTATGTCCTTCTCGAGGTCCACCTCCCACTTGGATCTGAGTGCCTCCAGTGGGGGCAGTCCCTCAGAAATCAGCCTGGAGTATAAGCATGTCACCACCTTGATCGTCCCCGACGACATCATCACATATTGGCACACCGCTGACGTTGGAGGCTCCTCCAGGCCGTTCCGCTAGTGCGCCTGGATCGCCCGCACAACCGCCGCGTGTAGGAGGAAATCTCCACGGGAAATATCAAAACGGTCCAAGAGCTCCTGAAAAGGTAGCAGCACTCCGTCTTCATAGAGGTCGCCCATCAGTTGTATCCCTGCCTCTTCCCAATACCCCAACCGAGAATAGTCACCCCCATGGGGCAAGGCAGTGAGCATCCCCAATGGGATCTCCGGAGCATATGGGCGTTTCAAGTCCGCCCGGTTGTGTATTCGGTTCCAACACGATCTGATGGCGCGTTCATCGTGCGTGAGGTCCCCCAGGTGTAACCGTTGTCGTAATGCAATGTAGGATATGACATGCCTGGGCATGCCACACCTCCTCCCCTCCTCCGGACCCCGAAATTCCCGCGCCACTTCCTGCGTGTAGGTCTGCAGTTGGGCAGCGAGATAGTATTTCTCAAAATCCGGTACCGCTAGTCCCCCGTCCGATTTCGGTCTCATCAGGGTCTTGAGCGCGACCCTCCTACGGCCCGATCCCCAGAGGAACTCCACCAGCATGGAATCCAAGGTCCGGAAGGTGTACGGCGGGACCCAAACCGGGAGCGTCCGAAAGTAGTACAGCAACCTTGGGAGTGCCACCATCTTCAGCAGCGCAATGCGGCCAGCCAACGAAAGTGGCAGGGGGGCCCAAAAGCCCATAGACCCCCTCAGCGCCCGGATGCAATGGGCAATGTTGCCATCCAGGATGTCCGCTTGATCATGATACACGTACACCCCTAGGTATTTGAAGCAGCTGGGCTCCCATCTAATTTCCCTAATGATAGCAGGTTGGGGCTCTCCCCGACGGACCGGGAACAGGCAGGTTTTCGCCCAGTTCACCTTTAGGCCCGAGAGCTCCCCAAAGGACGTGAGCGCCGCGTCGGCCCCAGTCAAGGCCTCCCCGGCATCCTCCAGAAAGAGCAATAGGTCGTCGGCATAGAGGGAGATAAATTGCTGCCCGAGCGAGGTCCGCAACCCCCGCAAATAGGCCCCAGTCCGAATTGTTAACGCTAATGGCTCTACCCCGAGTGCAAAGAGCAGGGGGGACAAAGAGCACCCCTGTCTGGTGCCCCGCTCCACCGGGTATTGCCGGGAGACCAGAGGGCCCGATCTTACCCTAGCCGCTGCCGAGGAATACAGCACCGCTGTCCACCGTAGAAACCCCTCTCCCAGGCCAAAGTGCGCCAGGGCCCTGTGAAGGTACGTCCACTCCAGGCTATCAAAAGCCTTTTCCAGGTCTATCGACAGAACCATGGGGCAAGGGGCGTCAGTGTGGGCTTCCCCTAATAACCGAAACAAACGACAGATGTTCATTGTCGTGTTACGTTTGGGTATGAAACCCGCCTGATCGACATGGATCAGGGAGCCCATGTGGCCCAGCAGTCTCGAGGCTAGTATGCTACTCAGTATTTTGTAATCGACCGTTAGCATTGAGAGCGGTCGGTAGGACGCCGGGTCATTGCTCTCCTTGTCCGGCTTGAGGAGGGGAATCACCAAGGCCTCACGCATCGACCCGGGAAGGCGCCCCAAGCGTTTCGCCTCTCTATATACCACCAACAACCTAGGGGCCAGGAGGTCCACATAGGCGGAGTAGAATTCCACCGGGAAGCCATCCAAGCCTGGAGTTTTATTTCTCGCCATCCTTTTTATGGCGCTGCGGATTTCACCCAGTTCTATGTCCCTCCCTAGCTCCTTCGCCTGTTCAGGCTCTAGCTTGGGGATCGGCAGTGAACGTAAGTATTCATCCACCGGGGTAGTGTCCCGTGTCGCTCTGCTACGGTATAAGTCCTCGTAGTAGTGTAAATAACAATTAAGAATTTCGGGCTGGGTGCATACCTCATCACCCGCCGTATTGCGCATGGACATCGTGGGGTTGGCGCGTCTCATGGGATTGGCCAGCCAGGCTAGGAGCGCTCCCGACCTGTCCCCTTCCACTAATGATCTTGTCAAGTAAGCCTTGTGGTCGAAACAACGGAGTCGTTCTACCTCCACGGCTACCGCTTCCCTTGCTGCCAGGGTCTGCCCCTGCAGTTCAGGTTTGCCAGGGCGAGCCAGCTCCATCTCTCGAAGCTTCCGATCAGCCTTTTCCAGGTCATCTAGGATGACCCTGTGCATTCCCACCTTCTTTGTGATACAGTACCCCCGAATCACCACCTTAAATGCATCCCATTCCGTAGCTCTCGACCCAGCCGTGCCCTCGTTTACTGCAAAGTACCCAGTAATTTTATCCTCTAGTTCTGTTTTGAACACTAGGTCTTCCAAGATTTCGGGACGTAGCCTCCAAGTGGGCACACAGGGGGTGCCGGGGAACCACCGGAAGTCCGCCAAGAGCGGATTGTGGTCGGAAATGGTCCTGGACAGGTATTCGGTTCTCATTGCCGCGACCACTAGTTCCGCCGATCCTAGTAGCCCATCCAGTCGCACGTGTAACTCGTGCATGCCGGAGAAGTGAGAATAGTCTCGGGTGTTCGGGTGTTGCGCTCGCCAAATGTCCGTCAGTCCCCACTGGGCTTGCCACTCCCGCCTGCCCTTGGCTACTCGACGAACTGGAGAGTCCGGGAGGGGAGGATGGGATCGGTCAAGCTCGATGTCCAGCACCGAATTAAAGTCCCCCCCTAATAAAATGGGTCCGGATAAACAGTGGGCCAAGGAGCCCGATAATGCAGAGAGGAAAGAGAGTTGGTCCACATTAGGCGCGTAAATGCAGCATATGTTCAGGGTTCTGCCCCCCAGACTGCCGGTAATTGCTACAAAACGCCCCTCTGGGTCCACCACTGTCTTATCTACCTGTAAGGGTACCCGAAGCTCTCACCCAAATCAGCGCCCCTCTCGCATAAGCTGAATATGACGTGTAGTACACTTGCCCTCTCCATCTACGCTGAAGCGCTAATCCCTCTGACTTAGTGAGATGCGTCTCCTGCAGCAGCGCTATTTGTACCCCCCTGCGCACCAGGTATGCATGGACCTTGTGGCGTCTGGACATGGTGTGCAGGCCCCGCACATTCCAAGTGATGCATGTTATGTTAGTTATATCAGCCATTGTCCCATAAAGTCCTGTTCCGTTTCCCCCCGACAGTGCTCAAGCATAATCAAGTTATCAATGAAATCCACACCAATGGCAATCGACCCCCACAACATAACCAAAACTCCCCCCAATCCCTTATGACTGCCCCACCCCCCAAGAACAGGTCCCAAATGGTTCCATCCAATCCCCATCCAAACCTTACCCTTCAAAATCCCTTCCCTCCCAAATAACCTGACGGTAGCCACCGCGGGCATGCCTTAAGGGCTAGGTGGGGGCTGAGCGCCAATTCGGGAGGACCCCACGCCTCTGCACTACCGAGACATAATCAAGCCCACCCTCATTGTAGACCTGGGGAAAGGTGCCACCCCAATACACTCCCTTCATCAAGGTCCAATTCCGCCCTCGACGGACCCCCCCACACCCACCATCTCCTCCCGCAATTGGAAACATCTCACCCGGGATCATTTCTGAGCATCCAGCAGGCCCTCCGCCGAATCCGGGGTTATCACAGGCAGATGTACACTGTCCGTTTCTGAGTCCTCTGTGTCCGATAGAGGCCCACCACCACCTGTCTCTGAGTCCTCTACAGTCGGCCCCCCCTGGGAGCCAGACAAGTTGGAGACCAGTTCCAGCACCCCTTGTCTCTCCGTCGCCGTCTCCACAGTCGAGGGTCTGCTCGTCCTACCGCAGCAATTCCGGATTCTCTTCGATCTTCGTTGGCGACCTGCTTCCGATGTAGACTGGAAGGATGACCCAAAGCCATCCTTACCTGCTCGATACAGTTCAAGCCAGCTGCAGACCTCATCCGGATTGTCAAAGAATTTGGTCGTGTCGTCCAGGATAATACGGAGTTTCGCCGGGAACAACAGAGAATATTGGATGCCCTCGCTCCGCAGCTCCCGCTTGACCGCCAGGAAGGAGGTGCGCTTCCGTTGTGTTTCATAAGTGTAGTCCGGGAAAATATTTACTTGGCTATTCTCCACCTGATATGGTCCGTTTTGCCGGGCGGCATTTAGGAGATGATCCCTGTCCCGAAAGTGTAGCAGTCGCGCCACCACCAGACGTGGGGGACGGCCCTGCTGCGGTGGCCTGGCCGGCACCCTGTGGGCTCGTTCCAAGGTGTAAAAAGGGGAGAGCCCTTCAGGCGCCACCACAGTCCGGAGCCAATCCTCTAGGTAGGCCACCATGTCGCCCTTTTTGATTTTCTCTGGAAGGCCCACCACGCGGATGTTGTTTCTCCTATTGCGCCCTTCCGCGTCCTCCGCCCGTCTCTCCAGGTCACCAATGCGGGTCAAAGCATCCTTCATAGTGGCGGCCAAGGTCTTTTGCGCGGGTTCTAAGGCCCCAATCGAGCATTCCACGTCCTTAACCCAATCCGAGAGTTTTCCGTGGTCAGCTCGTAGAAGGCCCAGGCTTGTCGCCACCTGTGCGATGTCTTGCTGGAGGGCTGATCGTGTGTCCGCAATCGCTTCCAGAATTCTATCGAACTGCTGTTGCAGTTAGGGGCCCCCCGCCTTCTCCGGCTCCATCTTGTCCTCCTTGTCGGTGGCCTCCGTGTCTGAGGCCTGGGCACCACCTTTAGGGCCTCTCAGTTTCCCCATCGTCGTCGTTTCTGCCAGCTGGGGTCTAGGAAGTGACCAGCCGGGGGAGGGGAAGAGAGGTCCCCCCCACAAACCTTCAGGAGCGAGCTCGCTGCCAGTCGGGGCTCGATGGGGCCTCGCAGGGGGCCCAGTGATGTCGCCCGTCCAGCGGGTGCTCCTTATGACTCCCGGCACCACTCAGCAGGGGGGGGAAGGTGCAGAGCTGTTGCCGTCAATGGGCTGCGCTTCCCACCCGAACAGTGAGCTTCCCTAGCCAGCGCTGGTCCTTGAAAGTTCCACTGGGTCTAGCCGCCACCTGGAAGGCCGTCCAGGGTCAAAGGTTCAGCTCCCGGTGTCACTGTTAGCCTTGGGCGGGGGGGACCGTACTTTTCCGCTGTCAAGGGCGCTTGGTATGTCCCAATGTGGATGCGGGCACCACTCACCGCCGCACAGCCCTTCTCTGATCGTCCTCCTCCTTCCAGGGCCCCCGTGATGCTGGTGGAGCGAGTTCCGTTCCGGCGGCCGTCTCTACGCCGATCGCGTAGCGTTTTGAGGCCGATTCAGTTCACGGCCGCAGCTCCGCTTTCCCAGCGGGCGGAGTAGGGGCCTGGGTCGGTCCGGAGTCGGCCGCCGCTCCGGGTCGCAATCCAACCCGGGACTACAAAGCTGGAGCGGGCGCCATCTTGTGCACCGCTCCGCTCTCTCCACGGACCCCCGTACCTCTGGCGCCAGCCGTTCCCGGGGTCCGCCGTGATCAGCTTCAGGTCAGGTGTGTCGGCCCCGCTGGCGCTCCTCGATTTAGGGAGGCTGGGGCTTCCGGAAACCTCCGTGTACAGGATTAAAGCAGGCTCTGTCTCGGAGCCGAGCGTTTAGGCGACCGCCGCCATTGACGCTCAAGCCACGCCCCCGTCCATCTGTAGTGTTGTCACTGGGTTACTGTATGTGGTCACAAATGCTTTACACACTGCCTCTGAGATAAGCCTGTCTGCTTTTGCCAAGCTACCAAGGGGGTGAGCAGAGGTTATTTTAGGAGTGTATCCCCTTTACCCTGACTAGAGGCAAGGGTCCCTATTTGTCACAAGTACCTACCTGTGCCAACTAGAGACCCCCAAATCTAACAAGGCATTTTCAAACGCATAATTTAAAAACCATCTTTACTAAAAGATGTGTTATTAAATTCTGAGTTCTGGGGCAAGATAGTCTTTAAATAGTAAAAAAACGAAATTGGCAGTATTTCACTATCAGGACTAGTCACACACACCAGTACATGTCCTACCTTTCACATGCACTGCACCCTGCCCAGGAGGATACCTTGGGCCTACCATAGGGGTGACTTACATTTAAGAAAAAGAAGTAGGGCTAGGCAAGTGCTTGCCAAATCGACATGGCATTTAACTGCGCACAGACACTGCAGTGGCAGGTCTGAGTTACCTTTTCAGAGCTACTCATGTGGGTGGCACAATCAGTGCTGCAGGCCCACTAGTAGCATTTGATTTACAGGCCCTGGCACATTTCAGTACACTTAAGTAGGGTCTTACCAGTAAATCATATATGCCAATCAGGGAGAAAAAATTGGAACACCTTTTTACACAGGTGGCACTTGCACTTTGACACTGATCAGCAGTGGCAAAGTGCCCAAAGCATCTAAGCCAGCAAAAACGAAATCCAGCACACCATAAAAATACAGAAGGTAGAGGCAAAAAGTCAGGGGAAACCACACCAAAGAAGCCAAGTTTAACAGTCACTTACACTCCCAGATTCTGTACATGAACGCTTGTCAGCAGATGCATCCTAAAGCGTTTTGTGTGATGGAGGTGTCATGAACAATATTGATGTAGAAAATTTACCTCCTGGCCCATTGCAGAAGTTGCTCTTCATAGCGGCATACGAAACAGAATCGTCTGCTATCTCACTATGAAAAAAATACAAGTGCAAGGAAACATTCATTTCTTTCATTGGAAGCGATCCCTGTGTTATAGGGTATATCATCCAAGATGAGTTTTGCTAAACCTGAGGTCTATGTCCCTCTAATAGAAGCCTGTAGCAGTCTGTGGCCTTCATTGAAAGGGGTAAGGGAAATGGGAACGGGCTTTTAGAATTATTAAATTTTATAATCCTAACTGACTCAGAGAACATGGTAGAAATTCGATTTTAGCATGCCTGAATGATAAAATACATCTTATAGTGAAGTTGGTTTTAACATTCTGTGTTTGCAAATACCACTTTTAGAAAGTAGGTATTTGCTTGTCTAACCTTTCAATCTCCTGGGACAGAGAAAATGGAGTCCATTAGGAGTTGGACTCTGAAGGTTCACTGAGAAATTAGGAATTGCTTGTCGAATCAGTAATTCTGGGTTTCATTTCCTCAGTAATTCCACATTTTGCCCCAGACTTTCAACTTGAGAAATGTGCCTATGAAAGTAAACAGTTTAGGAGTGTTAGCATGGATGTCATAACTCCAGTGGGGCAAGTATGTGACGTCACAGGACTCAATGTGAATAAGTGTCTACTTGTAATGAGGGCCTTTGTTGGCCAGGTTTGCTATGCCATCCCTAAGTGTACCTGCCTAGGCCATTGAGGTCTCTACGGCTGTTTCAATTCCACGGACATTGACCATTGGCAACAACTTTGGTCTTATCCTAAACCCCTTCAGCACCCATGTTTGTAATCCCTTCAACGTCTGTTCTAAAGCTTCCTTGGAAGTCAGAACTTAAGCTTGTAATATCAAGGTATTTGTTATACGTGTCGTTTTTGTATAATAAGACAAAGACAACCAACTGTATAGGCTGCAGGAACTAAGACTGCTATCAACGCCATCTGTACCCCCGAGGTATTCCAATGCCTGCATGGTATCTTTGAAGTAAACAATGTATAAGATATCTTGTCCACCACCAGGCAGCAGGACAGTGCATGATTGACTACAATACAAGCTGCAAACTGAACCCAGAGGTCAAACACACCAAGAGACGAGACCAGACTCCTGTATCTCAATGGTTCAAGAAAACTTGAATCCAAAGGAGCAGCTGACCTCAGAAGGCAGAGTGGGTTTGTGTGACATTCCCGTGATGTTGAACTCTATATGAATGAAGAATAAACATGTGGAGTCAAAGGCTATTGACAAAGCCAGGATTTTGATTTTGTGACCGCACAGTTTGGCAGCAAGTCCCTCAAGAGGTTCAGCTTATTGGTGGAATAGCCTTAGGACACTTGTTGATGGTGCACCACATGCTCAAAGTGTAATGGGGACCTCCCACTTGCCGTGGTTTATTGGATTTGAACTCCGCTCCCCAAGAATGAAGGTTAGAAATGCACCTCAGGCTGCTTCAGGTGAAACCTCTATCTTGGCCATTGAACAGGGCATTTGCATGTCACAATTTTGACAATTAACCCTTAAAAGTAGCTTATGGTGGTGGGGCAAAGAATGTTAAATTCCTTTTGATTCCAAAACAGTAAAGAGACTCTGAGATTGTCACTGATCCCGAACTATACACTTCCTGGGGCTCTTGTAGTCGAATGCCAGTTAGGAAAAAAAAACAGTTTTTTTGATGCTAGTCTTTCATTGTTTTGTGGCTTCTATGTATGTCATTGCCAACGTTTGTCACTAATCTTCCTTGCTGCTTTCGACCTGGTACCCTCGTCAATACATCTGAACCCACAGGTGGAAAAAATATAATCTCATTGTGGTTTATACTCAACATAAGACATATTATGACAACTCCTCTGATCAGTGCCAACAAAAGAACAAACAATAGAAATAGGGAACTTACCCAACCACTACATTGCAGAGTAATGCACACAGCATTCAAGTGTAGAAGAGATCAGTACTGTACAATTTCTCCATGTCAAGGGGCATGAAGGAAATGTGGAAAATGACAGAGTTCCTTTTTCTGAGAACTCAAAGAAGGCAGCAAATTGGTACAACTAAAGGTCTTAACCCCTTCGCTGTCCTGCCCAACAGCCTGGAAATACATTTAAAATGTTATGGGGAATTAAGCCGTGTAAAGCCAGCATACATTCCTTTATTCACACAATTCACTCCTTGGAGAAAAACTCCCTTTAGAAAAAATCAGCAAGAAACCACATGAAAAGGAACATCTACAAAACAAAGCCTCAGAATTTTATTTTCAAGAAAAGGAGGTTCTACACGACGAGAGAAAAAGTTACATCCCTTTGAGTGATGATATTTCTTCTGGTGTATATTCTATCTAATTGCAGATTCCATACCTCACTAACATCCCCAGGCATCAGACTGGTTCCAGAAACTTTTCAATTGCTCTATTGTACCAGTAGGTGGGTGGCCCTGGCTCCATTTGGGTGTCAGTTGCAGCACAGATGTGATGTGACTAGAGCCATATAGCTCCACTAAAGGGCCTTGAAGAACAAGTTACCTACCATTGGAAATGCCTTATCTGGTAGACACTATCTAACCACAGATTCCTTGCCTTTGAATATACCCAGGCATCAGACTGGACCTGGAAGATTTTCGAGCAGTACGCCTGTGTGATGGTACGTTCCATCGTTTTGCTCTGCATCCTCATCATCTGTGTCGAAAGTGATGTGCACAGTACCTCTAAAGGCGCCACCTCGGCGCGCTGACGTCAGTTAATTTTGCAACTTTATATGCCAGGAGTGAGGAGCCACGATGATAAGTGACCACTGGTGTGGAAAAGACTAAGGCCCTGACAAGGTAGTCCCATGCATGTAAACGGGTTCCCAGAGCGGTAAGGATGTCAGTAAAGCATCTGCAGCTAGACAGAGTCTCTACTAGACAAGGCTTTACCAAAGGAAGTAACTTGTTCATGTGATACAGACTTCTAGCCTCAGATTCCTTACCTTTGAATAGATACCCAAGCAATACCTACCTAGACGTGGATCTGCAAACTCGATTAAACCAAAAGGTCATGCAGGACCAAACGGGCAAAGTGCCACCACGACAGACCTGACTGTCCAGACAGTAACGGTTTGTGAATGTGTACAGTGATGTCCACGTCGCAGTCTGACAGATATACAGAAGAGGAATATCACACGATAACGCAGTAGTCACAGCCTTGGCTTTAGTAGAGTGTGCCCGCAAGCCCTCAGGGGGATATATTTAGGCCAATGCATAGCAGATCGTAATGCACATGACAATCCATCATGAGAAGCTTCTCTGCTGTACAGCTTTCCCTATTTTGCTCCCACACAGCCCACCAAGAATTGATTGCCTGCTCGAAACTCTCCTGTGCGGCCATGGTAGAACAACAACATACGTTTTGGGACCAGGCATTGGGGTCCTGCCTCTTCTCTGTAGGGATGAGGTGGAGCAAAGAAATAAGGCAGGGTGATGTTCAGGCCTACCGAATGGAGTCACAACTTTGGTAGAAAGGAGGCACTCGCTCAGCGAACCAAATTGTCTGGGTAAAAGGTGGTACAAGGACGGTGCACAGAGAGCGCTTGCAGTTCGCTGAAACTCCTGGCTGTTGTTTTGGCCAACAAAAAGGCAGGTTTGATGGTCATTAACCTTTAAGTGCATTGTGCAGAGGCTGAAATGGTGCACACATGGGAAAGATGAGGACCAGGTTGAGGACCCACTGAGGCATGAAGAAGGCTTTAGGCGAGAACTTATGTTGCAGGCCTTTAAGGAACCTAGCCACAAAAGGTGACTTAAAGAGAGAAGTTTGATCCCGCAACCGCAAAAATGCTGAGATGGCGGACAGGTAACCCTTATCTGTGCCCAAATCAGAGCCCGGCTGGGCCAAAGACAATGCAAACAAGAGAACTTGCAAGAGATGCAGGTAGGGGTTCAAAGTTGTGGGAAGCACACCATGACACAAATTTCTCACAATAGCAGTCATATACCGACTTGATGGAAGGACGCATGGCTGCCAGAATAACGTCGCAGACATTGGGAGGAAGGTCGAAAGCTGTCAACTGTCGCTGATCAATCTCCACACATGTATGTGGAGGGTCCGCAGGTTCGGGTGCAGAACCCTGCCCTGTTGCTGCGACAGAAGATCCTCCCTTGGAGGCAGTTTGATTGGAGGACTGATGATCATACTCAACAGCACATGATACCAGGCTCTCTGTGGCCATTCGAAAGCTACAAAAATGACTTGGGCCTGGTCATTCCTGATTTTCTGGAGACTCTGTCCCGAGTGATATTATTGGAAAGACATACAAGAGGCCGGAGCTCCACACAAGACTAAAATTGTCTCTGAGTGAGAGTCGCCTTGGAAACTCCAGAGCATAGAGCTGTTGACATTCTGCATTCTGAGCAGTGGCACACAGATCTAACCAAGGCTCTCCACACTACTGAAAGAGACCACTTGCACTAGCTCCGGGTGGAGACACCATTTGTGACTGGCAAGACGTCTTCGGCTGAGTTTGTCCGCTCTGGTGTTCAGAGATTCCACCAGATGCTGAACCACCAGGGAAATGCCCTGATTTTCCAGCTACGTCCAGAGGTATAGAGCCTCTTGACACAGGGTTCACAACACCACCCCACCCGGTTTGTTGCAGTACCACATGGCGATGGTGTTGTGTGTGGAAACCTGCACCAGCCTTCCCTTGATTGAAGGAAGAAAGGTTTTTAACAGCAAGCGAACCACCCAAAGCTCCAACAGGTTCATGTGAAGCTCGGACTCCACTGGAGACCAGTGTCCTCTAATCTCCACCTCTCCCAGAAGGTCACCCCAGCCCAGGAGTGATGCATCTGTGTCCACTGTTAGAGCTGGTTGGGGAAGGGAAAGGGGTCTTCTACTAACCCAATCGAGTTCATGAGCCACTACTGCAGGTCTTTTGCAGTTCCCTTCGAGATATGGACATTATGCTGCACCCACTGGGCCTTCAAGTCCCACTGCAGAGCCCGCATATGCCAGTGGCCATATGAAATTCACAGGAGGCCATGAGGCCCAGAAGCCTTAGAGTCAGTCTCAACAAAATCCAGGATAAAGGCTGAAACATCGGCTTGAATATCCTGGACTCGCTGCTCAGGATAGGTCTGAAACTGCACCACCATGTCCAGAACAGTTTAGATAAAAAGGAGCGCCTGAGAGGGAGACAGGTGGGCATGTTGATGGTGAACCCCACCGACTGCAGGAACCTCACTGTAGTCTGAAGGTGGGAGGCAACAGCCTCGGGTAAGCCCTCCTTCAACAGCTAGTTGTTGAAGTGTGGTAAATTTTAATTACCTATGCGGAATTTATGCGGTAAAGTTCAATAAGAATAACTCAGTCAAAAATAAGAGACAGAATCCGTGGTAGTTGAGGTTTTAAAAGGGGTTTATTCCTTAAAAAGGAATTGGTTATTTGGTTCGAACCAGGTAGCATGTGCAAGGGAACGGATAGGACATGTACAATGATTTATTAACAGAGTATCATATATATAGTCAATGCATTTACAATAGAGATTGATGCAGGAGGCGTAACAGCTGAGAGAAACGAGATAAGAACATGTGTTCGTAACAGAAGGCGTGCACAAGGGCGTACACGAAGGTGTGTGCTAGACAACATCACTGGAAACGTAACACAGGTGGGTGGATCCCCAGAAGAATCCGGCAGTGTCAGCAGAAACATGTGGCAGAGATGCGCGCGCAGCAGCATGACGTGTGACTGACGTGAAACTGGAGGGTGAAGGGGACTTGACATTTAGCCCTACATGTGGAGACAGAAGTCTGGGGTGTCAGAACAACCTAAACCCAAATCATATCTATATCTTGTGTTTAAGGAACTGTATTATCTAGAAGGAAAGGTCTCTTGGGCAGAGGCTATTCTATACTGACTGCTAGTGCGTGCATATGCGACTACGTGTCTACATGAGATGTGAGGGGCCATGGGCCTACCATGGTAACGGAAGCTATGAATTACTTGCATGGAGACAGTGAGGCCGGGCCCTTTGCTCTGCAGCTGGGAAGGATGTTTTCGTAAACTACTAGACAGGAATGTATTTTCGAGGAGCGGAGCAGATAACTTGAAGGTTGAATACAGTCTTGGCAGGCAAGGCAGGCCGAGCTAGGCACCGCTCGCCACGCAGGGAGTAAGTCAAGGGTCAGGAAGCAGCATGCTGCGGCTGTCAGAGACAGAAGGCAGGAAAAGGCTCGATGGCAGAAATCAGGGCCTACCTCGCCAGAGCTAGAGATCATGAAAAGTGCACCATATAAAGACGTTGGCAAGGAACACTTAGGAACGGAATATCTGACCCATTCATGGTGGGTCTGAAAGAGGACATGTTAACGTGGGACGCAAATGTATTTGCGTCTTCATAGCTGGAAGTGGAGGGAACATACATGTATTTGAAGCACATACATGGAGCCGTTGGGGTCTACGATAGGGGACATATTTGACCATAAAATTCTTATTACCTCATTCCCTCCTTGTCCCCTACGGACCCTTCATGATATATTAATCCTCATTAATCTATCAATCTGTTCATGTAACATCATTTGCTCTTCTTTCTTCTTATGGCGTTTTGAATGAGGACTCGAATGAGGAATACATGATGTGGCGCACAAGCCGCAAACTGCTGGCCCACATTGCAGACATAGGCAACAACTGAATACTATGAGAAGGGCAATACCTAGGAAGGATAGGATCTTCCATCCCCAGGCTGATAACACGCTCCAGAACCAACCGGACCAAGTCCAGGTGCCTGGGTCCTGGTGTATCAAACTTGCAATCTTGTGAAGACGGGTAATGGCTCTATATACTGATGGCGCGTTTTCTGGAATGAAAACACAGCAGCTCGACCCGATGACCTTACAGGCTCCGCCCCTATCGGCCAGGATGACGTCAAGGACGAGACGATTTTGAAGAACAACAATCCGTATAGCAGTACTGGTAATACTGACATGGAAGGTAAGTCTGGCTTGGTTTCGGACTCGACATTCAGAATCATGAGGTTAAGTGTAAAGTTACCTAATCCATATACTTCGTTTTCTAAGTCAGTTCCTGTCCTTTTCGGAAGACCCTCCTTGTCAGGGAAACATACTTTATGCAGAACTGTGTTCAGATTTCCCCACACCCAATTGCCCTGGTAAACTACAGAATCAGAATCTAAGGAATTTATTAGACTAAACCATGCCCCACAGGAACCATTGTGTGTGAACGGGTACGGGAAAAGAGGCAGAACTCCCTTGTATTTCTGATAGGGAGGGAGTCGGCCACATATCCAACAATTGGTAGCATTGCTGGTCTGATGGGAATGATGTAACATACTAATGAATGTGTTGTTGCGCAGCGCAAGTCGGTAGGATAACTCGTGCGGGGGCAGTTCACTGAAAGAGTGCTCGGCAGTAACATTGAAGGGAGACTGTGCACGCTTGAAAATAGGGTAGTACATATGTAAAAGCACACTTGCAGCAATAATCAGAAGACTTAGAAGAAACATAATCAATAGTGTCACAATGCAGTGGCTGCGAAGAGATTTACAATATTCACGTTTCTTGAGCTGTTTCTGTCTATCTTTCTCTCTGTTGGGGTCTAGGGGATACATGTCAGAAAACACGTCTAACCGATTCACCTAGGGGAGGACTTAAACACCTTTAAGTTGCTAGACCTTAGTTTGGATTTATACTCTTCGGACGGAGTTTTCTCTATCAGGGGAAGTTTAGAGTCACTGAAATCTGGGCAGTCCTTAGAGGGGGAGGGCTGAGAGTCTGTAACTGGAAGCAGTCCATGAAATATCTTGACGTGGCTGGAGTGGAGCCACCCTTTGCGGCCCTCAACCTTGATTGCAGTCCTCGTGGTTAGCAGGACAAGTTTCGGCCCCTGCCAACGGGGCTCCAGTGGACTCCTCCGATCAAAGTTCCTGACGAGAATAAGGTCCCCCGGAATGATCCCATGTGGCTTTACATCGGTGTTGTCGGGAAAGGCTGCAGCAACCTGTGAACGACATGATTGGAGTGCAGACATCAAGGAGGCAAGGTAATCTGTCAGCATATTACAATCGACATCGGTAATTTTTCTAGGCAGAGGCGTCCCCCACATATTCGGTGGCCTACCAAAGACCACCTCGTACGGGGATAGCCCTGTTCTGGAATGTGCAACCATTCTCATATAGAAGAGTGCGACTGGCAAAGCTACTATCCAGTCGACTCCTTTCTCTCTACAAATCTTGGCAAGACGAATTTTCAGAGTCTGATTATGGCGTTCCACGAGGCCTGCTGCCTCGGGATGTCGGACACAATGGAACTTCCACTGGTAGCCGAGCAGGAGAGATACTTGCTTCATTAACTCGGACGAAAATGGCTGACCGTTATCGGAGTATACGACGCGGGGCAAACCATATCTGGGGAAGAATTCACGAACCAGCTGCTTGGCAGTGGTCGGAGCAGTGTAATCTGGGACTGGATATGCTTCTGTCCAACGGGAAAGTGCACATACAACTACGAGGACATATTTGAATCCTCGACAACGTTCCATCTGGATATAATCCATCTGGAGGACTTCAAAAGGGTGATCGGGAGGATGAAATCCACCTTGCTCTACGGGAATGCTTTTACCTGGGTTGAACTGACAACAAATCATGCAAGTACGCACTTTCTGTTTGGCTGCTGCTCGTAAATGTTTATTGAACCAGATATTTTGAATACTGTCTAACATGGCTTTTTCTCCTAAATGTGCAGGACTATGTACTGTGTTAATGATTACTTGGACCATAGAGTCGGGGAGAAACCATGTAGATTTTCCCTTCGTCATCCATCCTTGGTCTGTCTGGACCCCTCCTAGTTCAGTCCATTTCTTGATTTCGTCTGGTGTAGCATGTGTCTGTATATCAATTACATCTAGGGCGGGATCCTTAACTGTCATACAATGTGTCGGTGTCTGGACTATTATTTTTGTCAGGTCGGTTGTGTGAGTCTGAGCTGTATGTTTAGCTGTGCGGTCTGCCAGGTCGTTACCCTGAGAAATTGAATCTGTGACTTTCGTATGTGCCCTGCACTTCATGATGGATATCGCTGTAGGCAGATGTATTGCATCTAACAGAGTTTGAATGAGGGAACCGTGCTGAATTTTGGCACCGTGAGAAGTCAAAAAACCTCTCTCTCGCCAGAGGACACCGAAGTCGTGTACGACTCCGAAAGCATAACGTGAATCTGTGTATATGTTAACTCTCTTGTTCTTTGCTTGAATGCAGGCTTGGGTCAGAGCAATGAGCTCTACTGCTTGAGATGACAAGGTGTCTATACAATTTGTTTCTATGACTTCAGTTTCTGTCGTGACTGCATAAGCGGCCACTAATTCTCCTGTACTTGTCCTCATGCATGAACCATCCACATAAAGTGTCAGGTCTGGATCTGGTAATGCGGTGTCTGTCAAGTCTTGTCTAGGTTTCGTCGTAATAGTAATAACTTCAATACAATCATGTGCCAATGGGTCTGTCTCATTTAATGGCAAAAGTGTAGCAGGGTTCAATGTGTTGCAGCGTCTGATTTCTATGTGTGGCTGAAACAATGTCAATTCATAACCTGTCAGTCGTGCTATAGTCAAGTGTTGAGTCTGTGTTCGGTTTAAAAGAACCTCCACGGAGTGTGGAACTTGTACTGTCAATTGGTGTCCTAACACTATGGAATCACTTTGTCTGATTGCTAGAGCTGTTGCTGCTACTGATTTCAAGCACGCAGGCAGAGCCTGGGCTACTGGATCCAATGTACTAGAAAAATAAGCACACGGTTTGTGTGAACCTGCTTGTTCTTGGGTCAGCACTGACAATGCAGTACCTTCACGTTCTGTGACAAAAAGTGTAAAAGATTTGCTGTAACATGGTGTCGCTAGAACTGGTGCTTGGCATAAGGCTTTCTTTAAGTCATCAAAAGCTTGTGTATGTTCCTGAGTCCAAGGAAGGACAGTCGAAGACGCTGTCTCCTGTGTTGTCAACTGTATAAGTGGCTTGGCTAGAAATGCATACTGAGGGATCCATTGTCTGCTGTAAGAAGTGAGGCCTATAAAGGCTCGTACCTCCTTTTGTGTCTTGGGTTGTGACATGTTTGCAATTAACTGGATACGGTCAGGTGTTAGCTGTCTCCCCCATTTGGACAGCAAGTGCCCAAGGTATACCACTTGCTGAACACAGAATTGCAGCTTCGAAGGGGACACCTTGTGCCCCTTGTCAGCCAGGAAATGTAAAACCGTCAGTGACGCTAGTTCACATTCAGGTTCACTTCGGGCGGTGATCAACAGATCATCGACGTACTGTAACAGAGCAGTGTTGTCAGGCATGTGTATACTGTCTAGTTGTCTTTTTAGTGCTTGACTATAGATGCTGGGGCTTTCTGTGAATCCTTGAGGTGCGCGTGCAAATTTGAAGCTTCGTCCATTTAAACAGAATCCGAAAAGGTATTGGCTTTCCGGGTCAATGGGGACACTAAAGAAGGCGTTCTTCAGGTCAATCACAGTAAAGAACGTTGCCTCGGAATCAATGGCAGTCAATAGAGACGAGATATCTGGAACCACGGGATATTGTGGCACAATACATTTATTCAATTCGCGCAAATCGATAACTAATCGATAAACAGGAGGTGCATTTGGATCAGTGCGTTTAAGAATTGGAATGATGGGGGAGTTACATAAATTCGAGTTGGTTTCTACAACCACTCCTTGTGCAATGAGCTCGTCAATGATTTTCAGTAAAGCCGCTACAGCATCTGGAGGTAATTTGTATTGTCGGATTCGTGGCAAAACTGCTCCTGGTCTGAGTGTGACTCGATATGGTGTAATGTGCATACATCCTACATCAGTGGGGCCTTGTGCCCACAAATGTGCAGGAACATTCTGTAATCTGGGATCTATATCTCTCAACACATAGTGACCTTTAAAGTCACGTAAAAACAGTCTTACTCCTTCCGGAGAACAGCAAATGACAGCTCCTAGAGCTTTCAATGTCTTTATACCTAACAAGTTTTCTGGACATGATTTCGTTAGTAATAGATCTGTAGTACGTGTCAATGGACCAACTGCAAGGGGAAGTGGTTGTGATACTTCATTAATAATAGGCTTTCCTGAAAATCCAAGGGAAACATTCTGTGAGCCTGAGAGGGGTGCCCCTGGAACCTCGTCGTGACTTATAGTTGTCCGGCTTGCCCCTGTATCAATCAGAAACTTTCGGTCTTTCCCTAATACCTGACTGTGTACATAAGGACCTTCTTGATCTACAGGAACCTCAATGAGAGGCAAGCCAACTTCCCTCTCTAGGCTGTTTCATGTGTATCGCTGATAATCGGGGTAATCTGTTTGCGCATACTGGTACATTTGTTGTGTTGCATGTTGTGTTGCGGCAATGGGTTGTGGCTGCGGTACCGCTACTGTCTGTTGTGAGGCTTGCATGGGCTGGATATTCTGTGGTACTTGTTGTTGGACCTGGTCCTGTCTAGGTGGACGCGGTCTCTCTTTAGTTTTACCAGTAAGTATATTATGTTTCAAAACTGCACAATCGTTTATATAGTGACCTGGCTGTTTACAATAATTGCATGTCCCTTTAAGAGGAGCTGCTGGGTTATTGGACTGTGTCATACCCTTTTTCTGACCGTCAGCTGGAACTGACTGCGCAACTAACATTTTCATTTTCGTATCCTTCATACGTCTTTGTTCGTGATCATGTTCTTCTCTAATTCTGTTCTGGTGGTACTGTAACATTTGTAACATTTGTGAAGGGGTATTAGCTTGCCATGTGCTCTCGACTTTCAGAACACGATTCTTAACCTGGGGCAGAGAATTTTCGACCAATTTAGATACAAAAAGATGTGGATATGATTCGCTACTTGGTTTCAGGCCACTATTAATAACAAAACATTTCTCAAATCGGGAATAAAAATCACTAGTGTCTTCATCGGGTTTCTGTTTGCAGGCTGAGATTGCATCCCAGTCCTCTTTTTTCGTTGCTAACAAACGTGGCAATACTTGTACTAACAATCCTGGTAATGCTTTAGTTTTCTCCCCGAGCCCTAGACGTGGGGTTCTGGTATTTTCTTCGTTCTCTAATACAGCCCAATCAATCTTTGCCTCTCCCACCTCCCATTCTTTTTCCTTGAGTTTCTCGTAAATACCAGCAGGCAATAATACTTTCAATATTTTCATGATGTCGGGATAGGTATAATCACCCATGAGTAACATATCTTTTATTTCACGGTGGAAACCTGCTGGATCTTTGTCATGACTAGGCACTAATTTCTTCATTTCTAACAGTTCCATTTTAGTTATTGGTGTGTACACAAACACACGTCTAAAGGTATTATCATCATTCTTGACTTGGCGATGCTCTAGAATTATTTTAATCAAGTCGGTACCTAGACCTCTCCATCTATTCATGAGTAGCTCTATTAAAATATCAGGTAGGGGGCCTGGATCAGAATGTTGGCTTTTATACAATATAAGGAGATGCTGGATCATGTATATTCCGGCTAATTTCTGTTCGTCAGGGGAGAGATTTAAAAAGGTTTGTGCTAATGCATCATCATTATATTTATCAGAACTGTCAGCCCACTGGACTGCTGATCTGGCTAATTCTTGTTCATCCATGGAATTGAGTACATGGTACCCCATTCGTTCTTGAAGTATTTTATCGGTAGCCTGAAATAAGTGTTCAGGAGTCTTTGGATTTGACATGGCTGCTTGAAAAAGTCTCTTACTTTCTGGGCGTACCGGACGCATTGAATTATTAAAAGGTCTTCCCTTACCTACATATGCTATCGTTTCTCTAGTTGGTAATTGCAATGTTCCTGTAGTCGCTTCTAGTTGTTCCTCCTCTTCCTCCGAGCATTCACTCTTGTCTGCATCTATTTCTCTTTCAGGCTGTCTCCTTTCATGTATTAGTTCTACTGCTTTTCGTATCCTGCGGTACATATTTTCTATACTACTCTGTTTATCGTGTTTTCCGTCTGCTATATTCTGACCCCATTTAGTCAGTGCTTTCATGTCTTCCTGGTCTACACCAGGCCTATCTTGTTCTCTTATCAAGCAGTTTATAAAGAAACGTAATATCATTTTCTGGGTGTCTACTTTCTGGTATGCCATGGCCTCGCCTATACTTTCAGGGCCTTCCCCCGTTTGGACAAAACGATATATTCTGTCTAGATGATCAATCATTCCAGGTAATAACATTAAATAGTTCGTAACTCGTCGTAGACGTACTGATGATAGCATCATTCTGTCGTCTTTACCGGGTACTGGATCATATCTGCAATCTGTAAGAGGCTCTTTAAGTATGTCGTAATTCACTGATTGAGGTGTACGTTGCTGTGCTAAATCCCTATAAGTCAATCGATGTGCTTGTGGCGGGGTCTGAAAACCTCCTACTGCCCCTCCCGAAGTGCCAGGTCCAAAAGGATTTGTTGGGTGCATAGTAGGGAGAATGGGTGCGGGAAGGGGTGGAGGAATCGGCGGAGGATGTGGAACGGGAGGAGGAGTTTGATGTTGCGGAGGTGGCGGTAGATTATCTCGGGGTGGAGTGCCATCAACAGGTGGTGTGCGTGGCGGCGGAGTATTAACATATTCGGGGGCTACATCGTCTAAATAGGAGGAGAGGAAAACGTCCTTTGTGGTCTTGTGACGTACTTTAATCGGGACCAATGGAGGGGGCAGATTCTTAAGTATTTCCGGAGTGGCCTTAGGTAAACCCTCGGCCAGGAGAGGATACATACCATTCATAAGAGTGTTTCGTTGTCTGTCTACTTGTTCTGCTTTTACTCGTATCCCCTCCTCAACTAATACATTTTCACGGGCTTTGTCTGAATCCTCTCTACTTTTCTCTGCTTTTCTGAGAGCTTTTTCTGTGCGTCTATGCGATTCTTTCCGCCATAGTTCAATGGCATCTTTCTGTGACTGCCTGGCTTTCTTTTTCCATAATGCTTCTTCTACTCTCATGATGCAATCCGCATCCCATGTCCCTGCAGCGGGCCATCTCTGATTTTCTGCTAAATCTTTAGTGTAATCCACCCATAAATCGAGATATAATACGGCATCTAGGCCATGTTTGTGGTACATAAAGTACCCTGGAGTGTCCCTGGGTGGAATGGGAACAGCTTCCTCTAGAATCCCTTTTCTAGTTCCTATCTGTCTTAGTTTGGAGAACAGTGGCATGTCTCAGCCGTACTACTTGGTACTTGATACTTACTTGGATTTGAACACAATTAATACAATGAACACAGTACTATAGATCGAACAATCATTCATACCACGACATTTAAAACACATTTAAAACATTTTTAAAACGAACAATAATAACTAGGATAAAACTAACTACCTGCATACTCGATATACTGCTAAACAGTACAGATACACCGCTAAACAGTGCAGACCGGGTCTGTGTACCCAAACCCGTCTTGACCGGCACAAATTAATGCGCACGTCTAGATGCGTCCCTAGCAACGGTACTCAGTCGACTCCTTTCTCTCTACAAATCTTGGCAAGACGAATTTTCAGAGTCTGATTATGGCGTTCCACGAGGCCTGCTGCCTCGGGATGTCGGACACAATGGAACTTCCACTGGTAGCCGAGCAGGAGAGATACTTGCTTCATTAACTCGGACGAAAATGGCTGACCGTTATCGGAGTATACGACGCGGGGCAAACCATATCTGGGGAAGAATTCACGAACCAGCTGCTTGGCAGTGGTCGGAGCAGTGTAATCTGGGACTGGATATGCTTCTGTCCAACGGGAAAGTGCACATACAACTACGAGGACATATTTGAATCCTCGACAACGTTCCATCTGGATATAATCCATCTGGAGGACTTCAAAAGGGTGATCGGGAGGATGAAATCCACCTTGCTCTACGGGAATGCTTTTACCTGGGTTGAACTGACAACAAATCATGCAAGTACGCACTTTCTGTTTGGCTGCTGCTCGTAAATGTTTATTGAACCAGATATTTTGAATACTGTCTAACATGGCTTTTTCTCCTAAATGTGCAGGACTATGTACTGTGTTAATGATTACTTGGACCATAGAGTCGGGGAGAAACCATGTAGATTTTCCCTTCGTCATCCATCCTTGGTCTGTCTGGACCCCTCCTAGTTCAGTCCATTTCTTGATTTCGTCTGGTGTAGCATGTGTCTGTATATCAATTACATCTAGGGCGGGATCCTTAACTGTCATACAATGTGTCGGTGTCTGGACTATTATTTTTGTCAGGTCGGTTGTGTGAGTCTGAGCTGTATGTTTAGCTGTGCGGTCTGCCAGGTCGTTACCCTGAGAAATTGAATCTGTGACTTTCGTATGTGCCCTGCACTTCATGATGGATATCGCTGTAGGCAGATGTATTGCATCTAACAGAGTTTGAATGAGGGAACCGTGCTGAATTTTGGCACCGTGAGAAGTCAAAAAACCTCTCTCTCGCCAGAGGACACCGAAGTCGTGTACGACTCCGAAAGCATAACGTGAATCTGTGTATATGTTAACTCTCTTGTTCTTTGCTTGAATGCAGGCTTGGGTCAGAGCAATGAGCTCTACTGCTTGAGCTGACAAGGTGTCTATACAATTTGTTTCTATGACTTCAGTTTCTGTCGTGACTGCATAAGCGGCCACTAATTCTCCTGTACTTGTCCTCATGCATGAACCATCCACATAAAGTGTCAGGTCTGGATCTGGTAATGCGGTGTCTGTCAAGTCTTGTCTAGGTTTCGTCGTAATAGTAATAACTTCAATACAATCATGTGCCAATGGGTCTGTCTCATTTAATGGCAAAAGTGTAGCAGGGTTCAATGTGTTGCAGCGTCTGATTTCTATGTGTGGCTGAAACAATGTCAATTCATAACCTGTCAGTCGTGCTATAGTCAAGTGTTGAGTCTGTGTTCGGTTTAAAAGAACCTCCACGGAGTGTGGAACTTGTACTGTCAATTGGTGTCCTAACACTATGGAATCACTTTGTCTGATTGCTAGAGCTGCTACTGATTTCAAGCACGCAGGCAGAGCCTGGGCTACTGGATCCAATGTACTAGAAAAATAAGCACACGGTTTGTGTGAACCTGCTTGTTCTTGGGTCAGCACTGACAATGCAGTACCTTCACGTTCTGTGACAAAAAGTGTAAAAGATTTGCTGTAACATGGTGTCGCTAGAACTGGTGCTTGGCATAAGGCTTTCTTTAAGTCATCAAAAGCTTGTGTATGTTCCTGAGTCCAAGGAAGGACAGTCGAAGACGCTGTCTCCTGTGTTGTCAACTGTATAAGTGGCTTGGCTAGAAATGCATACTGAGGGATCCATTGTCTGCTGTAAGAAGTGAGGCCTATAAAGGCTCGTACCTCCTTTTGTGTCTTGGGTTGTGACATGTTTGCAATTAACTGGATACGGTCAGGTGTTAGCTGTCTCCCCCATTTGGACAGCAAGTGCCCAAGGTATACCACTTGCTGAACACAGAATTGCAGCTTCGAAGGGGACACCTTGTGCCCCTTGTCAGCCAGGAAATGTAAAACCGTCAGTGACGCTAGTTCACATTCAGGTTCACTTCGGGCGGTGATCAACAGATCATCGACGTACTGTAACAGAGCAGTGTTGTCAGGCATGTGTATACTGTCTAGTTGTCTTTTTAGTGCTTGACTATAGATGCTGGGGCTTTCTGTGAATCCTTGAGGTGCGCGTGCAAATTTGAAGCTTCGTCCATTTAAACAGAATCCGAAAAGGTATTGGCTTTCCGGGTCAATGGGGACACTAAAGAAGGCGTTCTTCAGGTCAATCACAGTAAAGAACGTTGCCTCGGAATCAATGGCAGTCAATAGAGACGAGATATCTGGAACCACGGGATATTGTGGCACAATACATTTATTCAATTCGCGCAAATCGATAACTAATCGATAAACAGGAGGTGCATTTGGATCAGTGCGTTTAAGAATTGGAATGATGGGGGAGTTACATAAATTCGAGTTGGTTTCTACAACCACTCCTTGTGCAATGAGCTCGTCAATGATTTTCAGTAAAGCCGCTACAGCATCTGGAGGTAATTTGTATTGTCGGATTCGTGGCAAAACTGCTCCTGGTCTGAGTGTGACTCGATATGGTGTAATGTGCATACATCCTACATCAGTGGGGCCTTGTGCCCACAAATGTGCAGGAACATTCTGTAATCTGGGATCTATATCTCTCAACACATAGTGACCTTTAAAGTCACGTAAAAACAGTCTTACTCCTTCCGGAGAACAGCAAATGACAGCTCCTAGAGCTTTCAATGTCTTTATACCTAACAAGTTTTCTGGACATGATTTCGTTAGTAATAGATCTGTAGTACGTGTCAATGGACCAACTGCAAGGGGAAGTGGTTGTGATACTTCATTAATAATAGGCTTTCCTGAAAATCCAAGGGAAACATTCTGTGAGCCTGAGAGGGGTGCCCCTGGAACCTCGTCGTGACTTATAGTTGTCCGGCTTGCCCCTGTATCAATCAGAAACTTTCGGTCTTTCCCTAATACCTGACTGTGTACATAAGGACCTTCTTGATCTACAGGAACCTCAATGAGAGGCAAGCCAACTTCCCTCTCTAGGCTGTTTCATGTGTATCGCTGATAATCGGGGTAATCTGTTTGCGCATACTGGTACATTTGTTGTGTTGCATGTTGTGTTGCGGCAATGGGTTGTGGCTGCGGTACCGCTACTGTCTGTTGTGAGGCTTGCATGGGCTGGATATTCTGTGGTACTTGTTGTTGGACCTGGTCCTGTCTAGGTGGACGCGGTCTCTCTTTAGTTTTACCAGTAAGTATATTATGTTTCAAAACTGCACAATCGTTTATATAGTGACCTGGCTGTTTACAATAATTGCATGTCCCTTTAAGAGGAGCTGCTGGGTTATTGGACTGTGTCATACCCTTTTTCTGACCGTCAGCTGGAACTGACTGCGCAACTAACATTTTCATTTTCGTATCCTTCATACGTCTTTGTTCGTGATCATGTTCTTCTCTAATTCTGTTCTGGTGGTACTGTAACATTTGTAACATTTGTGAAGGGGTATTAGCTTGCCATGTGCTCTCGACTTTCAGAACACGATTCTTAACCTGGGGCAGAGAATTTTCGACCAATTTAGATACAAAAAGATGTGGATATGATTCGCTACTTGGTTTCAGGCCACTATTAATAACAAAACATTTCTCAAATCGGGAATAAAAATCACTAGTGTCTTCATCGGGTTTCTGTTTGCAGGCTGAGATTGCATCCCAGTCCTCTTTTTTCGTTGCTAACAAACGTGGCAATACTTGTACTAACAATCCTGGTAATGCTTTAGTTTTCTCCCCGAGCCCTAGACGTGGGGTTCTGGTATTTTCTTCGTTCTCTAATACAGCCCAATCAATCTTTGCCTCTCCCACCTCCCATTCTTTTTCCTTGAGTTTCTCGTAAATACCAGCAGGCAATAATACTTTCAATATTTTCATGATGTCGGGATAGGTATAATCACCCATGAGTAACATATCTTTTATTTCACGGTGGAAACCTGCTGGATCTTTGTCATGACTAGGCACTAATTTCTTCATTTCTAACAGTTCCATTTTAGTTATTGGTGTGTACACAAACACACGTCTAAAGGTATTATCATCATTCTTGACTTGGCGATGCTCTAGAATTATTTTAATCAAGTCGGTACCTAGACCTCTCCATCTATTCATGAGTAGCTCTATTAAAATATCAGGTAGGGGGCCTGGATCAGAATGTTGGCTTTTATACAATATAAGGAGATGCTGGATCATGTATATTCCGGCTAATTTCTGTTCGTCAGGGGAGAGATTTAAAAAGGTTTGTGCTAATGCATCATCATTATATTTATCAGAACTGTCAGCCCACTGGACTGCTGATCTGGCTAATTCTTGTTCATCCATGGAATTGAGTACATGGTACCCCATTCGTTCTTGAAGTATTTTATCGGTAGCCTGAAATAAGTGTTCAGGAGTCTTTGGATTTGACATGGCTGCTTGAAAAAGTCTCTTACTTTCTGGGCGTACCGGACGCATTGAATTATTAAAAGGTCTTCCCTTACCTACATATGCTATCGTTTCTCTAGTTGGTAATTGCAATGTTCCTGTAGTCGCTTCTAGTTGTTCCTCCTCTTCCTCCGAGCATTCACTCTTGTCTGCATCTATTTCTCTTTCAGGCTGTCTCCTTTCATGTATTAGTTCTACTGCTTTTCGTATCCTGCGGTACATATTTTCTATACTACTCTGTTTATCGTGTTTTCCGTCTGCTATATTCTGACCCCATTTAGTCAGTGCTTTCATGTCTTCCTGGTCTACACCAGGCCTATCTTGTTCTCTTATCAAGCAGTTTATAAAGAAACGTAATATCATTTTCTGGGTGTCTACTTTCTGGTATGCCATGGCCTCGCCTATACTTTCAGGGCCTTCCCCCGTTTGGACAAAACGATATATTCTGTCTAGATGATCAATCATTCCAGGTAATAACATTAAATAGTTCGTAACTCGTCGTAGACGTACTGATGATAGCATCATTCTGTCGTCTTTACCGGGTACTGGATCATATCTGCAATCTGTAAGAGGCTCTTTAAGTATGTCGTAATTCACTGATTGAGGTGTACGTTGCTGTGCTAAATCCCTATAAGTCAATCGATGTGCTTGTGGCGGGGTCTGAAAACCTCCTACTGCCCCTCCCGAAGTGCCAGGTCCAAAAGGATTTGTTGGGTGCATAGTAGGGAGAATGGGTGCGGGAAGGGGTGGAGGAATCGGCGGAGGATGTGGAACGGGAGGAGGAGTTTGATGTTGCGGAGGTGGCGGTAGATTATCTCGGGGTGGAGTGCCATCAACAGGTGGTGTGCGTGGCGGCGGAGTATTAACATATTCGGGGGCTACATCGTCTAAATAGGAGGAGAGGAAAACGTCCTTTGTGGTCTTGTGACGTACTTTAATCGGGACCAATGGAGGGGGCAGATTCTTAAGTATTTCCGGAGTGGCCTTAGGTAAACCCTCGGCCAGGAGAGGATACATACCATTCATAAGAGTGTTTCGTTGTCTGTCTACTTGTTCTGCTTTTACTCGTATCCCCTCCTCAACTAATACATTTTCACGGGCTTTGTCTGAATCCTCTCTACTTTTCTCTGCTTTTCTGAGAGCTTTTTCTGTGCGTCTATGCGATTCTTTCCGCCATAGTTCAATGGCATCTTTCTGTGACTGCCTGGCTTTCTTTTTCCATAATGCTTCTTCTACTCTCATGATGCAATCCGCATCCCATGTCCCTGCAGCGGGCCATCTCTGATTTTCTGCTAAATCTTTAGTGTAATCCACCCATAAATCGAGATATAATACGGCATCTAGGCCATGTTTGTGGTACATAAAGTACCCTGGAGTGTCCCTGGGTGGAATGGGAACAGCTTCCTCTAGAATCCCTTTTCTAGTTCCTATCTGTCTTAGTTTGGAGAACAGTGGCATGTCTCAGCCGTACTACTTGGTACTTGATACTTACTTGGATTTGAACACAATTAATACAATGAACACAGTACTATAGATCGAACAATCATTCATACCACGACATTTAAAACACATTTAAAACATTTTTAAAACGAACAATAATAACTAGGATAAAACTAACTACCTGCATACTCGATATACTGCTAAACAGTACAGATACACCGCTAAACAGTGCAGACCGGGTCTGTGTACCCAAACCCGTCTTGACCGGCACAAATTAATGCGCACGTCTAGATGCGTCCCTAGCAACGGTACTCAGTCGACTCCTTTCTCTCTACAAATCTTGGCAAGACGAATTTTCAGAGTCTGATTATGGCGTTCCACGAGGCCTGCTGCCTCGGGATGTCGGACACAATGGAACTTCCACTGGTAGCCGAGCAGGAGAGATACTTGCTTCATTAACTCGGACGAAAATGGCTGACCGTTATCGGAGTATACGACGCGGGGCAAACCATATCTGGGGAAGAATTCACGAACCAGCTGCTTGGCAGTGGTCGGAGCAGTGTAATCTGGGACTGGATATGCTTCTGTCCAACGGGAAAGTGCACATACAACTACGAGGACATATTTGAATCCTCGACAACGTTCCATCTGGATATAATCCATCTGGAGGACTTCAAAAGGGTGATCGGGAGGATGAAATCCACCTTGCTCTACGGGAATGCTTTTACCTGGGTTGAACTGACAACAAATCATGCAAGTACGCACTTTCTGTTTGGCTGCTGCTCGTAAATGTTTATTGAACCAGATATTTTGAATACTGTCTAACATGGCTTTTTCTCCTAAATGTGCAGGACTATGTACTGTGTTAATGATTACTTGGACCATAGAGTCGGGGAGAAACCATGTAGATTTTCCCTTCGTCATCCATCCTTGGTCTGTCTGGACCCCTCCTAGTTCAGTCCATTTCTTGATTTCGTCTGGTGTAGCATGTGTCTGTATATCAATTACATCTAGGGCGGGATCCTTAACTGTCATACAATGTGTCGGTGTCTGGACTATTATTTTTGTCAGGTCGGTTGTGTGAGTCTGAGCTGTATGTTTAGCTGTGCGGTCTGCCAGGTCGTTACCCTGAGAAATTGAATCTGTGACTTTCGTATGTGCCCTGCACTTCATGATGGATATCGCTGTAGGCAGATGTATTGCATCTAACAGAGTTTGAATGAGGGAACCGTGCTGAATTTTGGCACCGTGAGAAGTCAAAAAACCTCTCTCTCGCCAGAGGACACCGAAGTCGTGTACGACTCCGAAAGCATAACGTGAATCTGTGTATATGTTAACTCTCTTGTTCTTTGCTTGAATGCAGGCTTGGGTCAGAGCAATGAGCTCTACTGCTTGAGCTGACAAGGTGTCTATACAATTTGTTTCTATGACTTCAGTTTCTGTCGTGACTGCATAAGCGGCCACTAATTCTCCTGTACTTGTCCTCATGCATGAACCATCCACATAAAGTGTCAGGTCTGGATCTGGTAATGCGGTGTCTGTCAAGTCTTGTCTAGGTTTCGTCGTAATAGTAATAACTTCAATACAATCATGTGCCAATGGGTCTGTCTCATTTAATGGCAAAAGTGTAGCAGGGTTCAATGTGTTGCAGCGTCTGATTTCTATGTGTGGCTGAAACAATGTCAATTCATAACCTGTCAGTCGTGCTATAGTCAAGTGTTGAGTCTGTGTTCGGTTTAAAAGAACCTCCACGGAGTGTGGAACTTGTACTGTCAATTGGTGTCCTAACACTATGGAATCACTTTGTCTGATTGCTAGAGCTGCTACTGATTTCAAGCACGCAGGCAGAGCCTGGGCTACTGGATCCAATGTACTAGAAAAATAAGCACACGGTTTGTGTGAACCTGCTTGTTCTTGGGTCAGCACTGACAATGCAGTACCTTCACGTTCTGTGACAAAAAGTGTAAAAGATTTGCTGTAACATGGTGTCGCTAGAACTGGTGCTTGGCATAAGGCTTTCTTTAAGTCATCAAAAGCTTGTGTATGTTCCTGAGTCCAAGGAAGGACAGTCGAAGACGCTGTCTCCTGTGTTGTCAACTGTATAAGTGGCTTGGCTAGAAATGCATACTGAGGGATCCATTGTCTGCTGTAAGAAGTGAGGCCTATAAAGGCTCGTACCTCCTTTTGTGTCTTGGGTTGTGACATGTTTGCAATTAACTGGATACGGTCAGGTGTTAGCTGTCTCCCCCATTTGGACAGCAAGTGCCCAAGGTATACCACTTGCTGAACACAGAATTGCAGCTTCGAAGGGGACACCTTGTGCCCCTTGTCAGCCAGGAAATGTAAAACCGTCAGTGACGCTAGTTCACATTCAGGTTCACTTCGGGCGGTGATCAACAGATCATCGACGTACTGTAACAGAGCAGTGTTGTCAGGCATGTGTATACTGTCTAGTTGTCTTTTTAGTGCTTGACTATAGATGCTGGGGCTTTCTGTGAATCCTTGAGGTGCGCGTGCAAATTTGAAGCTTCGTCCATTTAAACAGAATCCGAAAAGGTATTGGCTTTCCGGGTCAATGGGGACACTAAAGAAGGCGTTCTTCAGGTCAATCACAGTAAAGAACGTTGCCTCGGAATCAATGGCAGTCAATAGAGACGAGATATCTGGAACCACGGGATATTGTGGCACAATACATTTATTCAATTCGCGCAAATCGATAACTAATCGATAAACAGGAGGTGCATTTGGATCAGTGCGTTTAAGAATTGGAATGATGGGGGAGTTACATAAATTCGAGTTGGTTTCTACAACCACTCCTTGTGCAATGAGCTCGTCAATGATTTTCAGTAAAGCCGCTACAGCATCTGGAGGTAATTTGTATTGTCGGATTCGTGGCAAAACTGCTCCTGGTCTGAGTGTGACTCGATATGGTGTAATGTGCATACATCCTACATCAGTGGGGCCTTGTGCCCACAAATGTGCAGGAACATTCTGTAATCTGGGATCTATATCTCTCAACACATAGTGACCTTTAAAGTCACGTAAAAACAGTCTTACTCCTTCCGGAGAACAGCAAATGACAGCTCCTAGAGCTTTCAATGTCTTTATACCTAACAAGTTTTCTGGACATGATTTCGTTAGTAATAGATCTGTAGTACGTGTCAATGGACCAACTGCAAGGGGAAGTGGTTGTGATACTTCATTAATAATAGGCTTTCCTGAAAATCCAAGGGAAACATTCTGTGAGCCTGAGAGGGGTGCCCCTGGAACCTCGTCGTGACTTATAGTTGTCCGGCTTGCCCCTGTATCAATCAGAAACTTTCGGTCTTTCCCTAATACCTGACTGTGTACATAAGGACCTTCTTGATCTACAGGAACCTCAATGAGAGGCAAGCCAACTTCCCTCTCTAGGCTGTTTCATGTGTATCGCTGATAATCGGGGTAATCTGTTTGCGCATACTGGTACATTTGTTGTGTTGCATGTTGTGTTGCGGCAATGGGTTGTGGCTGCGGTACCGCTACTGTCTGTTGTGAGGCTTGCATGGGCTGGATATTCTGTGGTACTTGTTGTTGGACCTGGTCCTGTCTAGGTGGACGCGGTCTCTCTTTAGTTTTACCAGTAAGTATATTATGTTTCAAAACTGCACAATCGTTTATATAGTGACCTGGCTGTTTACAATAATTGCATGTCCCTTTAAGAGGAGCTGCTGGGTTATTGGACTGTGTCATACCCTTTTTCTGACCGTCAGCTGGAACTGACTGCGCAACTAACATTTTCATTTTCGTATCCTTCATACGTCTTTGTTCGTGATCATGTTCTTCTCTAATTCTGTTCTGGTGGTACTGTAACATTTGTAACATTTGTGAAGGGGTATTAGCTTGCCATGTGCTCTCGACTTTCAGAACACGATTCTTAACCTGGGGCAGAGAATTTTCGACCAATTTAGATACAAAAAGATGTGGATATGATTCGCTACTTGGTTTCAGGCCACTATTAATAACAAAACATTTCTCAAATCGGGAATAAAAATCACTAGTGTCTTCATCGGGTTTCTGTTTGCAGGCTGAGATTGCATCCCAGTCCTCTTTTTTCGTTGCTAACAAACGTGGCAATACTTGTACTAACAATCCTGGTAATGCTTTAGTTTTCTCCCCGAGCCCTAGACGTGGGGTTCTGGTATTTTCTTCGTTCTCTAATACAGCCCAATCAATCTTTGCCTCTCCCACCTCCCATTCTTTTTCCTTGAGTTTCTCGTAAATACCAGCAGGCAATAATACTTTCAATATTTTCATGATGTCGGGATAGGTATAATCACCCATGAGTAACATATCTTTTATTTCACGGTGGAAACCTGCTGGATCTTTGTCATGACTAGGCACTAATTTCTTCATTTCTAACAGTTCCATTTTAGTTATTGGTGTGTACACAAACACACGTCTAAAGGTATTATCATCATTCTTGACTGGATGTACTTCTCGCAAGGGATTCTGTCTGTCTATGTAATACATTTTTCTTTCTGGAGGTGGAGCTGGAACAAACTGTGTATTCAGGAAAGTAGTGTATCTGTGGCGATGCTCTAGAATTATTTTAATCAAGTCGGTACCTAGACCTCTCCATCTATTCATGAGTAGCTCTATTAAAATATCAGGTAGGGGGCCTGGATCAGAATGTTGGCTTTTATACAATATAAGGAGATGCTGGATCATGTATATTCCGGCTAATTTCTGTTCGTCAGGGGAGAGATTTAAAAAGGTTTGTGCTAATGCATCATCATTATATTTATCAGAACTGTCAGCCCACTGGACTGCTGATCTGGCTAATTCTTGTTCATCCATGGAATTGAGTACATGGTACCCCATTCGTTCTTGAAGTATTTTATCGGTAGCCTGAAATAAGTGTTCAGGAGTCTTTGGATTTGACATGGCTGCTTGAAAAAGTCTCTTACTTTCTGGGCGTACCGGACGCATTGAATTATTAAAAGGTCTTCCCTTACCTACATATGCTATCGTTTCTCTAGTTGGTAATTGCAATGTTCCTGTAGTCGCTTCTAGTTGTTCCTCCTCTTCCTCCGAGCATTCACTCTTGTCTGCATCTATTTCTCTTTCAGGCTGTCTCCTTTCATGTATTAGTTCTACTGCTTTTCGTATCCTGCGGTACATATTTTCTATACTACTCTGTTTATCGTGTTTTCCGTCTGCTATATTCTGACCCCATTTAGTCAGTGCTTTCATGTCTTCCTGGTCTACACCAGGCCTATCTTGTTCTCTTATCAAGCAGTTTATAAAGAAACGTAATATCATTTTCTGGGTGTCTACTTTCTGGTATGCCATGGCCTCGCCTATACTTTCAGGGCCTTCCCCCGTTTGGACAAAACGATATATTCTGTCTAGATGATCAATCATTCCAGGTAATAACATTAAATAGTTCGTAACTCGTCGTAGACGTACTGATGATAGCATCATTCTGTCGTCTTTACCGGGTACTGGATCATATCTGCAATCTGTAAGAGGCTCTTTAAGTATGTCGTAATTCACTGATTGAGGTGTACGTTGCTGTGCTAAATCCCTATAAGTCAATCGATGTGCTTGTGGCGGGGTCTGAAAACCTCCTACTGCCCCTCCCGAAGTGCCAGGTCCAAAAGGATTTGTTGGGTGCATAGTAGGGAGAATGGGTGCGGGAAGGGGTGGAGGAATCGGCGGAGGATGTGGAACGGGAGGAGGAGTTTGATGTTGCGGAGGTGGCGGTAGATTATCTCGGGGTGGAGTGCCATCAACAGGTGGTGTGCGTGGCGGCGGAGTATTAACATATTCGGGGGCTACATCGTCTAAATAGGAGGAGAGGAAAACGTCCTTTGTGGTCTTGTGACGTACTTTAATCGGGACCAATGGAGGGGGCAGATTCTTAAGTATTTCCGGAGTGGCCTTAGGTAAACCCTCGGCCAGGAGAGGATACATACCATTCATAAGAGTGTTTCGTTGTCTGTCTACTTGTTCTGCTTTTACTCGTATCCCCTCCTCAACTAATACATTTTCACGGGCTTTGTCTGAATCCTCTCTACTTTTCTCTGCTTTTCTGAGAGCTTTTTCTGTGCGTCTATGCGATTCTTTCCGCCATAGTTCAATGGCATCTTTCTGTGACTGCCTGGCTTTCTTTTTCCATAATGCTTCTTCTACTCTCATGATGCAATCCGCATCCCATGTCCCTGCAGCGGGCCATCTCTGATTTTCTGCTAAATCTTTAGTGTAATCCACCCATAAATCGAGATATAATACGGCATCTAGGCCATGTTTGTGGTACATAAAGTACCCTGGAGTGTCCCTGGGTGGAATGGGAACAGCTTCCTCTAGAATCCCTTTTCTAGTTCCTATCTGTCTTAGTTTGGAGAACAGTGGCATGTCTCAGCCGTACTACTTGGTACTTGATACTTACTTGGATTTGAACACAATTAATACAATGAACACAGTACTATAGATCGAACAATCATTCATACCACGACATTTAAAACACATTTAAAACATTTTTAAAACGAACAATAATAACTAGGATAAAACTAACTACCTGCATACTCGATATACTGCTAAACAGTACAGATACACCGCTAAACAGTGCAGACCGGGTCTGTGTACCCAAACCCGTCTTGACCGGCACAAATTAATGCGCACGTCTAGATGCGTCCCTAGCAACGGTACTCACCAGGAAGCACGGAACAGAAGGCCTCGGAACTCGATACTGGACTGGACCCTGGACTGGACTCGACTGGACTGGACTCGTGACGTAGGTACTTCGGAACTTCGGAACTGGCGGGCCTCCAAATACCTCGGACTCTGCTCTCTCAGCTAGGCTCTGGTCGGGATCCTCCGCACTCCTCACCGCCTCGTCTGGGTGTCGATCGCAGCCTCAGTCACCTCCGTTGGCCTGAGGGAGATACAGGAAATCCTGCGGGTACGCGTAGTTGTCCGTCAGCGCTGTGGCAGGGGACCGGGCCTGCAACGCACCTCCGGCGCGTGGGGTGGGGGAGGGGTCCCTGTTCGGGCGCCAATTATGTGGTAAATTTTAATTACCTATGTGGAATTTATGCGGTAAAGTTCAATAAGAATAACTCAGTCAAAAATAAGAGACAGAATCCGTGGTAGTTGAGGTTTTAAAAGGGGTTTATTCCTTAAAAAGGAATTGGTTATTTGGTTCGAACCAGGTAGCATGTGCAAGGGAACGGATAGGACATGTACAATGATTTATTAACAGAGTATCATATATATAGTCAATGCATTTACAATAGAGATTGATGCAGGAGGCGTAACAGCTGAGAGAAACGAGATAAGAACATGTGTTCGTAACAGAAGGCGTGCACAAGGGCGTACACGAAGGTGTGTGCTAGACAACATCACTGGAAACGTAACACAGGTGGGTGGATCCCCAGAAGAATCCGGCAGTGTCAGCAGAAACATGTGGCAGAGATGCGCGCGCAGCAGCATGACGTGTGACTGACGTGAAACTGGAGGGTGAAGGGGACTTGACATTTAGCCCTACATGTGGAGACAGAAGTCTGGGGTGTCAGAACAACCTAAACCCAAATCATATCTATATCTTGTGTTTAAGGAACTGTATTATCTAGAAGGAAAGGTCTCTTGGGCAGAGGCTATTCTATACTGACTGCTAGTGCGTGCATATGCGACTACGTGTCTACATGAGATGTGAGGGGCCATGGGCCTACCATGGTAACGGAAGCTATGAATTACTTGCATGGAGACAGTGAGGCCGGGCCCTTTGCTCTGCAGCTGGGAAGGATGTTTTCGTAAACTACTAGACAGGAATGTATTTTCGAGGAGCGGAGCAGATAACTTGAAGGTTGAATACAGTCTTGGCAGGCAAGGCAGGCCGAGCTAGGCACCGCTCGCCGCGCAGGGAGTAAGTCAAGGGTCAGGAAGCAGCATGCTGCGGCTGTCAGAGACAGAAGGCAGGAAAAGGCTCGATGGCAGAAATCAGGGCCTACCTCGCCAGAGCTAGAGATCATGAAAAGTGCACCATATAAAGACGTTGGCAAGGCACACTTAGGAACGGAATATCTGACCCATTCATGGTGGGTCTGAAAGAGGACATGTTAACGTGGGACGCAAATGTATTTGCGTCTTCATAGCTGGAAGTGGAGGGAACATACATGTATTTGAAGCACATACATGGAGCCGTTGGGGTCTACGATAGGGGACATATTTGACCATAAAATTCTTATTACCTCAGAAGAAAGGAAAGACTGAAATCTCTGACTTCTGCAGATGAGCTACAACCAAGGCCATCACTTTGGTGAACACCAAAAAAGTGCTGGTAACGCTGAAAGATAGCACAGAAAACTGAAAGTGATCGTAGACCACAGTGAACTGCAGATAGTGTCTATGGGCTGGTAGAACGGGTATGTGGAAATAAGCATCCTGCAAGTCCAAAGCTACCATCCAGTCTTCATGATCTAGGGCAGACAGAACTTGGGTGAGCGTGAGCATTTTGAATTCCTCCTTCTTCAAGAAGAGGTTGAGAAGGTGCAGAGCCAGGACACAACGAAGAGCCTTCACCCTTCTTTGCCACCAGAAAGTAGTGGGAAACAGAATCACAACCTATTTCTGGTGCAGGCACCCTCTCTATGGCTCCCTTGGCCAAGAGAGCCAGCACTTCACTTCTTGACGGAGCAAGGAAAGTTGACAATGTAGTTCATGGACAAGCCCAAGGACCTGGCTGAAGGCCTGTTGTTCTTGAAACGCTCCACCGCTGAACCCACCTGGTCTCCAAAGAGGAGAGAGCAATCAAAGTTAATGCCCTTGAGGGAAGCCTGGACATCCCCTAAAAAACACAGATGCTCACAGCTGGGCGTGGTGCCACAAGGTCCCAGACATTCACGTACCAAAGGTGCCCAGCCTCTTTGATTCCCTATCTGGTGGGGCGTTAGGGAACCTGTCAGTGAATGCATGATGAGGAGGCGTGGACCACCAAGCTCTCCAGGATGGGGTGCTGAGTAAAGAAACTGGTATTCACAGAAGCTGGAGATGGCAGCGGGCAATCGTCATAGTCACAGGAGCCCTTGTGCAGGCTAGGACCAGGACCCAAGCAGCACGCCATTGAATAGGAGTAAGGCTTTTGAGGGGTGACTCCTGGCTGAAGCACCTCGGTCAAGATGTTAGTCTTGACTGCCACAGCAGGTAGGTTAAAGTCCAGGACCTCAATTTCCCTGCGCAGCACCACTGCAAAAAAGCTTCCTTTTGTTGCCACAGTAGGAGGGGAAACCAGGCCAGAATCAGGTGAGGTGTCCAACCCACTAGCCTCACCCAGTTCCTCATAATATTTGTCCTCCTCAAATGGGTCTTGGTCTCTCTGGCGAATTCACTCCAGATCCAGCGAAGGATCGTTTAGGTCCTGACTGGTGACGAGGACAAACCGGCCGCTGAGGTCCCAGTAGGGGGACCCTTCCATGCCCGTGGAGCACAAAGGCGCTCCAGAAGGGCTGTGTTATCTAAAGATGAGGCACATGGCCTCCCTAAATTCCTTAAGCTGGTCGAGGGTCACTCCAGGAAACTCGGGGAAGCATGGAGCGGACCCAGAATCAAGCCCCGCTGGCGCTCCTTCATGGGAGGATCTCAATGGATGCTGCGAAGTCGAAGAATGTTTGGACTTCTTCGACTTCTTGTGCTTGTGAGACTTACTCGACTTCCCAAAGGGCGTTGAGTGTGATGAAGAATGTCATAAGGGGCTTTGGAAATGGTGTATGGACCACCCACACAAACAGGACTTTGAGCATTGCGGAGTCAACCAATGTTGGGCAGCGAGAAGCTTGAGGGGTTGCTCCATCAGCGTCTTTGGGTGCATGGCGTGGAAGCTCTCACACACATTGAAGCTGTGTCCCGGATCCAGACACTACAAACACACCAAGTGTGGGTTTGCCACTTACATTTGCCTTTGACAGGCCCCACATAGTTTGAAACCAGCCGATTTCTTGGGTGACATCCTTGCACCAAGAGATAAAATCTCAAAAAAGTCAACAAAAGATCGAAAAAGGCCAGTCAAAAAGTGAATGAGGGGTAGCTCAAACTGGATCAGCTCTGTCTGGTGCGGAAAGGAAAAAACTGACATCAGCGCACTAAGGTGGCACCTATATAGGTACTGTGCACGTCACTTCGGGTACGGATGACACAGACGCAGAGCCGAGCGACGCCACCTACCATCACATAGGGGTACTGCTCAAAAATCTTCCGGATCCATTCTGACGCCTAGGGATATTCAAAGGTAAGGAACCTTGAGCTAGAAGTCTCTAACAGATATCAACTTTTAGTCATTTTTTTCTGAGCCCTTAGAGGCACAGATGAGAATAGCATCAGGTTGAACATCAACACTACAACACAGCTAAACTAGAAACTTATTAATTTTCTGTGGTCTATGAACATCTTTCATAATGGGTATGTGGGTGTGATCATCGAGGAATCTGCAGATAGATGCGGTATGCACAGGAAAGGTAATTACCCAAGATAAGTAACTCTTTCTTCTGATGGATAATTCTACCTGCCAATTCCTCACCTTCTCAATAGGTACCACAGCAGCACCCCTTCACAAGTGCTACCATTCCATCTCATTAACGGATACAAGCAATAATGTTTACGATAGTTTGAAGAAAAACCCATGTCACTGTGTGCCAAATCTCTGCCATAGGAACTACCCTGGCCTGACTGCTGAGGTTGATGCTTCTGTGATGGTGGAAAGAGCACAGAATTTCTCTGGTGGCAGCTTTTTAGCAAGTGAAGGACAAATATTAATGCAGTGGACAATATACTGTGAAAAACTCTCTTCTGGACTGCCTTGTCATACTAGTTGCCCACATAAACAACAAAGAGTTGATCATTCAATCTGAACTCCTTTGCCCGATTTGTATTCCTTTCTCCAATCAATGTAGAGCCTGAGGGTCCTATGAGCTTTCAGCTGATGTAATCTGTCCTCATTTAGGTGACACAGTGTGAAGGGAAAATAGTGGGAAGTGTAAAGGACTACACACGAAAGTCCAATGAGAGCATAGAAAGCTGCAATGTAACCTTTAAATTGTGCCCAAAGAAACTGAAGCACAAATACATCTGAGAGGAGTGCTTTCAAAGGATCCATACTTGTGTTTCACTATTGACCCCCAGAGGAGATCTGCCGCAGTGTCAATGAAAATTCTGAGAATATCGAACAGATTGCTTATAAATAACCCCTTACCCTACCAGGTAGGTCTCTCCCCCTCCGCACAGCCCCGCCTGTGTGTCCCTGCCCCCAGCTGCCGCTGCTGAGGAAGTTTGAGGCCCTCCTCCACCCGCAGGCCTCCACCTGCGCCTCATCCCTAGTGGCTAGTGGTAGGCCGTAGATTCGTATCACCATTTGTTCACTGTATTTCATTGCATCTCATTGAATTGCCTTTATTGTATTACCATCTCTGTTATTCAGTTACTGATTGTCTGTCTTCCCCTGCTGCCTGCACTTGGTCTGTGCCCGCTTGTCTTCTTCTGTTCCCCTCGCTGTCCCCGTGTCTCTCTGCCCATTATTCTCTGTTCCCCTCACTGTCCCTCTGTTTCTTGTGAGGTGCCGGGTTTTTAGGAACCCGGTGGTGCCAGGGGAACACACCCAAAGACCTCTGAGTTCTCCCTGTTCCGGACCACAGAAACACAGAGTCTTCTAGGTGAAGTCAAGGATCGAGTTTTATTGGCTGCAACCAAGTAACAAGCGTCCTAGAAGTACAACAGCACGGGATGTAAGTTCTCAGGAGACTGTTCGTTTTTACAGAACTAGCCTTCTCCTTTTATACACAATATTACACTTCAGGCAAGAATTCCTTGTTTTATGATGCAACCATATACATATTTGTACAACAAAGAAAAAGCAAACTCATGATGGCCAGCCTACAATTTCGTATGTCCAGTTCGTGATAGATTACCCAGCTCGGCCCAGAACTACAATCAGATATCGATGAAACCCCAATAAAATCGGGCACCTCCTCATCGTAAAAACTAGTCATAAACAAGAAACAGGGACAGGTGTGTGTGTGTGGATAACATGGTTTGTATGTAGTGAATGGTTTATGGCATGTTGTGTCTTGATGCTATCTCACTCGGCCACTGGGCGAGGAACCGCCCGAACAGGTTTGGCTGGAGGCAGTGGAGTCAGCTCGGCCAGGTCATGGGGAAGTCCGCTAAGGTGGACGTGTCCTTTTAGATCAAACTCGGCCTCAATCAATTGACTATATGAGGGCAAGCCACAAAATGGATGCTGTTCACAAAATGGATTCCGAGGGTTCGAGACGGAAACCATGATTTAAGGGTGATAGCATCACTCAATCACGACGCAAATGCATAGGGATAATGTCCTAATCATTACCGGTCTGTAGACACCAAATTCGTCATGGTACGATGATATTTTGTGACACGAGTGTTGGGCCTCGGTACCATATTATAGCAGGGTCCAGATTTTTCAGAACCACAGACCCTCCTTTTGCCCTTATATAGGCAATAACTCATGCTAATCTGAGTCCAAATCTGTATTCATGGAGATGCTGCTGTAGCATCATCCTGTTGTTCAGTTCGTCCCTTGACACAGGCTTCCTTACACATGATGCAGCACAGAGGCCACATATTGCAGGAGCGCACTGCACACACAGGCAGAACAGGAACAGGATGGCTAAGATCATCCCAACGAATATCAGAATTTTCCATCCCCAGGCAGATATCAGTTCCCAGAACCACCCTAGCAAGGACCAATCTCCTTTGTCCATGTGGATGGAATCAGAGATCTTGTGCAGTTTTGAGATGGCCTGGTACACTGTTGGAGCATTATCAGGAATGAAAATGCAGCAACTGGATTGGTTCACTCTGTAGGAGAGTAGGGTCTGCAATCCTATGATCACCCAGATTTTTTGCTTTTGTTTCACTGGTTTACGACTTTCTCTGGCTGTGGGCCTGCCAATCAGACCCACAGCCTGGCTGTTCTCTCGCCAAATTGACATGTGTACCTTAGGTGCATTACCCAATTGGAACTGGGCCACCTTGTCAGACCCTGTCACTCAGGGCATCGGTGTACCCAGGGCCTACCAGGGGCTGAAGCATGTATTATGCCACCCCTGGATGGCCATCTAAATCTGACACAACTGGCTGCACGACAGCTGGGGCAAGGTGGCGTACTCGCCCTTTGCTTTAGATATAGTATACCTATATCTAACCCTCAAATGGACACCCGAATTCCTATCAGTCACTCCTATGTCAGGCCTTGACAATCCTGAAGGCAGAGTGCGTGGAATCGTGTGAATTGGGCTCTGGCATGAGCCGAGCCCGGTTGCAGCTTGCGGAACCAAGACCCAATGGCTGTTCCATGATAACGCGTGCCATATCGCTAACTTCGGTATCGCGTTATCAAGACATGTCGAGTAAGGTGTCATACGAATCGGGGTACTGACCCCTCACCAATGCTGGCGACGGGGTTAGCATTCCACCCTTCTAGAGGGACACAACATGTACGTAACTGTGAACCCCGGTTAAAGTTAACTGAAGCCTCAGCTCCACAAAATGGATGCTGCCACCAAAGACACGAGTCTGACCTCCTGCTGCTGGGAGTCCTTCCAGCGAGGAGAGCTTGGACAAAGGGTTTCCTGTCCGGGGCGGTGCTCGCACCATCCCAGACAGGGTTTTGTGTATTCTGGGTAGGCAGGGCTTTACAGGAAGGTGACTGCGGAGTGGCACCCCAGTGCTCACTACGCATCTGCCGGCTAGAACCAGTTCCCGGGGCACACCAGCCCCTGACCTGGGGAAAGTCCGGTATGGGAGAGGCGTGTAACCACCCCCTTCCTGGTCCCACCCCTAGGGCAGGACCTAGTCACGTACCCCCCCTTTTCTTTAGGATAAAGGCAGGAGCGGGGACCCTTCCAAATTAGATCATCTTTGAATCAAGAATACTTTCTACGAAAGGAACTCTCGACTCTTCTCAAGATTTCTCCCTTGTGGCTAAGGAGTAGTCACCCTGCATCTGCAGGCACCATCTAAGAACTCTGCGGTTTGCTGCACGTCCTTCCTCAGGAATCCGACTGCCCAGCTCGACGAGAACCGGCTTCCTTGGCACCTCTGACCTCTACCCACATCGTCAGCTCAGCTGAGATCTGTGGGTGCGACGAGACCTCCAGGGACCGGCCATCATCAGAACCTGCACGATTTCTTAAACCAGCACGACCGCCGAGGGATCCTCTGGTGAGTGCTTTGGGGTCCGAGAAGCCCCGACCCTGAGCAGCTCCAGCACCGAAGTGCAGCCTCCCAGCATCTCCACGATCTGCATGGGGCCCTTCTGCTTTGCCGCTCAACACGTTGTCTGGTTACTAGCCGCTGGCTTGTGGCCTTCTTGACGACGCCAGACAACCAACGCTGCTGGTCTGGTTGCTCCAGACTGGCCTTTGCTCCCTTCTGAAAGAGGAGCACCCCAGACCCTCCTGGTCCACTCAAGACGCCATTTTAGGCCCACCACGTGGCCCTGAATTTGCCAAGGCTTGTTGCCCCAATCCTGGGCCCAGCGACGGCGACAGCATCAACCTTCGTGGGACAGCTCGCACCTCCATCCTGGTCGCCGACAATGCCTCCTGGTCCGTGAGACTGCAGAGCCTAGCGTCGCCCACTCACCTAGTCGAGGTGACGATCATCCGGTGCCCTCCTGGTACCCTCTGACTACTGGCTAGTAGTTACGAACTTGGTCCCCTCTGCTTTCAGGTGTCATCCATCTCTGATCCAGGCTTGGATCTCTACAAACTATCTCCACTGGTCGCCGGCCAGCAACTCCTTCCTTCCGGCTCCTGGTTAGTCAGCGAGGACTCCCGACGTCTGTAAAAGACTTGTGCAGCCGCAGCCCTTGGGCTAGGTAACTTCGGCATTTCGGTGCCCGCATAGCCTCCTTATTTAAGGGTCCCGAGTCCTTATCGCTTCCGACTTGCCTTATCGGGTCCGCCCGAGACCACTAGACTTTCCGTGCCCTCGGGCACTTGTATTGATGGTGCACTTGAAGTATTTTCCTAAGAGTTTCGTTGTGTGCTTAGTACCCTGTCCTCATAAAGAGTACAGGGCTGTTGTGATTTTAATAAATACACTGTTTATTTTCATAACACTTGTGTGGTGTCCTTTCACTTGGTGTTCAAGGGGTATGTGATGGTATAACAGCTGGCTTAACACGCCCTCTAGAGTTTAGCCCGAAGACTGCTCGTATCCACGCTACTAGGATAGCTGGTCTAAGGTTGACTTACAACCAATCACCATAAGGGTCGTTTGGACTGATGCATAGTGATCACTAGAATAGTGAGCACTGCATATCAGGCCAACTTCTCACATTGGTGAGCAGCGGTTGGGATTTGAGCATGCTGTTGTTTTACCACGCGTATCCTAAGAATATCTTGTGAAAGATCGCATAAGGACTCCAGGTACATATAACTTAGCTTAGAATACTCTGAGTTCTACTGAACCAGCTGTTGTAGCTCCTCAAGGCTTAGCACACCTTGGCTACAACTCTTAGCAAGGGATCAGTAGGTAAACATATAGTGTAGGTAGGTGCATCACTTACACCACACTAGAAGCAGCACGTCAGACAAAGGTGGAAACACTGAGTCTCCCCTTGTGTCAGTCGACCTTCCACAGGTCACTTCCAGATATGCTGCACTTAGCTTCCAAGAGATGCGACAAATCTGTACGTCTCGGAAGCTAAAACAGGGTGCAAACCCTACCATTCCGTTTCTGATTGGTCTCTTGGAGACTTATGATGCTAGGAGGGCTGGTAACACAGAACCTTCTCATCCAGATGGGAATATGCCCCCCCTCGAGGGAACCTCAGGTGACCCTGACCTTATGCATCTCTCCGCAGAAGGTGAAGAGGAGGATGAGGATCTGGAGACATCTGGGGACGAGGCAGACAAAGGTCCAGTGGTAGTTAGCCAGCTAACTAGGGACAACTTAAGCAGGCACGAGAATGGTACTAGGAGACCCCTGGGGCCCCTCTCCGGCCAGCTTAACATTGGGAATGGACGAGTTAGGTCTCTGTCGAGAGGCTCTAATAGATCCGTTCGAACCAATGGCTCTCGAGGCTCTTCTCGAAGAGGGATGACATCCCCTCAGAGGAGAGTATACGAAGCTAAAGAGCGGGAAGTCAATCTGAGGATCGAAAGGGAAGAACTTGCCCTGGCCAAAGAAAGACTCGCCTTTGCTAGAGAGCAAGAATTGAGTGGGAAAAACCCCACTGGTGGCAGCATTCCCCCACGGGAAAACAGGAGTTTAGACACTAGACACCTGAGTAAGATAGTGCCCCCCTTTAAGCAAGGGGATGACATCCACAAATGGATTACTGCTTTGGAGAGGGCCTGCACTGTACAGTGCATCCCCCAGAGTCAGTGGGCAGCTATCCTGTGGCTCTCCTTTGAAGGTAAAGGTAGAGATAAGCTCCTCACTACTAGAGCTGAGGACGCTAACGATTACCAGGTCCTGAAAAACACACTGATTGATGGTTTCGGCCTAACCACTGAGCAGTACAGGTTACTGTTCAGGGATACCCAGAAAACTCAGTCTCAGGACTGGTCTGATTTTGTCGATTGTGCCACTAAGGCTTTGGAGGGCTGGTTGCTGGGCAGTAAGGTTACTGATTACACAGGATTGTATAATTTGATCATGCGAGAACAGATTTTAAACAATTGTCAGAACCAGTTGTTGCATCAGCACCTTGTCGACTCGGATCTGACCTCTCCCCAAGAATTGGGAAAGAAGGCAGACAGATGGGTCAGAACAAGGGTTAAGCAAAACCAGGGCCAGAACCAGGGTGGTCAGAAGAAAGCAGACCAGAAGGGTAAAGATTCTAAGGGTGAACAAAATGACCAGAAGTCTTCGACAGGTCCCCAACAACCCAAAGAGGGGGGGGGTCAGGATTCCCAGAAAAAGAAGAATCAAGAAGGCCAATCGAAAAGGTGGTGCCAATACTGTAAAAGTAAAACTCACTGGTTTAGTGAGTGCACCAAGAAAGGAGGGCAGACTCCTGCTACTGCAGCCCCTAAGGCACCTGTGCCCCCTAGTACAGCCAGCAGTAGCAGTGCACCTCCCAAGGGACTAGTTGGGTTAACCTTGGGTTCTGAGGGGTGTGACAGCCTAGTTGGCACACTCACTCAGGCTGTCCTTGTCTGTACAGGGGATGTGGATATGTCCCCTGATGTCAGTCCCAATACTTTGGGCAAATACCGACAGACGCCTTTAATAAATGGAAGAATGGCTCAGGCCTATAGGGACACTTGTGCCAGTGTCACCATGGTGACACCTAACTTTGTGGACCCTGGACAGATCATGCCAGGTACAGATTTCCTGGTGACCAATGCCAGCAACGTCACTACCAGTCATAGTATGGCGATTGTTGCTTTCTCCTGGGGAGGGGTAAATGGCCAGAAAAAGGTTGTTGTTAGTTCAGACCTCCCAGTGGATTGTTTGTTGGCCAATGATTTGGAGTCATCACAATGGTCAGAAGTGGAGCACCGGACTCACATGGAGATGTTAGGCTTGCCAGCACATGTGCTTGCTGTGACTAGGTCACAGGTCAGAAGATGCCCCACTGAACCGGTGCTGGATCCTGGAACAATGGACCAGACACCCCCCAAGAAGAAGAGCAGTCGGGTCAAGGCATCGCCTTCCCCCTTGCCCCAGGTCGAGGATCAAGTCTCAGAGGAGGCTGACCTCCAGGAATTGCAGGAAACTGAACCTAAAGAACTCGAACTTGATCAAGTTGAGTTTCTGGGCTCAGGGGGACCCTCACGAGAAGACCTAGGGAAGGACCAGTTAGACTGCCCTTCCCTTGAACCCCTCAGACAGCAGGCTGCTGCTGAGGCTGCTGGGAACGCCACAGGTACCCACAAGGTATACTGGGAGGATGGACTCCTGTACACTGAGGCAAGAGACCCCAAGCCTGGCATGACCAGGAGGCTGGTTATCCCCTTGTCTCAGCGTGGTTTCCTTCTTACCTTGGCCCACGAGATTCCCTTAGCAGGACACTTAGGCCAGATGAAAACGTGGGACAGGCTTGTCTCACACTTTCACTGGCCTCACATGAACGAGGATACCAAGGAGTTTTGTCGCTCCTGTGTCACTTGCCAAGCCAGTGGTAAGTCAGGTGGCACGACAAAGGCCCCCCTTATACCAATGCCTGTGGTGGGGGTGCCCTTTGAACGAGTGGGGATTGACATTGTCGGTCCAATGGAACCCCAGACAGCATCAGGGCACAAGTTTATACTGGTGGTAGTGGATCATGCCACCAGGTATCCTGAAGCTATTCCCCTTAGGACCACTACAGCACCTGTTGTGGCAATAGCCCTAGTTGGAGTGTTCTCCAGAGTGGGCTTCCCTAAGGAGGTTGTCTTTGACAGAGGTGCAAACTTCATGTCGAGCTACTTGACTGCTATGTGGAAGGAATGTGGTGTCAACTACAAGTTCACTACACCCTATCATCTACAATGCAATGGGCTTGTTGAAAGGTTCAACAGGACCCTAAAAGGGATGATTCATGGACTACCTGAAAAGCTCCGGCGTAGATGGGACGTCCTGATTCCCTGCCTTTTATTCGCTTATAGAGAAGTCCCACAGAAGGGGGTTGGCTACAGCCCTTTTGAACTTTTGTACGGGCATCCTGTAAGAGGACCCCTGTGTTTGGTGAAGGAAGGATGGGAGAGACCTCTCAAAAAGCCTGCAACCAACATAGTGGACTATGTGCTTGGTCTCCGCTCTCGGATGGCTGAGTACATGGAAAAGGCATCTGAAAACCTTAAGGCCAGCCAAGAACTCCAAAAAGCTTGGCATGACCAAAAGGCTGTCCTGACTGTTTACCAGCCTGGACAGAAGGTGTGGGTGTTGGAGCCAGTGGCCCCAGCAGCACTCAAAGACAAATGGTCTGGGCCCCACACGATTCTTGAGCAAAAGGGAGAGGTCACCTACCTGGTGGACCTTGGAACTCCCCGGAGCCCCCACAGGGTGCTCCATGTTAACCGTCTCAAAGCATATGTCGACAGGAAGTACATGAGCTTGCTCATGGCCATAGATGAGGGACAGGAGGAAGAGAGTGACCCTCTCCCAGACCTGCTCACTCAGAATCCTGATGATGGATCAGTGGACGGTGTTGTTTTTTGTGGCAGCCTCTCTGAAAATCAACAGAAGGATTGTAAACAGGTTCTGTGGTGTCCTCCTGCTTCCTTTCTCTCCGCACTATCCGCACAGTCTCCCGCTTCTTTTCCCCCCAGGCACTTAAGATCATTATGGCCGCACTCGTGATATCAAAATTGGACTACGCTAACGCTCTTTACCACGGTATCCCCGCTTACAGTTTGCGTAGACTCCAGACCGTCCAGAATCAAGCAGCCCGGCTTGTGTACGGCCTCCCTCGTTACCACCACTCCACCCCCCTTCTCAGGGAGCTTCACTGGCTCCCCATAAAGGAACGGGCCCTATTCAAGATCGGGTGTATGGTCTTCCTGGCCCGCCAGGGCTCTGCCCCTGCCTTCATCTCCTCTCTAATCAAGTCCTATGTACCTACTAGACAACTTCGGTCTTCCTCCAGGTCCCTCCTCCAGATCCCTCGCTTCACTCGCAAAAAGTGGGGCGGGGCTAATTTCTCCACCCTAGCTCCAACCTTCTGGAACTCACTTCCTGACCACCTCCGCTCTGCCACTCAGTATCTCCCCTTTCGCAGAGATCTGAAAACGTTCCTTTTCAGCCAGGCCTTCCCCACTTAAACTCCCTCAAATATCCCCTTCATCTCTCCCTGGTCTTCTTTCACCTCAGTTGCCGATCCCCCTAGCGCCAAGAAACCGCAAGGTGTACGCTGCGCTCTACAAGTATTTTAAATTAGAAATTAGAAATTCTTCAATCCTTCCGGCATATGTTCTCTCTAACACCCAGTCAGACCAATTGGTGTACCCATGAGGTTGACACTGGTGACAGCTTGCCCGTCAAGAGTAAAATCTACAGGCAGCCCGATCACGTTAGAGACTGCATCAAAACTGAAGTACAGAAAATGTTGGAGTTGGGAGTCATTGAACCCTCGGATAGCCCTTGGGCTAGTCCCGTAGTTCTAGTGCCGAAGCCTCACACCCCGGGTGGTAAGAAAGAGATGAGGTTCTGCGTAGACTACAGGGGTCTCAATGCAGTCACTAAGACTGATGCCCACCCAATACCAAGGGCAGATGAGCTTATAGATAGATTGGCTTCTGCCAACTACTTAGGCACGTTTGACCTGACAGCTGGGTATAGGCAAATCAGGTTAGCTGAGGACGCCAAGCCTAAGACAGCATTTTCTACCCCTGGTGGGCATTATCAATTTGTGGTAATGCCCTTTGGTTTGAAAAATGCACCTGCCACCTTCCAAAGGCTGGTGAATCACGTTCTCACTGGGCTGGACGACTTCTGTGCGGCGTATCTTGACGATATTGCTGTCTTTAGCTCCACCTGGGAGGATCACCTGGTCCACCTGAGGAAAGTGTTAGAGGCTCTGCAAGCAGCAGGTCTCACTATCAAGGCCACCAAGTGCCAGATAGGGCAGACACAGGTTGTATACTTGGGCCACCTTGTAGGTGGAGGCCAAGTTCAACCACTGGAGAGCAAAATACAGTCAATCAGGGACTGGGCTCCTCCAACCACCCAGACTCAGGTTCGAGCTTTCTTGGGCCTGACTTGTTACTACCGAAAGTTTGTCAGAAATTATGGATCGATTGTGACTCCACTTAATGAACTGACAAGTAAGAAAATGCCAAAAAAGGTTCAGTGGACAGCAGGCTGTCAAAAAGCATTCGATGACCTAAAACAGGCCATGTGCACAGCACCTATCCTCAAGAGTCCAGACTACTCCAAACCATTCATTGTCCAAACAGATGCTTCGGAGTTGGGTGTGGGAGCTGTTCTATCTCAACTGAATTTTGATGGTAATGACCAGCCCATTGCTTTTATAAGCAGAAGGCTGACCCCCAGAGAGAAAAATTGGTCAGCTATTGAGAGGGAGGCCTTTGCTGTGGTTTGGGCCCTGAAGAAACTGAGGCCATACTTGTTTGGCACTCATTTCAAGATTCAGACCGACCATAAGCCCCTCTTATGGCTAAATCAGATGAAGGGTGAAAACCCCAAACTGCTTAGGTGGTCCATTTCCCTACAGGGGATGGACTTCACAGTGGAGCATAGACCTGGCACTGATCATGGCAATGCAGATGGGCTCTCCAGGTATTTCCACTTAGAACAAGAAGACTCACCTGGTCAAGATTAGTTTATTGTCCCAACGTTTGGGGGGGGGGTCATGTAGGAGAGTAGGGTCTGCAATCCTATGATCACCCAGATTTTTTGCTTTTGTTTCACTGGTTTACGACTTTCTCTGGCTGTGGGCCTGCCAATCAGACCCACAGCCTGGCTGTTCTCTCGCCAAATTGACATGTGTACCTTAGGTGCATTACCCAATTGGAACTGGGACACCTTGTCAGACCCTGTCACTCAGGGCATCGGTGTACCCAGGGCCTACCAGGGGCTGAAGCATGTATTATGCCACCCCTGGATGGCCATCTAAATCTGACACAACTGGCTGCACGACAGCTGGGGCAAGGTGGCGTACTCGCCCTTTGCTTTAGATATAGTATACCTATATCTAACCCTCAAATGGACACCCGAATTCCTATCAGTCACTCCTATGGCAGGCCTTGACAATCCTGAAGGCAGAGTGCGTGGAATCGTGTGAATTGGGCTCTGGCATGAGCCGAGCCCGGTTGCAGCTTGCGGAACCAAGACCCAATGGCTGTTCCATGATAACGCGTGCCATATCGCTAACTTCGGTATCGCGTTATCAAGACATGTCGAGTAAGGTGTCATATGAATCGGGATACTGACCCCTCACCAATGCTGGCGACGGGGTTAGCATTCCACCCTTCTAGAGGGACACGACATGTACGTAACTGTGAACCCCGGTTAAAGTTAACTGAAGCCTCAGCTCCACAAAATGGATGCTGCCACCACAGACACGAGTCTGACCTCCTGCTGCTGGGAGTCCTTCCAGCGAGGAGAGCTTGGACAAAGGGTTTCCTGTCCGGGGCGGTGCTCGCACCATCCCAGACAGGGTTTTGTGTATTCTGGGTAGGCAGGGCTTTACAGGAAGGTGACTGCGGAGTGGCACCCCGGTGCTCACTACGCATCTGCCGGCTAGAACCAGTTCCCGGGGCACACCAGCCCCTGACCTGGGGAAAGTCCGGTATGGGAGAGGGGTGTAACCACCCCCTTCCTGGTCCCACCTCTAGGGCAGGACCTAGTCACGTACCCCCCCCCCCTTTTCTTTAGGATAAAGGCAGGAGCGGGGACCCTTCCAAATTAGATCATCTTTGAATCAAGAATACTTTCTACGAAAGGAACTCTCGACTCTTCTCAATATTTCTCCCTTGTGGCTAAGGAGTAGTCACCCTGCATCCGCAGGCACCATCTAAGAACTCTGCGGTTTGCTGCACGTCCTTCCTCAGGAATCCGACTGCCCAGCTCGACGAGAACCGGCTTCCCTGGCACCTCTGACCTCTACCCACATCGTCAGCTCAGCTGAGATCTGTGGGTGCGACGAGACCTCGAGGGACCGGCCATCATCAGAACCTGCACGATTTCTTAAACCAGCACGACAGCCGAGGGATCCTCTGGTGAGTGCTTTGGGGTCCGAGAAGCCCCGACCCTGAGCAGCTCCAGCACCGAAGTGCAGCCTCCCAGCATCTCCACGATCTGCGTGGGGCCCTTCTGCTTTGCCGCTCAACACGTTGTCTGGTTACTAGCCGCTGGCTTGTGGCCTTCTTGACGACGCCCGACAACCAACGCTGCTGGTCTGGTTGCTCCAGACTGGCCTTTGCTCCCTTCTGAAAGAGGAGCACCCCGGACCCTCCTGGTCCACTCAAGACGCCATTTTAGGCCCACCACGTGGCCCTGAATTTACCAAGGCTTGTTGCCCCAATCCTGGGCCCAGCGACGCCGACAGCATCAACCTTCGTGGGACAGCTCGCTCCTCCACCCTGGTCGCCGACAACGCCTCCTGGTCCGTGAGACTGCAGAGCCTAGCGTCGCCCACTCACCTAGTCGAGGTGACGATCATCCGGTGCCCTCCTGGTACCCTCTGACTACTGGCTAGTAGTTACGAACTTGGTCCCCTCTGCTTTCAGGTGTCATCCATCTCTGATCCAGGCTTGGATCTCTACGAACTATCTCCATTGGTCGCCGGCCAGCAACTCCTTCCTTCCGGCTCCTGGTTCGTCAGCGAGGACTCCCGACGTCTGTAAAAGACTTGTGCAGCCGCAGCCCTTGGGCTAGGTAACTTCGGCATTTCGGTGCACGCATAGCCTTCTTATTTAAGGGTCCCGAGTCCTTATCGCTTCCGACTTGCCTTATCGGGTCCGCCCGAGACCACTAGACTTTCCGTGCCCTCGGGCACTTGTATTGATGGTGCACTTGAAGTATTTTCCTAAGAGTTTTGTTGTGTGCTTAGTACCCTGTCCTCATAAAGAGTACAGGGATGTTGTGATTTTAATAAATACACTGTTTATTTTCATAACACTTGTGTGGTGTCCTTTCACTTGGTGTTCAAGGGGTATGTGATGGTATAACAGCTGGCTTAACACGCCCTCTAGAGTTTAGCCCGAAGACTGCTCGTATCCACGCTACTAGGATAGCTGGTCTAAGGTTGACTTACAACCAATCACCATAAGGGTCGTTTGGACTGATGCATAGTGATCACTAGAATAGTGAGCACTGCACATCAGGCCAACTTCTCACACACTCTACATACCCCGCCACGGTCTGCAAGTATGACATCTAGGGCAACCCTATTTTGAAGAGTCATAAGGCGGTCCGACTGGAGCTCAGCAGTCAAGTTACTAAGCGCACCAGCCGTTTCAATCACGGCGGATTCAACTACCCTCGTCAATTGGCGAATGTTCCTGCTGTTCACCATAGGCCCCCAAAACGGCAGAAAACCTTTCGCGAAATCTCCAAACTCCTGTTCCGCGGTGTCGTCTTTACTCACGACTCCCCTAACTGTCCTTGTCCGATGGTAATCTGCCTTGGCCGTGTAGGTGGGTGGCAGCAGAAACGAGATAAAACATGAGCCCGAGAAGTCAGGGGGCAACCATGTATATGCTTTGTCGTGGCAGACGGAGTAAGTACCCTTAGCCGCTAAGAATGAAGGGGAGGTCTGAGATGAGAAAACATAAGTCTCAGTACAGACACTGTTCCCTAGCTGAGCTCTAGGGTTTTTGCCATTTCCCTGCAGACATAGGTGACCTTGGTGGGGTACTATCCAGATTGGGGAGGATTTCTTTGCTTTCAGACTCTCAGCCAAGGAAATTCCATATTGGGTTATATCCATCTGCTGTAAGGCATCAATTCATCTCTGGGAATCGTTTTGTACGTGTCGACATCTCTGCTCATATTTCTAATTCCCGCCACTAGTGCCTTGTTGCTTGAGTTTTTCCCCGGGACATATGGTTCGAGGGCAAACAGGAACATTGCTCGAAGTGCCCACAGAGAACCATGGTAGCCAAATGGCAGGACAAAATACGGAATACCCTTTTCCGTTGTGTGTGGCATAAGTCCACATACCCAACAGTTCGTGGTGTTCATTACAGTTTGGTGCTGGTGTAGGAGTTGGACGAATGAATTATTTACAAATTCTAATCTTCTGGCAGACTCGTGTTCAGGTAGAGGGTGGAAAGAATGCGGGGAAACAGTAGGAGGAGGTGTGGGCTGAGTGTTATGTACAAAGGTAACTCGAAATGTGAATAGAGTATAGCCAATCAAAAACAACATTATGCTACACAACATTAAAATGCATATTATTAAAAATTGTTTTCTCGCCATCACAATGCATATTTTCGTTTCAAAGTTCGTAGATCTAGCAGGTCTCTCTACCCTTGGAAACTCCATCCTCCAGTTGCTGCCCGCGGTGGGAGATTGATTCTGCTTAGGAGTGCTTCTGTTCAGTCCAGGGTAATTCCCTTAGACCAACCAGAACCGTCGACCTAAGCGTCTCCAGCTGCACTTCCCAAGTCTGTCAACCGCGACCCTAGCAGCAGAACCGGATGGCGGTTCGAAAATCAAAAATGAGCAAGTTCCCTGGGCGAGAGAGCTGCACAATCAAAAAAATAGTCCTTGGGGGAAAAGAAAATCTGATTAGTTTACTTTTATTAGTTCCTTTTTCTTGGCCTCAAATTATACCGTTGTTTCCCAGGTATGGTGTTGTCTTCAAACAATATTTCATGTTCTGTAGTGTTCAACTGTATTGACGGTGGCACAGTTCCTTGCAGAAGGTTATCACTCTCTTCTTTGGTAGCAGTTCCTTTCAAACGTGCATCACTGAAAGGCACGAAGCGAGGTATGGACTCGGTTTCAGAGTCAGCAATTCCCTCCTGGACTCGCCGGTCATATGGAAGGGGCAGCGGGACCCGTTTGCAGTGGGCGCCGTGCACCCAATTCTTCTTTCCTTCCACCCGAACGGCTGATCTCGTGGAAAGAAGGACGAGGTATGGGCCAGTCCACCTGGGCTGTTCGTTCTTGGTGCGCTGGAAATTCCGCACCAGTACCCAGGTGCCAGGTTCGATCGTGTGGCCTGGATCATCAGACACTGGCGGAGAGGAACTGTGAACCTGTTGGTGTAAAACACGCAATTTAGTTGTCAATTCGTGCAAATAGTCAAGCAGTACAGGGTGCTCTATCTCGCTGAGTTTCTTGGGCCTTGGCACTCCCCAGATGTTGGCTGGGCGGCCAAACACAATCTCGTGAGGGCTAAGTCCTAATCTGGAATGGACAGTCATCCTGGTAGATAGGAGTGCTACAGGCAGGGCGTCAGGCCATTTAAGACCTGTGCTGGCTTGGATCTTGGCCAATTTTAATTTTAGTGTGCCGTTGTAGCACTCTACTAATCCAGCTGATTGGGGGTGATTGGCAGCGTGGAACTTCTGGTGTATGCCTAGACACTCACACACTCTCTTCATCACTCGTCCCACGAATTCACTTCCATTATCACTCCAGACAATTCTAGGCATACCGTACCTAGGGAAGAATTCTTTGACAAGGGCTTTGGCTGTGGACAAGGCAGTATTGTCCTTAAGGGGATACGCTTCCACCCACCTGGAGAAGGCGCAAACAACAACAAGCACGTATTTCAGATTGTTGCACCTCTCCATGTGGATGAAATCGAGCTGCAAAACCTCGAACGGATACGTTGGAGGTGCAAAATGACCAGCTGGAGTTGGAGTTCCCCTACCGGGATTGTACTTTAAACACACCATACAGTTCTTGACCAAGTTCTCTGCACATTTTGGGATACCACTATTCTGCCATACTGGGGCCAACAACTTACAGATTCCTTTCACACTGATGTGAGCCATTCCATGAGCCATTGTCACCACTGCAAGTACATATGCGTCGGGTAACAGCCATCTTTGATGCTCTGACAATTCGACCCAACAACCATTCGCATCCAATCTACCCTTGCTTTATCTCCATTCATTCACCTCTTTCTCAGTGGCCTCAGACTGTATAGATTTCACACTTTCAATAGTGTCCTCACACATACCCACATCAGCAATCCATCTCGCAGGACCTACAACATACATTCGACTCATTGCGTTCCTTGCAGTCTCTTTCGCAACTTCATCTGCAAATGCATTCCCACGACCAACATCATCTTGAATCTTTCTGTGTGCACTGCATTTCACAATCGCAACTTGTAGTGGCAAGGTCAGTGACTCAAGAAGCTCGTGAACTAGCTGACCATGCTGTATCTTTGCACCATGCGACGTCAGGAACCCACGTTCACGCCACAATCGTCCAAAACTATGAGCCACGCCAAAGGCGTACTGGCTGTCTGTATACACGTTCACTCGTTTTCCTTTTGCCAACACACACACTCTTGTAAGTGCAATCAACTCTGCTGCTTGCGCAGAATTGTGCGGGATACGTGCAGTTTCTACAATCGTGTGCAATGTTGTCACAGCATATGCTGCAGTCGTATCACCATTTGGCAACTTGAAGCATGAACCATCAACCCATAAAGCATCATTACATTCAGGAAGGGGAGTGTCCTGTATGTCTACTCTCCCTTTTGTCTCTTCTTCTGTCCTGAAACAGCAATCATGTTTTTCGACCTCATCTGTCTCTGTTGGAATGGGCAATAACGGCTGGGTTGAGTGTATCGCACCTCTTTATGTGTATGTGACTCGCTAACAGTGTCAACTCATAACTTGACAGTCGAGCACTAGTTAAGTGCTGTGTCTTTGTTCTGTTTAGCAAAATGTCTACTGCATGTGGGACCCAAACGATCAGTGTATCGTTCATTACTAACCCAGCAGACTGTCGAATACAGACAGCTGCTGCAGCAGTGGCCCTCAAACAGCTTGGTAATGCCTTAGCTACAGGATCTAGAGTTGCGGAAAAATACGCGCATAGACGCTGTTTGTCCCCAAAGGATTGTGTCAGGACTGATAATGCGCAACCTTCCTTCTCATGGACATATAATGTAAAAGGCTTACTGTAGTCGGGGTTGCCCAACACAGGAGCCGAACACAATGCATCACGCAACTCGTGAAAACTCTTCTGACAATCTTCAGACCAAGGCACAGGATTGGGTGTATCCTTACAGATTAGTGCCAGCAAAGGTTTGGCCAACAATGAGAAGTTCGGTATCCATTGTCTGCAATATGATGTAATGCCCAAGAAAGCACGCACTTCTCTCTGTGTCCTAGGGACACTCAATCTTGCAATTGCCTGTATTCTCTCTGGGGTCAGCTTCCTTCCCTCCTTCGATAAGATGTGACCTAAGTAGGTCACTTCTTGTCGACAAAATTGCAATTTCGAAAGAGAGACTTTGTGCTTCATGTCACATAAATGACGCAACAATGTCAATGTGGCTTCCTTGCAAATCTCTTCAGTATCTGCAGCGACCAGCAAATCGTCTATGTACTGAATGAGAGTCGCACCATCAGGTAGAACAATCGTGTCAAGTTGTGATTTCAGGGCTTGACTGAATATGGATGGACTTTCACAGTAGCCCTGAGGAGTGCGTTTGAAGCGGAAGCTTCGTCCTCCTAAATTGAAGCCAAAAATATCTCTGCTCTCCTCAGCAATCGGGATGCTGAAGAAAGCGTTCTTCAAATCAATCACCGAGAACCAAGTGGCTGAGGCTGGAACCATAGTCAATAGGGCAGTAATGTCGGGAACAACTGGAAACTGTGGCACAACAATCTTGTTCACTTCTCTAAGATCAATCACAAATCTGTACACAGGTGGCTGTGACGGACCAGTACGCTTTAAGACTGGCAAAATAGGGCTGTTACAAATGTTGCCTGTTGTCTCTTCAATTACATCTTTCTCAATCAGATCGTAAATGATCGCTAACAACGCCTTTTCACATTCGCTAGAGATCTTGTATTGGGGAATACGTGGCAACCTAACATTAGCTCTTAATGTTATGACATATGGCGCTATCTCCAAAAGACCCACGTCATTAGAACCAGTAGCCCAAAGTATGTCCGGAAGAGATGACAATTCTGTAGGGATATTCTCCTTTGACAAATACATTAGAGAAATCACTTTCTTACCTAGGGTAAGTTGTACTCCCGAAGGAGAACAGTACAAAGTCGCATATAATCTCTTTAACAAATCCAAACCTAACAAATTTTCACCACAACCTGTTGTAAGAATGAGGGGTGCTTCCAATTCACAGGGGCCAACAGAAAGGGGCATAGGACTAGAAATCGGGTTCCTAACCGGGGCGCCAGAAAAACCTACTGAAACATTCATTTCGCCAGACAAAGGTGCGCCAGGAAGTTTTGAGTGCATAATAGAACTTTTTGTAGCACCAGTATCCAGCAGAAAAGGTGCTGACACTCCTGATGTAATCACCTCAACATAAGGTCCATTCTGATCTACTGGAACTGAAACAACTCCCTCTCTTTGTCCATGGCTGTCCTAGCAATCATTACCCTCATTCTCGTTTTCTGCGTAGTAGTCATCAGCATAGTACTGAGCTGACCTGGAAGACGCATTATTCTGTTGGTCAAAGCTGTTCATGGAATTCTGAGGCGGAAAAGAAGAAGCATTCTGGGGGAAATTTCCACGGCCCCTACCCCTAGGAGCCTGTTGAACACCTCTACCTCTTGCACCAGAAACACCATTTAAACGTCGCAATAAAGCTGGACAGCTATTCTTGAAATGACCCTCTTCCTTGCAATATGCACACTGATTCGGACCATACGGTAAACGCTGTTGAGAAGACTCATTTCTTTGTGAGTTTCTGGAATACTGCTGTGGTTGCTGATAATCAGGCTGACTAGTAGTGCGAGGCGGATAGGCTTGCTAGAGAAGGACTTTAGTTTTCAAATCTTTAGTCTTTTTGTCTGCCTTATCTAACTCGTCTTTGCGTCTATTTTCATAGTACTGGGCTGTGGCTAAAATCTGCGCTGACGTGGAAACAGCCCAAACACTCTCTGAATCTTTTAATTTATTACACAGTTCAGGAAGCAGATTATGCACAAATTTGTCAACAAACAATCTTTGGCCACCCTCAGTAGCCTTATCCTGACCACTATGATCGACGAAAGTCTCTTCAAATCTCGTGAAAAAGTCAGACACATTCTCATCTTTCTTCTGCTTGCATGCAGACAACTTGTCCCAATTTACACGTAATTCAGGCTTTAAAGTTTTCATATATGTGATAATTCTACCAGGAAGTTCTGCTACTAAAGGCTCGGGTTTAGAGCCGCCAACTTGTCTAGCATCAGCGGCAGTAATATTAGCCCACGTGTCACCTAATTCTGGATCATGATCTGCATGACGAATCTTACTCCATAAGGGCTGTGGAACAACATTCCCAAACAACATGTATACATCTGCTAAGTTCATTATACATGAGCTGGCAGTCTGTGATAACTCCTTATAATATCCTGCAGGATTTTTACGAGGATCAGGCAATGTCTGTTTTAGCGCTAAAACTTCAGATCTTTTCCATGGAACATGTACCCATACACGCTGGAAATGTGGCAGAATTGCTGGATTCGCATTTGCGTCACCTTCCCTCCAAACTGGAGGAACTTCTCTCATGGGGTACTGTCGCGCCTTTTTCCTACCTGACATGTCATCCTCATACAGTGATCTAGAGACGTTTCCCTTACTCCTATAAGATAACAACAAATCTATTGCTCGTTCAACATCGGCACCTACAATCATGCCTTCATAAAACTTGAATCGCATACGGAACAATTCCTGCATTTTACGTTTTGGATCATTGTCTTGCAAATCTTCGCAGAGATATACACACATCTCTTCAAATACATATCTTTGAGTGGGTGCGTCCCACTGACTAAAGACTTCCATAACAGACTGAACATCATACTTCACAGTATCAGTAACCCATTTACGTGCTAACTCATTCAGCACTACTCTTTCCTCATAATCGGGCAGTTGACTACGCAACTGTCTACGTCCTGTTTTAGGGGTCGTCTTAGGCGACCCAAAGAAAGGTGAGAACAGACCAGTGACAGTACTTGCCACTCTCTGTCGAACAGAAGGAGAAGCTTGCGGAGAGGCAGATGTGCCAAAAAAGACGGGCTGATGTAAAGAGGAAGTCGAGGCAATGGCAGAGGAAGTCGAGGCAGTGGCAGAAGTAGTATCATGATAAACAGTTGGAGCAGTAGGCAAAGTCGTAGGAAAAGTAGATGGAGTATGTAGCGAAGGCGGCGGCCCTTGAGAGGGCTGCGCCGGAGAAGTAGGAACCAGCTGAAGAGGAGCTGGTGCTTGTGCAAGAACTGGAGTTCGTGCGCCGGGGCGCGGTATAACAAAACGCTTCGGGGGTGCAGTAGCATTTGGTGCATATGGAGGTGGTGAACTCAGTAAATGGGACATTAATGGATCCTTCTCTGATGTCCCTTTTGAACCTTGTCCCTCATGTGGCAACATTGGGTAGCATTTATCTACTGCTAACTTCTTGCTTCTGAGCATTTGTTCACTCTCTTGCTCTTCCTCATTATCCCTGTATGCAATGGCAGCTTGCACCATTGACATACCTCTTTTATTTTTCTTTGCTAATTTCATTTCTTTCTGTTTGGCTTCCTTGCGCCACAAGCGAAAAGAGTCAAACATCGCCGGCCGGGCTTTCTTCTTGAACAATTTGACCTCGAGGTTATCTAGTATTTCTACGTCAAAGCTACCATATTGGGGCCATTTTAAAACACCATCCTTTCTGGTGTATTTTATCCACACTTCATTATATGTGATAGGGCCTACTCCGTGCTTCACATAAAGTTCATATGTTGGAGTTCCAATCGGAGGAACCGGACACGAATCCTTTAATCGGGAGTCCTTACTACAACCAAGACAAAACAAGTTTCCAAGTCTGCTAAGACCAGGCATCTTTGCTCACTAGTCTAGCTTCAAACTTCAAAGGATTATCGAATACGATATTTTCGTGAATACACGAATCCCTTGGTTTTGGCGCTTGCAAGTTCCAAGCAAAACGTATCTCAAGGATACCAAAACTAAGAATCAAACTAAGGACTGGGAGACGCTCCACTTATACTTAACTGACGTATTGATGATCGATGACGTCACTAGAAGACTCGTCTATCGTTTCGCTCTACCAAGGATCACTGGGTCCAAAAGAGGGCGATAGTCAGGGCAGCAGTCCTTCGTAGCCGTCGGGACGCGGGGAACCTCGCAGCAAAGACCTTCGGAACCACGTCGACATAGAGGGGTCGCTGAAATGGCTGGCCGTCCTCTGGAATTTTCACACGAAGCTCCTCACGAACATCTGGCTTGGACCGATACCGCTTGATACCGCCCCGAGTTGGGCGCCAACTGAGGTGCCGGGTTTTTAGGAACCCGGTGGTGCCAGGGGAACACACCCAAAGACCTCTGAGTTCTCCCTGTTCCGGACCACAGAAACACAGAGTCTTCTAGGTGAAGTCAAGGATCGAGTTTTATTGGCTGCAACCAAGTAACAAGCGTCCTAGAAGTACAACAGCACGGGATGTAAGTTCTCAGGGGACTGTTCATTTTTACAGAACTAGCCTTCTCCTTTTATACACAATATTACACTTCAGGCAAGAATTCCTTGTTTTATGATGCAACCATATACATATTTGTACAACAAAGAAAAAGCAAACTCATGATGGCCAGCCTACAATTTCGTATGTCCAGTTTGTGATAGATTACCCAGCTCGGCCCAGAACTACAATCAGATATCGATGAAACCCCAATAAAATCGGGCACCTCCTCATCGTAAAAACTAGTCATAAACAAGAAACAGGGACAGGTGTGTGTGTGTGGATAACATGGTTTGTATGTAGTGAATGGTTTATGGCATGTTGTGTCTTGATGCTATCTCACTCGGCCACTGGGCGAGGAACCGCCCGAACAGGTTTGGCTGGAGGCAGTGGAGTCAGCTCGGCCAGGTCATGGGGAAGTCAGCTAAGGTGGACGTGTCCTTTTAGATCAAACTCGGCCTCAATCAATTGACTATATGAGGGCAAGCCACAAGATGGATGCCGTTCACAAAATGGATTCCGAGGGTTCGAGACGGAAACCATGAATTAAGGGTGATAGCATCACTCAATCACAACGCAAATGCATAGGGATAATGTCCTAATCAACCAAATTCGTCATGGTACGATGATATTTTGTGACACGAGTGTTGGGCCTCGGTACCATATTATAGCAGGGTCCAGATTTTTCAGAACCACACTTGGACCGTTTTTGCTTTCTGTTCCTTCCATTACCCTATAACTTTATGCCTGTTTTTGCCTCCTGTTCCTTTCATTGCCGTGTAACTCTGTGCCCTCTTGTCTTCTGCTCCCTCATCGTCTCCCGCTCCAGTCGCTGCTTACCCTGCGGCCCGCCTGAAGTAAACAAGCCTCAGCAAGGCCTACCAGTGCAAGGGGCTCACCCTTCTCTGCACAGAGTCCTCGGACCATAAGAAGAAGTTGGCACAGAAACTGGAAAATACAAAAGCATAGTTTATTAAACCTTTAAAGGTGGTACTACAGTCCACACAACACCCTTCAGTATTGCATAGAGTAGCACACCGAACTAAAGCACATGGCCCCTTTTATATACAAAGAGGGGGCTCAAAAGAAGGCGGTACAAACATGGAGCATGATTTATGACCATATAATGACATTTCAGAACACAATCGATACATGGGTGGAGTTAACGGTTCTTGAGACCCCCGAAAGCACATTCCTATTTGATACTAATCACTAACAGATGTGGACTCTACTGGGCATGCGCTAACACACAAAGGATGCTAAATATAGCCTGTTGCTGGGCAGATTCTAAGTGCAGTTAACAAGGAGGTAGGACAAAACCCGTGGCGAGCACATGGCAATGTATGGCATACAAAATGGCCACCACAAATACAAAATGTAGTTGGTTCAATTGCTACAACAATGGCCAAATACAACATGTCTTTTGCCAATGCTTAACCTAATCGCCATTGATTTACAACAGGCGACCCTTTCAGCATTAGCTGAAGACATACGACTTTCTAGGATAAGCTAAATACTCATCCCTTATGTCAATGATGATCATATCAGCTACTTCTTTATTTAAACTATTCTGCATCTTGATTTCTGCAACATTTCTTCTGGTCGGTATACAAGCAGTAATGCACATAGAACATATCATCGGACTACACTGGATACACACACAACATGTAAAGATTATTGCAATTATTATACATAGAGAAGTCAATACTTTCCAGCCCCAAGCAGAGATTAAAGTCCAGAACCATCCTGCAAGAGTCCACGTACCATTCTCTGTGTGGAGGTCTGCAGCGATCTTATGGAGTTTATTGATCGCTTTATACACTGATGATGTGTGATCTGGGATGAACACACAGCAACTACTACCTATAATGCGACATGCACCACCTCTATCTGCTAACATAACATCCAGAACCATTCGGTTCTGTAAAGCAACAATTCTAGCAATTTGCAATTCTTCAGTGAGGTTTCCTAGGGCTACAGCTGCTTGATCTGTAACAGCTTCTACAACTCTAGTTAATCGTCGCACTTTTCTACTATTTAATGCAGCACCCACAAAAAAGAACAATCCTAAATTAGTCTATATACTGTTGCAGGCTAGTGTCTGTTTCATCTACATCATCAGTATTCAAGGTCCTCTTATAACGATTTACAGTAATATTGTTGAATAGTTTAGGATCTCGATGATACAATGGAGGTGCCAGAAGCACAGGAGGCAACAAAAATTATACATAACACACTCTGGACTACCCAGCTGGTAGTCGGTAATATCCACGATTCCCACATACAAAATAAGTGTTATGGGAAGCTAAAAAAGTACTATTATTTAATCCATCTATATTCAAAACAGTAATAGAATTACTAATCCCAACAGGAATATGTCCAATGCTCTGTACACATAAGTCTGCTTGTGCCTGAGTGACAGAGATAACAAAATGTTCACTTTCAATAGAGTCTCTTGTGTTGGTGAAGATATATGGCGTTGAAATATTGTCTGGTCGATATTCCTCCCACTCCCATTTAGTTCCATTCGCTTGGGTATACCCATCTTTGACTTGATGACATTCTTCATTCAACCGGAAAAGAAGTCTGCCCACTGTAGGCTTCCTAATTGCAAAAAGCAGGGTATACCAGGCTCGACAAGAGCCATTATGCGAAAAAGGGAGAGGTATAAACGGTGTTCCTCCCTTCTTTTGATGTGCAGGCATCATCCCACAAATCCAACAGTTTGTGGCATTTGTAGCAATGTGGGTATGGTGTAGCATCTGAATAAAAGTGTTATTAAGGTAGGGTTGCCGGTGCTTCAATTCTTGATACTGGATTGTGAAGAAATAATGCTCCTCAGGTGTCGGTGTAGTAACAACAAACAACTCACGAGCAGTAGTTGTCTCCTCAACAGACCATGTTATTGTTGGCACAATCACCAAGACAACAATAAGCCCTACAGCACAAAAAATCTTCTTCTTTTCCATTTTTGACAAAAGCACAAAACAATTCTTCCTGAAACTAAAGTAGTTGTCAGAGCTCTTACCCCTGGGCAGCCATTGATTTCTTCACCATGGGCCAAGACGGGTGTCACTACTTTAATGCAGGGCTAATCCCCCCCCTGCCACATCGGCTCGCCGTTTTCACTAACCCAGGGAGCGCTCAGACAACTTTCACACTACTGCAGGCTCTTTTCTTGGCCTCAAATTATATCTCGTTGCTCCAGAAATTGTCGGGTCCGGGAAGAACTCCACAGATTTGTCAGGTATCACAGCACGGCCTTCCTCTGCAGTCAGAACCTCTTGATGATCAGTCAACACAGCTGGCTCCACCAAAGCAGGATACACTCTCCGGCAGTGCACACCATGGATCCAGTTCTTCCGATTGGTGAATCGAACCGCTGTCCTCATAGCGAGCAACACTTGCTCTGGCCCGCACCACCTGGGTTCCAGACTGCTCGACCTCTCAAAGGACTTCAGGAGAACGAAATCACCAGGTCGGAGATCATGGCCTCCACCAGTAGATCTGTCAGGGAGTGCTTCCCGAACCTGTTGATGAATGGAAACCAAGTTATCAGTTAATTGTGCCAAATAGTCATTCATTAAGACACAGGGTACATCATACCCAGAACTTGGTTTAGGAACTCCCCAAATATTCATGGGCCTACCAAACAGAGTCTCATAGGGGGTGAGACCTGTTCGAGAATGAGGCACTGATCTAATTGACAACAATGCCAGTGGCAACGTATCTGGCCAAGTCACAGAAGTAGAAGCCTGTATCTTGGCTAATTTCAGCTTCAGAGTAGCATTGTATCTTTCCACCAATCCTGCTGATTGCGGGTGGAACACTGCATGAAACTTTTGTTTCATCCCTAATCCTTTCAGGACATACTTGATAACGTTCCCTATAAAATGAGGTCTGTTATCACTCCACAAAAGTCTACAAACACCATAATGAGGAAAGAATTCCTTCAAAAGCACCTTTGCCGTAGTAATTGCAGTATTGTCCTTTGTAGGATACGCTTCAATCCATTTACTGAAGGCACATACCACTACCAAGACATACTTCAGATTATTGCAGCGTTCAAGCTGAATATAATCATCTGAAAAACTTCAAAAGGTGCAGTTGGTGTAGCAAACCCTCCTGCTGGAGTTCCTGTCCCTTTTCCAGGATTGAATTGCAAGCAGATCATGCAGGACTGTACTACTCTATTAGCTGTGCTAGCAATTTCTGGATGCTCCCAAATTTGCGTAAGCAATTTCACTATTGCTGAAGCTCCAACATGTGCTAGCCCATGTGCCATCTGAACCATAGGTTGTACAAAAGCTATAGGCAACTTCCATTTATCCATCTGTTTGTTTGGTCAACAACCTTCATCATCCAACTCTCCATCCTTAGACCATTGCTCCCGTTCTTTATCAGAAGCGGTCCTCTGTATTTCTAATACTTCTTTCCTAGCATCATGCCACCGCTCAGCTTGTGACTTCACTACGTACATGGAAGTAGTGTCAGGCTGCATCGCAGTCTCACGTGCCACTCGATCTACAAAAGCATTTCCTAGTCCCACTTTATCAGTCACTTTCTTGTGCGCACTACATTTCACTATAGCTATTTTCTTTGGATATGCTAATGCAGTCAAAAGATTATGCACTAGTTCTCTGTGCATTATCTGCATCCCGTGTGATGTCAGAAAATCTCTTTCCTTCCAGAGCAGGCCAAAATCATGCGCCACTCCAAAAGCATAGCAGCTAGCTGTATAAATGTTCACACGCAAACCTGTACTAAGCTCACATGCCCGTGTCAAAGCTATTAGTTCTGCTGCTTGAGCTGACTTCTGTGGTATGCGAGCTGTCTCCACTATCGCGTGAAGCATATGCAGCTGAAGTTGTACCATCCGGTAACTTCAGACAAGACCCGTCAACCCACAATTCTCCATCTACATCTGGAAGGGGCGTATCTTGCAAATCAATATGACCCTTTGTCTGTTCCTCAGTCAGGAAAATAAAATCATGTGTTTCTTGTGCCTCAGGCAGAGTCACCGGATATGGCAATAGCGTGGCTGGGTTTAGTGTTGCACATCTCTTCATTGTAATATGAGGGGCTAACAGCGTTAATTCATATCCTGTTAGATGAGCGCTAGTTAAATGCTGCGTCTTTGTTCGATTCAAAACGGCATCAACAGCATGGGGTACCAGCACCAACAACTTATGTGATAAGACTATCCCTTCACTCTGGCGTATTGACACAGCTGTTGCTGCAACCGAGCAAAAACATCCAGGACACGCTCGAGCAACAGGATCAAGCACTGCTGAAAAATATGCACAAGGACGTTGCTTATCGCCATGCGTCTGCACCAAAACTGACAATGCACATCCATCTCTCTCGTGTACATACAATGTAAAGGGCTTCGTGTAATCTGGAGTACCTAACAATGGTGCTGAACAAAGGGCCTGTCGTAACTGTCGAAAAGCATTCTCACATTCATCTGTCCATGGAAGGGGTATTGGAGTGTCTTTTGTCAAAAGGACTAACTAAGGTTTAAAAATGTATGAAAATCCTAATATCCATTGCCTACGAAAGGAAGTAAGACCTAGAAATGCTTGAACTTCTTTCTGTGTAGGAGGTACTGGTGTGTCTAAAATTGCCTGAATGCGATCTGATGTGAGTGCACGTCCCTCCTTAGACAAAAGGTGACCTAAGTAGGTTACCTTTGGTCTACAATACTGCAATTTCTTTTTCGATACTTTGTGATGATGTGAAGCAAGGAAAGAAAGCAAGGACAAAGTGCATTTTTCACATTGTTCAGGGGTATCGGCTGCCAACAAGATATCATCAACATATTGTATGAGCGCCACACCTTCGGGCAGAACAAAAGAATCAAGTTGTCTCTTTAATGCTTGGCTGTAAATACTAGGACTCTCAGTATAGCCTTGAGGAACTCTACAAAATCAATACGATCGATTATTCAAAGTGAAACCGAACAGATATCGGCTATCAGGATGACTAGGGATCGAAAAGAAAGCGATATTCAAGTCTATAACAGAGAACGTAGTTGCAGTAGGCGGAACTAAAGTAAGAAGTGTCGTGATGTCAGAAACCACTGGGTATTGTGGCACAACTATCTTATTCACTTCTCGTAAGTCAATTATAAATCGATAGATCCTAGTGTCAGTGTCTTTCTTCAGAATTGGGAGAATTGGACTGTTACAGACATTAAATGAAACTTCTTCAACAACCCCAACTTCAATAAGATCTTGTACAATTCGTGTGAGTGCTTCCTCACCCTCCTGTGAAATTCTATATTGAGGCAAACGTGGTAACACAACTCCCTCCTTTACACTAATTTGCACCGGTGGAATAACCATCTGTCCTACATCAGTATCTGAAGTAGCCCACAAATTGTCAGGTAGGGAAGCTAATGCAATATCTTCTTTAACAAGACAAGTTCTTTCCCTTACAGGGTAGTTGTCATTAAAAATCACACGTACTCCTTCAGAGGAACATCTTATTGTGGCTCTGAAATACTTGAGTATATCAAGGCCCACAATATTATCTGGTGTATTTGGGGAGAGCAAAAACGGGCATGGTGCAGCAAATTTATCAACATGAAATGCAAGTGGTTGTGACAATGGGCTAAGGGAAGGTGTTCCATCGAACCCTATCGATGTGATCGTTAAGCCAGACAGGGGCGCCCTCGGAACCAATTGTTTAGACAGAGCGCTACGAGTAGCTCCTGTATCAACCAGAAACTGATCAGTAGAACCCAAAACATGTGCTGTAACATAAGGACCCTTCTGATCTACTGGAACTTCAACTGATTCCTTACCCCATCCTACGTAATCCTATGCATAAGCAGAATCATGTAAATCAGGCTGCGCATAATCAGACATCTGGTATTGGTTGCGCCTGTCAAAAGTATTGAACCCATTTTGTACCCACACATTAGAATCAAACCTAGCGTGATCGTTCATGTTGCTCCTGGGACCTGAATATCCCGCGTGATTTCTCATTGGTCCCCGACCACGGGCATAGCGTTGTGAGCGCAACAATGGACACTCATCTGCCCAATGGCCAAATTTCCTACAATACCCACATTGATCAACAGCTAGATACGAACCGGTGTAGGAAGAACCATAAAATCCTCGTCTGCCTCTATCATTACCTCTAGGAGGTGGACCATAAACCTGAGATAACATAACCTTTGTTTTTAATTCCTTAGACTTTTTATCCTCACTACCCTTCGCTTCTAAATCCTTGACACTCGTAATATTGATATTAAGGAAAGAGAGGGGCTCTTAATGACCCATAGGGAAATAGAGCACCAGTATACTTAAAAGTAAAGCAAAAAGTTTTCCCTATGGGGAATATTATTTCCTGCTCCTAAATCAGGACTTAAGCTGTCAAACACAAATCACACCATTCATATTTGTGGAACGGGAGAACACTTACCGGAAAGGAACACACCCAGTCTAATTATAATTAAAAAGTGTACAATTTATTATAAAAAATACAAAGATATCAATGAGTCATAAATTAAAAACATGGAATACACAGATAAAATGCACAAATAAAAACCACCTAATGTGGACGTGGAGAAGTTAATCAAAAGAGACACTTATATCTGTCTTTGATCTATCATTTCGGGCACTCGTTTGTCAACAATAGGGGGAATAATATTCCTTTGGACCAAATTGATTGTTGGCAACGCCGAATATGACTTGGAAATTGGCGTTGACGCGTTTCGGAAGCTTAAAAGTGATAATGGCTTCCTTCCTCAGGACAGTTTGTATATGTGTTCTCCACAGGTTAGTATTAAACCTAATGCATAAATAAGATACAATACAACTATTAGAACCTAACATAATAGTCGCTGGTTGCACATTTTTTCTTACATTTTCATGTTTTCCCTATCTTAAAAAGGACTGGATTTGCTGCTGTATTTAAATTTATGCTCCTAATTTATGATGGTACAGAGACAGTTTGTTACCCCAGACAGTCTATGGGTAATGTTCAAACCTCTATCTATATTTTGCATTTCATTACATTGTTCATGATTCAGTTTTAGAAACAAACATTTCATTTTAACCCTTGGACCAGTAATAGGTGAAACCATCTCTCAATTTATAACCAAGTTTCAATCATGATAGTAAGACTCAAGGGAGGGCCTATTGGTAATCACAAAAAGTCTATGTGCCGGGGTCAATCACTTTTTTTGGTATTATGCGATTATTCCATACTGCCTGAAGTTAAACCATCAGGGAGGGTTTTTTTTACATATAGGGACAATATATTCCATAATGTTATGTTATGTTATGTTATTTGCATTTTAATGCGCACAGCTGCTCCAGCGAAGGAGCGTCCTGGCGCAGGGAATAACTCATTTACAGTCCCAAAAAACACATATTTCACCCAAAGGTGTCCAGCCTCAGTTTACAAAACATAACATAATTCAAAAAAACCTCTTATTTCCGATTATTCTTAAAACCTTTTAAGTTGCGCCTCCTGGTTAGTGTTGTCCCCATTCTCATGTCTTGTATACACAACATTCATACACCACTCATACACTCTAGTATTGATGGTTTACTAACCGAAATGGTTGTAATTTCCGGTGGAAGGCTACCAAATTTCTAGTAATCCTCTGTTCATCGCCTGTAGTAGTCTCAGGCTGCCATAATCCTATCTGCAATTAGGAGGGATATTGTATTAAGTGTTTGGGTATGATTTACCCTGACCTCATTATTTAGTGGGTTTTATAGTTTTTTTACCTCGATATGTAAAGAGGCGTATTTATTTCAACACTGGTCTGTTTGAAGGTTTATTCAATGATGGGTAGTGCACGATCCTGCATAAATTACAGAAATTTAGTTTGTTATTGCCCACCCGTTTCTTGGTCAGTTATGCCACAGATCTCATAACTATCACAGCGGTGTTACCTTGTTTCTTGCAAAAAGCGGCATATTCAATTTGGTGCCTCCCATTCACTTTAGGTATTATTCTTTACTGCAATGATAAGTAAAAAAAGCATTTAGCTCACTTAGGTAGGGACATAGTCTAACCTTATTCCCCAATTGCGTTTTGTATTTATTTTTTTTTTCCTTCTTACCGATAGTATGTTGATCAAAGTCCCAAAATGGGGTTCCTGTCGAGCAGCCGGGTAGTTTAATGCACGTGGCTGCATGGAAAACATATAAGAGCATTGTCACTCACTTAGATAGATTTAGCTAAGGCTGCTAACTCGCTACGAAGTTCTAGCTTTGTTAAAAAAATGATGAAAATGAACGCACTCTCTCTTATTAGTGGCGCGTTTCCCATTAGTGGGTTCTTACCTAATGTAGGCGCACGGCTGGCTTTCCCGGTAATATTGAGCCATCGTCAGGAGAGATGCCGGAGATGAGATGGTCCAAGAGCTTTCACTAGCTTTTAAACGGCTAGCCACTCCTGATAATAGATTCGTAACGTATTTATCTACAAACAAATGTCGGCCCGTATCGTCCGTTAGCGACTGGCCACTAAAATAATGAAATGCTTCCTCGAAACGTGTAAAGAAATCTAAAACCGAATCATCTGTCTTTTGCTTACACAATGCTAAAATTGTCCAATCAATCTTTTTAGGGGGAATAATAGTTTTTAACTTAGTTAGTATTGCAACAGGAAGATCTAGAATCAACTGACATAGCTTTTTCGCTGGTTCCCTGTCCTCGTCTTCCGTCTCTATCTCCTTCCATAAGGCTCCATACGCTGCACGATCATCAACTTTACGCACGGATCTCCACATACCCGGCGGCAATATTAGCCCGAAGAATAAATCAATATCAGCTAACGTCATGGTACAAGAATTTATGGCTCCCTCAACTTCCTCATAGAATACGGCTGGATTTTTCCGCGGGTCAGGCAATGCAGCTTTAAGTGCCATGACATCTGCCCTATTCCAGGTAGTATACACCCAATTATAAATAAAATAACCTTTAGCATCTACAGAGGACTTATCATCACTTGTACCCGCTCCCTTAGGAGGAACATATAAAGGCGCAGCCTCTCGCATAGGCTTTGCATGCACTATTGCAGTCTTATCTGTTCCAAAGATAGATGATTGTTTCCCGCCGAGCGAATCCGTCCGTGCATCTGCATCTGTTTTCCGTTTCTCCTCTCGCATACGAAGCACCTCAGTTCATAGTTTGAACAACCGTCTTATCGTATCAGCCACCTGGGGGAGAGTAAAAAGCTATTATGTATTTGCTTACAATCGGCTGCTGCATCATCAGGTTCTAAAATACCAGAGACTTTCCGAAACATAGCGTTTATGAGGGTTATCTATACAACTGTGTGTAACGTAGTTACAAGTGTTTTAGTCCACTTATGAAAAATATACTTTCCGAAACATGTCAACAACTTCTTCCGCAAAATGCTCGGTAAAATATAATCGCTCTCTGTCCTGCCACCACTGTAAACTATCTAAGATGTTAGAAACAGTAACAGAATCACAAAGTGCTTGACGAGCAGTCTTTCTAAGTTTTGCCGCACGTTCGACCGACAGCATAGAGCGAGTATCTGGCTTTGTTCGATCTGCCCTGGAATCGTCATCTTCGTCAGATGGAGCGGACGGAACGGCATATGGAGGCGGAGGACGATCTAGCAATGAGAAATCATCTTGTGATTTATTAAGGACAGGATAAAGAGGTTGCCGAACAGCATATTGGCCAGATATCTGTAATCTGTGCTCCTTCTCCTGTCTCTCTTCCAATTCTTTCACTTCTTTCTTCCTTAATTCTTGCGCTTTTTCATACACATTCTTCTGTTGCTCTTTCTCAATCAGCGCCTGCTCACGTTTCTCACGCTCACGTACTTCTTTCACCCACATTCGTACACATTCAAACATATCTTGTCTGGTTTTCCGCTCAAACATACACTGTTCCACATACTCAAACGTTCGCATATCAAATGACCTATACATTGGCCAACGTAACTCAGGATCCTGACGAGTGTATTTCCTCCACAATGTGCTGTACATTATAGAAGAAAGACCATATTTAATATACATCTCTCTATTAGGCGTCCCTTCTAGGGGAGCCGGTTGCGATTCCTCAAGTTTTAACCGGTTATTTCCACAAAAGCAGCACATCCTACGAAGTGCGCTAACAGCAGGCATGCCAAAAATAGTGCAAAATATGCAGTATTATAATCTAAGTAGCACTTAAGGTATCTTTAATACGATGTGCAGTTCAAATCAAAGTCGCAATTTTAGAGAAAAATCTCCTCATTACCTGCCTATATGTGTTGCAGCACATATATTCCACTTACACATACACAGCATCACTATACCAGACCAAAATTGCCACAGCAAGCGTATCCTAAAACTGCCTTGCCAATCCCAGGCTTCCAAAACCCACAGCAAGAACCGTACAACGGTTCTTACCAATGACAGGGCGTCCAGATTCCAACTGCAAAGTTCTAAATTCGACCAAATGGCCACTGCACGGTAAGCCAACAGAAGAGATCTCAGTCGAGGACCGGCACCACCTGGATGGTCAGATCGGAATGAAAGGAACAACGCCTTGGATGCCAAGACTCAGGTCTCTTCTGGCAGAGATCACGTCCGCGGCGAGATTCCAATCCTTCGTCACGACCACTCCTTCGGGCATCCGAGTCGCCGATGAGCCCCACGTGTCGGGCGCCAATTGAAGTGAGCAAGCCTCAGCAAGGCCTATCAGTGCAAGGGGTTTGCCCTTCTCTGCACAGAGTCCTTGGACCATAAGAAGAAGTTGGCACAGAAACTGGAAAATACAAAAGCATAGTTTATTAAACCTTTAAAGGTGGTACTACAGTCCACACAACACCCTTCAGTATTGCATAGAGTAGCACACCGAACTAAAGCACATGGCCCCTTTTATACACAAAGAGGGGCCTCAAAAGAAGGCGGTACAAACATGGAGCATGATGTATGACCGTATAAGGACATTTCAGAACACAATCGATACATGGGTGGAGTTAACGGTTCTTGAGACCCCCAAAAGCACATTCCTATCTGATACTAATCACTAACAGATGTGGACTCTACTGGGCATGCGCTAACACACAAAGGATGCTAATTATAGCCTGTTGCTGTGCAGATTCCAAGTACAGTTACCAAGGAGGTAGGACAAAACTCGTTGCGAGCACATGGCAATGTATGGCATACAAAATGGCCGCCACAAATACAAAATGGAGGCGGTTCAATTGCTACAACAATGGCCAAATACAACATGTCTTCTGCTAATGCTTAAACTAATCGCTGTTGATTTACAACACGCCCCCCTGACTCCCCAATTTGCAGCCCCTGCCTCCTAGCTGCTCCTCCCTCCCACCTCCCCTTATATGACAGCCGCTGTGCGGCCGCACAGCAGGTGCACCGCTGGCACACCGAAGGCGCCCCTAAGTCGAGCCCATCTGCGCCCATCCGCGCCTGGACCGCGCCCATCACCAGAACCCCCCACGACGACCCCCATAACGGTGATGGATCAAGCCCTGATCTTTGGACTGGGTAAGAGTGGTCTGTTTAACTCAGACACTCTGTTCATCACCACCCCCTTTTTGTAAATCGTTTTTGGCCACTATAGGTGTGGCAGGGTATACTCAGACATGAGTCCCTTTCTCACTGCTCCATCAGGATTCAAGCAAGCCGGGCCGAAGAAGGCTGAAATGCCAGAAACCGGTCCCCGGTAGCTTGTCTCCTTTCTGGTGAAGAATTGGCTTGGTAGTTTAGTCTGCCCTGTTCCCATGATGCACTGGGCCAGGGACAGACTGATTTGCATATAGCCAGGTTCTGAGCTGGGATGGGGCAGTGAGATAAACAACGGTGATGGATCAAGCCCTGATCTTTGGACTGGGTAAGAGTGGTCTGTTTAACTCAGACACTCTGTTCATCACCACCCCCTTTTTGTAAATCGTTTTTGGCCACTATAGGTGTGGCAGGGTATACTCAGACATGAGTCCCTTTCTCACTGCTCCATCAGGATTCAAGCAAGCCGGGCCGAAGAAGGCTGAAATGCCAGAAACCGGTCCCCGGTAGCTTGTCTCCTTTCTGGTGAAGAATTGGCTTGGTAGTTTAGTCTGCCCTGTTCCCATGATGCACTGGGCCAGGGACAGACTGATTTGCATATAGCCAGGTTCTGAGCTGGGATGGGGCAGTGAGATAAATAACGGTGATGGATCAAGCCCTGATCTTTGGACTGGGTAAGAGTGGTCTGTTTAACTCAGACACTCTGTTCATCACCACCCCCTTTTTGTAAATCGTTTTTGGCCACTATAGGTGTGGCAGGGTATACTCAGACATGAGTCCCTTTCTCACTGCTCCATCAGGATTCAAGCAAGCCGGGCCGAAGAAGGCTGAAATGCCAGAAACCGGTCCCCGGTAGCTTGTCTCCTTTCTGGTGAAGAATTGGCTTGGTAGTTTAGTCTGCCCTGTTCCCATGATGCACTGGGCCAGGGACAGACTGATTTGCATATAGCCAGGTTCTGAGCTGGGATGGGGCAGTGAGATAAATAACGGTGATGGATCAAGCCCTGATCTTTGGACTGGGTAAGAGTGGTCTGTTTAACTCAGACACTCTGTTCATCACCACCCCCTTTTTGTAAATCGTTTTTGGCCACTATAGGTGTGGCAGGGTATACTCAGACATGAGTCCCTTTCTCACTGCTCCATCAGGATTCAAGCAAGCCGGGCCGAAGAAGGCTGAAATGCCAGAAACCGGTCCCCGGTAGCTTGTCTCCTTTCTGGTGAAGAATTGGCTTGGTAGTTTAGTCTGCCCTGTTCCCATGATGCACTGGGCCAGGGACAGACTGATTTGCATATAGCCAGGTTCTGAGCTGGGATGGGGCAGTGAGATAAATAACGGTGATGGATCAAGCCCTGATCTTTGGACTGGGTAAGAGTGGTCTGTTTAACTCAGACACTCTGTTCATCACCACCCCCTTTTTGTAAATCGTTTTTGGCCACTATAGGTGTGGCAGGGTATACTCAGACATGAGTCCCTTTCTCACTGCTCCATCAGGATTCAAGCAAGCCGGGCCGAAGAAGGCTGAAATGCCAGAAACCGGTCCCCGGTAGCTTGTCTCCTTTCTGGTGAAGAATTGGCTTGGTAGTTTAGTCTGCCCTGTTCCCATGATGCACTGGGCCAGGGACAGACTGATTTGCATATAGCCAGGTTCTGAGCTGGGATGGGGCAGTGAGATAAATAACGGTGATGGATCAAGCCCTGATCTTTGGACTGAGTAAGAGTGGTCTGTTTAACTCAGACACTCTGTTCATCACCACCCCCTTTTTGTAAATCGTTTTTGGCCACTATAGGTGTGGCAGGGTATACTCAGACATGAGTCCCTTTCTCACTGCTCCATCAGGATTCAAGCAAGCCGGGCCGAAGAAGGCTGAAATGCCAGAAACCGGTCCCCGGTAGCTTGTCTCCTTTCTGGTGAAGAATTGGCTTGGTAGTTTAGTCTGCCCTGTTCCCATGATGCACTGGGCCAGGGACAGACTGATTTGCATATAGCCAGGTTCTGAGCTGGGATGGGGCAGTGAGATAAATAACGGTGATGGATCAAGCCCTGATCTTTGGACTGGGTAAGAGTGGTCTGTTTAACTCAGACACTCTGTTCATCACCACCCCCTTTTTGTAAATCGTTTTTGGCCACTATAGGTGTGGCAGGGTATACTCAGACATGAGTCCCTTTCTCACTGCTCCATCAGGATTCAAGCAAGCCGGGCCGAAGAAGGCTGAAATGCCAGAAACCGGTCCCCGGTAGCTTGTCTCCTTTCTGGTGAAGAATTGGCTTGGTAGTTTAGTCTGCCCTGTTCCCATGATGCACTGGGCCAGGGACAGACTGATTTGCATATAGCCAGGTTCTGAGCTGGGATGGGGCAGTGAGATAAATAACGGTGATGGATCAAGCCCTGATCTTTGGACTGGGTAAGAGTGGTCTGTTTAACTCAGACACTCTGTTCATCACCACCCCCTTTTTGTAAATCGCCACTACGATGCCAGCACTCTGCACGCTCTCAACCCCGGACGGAGCCACACCTGCTTCAAGGGCACCCCAAAACGCACAGACGGCCCTTTCACCTGTCGGAACTGCAGCTACACCAGCCTCAGAACCGACGAACCACCCACCAAGAAAGACCCCAACCACCTCCGATGCATCTTACTGAACACCTGTTCCACACGTAAACACGCCGTCGAGCTCTGGGACATGCTCAACACATCATCCCTGGAAGTCGCGTTCCTGACAGAGACCTGATGAATGACTACTCCGCACCCGACATCGCCATAGCCATTCCAGACGGCTACAAGATCACCAGCAGAGACCGCACCAATGGAATCAGAGGAGGAATCACCATCGTCCACAAGAACAGATTCAGGGTCTCAACCAGCACAGACGACACTCTCAGCACCACCGAACACATGTATTTCCAGATCCACACAGACCCCAACTCCACCCTCAGAGGCACCCTCGTCTACCGACCACCCAGACCCCGCCCCCAGTTCAGCGACTCCATCACCGACTTCATCAGCACGCACGCACTGTAACCCCAACGACTACATTCTCCTCGGAGACCTGAACTTTCACCTTGAGAACAACAACTACAGCAACTCCATAACCCTGATCAAGAACCTCGCCAGCCTCGGACTGAGGCAACTTGTCACCACGCCCACCCACTCTGCCGGCCACACGCTCGACCCCATCTTCTCCTCAAGCTCAGACGTCTCCTTCAACCACACCACTGAACTCCTCTGGAGCGACCGCTGCTGCATCAGATTTAGCTTCCAGAAACCCACCACACACCACAGCACCCAAACTGATCCCCCGCCGCTGCTGGAGCAAAATCACCGAAGACCAATTACGTGCAAACCTCGCTCTCAGCCCACCCACCGAACCCTCCAACACCGACGACGTGGCCCACAGCCTCAGATGCTGGATCGATGACTGCGCCAACACCCTTGCCCCGCTGAAGTAACCCCCCAACAGAAACACCAGCAAGAGGGCCAACTGGTTCACCCCAGAACTTCTAGCCTCCAAGCAAGCTTGCCGGAAACCAGAGAAGAAATGGCACAGTGAACAGACTCCGGACAGCCACGCAGCACACAAGGCTGCCATCCGCAACCACCACCACCTCATCAGGGCTGCCAAGAGGACCTCCTTCAAAGAACGCCTCAACAACAACACACACAACAGCAAGAAGCTCTTCGACATCGTGAAGGAACTCTCCAACCCCAAATCCAACACCAAGGACATCCCGCCGTCGCAAGCCCTGTGCGTCTCCCTCGCCACTTTCTTCCACCGCAAGATAGCAGACATCCACGACAGCTTCAACACCCAGACAGCCCCAACAGATAGCAATAGAACATACTCTCCGCAACCCATCGATCACGACCCCCTGCTTGCCTGGGCCCGCGTGAGCATCGATGACACCATCAAGACCATGAGCACAATCCACTCCGGCTCTCCGTCAGACCCATTCCCGCACCACGTCTTCAACAAAGCACGCAGCTCCATCGCACCCCACCTGCGGAATGTCATCAATCTTTCCCTCGCCGAGATCAATGCCCTACTCAAAAAACCCAAGGCAGACCCAACAGATCTCAAGAACTTCCGGCCCATCTACCTGCTCCCGTTCCCGGCCAAGGTCATCCAGAGGATTGTCAACAGATAGCTAACCCGATACCTCGAAGAGAACAGAATCCTGGACCCTTCCCACTCAGGGTTCCACAGTAACCACAGCACCGAGACCACCCTCATCGCCGCCACCGACATCAGGACCCTACTGGACAAGGTGAGACCACAGCACTCATCCTCCTAGACCTCTCTGCCCCCTACGACACCGTCTGCCACTGCACACTACGTGCACGCCTCCACGCCGCAGGGACCCGAGACAAGGCTCTGGAATGGACCACCTCCTTCCTGTCCGTCAGAACCCAGAGCGTCCGCCTCCCCCATTCCGATCCGAAGCCTCCGAGATCATCTGCGGTGTACCCCATGGATCCTCCCTCAGCCCGACACTATTCAACATTTACATGGCCTCGCTCGCACACGTCGCCCGACAGCACGACCTCAACATAATCTCCTACGCCGACGACACTCAACTGATCCTCTCCCTCACCAAGGACCTCATCACCGCCAGAGCCAACCTCCGCAAAGCAATGAAGGCCGTCACCGACTGGATAAAGATCAGCCGTCTGAAGCTGGACTCGGACAAGACGGAGGTCCTCATCCTCGGCTCCAACCCTTCGCCTGGGACGACTCCTGGTGGCCCACGGCACTGGGGCAGCCCCGACACCCACCGACCACGCACCCAACCTGGGATTCATCCTCGACTCAATGCTCTGAATGGACAAGCAAGTCAACTGTCTCCTCCTCCTGCTTCAACACCCTCCGCAAGATCTTCAGAGGGATCCCGACAGATACAAGAAAGACAGTCGCCCAGGCCCTCGTCAGCAGCAGACTCGACTACGGAAACGCCCTCTAGGCGTGAGCCCCGACCAAGATCATCAAACGACTACAACGCATCTAAAGCGCCTCGGCATGACTGATCCTTGACGTACCATGCCACAGCCACATCACCCCTCACCTGAGAAACCTTCCCTGGCTCCCCGTCAACAAGAGGATATCCTTCAAACTCCTCATCCACGCACACAAGGCACTCCACAAGACCAGCCCAGCCTACCTCAACAGACGACTTTCCTTCTATACCCCCAACCGCCAGCTACGCTCCGCCGACCTCTCACTCGCCACCATCCTGAGCATCGAAGAACGACCACCGGCGGGAGATCCTTCTCCCACCACACCGCCAAGAAATGGAACTACCTCCCACTGAGCCTACGACAGACCCAAGACCTGCTGACCTTCAGGAGGACACTCAAGACCTGGCTGTTCAATCAGTAGTGCACCCCCAGCACCTTGAGACCCTCGCAGGTATATAGTGCGCTTTATAAATGACTAATTGATTGAATAAAAAGCACTGTACACAGCGACACGACTGGCGAGTTCTCATGTGTCAGGTGAACTCACAACCATAAGGATATGGGAAGCCAAAAGACTTAGCAGGTAAAGAACAGTCAAAACTGGATCCAGAGCTCCTTCCTTCAACACCAGAATCATAACTCAAACATCCTGAATCCTCTAGGAAGGAAGGCCGGCCTGTAAACAGATTGTGCCACTACTGCCTCTATTAACAGTAGGAACTGAGATGGATCATGGTAAGGCTTGGGCAGCTTGATGAAAAAAGGTAATCTTAGGGAGTGACATACCTTGTACACAGTGAATATTTTTGGGAAAAACTCTTGGTGAAAAAACTCAAAGGAGGGAGCTCTTAGAGATGAGAGAAGCTCGGGATCTGCGTCTGGTGATGTGACAAGAAAGGAGTGAACGTCGGCATGCTGTAGTGTCACTGTGTAGGCTCCGCTGGTCACTTCTGGACAGGAGTGGCATTGATGCGAAGGAAAAGTTACCGGATCCAGTCTGATTAAGTCTATCAGAATGATAGTAGTGGCTTGCAGGCCATTGAACTGCATTGAAGAACCTCAGTAAAGACATTTGACTTGGCCTCGTCTGTGGGAAGAGGCAATTCTAGGATCTATGATGCCTTCCTCATAACCACTGTTAAAGATGCCACCTCTGGGGGGGCTGGTTCCAAAGGGCACTTCATATCCATCTCTGGCAAGGTATTAAGCTTATAGAATTTTGTAATGCAAGCCAGTCCGTGTTGTCCGAGTCTGCAGGAAGAGCACATTGCTGCCTCACTGCTATGATCATCTTCACAAGGGATGACGGAATATTTAAATTGGATCCCAAAAAGAATTTCCATCATACTGCCTGAATCTGGTCTCTCCCAAGCTAGCTGATGTGCCTCTCTTCTGGACTACACAAGTATAGCTGTCCTTTGTTCAGAAGGGCATTGAGGAGGGGCAGGAGCCAGAGTAGGGAACACCGGCAGGGTACTGGGCATTGGGGTTGCTCTGGCTGGCACCAGAAAGGCATGCTATGGCATGGTCTTGAGGCTGACTGGCATCCGGAGGAAAAGCAGATGACAGTATTCCTGTCAGTGTCTTAAATGGTTCTATGGGGCCAACAGGAGCACCAGAGAGAAAAACAGCATTCCTAAACAACACCATCATGGTGTATAGGTACTGTGTCAAATTAACACAGGGTGCTGTAAATTTCAGGTGTGCCAAAAAAGGTGATAGCATTGGAGCCAGGAATGGCACTCGGGTTGGAGCCAGCTACAGGGCCAGAGCAAGAACTGGGTTGGAGCTGGGACTGAGGTCAAGGCTGGGGCCGGGCCAGGCTGGGGCTATACATTCCTTCTGTCCGTTATGCTGACTGGCATGTAAAGGCAGCAACAAAGGACCTCCACTTCTGTTGCTCTTGGGTACGTTTTGGTATGGTGCCCCAGCTGTGGTTCAGGGACTTCATTTCTGTTTCCATAGTTTTCCTCTAGGTGTTCTTTGGCCTGCTTTTTTCTGTTTGCCTTGTGGGGTCCAATAGAGAACTGCTCTTGTTATGGAGTCTTGTGCTTTTCTAATGGTGTGTCCTATCCATCTTTTTTTTTTCTAATGGCAATTGTGTTCATGCTCTCTTGCTTGCATCTGGTGAGTAGTTCTTGGTTGGAATTGGCTCGCCGTCAGAAAATGTGCAAGATTCTTCTCAGGTTACTGGTGTGGAATGCCGACTGGTGATGTTGCTCTTTGCCATCTAGTAATACCTCAGTTTGGTGTTGGTGCAGTACTGAGACTCAGCACATTGTTCAACATTCCAAAGGCATTCCTGGTCTTGCAGAGTCTGTTCTTGATGCCACTGCCTGCCCCGTGCATCATGTCTGATAGTACTGCCTAGGTAGTCAAACGCCTCAGTCATGGCTAGATCCAATACATCCACCTTGATTGGTGAAGGGCTTGGTATGTTGAGTGGCATGACTTCAGATTTCTTCATGCTGATCTTCAGGCTCACATGCTGTGCATAAATGTTGAGGAGAGACATATTTTCCTACATATGCTGCTGTGTGTGTGTGAGCACAAGGCTAGGTCATATGCATAGTTAAGGTCCTCTAGTGTAGTGAACACGGTCCATCTTACGCCCCCAGCTTGGACTTCGATTGTGCGTTGCATTAACCAGTCGATGATTAGGTTAAAAATTAATATGCTATCTTCATGCATCCCTGTCTCACACCAGTCTCGATTTTAAGGCTATCTCACTATACCCCACCTTGCAGTCAAAATTATCATAGACACTCTTGATGAGGAGAACTATCTGCTGCTGTATGCCATAAGGTCTCTGTATACGCCAGAGGCTGTCATAATGGATACTATCAAAGGCTTTCTCAATTTCATTGAAACTGATGTATAGTTGTCTCTGCCACTCCATGCACTGCTCTATGATGTTGTGTAGAGTAAGGATCTGATAACACCCCCTCTGCCCAGGCAGATCCCAGCCTGTTCTTTCCTTAACTGCTTGTCCACGGATACAGAAATTTGCTGTATAATGATTTTTGCTTGGATTTTACTCTGGATTTACAGAAGGGTGATTCCATGCCAGATACAGGTGGTTAATGATCCCTTCTTTGGAATCTTGATGATGATACCTTGGTTCCAGTCAGATGGCACTTACTTTCTCTCTCAAATCAATGCAAACAGTGGTTGGAGGATCTTGGCTGATGTGACAGGGCCTGCCTTGATCATTTCTGTATTCAGGTTGTCTGTCCAGGAGCTTAACCGTTCTCGAGAGATCATATGGCACAGATGATTTCTTCTTTCAGTGGTGTGGCAGTATTCACATCCAAGTCTGCCTCTGCGTCTTGGATGTCAGCTTCACTTGTTGTCCTGTTCAAGACTTTTTTAATGTGCTCATCCCAGTGTGCTTCCTGCTCTTTCTCTGTTTTGAGTAGTCTGCCTTGCTTGCCCACGATAGGGCTATTGTATGTTGCATGAGATTTACAACTGATTATCTTTGTGACCTTGAAGACCTTTACCCGTTTTTACCTACTGGCTACCTCATCTGCTTGGCTGGCAAGGTTATCCATGTACCCCCGCTTGTCTGCTCATCACTCTTTTGATTGCTGTTTCCTACTATGTACTGTTGCTTGTACATCTCCTGGAGCATCTCAGATTTGGTGTCCAGGCATGATTCACTGCTCTTCACGTATATTGAAGAGAAGTGTTCCCATTTCTTGTTGATTGCATCTGCAGCTGGCTCCGACTGATCTTCCGTGTTTGCGAGGAGTTGGAATCTGTTTTTGATTTGTAAGCCAAATGTCTTTTCAGTCCTGGGGCCTTGTAATTTTGCAGCATCAAAGTGCTGTTGTCCTGATGTTTTGTGTTCTGTTTTTTGAAGCTTTAGCTTCACAAGAATAGCCGCTAGAAGGTGATCACTACTGATATCTGCACCCCTCTTCACTCTGACTTCTTGCATTGAGCATCTCCAGGCGCCGTTTATGATTAGGTGATCACTGCTTTCCGTTGCTGCAACTGGGTGAGAAAGAAGTAATTTTGTGAATATCTTGGCGGGGAAAGAGAGTTCCTCCTATGACCAGATCATTTGTGCTGCAAACTTTCAACAGTCTTTCGCCATGGTCATTCATTGTTCCACAACCTTCCTTTCCCATTGGTCTGTCATGGTTCGTGTTGTCAATTTCCACTTTCGCATCTGAGTCTGCATCACTATCTTCAGGTCCAGCCTTGGCACTGCTTTAAGCTCAGCTTGCATCTGTTTGCAGAATATGTCCTTGACTTTTTTCTCTTGCTCACTCTACCACTGGATTAAAGATAGCCTGGCTGATGAGGATTATGAATCCGAAACCGGTTCCAGGATGCTTGTTTCCGGTCAAGGAAAGACATGGCTTGGCAGTTCGGTCTGGACTGTTCCCATGAGGCACGGGGTCAGACTGATTTGCATATGGCCATGTCTGAACTGGGGTGGTAGAGTGAGCTAAAGAATAGTGATGGATTAAACCCAGATCAGTTGACTGGGGGTAAGTGTTTGATTTGCTCAAACGCTCCGTCCATCATCCCCTTTGGTATTGATTTGTTGGAGCATAGCAATGGAGAATGATGGTGGTGTTGATGTGTCTGCCTTTTAAGTTGACTGTCATGAGTCTGCTGTTGACTGGCTTCCACTCAATTAGGCTTTTCTCTGTCTCCTTGCTTAGGATGATGGCTACTCCTTTGTGAAGTTGATCATTTTCCCTTCTTGAGTACAGTACCATCTCTCCTGTGGTGGTTTTCAGTCCGATAGGCGTGGTCCACCTACTTTCGCTGACCCCAAGGATGTGTATATTGTAGTGTCTCATCTGAGATGTTACTTGAACTAGTTTTAATGTGCCATACATAGTCTGTATGTTACAGAATCCAATTCTGGTCTTTCACTTTTCACTCTGAACTTCCGTCATCCTGTTAGTGGTTTCCTTGCAGCTTTGACCACTGTAAATCATGCATGTCTCTTGCAGAGACTAGAAGTCCCTCATACTCAGACGATTTAGAGGTTCTTGCTGCTGTTTCCGTAACACATGCAATTTTTTTTACTGGGACATGGTGGTTAGCCTTTTGCCCAATTGCCACTCTGGAGGACCAGGGGATCTTGCTTCATCTAGTCTCTACCCTTTGAACTGTCCGGCTTTTACGACCCTGCCAGGAGACTAAGGTCCCACCAGCATAACTCTCCGGGTCACTGAGAGAAGCCCCAGAACCACTTCACGATGACGATCCTTCAAGAGCAGGGGCTCTTCCACTAGAGTGAATACACCAGCTCCAGCTCCTAGGAGGACTCCACTGGAGGTGAAGAGCGTTAAGGGGACCTACTACTTTAGCTAGGCCGATGTCTGAGTAAGGAGTAATGCCTTCTCTTTTTGTGATTTCTTTTTTCTCCTTTGAAGCATTTAAGGAAATAGAAAAATTAAACTTTGACCAGGAGTCAGATGGGCTCTGAGCCCAGCACTCATCGTGGACCATAAAAAGTGTTGCCTCCCACCCCTTAACTGAAATAGTTCGCTTGAGGCTTCACTTGTCACTTTGACTCATGCTTCGGCCCCAAGCACCAAAGACTGAAACTCCTCACCCTAAAAAGGGAGCACAAAATCTCGGCATTTAGATTGATGAGAACCTCTCTGAGTAGGTAGGCTCCATAGGCGGCGTATTCTTTGAAATCATGCGCATGCTCATAAAGGGTTTTTAGTGGTTACCATTACACACTAGAAGAACTCTTATTTAGGCACTAATTATGAGCCGCATGGACTTTGGCAATGCCCTTTTGGTAGCAGCAAATGAATAGCTACTATCTAAGCCACAAGTGGTTCAGAACACTGCTGCAAGTCCAGTCTGTAAACGTTTTCACTGCTCTCCTTCGGTGCCCACCCTAAAATGTCTTCAATGGCTTCTGATCAGGAAACGTTCCATTTTCAAACTACTGTGCTTTGTACACGAATCTTTGTCTGGCAAGGGGCCTGCATATTTTCAACATAAACTCCACCCATACCCTCCTACAAGGAATCTGAGATCAAAAGACCAACTCTTGCTTTGCCCTTGAGTATTCATGTAGCCAAATATAGCACCCGGCCTTCCTGACTACCTTTGTACATTCAGGCTTGCCGGTACTTTGCCTACTTCAAAAAGATTCTGAAGACCTGGCTTTTTTGATTATCTGACTTTCCTCTTCTACATTATATTTATATTTCTACCTCTAGTGCCGAGATACCTCTTCAGGGGAGCTTTGCTGAGCTATCCTAAGTGTACATAACATATTTGTCTGAATATAAACGTACCACTTTAATTACATATCTGCATTAAAACATAGAAAATGAAAATTAAATTTTAACATACACAGGCATCGTTTTAAGTGCTCATCTTTCCATTTTGAAAGAGAACAGGCTCCCTCGCATGGGGGTGGAGATATTCGGAGTTTATGAAAATAAATGAAGGTCCCAGCAAAGATAAGTAACTTTTCCGAACCCACCCAGACAAACATGGTTAAACTTAAAAGCTGAAACTGAAAAAAAATGACAATATGACAAGAGGAAATCACTTTGGACATGAGGGAATGAAGAACTGCAGGTTCATCATGCGGAGGTGTACTAACCTATAGGTGTCCTGCAAACCGTTAACTGTTAAGTGTTCATTTTCATGATGGATGATCTAATTGTTGATCTAGTGACTAATATTTAGGTTTGCTATACAGGACTTGCTCGGCCACAGTAATAGAGAGCGTGTCAATGAATGATAATGGTAGACCTTGGAAAAAAACCTGGGCTAAAATTGTGACAATAAAAAAAGGCAAGAATATCTGCGACCTTGGTCTTTGGTCTACCTCTGAAGCTTTAGCATTGCATGCACAGAACAGACCTTGCTCCTCAACAAATGGTCCCAATAGTACTAATGTTGATATTGCTAACTCGTTACTCATTCCAAATAGACCCTCTACCAGCCAGATGTGAATAAAATTTAGCCTTATTGAGCTACTGGGCTACAGTTTATATTTTATTTTGTCCACCTTGGTTTTATATGCACAATGCTATTGTGGTGTGATGAGCACTGCGTGCTCTAGTGTAGTGGTTCTTATCCTTTTGACTTCTGTGAACCTCCACTTAATCATTACTGGAACTCGGGATCTGGGGACTCCTACTGAGTTATTATTGGACGTTAGGAACCCTGGTGTCAGAAGTCGTTTCAGAAGGCCACAGGGCAAGTAGGAGCTACTGAGCCCAACTGTGGAAGCTGAGGCCTTTTACTCCTGATTTCCGAGAGCTTGACTCATGATGGGTCCTTAGCAACTAGGCCAAATACCCCTCCAGCACTTGATTCAGTAGTGCCGTGGGTAGAGCAGTCCAAGTCTTCTCGGTGGGGGTTGGTGGAGGGTAAATGGAGGGGGGCGAACACACTTTCACAACTCAAAATACATTCAACAGCAGAAATAAATGATTAGCCAGTAAAATACTTTCCAGGAAACATTCCTTGTTCTGTACGGTGGCCCCCATCTGGCATACGGGGTCACTGCTCTTACTCCGCACAATGGCAAAGGCCCAATCGGCATGGCAGTAATTTCCTCTTCACGACAGCTGCTTCTGGCATATTGGTAGCCAACTACAATCTTCACATAGGTTATGGCCCAATCACAATAGCAGTCATGCAATATTAATGGCGACTCCCTCTAGCAGACGTAGTAGCTGACTTCACTTTGCACACAGGCAAAGACCTGATCAGTGCAACTATGGCTAACTTCACGGTGGCCCCTTCTGGCATACAGGGTAACCAACTTGAATCTGCACTTGGCCGATGGCCCAGTATGTGCAGCGGCCGTCTCCGCACACCTCACTAAGGGGATATACTTACCAGGATACCTCACTGGACCTTGCGCCCTGCAAGCGCTCTCCTCTTTCTCACAGGGCACACCGGTCTTGGAAGGCAGGCACTGGTACTCCAGGGACAGGTGGTCTTAGATTTCCTCTGGAAATATTCCTTCACTCAGCAGGAAGACTGGCAGGTCTTAGTCCACAGTCCTGGTCACAGACAGAAGTCTCACACAGCTTCTCCACCTCACATACAGCCTGACTGGCTGGCTGCTGACAGGTGACAATTTCTGGGACTTTGAGTTCCGTTCTTATAGTCTATTTCTGACACCAATTGAGTTTTAGGGGCCGAGCCTTTAAGGTTTGGGTTGGATGTCTGATTCCTTTTTAAGCACCCACTCCTCTGTCCTTCTCTTCCTCCAGAAAGCAATCTATCACAGCAGGAATTATTCCAAATCTGATAGCCCCACAGCACAGGCCATGGGAGTGACTAGAGGTTCACACCTCAATGTTGGTCACAGTGATATGTGCATAAGGAGGTTATATAAAAAGGTTATCCTAGGCCACAAGCACGACTCCATCATCTACTTCCAAAATATTGATTGTATCAAAGTGATTATTATTCTCATTAGGAGATATGTCATTGATATTTTGATTGGAATAGATGTTTTTCATGAACTGTAGAACACATTTGATTTCACCCTTTTCATGATTTATTGCTGGTTAGCTAGACTCAGCACTGGGACATTTCCTGAAAACAGTTGAGAAAATGCGTTTTGGTTATTCGGCTGATTTTTAAGGAATATTTGTAGTTTTCAAAAGTCAACACTTTGAAACTTTTTGGGAGAAAAAGTGTCAATGTTATTTTATGAGGAAAAAGAGGTTTTCGGTTTCCAGGTAGGTAATCTGTCTTTGGGGTTAGGGTTCTGGGGTTAGACTTAGGGATCTCCCAGGGTCAGTGATGCACCCTCAGCGGCACTAGGGCGGCCGGGTGCAGAGTGTTGAGGCCCAATGTTATCCTATGGAGGATAGGAGTACTCCGGTTGGTGGCTGCTGGCTAGCAAGCCTCAGGGTTTTGGGAGCAAAGCTCCTAGGATTAAGCTCAGGGCGAGTTGGGGACCAAGTTAGCACCAAAGGGGCACCCTCAGCGGCACTAGGTCGACCGGGTGCAGGGTGCTGTTTTGAGGTCGGGTGCCCTGTTGATTTCAAAGGAGATTCTCCGGGGCATAGAAACACTGCAGGCTCGGGGAGAGGCTCTTCCAGGAGTCACCACCACTTTGAGGGTTAAGTAGGGATGTAGAGAGTTGGTTAGGCACCGCTGGTTTGGGCACACAAGGCCGTGAGTTGTCTGGTGCAGGTGTACCTTGGGACGTCGGATTTCCTTACCCGCTCTGGTTGCGGTAGGGGGGTCCTCTGGATTGAGGCTGCAGGCGTCGTCTGGAGGCTTGAGGCAGGTATGGGATCGCCAGATCTCGGGTCAGGCTCGCTGGGGGGACCTCCTCGTGGTGTTTTTCCACTCAAACTTGGGCCAGGCTCGGTGGGTGCAGAGTGGGCTGGATTCGCGGTTTCTGGCTGGCACCAGAAGCTGCAGTTCAAACACGTCCAGTGTTCACGGGAAAAACAACTTGGAAAGTGAATGCAGGCAGGTCCTCCGGGGTTTTTGAGGTTGCTGGCCGCTGGACATGTCAGGGGTTTGCAGGAGCAGGTTCGAGAGGAGACAGGCCTGGGGCCAAGTCAGTGGGCACGGCTTCTCGTCCTTCTCTTCTTTTTCTTGTGGTTGCTAGATCTGAGGCAGGAAGGTTCAGGGTGCCCCTAAAAACTAAATTTAGGGGCGTTACAGGTAGGTAAAGGGCACAGACCAATGAGTAATTTCCTTGGGGTGGGTACACCCCTTATTCTGCCACTCTCCAGTGGGAGGGGGCAGGAGCCTGTCCCTGGTTGGCTGGGTCCCCCCATCCTCAAGATGGCAGGGACTCGAGGTTGTGCTTCACCTCGTCTCCCCCACCTCAGGGGTGGAGTTGGCAGAGGTATGCACACCTCTCTTCCTCACTTTGTTTTTCCCGCCGCGTCTCCCGCACAAAGTGGAGGTTAGAACCAGTGGGGACCAGTTGCTGAAAGCAGCAAATGGTCTGGAGAGGCTCACAAAGGCGGCATGCCTTTGAAGCTTCTCCTTCATGAACCCTTCCCAACCTGGGGGAGGAGGCTTGGCACCTCGTCCCAGGATGTGCATTGTTTCAGGCCCCTGAGAGCAGTAAGCTCTCAACCCAGGGTTCCAGAAACATGTCTGGTGGTGGCAGCCTAGGCAGCCACTCAGTCTGGTCACTGGGAGTTGGTCAAGTTTCAGGGGGCATCTCTAAGATGCTCGCTGTCGCACATTTTACAATAAATCCCACACTGGCATACGTGTGGGTTTAATGTGCTGAGAAGTTTGATACCAAACTTCTCAGACTTCAGTGAGCCATTATGGTGCTGTGGAGTTCGTAATGACAACCTCCCAGCACCATATACTCTTAATGGCAGCACTGCACTTACAGTGCCCAGGAATGGCCTTGGGTACTGTAGGGGTGAAAGACTCATGTACCTGTACCCTCACCACTGGCATAGGGCACCCAGCTAGAGGGGTGACTGATGTATGCCAGGGCAGGGTTTTTTCGGCATGGCACACAAGGATGTGTGCCATGTCGACTCTTTGTTTTGTTCTGCACCAAGACACGCAGCCTGCAAAGGCAGTGTGTGTGTGTGTGTGTCAGGGTACAGGGCATATAAGGGTGGCACAATAAGTGCAGCAGCCCTTAGGGGCCTTCTCCAGTCACAGTGCCCTGGGTACCTATGGTACCATTTACCAGGGGTTGGCATGTGGTCAGAGATGCCAATTGGGTTTAGACTACAATGCAGGTTTAGGGAAGGAACACAGGCCCTAGGTACCTGGTTGGCAGGAGCCCAGGGCACACTCAGTCAAAGCACATCAGCAATTCAGCAAAAAGTGGGGGCATACCATGCAAGAAAGAGGGCACTTTCTCACAATAATCCTGTGTCATGGTGCACAGGCACGACCCGTGTTTGGTGACAACAACAAAAATGTGCACCGGGAATCCATACATTATTGCAGCTGGGGAACTTAGGGCAGTGGTGCAGGTCCATCACCATGAGAGGGACTTTCCTTTCCCAACACACATGAAACAAAATAATATATAAAATTACAGAAACAATCATTAGTCAAACAAACACATTTTGAAATCTTTTATTTAATTCACAAACGAATATTTAAAAAATCACAATTTGAATAAGAAGGTTGGAGCATTTCTAAATTCAATTTAGGCCACCCATTGTCCATACTATAATCTGTTTGATGAACTTGCACTGCTCCTAAGAATCAGTCTGAGGATATTAACTTTTTAGCCTTCAATTTCAAATTCCTTCAAGCTTAAAGAACGCTTTAAAATTTTCATCTTTTAAGGTCGTTTCTTTATTTATATACACTTTAATATTCTGTTAATATGATTTAATATTCTGAGCAGTCGTGGATCCCCCATATAGGCTTTGCGGGTCGCCACAGGTCCCCGGACCACAGGTTAAGAAGCATTGATCCAGTAGTTCTCTTAAACCTTGTCCAACCACTCAGGCGTGCTTCAAAAAAGATGCTACACATTTTCTACGCCTATGCCATGCAGGTGGTGTTCCCTTCTTTCACTGGATATTGGACTACCACATTTAATCTCATTTGCACTTTACCATTGTCATTTCCTCATAGGCTGTTCTGGGAGGTGCATGGCTCCACTTTTAAGACTCTCAAGATACTTTCTATTATGTTTATTCGCTTTATTTCGCCACAAATATGTTAACATTACTTTTAATACCTTGTAGTACATCAGACAGAGCTGGAGGCACAGGTGCTGCCCAGCTCCAGTTTTGTTTCCCAGGTTTTATCTGCACGCCATTGTGACACAGTGAGTGGTACGTCCTCTAGTGTTTCTATGAAACCCGCTCACCCTCTCGTGGTGACACAGTGGGCAAGTCATAGGCAAATACCTTTGTGCCCCCTCTGTTCCCAGCACCTGAAGCCTTGGTCCTCTGGATCCATATTCCCAGGGGTGCCTTACCGATTCTTCCTAAACTCTTCACAAGCTAAATCTCAAAAGTAAGTGCCACCAAAAGACACACTCATTATCACCTGAAGCCCCCTTCTCAAGGATAGGCTACAAACAAAATTCTAACTCTTGGCGAGTTCCCGCCACTACTGCTGCAACAAATTTATTATTGTGATATTTTATGGAGGTGAGATCACTCCCTAAACGGAGTTCAATTACACAATTTCATTCTGACAAAAACACAGATATAGTATTTTTAAGACAGTTCCCATCTCTATAGCCCACCTGCTATATCAGATGGTTGCAACATCTTTCTTCTTAACCACCAATTTCCTAATGGAGGTGGTATTACCATAATTTACCGCTCCCAGTTTATCTGCCCCAACTGAAATCAATCCCGGTTTCAGAAAGAAAAGAGAAATTCTTATGTATTCAAGCTAACCTATCCTTCTGTTTACTGAGGGGGCTCCTTTATTGTACTTCTAGTCCTGCCGCCACCTTCGTAGAAACGACTGCTGATATCTCCGTGATCCAGGCGCTCTGACACACTAATTTCTGCATGCTCTTTACTGAAGCCCAGATGGCTTTAGACCATGTCCAAATAATTACCTAGCCGACACAATTAGCTCAAACTCTGCAGTAATCCATGGCTACTATTTGCCTCTCCGCTCTTACTTGTGCTGATAATGGAGCAATTTCCTTCACTCTTCAATCTACCTTTGCAACCCCCATTCTCATCACTGTCTCAACCAAACTTTTGAGAATGCGGAGTAAAGTCTTAATAGCGCCTTGGCTGTCTAAAGGTCCAATTTTCAGATAATTCCTTAACCACTCAATAATACTGTCAATGGTTTCCTCTGTATGGAAATTGGCTTTTGCGAACCTGCTTTTAAAGAAGGCTTCAGTGAATCCAGCTAACCTAACTACAGACCAATTCCATTACTCCCTCTAAATAAAAAAAAGAAGAAATAAGCAGTTCTATAGTTATCTAGGACCAACTCCCTACTGGACGATACTCGGTCAGATTTCACAGAAAGAGCCCTCTTAGTGGACATTGAAAAGCTATAGGCACAGCACTAAATATCTTCAGTAATGGATTTCATGGTACATACCTGCCCCGCCTTTGAGATCTTCTGGGCCAAGACTTCTCACTATCTCAACATTCACAGTTCCCACATCAGTGATCATTCTGTCACTTATGGGGCTGCTACATTTTGGAAAAATCTTACAATTGCACATTCATTCCACTACACCTGAAGCCTCTTTCTGCAAACTATTACTTTTAAAAATCAGGCACTTTTCCATTAAGTGAAGGCCCTTTTTCAGTTCATCTAGTTAGTTACTGGTCTTTTTGCAATAATGTTCAGTTTTTGAGCACCTGTGAGCTTTAGAAATGCTAAACTAGACAAATGAGTGAAGGACTTGCAACAGCTGTGTGACTTTGCAATTAGATCACTGTGATAGTCTGTGGCGTGCTACCTGGGTGGTACGCTGTCTGAGCCTCACAGCGTGGAGAACGAAACTAATACAAAGCTCCCCCCAATTGGAAGGAGACGCCCTATAGCACAGCGCATAAATAGACACCAATGTCTATAAACAGTTCATCAAAGTTGAATCCACACTGTGTTTGAGGTTCCTTGGGTATTTAATACATGATCAAGAGTTCATCAAAGTTTAACAAAAGCATATACTTCATCCAACGAAAAAAGTCATCCAGTTATAAATCCTCCCAATGCATTTCGGGCAGATGACTAGCCCTTCCTCAGGGGACAGCTCTACAAACAAAAAGGAAAATACCAAGATATCACTAGGATTCACCTGTATAATACAATAATTACACCACCAAGATCACACTGTGGTGCCATTACCCGCATGTGTTAAATGCAGAACAAAAAGGTTGTAAATATAAACATGCCAAATCAAACTGTATCTGATCGGAATGTGCCCAGCAATGTGCCACAGCTCATAAATAACATCATAATGCCTGGTCAACCAAAACATAATACAATGCAAAAACGTAGCAAAAAAGTGTCAAGCAGTATATAAACAAAATAGTGTCCCTCAGTGAATCGAAGACCGTGTAACGATAGAAACCAGCAACCCGTGCGTCAGAGAAAATACAAACACCGAAAGTGAAACAGAGTTGTGCAATTCAATACTCACGGAAAGATTACATCCGTGACTCGTTGCGTTTAAGAAATCTGTGAAAAACGCACATAGATTAGAAACGGCCTGTGAAGAAAACGGCGTGAACGCCGGAATGATAGAAAAGTCCCCGGTAAGGAGTACTTACAATGTAAGCTGTTCGTAACGAGACCGCATCAGCAAAATCTTGGGAACCCCACGAGTGTTAGATCGTGGTGGAAATTAGTACCAGCGTGTGACGCGTGCATGCAAGTAGAAAGCGGACTGCCTAGGCAAAGAGTGACGCCATTTTGGAAAAGGAAGGTGAAGTGAACGCTGCATAGTAAAACGAAAAGGGTCAAAGAATATCCCAGTCATGTGATGATGTCGTGTGCAGCATGAGAAAAGCAAAGGAAATGAGTACAAGTCCAATGTGAACGTGAACACAAATGATTTCAGGCTAAAATATGTCTAGACATTCGTGGGGTTCCCGAGATTTTGCTGATGCGGTCTCGTTACGAACAGCTTACATTGTAAGTACTCCTTACCGGGGACTTTTCTATCATTCCGGCGTTCACGCCGTTTTCTTCACAGGCCGTTTCTAATCTATGTGCGTTTTTCACAGATTTCTTAAACGCAACGAGTCACGGATGTAATCTTTCCGTGAGTATTGAATTGCACGACTCGGTTTCACTTTCTGTGTTTGTATTTTCTCTGACGCACGGGTTGCTGGTTTCTATCGTTACACGGTCTTCGATTCACTGAGGGACACTATTTTGTTTATATACTGCTTGACACTTTTTTGCATTGTATTATGTTTTGGTTGACCAGGCATTATGATGTTATTTATGAGCTGTGGCACATTGCTGGGCACATTCCGATCAGATACAGTTTGATTTGGCATGTTTATATTTACAACCTTTTTGTTCTGCATTTAACACATGCGGGTAATGGCACCACAGTGTGATCTTGGTGGTGTAATTATTGTATTATACAGGTGAATCCTAGTGATATCTTGGTATTTTCCGTTTTGTTTGTAGAGCTGCCACTGAGGAAGGGCTAGTCATCTGCCCGAAATGCATTGGGAGGATTTATAACTGGATGACTTTTTTCGTTGGATGAAGTATATGCTTTTGTTAAACTTTGATGAACTCTTGATCATGTATTAAATACCCAAGGAACCTCAAATACAGTGTGGATTCAACTTTGATGAACTGTTTATAGACATTGGTGTCTATTTATGCGCTGTGCTATAGGGCGTCTCCTTCCAATTGGGGGGAGCTTTGTATTAGCTTTAGAAATGCAACATTCATTCATTCAACCCCTAGGCATTATAGGAATACCTACATAAAAGTTGTTAGAAGGTGGTTCTGACCATCTGAGCCGCCTGGATTTTTTGCTTTTTGTAAACATAATTGTTGGACCCGGCCTCGTGGCGTGGTCCTCGCTGATCTCCGCAACCCCAGAACTACGGGTGGAACTGATTCCCATCCAACCAGAATTGTACATGACACCCCTAAACCGGACCTGAGACGATCTCCCGACCGCGTGCCTGCACCCGTGCACGTGACCATCAGACGCCATGTTTGGCCACCCCGGCCGGCCGGCCGCCTTCTTCCCTGTCGGCAGCCCCTGGCCGCTCCTGGCTACAGCGAGGCGTGCGCGTCCGGCGCGCCCAGACCCGCCCGGGGGGGTGAACGACTCCCCAAGTACCCGAAACCAAGACTTCCATCACACCTCCGGCCCCCTTCCGAGGAACTGGTTCCCCTCACACCTTTGAACTATCCCTGGGGGCTGGTTTCGATTGCACCTTTGGCCTCCTAGCGAGCTGGCTCCAGACCTTGATGGGCGTCTGGGATCCCCTGGACGCACGGTCCAAAGCATCAAAGAACCAGCCGCCCAGACCATCGGGCGCCTGGCCCTCGGACCTCCTGCCTCTGAGGGTTCAGACATCAAAGAGCTCCTGGACTATAAGACAGCCTGCCTTCCATCTAGTCGGCAGTTGTATCTTGGACAAGAAAGCCCTGCTGATCTGATCGCGGCTGACCTTAAGGAGAACAGACTCTGACCCACCGAGCCCTGCTGACGCCGTCGTGGCTCATCCTCGAAACTACGGAACTGAACCACCGAGCCCTGCTGACGCTGTGGCGGCTCCCTCTCGAAGGGTAAGACCTGAACCATTGGAGCCCTGCTGACCTCGTCGCGGCCCACTTGAGAACGAGAGACTCTTGCTACCATCCTGAGCCCTGCGGACGCTGTCGCGGCTCTACCTGCCTACAAGTACTACGGAGTACTCCTGACCAAGCCCTGCTGACCTCGTCGCGGCTTGAAGAACCCTCTGGTCCGGCTGGACCATCGACGCCACCCTCACGATCATCTTGAACAGAAGTGAGTAGGACAGCAAGTACCATCGCCAGCCCCCGTACCCCCCAGTTCGAGGATTGAGAACTGTGCGCAGGGTGCGTGGTGTGCCTACTGGCCCTCTAAGACTGTCCCGCTTCCCCGTTCCCTTGTTACGAGACTTTCGCGATCCCTCGATCGCTGTGTATTGCTCCTTACGGTTATTTTGATAAAGTTCATACTTGATAAAGATTCACAGTGTGGTGTCCGTTCGTAAGTGTGGTGTGTCGACAGTGTGTACGATCAGTCCTCCCCGGCGGGGACTTCCCCTCGATAAGACTCGGCAGGAATTGTGGGAGAGGAGGTCTCGGTGGTTAGGAGAGTCATCTTGACCCCTGGGGTCACCCCCTCCCAACAATAATTTTTTTATTTTTACAGTGGGAGAGCCTCATAAGCTAGGACTCACCCAAAGTGAACTTGTGATGAAATAGACTGCATGTGGATTTCACCGGTGTCCGCTGTGTGAGAGAAGGCCGCTGCGCTGCAGCCAGAGTAAGGGGCACCGTACTGATTACATGTAGACATGTGTGCACACGCGTGTGCACTGTGTAAGGGTTGCGTGGGGGAGATTCCTGTTGTGCGCAGCCCAGGAGCAGATACAGATAGAATTATGTGGCAGGAATTATGCAGAGTTGGGTGGTGACATGGAACAGGCTTCATAATGTGGGGAGACACATGGAAAGAAAAGTCAGTGTGCTTTACTGTTTCACTGTAGGAAAACTCCATTTCACTCCAATGAAGACAGAGACCACATGGGGTAGTTTCACTTCCCTAGGGACTACAAATTCCAGACACGCAACAAAGTACACTGTAAGTTGTGTAAAAAGTATTCTGCTGAGTCCTAAGCCAGATCTGTACTGCATATGGGTCATGCAGAAATGGCATATTCCTCTGCCTCAGCTGAATAACCAGAGCCTGGCCAGATGTGAGCCTGCCAGGCCTCATTAATTACCTTCCTCCCAAAACTAGCATCAGAGGCCTAGCCCTTCACTGCAAGCATTCCCAAGGGCGAAGGTCTTCTCTCCAGGAGGGAGAGATAGGGTGAAGCTGCAGGTTATGTATCAGCAGCTGTCACCCGGTACCAGGCCTGCTCCGGGCCCGAGTCATAAAGTCAGCAAGGGGGCTTTTCAGAGACCATGTGGAATGAGACCCCTGGACGATGCCATGTTGGTCTTGCACAGGAACAGGAGCTCTCTCAGGGGTGGGGTCTTGCTGAGGAACACTGGTGCTGGAGCCTGGCGCCGTGGGCAGTTGGAAGAAGGAACCCCTCGACTGTCCCTGGACTCTGGACTGTGCCTTGGAGGGAGCCCAGGGCCAGTGAGGAGAAGAGATGCCCAGGAGAAGAGCCAGGTGAAAGGCAGGTGCAGGGAGCCAGTGAAGACAGCTCCTTGCAGAGTCACCCTCTTGAAGGCAAGGAGGGTGGTGAAAAGTGCTCCAGGTGGCTAGGGCTGGCCACCAGGAGGAGCAGGAAGAGGCCAGGATTGAGAAAATCAGTCCCCTGGGGGCTGAGATATGCCCCCCCAGAAGGTAGGCGACCTTTGACTTGAGACCGACAACGAAGCACGTGGGGCTCCGCTTCCGGTCTTGGATGTGCCCCTGGGCTGGGTCAGGTCCCAGGGGCTGACCCCAGAAGAAAGTGAAGCCGGTGAGCGCCGTTGCGCCCCCGTGAAGGTGCCACAGGGCCCAGGCTCCCCACCCTAGGCCCCCTAAAAGTAAAGTTGGGGATTGCCGTTGCACTTCCTGTGAAGCCGCCTGTGGGTGCCAGGAGCCCACCCTGACCATAATGCAGACGACAACGAAGGTTGGGGAGTGCCGTTGCGCCCCCTCGAAGAGATCTCTGGGGCTCGGGACGCCAACTCCGGGCCCAGCTGAAGACGAAGCCAGGGAGCGCCGTTGCACACTCTGTGAAAATCTCTGGATCCCGGGATCCCCAACTCTGGGCCCCAGTGTCTGCGGTGAGGAAGTGTGTGTGTGGAGGGGGAGGGGGGGGGGGGGGGGGGAGTGCCGTCTCACTCCCCCCCGGCAAGAGAAGACAAAGCCGGGGAGCGCCGTAGCGCTCCATGTGAAGAACTCATTGGGGCCCGGGACCCCAACTCCGTGCCCTGGTGTCTGTTGAGAGGAGGGGGTAGTGCCGCCACACTCCCCTGTGGCAGGAAGAAGGAGGGGGAGTGCAGTCACACTCCTCCCCCCCCCCCCGAGGCCCAGCCCGACTGGCAACATCATTGGTGTCAACCCGCAGGAGCGGGCAGACCAGAATGAAGTGCCAGCTCCCGCAGCCGCAAGCAAGGGTGCTGGCCAGTTGGGGACCTGGCGAGAGCAGCCAGGAGTGGGCCCCCCGAGCTGCTCTCCAACATACCAGCATGAGAGGGGCGAGATCCCAATGAAGTGAAGTCGCAGCGTGGGGCCGCAAACAAAGGCCACGCAGCTGTCTCCAGAGCAGCGGGAGTGCCGCTGCTCTAATATGCACGCGCTAGGAGAAAAGCACCCATAATGCCTGGTAGGCCAGGTCCAAGCCTGCGTTTTCGGCGTGTGGTGACCCCGAAAGATACAGCCACCGCCATTGGTGTGAAAAGGCACAGGGGGAGATGCAGGAGCAACGCAGACTCTCCCAGCACCAGAGAGGAAAGTCCCCTGTAAGTCTCTGGGGACATAAAGGAAACAACCCCTCAAGGGCTCAACCATTCTTTAACACCAACATTTGCCTGAAACTTTGGTTCTGCAGCTGGGTGTCGGTGTTTGGGACTGCACCAAAGTATGAAGGGCTAAACTGGGGATGCCTTGGAAAGACATCCCCTAGAGTTGAAGAGGTGCAATTGCACAAGTGGTGCATTTACATGATGATGTTTCTTTTGGGGACTGGAAGTCACATGTGATACGAGAAATGTTAAGTGAATTGGGATTATGCTGCTAGGCATTCCTGCTAGGGTGCCTGATTGTAAATACTGAAACCGGTGATTATAACTGTGACGCCTTTTTTCTGGCTGGACAGGTTCAGGTGAAGAACCGTCCCCTTCTGCTGCGACAGGAGGTCCTCACGAAGGGGCAGTCTGATTGGAGGATCGATGGACATGTTCAATAGGTCTGAACACCAGACTCTTGTGCCCAACCCGAGCCACAAGAATTACTTGAGCCCATTCTTGCTTGATCTTCTTGAGCACTCTGGCAGAAGTGGTATAGGTGAAAAGCATAGAGGAGGCCAAGCTCCATCTTGTGACAAAAAGCGTCGCAGAGCGAGCGCCGCCTTAGAAACTCCAACATTGCTGACATTACGCATTCTCTGCGGAAGTAAACAGATCTAACCAAGGCTCACCCCACTGCTGAAAGAGACCTTGTGCTACCTCTGGATGGCTATGCCAATCGTGCTCAACCAGGCACCGATGACTGAGTTTGTCTGCTCTGGCGGTCAGAAAACTGGCCAGGTGTTAAGGCACCAGGGTTATGACCTGATGTTCCAGCCGTGTCCAGAAGCAGAGAGCCTCCTGACAAAGGGTCCACAACCCCACCCGCCCTGCTTGTTGCAGTACCACGTGGCATTGGTGTTGTTCATGAACACCTGCACCACTTTCAGTTTAAGAGAGGGGAAGAATGCCAGTCTGATCTCTCAGAGCTCCAGAATGTTGATATGAAGTCCGGACTCCGCCTGAGAGCAGACACCTGTAATTTCTGCCTCTCCCAGGCGGCATACCCATCCCAGAAGCAACACATCTGTCACCACCGTTAGATCTGGTGGGGAAGGTAGAAGGATCACCCAAGGGGCACTGGTAAGGCCAAAGGGGAGCACGGTAAACTGAAAATGCTCGTGGCCCACCTTGAACTGTAAGTAACATCTGTGGGCGGGCACAACGGGGATATGGAAATAAGTGTCCTGAAAGCCCAACGCTTCCATCCACTCTCCTTGGTCGAGGGCAGAAAGGAAAGTAGAAGGATCACCCAAGGGGCACTGGTAAGGCCAAAGGGGAGCACGGTAAACTGAAAATGCTCGTGGCCCACCTTGAACTGTAAGTAACATCTGTGGGCGGGCACAACGGGGATATGGAAATAAGTGTCCTGAAAGCCCAACGCTTCCATCCACTCTCCTTGGTCGAGGGCAGAAAGGACCTGGGCCAAAGTGAGCATCTTGAACTTCTCCTTCCAGGAGAAAGAAGTTGAGGGCCCAGATGTCTGAGATCGTACACAGGCCTTTGTCCTTCTTGGGTCCCAGAAAGTAACAGGAATAACAATAATTTCCTACTGTTGGCACAGGAACCCCATCTATGGCCCCACTAGCCAAGAGAGCTGTAACTTCCTCGCGAAGAAGCGCAAAATGATCCTCCGACATTCAGTTGTTTGACAATGGCATGGTGGGGTGGTTAGTCTCGAAGGGGAGGGAGTAGCCCGTTCGGCAGATGTGCAGAACCCACCTGTCCAACATGAGGGATTGCCAACGGAGGTGGTAATGGAGAATCCTGCAGCCGACTGACCATTGATGGGCCTGAAATGTCAGACTAGAAAGGTTTGGAGGCAGTGGCAGGGGGGAAAAGGTGGACTGGCCTGCCAGCTGGCTCCCTGTCCTGTGAGAACTCTGGGACCCACATCCGTGGCCATGCAGAGGCTGGCCACCTTGCATGATTTGGTGGGTGCACTGGACAGGACAGGGACGAAAGGCAGTTAGATGAACAGAGGGCTGCCGTGAGGCCCAAGGATCTGGCCGTAGCTTGAGATTTTTGGCAGTGCTCAATCCCTGAGTCTGCCTTGTCGGCAAAGAGGCGAGTGTCATCAAAGAGCATGTTCATCAAAGTAGATTGGACATCCCTCGAAAAGCCAGAAGTCCTCTACCAGGCATAGAGTATGAGTGCTACCGACGAGGTAACCGTTCTGCCCAGTGAGTCGGTGGTGTCGAGTCCACAACGTATTGTGAATTTGGCTGCGTCTTCTCCATCTGCAACTGCATGGCAGAAAGAACGTCCATGGCCTCCTCCGGGCACTGAGGCAGCACCTGTGCAACTGCATCCCAGATGGTATGGGAGTATCAGCCCAAGAGGCAAGTGGTATTCACGGACTGCAATGCCAAGGTGGAAGAAGAAAACATCCTCTTCCCAAGATGGTCCAGCTTTTTGGATTCTTTATCTGATGGTGCAAAAGGGAATGCGCCTTTTGAAGAGGAGGGTTGGATAACCAAGCTTTCAGGGGTGGGATGTTGTGAGAGGAACGCTGGGTCGCCCGGAGCAGGGGTGATTGTCCTGTCCACAGGATCCCCTGTGCTGGGCTTGGACCAAGTGTCCAGTAGGACATCCACAAGGGCTTCATTGAAGCGCAAAAAGGGTTTGAAAGTGGTAGCCACAGGCTGAAGCACCTCTGTCAGGAGAAAGCTTGCCAGTATCAGGGGAAGTGGCCAAACCACTGGCCTCACCCAGGTCCATCTGCCAGTCCATATTATCTTCAAGCTGGTCAATTCAAGGGTCCAGCTGCCCGTCCCATTCCCCTTCCCCACCTCCTGGTACAAAATCCACACCAGGGATGAACACTGTGACAAAAGTCCCTTCCAGCATTGGAATCTATGTCAGTCCAGCTCAGTGTCCATGTCAGAGACGAGGATGTGGTTGACGCCGACAGGGAGCCCTGAAATAGATCTTGCACCACTTCCGGATGGAGACGCCATTCGTGATCGACTAGACACCGACTGCTGAGTTTGTTTGCTCTGGCATTCAGAGAACTGACCAGGTGTTATACAACCAGGGTTATGCCCTGATGTTCCAGCCGTGCCCAAAGGCGGAGAGCCTCCCAACAAAGTTTCCACGACCCCACCCTGCCCTGTTTGTTGCAGTACCACATGGCAGTGGTGTTGTCCATGAACACCTGCACCACTTTCCCTTTGAAAGAGGGAAGGAATGCTTTCTGTGCCAGTCTGATAGCCCGGAGCTCCAGAATGTTGATATGAAGACCAGACTCCGCCAGAGAGTAGACGTCTCTAATTTCTGCCTCTCCCAGGTGGCCGCCCCATCCCAGAAGCAACATGTCTGTCACCACCGTTAGATCCGGTTGGGGAAGGGAGAAGGATCTGCCTCTAACCCAATCTTGGTTCGTTATCCACCACTGCAGTTTTTGTGCAGTTCCCTCCGAGATCTGGATGTAGTCTGAAAGATTCCCCTGATGCTGGGCCCACTGGAACTTCAGGTCCCACTGCAGAGCCCGCATATGCCACCTGGCATGACCACCAGCAGGATGCAGGCAGCCATGAGGCCCAGTAGCCTCAGGGTCATTCTCACAGAAATCCAGGATAGGGTATCATAGCATGAATATCCCTAACTCGCTACTCAGGAGGAGGGAGCGTCGTCACCGGGGCTGACATCAGGGAAGGTCGAGTAAGAGAGACCGGCATTGGTCAGAATCTGAGAATGGATCTACGGGGGCTCACAGGAGTCAGAGCTGAAGCCTCTGGTGTCTAAGGCCTAGTGCCCACAACTGACTCTGTGGGGCCCGAAGGCGCACCAGTGGAGCCGGGCTGCCCAAAAATGAGGTTGAGGGCCTCATAAATCTTTTGGATCTGGGCAGGAGATGCTCCGACTTCCGGAAAAGCAAAGAGGCGCAGAGTTGTCTCAGAAGGTTGCTCCGGGGACTCAGAGTCCTGCGTTTCGTTGGCTGACGGACCGGGTGAATTCGAAAAATGCCTGTGCTTCTTTGACTTCTTCTTGTGCTTATGTGACCTCCCTGACGACTTGGAATGAGACGAAGAGTGCAGAGTCTGCAACCGTTCTTGGGACCTTCCTCCTCAAATAAAAACGGGAGCGATGCAGAGCCGAGCGCCGGGTCTCCAACAGCTATCAGGACCACTCCCTTAAAGCCTACGAATTCATGGCCTGACACTCAGAGCACGACTTTGGGCCTTGGTCATGCTCCAGGCACCAGAGGCACACAAGGTGCGGATCCGTCACGAACATCATCTGGTGGCAGGAAACGCAGGGCTTGAAGCCGGTCCTACCATGGGACATCCTCAATGAACCAGGAGTCCAAGACTTGCAAAAGAAGGCAACAAAAGTAAAAAACAAGCATTTGCAATGCAATAGGTCTCGCAATTGCGAGATTTGGAGCTATTGGCATTGCAAATGACAATGTCTTTTATTTTTGCTTTTCTTTTTAAAACATAATACATTTAAAATTCCTTTTATCTATCTGATTTGATCATTAAATCATAAGTAAAAGGCATCATCATTTACAATGCCAATAGCTCAAAGTATTGATAATTTCTTCAATCTCTGCCAGAAACACAGAACAACCTCGACCCTAAATGTGTATCTGCCCCTCTCAATGGCCCTGTCAGATGTATTGTACATTCTACTTGTGTATCACTGTATGTGTGTGTTAGTGTGAGGACGTTTGTGCGTATCTGCGTGTAGTAGATGGTAGGTGTATGTAGGTAGGTGTATGTATTAGTGTGTGAGTGTGTCTTTGTGTGTGTGTCTGGGTACGTGTAATGCATATTTGTGTTTTTGGGCGAGTGCTTTGGTATATATCTGAGTATTTGTTTTTGTGTATGTCGAGTTTGTGTGCCTGTGTATATGTGTGTGTGTAATATCTGAGTAAGCTTAATTGTGTACTCTGTGTATGTGAATGTAACCGTGTGTTAGGTTGTGTACTAGTGTGTGTAAGTGGAAGTGTATGTGTGTGTCTCTCTCTCCACGTCCTTTATGCACCGGGTTGCCTCGGCTGACTTTTCCTATGCAACACCATTACATCAATAAAAGACTGTATGTTAAATCAGCACTAGTGGTACAGACTTACAGTGCGGGCGAGTGGAAGGGGCAGGGTGAGCAGCCAAAAGCATGCTGTGTACAGTGTGGTAAGTGTGGAGCCGTGCCTGCAGCAGAGAGAGCCTCCTGCGCACCGCCATGTTTGCAAACCCTCGCCACTGATGTTGTTACCACACAGCCCCCAAATAAGCTGCCTTAGAAATATTTATAACATGCAGCATCACCGAGGGGTAGGAAGATGGTAGGAGTAGATTTCTACAAGTCCTGGCCCACTTGATTGGCATTTTTTATTAATTCAGCACGTCCCTTAAGAAACACAGCGTTGTCATCAATCTGCCAAGCAAAAAGGACTCTATCAGACTTGAGACCTGAGGAGAACCCAAGAATATAATATACAAAGGGTTAGCAGTCTCTATTCTCTGCACTGCGGTCTCTTTCAGAGCAGCATCTTGGTACATAACGATTTTTTACTTTATTTCGTGAGTTGTATTCTTAATGAACTTAGCTGTCATATGCTTGTTCAATTGCACCCTTTGCTTCCTGCTCTGCGGCTATACACCAGCCAGGAGTCAGTAGGCATGATATACCGACCTTCTCGCTATAAATGAACGCGACCATACACTCTCCTTAAACTCCATATTTAACCACGTGATTTTTCTCCTTTTGCATTCTCCAGTTTAATGAGTTAAAACCCTCGCTTTAGAACAAGAAGCAGCACACACACACACACATACTGGTTACACAAAGAACAAGCAGCACACACACATAAACATACCCAGAATAGCAGCCCATACACACCAACTCACACTAGGTGCACACAGAACAGCAGCACAAACACACACACACTTGGTGCACACAGAACAGCAGCAGCACAGATACACACACACACTAGGTACACATAGAATAGAAGCACAGAGACACCAACCCCCACTATGTGCACATAAAAGAGCAGCACAGACACACAACACTTGGTATACATAGCTCTGATAGTGGCACTGCTGCCTGTTCCTACAGGATGCACCCCGGCGCGAGACCTCCTGTCGCTGTTACTCACGTTGCCCAGTGCTGCTGCTAGAGCACTGTTCCCCCTGTGGTGAGAGTTACCAGATCCGAATAGCAGCACGCACCATTTGCCTAAGATAAACAGTGCGAAAGCGAGGCACGCTCGGAGCTGTTTCCCTCAAAGTGTGCAATGACCTCTGGGTGAGCCTCGCTACCAGCCGCTACACAGTGTTAAGAAGTGGAGCACTGCTCACCCTCATAGCCCCAGTTTGGTGCAGAGACAACAGTGGACTGTCCAAATAGGGCTCCGAGGGGCGGGGACAGACTGGGCGGAGGGGTGTGCACCGTGTGTGAGAGCACACAATGGGAACGGCTCTGTGAGAGGGGGAGGGGTGGGAATTACACATAACACTGGAAACAGTATTAAGTATGCGGTACTCTTTATGTTGAACCCACAAAAAAATAAACGTCTGAGTTAATTATAAATAAAGTTAGCGCGGTGTCCCTAGCGGGTGCTGCGCTCATAACTGGTTGGGACGGGAGACTGTGTCCTTACAGATCCTCGTCTCTCAAACCCCAGACCAGCTACTGCCTTCATTGTGTCCGGTGGATCTCCCTCCTGTGTCTACCATAGACCCTCACCCTTTCCCATCTCCACCCCCACGCTCGGCCGCCCCTCAAGGTAAACATAGGAGCCTGTAGCCTCAGTTCTGCATCTTGTTTTGGTGCAGAATATGTAATTTAAATATGCTGAGTTGGAGAGCAAACCGCTGCATCTCGTATTATCAGCAGAGAGATGCCCCCCACAACGTTTACATTTGGAAGCCGCTTGTAAACTGCGTGGGTTATAGTCAGTGCGTGGTTGCTTATGTAAACCATCAAGAAGCCAGTGCCTTCAGTGAATGTCTGCTTATTTGGAAACACCACTGCAATTCGATAGATTTTAGCATTGGCTAGTTGGATGCACAGAGCTGCGTGTTTTCTGCGGTGTCAACAAAATGTAATAGTCTGGGACAAAGCACCGGAGGTAAACAGGCAATATGACCGTAATTAGGATGGTCGGCATGCCTCGTGAAAAACACCTCACAAACGGCTCACAGACTAATGAATGAGGCTTCGTGGCCGAATGAAACACAGTGAAAGAACAAGTCACAGGGTCAGTCTGAGTTGGGGAGAAGCGTGCTCCGTGTGCCACCGCTGCTGAAAGTTGTACACATCACAATTGTCAATGAAGTGCGCATATCACATTACAATGAAGGAAAACTATGAATAACCAGCACCGCCTCTCCCCTACCTCCTCCACCGCCGAGGAACACGCAGCAATGACTGCAAAAATGCTAACAAAAAATAAATAAATTGGCCGGAAACGCGAGAATGAATCCCGCCCCTCCCGGACTGGTGACCTGACTCATGGTTGCCATGGCGATATTTCAGAGAATACGCTTGCGGTACCGTAAATCATGTCAACCAGTCCTCGCGAGGCGGGATCACAGCCGGACAAATCACCGAAACAGGGGCATTGTCCAGTGGCAGGCCTCCGTTCCGCGAGGCCGGCCAATGGCAGAAGGGGCCTGGTTTCATGCCCCTTCTTGTTTACAAGAACTCTTGCCTGCAGCAGCGCATGCGCTGCAATGCAGGCTTCGACCTAAAGACAAAACACCCTGTAACACCACCACACGGAAGTGTTCTGATAGTATGTATTGAATGAGCGGATGTGAGTCCAATATGGGATGTAGTAAGCCATCTTATTTTGGTATTAGACAGTAAAGGTTATATGGCCCCTTTTAGTAGTAATGCCTTTACTTCTTTTTTCTGCAGATGTTGTGGATTTAGTATGTGTTTTCCTGGGGGGATATTTGGTGGCTGGTATGAGAGTTCTAGGTAATATTTCTGCCTGCCGATTTGCAGTACCATTGGTCTGTCATTAAGGCTCGCCGCAACTGGTAAAATTGTTTCAGTCTTCACCTGACTGGTGACTTATGATCAGGGAGAAGTTTGGGTAAGCCATTGTTTGGGTGTAGAGGCTCTCTTATGGGAAATAATACCAAAGCAAGAATAGTTATGGCTACGAACGGCCTCACAAATGCTAGCCCTGTAAGGTAATAGTTGTAGGCACTCACCCTCTAATGTTCAAACCATAAATATAATTGAACGGACTAAAACAAACAAAAGGGAGTGCCTCAAGAGTCCAACAATTGTATTGTAGAGTTTGTTATATTTTTTCCACCTCCTTTCATAAAGAACACTAGAAGAAGGTACCCGACGGTGGTGGCGAATCGTGCTACCCAGTCTCTGCTTACAGAACCTAATGGGGTGTGGATATTAAGCTGCGTTATTTATATATGGCCTTCAGCTATTGTTGTACGATAATTTCAGGAGCAATACGAGTGTTTCAAGAATTTCTGGGAGAACTGATTCCCTCACACCTAGACTTCGATGTGACATTGCTGCAAAGAAATGCATAAACCCCGATGAAGTCCTTTCAGAGGACAAAACACTTTGGCCGGGCTGTTTCATTGATGTTTTGAAGAATAATAAAGAGAATTGTTTTGAGACTTCATACTACTCAAGCTCCCATGTTATTTTGTTCTTAGAGAAGAGCACATTGGGATCAACATCATAGAATTATGTGCTCTTTGTGAAAGGAGGAGAAAAAAAGAGAACTAGCTCTACAATACAATTATTGGGCTTTCGAGGCACTCCCTTTTGTGTGTTCTTGTCTGCTCCCTTATTGGGTGTTCCTCAACTTTGTCCTCTATTTTCTATCAGCCTCTGTAGTACCCATGGTTTTGCTGATGGTACTGCTGTTGTTGGTGTTGGTATGAGGTACTGTCTCTAGTAGAAGGTTTGGCGGCCCCTCTTCCTTGGCAACACTGAAAAGGCTGCTGCTTCTGAGGTGTTGCCTGTAAGGCACCCATGGATTTTGCAGCATCTGTGTCTTTCTTTATTTTCTCTAGCTGTGTAGCTACAATTGGGCCAAAGAGGTGTTCCCCATCGAAGGGAACGTTCTGAATGGGTTGCTGCACTTACGGCTTGAACCCAGAGATGCATAACCATGTGCGTCTCCGTACGCATGATGGAGCAATTGATGCCTCTAGCAGCAGTGTCCGCTCCATCTAGTGCATATTAGATTGTTGCATTTGATATCCGCCTTCCTTCACTGACAAACTCTTCTCCTAGTTTTTTTATACTCCTCTGGGTGATGTTGCAGGAGGACCTGTATTTCATCCCAGGTTGCTCTGTTGTATCTAGAGCGTAGTCCCACAGAGTTCGCAATTTTTCAGTGGTTGGCGTGCCCTGTTGACACCCTTATGCCAGTGGTATCACTCTGGCTGCTCTCCTTGTGAGGAGGAAGAGCCTCTGCAGTGCCTTGTAATGCTGCTCTCTTTCTGGCAGTGGTGATGACTAGGGGGTGTGCTGGTGAAGGCCTATATTTTCACTCATTACGAGGGGTCAGCACTCTGGAGTTTACTGGGTCCTTGAATATGTCTTCGGAGACATTTAAGATTGATCCGGTCACATAGAGGTATTGCTCAGTGCGTTTTGTGCGCAATAGTCTCTCTACCAGGAAATCAGTCTATTCCTGTGCGGTATGCATTAGAAGTTTGTGGTACTCTGCTGCTCTTTGGATGACACTGTGATAGGACAATGTGTCAATGTGTCATTTGGTGGGGATGCCTCAGCGTCTGGCAAAACCACATCATAGTTATCCCTTGGGTCAGGGCTGTGGTGGGTGTCTTCATGTACCTCCTCTGACTCAACATCTTGGATAGCTATAGCTCCCACTTCCTCCTCCTGTGTTGGTGAGTGTGAGTATGTTTCTGGGGAGTCAGGCAGACTACAAGTCATTAGGCTTGTGGCCCTATGCTCAACTGCAACTCTTTTTGGTGGAGGCTGTGGCATATACTAGTTTTGTGCCCTTTTTTTGGCAGTCTTTGTGTTTTTTTCTGCATGTATTTGTGCAGTCCCTCAAAGACATTGCCCTCTTCCTCAGGTGGCATTTGAGTCTGTATCTTATGTTTCTTTGGAGCCAGTGAAATGGTAGTTGAGAAACTGTGTGTGGCTTGACTACCCCTGAAGCATGACTTTTCTTCTGTCCAAAAGCATGTCGATGTTCTTTCTCCTTTCTTGGAGTCGAGGCCTGCTTGGATTCAGAGCTGGTTGATGCCGAGCATTTCTTAGGACCTCAGTTTTTCCGTAGTTGAAGCTTGTTTGGAACTCTTCGGTGCTGAAGTATTCCTTGGTGCCGATTTGTGATTCAGTGCTAGTGTGGTGCTGGAGCCGTCTCCTTGTTTTGGCCTGGTTGCCTGATCGAGAACATTCTCGTCCCTTCTCAGCTCCGAGGCATACTTGCGATGTCAGCCTGAGCCCAAGGGATATGATGCACCCTGGCGAGGTGGGGGAGGTGTGTGCAAGATTGTCTTGGCATGTCGTGGACAAACAGTTCTCATGGTGTCTGGCGTTGTCCTGGTCTTCGGTCCCGACACAGGTACCAGAGTCTTTGGCGTGAGGTCTTCGACCTGCACCGGAGCATCTTCATCCCCGGAGGACGGATCGGAGGTGACATATGTATTGTTACTGAGGCCCCCAAATAACCACAGGACGCTGTTGTGTGGTAATTCGTATTTATTTAGGTTTCTATGTAGAGAGCGCCGAACCTGCCGTGCGATCCGCTCCGGCACTCGCGCTATTGATCCCTAGGCTGCGCGCGCATCTCTAAGATGGCCGCCGCCGCACGTCGCGTGGTCACGCAACGTGCGTACACTAGACCGCTACACTACATATCTCCCTTTTTTCCAAACAATGAAAACTGTACCTTACAGTCTGCCGCTCATGTCAAAGTCCTGGAACCTGGCTGGCTTGACCACTGCTCTACCCCTGCGGGTAAGTCTTAACGGGGTGGTCATGGTCTCTCTCACGGGAGTCTCTGCCCTGGCTCCCCCACTACTCGACGCAGCCAGGCTCTCCCTTGGTCCCCTTGAGTTGATCTCCTTCTCCGCTCTGGGACTTCTTCTATTGCTTCGCTCCTCGCCAGATTCTTCTCCTCCCATGTCTGCCTCTCCATCGAACCGTCCTTCTTCTACTCTAGGCTCCTCTGCGACATTCGATCCTCTTCCTGCTTGATCCCACTGTAGCACCTTGTTGCATCTCGCCATGCGGTCCTGTGACCACACATTTCCGTCACTCAGAGCGGCCCTGTCGTACACCTCCTTCACCTGCAACGGTTTGCTGTACTTGCTATCACCTTTTCTTTGCATCGTTGCCAACTTCACACGCACCCATTCACCTTCTTCCAGTCCTGTGTCCCTTACATTTCGCCGCTGGTCATAATGTTTTGCATAGATGGCCTGGGCATTCTCCAGGTTCGCCTGGACCACTGCCGGAGACCACTGGCTCACTATGGTCTTCTCCTTCCATACTCTATTGTCCTTCGTGAAAGGGTCACGACCTCTCAAGATTTGGAATGGGCTGTATCCTGTACCTGTGGGGGTGATCCTGTAGGCCCATATAATTTTCCATATCTCCTTCTCCCAGTCCTTGTTGTTTGCTATCGCTGCTTGCACCGAACCCATCACCACACGATTAAATCGTTCCACCAGACCGTTGCCTGCCGGGTGGTAGATCGACGTGTGCTTGGAGAGAATGCCATTTCTTTCCATGAAGTTATTCCATTTTTCCGAAGTGAACTGTGGCCCATTGTCGCTTGGGATCGACTTGGGAATACCCTCCCTCAGGAAAGTGTCGTCCAGGAAATTTAAGATTGTTTCCGCGTCCATAACTTCATCTACCCTCATCTCAGGCCACTTCGAGTATCTGTCAATGATGACACACACATATTTTTGTATGCCTTGTCCATCCAAGATTGGGCCCAAGACGTCGATGGCCAACTCCTCCCATGGGTTTTGTGGAGGATCAAATCTACCTAGTGCGGGGCGCAGTGGCTTGAGTGTTTTGTCTGCTCCCTGGCACTGTGGGCATTCTCTGACGTATCTTTCTGTTCTTAGGTCCATGCCAGGCCACCAATATCCTTGCTTGGTTCTCATTTTCATCTTGACTATCACCAGATGTCCTTCATGGAGTAACGCCAATAGTTTTTCCACTATGCCGTCGGGGGGAACAACCTTGTCTCCCCGATACACGAACACTCCTTGATCATCCACCGACAATTCCTCCCGAACATTCTGAGAGCTTCGCTGGTGTGTTTCATTTCTGGCCAGTCCTGCGTTATGTATCTCTTCACCTCCTGCATAATGCGGTCTTCATTATATGCTCCGTTCCACTCCTGGTTGCTGATAACCTTTTCTTGGTCATCTGTCAGAGCCACCATCTCTTCTCCACTCGCTTGGTCCTCTTCCCCTGGTTCCATGGCCGCCGCTCTACTCAAGTAGTCCGCCACTCTGTTACGACTGCCGGGAATGTACTCCACGTCGTACCTGAATTCCAGTAATTTTAATGTCATTTTTGAGATCCTGGGGTGGCCGCTGGATGTTAACACTTTCACCAAGGGCTTGTGGTCTGTTTTCAGTTGGAAGCGGGTGCCCCACAGGAATTGTCTGAATCTTGTCATGGCCCACACCACGGCCAGCATCTCCTTCTCTATGACACTGTATTTTTTCTCCGTGTCACTCAATGCGCGCGAGGCGAAGCTAAGCGTTTCCATCACTACCTGTCCTCGATCCTGCATCAACACGGCACCCAAGCCTTTATCACTGGCATCCGTGATTAGCACCGTTTTCCCTTGTGGATCATATCCTTGTAGGGGAATGGCTCTTACCACATCCTTCTTGATGCTCTCAAACTCCCCTTGTGCTTCCTCCGTCCAATGGAACACCGAGCTTTCTCTAGTAAGCTTCCTCATGTGGTGTGTCTTTGTTGCGAAATGCTGCACAAATTTACTGTAGTATTCCGCCATTCCTAAGAAGGACCTGACGTCTTCCTTGTTGGCAGGCGGGAGTGCGTCACATATCGCCTTCACGTTCTCTGCCTTGGGTGTGATGCCTTGCACACCAATCTCATGTCCCAAATACGTTACTGATTCCATGTCCAATCGGCATTTCACCCATTCAGCCGTTAGGCCCTTTCCCTCTAGTGTTTTCAGGACCTTCGTGAGCTTGGCATCGTGGTCAAATTTGTCTCGCCCCATCACCAGAATATCATCCTGGATATATTGGATGCCGTCCATGTTCTTAAACAATTGGTTCACAAGTTTCTGAAACACCGCTGCCGCTGAAGCTAGGCCGAACGGCATGCGGCGGAACTGGTAGCACCCGAAGGGGGTTATGAATGATGTTAACCTTCTGCTCTCCGGGTGCAGGGCGATATGATGGTATGCGGATGTCAAGTCAATGGTAGAGTACCATTTGATGCCTCTCGTCATGGCTAGCATCTCTTCAATTCTTGGCAAGGGAAATTTCTCTACCACAATGTTTTTATTCAGCTCTCGCAGGTCTACGCAGAGCCTGACCTTTCCACTGGGTTTCATGACCACTACCAATGGCGCCAGCCACTCGGCGCATGTGATTGGTTCGATTATTCCTCTCTTTTCTAGTTCCTGTAGCTCCACTTGCACAGCCTCTCTCACTGCCAGCGGTACGTTCCTCACCTTGTGAGCCACCGGAATGGCGAGTGCCTTGAGGATAATCTTGTGCGCAAACTTCTCTAGCTTGCCCACGGTGCCTCCGAAGACTTTGGGAAATTCTGCCTTCCACTTATCTAAGTCTGGCCATGCTTCCAGTTCTGTGAGCAGGATTTGCTCCTTGCCACCCGGGTCCAGTTTGATGCCCAAGTCGCCTTGGTCCAGCCATCCCAGCACTGATGGACCTTTCTCCGATATGTACAGCTTACAGTAGGCCCTGCGTCCTCTAAATTAAAATTTCAATGGTCTGAACCCCAACATGGGTATGGGGTCCCCATTGTACGCGACCGGCCTGATGTCCAATTTCTCTAGGTCCGGGCCTAGGTGCAGCTCAAAGGTGTCGTTCCACACGGCACACTGGAAAATGGTGTAGGGTGATCCTGAGTCCGCCACCATACTTATCGGTACGCCACCAATAGTCATGTCCAGTACCGGCTTGGTCGACCTTTTGTTGTCCACACTCAACACGTGGTCATAGATGCAGAGTACCGTGTCTTCCTCTCCGTGGTCTTCCCCTTCTCTGTCCTCTTGTCCTTGGTCAATGTATTTAACCATGCTTTTGGAGGATTTCCTTCGGCATACCTTTTCATAGTGCCCTATGATTCCACAATACGTACATTTGGCGCGAAACGCTGGGCATTTTCTGTCGTGAGCCTCATGCGCCCAACTTCCACATCTATAGCACGATTTCTTGTAGTTTACCGTCTGTCTACCTGGTGGTCCTGGGTTCCCTTGCCACCTGTTTGGTCCCTTCGAAGGGGGTCCTTTGCTCCTGTTTTCCTTGTGGCGCTCCATCATCAATCTTGTTCACCATCGGGCTCACCGCAGCTTACCTTTTTGTCGCTTCTGCGCACCTCCGCACCAATTCCGCTCTCCTGACAATTATCATCACTTCCTGCAGTGTGGCGGCGCCACTGGCCCATAGCTGGTCTTATACTGCAGCGCTCGTTGTGTGCATTACAATCTGGTCCTTGATGAATTCATCTTGGAATGTATCGTATCTACATGTGGACGCCAGCTTTCTCAATGCAGTGACATATTCTTCTACCGACTCTCCTGGAAGTTGCTTCCTCTGCTGGAAATTGTACCTGTCTATTGACACGCAAACAGTGGGTTTATAATGTTCGTTCAACTCCTCGATAGCATGAGCATACACATCATCGTCTGTGCTTGCTCATGGTTTGGGTACCAAACTCTTGAAAATCCTTAACCCCTCCGGGCCTAGATTATGCAATAGTATCCGTCTCTTTCGTTTGCTGGAGAACTTCTCCTCATTCTCGTCCTCCAACACTTCGATGAAATTGTCTATGTAGTCTCTCCAATCCTCCCACTTCATGAGAGGCTCCCCTGGTTTAGGTAGGAACTGTACAGGGGCCGTCGCTGACGCTGTTTGCATGCTCATCTTTTCGCGCCTTTCTGTGGCTGGGGTGTCTCTGTGGCTATTAGGGCTACCTGGTGCGCTGTTCTCCTATTGATATTCTGTCTGTAATTGGGGGGTCTCTTGTTCTGCCCCTTCGCTGTCCCTGGAGGTAGCCAGCGCTCCTGCTCCCTGTGGTTTAGCGTCGTGGGGTGCCCCAGCCAATGTGCTCCCTTCTCAGTCCTATCTTCTCCCCCAGTGCTGAAGTCGCCTACCTTCTTGGGGTTATGGGCTCTGCCACGCTCTCTGGTGTCCGTCCTGCTGTGTGCGGTCTCGTTTTCTGGTGGCCTGTGGTTTTGCTGGTGCCAGTTCGTTGGTCACCCTGGTCTAGCTCGATTTCTAATGAGTATTTCTCTTTGTTGCAGGGGGGGGGGGGGTTCTTCCTTCCTGCTATCCCACTCTCGTCGCCATTGTAATGTTACTGAGGCCCCCAAATAACCACAGGACGCTGTTGTGTGGTAATTCGTATTTATTTAGGTTTCTATGTAGAGAGCGCCGAACCTGCCGTGCGATCCGCTCCGGCACCCGCGCTAATGATCCCTAGGGTGCGCGCGCATCTCTAAGATGGCCACCGCCGCACGTCGCGTAGTCACGCAACGTGCGTACACTAGACCGCTACACTACAACATAGTGTGAGCTGGCGATGACTAATCCACTTACTGTTCGTGCACCAGTCTCGATATCTTCTTCGCTACCGTGTGAGAACTCGGCCTCCGCTGCTAGCGCCGTGGTGTGTGCCTGGCGTCTATCTGCTGGTCCGAAGCATTTTTTTGTTTTTAGATAAGTCGCAGACTGCGCAATCCTCTTCCTTATGCTCAGGAGAAAAACTCAGGATACAGGTGAATGTTTTAATGTGCGCACTTGGCAACTTTCTACTCTGTAGGCTGCATAGGCGTCGAAACCTGGAGCTGTTGAACGTGCGCAATACCTCGAGGGAGAGGAGAGAGGACGCACAACGCAGATCATAAAACTTCCTAGAGAAAAACAACTTGCAGAGTCCGGGCCAAACACTAGATGACAGGAGTGTGCATGGCATGTGTATCTGCAGCCAACACATGCTACGAATATAGAGAACCCGACTGCAGTTTCCGCAAGTACTAAGGCCCATCAAGATCTATTTGGAGACGGTTTTATCCAAGACGAGAATAAACACTGTTTATCTGTATTTTAGAATAGCACATATGAGGACATAGGCTTCTCTACTATGCAAGTTTCCCTCCCCAATCCTTAGCATACTACTTATCCATGTTAACTGTTGCTAAAACAAACAGTTCTCCATAGAGCCTGTTTTACCTTAAGTGCACTTCCACTTAGAGTCTAGTTATTCTTTCTTAGTCTTTTTTCAACTGTCAGTTTACCATGAAAGATTCTCAGTTATTTGTTCTTTTACTTCATTTGTGCCTTTCTATCCAACTCAACTAAGCCATTCTCACTTTGAAACGTTCAAGGTGTCAGAACCACACATAGTATATAAAAGACACTTTGCGATTCACTGATTTTAGCAGTCTCACTGCATTTTCCTTGTGCTATTGACAAGTCATTATCATCTACAATCAAACACCAGGACACTAAAGAAAGACCACAGCAAGTTTCACATGATGGAATTTAATACAAAAAAAATATATACTTTACGTCATTGCGCAATGTCCACATTGTAACCAGCGTGCATAGTCAAGTAGACACAAGAGCTGCTGCCCTTCACCGTTAGCCCACCATAAAAGGTTTGCATAAATCTTTGAAAAAGCTAAAGTGGGGTCTCTCTGGCATTTTTATGGCTAAAGTCAGAAATGTGCCACCGGTTGACCTATTCATTGCTCAGGCTGACCTCTTCATTGCTCAGGCGGAGTTGGACACATGAAACATTGGGATATCTGAGTGCTATTGTATATTTCAACTATCAGTGTCTTGCCATATTGTCCTCTAGCTGTGCTCATTAATGTAGCCAGAAAGAAGTATGAGCTACAGGTATAACAGGCAGACACAGTGACTAAAGTTCAAGCCCACTTGAGATCTCTGTAGGCCTTTGCCTTCTCTGTGAAGAGAAAAAATGTGTGTTTCATGTGACCTACCAAAGAAAAAAGTCAACTTCATAGAGTCTGAATAGATCGGGACCACTTAGAGGGAATGGGAAATTTGAAAATCTATGAATGACTTCCAAGGCAAAAGTACACATGATGAATGTGCGGATGGGAGACAGATCTCCATGGTATACGGTGGAGGCAAAAAAGGATGCATTCTTGCATGGAACTTGAGATGTGTACAGAAGTTATGCCAAGTCTACTCCCTCGTTGTACAAGCAGTTGAAACAAAGAACATGCTCTCGGTGGCCCTTGAGGTGATCACAACTGCCCATGGCACATGAAGGGATATACAGCATGAAGACATATTTCCACAACTGTACTTGTATTGATGTGGCAATGGAAAAACATGCAAACCTTTACTCAAAATATTTCTTGTGTCGTTGAATAATACTTGGTGGAGTAATATAGCATGCCTGGACTGGGACATGAAGTAACACATGAACCAATGTTTCTGATCATAAATGGGTTGGGGGCGAGGGGAATGCCAACCAAGCCCAAAAGGAACAAAGCCAAATATATCCCAATTAATTGAAGGCAAAGAAATAAACGACAATCGTTAAAGATCCCAATATCCAAAGTGAACACTTAAAACCACTGGAATTGTTACTGAGAAAATTCCTATTAGTTATCCATGGAGATTAAAGAAAGTGATGCATAAAACCGTAAGCTGCTCCACATCTGTACCACACTCTTCCCAGACCATAGCAGTTTGCAAGGCACTTCCTTCCCACTAAAAATATATATATCACATCTGTTTTCCATGTCTCACAAACTATCACCTTGCTCTGCAATACTGTTAATCTCACATTAGCACCTCAAATGCTTCCTCCACCACTATAACATCACCTCCTAATATTGCTCCTCTCGTCTTACCACCTCACAGCAGACATGAATTGGTCACGTTATCTCTCACCACATCTGCACTTTCTCTAACACCGTATCAATATGTTCCTGTAATAACACCTAACCACACTCCAAGACAATGGTCTATGCTGTCTCATGTAATACGTCACTGGGAGAGGTCTTCAGTGCCACACATACCATGACTCCCGATAATGCCCTAGCAAGATGTCTGCCCTGAATACACAACACAATCACATAATGTGACAGTGAATCATCCTGTCAATTGTGCCTATCTCAATCCCTCTCTTTAACAGCTCCTGGCGTAATATTGTTTTAACGTGTGTAATGGGCTACACGCCTCTTTTCTAATGGGGTTCTCTACTCAATTTCTCACAAGTGTGTACGGGCTTTAGTCCAACTTTGGTCTCACATTTGTCTTCAAAGATCTTCTCTGTAAAATATACTTTGTGACGCATACAAAGTTCACTGTTAAATAGTAATTTGCAACATTTCAAAATGTAATCCTTCGGCGTGTATAAAAACATGTTGAAACAGGCTTTGTTTCTTAGCAAATTGTAAAGCAAAAAGGAATTCCTGCCACTTCCTCGTACGCTCCCGTCATGAATGGTTCACCAGAATCTTTTGGTGTGCTGCAAAGCAGATTAAGTGCCAAGGTAATAAAATAATTCTTCTTAACATATACAAATATGTACAAATGCACCCTGCATTCATTTCCATCTGAAATCCATCTGCGTATGATGCATTGATCCAAAAATACTCCAAAGGTAATATCAACCTCATTCCATTTTTGACATTTCAAACTTTGTCGTCACTATTTCCTAAATGTAAAGAAAAGGGAGAAGTCAGTATAACTTATCTAGTGCAAAAAAGATTACAAAGCAATTATTGCTGTGTAAAATAGTGTACCTCATCAGAATCCAGCAGAGGAGGTAGGACCCTGCAAAATAAATAGAAAACATAAATACAGAAGGAAAATTGAACGTGAGGAGTCAAGTATTCCTATATATCAGCAAATAGTCATGAAAGGTTATCTTAGTGTTGCTAGAAGTGACAATTTCAAGAAACCACTATTTTTTGAAGAATTGAGAACAGCTCCAAAAGTTCTGTTGTTAAACACAAATTATATATTACTAAGAGTTTCTTTTTTTATTTTAATTAATATGTTGTATTCTCATGAATGCAATTTATAATGATTATTTAACCTAAACATGTTAACATTTTTATTGTTGTTGATGGAATGTACTAGACGCCACAGGTACACCAATATCTCAGGGATCACAGCATGATATTCTCAGTCTCTCAACAGTATTACTTTACGTATTCAGTTGCATTGGCTCTTGTATTTCTTGTTTAATGCTGGGATCTGAAGTATTCTATTGTAAGAAGTATGGGCATGCCAAATGTATTAGTTGAATGTTAGAGATATGTATTATCATGTGTGCTAATGTATTTACTGGAACTAAGGAAACATTTTCCTACCTGAACTTGGTGTATGGAGAGGTGATAAAACCAGGGTTCATAAATTAGCTCGCTCGCTTGCTTCATAAAGGTTTGAACTGATTTCTGTACCGTACGGTTGTATTAAAGTGAAGTTATTTTAGTTAAATTAACTAAAGTGATAATCTCGTAACTTCATGGCTTCGAGGTTTCCATATTGGCAGTGCAAGACAAGACTTGCGGAGATACAGGCATTTCAATATTACCTCTAGGGGTCGTCCAAGGAAAGACACAGGTTTTGCAAGACGGAGGTGCAGTGATTTAAATGATGAACCCACAGATCAGCACAGTGTGTGAGGGTCCCATACCCAATATATAATCCTTGAAATGCTGACACTTCAGATTTGCTTTTCAATTGCACAATGTCCTACCTGGTCAACCTCACCAGTTCTGGTAATCCTATACCCATTTGTTTTGAACTCCAGAGCTCTTCAAAATTATTATCCCATATGATGCTGTACATGGCCATAGGCAGAGCTAAAGCACTTTCATATAGCTTTTCGGCCAAAACCAAAGATTTGTTTTGAAGAAAAACTAAAATAACACCACCGATGAGGTTGGGCAAGGCAGATTCTCAGTTAATTTAAGTAAAGAGAATGGTAAAGTTGTCACCTACGTAATGTTGATGGGAGCATCCTAATCATTAAACATTAATAATATTGGGCACCACTGGAGGGGGCCTTTTTCTTCAACTTTTGCCAGCAATGCTAAGGAAAATATTACACTGCAGCACATTTCTTAAACTTGACTTTGCCTTAGGCTCTCAAATCTGCTCCAGGTTGGCATGCAACACCACTGGGCACTAGTGAACCATTGCTGCTTCGTGTCCTGTAGTTTCCCACTAGTAGCGCTCCAGGTATTCGAACCGTTGTTATTCTAGCAAGAAATTAATGAGTAACGCTTTAAGATAAACGTACACATCTGCCATAGAAGACGGGATATTTTCCTCCACCCACTTCAAATCTTCATCCTGCACATATGAGGAAACAAAACAATCTGCAGTTAGATGGGACCCTCACCTTTCACGGATGCAAACAAAGGGTTAAGTGACAACAAAAAACAGAACAACCTCCCCCCCCCCCCCCCCCCCCCCCCCCCCAACTATCGGTAGTATTTGGGAAAGGGCTGTATTTGTGCACTCTTGGCACTTAGAATAAGAATATAAATGTTTATGTCCTTTGCTGCAAATGTACAGTACCTGCGTTGATGATCAGACTTGTTAGTGTAAGTACCAAAAACAAAAAATAACATTTGATGTGCAGACACAATATGGAGTTCACATATATTACTCTCCATTCACATTATAATTCATTCGAACCCTTCTAGAGCATACACAAAAAAAAAATACATTTGCATCTCTAGACTATTTCATTTGGTGTAGACTTGGAGATACTAAAAAACGATAAAAGTTCATCATCTTGGTCATGTTCCTTGGAGGTAGATACTTCAAACAGCAGGAATATCCTCTACTGTCTCCATCTCCGGCCTCCTTGTGTATCGGCCTCCCGCAGCGCTGGGGAACTTCGTAGACTCTCTTATGGAGGCTGTTATTCCACTGGCTGCCGCCTCGTTCAACTTTGTTATTCTTGGGGACTTCAACCTTCATTTTGATGACCCCAGTGATGTAGTAGCAAGAGATGTGCTAAGCTCACTTGGTGCACTAGACTTACACCTTGCTAATGTGGGAGCTACTCATAATAGAGGTCATCAGCTTGATGCGGTTCTTGCTAATTCTGCGAACCTGCAAGCTCTCCAGATGTTGGCTCTCCCCTGGACGGATCACCATCTTATTCCGTTTAGTTGGCTGCTGGGGAACCAGAGAGACTCCGCACCTAGACAACATACTGTAGAACGACTCTGGTCGAAGCTGCCGGTGGACAGTTGGGCGGAAGAGCTTGCTAGAACCTGTCCTTACCTTGTTGATGACCCCAATATCGCTGATCAGCATTTGGGTGAATGGCTTACTAACTCTCTGGACTTACTGATTCCTAATAAAAGGAGGCTTGTCAGGGAGAGAAGAATTGGCTCTGCCCCTTGGTATACCTCCGAACTTAGGAGTTTCAGAACCTCCTGTAAAAGGCTTGAACGTGCCTGGAGGAGAGAGCAGACGGAAGGAAGCCGGGCCAACTATAAAAGAGAGATGAGGAAATATAAAAGTGCACTGAAGGTTGCTAAAAAGAACTTTTTTAGCGATAGGATTGAGAGGGCAAGTAATTCTTCAGGAGAATCGTTCAGAATTTTTCAGGATCTTCTGAAAGCCCCGGTCCCGCCAGTTGTGCATGACAATCCCAAAGAAAAATGTGAGGAATTGGCTAGCTTCTTCCATTCTAAAATAGAGAAAATATTATCCTCCTTGCCCGATATCCCTCAAATCCCGGAGCCGGCTGCTTGTCAAATATCATGCCCAATTGAGCTAGCCCATTTTGGTCCCTTTTCAGAAGAGGAGGTGATAAAAGTCCTGCTAGAGCTGCAGAGTGGATCTCCAAGTGACCCGGTGCCCATAAAATACCTCAAGCTTGTGGCCAATACTCTGTCTACCCCGCTGACCGACCTCCTAAATCTGTCACTTGTTCATGGCACAGTGCCCCAGCGATGGAAAAAGGCAGTGGTAAAAGCCTTATTGAAGAAGCCAGGATTGGACCCAGCCAACTTGACCAACTTCAGGCCTATTTCACTTCTGCCTGGGTTCTCTAAAGTTGCAGAGAAACTGGTTAACCGCCAGCTCTCTCACCATCTAGAGTCCAACCACCTGTTGGGAGACTCCCAGACTGGTTTCCGTCCCGGCCAGGGAACAGACACAGCCTTGTTGGCAGTAGTGGAGGAAGCTAGGTGCACTCTAGATACAGGAGGGTCAGTGGCAGTGATCCTCCTGGACTTGAGTGCTGCCTTTGACACCGTGAGTCATCAGGTGCTCCTCCAACGTCTGTCAGAGGTAGGTGTCTCAGGGACGGCCTTGAAATGGTTGGGATCTTTTCTCTCCAACCGTTTCTACCAAGTCTGGGAAGGAGCAGAGCAGTCTGCCCTATTTCCCCTTCAATGTGGAGTCCCGCAGGGCTCATCGCTGAGCCCTACCTTATTTAATATATATATGACTCCACTTGAAAGAGTGGTCGCCCCTTCGGGGGTGAAGATCATCAGCTATGCTGATGATACTCAGCTGGTGGTGGGCCTTACTCAGCTGGCAGAACAACCTGAGGTGTTACACGACTGCCTTGCCAATGTCTATCGCTGGATGTCTAACTCTGCCTTAAAGCTTAATGGAGGAAAAACTGAGCTGATGCTCCTGGGCAATTCCAGTCCCTCCATTATTGCTAGCTGTTGGCCCCGGTCTCTTGGTGAGCCACCATCTCCCAAGAAGGAGATCAAGTCCTTGGGAGTATGGTTGGAGGAAGATCTGTCCTTCAGGACCCACGCCAAGAAGACCGCGGGGGTTTGCTTCGGTCTACTGAGGTCAGCCCGAAAGGTGTTACCACTGCTTCCTGATCCAGCAAAGAAGCTTCTGGTATGTGGTTTAATCCTATCGAGGCTCGACTATGGGAATGCGCTGTTCCTCGGCGCTCCCGAAGCGACCTTTAAAACCCTCCAACAGGTGCAAAACGCAGCGGCTAGACTTCTTATGGATGTTCCTAGAAGACAGTCTGCTGCCCCGGCCCTTAAGACGCTTCATTGGCTCCCCGTGAAGGAGCGGGTGAAGTTTAAAGCGCTATGCACGGCCCACAAAATTCTGCATGGCAAAGGCCCCCCCATCCTTTCTAACATGGCCCGTCCGTATAAGCCCCCACGTCTTTTACGCTCGGACCAAAAACATCTGCTGCAGTCAGCGAGAGTAAGGAGAGTTCGATCTGGGGGCAGGCGTTTCTCTGTGCAGGTGGCGACTCTGTGGAACTCTTTGCCCCTCAAGATTCGCTCTGAGCCCAAGATCCTACTATTTAGGAAACTTCTTAAGACCTACCTGTTTCCACAGTAGGGATTAGTTGAGTCTCTCCTTTTGGTCTGTCTGCGCCGGGATGCCCCAGGGTAAGCTGAGCGCATTATAAGTTTCATATTATTATTATTATTATTATTATCTGCACCAGAGCTTCCAACCTAGCACATTATGGGAAGAGATGTGGTCCAGTGGCACGAGCTGCTTCCTTTGGACCCGAGGACACAGGTTTGAATCCTCGCCTCAGCGCTAGAACCAATGTTGTGCGATTCTGGGCTAATCACAATCTCTCTGTGCCTGCCTAGATGTGTGTAAAATGTATATGTGTAACCCCACTACCTACGACATTCTCCAAAACCCTTATCGAATGTACAGCACTCCACCGCTTCAAAGCTAGGTTTGTGCTATATAAATACATATATACATACATAGTGAGTTTTCCCAATTCACAAGTCTCATACTATCCATTACTATTATGGCCTTGGCCATGCTAACAACTAGACCTCTCAGCTTCCCAATCAAGACCAACACTGATGCTACACTGCATTTGTGTGATCACTCATGAGGTTTTCCTCACAGCTTTCCCCCCCCAAAGTTTTCTTAAAAGCCTCTTACCACACTTCTGGCTTTCAGGATCCCATTAGGCTCATTCTTCGATCCCCTCATCTTCATCCCCTCAGCTGTGAAAGACAGAAAAGTTACTTGCCTGTGTCTACTCCATTCTTATCCATAACTAAGCCATGTACCAAAACATGCAATCACTGTGACAGCAGGTCGGAGGGGAAACATGCTTTACCACGTGGGCATTACAAAGCAATGCCTTTACCACACATCCTTTACCACGCAATGCCTTTCCACGCATACCTTTACGATGAAATGGTAAGTATATATAAGGTACGTGTGCATGTGGAAAAAAACTAAAGTTACAGGGAGGTTATTGTTAGGAAATAGAATTTAAAACACCTTAGAAATTCACAAAAAAATCAAAGGTTGTAGGGACATTCATTTATTATTCACTTATTTGGTTGCTGTGTCTGGTGGCTCAGTGGACCAATGCGTCCACTGCAGGGGCCTGTGTTTGACCTTAAGGGTCAAAGGTTCAAATCCTGGTGGGTCCACTCAGCCTTTCATCTATCTGAGGTCAATGAAATAAGTACCATTGAGTTGGGTAACATTAAACATCTGTTATTCAGCGCCAAGATACCGAAGGGTGAATGTGCGCTTTGCAAATACATGTTATGTTATTTGCTATTTCATTTTTTCTGTGTTTTCCAGTCCCAAGGGTCCGCGAATGGAGCCACAGGACTCCAACGACCCTCTGCAAGCAGCCCTATGGGGTCACAGCAGTCTGCATTTTTTATTTAATCTATGTGGAACCCACACGTGGCCCACAGAACATTATTATTTTTTGAAACCACGGGGGAGCTCCAGGGCCCTTCTGCTAATGTAGAAGCAGGCATTGTCATGCTTATATTTTTTATTTCTAAGTTGGGTGCCCCCGTTGCCCACCCAGGAGGTCCCTCTTTGGCGGCTGTAGGGGGAGGGCCCATGGCACCTGCAACCCCGCCAAATCCCAAGCATTCACCCATTGCAGTTGCAGTGGGATCCCGGATTGCTCCCAACCCACAGGAGCGGTTTTTACTCTGCCAGCAGTGTGGGAGCAATTGACAGTATTATTCCTGCCAACAGATGCAGGCAGGGAAAAAGTTCTGTTTTCCCACCGGGCAAATAAGGGTGTTTTTAGGCTTGGGGGGTCAGGGGGCTAAAGAAATTGGTTGATTGGGTGTGTTTAAAGGTAGGCAAGGGCATATGGTGATAAGGGTGTTTTTAGGGTTTCCTATCTTTTTTGTTCTTGTTGGTAAACAGGGCATCTCTCTTAACGGTGGACACTTTCCTTTGTGTATCATTGAGATGCTTGATATTATATTCTCTCTATACCATCCTGTGTTTCATAAGTTCAAGATTAAGGGCACATTCATTCTCTTCGCTACAATTTCTCCTAACATGCAAAATCTCAGCAAAAGGAATAGCTTTGATGGTGTTGGGGGGCTGTGTACAGCTTGCTAACAGGGTGCTATTACAAGCTGTAGGTTTATGAAATAACCTGCTCTGAATCTTGCCAAAAATGTAAAATGTAACATCAAGAAAGTTTATCTTTGTTTTGTCATAATTCATAGTAAATTTCACATTTCAGTTGTTCTCATTGAGGAAGTAAAAATCTCTTTCCATATCCGTTACAGTGCCTGTCGAAATCAGTATAACATCTCTCTAGCGACCCCAAAATTGGACATATTCCGTCTGTAGGAAGGTGGATACCTGACTATGGTTACCCCAGATTTTTTGCCTTGTGTTTAGCTGGTTTTCGACTTAGTTGGCCTGGTTCCCTGCTAATCAGGGCCCCTGACTATCTGCTCTCTCTTTAAAATGGACTCCATGTACCCTAGGTGCATAACTAAATTGGCTTGGGTCACCTTATCAGCCCCTGTACAGTGCACTATAGGTGCCCAGGGCATAGGTGCATCCAAGGCCTACCAGGGGCTGCAGCATATATTTTGCCACCCCTGGCTGGCTATCCAAATTGACACAACTGGCTGATCACTCAGCTGGGGCAAGGTGGTGTAATCACCCCTTGCTTAGATATAGTATACCTATATCTAAACCTATATCTGGACACATATATACCTATAAGTCACTCCTATGGCAGGCCTTAACAATCCTGGAGGCAGAGTGCTTGGTTTTATGTGAGATGGTGCTCTAGCATGAGCTGAGCCTGTCTGCAGCTGTCGGGACCAACTCCCTTAGCTGTTCCGGGATATTGCCATACCATATACTCTTAAGTGCATTATAATCCTCGCGGTTACTTGCCAACTTTGGTTTGGCTTTCTCAAAACATGTCGTGTAAGGTGTCACACGCTTTTGGAATACTACCCCCTCGCCAGTCCTGGCGACGGGGGTAGCATTCCACCCTTCTAGAGGGAGAAGGCATGTTACTTTGCTAAGACGCGGTTAATCCTAACAAGAGCCCCAGCATCACAAAATGGATGCTGCTTCCACAGACACGAATCTGACCTCCTGCTGCTGACCGAAACTCCGGCAGGGGAGGCCTGGACAATAGATATCCTGTCACAGGGAGGTGTCACGCCACCCCAGACAGGAGATAGTGGATTGTAGCAGGGAGGGTTGAAAGAAACTAGACACTGCCTGGGGCGCACAAGGTGTCCCCGGGCAAAATCCAGTCAAACCGGTTCTGGGGCACTCCAAGCCCAGTCCCAGCGCGACCCTGGACAAAGGAAAAGGGTGTTAACCACCCCCTTCCTGGGCCCCACCCATAGGAGGGACCTAGCAGGTAATCCGGTCCCCCAGTTTGGAATAAAGGTGGGAGCAGTGCCAACGCACATCAGATTATCCTGACTGAAACTTATGAAACGAAACTCTGGACCCTTCGATATCCTACTCGACGTAGAAGACTGAAGAATCTCTCTTGTGGTCAAGGAGTGACCACCCTGTGCAAACAGGCACCATCCAGCGCCTCACCGTTTGCTTTGTTGCAGTTCCCGCCGGAACTCGAGCAACAGAGATTGACAAGACCCAGCTTTCCCGCCATCCAACAGCCCGATCCACAGTCCCAGCGAATCTAAGACCCGGGAGGCGACCTGAAGCGTGGGGCCGGCCATCTTGGAAAAACCACGAAGTGCTGACCGTGCAGCTCCCGAGGCTCCCTCGACGCTGTGCATTGGGGTTTGAGAAGCCCCAGCCCGAGCAGCTTTTGCACCGAAGCTCACCCCTCTACACTCACCGAGTGCTGCGTGGGGCCCCTCTGCATTTTCCGGCTCGACGCGTTGGTCTGGTCGCTTGCCCGTTGGCTAGTGGCCCCACTACCGACGAACCTTTGAATTTGATCTGCCAGTCCGGTTGCTCTAGACTGGCCCTCGCTCCCCTGAAAAGGAGCACCCACTTTGACCTTCCTGGTCCGAGTAAGAAGCGATCTTCGAATCCTGCGAGGGTTGTGCTTGCCAAGGTTTGTTTGCTCCAATCCGGAAGCCGACACCGCGAGCCTTCGTGGGACAGCTCGTGATCCACTCCTGGACATCCTCGGTGCCCCTGAGTCCACGTGGCAGCGGAGACCAGCTTCACGACATCGACCTGATTGCGCCCGACATTGCCTGGTTCCTTCCTGGTTCCACCCTGATCACTGCTGAGTGACCCAGACTCTGTCCCCTCTGCTTTCAGGTACTCTTCATCTTCGATCCACCCTTGGATCGCACCGGACACTTCTCTTCTGGCTGCCTGCAGCATCATCATCTACAGGCTCCATAGATCTACACGACGAAAGCCAACACAACTTTGCACCTGTGCACCCGCTTCCTGTGGGTGAGGTAACTCTTGAACGCCGGTGCTCCTGTAGTGGTATACACCTCTAGTGTCTAAGTCTAAAGTTTTGTACTTCTAGTCCAGTCGGAAGACTCTTAAAACAGTAACTCGATAACTTTTGCGCACCATTGACTTTGCATTGGTGCATGTGTGTGCTTTCAGCGCTGCACCCGATTCCCGTGGGCTTTTCCTGACTTCAGCATTGCTAGTCCCGATTGGTCCCAGCGATTCCCCAGGCCCTAGGACTGACCACTGTTCGATTAGTGATACTTATACCACTTTTTTAATATATGGTTTGAGTTGCCCCCCCGGCCTCATCCATAATTGTGCAACTTTCATATGTTTAACTGTGCTTTTGTTTAAACGCTTGTGCCTCTGCACTCATAAAGAGTACAGAGGATTATTCTAGTAATAAATACATATATTTTTATAGTATATAACTTGTGTGGTGTCCTTTCATTTGATATTACAGGATTGTGATTGGTAAAACAGCTGGCTTCACATGCCCTCTTGAGTTAAGCCTTTAAGGCTGCTTAGTCCATGCTACCCTTAGGATAGCTTGTCTATAAGGTTGACTTACAACCATCACCATAAGGGATTGTTTGGACTGACACAAGGTGCCCCCAGAATTGGAGACATCATATATCAGGTCAACTTCTCACACCGTCCATCCCCAAAAACATGACATTTGATGGGATTGAGCTGTCACAGAGAGGATATAATATCAAGCCCCTCAGTGATACTCAAAGGAAGGTGTCCACCTTTAAGAGAGATGCCCTGTTGACCAACAAGAACATAAAAAGATAGGAGATATGGTTGTCTATCTTTCATCACCGCTTCTAACTTATCTAGTCATCAGCTATGGCGAATACTGAATAAACATTGGACACTCTTAGCAGGTGTTTTGGGTTTGAAGACTGCTGTAAAGAGCAAACCAATGATTACATACAGAAGAGGTCACACTAAAAAAGACTGTCAGTCCTAGTTACATGCCCCATGGAAGAATTGAAGCGCCCTAAATTAGTTACCACAGCAACCTAAAGTTTTTTCACGTGTACTACTTATACTATGTGCCAGTTAGGTGTTAAAAAAACAAAAACACCACAACATAGAACTACAATATTAATACATTTATCAAATGTAAGACAACATTTGTTGCATATTTTATTTACTTATTTTTTTTATTTAGAAAGTTTTATAGAGCGCGAACAAGATCCTCATGGATATCAGAGCGCTTTACACACATATGAGACACAAAGACATAAGAATCGTTAACAAAGCATTTTCTGCAAAGATGAGCAAATGATTACACATAGATTCAAGGCAAGGCAACAAAGGTGCGTAGGTGGTCTGGATGGTCATTGTCATAAAAGGAAAGATAGTGAGTCTTGAGATTTCCATAGACTATATTCATGTGAATTTAGCCAAGAGGATCGATTTTACTTCTTTTTTTAAGGATTCCGTGGATGGGATAAGTCTGGTTTCTGGAGGGAGAGCATTCTAGATCCTGGGCGCCATCCCTGAGAAGGAGTGTTTATATGTTTTTTGTGTGTGGAATCTTCGTGGTTTCAATAGGAGATTTTCCGAGCTTCTTGTGGCTCTAGAGCCACCGGAGATTGTCAGTTTCTGAGCGGGGTAACTAGGCGATTTGTGATGTATGGCCTTATGCGTCATGCATGCGATTTTCAGGTGTATTCTAGCTTCGTATGGCAGCCAGTTCAAGGATTTCAAGTCATGAGAGATGTGTGAGCGTTTTTTTGAGCCAGTGAGGAGTCTCACTGCGGCATTAATAGAGGCTCTTAGGGGTGCGGTTGTCAATATGGGGAGGCCACAGAGGGCGACACTTCCATAATCCACTCGAGGGATAACTAGGGCTTGGACTGCAGTCCTGAAGTCATTGCTGGTAGGAAGGGTTTCAGCTTCCTCAATGTATTTATTTGGAAATCCCTTCGTTGCATTACTGATATGATGTTGCATGTTGAGATTAGAGTTGAGGATTATGCCTAATGATTTCGCTGAATCCACGATGGATGGTTGGACGTTGAAAGCAGTGAGATGCTTTACGCCAATCCTGCATGATGGGGACTTTGGCGGTAGGTGCTATTAGGAGGAATTCAGTTTTTAGCGCGTTCAGTTTGAGATGATTCTCTGCCAGCCATGTCCGAGTATTTTTTAACGTTGTGTTGAGTAGTTTGATGTCTTAGGGGTGTGTATTTTGAGGTAGAGTTGGGTATCGTCTGCGTACCTGTGAAATTGCACGTTAGATGCTTGAAGCAGTGCGGTGAGTGGTTCCAGTACTAGATTGAACAATGTCGGGGATAGGGAGGATCCTTGTGGGACACCGAGTGTAACTGGAACGGGTGTGGACATGGTATTGTTAATCTTGAATCTCTGGGTCCGGTTATGAAGAAAGGAGGTAAACCACTTGAGCACTGTCCCTGAAAGCCCCATTCTGATATTCAACAGATCGAGTAAGTTCTCGTGTTTGACCGTATCAAAGGCTGACGAGAGGTCGAGTAGGATGAGGAGGCAAGTACCGTTCTGATCAAGGATTTGAAGTGCGTCATCAATTCTGTGTGTCATAGCGGATTCCATGCTGTGGCCTGCTCGGAAGCCTGATTGGTGTGAATTGAGGAGGTCAAAGTGCTTGATGTGTTTTGTCAATTGTAGGTGTACACATTTTTCTAACAATTTGGCCAAGGTAGGGATATTGGAAATAGGGCGATAGTCGTTTAGGTCGGTGGGGTCTGCTGTGGGTTTCTTTAGTATGGGTGATACTTGTCCCACTTTAGGGGAGTCCGGAATGCAACCTTGTTGAAGTGAGCTATTAATGATTTTGGTCCAGAGCGGGAGAAGTAATGGGATGAAGTCTTAACAGCATTTGCGGGTAGAGTGTCAGTAAGGTGATTGGAGGGCTTCAGAGTACTGCGAATCTTGCCATTAGTTTTTTCTGTGTAAGTTTCGAAGGACGACCATAAGGCCTTGTCTTTTAGGGATGTTTTGCTGTGAGGGCTAGAGTAAAGGTTAGGTCCGTGAGGAGATCATTCCTGATGTTATCTGTCATTAGATTAAAGAAGGTAGAGAATTCTTCACAAGTCTATTGTGTGCTAGTTGTGTTTTGTAGTCGTTGAGGTTCTTCTTTGGATTGAGTTTTGATTAACTCGAACTGTTTTTTTGGCTGGTTTCTTGCTTGGTCTAGCTGGTGGCTAAAGAAGTCTGCTTTCGAACGTTTGATTTTTCTAAAGTGAGCGTTTCCTTTTTTCTTTAGCGTTTTAAGGTGTGCAGCCGATAGGACTGATCTGCAATTACGTTCCGCCAGTCTCATATACCGCCTATATTCGTTAAGCAGCCCTCGTACCATGGTTTTGAGTTGTTAGAGAAGACTCTTTAACTGAAAGGGGGCAACCTCATTGATTATCGATGTCATAGATTTGAGGTAGTGGTTGGTGAGAACCTGTACATCGGAGGCGCCGGTAGGGGGAAGGAGAAGATTGTGATTGGGAGATGGTAATGAATTGGGATTGAGTTTTTTCAGGTCTCTTTTCCAGACCTTTGGTTTGGTGGATTGAGCCAGGTTAAGTTTCACGTTTTCATTGATGAAAAAGGTGATAATATGGTGGTCTGACCAATCACAGGGTTGGATCGACTCGAGTTGGATGGAGTTGCCTTTGGAGATGAATAGATCCAAGATAAACCTTTGTCGTGTGTAGGGCTGTTGCAAATTTGGGTAAGGTCTAGAGCGTTGAGAAAGTTTTTGAGACTATTAACCACAGAGTCGTCGTGCTCGTTCCAGTGGAGGTTGAAATCACCAAGAATATTTGTGTGTTTTGTCGTCCAGAATTAGTTGTGACCAAGTCCATGAGGTTTTCAGTGAAGGTGAGGTTGTCCCCTGGTGGATGGTAGATAATATGTAAGGAGCATACTGGATTACTGGATTGCCAATGCTGTTGATGTCGAGGCAGATGTGTTCACAGGAGGAGAATACAGGGGATATGGCTCTATTCACTGAGAGATTGCTCCGGTGAATACATGCGATTCCACCCCCTGTCTTGCCACTCCTGTCCAATCTGATGATGTGGTAATTAGGGGGCACTAGAATGTCAATGAGTGGTGAGGAAGATTCTGTTAACCAGGTTTCAGTGAGTATGGTCAGGTCTAGGTCGTGGGCGATGATGAGGTCGGCTATGGCTGCTTGCTGCGTGTCTAGGGGTCGATCTACAGTTCAAGAGTGTGCATTTAAGCCGGGGAGTGACGAGGGAGGAGGGGTCCAGAGTGAGTGTGACTTTTTTTTAAAGATTGTTGGCATTGATACCCCTATTGTTTTGTGTGGAGGACCTGTGAGGGTTGGGGTGGATAGTAGGGATGGGAAGATGTGTGGGGGCTGTGTGGGTCGTGTGAGCGGGTTTATAAGAGTGTAGAAGGGAGCGTATGTTGTAACCTGAGAGTGGATTGATGCTTCGCAATGGGCGGGTGGCAGAATTACGGGAGGGAACTAAAGTCCAGGAAGGAGGATTATGTTTGTATGAGAGTGGAGGGGGCTTGCTTGGTGAGTGGTTTCTGGGGGGTCTGGGGTGCCTGGGTTGATTCGAAATCAGCTTTTCGAAAGTATGAAGTTCCTCTTTAATTTGGAGAAGAGTGGACATAATCTTGTCCAAAGTGGTGTTTGGAACGGTAGTGGAAGGGGTAATTGTCTGTGGTATGGGTTGAGGAGATTTGGCTCGGTTCGATGTAAAATCTGATGAAGGCGTGGGAAGAATAGGCGGGGTGTTGAGTAGAAGGTTGGGCACGCCGTTGGTATAGATGTATGGGTAGTCGGAGTGGTTGGTGGTGGGTCAGGAGGTGTGGGAGGTGTGTCCGGGAGTGTAGTTTGCTCTGGTGTGTGATTTGGTGAGACCGTAGGAGAGGGAGTAGCGTGTGTGATTAGGAGAGTTACAGCTGAAGCTAACTGAGTAGTAGGTGCGGTTGTTAGGTGAGGGGTGTGGGAGGAGTAATAGGGGTTGGGATGTGTTCTAAGGGCGGATTAGAGGGGGGTGGGAAGTTCATTGAATGGTCGATGTAGGGAGACCTTTTATATGCCACCTAATGAACACAGGGGTGTTGGCTGGACTGGGGGGGTTCCGAGTTCACGGTGGATAAGTGGAATAGGGAAGGTGCAGGGGAAGAGAGAGTTAAGGAGGGGGAGCTGTTAGATGGGGAGTGAACTCTGACTGAAACCGGTGGGGGAACAACTTCTTTAGAGGGTGCGCGAGTGGTTTCAATATTGGGGTGGGGGGGGAGGAGGTGTCGTAGTGAGGCAGGGTGGAGGTAGGGGGAAGGATGGAGGTGGAGGAGGAGGGGCTAGAGGTGGAGGGGGCTATGGGGGAACTAACAGATTGAGTAGGGGGTGAGTTTGTGGTTACAGTCGAGCATGTTGGAAGTCTGCGAGGGTTAGGTGAAGAGAGGAGAAGTGCGTTGGAGGGGGGGGGGGTAGAAAAGTTGCGGGAGGCGTAAGGATCTGAACGCCATGGTGGCCGGGTGGTAGGGGGTGGGAGGGTGGCATAAGGGGTAAGAGTTGTGGTATCTTGGGTGCTAAGTGTGGAGGTCAATTGGGTGGGAGTAGGTGGATTAGACACATGCTCTTTAATAATGGGGAAGATGTTATCAAATAGGTTAAGACTACGGTCCGTGGACTGAATGAGAATAGTTCCGTTATTGTGAATAGTGATTGTTGCTGTCGCTTGGAAGAGTTGTGATGGTGAAATGGAAATTACTATACCTTGTGTTGATTTCCTATTGGAGGAAATAAAGAGTAAGGCTAGGAAGGCTTTCCTCCATTGGGATCTACGTTTAGTGTAGAAAATGATGTCGGTGGTCATGATCCCATTGTGTAGTGAGAAATAGGGATCCACAAATTGAGTTTCTGGGTGAAATTTACAAAAAATTATGTTTTCCATTATGCCATTATTTGTTCTTGTAGTAGAGTATACAAAGGAAGTACCACCAGAGAACATAGATTTAGAATAGTGGCACATGTTAGGGCAAGCCGCAATAGAGATACTACCTACCCTTTGTCTTCCCATGTATGCAATAGAGAAAAGGAACGTCCCTTTAAATTTCATGGGATTGATGTTGTGACAGCTGATGCTCATGGTGGAGATTGAGAACGTTCCCTTAGAAAATGTGAAGCAAAATAGATATTCGGTTTATGAATGGCCGAACTTGGTTTGATTAAGGAACATGAATTCCATAATTTCCTATGAGCTTTCTTTATTTTTGTTTTCAGTTTCTCTTCAGATGTTTGACATCTTACCTGCATATTCTGGTTGAAGAAAATTCAGAACGACAAACTGATCCCGATATACAATTTGTCATTTTTCTAAATTTGTTGTCTGTCCTTCCTGTGGGTAATTGTTATGCTCTTTGTCCGTTGTAGTCTGTTTTACCTTACAAGAGAATCAGCACAACTTGCAACGTCAAGTTGGTCGATGTCTGCTCAAATTCTAATAATACTTACCTATCCTGGGAGTACCGTTATGTTGATTACACCTTGATTGTTCTGGTTTGCTTTTTTCATAAGATAACTTGCCATTTCAAGATGGTTGCCGTTTATTGAAGCTGTTTACATACTTTCTTCCTTGTTAACATTTGTTAGGTGCAATATATTCTTAGAGTACGATTAGCCATCTGTTGGAGGCAAATAGGAGTATGCGGCTCTGTTGTTTTGTTCATTGCATGCAAGTCTAGTACTTCGTACTGTTTTTTGTTGGCCGTCAGTTGGCTAAGCTTTAGACATATTTTAGACAATATGACTAATGTTGCATGGCAGAGATACTCGCTGTTTATACAAGAAACTAGTGCAACGTGCCACTTTAAGATGGCTGCCATTCACCTGGAGACTTGCATGAATATTAAGCTCTGCAAATTTGTCCTTTGGGCGAAACATTTCTGTTTCATACCGTCTCAAGATGGCCACTACTCATGTAAGCTGTATTCACACTAAATACAGTATGGCTATTGGGTTGTTAGAGATACTCGCTGTACATATAGAAAACTAGTGTTATTTGACATTCTAAGATGGCCGCCAATCATCTAAGTAACATGCCTACTCATCCTGTGGATACTAAGATTAGTCTATATTATATGTTTGAAGCATGACACTTTATAAATGGTGAATTGTTTGTAATATTGACTGCTTTTTAATGATTAATTGCTATAAAAGAATGTTTCTAAAAACCCAGAGCCATATAACTTTAGAGATTTGATTAAATGTTGTGTCCTTACATGATGGCCACTGTTCATTTTGGAGTCCGAAACAGTCGATCAAGGTGCAGGTGGAATGTCTTAATGTAAATGACAGTGGGTATTTAAATTGCATCCAGAAACGACAAACGTCTTGTTTGTGGTGCATATCTTGGAGAAGCTGAGACCGTTGACTGGAATTTGACAGCGGGTAAGAGGCTAAAACGTTGACATTTAATTTAGAAAATTCTAACTTACTCATGGTTTTCTTTGGTACTTTGTTGTGAATATAACAGCCATATGGGTTAAACTTGATGCACTTCGGCTCTTTCAACTCGTGTAAGTGCAATTCAATAGTACTGCATTTTGTATGGCATATGTAAAGTAAAGAGTAAGAGCTATTGTGCTTTATTTAGTATGGGAATAATGTATGTTTAAGTACACACCTGGTTGGTGTTTCGGGCTGGGGTGGTTGCACTCTGTAAATATCGCAGACACTCTGGTTCCTGTGTCTCCGTATTCAAAGAGAGACAGTGTGACACTGAGTCATTATTGCTTTCTATCGAGTGCAGCACGATTGATAGTACATGTATTTATGACAGTATGAGCGTGTCTGCACTCAAAAACATACCTGACCAATATTGAGGTTTAGGTGCGCTTTTTTTTCCCCTCATTAAAACTTTAACAACTTTGAGCCCTATGCTGTTTGTGACAGGCCAGGCGCAAGTTTGTGCTTGGGTGGCATTTCCGTAATTATTGCAGGAATTTGTGCTCCTGTGCTTTTGTATTTAGAGGCAACCAATGTGCCATTCAATTAATATATTATCTAATGTTGGATGATTAACGTTTCCAAGTAATGATGCAGTGTGGGCTTCTCTGCATTGCAAAATACAACCGACCGATAGTGCAGTTCGGGCGTGTTTTCCTTCAAGATTGTATAAATTCTGTATGCTGCATCATCTCACATGATGTATAGATAAGGGTGCATCCACCTCACCATTCTACTGGCAATGAAAGTTATGCCTGATATTATTGAGATAGACCTTTCATGTTTTGGTATACAATGACTTTGAATATACCAGTTTCACATGGAAAGCATGATACATGTTCTAGATTGAATTTTCTGCTATCTAAACAATACAGCGAGTGCGAAACATTTGTTTATTGTTGTTTTTCATAGAGACTCGAGATTTGACTGTTTTCTTACGTTATTTCGTTTCTGGAAACTCTGGCTGGAATTTTAGACCAAAACCCAAATACTATATGGTAAGCCGTTTTCTCCTCTCAACTGAATCACTTGGTTTCTCTTGTTTGGGACACTTTACTATTGTGCACATTTTTTATGCATATATTATTCGTCTTGTCCTTTCCTAGTACAAGAGTGGTTCTAATTTAAAAGTAATATAAATTAAAATCTGTCCAACTAACTAAAATAAGAGTTAAGCTGGTTTTTTTGTTCAAGGAATATACGTTGAAGGGATTTGAAACCAACTCTGCACCAGATATCAGCTTATGGTTGCCAACATACTTCTAAAATTTGTGATAAGCAAAATATACTAACTGGTCGTATACTGGGTGCCTTTAATCTTAGCTCTATACTTTATAAGGTTTGTTTCTCTGTTGTAGTAGCAGGGTGCCAAATGTAGGGATTGGAATAGTTTGTCAGTGGTAGCCTGGGGCTCCTCTTACCATGATTCTGTAAACTTTGCCAAGTACAACCCCTTTCGGCACTTGACTCTCAGGGTAGCAATTGTGAGCTGTTACAGGCTTCTCAGGGAGGTACCGAGGGGCCTGCCTTCAGCACTCATCAATTAACCACAAACATAACACAATAAATGTCCAGCCCAGAGCATCTTGTCGAAGAAAGTACTTTTAATCACACAGTTGTAATAAATACACTATACAATACAATGTATTACAAACTTTAGTGTCCCTGGGTGCGATATGTCTTGTGCTACTACACTCACCTCGCACCCTCACCACTAATCTTTTCACGGGTGGCTCCCTATCTGCTGGTTTGACCCTACTCTGGTAGATCAGTATATAGCAAGGATCAAGCACAGCTGCAGACTTTTATTGCTCAAAGCCAAATGCACACTCTGTATTCAGTGTTATTGCCTATGGGACTACCACAACCTATAATTGTAAATAAAGATCTGCTTGACACCTCCAAGGAACCACAGGAATTCCCTTTTAGCAACACAAAGACATTTCAATCTCCTATAGAAACCTATCATAGTTTCCTCACCACTGAATGGAACTGCTGTTTTAAAGAAGTAACCTTTCTTTAAAAGTATTAAAAGACTGACAAATCTGGAAAGTCTTGAGAAAGCCCAAGGCTGCGTGCCTTGATGGGGCTAAACATGTGCTGGATGAAAAACTAAACTTGAAACTGATAACTTATAATTATTATTAAAGGTTTTTACAAAATTCAACTTTGCTTTACTAAATTGAGCCTCCTACTAATATGATACTTAACGTCCAACGCACCTCCTGGTCATCAATACTTATATAGTTGCATGATAATTCTGGTTAATCCATTGTCCAGTAAGAGGCCATTTATGACTTTGTCAAGCACAGAATTCTACTTCACATGAGCGACCCAATACCCATAGTTGCATAATCCATTTATCTTGTTGAGGTTTCTTAACTTAGTTTCATAAACCACAACCCTTTAGGACAGGCGAAGAGTTATACACTATGGGTTAGCTCTTGGAACTCATAACAACCGCCAAGCTTGGTGAGGGAAAGGTGGTGATGTGGGCATGTTTTGGAGTCTCAGGACCTGGAAGCCTCACAATCATTATGTCGATCATGAATTTCTCTCTTCACCAGCACATTTTCAATGAAAATGTGACAACATCTGTCCAACAGCCCAAAGTGGATCACGCAACAGGCAACAATCCAAAGAACATCTATGCCTGAATAGGAAAATCAGGATTTTGGAATGGTCGAGACAAATGTCTGACAGTATCCCAACTGAGGGGATTTTAAACGAAAGAACATTAAAAGCTGTAGTTTCTTTTTCACATCACAGTACAACACCTTCGGCGTTGCTGTTACTGCTAGACATGGTGGGTCAGTGGTAGTAATATTTACAGGTAATCTAGCTCATGTTTTACTCCAAGCTTGTTCTTTGAGTTACACACACAATAAAATGTGAGCTATTGGTTGCAGGTAGGGTGCACCAACACTAATCTTTGGGGATCAGCCCTTAATTTTCTTCAACAGATATTGACCCAGAGCAAATGAGAAAAAAAGGAGGAAAGGAGGTGGCAATGGGACAAAGTAAAAAAAGCAGGAATGTAAAAGAACCTGAATGATTGAGCTAAAGGAGCAGGGAGTGCCGGGAGGTGGTAGAAAGTCACAAAATGGAATCATGACAATGCAGCCTTTGTACTTAGCACCTCTGACATTCAGCTGCAGTTTACTGAGCAAAACTTTGGGACTGGGCACTTTTTCTTACACCCCCCACCCGCCGGTAGCTAAAAGCTTTCTCTTCGGCCTACCAGTGCCACCAAATAAATGTAGCACTGGTCCAACCATTACTCAAAGATCTGCCTGGCACTATCTTTTACTTATGCTGATTCCAGTTCACAATGAAGCAGTTTCAGGTAACCACTTCAATTCACACAGTGCAAATTGACAGACAGTAATGACTAAGGAACAGATGTACTAAGCTTTTTGATTGCACAAAAAAACATTTTGAGATGTATGAAACCCAAACTGAAATTCGGTAACACGTCACAATCGCAATTAGGGTGGCAACCAAATACCAATTCATTATTCGGAAGAGGAGTGTTTAGGGCACCCTTTCCACATACCGAATTAGACTGAAGTATTAATTTTTTGCAAACCAATTTTGGTAGAAAACATTAATACTTTACCAACTACAAACCCCTTTCCTTTTATGAATGTTAAAAAATGGACCACTGACCTGCCTTAAAAAAACACAAAAAAAGAAAACCCAAAACACTTTAGTTTTTAAGTGGCCTGCATTTAATAAAACAAACAAAAAAAAGATTCATTTATTAAAAAGCAATCACAGACATGGCGGTCTGCTGATCCCAGAACCCAACATCCTAGTGATCGCTGAGGTTCATAGTGGGTTTCAATTTGCGACCTACCTCATTAATATTCAAGAGGTAGGTTGATTTGTGACCTATTACGAATAAGTAATTTGTGAACCAACTTATTAGTACACAGGTCAGTTTGGAAATTACCACACTGGTTGCATAAATACTGGAAGCAAATTGCAGTATTTGCGATAAGTTTTATCTACATCTGGACCTTAGCTGCTACTAAACTGAACTTATCCTATGAGGGAGCCTATAGATTAAATAAAATGGCTTCAAACTGTAAATCAATCCAACCAATTTATACAGACAGTCCCCCATAATTCCTTTGTCCTACAAGATGCTACAAGCTATAGGAGGTCATCAATCCTCAGAGTACCATAAATAATGTGTTTCAAAGTTCACATTTACCTCAAAGAGCAGTTGTTTAGACTAATCACAATAACCCCTGGGCTAACCACAGGATCCGGAATTGCGTGCTACTCGCCGTAAAGTGATTCAACACCTCGTCAGGGATTGTACGAGCTACATAAATACAATTTATTCTCGTTCTGTTGACACAAGTCAGTATTTTTCTATTTTTTGTAATAGAAGGGTATCTTACTTTAGAGCCAAGTCCAGCACACAACTGTGTACTTACCAATGCCTTCATTTGCCATTTGTTCCTCATCCTCCTCTTCTTCGCTTCCCTCATCGATGAGCGGCACAAAAGCATACCTATGATTAATTCAAAGTCAAGACAACTTTGTTATTGCTCTATATGTTATACAGGCCAAAACAAATCCAGTGAAAATGGGTTGAAAAGGGAGGGGATTATGGAAGTGGGGAAAGGGAAAACATGGCCAGGATTACACCAGTTTAACCAAAGTGAATATATGAACTTGAACACCTGCATAAACATTACTGAAGTTGAAGACCTACACGACTTTCCTAACAGAAAACATTGCAATCGCCATTCAGTATTTTATTTTAAAAAAATATGCCCCACGCATTCCGCAAGCACCTTACATTAATGTAAATATATGCCTGGAGTAGTTAGTCCTTGTTTTCACTAGAAATAAGTAAGACAACATTTAAACTGTGTCATGATCATCATGGTAAGGCAGATTTATGAGACTTATGAGAAGGCATGCAAGATATCAAGTTGCAAGAAAGCAAGTCAATATCAAAGTAAACTTTTGGTGGGACAGCATCTGTTATTCTCCACAGACTGTTCTCTCAGTGTAGCTATACAGAACATGTAGTGCTACTATGAAGAATTAGAGGTTAAGAATTAAAGGATGTTTCACTCTTCATGCTTTAGTCATGCTAAGATCCTATCTTTGGGTAGCTCCTTAAGCTTCTTTAAAAGCAATCAGTATTGCAATCCTTTTACAATGTGGAATGTGGTCATATTCACAGAAGCAATCCAGCTCTCTGGGGGATGAGCACTATTTACAGATTATAAGTCATTAATCAAAAAAAGAAGAAAAGAAACTGTGACCATCTCCTAAGAACATATGAGCATCCCTCTGATCATCTACTTGCAAGGAGTGATGTCAGTTTTGAAAAAATATATATATTTTTTAACTCATAACAAGGGAGGGATACAAGGTGCACCTTTTTTGGCCTTTCCTTCAGAACTCAAAGGTCTTATGGAACTGATTGCCCAACCTGATGTCCTTACTTAAAACCAGCAACAGAAAAAAATTACCAGATTCAAATGAGTGACAAAGCCACAAGAGGTGAAAATGTGCTATGCAAATAGCGTCAACAAAATAAGACATACAATTATTCTAGGGCAGACAACATACCGGCTGCAATTTGGAAACAATCTTCAGCAACTACCTTCCTCACTAGGTGTTTTATGTTTTTAAATAAACACTTTAAAATCAAGAACAAGTCTTTTGGATGTGAAGTTGAGAATTTTACCCTTCCACAAGAAAATGGCTCAAATAAATCACTTCATAGCAATGGCCTGCCTTGCACCATTCGAAGGGTGTCCACAATTGCAAAGAGAGGTATGCTTTGGTCTGAACCAATACTAGATCTTTCCATTGACCCTCAGCTAGTGACCACTGGATTGCCAGAAACTCTTGCAAGGGCCTTGTGTGCAACCATGCCTAATGGACTATTACAATGCAAGATGTCATCATGCCAAAGAAGTGCACAAATGTGTGCACAGGAATTGGACAGTTTGGCTGAAAAAAGGCAGCAGTTGTTGTAAGCTCTCCACCCTTTGTTGGTATTTGCCATGGAAGTAATGATTTGAGTATGGCACCTAGGAAATGGCTGCACCTGGGAGGGTAGAAGAGATTTTGTGATGTTTATGGCGAATCCCAGTGTTTGAAATAGGAAGAATGTTGGGCGCACTAGGCATTGTATTTTGCTGCAGCTCTTGATCAACCAATCGTCACATTATGGGAATACGTCAATCCCTTGGCTGCAATGGAGTCCTATGACGACTGCTAGGCACTTTGTGAATATCCTTGGGGCTGTGGTCACCCCAAAAGGTAGTACTTTGAATTGGTAATGATGGCCACATAACACAAGTGCAGGTACTTTTAATGTGGTGTGTGTATGTGAAATAGACGTCTTTGGGACCAAACTAGTCCCCCTTCTGCGGCAGGGAGACTACGAAGTCTTCCTGCTGCAGAAGGGGGATGACTTCTTGCAGACTGGTCATTTTGAAATGATCTGACTGGATGTATTGGTTGGGTAGCCTGAGATCAAAGACTGGCCTGAGGTATCTTTCCTTCTTGGGGTTGAGGAACTACAGAGAGTATACCCCTGTACCCAGGTGTAGTGGAGTACTGGTTCTATGGTACCTTTTGTAGGAGTGAGCACACTTCTTTCTGGAGGAGGTGGAGAATGTTCAATAGTGAGTTTATGAGTGTGAGGTGGGTTGTTGGGAGAGAGTATGGAGTTTGAGGCAGTAACCTTGCTCTATAATGCCTATCACCCACTTATCTGACGGGATTTGTTACCATTGGCACAGGAATGGCTTGGTCTTCCCCCAACGGATGACTTATGGTTGGAGGAGTAATTATGGGCTGTCACTGTTTAGGTGGAGTAGGCCCCTTGACGACGCCTCCCATGCCTTAACCCCTGTGGTTTCCTCTGTATGTTCATTTATTGTACCCTCTGCCAGATTGATGCAGGTGAGTGTTGAGGTCGTTTTGATAAGACTGGCTTTGGCTAGGGGACATAGGCCCTGGGCTGGGGCCTGTAAGAGGACCCACAGGAAATGGTGCCTTTTAGGGCCACCATCGACTTTGTAGTCTCACTATCCTTTATTATTTTCTCCCGCAGCTCATAAACATATGATCTGAAGAGGTGTTCTCCGTCAAACTGCAGGCTGATGAAATGTTGCTGCACCTCAGGCTTAAAACCGGAGATAGAGCCAGGCATGGCAGTGCGAGATAATGCATGTATTAACACCCCTCTAGGCTGTGTCGGCAGCGTCCTACGCACAGCAGTTATGTGCACTGATAATTATCTAGAATCTACCAGCGGGTGCAGAGTGTTCCCTACAGTGGTGGGGAGCACATAGTGTTTTTTAAATACCCCTCATGCACCAGAAGGACCCTTGGTGTCATGCTTCATCATTGGGGTCTTCGCACCCCTTTACGGGATGCGGCGTGCTACTACCGACGACTATGCGTGGTGCGTATGATGGTAAATGTGAGTGGGTGGTGGGGTTATGAAGTGAGTGATTATGCCTACAGTATAGACCAGCAGGGAGATCCTTCGAGTGCGTTTTCATTCCTTTTGAGGAGGTGATTGATAATTGATTTTGGCGGGGCTCTGCCAAGGAATCCGGCACCGATGTGAGAATCGCCAGGGGTCGACCAAACCGAGCCAAGTTGTTGGGATATATATATATATATATATATATATATATATATATATATATATATATATATATATATATATATATATATATATATATATATATATATATATATATATATATATATATATATATATATATATAAAAAAATTCTTTGCTCCATCTTGCGCTGCAAATATCGAGGCACTCGCAGGCGGTGCTTCTTCGTGTGGGTGCCCACGTAAATATCAACGCTCCAAAACTCAGTTTTCCCTTTGCAACAAAGTAGAGCACTCGGTGGATGTCAAGCAGATAGTTTATTCAGCCAGCAGCACACAGCAAAACAGACGCGTTTCGGACTGGGTCCTTCGTCAGGGTTTACTACAATCACTGCAAGCATTTTAAATCATACTCGTCACCCGTTCAACATTAGCGATGACGGTAAACATAAGCATGGCGGCAAACACTTTAGAATGGTGGCCATCTTAGTACTGTTTCTGTTCTTTTACACAGAGATGTTATCACAATCTGACTGACTGAAATATTTATTAAGCGCACTTATGCCAAGGCGTCTTGGCGCTATAGACGGAAGATGAACTGGGTTGCCAGTTAGACCATAGAGAAAAGCCAGGTTTTCAAAGCTTTCCTAAAACTGGTTCTGTTCGTACCAGAATCCACATTGAATATACAATGCACTCGGAATTCATAAACAGCATTATTAAAAATTTGGTAGCGTCAGTAATAAACTCTCCTCAAATCCCGGAAGACATTTGTGTTGCACATGGATCAAGCCGTGTATCAGCATCAGCACATACTCCGTTCCAACCACGCCCTCCAATGGGCCCAAAATTGACCCCACGAGTCCCGTGGTAATCAATAATGCTGTATAATATCCGAATAATCAGGCCGTGTATCGGCTAAATCTCATCCATCATCACTACCAAGGGTCACCAACTATTCTGAAAACTTTTTTTTTAAAAAACCTTATCTTCACAGTGGCACCGTCTGAGGTAAAAAAAAAAAAATATGCTTCAATTAATTATCATCATTTAAAGTTACAGTTTCAACTATAGAAATGTCAAAAAAATTGTTGATAACAGAGCAAAACAGAAAGAAAGAACAAAGGATCACGATCCTGTTGGCAAAAGTTACCTTCCCAAATGCACTGTCATTTCCTCACCACTATTTAATCCCATGGGGGGCCTTGGTCTGTAAATCGATTAGGTGGCGGGATTCCAGCCTACGTAATCTTGAAACCCTATCCCCAGCTCTGGGATTTGGTGGTACATGGTCAATGCCGAAGTACTGTAGCAATTCCTTTTTGCTTTGATGTTTAAGAGCAAAGTGCCTCGCTACTGGATAATTCACATCCTTATTGGCGATTGCTCGCTGATGCTCTAAAATCCTCATCTTAACATTCTGTATAGTGCTCCCTATATATTTAAGTCCACAGGGACACACACAAGGCAATACACCACAAAAGGAATCAGGCATGTGATGAATTTGTCAATAGGTTTGGGTTTCTTCAGGCCTGGGATGTTGTATGTCAGCACTCGTTTACTGTGGACACAGGCTCTACACTTCCCACAGGGAAAAAAACCTTTCATATCCCTGAGTGTTCCGACCTTCTGTGAGGGAGAAGTCAAATGACTCTGGACCAATTTGTCCTTGAGTGATCTTGACTTCCGAAAGGTAATCAATGGTCGTGGGGGAACATCATTGCCTATGACTGAATCAGTTTGTAATATATGCCAGTTTCTCTTTAGCATTTTTCTCAGATAATTAGCATCGTCTGAATAAGTAGTTATCAGACGAAACTGGCTTTCACAATTTACTTGGTCTTTGACATTGTTCTTAACTTTCAGCAAATTTTCCCTCGGTATTTTTTGGACTTTCTCAAAGGCACTATCGAGCAAATCAGAATCATAACCCCTAGTTTTGAATCTGGTTATGCACTATTTAGCTGCAGTTTGGAAATCAATCTCCCGGGAACAATTCTGTTTACATTTTTAATAATGCTGTTTATGAATTCCGAGTGCATTGTATATTCAATGTGGATCAGATTGTGATAACATCTCTGTGAAAAGAACAAAAACAGTACTAAAGATGGCCGCCATTCTAAAGTGTTTGCCAACATTCTTATGTTTACCGTCATCGCTGTTGATGAACGGGTGACGAGTATGATTTAAAATGCCTCCTTGCAGTGATTGTAGTAAACACTGATGAAGGACCCAGTCCGAAATGCGTCTGTTTTGCTGCCTGAACAAACTATCTGCCTGACATCCACTGAGTGCTCTACTTTGTTGCAAAGGAAAAACGGAGTTTTGGAGAATATCCATACTAATATAATAAAGAGAGACCCCAAACCTTTGAGTCGGGTAAACTCAGGAACCACAGCGCCAATCAAAACACCCAATACAGCGTTGGAAAGGGCAGTTGCAGCAGAAGGACATAGGCTACGCAGACGCCCACCATATACATTTAAAAGGTAAAAGAACCGTGCCAGCAAAGTAGTCCCTTGTGGGCGTGTCTGCGTTGTGCTGTGGGCGTGTGCTGGGGGCGTGACAAACGCTGGGGGCGTGTGGTACGTTCCGCCCTTCATGCTATGTCTCATATCGTGTGCGGGACGCAGGATTACGAAAAAAAAAAGCGAGCTTGTGCTTAATATTTCATTGTTTTTTCTTCCAAGGTTCTGTACATTCCAGCTCTGGGTGTGCTTGCCCCGCACTCCCCTTTACACCCTAAAAACTAATTCCACCCTGCTCCCTTTAAATACCCCTGCACCCCATAATCATAACCCACTCTTACTCCTTAAATTACCCCAACACCCTTAAACACTAACCCATCTTAACCCTATAAATATACCTTGTACCCCAAAACCCAAACCTATCCCTAAACCCTAAAAATACCCCTGTACCCCAAAACCCAAACCTAGCCCTAGCCCTGAACCCTATAAATACCCCTGTACCCCCAAACCTACCCCTGAACCCTAAAATACCCCTGTACCCCAAAACCCAAACCTAGCCCTGAACCCTAAAAATACCCCTGTACCCCCAAACCTACCCCTGAACCCTAAAATACCCCTGTACCCCAAAACCCACACCTAGACCTGAACCCTAAAAATACCCCTGTACCCCAAAACCCAAACCTAGCCCTGAACCCTAAAAATACCCCTGTACCCCATAACCCAAAACTATATCTGAACCCTTAAAATACCAAAACATATACCTCAGTACCCCAAAACATATACCTCTATACCCATACTTACCATATCCAAACATTAAAAAAAACATGCTTTTACCATTCAAGCATTTACAACGAATTTCGTTGTAAATGTATGCGTGGTAAAAGCATATAAAATGTAAAGCCATGCGTTATAAAGGCATTGCGGAGTCATGGTACTTTCGTAATGAAAGTATGCAGAGTGATGGTACCGGAAAGAAAGTTGCGGAATAATGGGTGTTTACCCTCCCCCGGTAAGTACATTGGTGGCACGGCGGGCCATATCTCCAGCAACATACTCATATTTTTTCACCACCCATTTGAAAAAAGCACAGGTCTCTCTCATTGATGGCCAGCACCGACATACACTTTTAGACACACCTCCCGCCACAAGTTCTAGAATTGGGAACTTTAGAGCTGGGGAGCTACATTCGAATCTCGGCATCAGCTCAAAATCCTGTGATTCCAGGCAAATCGCTTTTTCTCCCCGTGCCTACCACAAATGAATGTGTTCTTCTGTAATGTAAATTGAGATCATGCCATGTTGTCGAGTTGGCGCTATATTATATTGCAAGGAAAAATAAAGTAGTGAAACTCGAGTTCACACACTACTCAACGCGCACTCTTAAGTGCATCAGCAGTACACTGTGAATCGGAGCGTTTCACAGGCCTGTCACAGATAAGAAATGCTATCAAAACGAAATAATACAAAACAATATACTACTAGTCAGCAGCAATTCATATCCGGACAACGCCGGGACGGGCTGCTAGTATATATATATATATATATATATATATATAGCGACACTGACGAAAGCTAAGGCTGAAACACGTCTGTTGAATTGTTGCGTAAATAAATCCGTATTGGGATTAAACCTAACTGGAGTGCTGGTCTTAATTTCTCAAAAAGTTTCCCCTCTCAAGAAGAAGGCAACGCAGGATACTTCTGGATGCTTCAAAGGTGTTTTAATAAGGCAAAAGTGGCAACTGCCTACCGACGCGTTTCGCCAGTTACGGCTTGGTCACGGTAAAGCTGTTAAGGTGACTGTGGTATTTACATACAATAACAAAAACAGTGAATTAGGACTAGGTTCCACAACAAAGTAATAGTGGCAGACTGTTGCCAGCTGTTGTTTTCCTGTGGAGTTTTGTTACCAGCCTCTGATTCACGACGATTGAATTTGCCTTTATTTTGGCTTTAACGGGTATGAACTCACTATGCCCACTAGGGCTTTTACTGCAATGTTACGATGCAATTATAACAGGCATAGATGAAATATTCTCACAACTTTTTCAAATACCTTTCCTTTTACTTGGTGTGATGCACGTCAAACTGTTTAGTGATACTACTAAGGATGATCATTTTTTCGGACATACGAAAATGACTAGCTTAAAATGTCTGCCACTATTACTTTGTTGTGGAACCTAGTCCTATTTCACTGTTTTTGTTATTGTATGTAAATAGCACAAAAGCGGTGGCTAACCAGTGGATGTTGCAGTTCTTTGAAAGAGTGTCTTTAGAACTGCTGTCCGACATTAGCCTGTTAACGTGCTAACACATCTAAACAATATCGTTTTGTAAATGCGTGTATTGTAGACCATGTAGCTGCCTTACATGTGTCAGCTATGGGAATGTTACCTAAAAAGGCCATAGAAGCTCCTATTTTACATGTAGTGTGTGTTCTAGCAGGTACTTTTAAAGTTATTTTAGCTTTAAAATAGCAAGTTTGAATAGAAGTGGGAGGACCAGTTACCATATGGAAATGTTCTGACAATATGTACTGGGTTAACACTGAAATCCAAAATTAGTTTTAAGGAGCCGTCATTTTTTGAGATTAGAAAATAGTGAGAGTAAACCCCTGAACCGTAATACTGTAGAGCCTTGTCTGGGTTGAGGAAATCAGAGGTCATGCCATTCACCTTGAAAGATGCTTTGGGGTAGCAGGAGAAGTTGCAAATAAATTCGATTTCGGTTTGACATTTTGAAGGCTGCATGGAGAAATAGCTATTGCACTTTATTGGAAGCTTTATTCGTGTCGAGAGATGCCACTGGAGAAGCTTTCATGCGGGGGCTAGCATTTCCCATTTATAGAAACCTCCCTTTTAGGACGTCAAATTGAGCGGGGTGAGCTAACTTCCGAATAACTGTCAGTTTTGTTCTGTTGGAACCATTTTTTGCATATATTTTTCAGTCCAAATTGAATAACAATAGGGGGCTATAATTTGCAGAGAACTTAGTAGCTTCGTCAGGTTAAAGGATAAAATGCACATGGACATTTCCGACCGCCGTGCCCATAACTCCTCACATCGCGTGAGAGTTGTGTCAGAGGTCTACCAACCTTGATGCAAAGTGGGCGTGGAAACATTTATCGAACTGTGCAGGAAGGCATATCAGCCGGGAGGTCGCAGGGTACTAAGTAAACCGTTTTCGTAATTCTATCATGCACTTAGGGGCTTCGGAGAAATGCGTAGAAAATCAGCACGGTTTGACTTGAGAATCAATCGGTGTGTCACTAGTGCTCGTTGATAAGGCGTGCCAATATGGTTTTGTTTTTTAAGTCCAATATGATTTTTCCCGTATTTAGACTTTTTTTTATTTTTATTTTTTACTAATTGCCGTTTTTCATCTCTTAAAGTAACAATTGAGGATCTCAGTAGCAAGAATACGGCTGGCTTTGTGATGCTTCACACACCTTTTGCAATTGAAGTTTGATTTACTGAACTGAGGAACGTAGTAATGGAACTGGTTCTATGGCTTCCTTTTCTAAGAGATTGCACCTCTTGTTTGAGTAACTGTAAGTGGTCTGACAACAGTTTGTGAATGTGAGGTGGAATGTTTGGAGGATTGGTGGTAAGCTCCAGGCAATAACCATGTCAGATAAGGTTGATCACCCATTTGTTGATTGTTATGGTTTGCCAAATGAGGTGAAACTGTTGAAGTCTTCCCCCAACAGGTGTTAATTAACCGGGGAAAGTGTGGGCAAGTCACGGTTTGTTAGGGGAAGGGGTGTGACGCGGTGTGGCGCCTTTACCTCTACCCTTGGTATTGTTTCCTCTATACCCTCCTCCATAGAAACCTCTAGAAGGAGAGGATTGGATATTGCCTTTTTAGAGGGAGCATTTGGGTCTGAAGTTGTAGTTTTAGACCCTGCTAAGTAAATGGAGCAGCAAAAGGATCCTATATTTGATGGGGACTCGAGCGCTCTCATGGACTTTGCCACTTCGGTGTCTATTTTAATTTTTTCTAAAGACTGATAGAGTTCAGGACCAAACAGGCGTTCTTTGTCAAAAGGGGTGTTTAAAATATACGGCTGAACCTCAGGTTTAAACACCGAAATCCCAAGCCATGCATGCCTTCACAGGATAATGCTGGTATTGATCTCCCTAGCCGCGGTCTCAGCAGCATCGAGAGCAAATCTGATTGAACAGTTACAAATTATTTTCCCCTCTTGAACTAACTCTTGTGCCATGGCTTTGTGTTATTGGAGCAGTTGCTCCATCTCATCCCAGTGTGCTCTGTCATACCTAGCTAGTAGGCCCTGTGTGTTTGCGATGCCCAAGTGGTTAGCGGTTTCAGCAGCCACTCGTTTCCCCGAGGCATCTATAAGCTTAGATTCCTTGTATGGGGGAGGTGCATCACCGGAGGTTTGCAAATTAGCTCTTTTGCGAGCATTCAACACCAATAGGGAGTCTAGAAGTAATTTTCCTTTGATAAACACAGGATCAGATGGTGAATGTTTATATTTTTTATCGATTCTGGGAGTTAAAATACGCGGTTGCACAGGGTGTTTGAAGATGTCATCTGCATGCCTCATCATGCCCTTTAGCATAGGGAGTGTATGACTTTACCTGCATGTGGACCCAAGTGTTTCAAATAAAAAGACTTCTTCTAAGAACTCTTTTGTGTAAGGCTACTCCATGATACTCTGCTGCTCTAGCAATAAGTTGTTGATAAGCCACATTATGGTCTGGTGGGGATGGCTTTGCAGGGTAAAGGTCTGAGTCAGTAACTAATGGAGTGTCAATGGTGTAATCACTCCATGGGTCTACAGGGAAATGAGTGTCTTCTTCATCAATAACATCCCCTTCAGGCTGTCTATGTGAAGATCCCTGAGGTGTTATGTATAAAGGATCTTGAATTGGTAAATGAAGATAAGATAATGGAAGTAGAGGGGAATGCAGGGTAGGATAAGCAGGGCTGGTAGCCATATCTTTTTCTTCTTTAGAGGAATCTTATATGCAGGGTCCTATGAAGGAAACTTGTGTTTGGCTGGTGATTTAGCAGAACTATGTCCTGTATCAGAATTGATAGAAATCTTCTTTTGTTTAGGATCCAATTTGGCTTTAAGAAGGTTTAAAATTGATTTGGGAGGCTCTAAGAGGCTGTACTTCAATTACGGCGCCGAGATAGATTTGCTTTTAGGAGCGGAAGGTTTTGGCTCTGAAAACTGTTTTTGTTTCGGAGAAGAGGCTTTCGGCTCTGAACTAAATTTTGTCCTTAGGGTTTCAGATCCGAAGATGATTTTGGACGACTCGCTCCCGATCGGGAAGCCTTGACGATTTGTTTCGGTGCCGAGCCAGGAGGCGGGGAATTGGAAACATTGTCACTGAGCCAACCTCGGCCAGAAGGCAGAGGTGGTGCTGTGGCCTTATGCTTTTTGGAAAAGGTTTTGGGGGCAAGGGTCTTCGGTGCTCACGGCATCCTGTCCCGGAGGCAGATCTTCACACTCCAAATCGATTTTGAGTTCAGAATCCGACTCTGGAACGGAGAAGGCCTCTTCTTCTTCTGCCGCCAACACTTTGATCTCTTCCTGCTCGTATTCTTCACCGAAGATATACGGATATTGTTGAATGTTTTGGTGTTCCCTTTCTCATCATCGAGCCCAACGATTGCATAGAGTTTTCCTGGACCGAAACGATTTACAGGCCTTGCAGTCTTCCTCCTTGTGCCCTGGAGAGAGGCACAAGTTACAAACTTGATGTAGGCTGATGCCAGGGTACTTGGCGTGGCACCAAGGACAGAATTGGAACTGAGTCCATTCCATCGGCAGAAGGCTGGACGAACACGGCTAGGTCCGAGGGTCGCACACAAAGTTTTCGATTGAAATAGAGAATTTGTTGACTGATTCAATACGCGGAGAACAGGGAAACGCGTACAAAAACAATATACTCGAGGGTAGAGTGGATTGAGCACCAAGGGGAACCTGAAGAATGGTTTCGAACTGGAGCACAGCAATACACGTCCAAACCCGATGGCAGAAAAAACAATCTCACAATGGAGTTGATGCCCATGCGCACTATCACGGAAAGGAGGAGCCACCTTACCTCATGACTGGAAACACTTCTTCGAAGGAAAACAACTTGCAAACATCTGGACACAACACTAGATGGCAGGAGTATGCAAAGCATGTGTATCTACAGCAAACATTCCTCGAACATATATATATCTGCTCAACTTTCCAATGTCAGAGACATTAGAGCACACTCACAGGAATTCCTCCAATATCCTTATTTGCCAAAACAAAAAGCACTGAGCAAACGAGTTTCAGCAGCACTGCCTTTCTCAATTTCAGTGCGACTGGCGTCATCTTTCCATTCAAATAACACTTTAATTGGCTGTTCGTCATGATTAGACATGCGAATGGTTTGTTACAATCACCGAGTACAGACTGGCTAGGTCTCGTAGGCATTAAACTGCGCGAAGCGCGGTCTCGCCAGAGACCTATTGTTAGGGAGGCTTCTTTCCAGGAGAGGGGACAGGAGCTGGCCGCGCGCTCGAAATTGAGCGGGCCACGCGCTCGGAATTGAGCGGGCCACGCGCACGCGAATGCGCTCGCTGTGCCCAGCTCCTGTCTCCTCTCCTGGAAAGCCGTACCACACAGCCACACCTCCCCCTGCACGCATGCGCACACACAGAGACACACACGAGCACACCTACACACATGCACGCACACATACAGAGACCCCCGCCCTCCCCCTCCCCCCGCCTCATACATACACACACACGCGCGCGTGCGCGCGCGCACACACACACACACACACACACACACACACACACAAGCGCATCCCCCTCCCTCCTACAAATAAGCGTCACTTACCGCCATTCTGGACTTCAGCAACCTCCGCGGGGCTTTCCCTCGGGCATGGGAGCCCAGCGTCACCAGCACCTCTTCACTCCGTGTGCGCGTGCGCGGGCTTCCGAAGACGGAAGTCCCGCCCCATGGAAGCCTGAGAGAGTTTGCACTAACGAGGGAGTGGCTGGCATTCCGTTTATGTGTTTAGTGAGTTTCTGACACCACCGTTTCCCCCAGTAAGCAGTGCCTGCAGCTTCCGTGCGTCTGGGGTTTGTTGTTAGTTAACCCCCTACGAGGTCCACTATAAGAGAATGTTTTTCGCTTTCCAAAAGATCTACAAACTGCCCTTACAGGTTATGAAGCTCCGTACAGCATTTACTGGTGCTGGGTGAGGCCGCCTGCCAGGCTCGACACTTAGTATGGTGACGCTTTGGGTAAGAGTAGATAAAAGTAATGTATTTATGGGACACTAATCTGCATGCGGAACACAATAATGCCGTAAGGCTGCAGTATTGCTGTAATTAGTAACTGCCTCTGTGACAGAAACGTGTAACCTCGGTTTACTTTTGTTTCGAGTTGATTTACCCGTGTTTGAGGCGTTAAACAATGGCACTGTGCTAGATGCTGGGCGGGTCTGCCTGGGATTTCAGCGGTTCAAGCCTATCCACTAATTATAGCTCATTATCCTTTTTTTCTCGTTAGCCAGTGCCCCAGGAATTAAAAAAACTCAATGCATTTGGTGTAAACTGTCATTTATGCTACTCAGTTTCCACGCCAGTTTCCCCACTGACATTTACACCCTTCCACTTGGGTGTGTACAACTTCAGATGGGCGTAGGACATACTCATCCTCTTTTTAGAATGCCATGTCAAATTGTACTTAACGTTAAGATGGTTCCGAGTATCTAAAGGTGTTTTGCTCGTCGCCTTCAAAGTACGAATGCGACATACCCCCATCTTGCGGGTTTTAACCCTTTGTGCTTTATGCAGATACACAAGTTAACCTATTGTCCATGGTATTTCCAATTAGAACTGCAGTTGTAGTGTTATATTATTTTTTTTATTATTTTTTTTGCAATATACACCCTTGCAACAGTGTTTGGAAGAGGAAAGAGGGTTAATTATTTGCTTGGAAGGAAGATGGTTAGAATTAGTTCCTAGAAAAAGAGTAGCTTTGCTCCAAAATAATCCAAATATTGGTGCACCAACTGTGTAATCTGTTGCAAGACAAAGGAAATCTATTTAAGGAATGTGGCAGCGACAACTTCACTGCCCCCTCCCTCCCCCGTAGACCAGTGTGCAGCAGGAGGCGGGCTGCTGCAGTATACTGGGACTCGTGCTAATTGGGTCTTGCTTACCCTACTTCCTGGTCACATCACTTCCCCGATGGGGGAGCGGAAGGCTTATCCCTCCTGATGAGACCGTGGTCCAGCCTCGTTGCGGCCTGCGCACCAGTGTATCCCGCCTCTCATTTCATTTGGTCTGCATATGTCATATGCTATGTCACATTGCGTCAGTGTGTTTGGGTTGGTTGCTTTGCTATGGAATATCGTTGCAAGATCATCTCTCTGAGATTGCCACTGGGTGGTCAAAGAGATCACTAAATAATCTCTATGTTACCGATTGGAGTCACAGCAGGGCAGCCCCAGCCTTATTTCTTCTGAAGTTGACACATTGATAAACACTGACAGCACTTGTTTGTTATGTACAGCAGGCGCGCAACACCCATTGGACTCACCGGGCTTCAGCTCCAACCCCCCCCTCCCCCGCCTCGTCCCGGGCACACACAGAGCCACACCCGAACGTTTCACATGTCTTTAAAGGACCATTTAAATGTTAATTAGGCCTTGCAGTTGTTTCACCCCTTCTAAGAGCCCCTGCAGCTCCACTCTGCCTACTGATTAAAGGTTCAGCCCCCCGCCCCCCGAAATTTTTTCTTAGGCCCCGACTGAAAGTTGGCTCTAGTTGCGCCTCTGATGTACAGTAATGCTAAATTGTAATTGTATTTATATAGCAATTACTACCCTGACGAGGCGTCGAAAACTTGATTAAAACATGCAGTAACGAGTGCTCTATGAAAACAAAAGTTATGATTAGTAGATTATAAATGGAAGTTCATGAAATTGATTCTCGGAGCTGCTGATTTTCAGCAAGAATGAGGCAAACAGTGAGGCAAGATCTGAGCACCGTCTGTGAGAGGAAGCAGGTCAAGGCTTTCAATAGCTAGCATCACCTTCGTGCCCCTCGGTTTCCCAAACCTTCGCAACAATTCCTCTGCTCATCCAGTTAAACAGCTCTGGTCGCACCAGCGTGGGCAGTACCAGTGGATAAATTACGCCTCTGCCTTACCACAAATATGAGCACGGTGCCCGCTTCACGGACACCACGCTCTGCAATGCAATAGGTGTTGCTTTTGCTATTGTAAATGACAATGCCTTTTAATTTTTTATAAAAGGCATTGCCATTTACAATGCCAATAGCTCCAAAACTCGTTTTAATTTATTCTTTGTAGGCACGGGGATTAAGTGATTTGGTTAGCTCTACGTCATTTAGATAAACAACAGTTTAATTGGATTGGTCTATGGTAATTTCATTAGAACCACGACTTTCAAATTGCTAGGTGATTGTCCTGGGATTTGAAAAAGGGAGCTTCCAGTTTTTAGGTTACAGAAACTACACCTGGTTTTGTGGACAAAAATACGATGTTTGAAAGGCAAATTCGCTGAATATCAAGGAGCATGATAAAATATAAGACACCTAAAAGGCCAGAGATGCACAAGACAACCTCTACAATTCATATGGATTCTACACATTGAAGGCCAGATAACCTTGCTTTTTTAGGTTTTAATGTACAGATGATATCGCAGAAATATACAGGGTAAACACTGTGTAGATGCATGCTTTGACCGAAGCTTGTAGGTTTTCTTTACGCCACTAAAGCGTTATTGTGTTCTTTTAAAACTTGGCTTAATAAGGCTGTGCTGTCCTTAAAAGACAAAATGCTACACTATGCTTTGAGTACTTAGGTTGAATGTCTCTGTCAGCCCTTTTGTGAGAAATGGGTTCCTAGGAATAGAAAGCAATTTTAATAGGAGCAATTTTCTGTTCTTCGTGAGAACTGGGGTACAGAAGGCTGAGAAAGAACAGAACATAGTCTTGAAAATATTTAATTATTATGTACCACAAGATGTCTGCAAGCACATGAATTATTGGCTAGACAACTGAACATGATAAAATGAAGCTATTCAAAGACAATGGTATGGAATTAATGCAGTTTTGTCAGGTGGGGTTAATTACTTAGAATTGAGGACATTTTATGAGACTGTGAGTAAACAAAATCCGACTGTTGAAATAAAATGAATTCGCATGGCAACAAGAAAGTTACAAAGGGGCGTGGCCAATGTAATTAAGGGCGTGGCTTAAAACACATAAGCTAAAAATATGTGTTTAGCATAGTTTGCCGCCTGACTTGTATTTTGTTGTTTGTTGTTTCTGTCACTGCATCCAGAAGTTTGATACAACGAGTAACATCATACCTACAGCAAGTCAGGACTTTTGGCTTTGTCAAAGGTTGTAGTTGCATAAGATAGATAGGCAGGAACTATGGCTTTTATATAATATTGAAAAAGCTTCCACTTAAAGCCCTGGTGACACCACGACAATGGGTATCAAATTCTGAGGAATAAAATAGGCCAATAAGGTGTAGGCAATATCAATCCACAATATAAATGAACCCACGACATGGAAAGCCCTGATGTTATGAAGAAGCACAAACACATACACTGTACCATCACAGTAACGCCTCACCCAAAGCTCTCTCTTCCCTGTCCTCCATGCTGACCCATAGAACACCAGCCTTCCGCTACCCCCACTGCCATCAATCCTAGATCACCTGTTCCTCAGACCGACTCTAACCAGTATTGGCAAAGCCAACAGGTCTAGTTGTGATGTGCCAAAGCATGTGAACACAAGCATTCAAAAATAGGTTAGTGGGATGTGGTGTATGCACACATGCCGCTTAATTCGTGAGGGCTGACCGTATTGGCATTGCCAATACTAGTTTATTTATTTATTAGTTTACACTTTTATATAGCGCAAACTTTACCCACAGGTATCAGAGCGCTTTAAATGAGCATGCTTATAACAAGCAAGACTAGCACTCTATATTACTGCCAACTTAGCTTAGCATAAGCAACAGCTAAACACTCACAAACAATGTTTATATACCAATTGCAAATTTTAAAAAAAAAATAATGCAAAGCATTGTCATTTACAATGCCAGTAACTCAAACTTTAATACTGCGAGACCTATTGCATTGCAAATGCTTGTTTTATATGGTTGCCATCTTCAGGTGTACCTGATGACATAAATAAAAGGTATCCCACATATACACTGTGTCCCTATAATTACAATACGTGAAATCACTTGCGTGTATTAATCATTTCAATATCACCTCATGTTATAACTCATGTTCGCTAGCAAATCTAAATTCATGCATTATTAAAAACTTGAAGATGGCTTTGTCAGGTACATGGTTATCAATTATATGACATATAAATGCAGCTCAAGGCCATTTGACCTCATGAGCACAGGGGTTGCATAAAAAAATCCACATGACAAGTTTCACGCCAATAGGCTTGTCCTGGCATTGAGGGTAACAGCGCCCAGATTATCCTGCACATTACGTTAATCACGTGTAATGCATAGACCCATCCGGGCCCTCTTATTTCTGCTTGGAGCCAATGATTTCTGGCCCTGGTTCAGCTTAGACTTTATTAAAAAAAACTGTATCTCTTTTGCATACACCTATTATGCCCTGAACGGGCTGACAACTATTTCCTTCCTCCAAATTGGATGCCCTGAATGGGCTACAGCTCTATGCCAATTCCACAACGTTCAATGGTGCATAAACTATGCCCTGTATTGGCGTAGTTCTCCTCATAAATACATATCCTACCACCCAGTTTTACATGTGCGCTTTATAAAATAATTATTCAATAATTCATCAGTTCAACATCTTGTGATTTTTGGCAAATCACTTAATCTCCTGGTGCCCAGAAAATTGTGTGACGTAACTGGAATTCATGTAAAACGCTCCAATGCAATTGGGAAGAGTTCATGCTATATAAAAACTGTAAAAATAAAACAAAAAAACTTGGCATAATATTTTTCCATTTGTACGTGATAGAATGCCTCAGACATTTTCATTAAAAAAAAGAATGCAGCAGCAGATCAGCGCCATGTATGTTTACTTTTATTTCGATTTTCACATTAATTTTCTATTATAATATGTATATTTTGTTAAAGAGAAGAAAAAATACACTGAACAGATTGCCTTTACAAATGCGTTTTTGTAACTGCAAAACAATGCACACAATTATAGAAACAATAAAAAATGCTACACAAAAGATTAAAATATATTATTTAATTCATAAACGAATATTAAAAAAAATCTAAATTTTGATTTTAATGGAAATGTTAGAGCTTTTCAAAATCAATTGAAGCCATCCATTGTCCATACTATATTCTGTTTGATGCACTTGCACTGCTCTAATCAATCTGAAGATACCAACTACATTTTTAGCCTCTAATGTCTAATTCCTTCACATTTAAAGAACTTTTACAATGTTTCAATTTTAACTTTTGCTTCTATTAACGGTAATATTTTACTTTTTAAACAGCCGCAGACCCCCTGCGTAGATGTCACAGACCCCCAGGGTCCTCAGACTACAGGGTGGAAATGACTGGTCAAATTTTCATGAATAATATATATCACATGAAGGAATACAGTCCATTTCCATTAAAGCTACACAAATACAAAAGTGCAACAGGGCCCCTCAGCCCTTTTCACCAATCACAAAGACATGGAATGGGGAAGCCAGCAGACCGAGGCACATGCTCACACACATCTCCCAGAGTCCCTGCTACGGTGTGTTCAAAATAAGACACGAGAAATCAGTCCTTCGTCACTTTACCAGCTATTTCATGACGAATTACTGACAGAATCACTCGGCACCTTCACCAGGCAAACCTAAAATACTGAATTCTTTCCAACACTCAGAGTTGAATCATGCAAAACAGAACCCTCAAACCTGCACAACTGCACCGTCACCAGGGAAGTAAGACCTTAGTAAGTCCAGGGTGGGGATTACAAACCTTTGGTTGTTGGCAGAAGGTCTCCACAAGCTACACAAAAGATTAAATATATTATTTAATTCACAAACAAATATAAAAAAAATCTAAATTTTGATTTTAATGAAAATGTCAGAGCTTTTCAAATTCAATTGAACCCTTCTATTGTCCATATTATATTCTGTTTGATGCACTTGCACTGCTCTAATCAATCTGAAGATACCAACTATATTTTTAGCCTCTAATGTCGAATTCCTTCACATCTAAAGAACATTTACAATGTTTCAATTTTAACTTTTGCTTCTATTAACAGTAATATTTTACTTTTTAAACAGCCGCAGACCTCCTGCGTAGATGTCACAGACCCCCAGGGGTCCTCAGACTACAGGGTGGAAATGACTGGTAAAATTTTCATGAATAATATATATCACATGAAGGAATACAGTCCATTTCCATTAAAGCTACACAAATACAAAAGTGCAACAGGGCCCCTCAGCCCTTTTCACCAATCACAAAGACATGGAATGGGGAAGCCAGCAGACCGAGGCACATGCTCACACACATCACCCAGAATCCCTGCTACGGTGTGTTCAAAATAAGGTCACTTTACCAGCTATTTCATGACGAATTACTGACAGAATCACTCGGCACCTTCACCAGACAAAACTAAAATACTGAATTCTTTCCAACACTCAGAGTTGATTCATACAGATTGCAAAACAGATCACTCAAACCTGCACAACTGCAACGTCACCAGGGAAGCACGTCAAGGGTGGGGATTACAAACCTTTGGTTGTTGGCAGAAGGTCTCCACAAGAACATGATCACCAGCAGGATGATGGAGAAGAGAAACCTCCAAAAGGCGTCGTTGAGCCATAACTCATGCCAGTTCTGTCAAGAGTCACAACAGATATTCATGTGAGTCATACAGGCATCAGAAGTACAGCGGTCAAGATGCTTCCCACTATATAGTCCCAACCACCATTACCTTTCATCGGCACTCAAAATATCAGACCCACACTATTACGTCTACCCACAGCTTACTCAGCACAGAGAGCTAGAATATTTAGCTTGAATGAGGCCCATGCTATAGGGCATGCATACTATAAGTCTTTGTCTCCACTGTGCGCGCCTCAGAATGATGAGAACACAGAGCCTTCTTATGGTGATGAGACTGTCTCGTGTAGAGGGCTTCAGCGATGCATCTCGGAACAGTTCTGTGCTTTTTCCAGTCAATATCCTCCTCCCCTTAACATTGTACTCCAAATACCAAAGCGGCTTACTTGAACCCTAAGGGACTCTTCAACGGGTACATAGCCCTTAAATGTTATTAAGTTAATGTGTGTACATTGACTCGTTTACACATTAACTTGACAATCTGTGAGTCTTATAAAGGTGTTCCACATTTCAACTAAAGTGTTTGACAACAGAAAGTAGGTTCTGTTGAAAAGGGTGGCTACTCTGTTCAGTTCCCATCATCTCATAAAGAGGGGGCTGGCAGCTGTCTTCAGAGGTGGAGGCCTTGTTACATGACTTTAAAGCAACATGTGAAAAGGAAGCACTTCATACTGGGCACAGCATCAATGAAGTTGAACATTTTTCCTCTTAAAATTCAGAATTGTTATTTTAAATGATGCACATATGTTCTAATACTTTTTGATGCATAGGAAAAAGCTACCGACCTTTGGTAGCGATCTTTCTGGTGGAAATATCTACCTGAAGGTTCCTCACCTTTTGAACAACCTAAGGTGTTAAACTACATTCAGACATTTTTCATAGGTATCCTCCATCTGTTGGTGTCACTGTCTAATCTTGGGGCCGGAAACAGTGCTGGTAAGGAATCACTGGAGTAATATAGTCCCAAACTGACATCAGTTCCCTGTCCATTTATTCATCACCCTTAGAGGCTGAGACAAGTATAATATCAGACTGGATGTGCCATGCAACAACTAAATTGGAACTATATTTATTTATTTGTGTATTTTGTAAAGCGCAACAGCTGCCCCAACGGGGCGTCCCGGCGCTGATAAATCATGGAACATAGAGGCTAAGCACCAATGGGGCATTATATGGGGAAGAGATGTGTTTTCAGGGACTTTCGGAATGCTAATTCGGTTTGGCAGGCTCGTAATGCAACCGGGAGGTTATTCCAACACCGAGTGGCACAGACCTCGAATGTTTTCCCTCCGGCGCGAGTACGTTTAAATCTAGGGGTTTCCAGCAGGAATAGGGAATTTGAGCGTAATGTCCTGGTGTTGACATACGGTCTCAGAGTGCTTTTCAGATGGGCGGAGCCTTTGCCCTTGGAGGCCCGGAAAGCCAGGGTCATGGCCTTAAAAATACATCTCTTGGAAATGGGGAGCCAGTGGAGTTTACGGAGGTGTGGGGAGATGTGATGTCTGGCAGGAATTCTCTCCACCAGCCGAGCAGCAGCATTCTGGACAGTCTGTAGCTTGTGGCATAGGCCTGCTGTGATGCCAAGGTATAGTGCGTTGGCGTAGTCCAGGTGAGATATTATCAGGGCTTGTACCACAGTTTTACGGCAGTCCATCGGCAGGTAGTTGATGAGCCGTCTAATTGTCTTGATCTTAGCAAAACAGGATGCTGCTACTGTTTGAACCTGGGCGTTAAAACTGAGATGATTATCCCAGCGCAATCCCAGGTTTCTCACCGAGTCTTTAGGCGTGGGGGCATGGCTGAGATCATCCGGCCACCATAAATTAGAATCAAGAGGGGATGATGAGTTAAAAAACAGAATCTCTGTCTTTCCAGCGTTGAGCCGGAGGGAATTGGAGTCCATCCAGCTAGAGATGTCTCTTAGACAGTTTTTCAATGGGTCGAAGGCAGAGGCAGTGGGGGTATCAAAAGTGAAGAGTAACTGAATGTCGTCAGCGTAGGAGGTGGATTTAATCCCAGTTTGCGCAATCAGTTTAGCCAAGGGGGAGAAGTAAACATTGAACAAGAGCGGGCTCAGGGAGGAGCCCTGTGGAACTCCCCATTTAAGTGGTCTAGTGGTGGAGGTGTAGGGAGGGGTGTATACCTGCTGAGTACGGTCACCCAGGTAGGAAGAGAGCCATCTCAACACTGTACCGCCGATACCCAGGTCTCCCAGCCTTCTCAGCAGGATCTTATGAGAGACGGTGTCAAATGCTGCTGAGAGATCCAGCAGCACTAACACCGCCCTCGACCCTCGATCCAGCGTCCATCTCACCGAGTCAGCCATTTCGACAAGGGCCGACTCCGTGCTGTGGCCCGATCGAAAGCCGTGCTGAGAGTCATGCAGGAGCCCATGGGATTCGATGTAGTTGGCAAGCTGGGCTATATCATCATTCAAAGTAAATGGCCATCCTTCAGATGGGGGAGGTGTGTGGGATTGGTGAACATTTGCAGGCAGAAACACTGTGCACCTGAAAGATTGTTACCAAACGCAAGTAACTTTTGATGAAGACTTCTACCTGCTGATTGAGTTATCACCTTTTAAATAGATACCAAATCAGAAACTTCTCCCTGGGAGTGAGTCTAAAGGGATGGTCAGACAAGAAAATCCTGGCTCAAAGAATGTGTAAAATGGCCATCTCACCTCACATCTGAAACCAAGCAGTAATGCTTAGCAAAAAAAAGAAGAGACATATGTTGCTACCTGACAAACTGTAGCCACAGGGATACCCTGGGCATGTGCAGATGTTGAAGACTTCGTTCTAGCTCCGATTCCCTCTTGAGGTCCCTTCAAAATTATTTCTTTATTTTTATTTATTCAAAGTTTTATATAGCACGAACAAGATCTTTGCAGATATCAGAGCGCTTTACAGAAACAAGGGGAAGGGGCAGCAAGAGGGTGATAAAACAAACTATTGAGTACAATATAGTAGTCGGTAGTAAGTGAGTAGCAAAATAGGATAGCAATCATATAAAAATATAGTACCAATAGATAATCAAGTAACCAATAATACAAAAACGGTGCAAAGTCTTTGGTCCAACCCTATACAAATATAATACCAATAGACAATCAGGTAACTAATAATACAAAATCGGTGCAAAGTCTTTGGTCCAGCAAACCTAGAGTTCAGATGAACTTGGCCATAAGGAAGGCTTTTACCTCTTTCTTGAACAATGCAGCGGAGGAAATAAGCCTGGTTTCAGGAGGGAGTGCATTCCAGATCCTGGGTGCCATTCCAGAGAAGGAGCTTTTGTATGTTTTTTCCTTCCGGAATCTTCGAGGTTTCAGGAGAAGATTTTTTGTACTTCTATTGGATCTCGAGCCTCCTGATATAGTCAGCTTTTGAGTGAGGTAATTGGGAGACTTGTGGTGTATGGCTGAGTGCGTCATACAGGCAATTTTCAGCTGTATTCTGGCTTCAAAAGGCAGCCAGTTCAGGGATTCTTGGAAAACGCATACCATATTTTGATGCACTTGATAATCCAGGGCAACTAGGTTCATTTCTGGACAACCTTGTCCTTTCCCCAACATAAATACCCAACGAAGGGCTAATTGTCAGAAAGGATTTCCCTCATTTGTTTGATATAGTAACTGACCACCCTCTGAGGGTCCAGTCAATGTAACCACTCCTCCTTCATAATAGGGTGTGAAAGGGGGAACAAGAGGGCGGAGGCTAATGAACTGCTACAGATTGAATGGGGTCATCATCTTTTGCAGAAAAGCCACATTAGTCCGCAACAAGCATTTGGTTGGATAAAAGCATGTGAAGGGCACGCACACCCCCTGTAAGTATCTGACAAGTCTCGCAGAAGTAATGGTGTGATGAAACAGGCTTTTTGAAGGTTTACACCCACTTTCTGCCCCTATTTTGACTGCTAGACACTGATTAATGACTTTGAAATTCCCGAACCCGGCTAATCAGGACTCAATGTGCATGCTCTTAGCCTCAACAAGGTGCATGTTAAATTAGCCTGCCACCCCCCTGCTGGCGTAACGATAATTGAGGGGGCCTCCCTGAACGGTACAAAGAGGGCGCCCCTACGGGCTCAATCAGGATCTCTCCGGCCAGAGAGCAGTGCCGAGGGGACCCCTTGGGCCCCCCGCACTACAGTGGCTGCGGGGGCCTGTGTTACGCCCCTGTTATCCCCAATTGGCATAATTTGACTTCATTGTAAGACCTTAGTATATGGTATCAGAGGTACCCATAGCTTGTAGGTTAAAGTGTCTCTCGAGGACTAAAGCACAAGTTGTACCACCAAAAGTGACAATACAAAAGCATGACTTTCAGCCTGATACTGCTGACTGGCATAGCAGTTGTAAACTGCCAACTTGACTTTGAAATTTCAAGCTATGACAGAGCCCGAGCCTTCTTTTTTAATATTTACTAGTCACCCCTAAAGTAGGTCTACTGCGCCCTAAAGGCAGGGTGCATTATATTAAAAGAGTGGACTTGTAGTTTCATGTTTTTAAGGTCCTAACAGTAAAAACAGACAATGTTTTTACTGTTGAAGAGCTAGTAGCCCCATAGGTATGTGCGGAGTTACAGGCCGACATCGCAGCTCAGCTCACTTCTGACTGGGACCATCAAATTTGGTACTTCTAGGTATCAAAACAATCCATGCATTAAATCAGATTTAACGGTTACATCGAATTTCAAGCTGCTGGTAGGCAAAGAGCAACTTTAGTAAGTTACCAGTTTGTTACCCAAGGTTTCCAGTGCCCGTTTACATTTGCACACAAAGCTCTGTACTCAAGACAGCCTTCTGGCCTCCTACAGAGAAGTGTAACCAACTTCCAAGAAAGCCTACAAAGGATATGCCAGGTGTTATCTCCTCTTGTCAGGAAAAGCCACAGAGGTCAGCTTTAATGGGGAGGCCACATTTTGGTGGCCAAAAGGCCAGCACGCATGAGAGGGGCTGCTCCTTTGTCTAGATAGACAGAAGGGAGTTAAGGACAGCAAGGGAAAAACAATGGTCAGACCGTTTTTCCAGCGAATGTGTAGCCCAGAGGAAAAGACACACCTAGGGTAGGCTACCAAGCTCCATACACCAAAAGAGAGGTACAGATATTTTGGAAGTGGGCAGAATGTAGCATCTAGCTAACGCTAGATGCTACAATTCATGGAAAGATGTCGTCAGGTGGGAGGAATCCAAACAGACTATTGACTAGTGACAGTGACCTCCCCTAAGGGCACTTTTTGGGCATAAAAGAGGCACCCATGGCCACAAACTCAGATCTTGCCTTGATTAGAGAAGAGGAAAAAAAGGAGGACGGCCCTACTGACCTAGGACCTGCCAAAGAGAGCCTGCACCAAAGTTGGACTGTACCTACTGCTCGTTGGGCTAGTGGAAAGAGGACTGTGCCTGCGATGTACTGTTGATGGAGAAGTCGTCTACAGAGCCCAACCAGAAGCAAAGACTTCAAGAATCAGTTAGCTGACTTGCTGTTTGCAAAACAACACCACAAAAGTTGAGGTAGCCCACTATAGCGCGCAGATAACCGAGATCGGCACTCCTCACTGTAGAGGACCCTGAAAGCTCGAGTCCCCTGCTTAAAAGTTGCACCTGAGTCTGCTAGACCCAGGAGAGTAGTCAGAGTGCAGTTTGGTCCCCCAGAAGGATACTATCACCGAAAGAAGGGAACTGCTGGTTTGGCTGCGACAGCAGTGACTGGATTTCTGCTGGAACAAAGAGGATGTTGAGGGGCATCAATAATTGTGGCCAAAGTCGCCCCACCAGGACTGTAGACAGTGAAACAGCCACACAAAGTCCCCCGTTGTCGCATAGCATCTTTAGCATCCTATAGCCTTTGCATCAGGACCACTTAATAGAAGTTAATGGCAACTGGCTACTGACTATGGAACTGGACTAGAGGCTGCTTTTCTTGCCAATACTTGCTCGCGGTTAAGTAAAAAAAATCTTGATTCGTTTTTTAGGTCTCGGCTAAAAGACGCGCGTAAGCGCGTCTCCGCCGAGATCTTATGTCAGCGAGTAGCAGTCCCAGGACACAGTCCTGGCCACGCGCATCCTTCCAGGCGATTTGTAACTGGAACGCGCGCTGTGGCCAGGCGCTGTCTCCTGGGAAGCGCAAGCACCACACACGCATGCGCATACACACACACAAGCGCGCATACACACACACAAGCGCCCATGCACGCACGCACATACATACATACAGAGACACCACCCCTGACTCATACACACACGCGCGCACACACACAAGTGCACCGAGGCCCCCCTCCCCCGCCGTCACCGTCGCACACATACACGCACACACGAGCATACACACACACAAGTGCACCAATCGCGCTCCAGAACTTACCTTACCTCAGCACGCGGCGCCCAACCTCCTGCTGGCGCGGCCCCGGGGCTCTACACCGCTCACAGGAGCCCTGGGCCGCGAGACGCTACGACTCCGCCTGCCTCCTCTTCCGGTGTGAACGTGGCCCCGCCCCCGTCACAGGCGACCGTGCCTGACTTCCGGGGCGGCCGCGAAATGAGTAGGCTTGTTTTATATTAAGACCGCGCATGAGCCGGGGTTTCCTCTGCGCAGCAGCCGTGGGCAGAGCGCACATTGGTTTCCGTTCTGGTGTGATCAGAGCAAAGACACATTATCAGCTGCCTGGCGCGAACACCTCATAACTTCTGTTTTTAACCCAATATTTTTCTGCAGCTGCTTTGATACTTAGTTCGAACCTGACTCTGTTTCACGCTGCGGGTGATAATACATTGTCCTGCAGTGGGTGGACGAGGCATGTTGTGACCTAAAGGGGAGGATGGGCAGAGTGTGATAGGGCAAGCCTGGGGAAAAATGAACACGGTCAATGAGGTAGCACAGGAATTAGGATAACTATTATTGTCATAGTTACACAATTACTAATGATCAATAATCACCTCGAAGCCAATCGAGCTGCTATTATATTCCTACTTTAACCACCAGGACGTGGCCTGCTTCTTTACAACTTACTCTCATTCAGCTATCTATAGCTTCATTCTGTGCAAATATATTTTTGGGTTAAAACTAAGCTATTAAGCACCTCCCAACCGCCCCACCGCTCGGTAGAACTCACATCAATACATATATCTCTTTACTGGAAAGTATTTGACAATCTCGGCTCTAAGACACCCCACTTAACTCGCTCATGTTTTGAAACCAAGATCTACACCCACTTTGTCGTACTTTGTATTGTACGCCACTTACATGGGATGCTATTTCATCTTGAAGGCTTTTTTGTTTATTAGGAGATAATGTGACTATTTTGGCGTCAATTATAGTGCATGCTTAACAAGATGGTGAGTGCAGAGTGGTGAGTGCAGAGTGCAGAGTGCAGAGTGGTGAGTGCAGAGTGGTGAGTGCAGAGTGGTGAGTGCAGAGTGGTGAGTGCAGAGTGGTGAGTGCAGAGTGGTGAGTGCAGAGTTAGTGCAGAGTGGTGAGTGCAGAGTGGTGAGTGCAGAGTGGTGAGTGCAGAGTGGTGAGTGCAGAGTGGTGAGTGCAGAGTGGTGAGTGCAGAGTGGTGAGTGCAGAGTGGTGAGTGCAGAGTGGTGAGTGCAGAGTGGTGAGTGCAGAGTGGTGAGTGGTGAGTGCAGAGTGGTGAGTGCAGAGTGGTGAGTGCAGAGTGGTGAGTGCAGAGTGGTGAGTGCAGAGTGGTGAGTGCAGAGTGGTGAGTGCAGAGTGGTGAGTGCAGAGTGCAGGGTGGTGAGTGCAGAGTGGTGAGTGCAGAGTGGTGAGTGCAGAGTGGTGAGTGCAGAGTGGTGAGTGCAGAGTGCAGAGTTAGTGCAGAGTGGTGAGTGCAGAGTGCAGAGTTAGTGCAGAGTGGTGAGTGCAGAGTGGTGAGTGCAGAGTGGTGAGTGCAGAGTGGTGAGTGCAGAGTGGTGAGTGCAGAGTGGTGAGTGCAGAGTGGTGAGTGCAGAGTGCAGGGTGGTGAGTGCAGAGTGGTGAGTGCAGAGTGGTGAGTGCAGAGTGGTGAGTGCAGAGTGGTGAGTGCAGAGTGGTGAGTGCAGAGTGCAGAGTGAGTGCAGAGTGGTGAGTGCAGAGTGGTGAGTGCAGAGTGGTGAGTGCAGAGTGGTGAGTGCAGAGTGGTGAGTGCAGAGTGGTGAGTGCAGAGTGGTGAGTGCAGAGTGGTGAGTGCAGAGTGGTGAGTGCAGAGTGGTGAGTGCAGAGTGGTGGTGAGTGCAGAGTGGTGAGTGCAGAGTGGTGAGGGCAGAGTTTTATTTTTGATTTAAAGAAAAAAAATGTCATGAGCAATGCCAATAGCTCTACCTTTAATGATGCCGAGACCATTGCATTGCAAATGCTTGTTTTGTCTACAGCTCCAGAACCCTCATGTTGATCTTTTTTGTTTTTGTGTCCATACATTTATAAAAATACCTTTAAAAAAAAATTGGTGTAGGATTTCTTGAGAGTCTTGTTTATTTCTTCTTCAATTGTTTTGGTGCTGTTTAAATGCTTTATAGTTATTCCTTTGCTGAAGCCTGAATGCTCAACGCCACAGCTACCCACAGTTGAGCTAAGGTTTGAGAAACAACGTTTGTCATAAGAAAGGCTGTAAGTGTATTACACAATGAGGTTTTAATCCCTTAAATATCTAATCTAAATTGGGGATCTGAACAAGGAATGTTGATCAGGAAGGCTGATAAATGTGGAGAGGGATCTAGAGTACATTTTTACTGTATCCACAACATAACCCTGTAGCACTGGAAATAGTCAAACATAGGACTGATCCCCAACTGATGTGTTTTCAGTGGATTCTGATTCCACCTTGTTGAGTATACTGATTTTGTGGTGAGTCGGTGAACTGACTATATGACTTGGACCACCTATATTGGCAGTTGAAAAGAGATCAACTGTTTCCACTAAATCTCCAACATTAAGGTGGAGTCTTGGGAGGTTGGGATGCAGAAAATATCCCTCCAAACAGGGTAAAAAGGTTCAATCTCAGAGGCAGAGAGAGCAGGGGATAGGTGTGATTCACAGGAGATTTGCAAACGCAACCCTCATTGACCAGTGAGGGCCAATCAGAATAGCTTGGACTACGTCCAGATACAGCTGCTTCAAAACTTGAGGATTCAAAGGCAAGGAAAAAGCACTATGTGAGGAGAAAAACTGCATCTCAAACGAAAATACATCCCCGTAAGATTCCCTGCAAGAGCTGCTGAAGGGGTGTGGGCTTTGCACATTCTTACAAACAGCAATGAGCTCCACATGAAGGATTACTTACCATGCAAAGACATCCTGAACTACCTCATGGTTGAGGTACCACTCATAGTGGCCACAATGCTGTGAACTTAGTGATTGGCCCTAGGGTTCAGAGAGCCTACCAAATGATTGGCAACCAGTCAAATCTCAATGTTTTTGCACCCAACTCCAGAGCATTAGAGTTTACGACAGAGAACATGAAACTCCACGCCTCCCTCCTTGTTTACATACCCCATTGCAGTTATATAAAATTATAATAACCAACAACTTTCTATCTGCTTTCGGCATTTAACTCTATCCAACGTAATATTGCCATTAGCCGGTGACAGATGCCACAGTTTCTAAGGAAAAGAACACCAAAAGTAAAACATTAAAAAAAAAAAAAAAAGGTCAGTTAGAAAGTGACTAGGGGTTGCTCTCTCCGGTTCTGCACTGAAAGAAAAGAACGGATATCAACACACTGGGGTGGCACCTATATAGGCATCGCACATGTAACTTCTGGTGCATGACACCACGCAGAGCCGAACCATGCCACCTACCAGTGCTTAGGGGTACTGCTCATGAAAAATATCCAGATCAAGTCTGACGCCTGGGGATAATTCTAAGGTAAGGAATCTGTGACGAGAAGCCTCTATTTATTTATAAAGTTTTATATAGCGCGTAGGCCCTGTCATTTCAAATCCTTATGAGATCAATGGGAGGGCCCAGCTCAGAATCGTTGTTAAAGGTCATCCCTACAAAACTACTTTCAACCTTAACATATGGCAGCAAGGCTCTCCATGGCTGGGATGCAGGTGTTTCGGAGACAGTTCTCTCAAAAACTTAGACATCTTTTCAAGCTCCTTGCGAACGCCTCCCCAGCTCCGATCCGGACTGATAAAACAATCAATTACGGTCAAGGGGACATATATTAAAACCTGGCAGACACTGAAGACTTAAACAGATAACTCTTTAAACAAAGTTTTATGGGCCGAAATATCGAAAAGTATTGACGCTCCAACAAGGCTATTTTGAGACTCTCAAATGACCAAACAGAGACTGTTTGAAAGCGACGCACTATGCACACGCCCCCGTGGGGTGCTCCGTAAACCACACTTAAATGTGACACCACATTTCAATATTTAAACAATAAATCAAATTTAAACAACTATGCTGAAATATTGTCCATGCCCCTTCGTGTTGGGGTCAAAGAATCAAAAAACAGTTCAATGGAAACACTTTGTAGCTTTAATGCCAGTTTTTTCTTTGTGTTCTGTCTTCATCAAATACATTACATCATGTACTTGTTCCTCTTAACATCATTTGCTTGTCAGTCCCAATGCATTTCGGTAATGGTTACCTTCATCAGGGGAATACTACAAATAAAACCAACACAATGACAATAGTCAAAACTTAAACTGCGGGAGCCTAGATCTCCACCTCGTGTACATGCACAACCTAGTGCCCGTTTGTCATAACGAGTCCCATTTATATCTATACCATGGTGTCTGTATGTGTAAGATTACTAAACCATAAAGTGACCACATATACATAAACTGCACTGACTGTAAGTCAGCCTACCTGACTGTTAGCAAATGTAATTGATAACTCGAGAAAATGAGCTCATCACCTTCCTAAAAAAATAAGTAAACATCTCATGACCATCTATAAACCACATTATTTGAATCTTATGAAAGGCTGTGTGGTTAAAAAGTCGCCTACCTGTCTTGTCTGGCAAGTATCCCATGTATCTGGGTTCACTATCTTGAAATTCGATGTTGGAATAATCTCCCGTGTTCTGTGCTGTGCAAAAGGTAATATGGTGTGGTTACAGTCTCTCCCTTGTATTTGTGGATGCCTTCCTATCCTTGCCCAAAAAAAGCGGTATCGCCTACCTCTAAAGCCTCAGCGGGTCCCTTGCAGTTGGATGGCCCTCGGCGGTGCTCCACATAGATTCTCCGGAAGTTAGTACTCTATGGGGAATTTAAAAACGTTACTAACTACTCGTTCGTATGTCCCCCCTCTCATGCCCCTGAAATACCGCTTACCTAACGCGGTCTGGTTTCGCCCTTCTCTCGTCGTCTTGCGCAAGCTGTGGGGGAAGTGTAAAGTCTTAAAAACTACCGCCGTCTAACTATAAGATATCGAGAACGGACTCACTATACGAAAACGGGCGCCATCTTGGAATGGTGTTAGAAGCGAAAAACGCTGAGAGATGTCTTATGTGGTGGTGTTGTACCGATGTGAAAAAAGAAGAAAAACAAGAAAGAATTTGAAGATATGATATATAATGTGATGCAAACTAATAGTGAATGTGAACAATGTGGTAGATGACATAAGACATATATGAATCCTTGTTATGACAAAGTGGCATGGCATGCTGTATGAAGTTAGTTACATGATGACAATTAAAATGAATATACATTACAGGAAACACATAAATTCGATTTTATCATTGAGCCCACAAGGTTCAAGCGTGTTCAAACTACGGATCCAATGTGTTTCTCTCTGGGACAATAGGCGGTTAGTGTCAGCATGTGACTGAACATCTATGCTCTCTAACACTGTAAATCGCATTTGAGGTATGGTATGTTGTCTGTCTTTCCAGTGCATGGCTAGATTAGACTTCAGGTTGCTGGTTCTAATCATGCTTTTATGTTCCGTAATGCGGACTTTTAATTTTCTGGTGGTTTTCCCCACATATACCAGCCCACAGGGGCATTTGATAGCGTACACAACCATGCTTGAATTGCAGTCTGATGTGTGCCTTAGCTGTATGTGTCTCCCTGTGTGTGGGTGTTGGAAACTATCCCCCACCATGACATTGCCGCAGTGGCCACAGTTATGGCATTTCACCATGCCTCTGTGTCTGACGTGTCCTGTTCTGACCTGTGTCTGTTTCAAAATTTCTTTTATATTTTTTGATCTGGTGTGAGCAAACAGTGGTTTGCCCGTAAAAAACCGTCTTGAAATCTGTCTCTTGTTCAATCACCTCCCATCTGTTAAGGATACTCTTCTTAATAGACCTACACGTGGTTGAGTATTTGATGACAAACACCTCCCTCTGGAGTGACGACTTAACAGTTTTGTCTAGTAGTTCCTGTCTGTTTTTAAGTATGGCTTTGGATTTAGCTTGTTGCAGCACTTCTTCCGGGTACCCTCTTTCTTTATATGCCTGAGCCATGATCTCCATTTCATGGAGGCCCTGTGCTTCTTGTGAACAGATTCTACGGGCCCGTAGAAACTGCGAGAAAGGTAGATGATTTTTTAAAGATGGGGTGTGGAAGCTGCTATAATGCAATGCGCTGTTGCGGTCTGTAGGTTTCTTAAAAAGCCTTGTGTGTAACTCAACTCCCTTTTTCTCTATGAGTATGTCCAAATAGTTGATTATGTCAGCATCTATTGAATATGTTATTTTGATTTGATCATGACACCCATTTAGCTCAATTAACATGTTTTCCAGAACTTCTTGTGTACCTTCCCAAACCATCAAAATATCGTCGATGTACCTGACGTAAAGTTTGAGGTGTTGTGTCCATTGTGGGTTTTGTAAAATGTTCTGATCTTCGTACCTTGCCATGAATATATTTGCTAAGGTCGGTGCCCCTGTAAAACCCATGCTGGTTCCGGTTCTTTGAAGATAAAAACAGTTTTGCCATTCAAAATATCCATGATACAGACAAAAGTGTAACAGTTCTAGAAGAAACACATTGATACCTTCATCATAATCATGTCTCAACAACATCCACTCTACAGCCTCTATTCCCTCCTGATGGGGGATAGAGGTGTACAAAGCCGTTATATCAACTGTGCATAACAAAATATTCTCATCTGGTGTAATTGTAACCTCACTGATCCTCTTCAAACAGTCTGTGGTGTCCTGTATGTACGTATTCCATTGTTGTACTAAAGGTTGCAAGTAGTGGTCCAAGAACTTGCCTAGAGGTTCATGCAGTGACCCGCACCCCGCCACAATTGGCCTGAATGGTGGGTCCACTGCATTTTTGTGCATTTTGGGCACCATGTATATGTGAGGTCTCTTCGGATATTGGACGGTTAGGAATCTAGATGTTTGTTCGTCTATCCACCCCATTTCCAGTGCTTTGTCCAGAATGGTTTTCAAAGTGGTTTGGAAACGAGCCGTGGGGTCCGTGTCTAGTTTGATGTATGTGTCTTCATCAGTGACATGCTGATTGACCTTAGCCTGATAATAAGAGTTGTTGAGCACTACTAACGCACCTCCTTTATCTGCTGGTACAATCTTTAAGTTGTCGTTCTGTGCTAGTTTTTTCAAAGTCTGGTGTTCTGATTTAGTTGAGTTGTTCTTCCTGCTCTTAGTGGTGAATAGCTGTTCTACATCCTTCTTTACCAGCGTTTCAAACAAATCCAAAGTTTTGTGAGAAAATGGAGCTACAAATGTGCTCTTTGGTCTGAAACCTTGTAGCCTATCTTGTGTGGTGCTAGGATCTGAGTTTAACGTGTGGAAAAACCACTTGAGGCGAAGTTTCCTCATGAACTTAAATAATGAGACCTCTGTTTCTAGTCTATTGGTGGAGTATGTCGGTACAAATGGCATACCTTTGTTTAACACCTTTGTTTCTATAGGACTTAATGGGTAGTCTGAGATGTTCATTACTAGTTCCTCCGGTTTCTTGACTTTTTTTGAACCTTGTCCCCTCCTTGTCCGTTTTGTTTTGTTTGAGGTTGTTCTATGGGAGGGTGGTTGGATGTTTGACCCCCCTCTAAAAAAGCCTGTGCCGGGGTTGTGTTTGTGCTTCCCTGTGCTCCTACCTCTTGACTCGTACTGGGAGTAGCTGCCAATGGTGTTCGGGTAGGTAAAGTGTCTTGTTCAGTGGCTACACTCTCTTCTGACGAGGACGCTTGTGTTTTTTTATTATAAGCTCTTCTTTGGGCATACTGGTCTGCCCAAGAGTAGACTTCGTCTAGCTTATAATCTATCGTATCACGTTTAAACTTACGCAACTTGCGTTCATGCACTTCCCTAGTATGTTCTTCTAGTTGATCATTGATGTTCTTAAGCGTCGTGGCTAATTCTTCCTCAGTTAACCTTGTCGATAGCTCCGTATTAAGATCCTGTATTTCAACTTCAAGTTCTTTTAAAATGTTTGAAAGTTCCTCCACTATAAGTAATATCAAATCTAAAGAACACTTGTTCAGTATGGCAAACCATCTTAGCATGAACGGTTTATTAAACTTGAACAGCAGTGGTCTAAGTGATATGCGCAATCCGCGTGGAATACGCTTTACCTTGTGGTACTGTATTAATGTAGTGGCATGAAGCCTTTGTTTAATTTGCTTTCTTAATGTATACTGTAACTGTTTGATTATTTGTGAGGTGGAACCGGGTTTTCCCTGAAAGTCCCTGACATCTTTTATCAATGCGTAAACGCTCTCTGCTTCCTCTTCTGAATAAGCTTTGACATCTGCCTGATTAGTTGTTAAGTGCGAAATCTCATCAAAATCCATTGTGTGTGGGTGCTGAGTGCCAGGAGTGAGCCCCTGGGGTAAAGAATACTATAACAAGGTAGACACTCTGCACACCTATTTACATCCAATTTTTAACCAATTATAAACAATTTTTCTGCGGTGCTGCCGCTTAGACTGACCGGCTCACGTCAGTGTGAAAAATCAAATGACCAAACAGAGACTGTTTGAAAGCGACGCACTATGCACACGCCCCCGTGGGGTGCTCCGTAAACCACTCTTAAATGTGACACCACATTTCAATATTTAAACAATAAATCAAATTTAAACAACCATGCTGAAATATTGTCCATGCCCCTTCGTGTTGGGGTCAAAGAATCAAAAAACAGTTCAATGGAAACACTTTGTAGCTTTAATGCCAGTTTTTTCTTTGTGTTCTGTCTTCATCAAATACATTACATCATGTACTTGTTCCACTTAACATCATTTGCTTGTCAGTCCCAATGCATTTCGGTAATGGTTACCTTCATCAGGGGAATACTACAAATAAAACCAACACAATGACAATAGTCAAAACTTAAACTGCGGGAGCCTAGATCTCCACCTCGTGTACATGCACAACCTAGTGCCCGTTTGTCATAACGAGTCCCATTTATATCTATACCATGGTGTCTGTATGTGTAAGATTACTAAACCATAAAGTGACCATATATACATAAACTGCACTGACTGTAAGTCAGCCTACCTGACTGTTAGCAAATGTAATTGATAACTCGAGAAAATGAGCTCATAACCTTCCTAAAAAAATAAGTAAACATCTCATGACCATCTATAAACCACATTATTTGAATCTTATGAAAGGCTGTGTGGTTAAAAAGTCGCCTACCTGTCTTGTCTGGCAAGTATCCCATGTATCTGGGTTCACTATCTTGAAATTCGATGTTGGAATAATCTCCCGTGTTCTGTGCTGTGCAAAAGGTAATATGGTGTGGTTACAGTCTCTCCCTTGTATTTGTGGATGCCTTCCTATCCTTGCCCAAAAAAAGCGGTATCCTATCCTTGCCCAAAAAAAGCGGTATCGCCTACCTCTAAAGCCTCAGCGGGTCCCTTGCAGTTGGATGGCCCTCGGCGGTGCTCCACATAGATTCTCCGGAAGTTAGTACTCTATGGGGAATTTAAAAACGTTACTAACTACTCGTTCGTATGTCCCCCCTCTCATGCCCCTGAAATACCGCTTACCTAACGTGGTCTGGTTTCGCCCTTCTCTCGTCGTCTTGCGCAAGCTGTGGGGGAAGTGTAAAGTCTTAAAAACTACCGCCGTCTAACTATAAGATATCGAGAACGGACTCACTATACGAAAACGGGCGCCATCTTGGAATGGTGTTAGAAGCGAAAAACGCTGAGAGATGTCTTATGTGGTGGTGTTGTACCGATGTGAAAAAAGAAGAAAAACAAGAAAGAATTTGAAGATATGATATATAATGTGATGCAAACTAATAGTGAATGTGAACAATGTGGTAGATGACATAAGACATATATGAATCCTTGTTATGACAAAGTGGCATGGCATGCTGTATGAAGTTAGTTACATGATGACAATTAAAATGAATATACATTACAGGAAACACATAAATTCGATTTGATCATTGAGCCCACAAGGTTCAAGCGTGTTCAAACTACGGATCCAATGTGTTTCTCTCTGGGACAATAGGCGGTTAGTGTCAGCATGTGAGGTAGGCGATACCGCTTTTTTTGGGCAAGGATAGGAAGGCATCCACAAATACAAGGGAGAGACTGTAACCACACCATATTACCTTTTGCACAGCACAGAACACGGGAGATTATTCCAACATCGAATTTCAAGATAGTGAACCCAGATACATGGGATACTTGCCAGACAAGACAGGTAGGCAACTTTTTAACCACACAGCCTTTCATAAGATTCAAATAATGTGGTTTATAGATGGTCATGAGATGTTTACTTATTTTTTTAGGAAGGTGATGAGCTCATTTTCTCGAGTTATCAATTACATTTGCTAACAGTCAGGTAGGCTGACTTACAGTCAGTGCAGTTTATGTATATATGGTCACTTTATGGTTTAGTAATCTTACACATACAGACACCATGGTATAGATATAAATGGGACTCGTTATGACAAACGGGCACTAGGTTGTGCATGTACACGAGGTGGAGATCTAGGCTCCTGCAGTTTAAGTTTTGACTATTGTCATTGTGTTGGTTTTATTTGTAGTATTCCCCTGATGAAGGTAACCATTACCGAAATGCATTGGGACTGACAAGCAAATGATGTTAAGAGGAACAAGTACATGATGTAATGTATTTGATGAAGACAGAACACAAAGAAAAAACTGGCATTAAAGCTACAAAGTGTTTCCATTGAACTGTTTTTTGATTCTTTGACCCCAACACGAAGGGGCATGGACAATATTTCAGCATGGTTGTTTAAATTTGATTTATTGTTTAAATATTGAAATGTGGTGTCACATTTAAGTGTGGTTTACGGAGCACCCCACGGGGGCGTGTGCATAGTGCGTCGCTTTCAAACAGTCTCTGTTTGGTCATTTGATTTTTCACACTGACGTGAGCCGGTCAGTCTAAGCGGCAGCACCGCAGAAAAATTGTTTATAATTGGTTAAAAATTGGATGTAAATAGGTGTGCAGAGTGTCTACCTTGTTATAGTATTCTTTACCCCAGGGGCTCACTCCTGGCACTCAGCACCCACACACAATGGATTTTGATGAGATTTCGCACTTAACAACTAATCAGGCAGATGTCAAAGCTTATTCAGAAGAGGAAGCAGAGAGCGTTTACGCATTGATAAAAGATGTCAGGGACTTTCAGGGAAAACCCGGTTCCACCTCACAAATAATCAAACAGTTACAGTATACATTAAGAAAGCAAATTAACCAAAGGCTTCATGCCACTACATTAATACAGTACCACAAGGTAAAGCGTATTCCACGCGGATTGCGCATATCACTTAGACCACTGCTGTTCAAGTTTAATAAACCGTTCATGCTAAGATGGTTTGCCATACTGAACAAGTGTTCTTTAGATTTGATATTACTTATAGTGGAGGAACTTTCAAACATTTTAAAAGAACTTGAAGTTGAAATACAGGATCTTAATACGGAGCTATCGACAAGGTTAACTGAGGAAGAATTAGCCACGACGCTTAAGAACATCAATGATCAACTAGAAGAACATACTAGGGAAGTGCATGAACGCAAGTTGCGTAAGTTTAAACGTGATACGATAGATTATAAGCTAGACGAAGTCTACTCTTGGGCAGACCAGTATGCCCAAAGAAGAGCTTATAATAAAAAACCACAAGCGTCCTCGTCAGAAGAGAGTGTAGCCACTGAACAAGACACTTTACCTACCCGAACACCATTGGCAGCCACTCCCAGTACGAGTCAAGAGGTAGGAGCACAGGGAAGCACAAACACAACCCCGGCACAGGCTTTTTTTAGAGGGGGGTCAAACATCCAACCACCCTCCCATAGAACAACCTCAAACAAAACAAAACGGACAAGGAGGGGACAAGGTTAAAAAAAAGTCAAGAAACCGGAGGAACTAGTAATGAACATCTCAGACTACCCATTAAGTCCTATAGAAACAAAGGTGTTAAACAAAGGTATGTCATTTGTACCGACATACTCCACCAATAGACTAGAAACAGAGGTCTCATTATTTAAGTTCATGAGGAAACTTCGCCTCAAGTGGTTTTTCCACACGTTAAACTCAGATCCTAGCACCACACAAGATAGGCTACAAGGTTTCAGACCAAAGAGCACATTTGTAGCTCCATTTTCTCACAAAACTTTGGATTTGTTTGAAACGCTGGTAAAGAAGGATGTAGAACAGCTATCCACCACTAAGAGCAGGAAGAACAACTTAATTAAATCAGAACACCAGACTTTGAAAAAACTAGCACAGAACGACAACTTAAAGATTGTACCAGCAGATAAAGGAGGTGCGTTAGTAGTGCTCAACAACTCTTATTATCAGGCTAAGGTCAATCAGCATGTCACTGATGAAGACACATACATCAAACTAGACACGGACCCCACGGCTCGTTTCCAAACCACTTTGAAAACCATTCTGGACAAAGCACTGGAAATGGGGTGGATAGACGAACAAACATCTAGATTCCTAACCGTCCAATATCCGAAGAGACCTCACATATACATGGTGCCCAAAATGCACAAAAATGCAGTGGACCCACCATTCAGGCCAATTGTGGCGGGGTGCGGGTCACTGCATGAACCTCTAGGCAAGTTCTTGGACCACTACTTGCAACCTTTAGTACAACAATGGAATACGTACATACAGGACACCACAGACTGTTTGAAGAGGATCAGTGAGGTTACAATTACACCAGATGAGAATATTTTGTTATGCACAGTTGATATAACGGCTTTGTACACCTCTATCCCCCATCAGGAGGGAATAGAGGCTGTAGAGTGGATGTTGTTGAGACATGATTATGATGAAGGTATCAATGTGTTTCTTCTAGAACTGTTACACTTTTGTCTGTATCATGGATATTTTGAATGGCAAAACTGTTTTTATCTTCAAAGAACCGGAACCAGCATGGGTTTTACAGGGGCACCGACCTTAGCAAATATATTCATGGCAAGGTACGAAGATCAGAACATTTTACAAAACCCACAATGGACACAACACCTCAAACTTTACGTCAGGTACATCGACGATATTTTGATGGTTTGGGAAGGTACACAAGAAGTTCTGGAAAACATGTTAATTGAGCTAAATGGGTGTCATGATCAAATCAAAATAACATATTCAATAGATGCTGACATAATCAACTAGTTGGACATACTCATAGAGAAAAAGGGAGTTGAGTTACACACAAGGCTTTTTAAGAAACCTACAGACCGCAACAGCGCATTGCATTATAGCAGCTTCCACACCCCATCTTTAAAAAATCATCTACCTTTCTCGCAGTTTCTACGGGCCCGTAGAATCTGTTCACAAGAAGCACAGGGCCTCCATGAAATGGAGATCATGGCTCAGGCATATAAAGAAAGAGGGTACCCGGAAGAAGTGCTGCAACAAGCTAAATCCAAAGCCATACTTAAAAACAGACAGGAACTACTAGACAAAACTGTTAAGTCGTCACTCCAGAGGGAGGTGTTTGTCATCAAATACTCAACCACGTGTAGGTCTATTAAGAAGAGTATCCTTAACAGATGGGAGGTGATTGAACAAGAGACAGATTTCAAGACGGTTTTTACGGGCAAACCACTGTTTGCTCACACCAGATCAAAAAATATAAAAGAAATTTTGAAACAGACACAGGTCAGAACAGGACACGTCAGACACAGAGGCATGGTGAAATGCCATAACTGTGGCCACTGCGGCAATGTCATGGTGGGGGATAGTTTCCAACACCCACACACAGGGAGACACATACAGCTAAGGCACACATCAGACTGCAATTCAAGCATGGTTGTGTACGCTATCAAATGCCCCTGTGGGCTGGTATATGTGGGGAAAACCACCAGAAAATTAAAAGTCCGCATTACGGAACATAAAAGCATGATTAGAACCAGCAACCTGAAGTCTAATCTAGCCATGCACTGGAAAGACAGACAACATACCATACCTCAAATGCGATTTACAGAGTTAGAGAGCATAGATGTTCAGTCACATGCTGACACTAACCGCCTATTGTCCCAGAGAGAAACACATTGGATCCGTAGTTTGAACACGCTTGAACCTTGTGGGCTCAATGATAAAATCGAATTTATGTGTTTCCTGTAATGTATATTCATTTTAATTGTCATCATGTAACTAACTTCATACAGCATGCCATGCCACTTTGTCATAACAAGGATTCATATATGTCTTATGTCATCTACCACATTGTTCACATTCACTATTAGTTTGCATCACATTATATATCATATCTTCAAATTCTTTCTTGTTTTTCTTCTTTTTTCTTTTTTCACATCGGTACAACACCACCACATAAGACATCTCTCAGCGTTTTTCGCTTCTAACACCATTCCAAGATGGCGCCCGTTTTCGTATAGTGAGTCCGTTCTCGATATCTTATAGTTAGACGGCGGTAGTTTTTAAGACTTTACACTTCCCCCACAGCTTGCGCAAGACGACGAGAGAAGGGCGAAACCAGACCGCGTTAGGTAAGCGGTATTTCAGGGGCATGAGAGGGGGGACATACGAACGAGTAGTTAGTAACGTTTTTAAATTCCCCATAGAGTACTAACTTCCGGAGAATCTATGTGGAGCACCGCCGAGGGCCATCCAACTGCAAGGGACCCGCTGAGGCTTTAGAGGTAGGCGATACCGCTTTTTTTGGGCAAGGATAGGAAGGCTTCCACAAATACAAGGGAGAGACTGTAACCACACCATATTACCTTTTGCACAGCACAGAACACGGGAGATTATTCCAACATCGAATTTCAAGATAGTGAACCCAGATACATGGGATACTTGCCAGACAAGACAGGTAGGCGACTTTTTAACCACACAGCCTTTCATAAGATTCAAATAATGTGGTTTATAGATGGTCATGAGATGTTTACTTATTTTTTTAGGAAGGTGATGAGCTCATTTTCTCGAGTTATCAATTACATTTGCTAACAGTCAGGTAGGCTGACTTACAGTCAGTGCAGTTTATGTATATATGGTCACTTTATGGTTTAGTAATCTTACACTTACAGACACCATGGTATAGATATAAATGGGACTCGTTATGACAAACGGGCACTAGGTTGTGCATGTACACGAGGTGGAGATCTAGGCTCCCGCAGTTTAAGTTTTGACTATTGTCATTGTGTTGGTTTTATTTGTAGTATTCCCCTGATGAAGGTAACCATTACCGAAATGCATTGGGACTGACAAGCAAATGATGTTAAGAGGAACAAGTACATGATGTAATGTATTTGATGAAGACAGAACACAAAGAAAAAACTGGCATTAAAGCTACAAAGTGTTTCCATTGAACTGTTTTTTGATTCTTTGACCCCAACACGAAGGGGCATGGACAATATTTCAGCATGGTTGTTTAAATTTGATTTATTGTTTAAATATTGAAATGTGGTGTCACATTTAAGTGTGGTTTACGGAGCACCCCACGGGGGCGTGTGCATAGTGCGTCGCTTTCAAACAGTCTCTGTTTGGTCATTTGATTTTTCACACTGACGTGAGCCGATCAGTCTAAGCGGCAGCACCGCAGAAAAATTGTTTATAATTGGTTAAAAATTGGATGTAAATAGGTGTGCAGAGTGTCTACCTTGTTATAGTATTTTGAGACTCTGCCATCGATGCCTTGGGGATACAAACACTTTGGGAGCTCACAGTTTCCTATGGGGTTTAAATGAAGAAACTCTTGGCTGCAGAGGATAAGGCAGCCTAAGCAAACAGACCTCGTGGCTGTATGATAGTATATGATTACAAACCCCTTAAATCACAGTGTTACTTGGAGGATGGATGGTAACTGCTGGCAAATAATTTTTTTAATGAGTTTTCATTTTAGATATCTTCCTGTCCATTTGCACACATTGCCTAGGTTTTAGAACGAAGACTCAACCTCCTGTCGGCCATGCAAAACCTATATGGAAGGCATTGTTCACTCATTGTGTATATACCCTAAACTCCTAAGGGAAAGGAGAGCCCTTTTAAGAGTGCCCCTTAATCAATGGGGCATACGATCTTGCAGACAGGCAGTCATCTCCTGCTTTAACTCTTTGGACATGATCCTGAACTGTCTCTTTATCAAATTTCTAATTGGAATTGAACAAGAAGTCTGCAACGTCCTCGGTCACCTGAGCAATTCACACAATTATTGAAAGTACATTTAAACTGTTTGCATGTCCTTCTTAAATTTTTTATACTCCTGTTTGGAGTCTAGGTGAAGTAGGTAGTTTTACAGTCTCTAAACATTTTAAGAAATCTGTCACTGTATGGAATGATTTTAATTAATTATGCATAATAATTAAAATCTGAATCAGTCCACTGCAGTCATGCTGTCCATCAAGCTCTAGACAGACCAGCATGGAAGAATGATGGTCTCTATGGGGAAAATGTAGCCATGGACTTCCACAGCAATACTTTCATATAGAACTTCTCTGCGAGTTATAGTTCTGAAATAGGTGCATTTATTTTTAGCAATGTTGTTCCTATATTACAGAAACTGTACAGAAAAGTATGACAGTATTTATATTTCTTTAAAAAACTGGTAACGGCGCAGTGGAATGGACAGAGTGAGCTTGTGCAATATACAAGAATATATACATGTCACTTATAGGAACCATATGCTGACAAGAACAGCACTTGATGGGAGTGTCGAAAACCAAAATCCAATTGTAAAATCAGAATACATATGTGAATGTAGATGTCTCAACCCCTTCGCACAAATATTTATACCAGGGTTAGCATCGGGACAAAAAGACAACAGGAGACACCGAAACGTAAAACAATCATGTTTCAATTTGCGTAATTGTATAAATTGTAACTTCATCGCAAGCATGGTTATGATGAAAAATGTAACCTTACAAATCGGCGGGTTGGGGCAAAGAGCTATACAACTGAAGATGTATCCATCAATTTTTCATAGGAAAGCCTCAGAAAACTGCTTGACAGAAACTGCAATGAAATAAGCTAGGATTGCAAACAGGAAGCATACTAACCTACACGTAGAGGAGTGTAAGGATTCTAAGGCTTACCAGGGGACAGCACCACCAATTTCTTGTGGAAAGGGCTGAACAATTTACTGCTGCTTGTGTCCAGATTAAAAGCTATAAAAGAATTAATGCGTTAGGAGCTTGTCTCCAAAAGGTGGAAAGGATGTAAGATCTTGGAGATCCACCCATCAAGTAAATTCAATAGTGTTGGAAGATGCAGGTAAGAGTGTCAAGAACCCCAAAGTTACAGGGAATTATCACCTGCATCTAAAAACAGAAAGGAAATATGAGGGAACACATAATGGATTTATCCAAAGGACCATGCCAAGTTCAAATGTACTTACTTAAAAAATGGAAGTTATTTATGTCTGCGCACTCTGTTATTAAACCACCGGAGGAAACTGTTGAGTTTTACTTCGTAGGTGGATCTCCACACTCGTATAGCCGTATCACCTTTTGGAAGCAAGATCCTAACACGCGTTCATTCTTTTACAGCTTTTAATCTGTAGTCTAGTTCCTATATTCCCAATAGGCTCTGCACATTGGAATAATATATCCTATAGATATGACGTAGGACTTATGTCAGTAGGTCTCTATCGAATATACTAAATTTAATTTTGAGTGCCAGCTAGCTAAGAGGTCACTAGAAACTTTCTCAAATTCACAAGAAGGGATTAGTTTCTGACAACCGCATAAACATGACAACTTTGTTTCCCAAAGACTGGAATAACTATCTTCAGAGTCGTGAAAACAATAGACAAGTATTTCACCTAGTCAATCGTGCATGCTTTGTTTCTACAGAGTTGCAGAGAAATAGAGAGACAGGCTGTGACAAAGAGAGCCGGCCACTAAAACAAATCCCAGGCAACAGTGAATGGCGGTCTGTTCCTACCCCAGCGTCACCTTCTGTTCGTTCTCAACAGAACGAGTGGAGCTGGGATACCACTCCGATAATGTTACCCAGCCAGGAAGAAAATAGCGACAATGCCTTTAACTGGCTGTTCCAGGACAATGAAACCACTCCCCCTCACGACTTAGCATGACACTATTGTTTAAGAAGATGAAACAGTGTGTGACGACACCGGAGGAGTGAAGGAGGAAGGTGTTTTCACCGCGTTTGGAGTGAACTACCGAGGACGAGAAGCAGAAGAGAGCAAGGCCGAAAGAAGACCCGCTCTGGGAGAAGGCCCGACACGGCCTGGAGGCCAACGTCACCACGGGCCCCCGAGCCACGTTCCCGGAGGAGCGTGGCTGAACCAGGTTCACGGGCTGGTTAGGGAGGCGGGGAGGCCCTGTGGGGTAGTAGCGTGATTAGCAGGGCACCTCTCCCGCGTCATTCCCTCCTTAAACCTTCCTTTGTACCCCCCCATCTCATACACCAACCCTCACCTGTGTCCCTACACTGTGCACGGTCAAGCCTAAAACATAATTTGTACAGACACAAGTGCACCATGGTGACCCTCGTACCTCCCGGTTCCTTGGGTACAAAAACAGTAGTTTAAGGACGGCGTCCCTGACACAATCTCTCTCTTTCTCCTATGTAACTGGCTGGAGGCGACTACACCTGGCTGTAAAGAAAACCGGCAAGGAGAGTCACAAGGGAGTAACTGACATCAGGAATCTACCGCCACCAGGGACCCCGCTCAGCAGATCAGAGAAAGACTGAGTAGTCGCCCTAGAAAAGTGTTTAAGAAAATAAAACCCTATCTCACACAACCAGGTCTCCGGTCCCTTACTTCTACCCCGCCACACGGTAATCAATAAAAGGATTTATTGAACAGTCTTCTTTCTCATGCAAGAGAGGTGAACTGCTACAATTGTTAGACAGAATGCAAAGTAAAAATGTGTACAACAAGAATAGTATTATAAAATGATACTGTAATAGCATTGTATGGTTTCTAAGCCATATAACAAAACATACATAAATAACACAGGGTAAAATACTCAACTGGTGCTTCTAAAATACCTCTACCCCAATGTACCTAACCTAGGTCTAGTACGTGGGAAGAAGTAAGTATGGTCTTTTGCATAGGTTTAGTTTTTGCCAAGAATCTACTAAAGGTTTCTCTAGGTTCTAATCGGCTCCATTCCTTAGAATGAAGGAGGTCTGGTATCTGTTCCGGGACTCGATTTCTCAACACCCCGCAAGGGGAGTCAGAAACACTGGAGCTGGATTTCTCAACAGAGGAGGGCAGCTTCCTGGTCAGTGCGTCAACTGGAGAGTCGGCTTCCTTCGTCACTTGCTGTTGCGAGCTGCGTCGGGCAAGTATGTCATCGAACTGCTCCGAACCACTGCGCTTTGCCATAGCAAGTGACGGTATATTTATACCTTGAAGGTGTTTAGGAATGCCATGTTTGACGTAAAGTCGGGCATATGAACGTCATGAATGAACCCCTAGGGAATAGTTATTCATTGTAAAACTAGCTGAGTTCTTGGAGAAATCAATATTCAAGCAAGGGGAAGTCCCTAACGGTTTAATCTGGTTTACCAAGAAATCGTTATGAAGTTTGGTGAACGGATGGAAGTAGCCATGCCTGTATTTGGGTAGCATTTCCGGCTTTGTGGTATAAGGTAGGCCTGCACGGGGTTCCAGACGCAGCTCCCCGGTCAGTACTTTACTGTGCATGGACAGTAGGCGGCTATTTTACAGAACTAGACCCCGACCTTTACTGAATCCTTGACTCTGGCCAGTGCAGAGGGGGCTGCTGCCGGGCCGTGTTTTAAACTGCCAACACGACATTAGAAAATCAGTATAGAGACAAGAAACTCTCTCCTGATAGATGAAAAATTCTTTCAAAAACAGACATATATGTGCAACTACATCGTCCTGATGATGGTCCTAAGGATCTTCTTGACCAAAGGGAGGACCGAAACGTCGACATAATATCACCATTTTTGCTTATTTTGTTGTAATTTGAATACACAAAAATTGTCATATCATTTGTGACTGTGTCGCATACTATGGTATTTGAGAAATCCATTGTTTTTGGCAAATGGTGATTTTGCAAGACTGTAACCAAATGTAACTCTCTCAGTTTTGTCGTTGCCATAAAGAAAAAGAAAAAGTATAATAATATAAATGAAATCACGAGAATAAAAACTTGTGTTTTGATACAGTTGATCGTTTGATTCCGTTAACTGTTTCTCCTGCTTATAAAATACTGATCACGATTGTGACATTATCAGAAAAAGAATTCAACTGAATAATTCCTTTAGGGGCATCAGAATTTTGTTATTGAAAATACCCAGTCCCTGGGGGATAATTGGGTGGCTCTATAGTTTCTAGGCGACCTGTGGGGAAGCAACGAAATCTAACTAAGCTGTGGATTATTCTACTGCTTCCCTTGGTGTGCCTACACTCCCGCAGTTTTTTAAATGGAGACAGCTGCACTATTGACTTTCTGATTAGTATTCTGCCACTGCAGGGGGAGATAACGCCAAAATTCTTGCAACACTGCATCGCTTCATAATTCCCTTTACGTGTCAGAGGTCTGGTGACACCGATACGACGGGCAGCCGTCTCCTTGTCCCAAAGTGACGCACTGTGGTGTGCTGCTGCACTATGAAGACTTCCGGACTGGAAGGCCTACTATATCGTGTGCGCTGTAGTAGCGGAAGGCGCAGGCACATTCAAACTGGGTCTAAGAGGACTGTCCTCTATTTCATCGACACCAGACACATACGCTTGGCTTTATTCTCACTCAAGGATACAATAGGGCCGTCACGCACATAAATCAACGACACTCAGTGGCCCTGCATCAGTGTCAGACACATTATGGACCAAGGCTGAGGACATAACGTATTTGTAGATCTCCAGTGGCTGGGCATCACACAATCGACTGTTCCTCAACTGTCCAACCTCCTGGTCTTGAACCCGGTTTGTGGCGCAGTGTCTCTCTCCCTCCTGCATCATGGGCAAACTGGAGAAGAACCAGCCGAGACTTAATTTCGAATTGCGCAAAGGAGGCAAATCCATACAAAATGCTGCCTCGGAGTCTGAACTGGAATCCGGGGCCCAGGCCTCTACCGCCCTAGAGAAAACCCTGTCCGCAATCCAGGCCAGTCTGCAATCCATCGACAGCAAAATCAAAGCTTTCAACAGCCGTATGGACCATATGTAATCGAAGTTGGATAAACAGACGGTACTGATTGGAGAAGCTGAGCAACGTATTTTACACACAGAAGATGGCTTGCAATAGGTTGCCGCCAAGACCAGAGACATTACAAAGTTACTCGAGGTAATACAAGCTAAAAATGAGAACATCAAAGTGCGCTCTAGGCACAACAATGTGCGCATTTTGAGCCTGCAGGAGTCACAAATGTGGGGCGTCTAGAGGACTATGTTGAGACTATGCTCCAAGATATCTGTGGGTCCGAGAACCTCTCCAACATGTTTGCCATCGAGCGTGCCATAGGTCTCTGGTGGAGCGGCCGCCGCCCCCCCCCCCCCCCCCCCCCCCCCCCCCCTCCCAGGCCCATCATTACCCGGCTACTGAACTTTCGAAACAGGGATACGGTGCTGCGTGTCACTCGGCAAAAAGGCACCATAAACTATCTAGGCAATGTTTTGTCCTTCCCCGATTTCACGGCCATGATTCAAGCTGCACGGAAGGAGTCAAAAATTCTCATGAAGGAGCAAGTTCCATATGCCATGCTGTATCCTGCTCGTCTACATATAGGCACCAATGGCAATGCAAAGATCTTTGTAAATCCGAAGCTGGCTATGTATTAGACCAAATCACTATGACGTAAACAACTCTCTCCATCTCCTACCTCTGACGTTGATGACTGAGCGCCGGACCCACTCTGACATTCCATATCCTTTGTGGTAGTCGATAACACATCACTAGTGACTAATGACTACATGTGTTTTACATTGTTTGCTAAAACGACTGGGTTCACTAAGAGCCCTTGTATATCCCTATAGCGCGTCTTATGCGCGTGCTCATTTATTCTCACTTGGTTTTGTGATATGTACCGGCATGTTTACCTGTTTCCATTGAAAAACTTACAGGGTATAACCATTTCATTCCACAGATATGGCCAAAGCAGTTGTTCTGTTACGCTACAGACTCTGCCTCATTCATATTCATGCATGGTTTCCTCATGTTCCAGTTTATTGTGCTGCCCGACATGTCTCTCCTTTTTAGGTCTCTGCTATAACGCGCTGAAAGCGCATTCTCGCCAGAGAACTATTGTCGGCGTCTCAGCAGTCTGAGAACACCGAAGTGAGACAAGACCTGAGCGCGCGCAGCGTTTCCCCATAAGATAACGTTGTGCGCGCGGCCAGGTCTTGTCTCCACAGTGCTAATGCAGCCCGGATCGCGACGCGCGCCTGCTGGAATGCAGGGGGAGTCTGCATACCAGCGCACGGCGCTGCTAAAGAGGAGACTGAGTGCGGGAGAGGCGGAGGCAGGCTTACAGACAAGGATTGGCTATCGTTTCAAGAGCTCTAACGTGTTTTTTACCACCTTTCACAGGTTTGAACAGAACATTAAAAAAATAAGAAGAACCGCTAACAAAAGCAACAAAAAGGAAGTTCTAGAATGGAACCCATTTCCTGTTTTTATATCTTAGTAACACGATCTGATCTTCCTTACACACGCACAAGAGCTTTTACGAACTTGTATTTGCCTATTGTAAAATGCAATGACAAAGGGAGACGAGCGTGCAGTGATGTGAAACGCCGATCGCGTTCTGCTCATCTCTGGGTGGGGTGCGGTCTGGAGCCCTCGGCTCGGCGGTACTGATGCAGCGAGATGGCAGGGGCGATGGAGGAGTCTGCGGCATTGTGTTTCTTCACTCTCCGCCAGTGCCCCGCTCCAGCACAAAGGATGCTGCGCCCTTCCCCTCAAAGTGACTCGTAGAGATGTCTCACCACTCACCCCTCCACCCAACGCACACAGATTCCTGCTTCTCCATCACTGCGCAGTGGCACGCGAGAGACGTCTGCATAGAGAGCAAGAGACCTCCAACAGGCTAACTAACGTGGGACCGACGAGATGTCTTCACCAGCCTTAGAGACAGCACCGCCTTTGCCCCCACCTCCCGAACACTCGCTGCTCTGCCTCTTCATTACTGCGCGCTGCGCCTGGAGGCTGGCGCACGAGGGTTGAGTGAAAGTAATTCACAACGAAGTGTTCCGGTGACAAACGTGTACAGAGAGTGCAAGTGACCACATCGACCTGACAAGTTACTCAAGAAGTGTCTTCATCATGCTCGGTGACAGCCCTTTCCTAGTCCCCCCATTCCCCACGCACACCCCGACATCACTGCGCAGTATGTGTGCCACGGCGAGCCGCGGGTTATACAGAGTGAAAGTGAGCAGCCTTGGTGACGCCACTTCCTATTCCTCACTCCATTTTGCACACACATTAAGTGAGCCAGCCATGCCTAGCGTATACTCGCTGTACATCCTCCAGTGCACATTCCTATTTTTAGACAGCAGCACAGACATCCGACATGGAAGATGCGTGATTCAGGGAAAACCCCCCAGTACAAATAGGTACTTCAGGCAATATACCATAATACCGATTGCCTGTGCCTGACTGCATTGGCGTTTTTTATGCAAACATTGATTTACTCTGCTACTTGTGTCACAAGATCTCTTGCACAAACCTTTAGTAAATGTGGGCCTTGCTGTATCTATAGAAGTATCTATTGACCCGTCCCTGTCATGAGCAATGCCAATAGCTCTAACTTTAACAATGCCGAGACCATTGCATTGTAAATGCTTGTTAATTCTGTTTTGATGGCTCGAAGTTAGGAGCTATGCAATCCATGAGGCGGCCCCTCCCGTCTTCATCGGGGAGTGGTCTGTGCCGCTACGTCCCCTACTGGGTATACCCATCACTAAGGTTTCCTGTAATCTTTTTAGGTCTCGTAGAGAGACCTATTGCGGTCAAACCAAAAAGTTTAACTAAAGCGGAGTGCATGAGTTCTCGTGACCGCGCTTTTATCCGAGCCGCCTGCCTACGAGAGCTTCAAATTAAAGCCATCTGTTGCTTCCCCAGCGCACTCGGCCTCACTTCTCCTCCCCCTAATTAACACACACTTCTTTCACGGCCGCGAGGCCGTGCTTCAAAGGGATCCACTCCCCCGCCCCTAAAAGCTTCTGTCCGCAATGTTCACTGATTGTGCATTCAGCTCTGACAGCCTCTGGCAGGAAGGAGGGATTTCTGATCAGACAGTGAGGTAACCTCTCCCCTCCTCCTACATTTTTCAGCTTTATCTCCCATATTATTCACCCCTATCATCCCTATTAAGGACTCGGTGGGGGATGCAAAGAGATGTAAACCTTCCACTTTCTGATGTAAAGTGTCCATTTTAGCTTGTACCATATCTTTTTTAGGTCTAGTTACAGTTACCCAACCTCTTGTTTAGCGATCAGAAAACCACGTCTCCTTTCCTGGTGAATGTTTTTGTGCCTGCCCTAGGTGTGTGGTATCTGCTAGTTCTTTCGAGCAGGCCTGAGCTCAATACTTCCTGGTTCCACACAGGCGCGTTACCCGGATGTCTTGTGAGCTCTCTAGTTGTGGAGACACCATTCGCCGATGGTGGCCGCCCCACCCCCTTACGTTCGCATTTAATGACGTCCGGCATGGGCGTCTTTACCTACCCCGGCAGGACCAGAGAAGCTGTTACGGATCCTCATATTCCGTTTCTAGGTAAGCCATGCGCGTTTATGTATAGTGTCCTTATTTAAAATGCTCACGTGGCAGTGCTGGATCTCTTTACTTGCTCGCCTCTATTTTACCGTGCCCCACAGCCCTGCCCTTGTTACCATGTGCATTTATGTATAGTATCCTCATTTAAAATGCTCACGCAGCAGTGCGGGATCTCTTTACCTGCTCGCCTTCATTTCACTGTGCCCCACTGCCCCGCTCCTGTTTCCATTACAGCCAACTCCGTGTTTTCCTCCTTCAAACGAGTGCCCGGTTTTTCTAATCTCTTGCCGGACATCGCCGCTCGATTCAGCGGGATTTCCTCCCTATGCATTTAAATGTATTATTTTGACCTATAGCCCCATGTGTGCCCAGGCTGAGGTTATCTACCTCACGCCTAGCTAGGCAATCGCCCTGCTACTTAAGTTTATTCACTGTAGGGCCTGGTTGTGTTTTATTCTTTATCCCTGGCCCCTGTGACTTTCTCTTTTCAGCGGAATTTGAATGTTCTTTAAGCCATGAAGCACATAACTCAAATTATTAGGCGGTCTGTCGGGAAGTCCCTGTTAATCTATATGTCCTGGGGGGGTCCGCATCATCTTAGACCTGACCCCAAATTATTGGATATCTAGGATTACAGAGACTCTCACACTACGGTAGACCGTTTAAATGACGTTTACCTTATTATATTCTTTTATCTTCCTAGAACGTCACACAGAAGTTATACCTACTACATCCGACGATATATACCCCTTCTTGATCATCATGTTACTCATGGTCCGTCTATGGCTAAAAGGACCCCGCACCTCTAGCTGTATGTAAGTATATCCCTCCTGGGCACTCCGTTTGACCCACCAGGACTCATAGCTTATGGAGCACTTATGGGTTATTTATTCCTTTAGATTAAGGTTGTGACCTGCACCCTCCTTTCCCTACCTATCTGCTTGGACCTGGGCTCTATAAAGCTGTATTCTGCGCCCAGCCACCTTGATCATCAGGTTATCTGGTAGGTACATCCACCGCTGCTTTGTGGAACACTACTCTCCCCAATTATTAGTAGCCAGCAGATAATCTCATTTTTATCTGAGCTTGGGGGTATATGTTTTGTCTCCCCGGTTCCTCTCAAAATATCGGTTGGAGACGGTTTCCTTTAGTCTTACTATTGACAGCAGGCCTCTAGGACCGAGTGCCTACTCGCGATTGGTTCGCATTGTGGTAATATTTGCTTTTTCACATCTAATTTTTTTACTTCTGTTTTCTTACCGTGGTCTTACTAGCGGAGGCCTTTCCAGTTATTTGTTTGTTATTCTTTTGTTAGACTCCTGTGGATTTTTTGACCCCTCTGATTCTTACCCTCATGGACTCAAGGACCACATTAGCGCTTTGTTTCTCCAGATTAGGTGCTATATGGATTATATGTATCCATAGACACTGACCTTTATTTCTTTTGTTTAACCTTTTAAGTGTCACAGTAGGTGCCTTACTGCCTTTAAGCTGTGCCTACTTACTCCTCTGGTGGTGGTGTCTTTTCTGCAGTCTGATCTTTTTTTTGTGGCCTTCTGCCCTCTGTTAGACTTGTTTTTCTCTTGTTTCCCTGCCCTTCAGCCCTCTGTTAGACTCGTGTTTTGTGCCTTTCTGCCCTCTGCATCACCACATCATCACTCAGCGATACCCCAGCATCACTCAGCACCACCACATTATCACTCAGCACCACCACATTATCACTCAGCACCACCACATTATCACTCAGCACCACCACATTATCACTCAGCACCACCACATTATCACTCAGCACCACCACATTATCACTCAGCACCACCACAGTACCACTCAGCACCACCACAGCATCACTCAGCACCACCACATTATCCCTCAGCACCACCACATTATCACTCAGCACCACCACAGCACAACTCAGCACCACCACAGCACCACTCAGCACCACCACAGCATCACTCGGCACCACCACAGCATCACTCAGCACCACCACAGCATCACTCAGCACCACCACAGCATCACTCAGCACCACCACAGCATCACTCAGCACCACCACAGCATCACTCAGCACCACCACAGCATCACTCAGCACCACCACAGCATCACTCAGCACCACCACAGCATCACTCAGCACCACCACAGCATCACTCAGCACCACCACAGCATCACTCAGCACCACACCACAGCATCACTCAGCACCACCACAGCATCACTCAGCACCACCACAGCATCACTCAGCACCACCACAGCATCACTCAGCACCACCACAGCATCACTCAGCACCACCACAGCATCACTCAGCACCACCACAGCATCACTCAGCACCACCACAGCATCACTCAGCACCACCACAGCATCACTCAGCACCACCACAGCATCACTCAGCACCACCACATTATCACTCAGCACCACCACATTATCACTCAGCACCACCACATTATCACTCAGCACCACCACAGTACCACTCAGCACCACCACAGCATCACTCAGCACCACCACAGCATCACACAGCACCACCACATTATCCCTCAGCACCACCACATTATCCCTCAGCACCACCACATTATCACTCAGCACCACCACAGCACAACTCAGCACCACCACAGCACCACTCAGCACCACCACAGCACCACTCAGCACCACCACAGCACCACTCAGCACCACCACAGCATCACTCAGCACCACCACAGCATCACTCAGCACCACCACAGCATCACTCAGCACCACCACAGCATCACTCAGCACCACCACAGCATCACTCAGCACCACCACAGCATCACTCAGCACCACCACAGCATCACTCAGCACCACCACAGCATCACTCAGCACCACACCACAGCATCACTCAGCACCACCACAGCATCACTCAGCACCACCACAGCATCACTCAGCACCACCACAGCATCACTCAGCACCACCACAGCATCACTCAGCACCACCACAGCATCACTCAGCACTACCACAGCATCACTCAACACCACCACAGCATCACTCAGCACCACCACAGCATCACTCAGCACCACCACAGCATCACTCAGCACCACCACAGCATCACTCAGCACCACCACAGCATCACTCAGCACCACCACAGCACCACTCAGCACCACCACAGCACCACTCAGCACCACCACAGCACCACTCAGCACCACCACAGCACCACTCAGTGCCACCACAGCATCACTCAGCACCACCACAGCCTCACTCAGCACCACCACAGCACCACCACATTATCCCTCAGCACCACTCAGCACCACTCAGTGCCACCACATCACCATTCAGTGCCACCACAGCATCACTCAGCACCACTCAGTGTCACCACAGCACTCCTCAGCAACACCACAGCAACACCACAGCACCACCACAGCACCACCACAGCACCACCACAGCACCACTCAGCACCACCACAGCACCACTCAGCAGCACCATCCCAGCGCCACCCGAGCACCACCCGAGCACCACTCAGCGCCACCACAGCATCACTCAGCGCCACCACAGCATCACTCAGCACCACCACAGCACTACTCAGCACCACCACAGCACTACTCAGCACCACCACAGCATCACTCACCACCACAGCACCGCTCAGCACCACCACACCACCATTCAACACCACCACAGCATCACTCAGCGCAACCCCAGCATCACTCAGCGCAACCCCAGCATCACTCAGCACCACATTATCACTCAGCACCACCACATTATCACTCAGCACCACCACATTATCACTCAGCACCACCACATTATCACTCAGCACCACCACATTATCACTCAGCACCACCACATTATCACTCAGCACCACCACATTATCACTCAGCACCACTACAGCACCACCACAGCATCACTCAGCACCACCACAGCACCACCACAGCATCACTCAGCACCACCACAGCATCACTCAGCACCACCACAGCATCACTCAGCACCACCACAGCATCACTCAGCACCACCACAGCATCACTCAGCACCACCACAGCATCACTCAGCACCACCACACCATCACTCAGCACCACCACAGCATCACTCAGCACCACCACAGCATCACTCAGCACCACCACAGCATCACTCACCACCACAGCATCACTCACCACCACAGCATCACTCAGCACCACAGCATCACTCAGCACCACTCAGCGCCACCACAGCATCACTCAGCGCCACCACAACATCACTCAGTGCCACCACAACATCACTCAGCGCCACACAACATCACTCAGCGCCACACAACATCACTCAGCGCCACCACAACATCACTCAGCGCCACCACAACATCACTCAGCGCCACCACAACATCACTCAGCGCCACCACAACATCACTCAGCGCCACCACAACATCACTCAGCGCCACCACAACATCACTCCGCGGCATACAGCATCAATCTGTGCAACCATTCAACAACAACTGGTTCAATTATGTTCTCTTATTGTTTCAAGCTTTATTACAAATGTCATACAAAGATGTTAATATTTCACTTCTGTTCTTGGATTTTCATCACAATAAAATACACTGAACATAATCTTCACAAAAGTTATTTACAAAAGTTTAAGCTATTGCCATTATAAATTACAATCACTTTTATTTAAGTATTAATTATTTAAAAAAATTAAAAGCTGTTATTTGTAATATCAATACATCTAAGTCACGTAAATACAAAACATGTTGCATTACAAATGCTATAGGTGTCACATTTGCGAAAGTTATAACTATTGGCATTGTAAATGACAAAGCTATTAATTTAGCTATTTTCAAAACCAACACATAAATTAAAAAAATTGTCATTTACAAGACCAATAGCTCAAACTTTCATAATGCGAGACCTATTGCATTGCAAATGCTTGTTTTCAGTTCTAGTTATGGCAATGGGATTTGTCTTTGGCAGGTTGGGGTTGCTGAAGTGGGTGGGGGGAGGGGGTTGGGTATTGTTTTACATAGCTGTACGTACAATGCTCAGAGTATAAATTGCAGATAGAGTCCTCAACACAATACGCAGTGGACATCAGTTGTCGTACACCGTGTATGCATCTAGAATCCCCACAATAGATAATGGGTGAAAAGTATAAGTGCCTAACGTGGACGGTCCGCGGACTTAATACACCCAAGAAGGTTCGTCAAGTGTTGATATATCTAGATAAAAAAGAAATGGAGTCCCTAAACAATAGAGTATATCTTCTAAGTCGTAATACCGTCTGCCACAGTAATAGTATAGGAGGTAGTAGTCAACTTACAAGTAACCCAAAAATACTTTGAACTTCCCTCACTATGAGTATACAGGGAGTACAAATAACGTCAGTGGAAACTCTGTGTAAATACGATATACCAAAAGAAACAGTTAAAAACATCAGTTTATTTAAAAAAAAAAAAATTCCAGCAAGCCAAGGCATTGCCCTGGAGTCAATACATGACAATAATTTCATACAGATATATATACAAAATACACATTAAAAACCAAAAGTCGACGCGGCGTTTCGGTGCTTTGTAAGGGTGAGAACACCTTCTTCAGGACGGTTTTTATCTCTCTAGTTTTGAGAGATAATTATAAGATTTACACACAGTGAGGAACAAATGCGGCTACTTGATCATTTAGCGTCGTATCTTGCAGTTGGTGAGAGTTTTTTTTAACATCCACCTGTGGTTAAAAATGTCATTGATGTAGATAAATGCTGTACCAAGGGTGACCACCGTATAAATGAATGGAAGTCGGATCTACTCGATCGTACTCTTATTGGATTTACAAATACGATCCCATCATGGAGTCACGCAGTCGAAAAATCATCAAACTGCTGGAGGGTTAAGAGGAGGGAACGCCTTGCTTCTGGTTACCTCTGGTGCTATGTCTATTTTCGCGATGAGACATTAGTCTCATTAAAAACCAACGGCCTCCCTGTCACCGGATCTTGGTACAGCTTCCTGGTGTGAAATTTTTAACCACAGGTGGATGTTAAAAAAACTCTCACCAACTGCAAGATACGACGCTAAATGATCAAGTAGCCGCATTTGTTCCTCACCGTGTGTAAATCTTATACTAATCTCTCAAAACTAGAGAGATAAAAACCGTCCGGAAGAAGGTGTTCTCATCCTTACAAAGCACCGAAACGCCGCGTTGACTTTTGGTTTTCAATGTGTATTTTGTATATATATCTGTATGAAATTATTGTGTCATGTATTGACTCCAGGGCAATGCCTTGGCTTGCTATAATTAAAAAAAATATATATATATATGTTTTTAACTGTTTCTTTTAGTATATCGTATTTACACAGAGTTTCCACTGACGTTATTTGTACTTCCTGTATACTCATAGTGAGGGAAGTTCAAAGTATTTTTGGGTTACTTGTAAGTTGACTACTGCTTCCTATAGCATTACTGTGGCAGACGGTATTACGACTTAGAAGATATACTCTATTGTTTAGGGACTCTATTTCTTTTTAATCTTGCTTACCCTGTCCCTTATTGGTTCAGAGGGTACCTCCTTTTTTGTTTTGTATGATATATCTAGATAGACATAATGTCTAAGTCCCCCTGTTGCAAGAATCGCACTTAAGCAATCTCACAGAAGGGGCGTGGTCTGATGCGCATCGGAATGGCCGTTCCTTGAGTGTGCTCTGCCGGCCGGGATTAAATCCTGCCTTAATCCTGCACTACGGATGGATGCTGAATTGCCCTGACCTCTTCCACGCGTAGCTGAACATCTGTAGACCCTGGCATGGGCGATCCAGCGGTCCGTTTGCGCTCCGGAGCCGAGGTATGAGAGTGGTGGCATGGATGCTGGAACACTGAGCGATCCCAGCTGGGCTGCTGACGAGGAGCCGCGATATTTGAGCCCGCGGCGGCTGGCGGGCCGCAGGCCGAGGACTATCGGAGGAGCGACTGTGTAATCCCTGCCAGCTAAGCTTGGACCTGGAGTGCAGTACTTCGGGGACGGGACGGGGAGGGCTGCTGAGTGCCCTCATGCCCCTGACTGTGTTTAGGAGTTGCACAGGAGGTGAGAGTTTAATGGCGCCTTGCACACGAGCCCCTATCCGCCATTTTGAGGTGCACACTGGCGCTTCTTGAGGCTGTTGATCCCACTGTGAGCCCGCTGTGAGCACTGCATGGGTGGCTGCGCATCAACCGTGTGTGCTGGACATTGACCGAGGTGCTGTGAGACCCACGGGCTGCCCCTTACCGGACGGCCACCATGTAATGATTGCACGAGGCAGCGTGACTGCATTTCGGTGCTGGCGCCTGCTTTGGGGGTGCGGATGAGAGAACCTCTACCCACTGAAGTGCTCGGGTGAGTTGACTGCCGTGTTGGCCGTGTTTGGAAGCCCTGCTGCTGGGTTTTGGGGTTATGGAGAACGGCCCGATGTGTCCTGGATGAGACCTCTGCAGTCTGGGAGAGCAACATATGGCATCTGTGTCAACCTACACTCACACGTGGACACTGAGGAGATCGCTGGCTTGATTGCTGTGCTTGCTACGCCTGGATGAAAAACTGACGTTATTGGGGCCCAAGGGTGAGGGTCGGTTCCACTTTGCACATGTCACCTAAGACACGCTGTGAACACTGTAAGTGCCTATCTGCATCTAGCGCACCATGGACGCATGCTGAACCGTATTGGCAGCTCCTTGCATTACATAGTGTTTAAAGAGAGGCTGGAAACATCAGTGGCGCAGTCCTGGCTTGAAATCTGCACGTGCTACACGGAACTGCTGCGGAGTACGTGTCGTGGCAGCGCTGCATTGCAGGGGAGCTGTGCATTGGTGGCATGGAGAGATGTGGTGCCACATTCTTGTACAGGTTTGCCGGTGCGGCCCCAGTCTGAACCCCCCTATCACAACTCCAGCGCCTCTATAACCATGGGCAAACAGGACGCTAAGCAGCCGAAGTTGACCTTTGAAAATAAACGTGCCACACGACATATGGAGCCGAAGCATGAGGCACAGATGGACAGCCAGCATAACACGCAAGCGGAAGATCAAGGTGAGGACCTGCGGACCCTTATGTTAGAAATGCATTCCAGCCTACGCAACATAGAAACGAAACTGGACACCCTGAGGCGCAGCTGGACTCAGTCAAATCGCAGGTGGCGGTGCACACGACGCGTCTTGATGCACCGGAGAACCGCCATACTGAATGCCATGAATTTCAGGTGGAGACGAAGGAGCACCTGCTCCACATGGATAAACTGCTGGGGAGCATCAGGGCTGAGAATGATGGTTTGGAGGCGAGATCGCGACTTAACAATCTTCGCATTACTGAAATTCCAGAGTCGACTGCCATATGTAAAATGGAGACCTTCATCACAGATTTGCTTCACAAACTATTTGATCCCTACCGCTCCTCGGTTTTTGCGGTAGAGAGAGTCCATCGATCGTTGGGGCAGAAGCCCCCTGTTGGTGCGCCACCCAGGCCCATCATTACAAAGCTCTTGAACTACCAGGATAGAGACCTCGTCCTTCGACTAGCTAGAGAGAAAAGTCAACTGCTGCACAAGGGGAACACCATCTCATTTTATCCGGACTTCACACTGGCAGTGCAAGCGGCACGGCGGAAATCCCTCCCAGCCAAACACATCCTTTTGCAAGCACAAATCCCTCACTCCCTGCTGTATTCAGCCAAGTTGAAAGTATCCTTCGACAGAACTGCCCACATTTTTACAGACTTGAAGTCCGCATTGAAATTTGCTAAGCATGTAGAGGGCAAGAAAAACAAAGGAAATCGTGAGGCCGAGAAGTCCACAGGAGAACATCTCAGTGACAGTGACTGATATGGGTATCGTATTGTTTGCTAGCTTGTTATTCTGGAACGCTGAGGTGTGGGCCCAGAGGAATGTTGCTTCAGCTGTTAATATGGGTCCTGGTGTTTTTTGATATGATGTTATACGTTTAAATGAGATGCCGAGGTCTTGGGCATATAGCATCATCTGCAGTACTCCCGGCCACCTTGTGCGAACAAGGTAGTTTGCCGGTGCCACTGCGCTCCCATTCGAGGATTCTTGTTTTGATGTGTACAACTTTGAGGTTTTCTTTCTTTAGGGTGGGTATTCTGCAACCTGATTGGTGGGGGGGGGGGTAGGGTTTGTTTTACTGTACATTGCCAGTATGGATGTCATTTGGTGGCTAGACGGCGCAGTCCATATTTGGAAAAAACCTTGTCGTCGCTGTTCATATAGGTTCTGTAGGTGCACACAACACACATTCTCGCTAACACACTAAATTGCCTTACTTGGAACGATTGAGGGCTTAATGATGGTAGGAAGTCCAGATTGGTCCATGCTTACTTATCCTGACATAATATAGATATCTGCTTATTGCAGTAGACGCACCTCAATGTTACGCCATCACAGAGGCTCCGCCATGGCCGGTGAGGACATGTTTACTCCTCTGTATATTCTAATTATGCGCGTGGGGTAGCTGTGTTGATCAAGTGAGGGTTGGACTGGAGGGAGGGGTTGGTGCATGTTGACCCTGTGGGAAAATACGCCTTTATACAGGGGATTTTGTGTGGTGTCTCCTTAGCTATTGTGGCCGTTTATGGCCTTAATGTAGACTCCCCAGAGTTTTTTTGCAATATTTGGATGAAAATCAGGGCGACAGGCTTCAGTACGATACTGTGGGGAGGCGACTTTAATGCTATCCTAGATGACGACATGGACAGGCGGGGAGCTGCCCGCTCCTTGCACCCTGCTGCTAGCGCTGCCCTGAGGGCTATAATATCCGACGGAGACTTGGTCGACATATGGCGTAGCAGACACCCCTTGCTCAGGGAGGGTACCTGCATCTCTGATCATCACAGCGCATGGTCCCGCTGGGATTTCTGGCTAGTGTCTCGGGATGTAACCACTTGGACTGCAGATGCAGTGCACATGCCATGTTCACTGTCGTACCACTCTCCATGTCTGTTGAAATTGTCGATTCCGAGCTTACCTCCCGCACCTTCACCTGGCACCTCCCACCACATGCCCTCCTTGACAAAGCCTTTACAGAGGACATACGGACGGATATCACTGAGTATTTCGATCTGAACACAGGTTTGGTAGACACTAAGGCTTCGCTCTTGGAGGCATTTAAGGTTGTCAGAGGTCAGTGCATCGCCAGACAGGCTGAAGTATTGAAGGCCATTAGGGGCACGATTGCCTCCTTGGAGGCTCACATAAGGGAGCTTGATGAGAGGTTTTATTCCACTGGTGACCCAGACACTGTCGGCCTGCTGAAGGCCAAGCTGTTAGATTTTTCTGTTGAGGCGCAGCGGGAGGTTACGTTCCTTGGAAAATATGCGGAGGCGTACGGAGAGGGGGATAGGCCGGAACGCACGTTGGCTGGTATGATCAGGCCACCTAGATCCACCACGTTTATTCATGAAATACACATCGCACCAGATATCGCAGTCAGGCGTCAGGTGGAAATTTTAAATGCGTTCTCCGCTTTTTATTCCCACCTTACACTGCCACCCAGGATACATGCCCGAGGGGATGCAGTCCTTTATGGACTCGATTGCATTAATTTGGTTCAATAACACCCACAGAAAATATATGGCTCTCCCGTTCACCACTGAGGATGTCGCCCAGGTTATAAAAAGCTTACCGCTTGATAAGGCCCACGGACCTGATGGCTTGACTACGGCTATTTACAAAATATATGTGAGAAACTGGCGCCTAGGCTGCTGGCGGTATATGAGGAGGCTCTAGAGGAGGGAGTACTGCCTAAGTCCAGGAGGGAAGCCGTAATTATTACTTTGTTAAAGCCCGGGAAGCCAGAAACAGAGGTAGATTCATATAGACCACTGTCGATGATAAATGTGGATGTTAAAATCTTAGCTAAGTTGATTGCAAAACGGCTACAACCACTGCTCCCTATGGTTGCGCTCCCGGATCAGTCAGGGTTTATCCCGGGGAGGTCGACCTCTCATAATTTACGTACTATCTTTTCAGCTTTGCATTATCTACACCCAGAGGTTCATGCTGCAGTGCTTTTTTTTTAGACGCCACCAAGGCTTTCGACACACTTGTGTGGCCATATTTGTTTGCCATATTGGGCCGTATGGGGTTCAGCCCGCTCTTAATTAATCAAATACGTTTATTATAGACCCTACCCAGTGCTCGGATCTGGTTGAACGGAATATTATCTGATATCTTCCCTATATCACACAGCACAAGGCAGGGCTGCCCCCTTTCCCTGCTACTGTTCGTGATAGCAATGGAGCCCCTGGCTGCCCGTATCCGGCAACATAATACGGGATGCGGTATAGGGTTTAACTCCAGGAGCCTGCTCATATCATTGTATGCCGACGACGTAACCCTTTATCTTGGTAACCCGGAGGATGAAGCAGCTTTGGATGGATATATGTCGGACATAGCATGTGCGTCGCTGTCAGACAACCACCAAGAATATCTATTTCTGCCCATAGATGAAACCGATGTCAGAGAAGCTATTTTCGCTCTTCCTAACAGCAAGGCCCCAGGGCCAGATGGCCTAACGGCGGAATTCTACAAGGACTATGTGGATCTTCTAGTTCACCATCGCTTGGAAATGTACGCTGAAGCTCAAGAATCAGGTTTCCTACCTCCCTCTTTGCGACAAGCCTTGATCATCACCCTTCTTAAAAAGGAAGAGTCGCCCACGCTTTGCGAGTCCTACCGCCCCTTATCATTAATTAATTTAGATGCAAAAATCTTAGCAAAGATCCTGGCTACCAAAATTCACCCCTTGATGGCCCTCCTTGTGTTCCTTGACCAATCAGGGTTTGTGGTAGAGAGATCCACCTCCCATAATTTGCGAATCATCCTTGCCATGTCCATATTCTTAATCTGGATCTACCAGCGGCAGCCATAATGCTCGACACAGCTAAAGCGTTTGACTCCATTGAATGGCGCTATATGCTTCACATATTACACAGAATGGGGTTCCCAAGCGTTCTGACAAAGTGGATTCGGATCCTATACACAGATACATCAGCCAGAGTACGTGTGGGTGACCTCACTTCAGAACCTTTCAGTATTGAACGTGGCATCAGGCAGGGCTGTCCCCACCCCCCTCCTATTCGCCCTGGTCCTGGAGCCACTTGCTTGTTAAATCCGCCAATGTCACAGGGCATCTGTACTCAATTTTAATCACCGACCGGTCGGCATCTCAATGTATGCGGACGACATGGTCCTTTTTATTTGTGATCCTCAACAATATCTATCTCTCTTTTCCGGACTCACAATTAATTGGGAGAAATATATACCATTAACGCCAGGCACATCTCAGCCCCACTTGGAATACCCTGTACTGTGGACGACGGACCTGGTTAAATATCTCGGAGTTTGGGTGCATCGGGATCCAGACATTGTAGTGAGTGAATACTATGGTCAAGTATATAACACTCTGATACAACAGGTAGATAGATGGTCGCGTCTTCCGCTCTCTTTAGCGGACCACATTGCAGTAATGAAAATGGTCATTCTCCCCCGCTTTCTTTATCTTTTCTGTAATATTCCAATCAAGATTATTAAACACTTCTTTACAACAGTACGGACTCAGATCTTAAGATTGGTATGGGGTGATGGGCAGCCCAGAATTAGCTGGCAAACACTAACGCTATCTTATGACAAGAGGCTTTGCGGCGCCCCATTTCTACGTGTACTAACTCTGTGCGCACGCTAAATGCGCTTATTACTGGTTCAGATCACATGACTTCCACACATAGCATTGGAAGACTGGGATGCACATCCCATTCCACTTTCGAGCATGCTGACACACACTCTCAGGCACACACAAAAAGAAGAAATCAACACCAAAGATGTCACGATTGCGGCGTGGCAGGCAATTGGCAACCGTGCGTATAAACTCCCATTGTATGCGCCAGCTCTGCCTCTAGCTTATCATGTGGCCTTGTCCGTCACCCAAAAGGCGAGACCCATGAAATCGCTAAAAGAAGCAGGCTTCACTCATATGTGCGAATTATATCCGGAGGGAGGTTACCTTACAGGGTGCGATTTGGACTACATACAAAACCCCACTCTACTTTTTCAGTATTCCTGCTATCGCCTAAAACGTGCGATTCAAGACCATTAGCCTGACTTCCCTGCTGAGCCCCCTGCACTTCTTCCCCTGCAACTTTTGCTAGTTGCCCCACTAAAGAAAAGCTGATTACCAAACGATATAGGACTGTACAGGAGGAAACAGTCAGGCGACCCAACAAAAGCCTTAGACGCTGGAACGATATATTAGACCCCCAGATCAATCGGGTGGAATGGGAGCAAATATGCAGATTAACGCGCCTTACACCCACGGCAATTTATGCATTACTCATTTTAAATTTTTCCATCAAATATATCACACCCCTGCCAAATTGCGTAAACTGGGTCTCAGGGAGTCTGACCATTGCAAGAGATGTGGGCAATCTAAAGCTGATTTTATCCATCTAGCTTGGCAATGCAAACTGGTGCTGACATATCGGTAGGAGGTGGTGAAATGCATCCATACTATGACAGGCACTTTAATACAGTGTACACACCGGGAGTGTTTGCTTGGTTATGTCCCTCAGTCGAAAGGTGCCCTAGGCAGATTTGTGAGCATTGCCCTTCTGCTCGCTAAACGCCGCATAATGCTCACATGGGAAATTACACTTGCCCCGAAAGTCTTAGGGTGGATAAAAGACTTGGTGTACTGCTGAGAAAATTTGGAACTATATGCTGAAGAACTGCCCGTAACATCTCGGCCTAATGCTATTTGGGAGCCGCTTAGACACTTCTTAGCACTTCAAACCCACGATAACGGTGGATAAATTGATAGCATATGTATGTAACTGTTTTATCACACTATGATTGTGTCCATTGTGTCAATGTTGAATGACCTATATATCATATGTCCTGTAATACTGATCACAGAAGATTCTTACAATGTCACTCTTCTATTGTTGCTATGTTTTATACTGCATTGTGAGGCAGCATTGTTTGTATTATAACAAGAAACTAATAAGAATTGTAAAAAAAAACTATAACTAACTCACAGAGGAGTTCTGTAAGACACTTTTTCCCAGGAAGTCCAGGGCTACACTTCCCCCATAAGGACCATTTTTAAATATAATTATTGTCTGGACCAGGTCCCTTGGTTGTCCCTTTTTTCTAACTTTAGCTGTGAACAGTGGGCAGGTAGGCCATCAGGACTAGGAGAATTACACTTAGTTGGAGAAGTTTGATGTGAAGTACCTGCTTCTCCATAATGGCAAAGGTCTTTGATCTCCAGCTCCTCAAAGTGTTCACCTTTCCATTCCCTTCCCGTTCGTGCCTTGTGACCAAACTGCCAACTCCTTTCTGCAGGGCTGCCAACTCCTGCTGCAGGGTCCAAAGCTGATTCCCTGACTGAAGGGACTGGTGTGGAGGGAGGGGGGACCTGACACGGGGCCAGTTGGATGTTGTAGCGCCTAGCCCCTTTCTATTATCTGAAAGACCCACTGGTCTGAATTTATGGTCTTTCACACCTGAAGAAAGGAGGACACCCTACCTTTAACCGGTCGCACCTGCTCTCTTAATGGGGAAGCTAAAGCAGCTTTCCAGGTGGTTCGGGAGAGGGAAAGACGGGCTTTATAACCCTTTCCATGGTTTCTGCCACTATATTGGCATAGGAGTTGATTCCACTACTGGACTGGTTGGAAAAGGATGATGCTGGCGAAAGGAGGATCCTTTGGTAAGTAACACAATTTCTGGTATTGCTGGAGGTCGTGAGATGGGAAATAAAGACCAAAAGATGTGCCTGTTGCTCTCCTCACCTTTAATCACTCCAAAGCTGAATAATCGCGCTCTGCAAACTGGAATGTCTTGCAGAGAGGCATATCCATTAGGTCTACCTCCTCTTCACCAGAAAACCCTTTTGATTTTAACTGTGCATGCCTTCTTGGTGATGCAGAAGAAACCATGGTCCTAGCAACAGTCCACTGTCCCAAGCCTGCTCTTGTTATCTATCTACTACCACTGCAAAACAATCATTGAGGTAGTCAGTACCACCATAACTGCCAGGTCCCACAAGACGTGGGCATGCCTGGCTAAAGATTAAGGGTCATTCATTGACCGAAGGACTAAACTAATCAGTGACAACATCATCTTATGTACTGCCTTCTACTTTTTTGGATTCCCTAGCCAATTCGCCTGTAGGGAAAGCACTCTTGTTTTATACGGCGCACAAAAAGGCCTTACGTCACAAAGCTTTCTGGTGACGGGTGAGCTGTTAAGCAGGTCATATGTCCAGGAGCTAGTTCAAAGGGGCTAGTTCAAAGCTTAATGAGGTCAAGTACAGCCTCATGAAAGGGTAGTATAGGCTCGAGCGGAGGACCTCTATCAGCATATCTGATAGGGGTTTCACAGTAAGTAATGGCAGATCCAACATGTGATGCATTTCTTGAGATGACATAAAAAGTGGTCACTTTGTCTTGGGGAATTGGGAACGGGTTTTAAGGGCACTCTATCCTAGTATCTGGAGATGGGTCTTATCCATTAGCATTCTGCAATGCTAGGTAGTTAGCAGTGTCTGAAGTTGGAGATGACAGCAAGTAGGCTGCCTTACTGCTATCAAAGCTTCCACATGTTCAAGAAATACACGTTTTTGACTTTTGAAAAGACTTATGAGATGTACGTTGTATGATTTGCATAGCAATTAATTTCAGGGCTCAGCCGGTGCACAAGATCTAAGATCAGAGCCAGAGCTTTGGTTCAGCTCTTCGTCTCAATCTGTTGGCTCATCCAACTCTACACATCAGACTACTGTTTGTGAAATAAGTCAACAGTGTGCAGGTTAACTGTCGTCCACTGATACACTGTATCTACAGAAGACAGTGTTTTCCTGCAAGTTTGTCTTAACCTACAATGAATTAGACAACTTACAAATACATTGTTTACTGGAGTTCTGTCTAAAACCACAGCTTTCTGGTTAGTTGGGGAAGAATGGCTATCCTTCCTTACAAAACAACTATGAACCAATTCCATAGATGTATCAGCCCATGATGTACTGACCTCGTCCAATATGGGTTCTGTTTGATTAAAAGAACAAAAGAAGTAAGACTATTATGTCTTTTGTGATCACTGTGAACATGGAAATAGGTATGCACAACATCTAAGATGCTTCTTCTTTTAACATTTGTATTGCCAAATGCACATCATACTAGAAAGTTTACTACATCGTAAAGTTTGAAAGAAAAAGGTATGAATTGCTATAATAAGTACATATTTCTCAGAGGATATAAAAAATGGGTGTTACTGCCTTGTACAAAATGGCATACTTCATTGTTTGAGACTCCTGAAAGAAGGAACTCCTGTTCAGTCACCAAGAAGAATTAAGCTTTCACGAGCCCATTTTGCAACCACTAAAGATACATAGTTATACTGCCCCATGTGAACAGCATGAATAGAGTTGCTAACACCAATGAAAAAGCAGGACATTAAGCTGGAACTCAGAGGAGAGAGGCAGCGTACGTTGGCCTAAACGCTCAATAAGACACATACATAGTGCTTCAGCCAAAAGCAAGGAACTCAGCACTTGTGCTCTTCAAGTGACAAGCCTCTTAAAGAGTTTACAGATCCCGAGATTTAAGAAAAAATCAGCTCTACGAATCGTAATCAGAAACTCGTAGAGAAGGGACAACACTTGTACACTGATCAGTATGATCGTCTTTGTCCAAGAAACCAATACAACTCCTTATTCTTAATTTACATAGCCTAACACAGAACTCTTCCTCTTTTCACCTCACATCCTCTTGGATGAACAGATTGAAGCCCTCCAGAGAAGAGAAATGCACTGTGGGCCCTATTTATTGGAAGAGAATTGAAGGCACTGGAAACCCTTTGAAAAGGCAGGTGCTCACAATAACTCACTGAGATGGGGATTAGGTGCCAAAGAAAATACTCCTGAGATGGCTTACCAGGTGCCAAAGAAATACATTGCACATGTATGCATGGCATCATAGATGACCAATGTTTGAGACTGGCATCCAGGAGAAAAGGTTTTTAATGTGGCCCAGTAAAACAGTGCTGAAACTAGACAAACAGAGGTAAAAATAAAGCAAGAAAAAAAGGTGTTCAGAGCTCTATGCATAATCTTATATTTGTACCATTTCCCAAGAACTATTTGCCGATAGTGGAATCTTTACTCACAGACTGGCAGGTGGACATTCGGAAGGTCTTCGAGTTCCAAATGATGAAGATTACAGAAGCTGTAGAAAAAATAAACAGTGTCACTGCATGTTTCCTGACCATTAAACTCAAAGTCAAGTATCTCCTAATGCCTGATAGCACCTGGACACTAAAGTTTCAAAACACTGAGTGACTCCTTTCTGAACTCTTCTGTACTCTTCAAGCCATGCCTCTAAACCTTGAAAATCACAACCTATTTGAGATTTGTAATATTGACCAGTTTGAAATAATGTTACATAGCAAATGTATAGAATTGCTCCCTTCATTCTAGCCTCCTCTCTCCACAGCTACCTGCTTACCTAGACACGACAGACAATACAGTGTCCTGCTTATGATCTCAAAACTGTACAATTAAATTCAGGACATTCGCCCCAAAAAATGTGAAGGCCGCCTTATAATTGTAATGATGTAACCTTAAGAGAATTTGTGCCCAGAATAGTAAAAATGGCCCCTCTCCCGGAAAGTAAATTCACTGATATTCTCTACGACAAAGTCGAATGTACAGTTCGACAAGAAAATAAAGACAGCCACTTTTCAAATCTCAACTCCTATTCTTCAGTGAGAATAGAGGGATCTCCCACCTTAGGGGTAGTAGAGCACTCTATACATTTCTTTTTCATTTCATTTCACCCAACCATTATCAATAATATACTCTCATCTATGCTTGGTCTCTTTTTATGACTCAATTAATGTACTTTCCAGTCTTGATGTGCTGCCAATGCAACCTTAGCTATACTCATGCATATGATTTGTTTAACATGTCGTGCTCTCCCGGCTCAATTTCCCAAATGGATTTTGGTGTCGTGCAATCTCCTTCACTCCTTAACCAAAGTAAATATCTCACTTACCTATGACAGCGAAGATTAGTGTGTTGGTGAAGTGACGGTACAGTGAGAGCTTCACTATGTTTCGTCGTAGCCGTAAAAGCTTCATCGTTTGCACCAGGCTCATGAATATGTGGAGCTTGTTAAGGACTAAAACAGTAAACGTTGGAATTCTACAGGCTTGCAACACACACCTCATCTACACCACCAACCAAATAAATGTAGTAGCAACAGTTGTGACTTATTGCAGTCCTTTTAAAGAGCACCTTAAACAATGGACTGCCAAGGCTACTGTATCAAACATTGAGAATAAATCATGAATTCCCTACAGTCTGCAAATAATTTCTACAGTAGAAATGAAACAGCATACTATAGCTTTTCCCTTAAGGTAGGAACGCAATATACAGGGTTTTCAAAAGAAATTACACTAGAGAAGAAAGGACAAGATCTAAGCCACCTAGATCAGCTTGATAAAACTGCTTCAAAGTTATGCCAGCCTCTATTTGGAGAACTGACCTTTCACTGTTCAACTTAAGAGCTGGCCCTGCATCTGATACAGGAACATACTGCTCTTCAGTCTGCCATCCAAAAATCCTCAATGAAGCTACAGGAACAGTACCCGTTGTACGGCTCAGCTATACAGTAAAACTGCAAGGGAAGAAAGTCACCCTATCAGTTTTCAAGTAAAGGTCTTGATAAATATTGATTGGAGAAAGGGCTCTGGAAAACATGGTAATTAGCAGAAGGAGGGCAAGTGTGTAGTTGGTGGGGGTAGCAGCACGTGCAAGCAGCAGAACAACAGACAGGATATCCACCAGCACAAGGCAGAGTCAAGGACAGCCAAAGGAATCGCAGCCAGCAGCACCAGGTCATCCTGAGCCTAGAAATGAGAAAAGATAGCAATGGAAGGACAGAGGTAGGGGGTTAAGAACACAGCATGGCAAAGGTGGGAGGAATCAATTGGCAGTTGTTGGAGCAAGAGAAGATGAACAGAGATAACTGAGAAAGAAGATGTAATAATCAAGTAAAAGTCTGGAAAGAAAAACATAAATCAGCAAGACAAGAAATGAGGATTGACAAAAAGAATTAAGATGCAGAGGAGAAAGAGTAGAACTGATAGGGAGTACAGGACCCAAAGGCATTGAAGAAAACTATCTGATCACATGCAAACTTTAGTTTGAGTTTTGTTAACAGCTATAGTTTGCAACAATGCAGGATAGTTTCCTTGCCCACTGGGACTAAGCAGGGGACACATAGAAAATGTAGTCTTAACTACACTTTTTTTTTAAGGAAAGGAGGATGGGACACTTTTGCAGCTGAGTCTTGCACTCTAACAACCAGGCAAGCCCACTCTCTTCGCTTTATTCATATTGCTGCTTATCGTGATGACCTCACAGTACACACACAAAAAAGAAAGAATGCACACTAGGACTGCTTTCTTCACTTCCACTAACCAAAATGTCCCATAAACAATGCCAGATGCTTCAAGAGTACTCTAATAAACCAGTAGCAACTCCATATTCCCACATCAACGTTCATCAACATTTGACAACTTCTAAATAAGGACGACGTTAGGCAAAGTGATGCAGTAGGCATTCAGGAGGTTTCAAATGATCAGTTAGTCTCTGGCTCCATATATGGTCTCCCGCATAGGTCCAGGTAGGGCTTTCCTCACACTGATGGTTAACCCAACACTTTCCATTGGCATTTGATTTACTCATAAGCAAACTTCACAATGCTACAGTAACAGTTCATGGCTTACCATACAAATTTGTTAAGGGGCATCAGCATTTCAAGTGGAACATTGATAAAGTTACCTTTTTGTTTGCAGTTCTACTCTAAGTCCTTAGGCTCCTTGCCACTGATGATATATGACTAACACAGCACATACCGAGGGGACTGAAAACCAGTTCCACAAGTAACAAATAAAGCCTGTCTGCTTTGTGCGATAGCTATCAGGGGGTTGAGCCCAAGTTAATTTAGTCTCTCAAAGGGTTCATGCTGACAAGGGTTGTGATTATTCCTTGAGGTGGATAGTCTTCTACCTCAAACATTAATCCAACTTATTAAATAAGTGTTCAGTTGTGAGATCCAGGATTTGTGTTTTGCAGTACCACTCAGTCATTTAAGTTAAAAAAAAAAAGAATCCCTTCATAAAGTGACATTTAATTCTCCTTTTATTTTTAATTGGCCAGGTTTGATCTTTCCTAGATTCACTCCTTCCCCCAAAGATGTTTTAAATAACTGAATTGAATCTGGGAAGTATAGAAAGCGTCTGCATGACAGATCTGAATAGCATGTGCAAGAAAAGGGCGCTAAAGCTGGTGTAGGTATCCTAGAAGGAGGACTAGCTGATTTTTCGCAAAGAATGGGAGGAATTACATATGCTGCAGTCCACCCCACAGGAGCGAGCAGGTGAGGACGAAGAGGAGGAAGGTGGAGCAAGGAAATGAAACTGATATTAAAGAGGCGCCAGAGAAGGAGGATGAGCCCACAGGAGCTAGATCACCTCCAGCGTAAAGAGCAGGGGGCAGTGTATCCTCTTGCAGCTTGACCCAATCAGAGCTGGAGACCAGGTGGGCAGAGACCGAGCTGAAGCAAAAACTGGGTGCTCTAGCCTTTGAAGAAAAAAAGCCAGCAGTACCCCTGGAGGAGAAAATGATGGCATCAGAGACAAAAGAAAATTCAACTGGCCCTTGAGAGTAGCCAGAGAGAGAAAAACCTAAAGACCAAGAGTTCATCCGACTTAGTGATGATGGTGGCAGCGACAATAAAGTGGCCAGGAGAGGGAAATAAAAGTCCCCATCCCCACAGATCTTGTGCCTAGCTATATGGTGGGGTATGACATAGAGAAGTGGTTTGTAGCATATGAGGTGGCCTGTGCGTGCCTGGAGTCCTGGAGAGAAATTGGGGGGACAGCAAGTAGCAGCACATGCGTACTGGCGGAGGGATATCTTATTGGCCCTAGATGTAGCTGACTGGATGGATATGCCCCCACGAAGGAAGCCCTTTTCACTAAGTTTATTCTGCCTCCTCAGAAGGATCAACTGAAGTACATGGATAGCCAGAAGAAATCACACCAGTTGAGTTGGTTCTGTGGATTCTTCGAGCAAATCACTTCCGGTTGGGTGAAGGGCACCAAAGTAAATCATCATGATGGGCTGCACAATTTAGTTATGAAGGAGCACATTCTAATTTTGTTCTACAGAGTTGACCCGCACCTGTTAAGACAACAAGCGCACTGTGCCCAGATAGCTAAGGAAATAAGCTGACTGCTGGGTCAGCACCAGAGTGTCTAAAAAAATACATGGAAGAGACCACAGGAAGGGTGGTTCATATTCCCCTCAGTAGAGGGAAGGGGGAGGCCAGGATAAAACAGAAAAGTACCTCAAAGGGCCCCAAAAGAATTTGAAGGGCAAGGATTTCCATTTCCATTCAGAACATGAAGGGGGGAGGTTTGATGGGCTGAAGCCCAGAGAGACCTTTCACCCAACCCGGTGTTCTAACAGTCTTCAGCCACCCAGAAGCCACCCATATGTGGACACTTTATAGGGGTGGCCAGTGTAGCCCTAGGGGGAGTTATCTCCAGGAGAGTGGAAAGCATGCCCTGGAAGCCATTATTTGCAAGGTAGACCCATAAGTTAAAGCTGCAAATTGGAAGATGGTAGCCCTATTTGCAGAAGGTCATAGTGTATGAGGTCAGTTTAGCTGTTCTACGGGAAACCTGTGCGAACCAGACCAAGGTGGTTGCAGGGCAGATTTCCCAAAAAACAGTGTCTGTAGGGACAGGTTTTTAGTGTAACTCAGGCCCAAGGGCAGGACTTTTTCCACCCAATGGCAAGAAAATCCTTAAAATAGGAAAGGATACTTGCCCAGAGAAGGGTCATTGTCAGTCCTCAGATGCCTATTGACTGCATCCTTAGCAATGAGCTCCCACTGGTGAGAAAGGAGATGAGGTGTGGTTACCCAGAGAACCCCAAAAACAGATTGCCGAGGACACTGTCCCCCAAGGGAGGGTATGGTGGCCTACACAAAGAGTAAGGGGTAGCAGATAGATGCTATCAAGAGTGGATCAGGGGTACCTGCTCTGGGAGAGCACCCCAAAACTGACACTGGTGAGGCCACTTCTGACCTGGAGGTGCTGCCTGATCTGTCTTGGAGAGAGGAGGAGACCTGCACTAGGCAGACCTCCACATGGCAAAGACTGTGTCTCATGCAAGAGGCACGTTGTGTCCACCGGAGGTCCTTGACTGCCAAGCACCTGCACCTGTTAAGTACAGACCATGAACCGAAAGATCAGCTATAGCCAATAGCTGAAAGTGAGGCTTACCCAAGGCTCCAGATTGAAGCCTCAACCTGGCAGTGGGTAGTCAGGGGCCTGGTTCCTGACACTGACAGCTGTCAGTGGCCTCTGTTGGTTGCTTGCCTTATGGGCAGACCTGGCCGTAACCTGGGGAAGAAGCCGGACCTAGGGGCAGAGTGGGTCACATCACCTGGTTGGCTATGGGGGTACGGTCCACCAACTGGGATACACCCATGAGCAAGCTAGGGTTAATCACCTCACAGGTGAGATCTGTAGAAATTGTTTAGGCCGGTTGTCCCAGAGTCAAATCCTTCTTGAACGGTCTCCTGGAATAACATTTAACATTTTGGAGTACACATGAAAGGAACGGAAACAGAATGGCAAAACAATTCATTGTCTAGTTGCTGAAAACTCTACTTTTGTTTTACCAGACTTAGGTCTCAGAGTTTTACATATACCACCCGGAGCGCACTTGACAGGAAAAGGAAAAAGGATGCCAAAACAATTCTTGTGTATCAACTGGCTGGTCACTGGAAAACCTTGGCTTTTTCTACCAGACTTCTGTCTCTGTGCTTAGTGCGGACACAGTAAATGCCCCAAACTGGACTTTAGTGTTAGATATCGGAGAAAACTAGGATTATCACAGTAAACTCTCCACATAAACCTCCAGTGCTAATAGCCCAGGTTTTGTGTGGTTGAAGACTTTTGCCCCCTTGAAAATGCCAAAAGTAGGTAGGGTTGGCCCTGGAAACATTTATCCCATTGGTTAGGGTGTGCTCATGAGTCATTCTCACCCAGTAGCTCATGCCAGGTAAAAATGTGGCATCTCCAGGAATCTACTTCAGAACACTCCTGAACATGAGGAAGAGAAGAAGAGGACTGAACATGCTGTCTGAGACGAGACCTGAAGTACTGGATCTGCTTTATGCTTTGGAGAAAGAGGTGGTCTCCAAGGGTCATAAGGCTGACCTCCTGTTAAAGCTACAGGGACACAACAATTTACAAGAGGACTTTACTTGCAACTACTCAGCTGATCAGTGGCAACTCAACCCTGCTGTTTGGCCACTGCCTGTCTCTAAGTGCCTCCCATGGGGCCTGGTGAGGTTCTGAAGTGTACTTCTGTGGTGGATCAGGACTTAAAGAACTAAAGTCAGATGGTAACATCTTTGACTAGGGCATGTCTGGTAAGTGTATCCGACCCGGTCCTCATCTTGGTCAAATTGTATCTTTATCATTATAATGCTATGCTTCTTGGCACTATTCCCATTTAAAAAATGTAAAATCTCCAGTTCTCCTTATTGGAAAGTCTAAGGAAGAAGTACCTGCAAAAGAAATGCAGCAGAAGGGAACCTATTGGCAAGTACAGCAGAACCCAAAGGAGAGCTGGGCTTTTGAGGATCTTTGGAGAACAGGCACACAGTCAGTTTATGTGATCCTTGGCTGTGGGGCTTGGGTGCAGAGGTGTTTTGTCTGCCGGGTCGCTGTAGTTAGAGGCCCTCACTTAGCTTTAGCTACCTGGAGAGGTGGAGCAAACAGGAAAGCAGGCCCCTCTAGATAAAGACTTTGGGGATCCTGAAGTCCCTCGAAGCAGGTCAGTGCTTGTGGTGTCCAGACAGGACACGCAAAAAGCCTTGATAATTGCAAGGTCTCCTGTACCCAGGGTATTGGTGCCGAGAGGCTCCAGGAGGGGTCATCTTCTCAAGACTTGGTGAAAGCGACAGGGTTGGCCTCCTGGCAACCTCTTCCTGTCCAGTTTTTCCCTCGTTGAGCCGCAATGGCCAGCAAGATGAATTATCAGGTCGATGCAGTCGGTGTCTGCAGAAGCAGGGGGATGGCTCCTTCACCCCAAGAGGGATGTTGCTTGGTTGTTGAAGGTAGGAACAGTCCTCCAAAGATTTGAGGAGGCTGTTCAGCTTCTGGACGAGTCGGTTTTTGTGATTGTTGCAGTGCAAGAAGCCAGGAAGGGTTTGACGCCAAAACGGGTGCAGGACCACGGTTCTCATGACTCCAGCTCTTTTTTCCTTCTGTCGGTTCCCAGTAAACAAATTAGAGTTCCTGGTGTCAATGGGACCTGTAAATACTGAATTTAGGGGCATTTAGGGGAGTGTAGGATAGTAATCAATGGGCTACATACCCCTGGGGTAACTACATCCCCTGTATGAACATTTCCTGGGGAGAGTGGGCCTAAACCGGACCCAGTTTCTAGATTCACTAAATTCAAAATGGTGAAAACCTTCCTATGTTGTCAACTTCAGGTGGACCACCTTAGGGGTATGCCTAGCCGGAAAGTGTGACACACCTGTCTAACTGATTTCCTGCCTGCTCTGGTGCCAAATCGGTCCCAGGGCAGGGGGTGGCGTTCCCTAGGTCTGGGTGGAAGCCGCTGTCACATATCTAAGGTGGCAGAGACTTTGAAGCCTTTGGCCTTCACATGCTAATTCACTAGCATTCCTGCTGTAGGTTATGTGAACCCCTTCCTCAGGAGCAGGCATTGTTTCTGGCCTCTCAGAGCACGAGCTATCGCCTACAGATGGTCAGAAACAAGTCTGTGGTTGTAGCCTGGGTGATACTAGTCAGACAGCATGCTAGAGGACTAGTAGGTTTTCAGGGGCATCTCTAAGGTGCCATCTGGGTGCATTCATAATAAATCTAGTACTAGCATCAGTACAGATTTACAAGGTGTTTAACCATTGGTTTCAGTGCAATCATAATGTAGCTGCTGTGCCCAGTACATATACGCAAGATGGCTGAATAATCACTTGCAATGTCATAGTAACAGAACTAGAAATCCAGCCTAGTTGGTTGTGCCCTCACATATAATTTAATGCACCCTGACTTAGGGTTTTTAAGGCCTTCTGAATGGGGTGACTTACATATAGTATATTCAGGGTAGGTTAGCATGGCACACAGGGAGCGTTCCATATCATGTTTTCAAAATGGTTTGCATTGCACCATTTCAGCCTCATTGCAGGTTTTTCGCTTGCAGAACCCTTTGGGTGGCACAATACATGCTGGAGCACATATAGACCCTTTTAGTACCCAGGCCCTGGGTACCAGGGGTACCATTAATGAGGGACTTTCAAGTCCTTTCCAATTAGGCATTTACCTTGTTTTAAGGGAAAGAGCACTGGGGGCCTGGTTAGCAGGGACTGGGGGAACTTTCAGTTACAAAGCATCAGTATTAGGACAAAAAGTGGGGGCGCCCATGTCTAAAAGGGGCACTTTCCTACAGAATTTGTATCAACCTATGTGCGGAGAAGAGGGTCTCCATAAGAAAGCCATTCTCCTTGTGATGCTTATGCCTCTCTACCTTGTGAAAGGCGACTGCATGGTAGAGAATCTCATGGTACATTGGTATCTTATGCGAGTGAAAACTCTGCCAGATAGATATTCGGATGACTGTCAGCTGGAGGCTCTATGTCCTAGTCACCCAAAGGGTCGTCATGGGGATGTGGGTCATGTGGCGGGTCATAAGGGTGTTAGGGAGACCTTTGCAGAGAACCCCGAGGTGAATGTGGCAAAGGATCTACAGGCAGTAGTGGAGCGGTGGAGATCCCTCTACTCGGTGCCGACCATGGCATACCGGCAGTGGCAGACTGGAGGCCTCATGAGTGGTCGGGGAGCTTGAAGCTCCAATCATGCCTATAGTGTTTGGGCTGCCAAGGAGCAGTCTGTGGGAGGGTGGCACTCATTGCAACCATTTTTGTCGGACGTTGAAGGAGTTAGTCCTCATTGGCGTTGAAACCAGAATACTCATTTTGCAACAGTTCCTCTATCTTGGTGCCAAAGGCCTCCGGCTGCTAGTCGCCCTCAGTGTCTTGGTCCCCAAAGAGGGAGGGAGGGTTGTCCTGAAGACGGTGTGCCATTGAAGCCAAGGCAATAAGACGATCTTGGCAGTTTTGGAAGGGCTTTTTGTTGAAAAAGGTTAGACACACTCCGCAGGAGTCTTCCTCATGGAGGGGAGGGGGAAAAATAGACATTATAGACTGGGTGGAGGTATGTCCTATTTCAAGCAAAACTTGGAGTATGTAGGAAGCTGGCTCTGTATATACTATATTAAAAAGAGGTATAGCGTGTCCAGGGAGTTCCCAAAGGTATATCAGAGGATAAATTAAATAATACCTTACTCTCAATTTAGTGGTATCTGGGCTGAGCAGTTAGGCTTATCAGAGGGTAGTGTGAATACAATTTGTTGTACACACTTATACAAGACAGGAACACACTCTCAATGACCAAGTCTAAGACAATGTTTTGTAAACAAAATATTACTTTAGTTACTTTTCATTTTTAGGAACCAAGATGAGAACTCAGTTACAGGTAGGTAGACCTTTCAATTATGCAATACTTTCAAGTTATTACTGGCAAAGGTTTGCATAGCATCAAACAATATTTTACACATAGTGCTTTTCAATGTGGAAAAAGATACTTTGTATTCCGGATCAACACTTGGAACAATACAGTGAGAGACCAATGTAATCCTATGGGAGTAAAGGTAGGTGAGTAACTTACATGCAAGTAAACGGTTTTCAGATTCAGCATCTGGGGGTTTTGGTCAAAACTGGACAAGGGTCACACCAAGGTAGCTACTGCACCACCAGAGGCACCTGGGCCACCAAGTGCTGAGGTCACTGAGCCCAATGTTATTGTAATGAGGTTGGAGGCACTTCTTAGAGGCACTGGTTGCAGGTAAGTACCTGCGGTTCAGGGACACAGGCCCTGGGAGTTGAGGTCAGCACTGCAGGGGCCACCAAATAGCACTGAGACTTCACCACCAGCGGCACAGGGGCGGCCAGGTGCAGGGTGCAAAGGAGGAATCGGGTGCCCTACAGAAATCAAAGAAGATCCTCGGTTGGAGAAAGCGGCTGCTAGCTCAGTTCAGGACGCTGGTTGAAGGAGTCCAAAAAGTGGAGAGAAGTTAATTAGTGGGGAGATGCCAGGACACTGTTGGTTGGGCACACAAAGGCCTGGGTGCAAGGGTGTCTTTAGGCGTCTGGTTTCTTTCACCGGATCCGGTCGCGGGGACCTTTCAAGTTGAGGCTACAGACCTCGTAAAGAAGATCAAGAGAGGTCGTCCAATGCTGAGTCCCAGGTCAGGATCGCCGGGGAGACATCACTGAGTCGCTGGGCCACCTGGACTCTGGCTGTGGGTGTCAGGTGCAGAGTGGTGCAGGGGTCGCGGATACGCCTGGATCTGGAGTTGGTTTCTTTCCGGACAAATTTGGTGTCGACGGGAGAAAGAGTGTGTTGAAAACCGCACAGGCCCCTGGGGTACCTGGAGGTTGCTGGCTGCGGGCCACGCCGGTTTCTTGGAGCTGAGTCGCTAGAGGAGGAGACAGGCTGGGGCCAAGTCAGTTGTTGTCATCTTCACTGCTGTACGTTTCTTCAGTCCACCTTCTTTATAGGTTGTCGAATCTGAGGAACAAGGTTCAGGGGAGCCCTTAAATACTAAATTTAAGGGTGTTACTAAGGTCGGGGGCAATAGACAATAACTAATCTTCCCTAGGGTGACTACACCCTTTGGGTGCTCCCTACCTTTGGGGAGAGGGGCACATATCTATTCCTATTGGGCCTAATACTCCAAAACCAGACAGAGAATTTTCAAGAGAGGGGTTCACCTCAGCTCTGGGCAACTCTAGGGGTGTGCCAGGCTAAGTTGGCCTCTCCTACTCCACTTCTGCTTATTAATTTTCCCACCTGTCCTGCTGCCACAAAGTGGGGTTAGGACGGGGGCAGGTATCTCCACTAGTTGGAGCTGTCCAAATCAGCATAACACAAGGTGATGGCCTTTGAGGCTCACTGCCAAGTTTTGCTGCTCCTGCCAGCGGGAGGTGAGAAGTACCTCCACCCAGAGCAGGCTTTGTTTCTGACTTCCGAGAGCACAAAGGCTTTCACCCCATGAGGCCAGATACCGGTCTGGGGTGGCTGGCGGAAAGGGACCAGTCAGCCAATACACTAGAAGTCGGGTGTTTTTCAGTGGTCATCTTTAAGATGCCCTCTGAGTGCATTTTAGAATAAATCATCACTGGCATCAGTGTAGGTTTATTGTACTGAGAAGTTTGAAACCAAACTTCTCAGTCTTCAGTAAAGCCATCATGGAGCTGTGGAGATCGTGTTGACTAACTCCCAGCCTATGTACTCAAAAATGGCTTCACAGCACTTGCACTGTCCAAGAATGGACTAAGACACTTACGGGGCATACTGCTCATGCAGTTATGCCCTCACCTGTGGTATAGTGCACCCTGCTCTAGGGCTGTAAGGCCTGCCAGCAGGGTGACTTACCTATGCCACAAACAGTGGTGTGTAAGCATGGCAACCAGGAAGGTGTCCCAAGTCAATACAGCTAGTTTTGCCACTCCACAACACATAGCCTGCGATGGCAGTATGCATGTGTTAGGTGTGGGGTCCTTTAGGGTGCCACAATACATGTTAGGAACCCTCTCTGGCCACAAAGCCCCTGGTGCCACTGGTACATATTACAAGTGTCTTATAACAGGACCTGAGGTGTGCCAATTGTGGGAGCAATAGTACAGTTTGGGGAAAGAACGCTGGGGCCTAGTTAGCAGGTTCCCAGCACACACACAATCCAGTTAGAATCTGGCACAATGTTATGGAGTAACCATGCAAAAAGGGGCACTTTCCTACACTTGGGGCAAAAACGAAATGGAGTCCTTTCTATCACTGGGGCATTCTTGTGGTTTGAGCAGGCCCATAGGGGCTAGGCCTCAAACGGAGTGTCGAAATTGTCCAGAGGAACCGAGTCAAAGGGGGAACTCGACCGGTAAAAACAGACAAGGAGGAGCAATTTAAATTTCTTCCGACGAGGAATTGGTCCTACGAGAACACGTGGAGTCAAACTAGAGCTTGAAAGGACACATTTGATCCGGATTGTGGAGAAAAAAACAATCTAACAATGTAGCCGATGCCCATGTGCATTACCAGCAATAGGTGTATTAACTATTCCTTCGTGACTCGAGAAGCGGTTTAGAACAAAAACAACTTGCACACATCCGAGCCCGACACTAGATGGCAGTAATATGGCAGGAATATGTACAGCATGTTTATCAACAGCTACACATGCCACAGACATATTTTGGGGGCCTAACAAAATACATATTTTGCCATCATTTTCCACAGTACTGAAGGGAAGTACTCTGTGTGGACGAGCTGTTCGTGAAAGAGCAGAATGCCATTCACTGACAGTGAAGTTTACCACAATAGACTAGTGGATGAAGTGGGCTCGCAGAAAGCCCCTATAAGTATATTAATTGTTTATTTATTTGCAATTTTTTTTATAGTTCCACTTGGCTCAAGGAAGGCCATTAGACAGACCCCAGAGGATACTGGGGCATGGATTAGCAAAGTTTGGGACACACAATCGCGTTTGTGTGCACTTTATATTACTTACAATCATTACACCCTTAAAAAAACTGAGCGGATCCATCGGAGTACTGCACTTTGAAATAGACATGTTTAAAGTAATTGTGAGTGACTTTAAGCTGTATATTACTAGGAATTAAGTTCTAATGCATAGTTCAATTCAAGCAGAATGGTACCTGGCTGCTGTTCACAGCCGCCACCCACTCGTCCCCCAGAAACAAATCTTGTAGGTTAGGTGCCTGACAGGAGTGCTGCTGGGTGCCTGATCGTCAGGAACCAGGTGGCGACAGAAAACAGCCTAAGATGGCCAACATCAGAAAGCTTCAGGGCAAGGTGGGTGAGGAGCAAGTTGCAAAAACTCACTGTTCTTATGTGCAACGAGTTAAGCTGCAAGAGAGCACTAAATGTGCCATTACAGCAATGAGCTCAGTTACTATGAAAAAAACACCTGGTGGCATGAGACGAAGCTTAGCTTGTCAGAGGATCGCTCCCCACTATTCATGTCAAATTAGTGCTTTATAAGTATTGGTTTGCCACGGATCTCAAGTGTCACTCATCAATAACGACACTACCACTTTTGGAAGTTGAGTTGACCCCTCACTCACACCATACTGGATGTCACACCTGGTGCAGACAGTGGCAAACCAAGACTGCTATGAGCCATAGAGCAAGCAAGAAAATGACAGATGGCTGGATAGAAATAACGAGGACTCAGTGGGCCTTTCAGGCCCCTGGGGCACAGTGCCACTGCTCCTGCTGCCCAATTGAGAACTATGGGCCTTTTTTTGGATCTCAGCAGATGGAATACTCAACAATAAAATATATCCTGTCCGGCATATTACGATCTCCATAAGATATAATGCTATTGAAATACGTTTGTGACAGAGTATTCCCTTCCGCCAAGATCTAAATCAGCCCCTATGTCTGATGAAAAAGTTACTTGCCTGCAGGACTGAACTTTCTGATGGATACTCTACCTGGAGATTCCTCACCTGTAGAATTGTCCCAGGCGTCAGACTGGATACAAAAACTTTAAAGATCTTATCTGCCGGTAGGAGGGCGCTGGTTTTATCTCAACACTGGAAGTGGTGTAATATGATGTCACTGAAGCCATATAGCCCAGACCCCAGCGCTGGGACAGACGCCATGGTTTCATCCATTTTTATCAAGTCTTTGAGGGAAAAGAACTGACGCTGATAGAGTAGTGAAGCGACAAAATGTATTTTTCAGCAATCTTATTAAATTCCCTATAACAGTCCATCAAAAGAGGAGATGGGCGGGTCGGTGAGGAATCGACAGGCAGATAGAGTATCTACCAGAAAGATAATTACAGCAAGTAACTTTTTCATCTGATGGATACTTCTACCTACAGATTCCTCATCTGTTGAACAGATTGCATAGAAGGGTTGATGGTTAGGTATATTTTTGCATAATCCTGTAAAATAGATTAGGCAAAGTAGCCATCCTAACGAGCATCGGATCCAGGCAAAAATGCTTGGAAAAGGTGTGCAGCAATGACCACGTAGCTGCCTTGCATATGTCTGTGATCGGAACCCCTCTTGCAAGAGCAGAAGTTGTGTACTTACCTCTAGTGGAATGGGCCTTGATAAAGTCTGGATTTCCATCTTTGCCAAAGCATTGCAGGTGTTGATGCATAGATTGATCCACTTGGAAACGGTCTGTTGCTACACTGCTTTGTCCTCCTTAGCACCACAGTACTCCATAAAGCGCTGGTCATTCATTTGCATGCCTTTTGTGCGGTCTAGGTTGTAGTTAAGGGAAGTAATAGGTTGGAAGGGTGATAGACTGCTCCAGGTAAAGGGAGTAACAGGCCTTTGGCAGGAAAACAGCCCAGGTGCACATCACTAACTTGTCAGGGAAAAAGGTAGTGGAAGACAAAACCTCTGAGCTTTCAGCTCACTAACCCTTCTGGTCAAAGTAATGGCTACTAAAAATACAATGTTCTATGCCAACATTCAATAAGGACAACCCTGAAGGGACTCAAACTGAGTCCCCATAAAAAAGGTTAAAACTAGATTAAGGGCCCACTGTTGCACCACAAAGTGTGTTGAAGGATACATATTTGCCAGCCCCTTTACAAAATTGCATAACAATTGGGTGCATGAAAAGGGGCGGCTAGACTGGTAGACAGAGGAACTCAGACACCCCTGCAAGGTACCCTTTGACAGTGCCAATAGCACAACCCCACGGGGAAAAAAATTAATAACTTACTTACCTTCTGTAATGGCTTATCTAGTAGAGACTCTATCTAGCTTTAGAAATGCTACCTTAGAATATTCCCCAGGCATCAGTCTGTAACTGGACATTTTCAAGCACTACCCCTGTGCGTGGCGTCGCTCTACTCCACGTTGGCAGCAACGTCGTTGGCGGAAGTGACTTGCGCAGTGCCTATATAGACATCTCTCTAGCGAGCTAATGTGAGATTCTTTATTGCAACTTTCAAGTCAGAAGCGCGGAGCCACTAGGAACACTGAAAGAATGATATCCATGGTTAAGGGCCTTAGAAGGGTGATCCTGCAGTGCAATCAGTTTGCAGAGCGGGGAAGCTCGTTAAGGAATCTCCAACTAAATAGAGTATCTACCACAAAAGGCATTACCAAAGGTAAGTAACTTGCTTATCTGATAGAGATTTCTAGCCATAGATTCCATATCTTTGAATAGATACTCAAGCAATATCTCCACGCAAGTGGATCTGCAGAACGGATTAAAGACCCAAAAGTTCCACAGGACCGAACGGGGAAAATGCAAGTCATGCCAGGCCTGCTCGTCCAGCTAGTAATGCTTAGTAAACGTGTGCAGAGATGCCCACATAGCTGAAGACAGATGTCCACGACAAGGACTTCACAAGCTAATGCAGTGGTGGCAGCCTTGGCTCTAGTGGAATGAGCACGCAAGTCCTCAGATGTTTTTTTTTTACCCATTGCGTAGCAGATCTTTACACAGAGCACTATCCATCGTGAGATGATCTGTTTCTGCACAGCCTTTGCTTTCTCGACTTATACATACTCAACGAAGAGCTGGTTGCCCACCTGAACTTTTTTGAGCAGTACAAAGACAACACTCTTTATGGGTTTCTCCTTTTCTTTAGAAGGATGAGGCAGAGCAAAAAAAGGTAAGCAAGCGGATATTTTGGCCTACATGGAAGGGCATCACAATGTTTGGAAGGAAGGAGGCACATGTTCAAATAACCATCCTATCTTGGTAGAAGGTGGTATAACCAGGCTGCACAAAAAAGCCTGCAGTTCGTTGACCCTCCTGGCAGATGTTATGGCCACTAAGAAAACCATATTATGGTATATAAACGGAGTGGACCATTGTGCAGTGGCTTGAAAGACATGCACATCATGATGGGGGCATGATGAATGCCTGGGAAGAAACATATGTTCATGACCTTTGAGGAACCTTGTCACAATTGGAGACTTGAACAAAGGTTGGTCCGGCAACCACACAAATACCAAAATGGCTGATAAAAAGCCCTTAACGCTGCCCAGAGCAGAGCTCTGATGAGCAATAGATAGAAAATAGTAAAATGTGGGAAAGTGGTGCAAAGAGAAGTTCAATGTTCTTGGATGCATACTATGCCACAAATTTCTCCCGGCAGCAGGTGTATACCCACTTGGTGGAGGGGCTCCTGGCTGCTAGAATAACATCACAGACTTCAAGAGGAATGTCAAACATTGCGGCTCAATCTCCACACATGAAGGTGGAGGGTGCGCAGGTTCGGTTGCAAGACCTTACCCTGTTGCTGAGACAGAAGATACTCCGGAAGAGGCAGCCTGAGCAGAGGATGGTCATGCTTATTAGCTTTGAATGCCAGACTCTCTGTGCCCAATCTAGAGCCACAAGAATGTGTGGGTCTAGTCATTTCTGATTTTCTTGAGAACTCTGGGCAGAAATGGTATTGGCAGAAAGGCTTACAAGAGGCCAGAGCTCAACTCGAGGCGAAGAGTTTCTGAGTGAGAGCTGTCTTGCAAACACCAGCGTGCCGAACTGCTGATATTGCGCATTCTTGGTGGCAGCAAAAAGATCTAACCAAGGGTCTCCCAACTCTAGAGAGACCTTGCACTACTTCCAGATGGGAACCCCATCCGCGATCCGCTAGGCACTGACAGTAAAATGATCTGCCCTAGCATTCAGAGAGCTCACCAGGTACAGAACCACCAGTGAAATGCCCTGATATTCCAGCCATGTCCAGATAGGCAGGGTCTTTTGACAAACCCCACACGCCCGGTTTATAGCAGTACCACATGATGGTGGTATTGTCAGTGAACACCTGCACCAGCCTTCCCCTTATCGAAGGATGGAAGGCTTTCAACGTCAATCAGATTGCCTGAAGCTCCAGAAAGATGATGTGGAGCCCTGAGTCCTCTAATCTCCACATCTCCCAGATAGCTGCCCCAGCCCAGAAGTGAAATGTCACTACATTTATCTCTAGTTGGAGAATGGGGATGGATCTGCAGCTGACTCAATCGCAATTTGTCAGCCACCACTGCAGGTCTTTTGCAGTTCCCTCCAAGATATGGACCATGCCGGAGAGATTCCCCTGATGATGTGCCCATTGGAACTTCAGGTACCACTGTTGAGCCCGCGTATACCAACGAGCATGTGTCACTAGCAGGATGCAGGCAGCCATGAGGCCCAACAGCCTCCGAGTCAGTCCCATCAAAATAGGATATAAGCAGAAACATCGGAATCATAGACTGAATATCCTGACTTGCCGCTCTGGAGGATAAGCCCGAAATTGCACTGTATCCAAAACAGCTGCGATGCAAGGGAGCTTCTTAGAGAAAGTCAAGTGTTACTTCAGCACGTGGATTGTGAACACCAGCGAGTGCAGTAGGACTACTGTAGTCTGGAGGTAGGAGACGACTGCCTAGGGTAAGCCGCATTCAACAATAAACAGTCATCACCTTGGTGAACACCCATGACCAAAGAGGAGCATGGCAAACTGAAAGTGACCCTGGTCCACCATGAACTGCTGGTAACACCTGAAGGCAGGCAGGATGGGTATGTGAAAGCATGGCTCCTACAAATCCAATGCTACCATCCAGTCTGCTGGGTCCACTGAAGACACAACTTGAGCTAATGTACGCATTTTGAACTTCTCATTTTTCACAAAGAAGTTGAGAAGGGGCAGGATTAGGATAGGACAAAGCCTCCATCCTTCTAGGGCCCCAGAAAGTAGTGGGAATAGCAACCACAACCTGCTTCTGATGCTGGTACCCTCGCAATGGCTCTAAGAGAGACAACACTTTCTGATGGAGGAAGGAGAGATAGTCCTCCGTCATATGATCTTAGGTGAGAGGCATGGGTGGAAGGGTGCCCAGAAAGCAGCTGGAGTAGCCCCTTTAGACTATCTGTAAAACCCCCTTGTTAGATGTGACCAACTGGCAAGGGTGCAGCTGATGGAGTATCCTGCTCCCACTGCATGCCTGTGGTTGTATGAGAGCAAACTAAAGGGCTTTGGAGGCTGCGGATGCGGGGAAAGGCGGACAGGCCAGATCTCTGGCTAGTGGCCCCATGTTATCTGTGGCAGACGAGTCTTTGAGCACGAAAAGGCCTTGGAGGCTGGAAAAGAATGAACGGGGTTGGAAATTCCTTCCATTGCCACAAAAGGGGCAGAAAGCGGACTGGGGTTGGCGAGGGGCCATTGATAGGCCTAAGGACATGACCATATCTGCACCAGCGCCGAGTTCGTCCTCCCACCAAAAAGGGACGCAATATCAAAGGCCATGTCTATGAGTGAGGCTTGGACATCCCCCGAATAGCCAGAGGCTCTCAGCCAGGCGTGGTGCCTAAGGCCACTGACTATGAAATTGCTCAGCCCAGCGATCTGTCATTTTTCTTCGTTTGGAACATCCACTCAAAGAGAATACCAAAATGTCACACTATTTTATTTATTTATTTATTTAATTTGTATGGCGCGTTATAACCACAGGGGTCTCTAAGCGCTATTTTCTTAAATATTCTTTACACATTTATTAATCCAATTCTTTAGTGTGTTATCTTCTTTATTGTTGCTTTCATATCTAATAATAATAAATGTCGAAAATTAAGGAATGTACAGAACTATAATATTTGATGCGATTCTTCAAGACCTGTTTTGAAAGTTTTTGATCGCTATTTTTATGAAATAGAGGCTATGAGGTATGTCGTTGAACTATGGGGCTGATTAACATATAGATGAATACATATGGTACTAGATGTTTTAAGGAAAACATAGAAGTGATACTGCTCGCATTTCTAACCTATATAAAGTGTCCAAAGGCTAAAAAGTAGAGTGAAATGTGTACAATGTTCAAATTAAAGTTTAGATAAAATAGTGTCTAAAGTATTTTCGATAGGTTTTATAAACAGAAACCGATTTCTAAAAAAACAAAATAAAGAATAAAAAGTAAAATAATACCTTGGTTTACAGGCCGCATGTATATTGGTATGGATGAAAGAGATTGAGGACTATTGATTTGAGAATAAGGTTGCGAGGCGACTAATTTCCAATAACTGTTGGAGAACATTTAGAAAATAAAAAAAATGTGAAATACGAAAATAGCACCACTGAAATCCAGTCCAAGGGCGACAATGTTAAACCCACCCCCCCCCCCCTCCCTCATCCCCCCCCCCTCCCTCCCAACGCTTTCAGTACCACTCCAAATCCCATACTGCTTTCTTCATCCCAAAAGGATATCCACAACACAAGACAGGAATCCACAAAGGCCAGAGCAAACTCGCATGTCATGGTGGCAATATTATACGACGTCTGGAGAGAATGACAAATAGAGAAACAATGAAAACCCCCAGGGCTTAGATTTTAGTACAGCCGACTCCACTCAAGAAAATCACACAAGTAAAAATGTAAACAGGTTAACTTACACACTAAGGTATAATGAGGAATCTCCAAAGGGGCACTGGCAAAATCATCTTCTGAATGATCTAATTTGTCATTTAGTAAAATGCCATGACAAGCAAGTCTTGCTAGCCAGTCTGCTTTTACCCCCTTTCAAGATTAATAAAGCATGGCCAATGGATTTCTCTCCTTTCTTTGTATTTTGTGCAAAGGAAGACAAGATTTCTTGATAAATCAGCTATGTCACACTCTCGTTAGTAAGGTGGAATAGGGTGGGTTACTAGTTTGGACTGTGACTTATTTCATTATTAATTATTACAAGTGATGTGATGTATCAATTAAAGTGAATTTGATTATATGTAAATACAAATTAATGTTACATACATTTATAAATCGCAAAAAGATTTTTTTTATAATTGCATAATATAGTTTTTATCTTTAAATATTTTTCAGCAATAAATTGTATTTCTTTATACTTTGTACGATTTTAAATAATTTAATTTAACATTGTTTACTATGGCATTTGATTTCAAGTTCTTATCTTCATTATTTTCTATGAACAGGTGTTACCGTAGCAGTGGTTGGCCTTGTGTGTTACTGGACTTACTAGAGTTTCCTTTGAGTCAGTAGTAACTTGCACTCATGAATTTGTCTCAACTCCCTTTTCAAGGTGGTGGAAACAAGCAAATCTACACTTTTGAGTAACTTTCTACTCGATTTTGAAAATAGCCAAAAGTAGTAAAGTTACACAGAAATGTAAGAGTAAATTACTCACACAAGCATTACTCATAGCTGGAAGTTACCTTTGTGAATAGCTCAGAAAATGTATTCATTTTATAGCATTATGCGTACCTTATAGAGAAATAAGTACTAATGAATGTAGAGTAGAAGAAACTAACTGCCTACAGACCCAGTGAATTCTTCCCCCACGCAAGTAAAAAGGGTGGACTTGTATGTATGGCACTCCTTTTCTTTCTAGACATCTCATTTTTTAAAAAAAAATTCACCTGTCTATCTCCGTGCACATTCAGACTATCTACAGTTCTGTATTCACTTGTGCGTTAGAACTACGAGTTAATATTATGGTAACCCAGTGCTTTACAAAGCATAGCTAAATGTAAAAGAGACATACATAGCAAAATTCGTCTCACAAGCAGCTTTGTTCATCATTGATGTGCAAACTATTCTCTGCATTAAAATGGCCTTCGGCCCAAGACAGTGTCATTTTAATGTGTGTACGTAAGCATTCCAGAAACATCCTAGGAATTGTCAACCTCAGTACAGATTGTCTCTCTTATTCCAGTGCCCTGTATTCTGGAACAACTGACCCTTCACAGACTATCCCAACAGGGTAATTTAGAGCCAGATATTTCAACAATGAAGTATTACTGCCACAGAGATGTTAACACTGGTGGCTTAATTGCTCATGTAGCCCTGTATCACTGAATGCATTGCTATGTATGGCTAGATGGAGAAATGGTGATCGGCATTCTAACTTAGAGGAGCGAGGGACAGGGCAGTAGAATCGGGTTGCTAACTAAATTCACAGCAATGACTTCCTGAAAGCTAGCAATTTAGAGGCATTTCAAAACAAGAAGGAGATCTGACAGTTGGTGGAGGGGAGTGAGCTGCAGACGTTCAGTTCTACTAAAAAACAAAAACTCCATTCATTGAGGGCAGACCGAACAGTGCTCAGTTTGCCATGTTCTTTATTAGGAAAAAGCAGCACACGCTGGTGGGCTTCTATCAGGACACTGATTCAGCAAATTTACTCCTCTAACTCCTCTTCTAGAATATTTGGGAAACTGCAACATCCCCCAAAACAGCCCAGGGGGCTTATTTATTATTCTACCTCCAGTCATTTATTGTGGAGAAAGTTAAAAATCCCTTATGAATCTTACAAAGGGTTGAAAAGTTATACATTTGTTTTGCCTGGAACAGTGAGAGCACCACTCAAGGCAAAAAAACACAAAGCACAAAAACACTAGGTATACCAATTTACAAGGACTGTCAAACATGTGACAAACAACTGTAGCTTCAAACAGGGTACTTTTGCTAACTGGAATCTTCCAAAGGGCTCGGCAAGACCAGAGTTGTGGCGGATCCTCCATGGGGGCGTTTGGGCGCCGCCCCACTGCTTTCTCGCCGTGCTAGAAGGCAGAAGTTCCTGGTTGAGAGAGTGGGCGGCGTTACGAGGGTAGGGGGGAGTGGCTTTCCCACTGTTGTTAATACTGTCTGTTTGGGCAGCCTGAGAGGCTGTCCAAACAGACAGTATTAAGAACAGTTGGCAAGCCGCTCCCCCTGCCCTCGAGTAACACCTCCCACTCTCCCTGCTCTCTGTATGCTGCAGCATACAGAGAGAAATGACGTGGTTGGGGCAGCCGTCCGAACCAATCATATCGCTGGGCTGTGGTGGAGGGGAGGGAGGCTGCCTTCAGCCTTCCTGCGTGACGACGAGCACGACTCGGAATTCAAAAGAACAGGACGGCGGGAGTCTGGAGTCTCGGAGTCGGAACTTGAAGGCGGGAAGACGGTAAGTTTGACTTTAATTTATTTATCCCGCTTCCCCCCCCCCACCCGTAATGCCGTCCGTGACTGATTGTAAGTGTGTTTTGTACTTTGAAATTTACATGGTGCAATTTTGACTCTGTTAGAAATTAATATTTTGGAGTAAAAAGCCCGTCTGGGGGGAGACGTCATCCCATGGACTCCTGGTTCTCATCAACACAACTCCACAGCTCTCTGCGGCTTCACCATACATAGGCCGAGTTTACTTTCGTTATTTTTATTGGAAGCCTGAATGCCTCTGCACATGTTCAGGAGAAGAGGGACACTTGTATTTCTGGAGGTGCTGCCTGGTTTGTTTGACGAGGAGGGTGTCTCTTGCCACTCGTGTGCTGTCAAACTGTGCAGGATGCTGCAGTGCACTCCAGCTTGTCTATACTGCCAGTGCCAAGGCATTTGCACTGCTCGCTGTTGATGTGTGAGACGGGAGTTTGCCCTGCTGCTGCGGGTGAGGCAGTGGATGTATGAGAGAAAGAATCTTTGGGTCAGCAGGCTTTTACATTTGTCGAACACAGTATAGTCACCACGGAGTAATATACCCCTGGGATAATTCGATTTGGTGCCTGGGTATACTTGTTTAAACACGCAAGGGTGTCTGAAATCTGACATGCCATGGGGATATACCACCTCAATCAGTAAATTAGCAGGGGTGTCGTGGTGGAAAATGTATCCATACACCTGGTTGGTTTGAGCACTTCTCATTTTGTTTAAGTAACTCTGTAGGTTTGTAGCTCGCTCATGCATCTCACAGTTCTTAGAACCAGCAACCTAACAAGTTGTTTATTATTGCTTGAAAATGCATCATATGCAGTCACTGACCATATGTCGACTTGATTTTAAATTTTTTCAGGGGGGGTGTTCAGGCACGCACGCTACGCCCCGCCACTTTCAAATGTCACCAACCGCCACTGCCAGAGTAATATTGGTTTATAAAAATTAGACCAAGGCGGTAATATGTATATGATCATAAATGAGGTGCAAAGAACAATGCAGGGTCTTATTCTTGTTGGTAGCCTCCCTAAGTAGTTTTATGCCCCGGCCAGAGCATTTAATTAACTGTGAACCCAATTGTGATATGCATGTATAGAATCCAGCAGCTTGGGAATCACCCAGTGATTCCAGAACAGAGGAGCAATGTGACTGCTTCAAACAAAACACAACCTGCATCTGTAAGCTTTGGTGGGTACGCAAAAGGGTATGCCACAATCTCTTTGGTCTAGCATGCCTTAGATTTGCAACAAGTAGAAAAAGAAAAATGGCAAGGAGGAAATAATATATATGTAAATCTACTAACTCGTAGAGAACTCCATATTACCCTACAGACCATCATCCTGTCGTTAATTCATGTGCCTTGTTCAAGCGCAAAACATCACATACCACAGACACAAATTTTTAGAACTGATTATTATTTTTTGTCATTTTCCTTTAAAACATACAGACGTACATACAGACAAAGTGTACATCACAAATCAAACAAAAGCAACAAAAATCCATAAGTTCCTACTACCCACTCATCATCTCAGGATGCTATATATTACTCGAACACTTGTACCCATTTATTTATGTTTCTTATCCCTCTTGCGTCATTTGTTAATGTGTATTTTGCTACTTGTTCTCCTCAATAGAACCTACATGATTTCCATGATTTGAACAATTGTAGTATGCCTATATTATCTTCACTCATGTAAAGCTCTCGGATACCCCCGGGTCCAGCCAGTGCTATATAAAACCTTTAAAATAAATAAATTAGAAATTCATGTAGTGTTTGCATATTAATTAAAAGCAATCCACTATGAGGTCGCCATTTAGGCACGAGATAACCACCCCTCTCACGACCTTAGTTCAAATGTGCCTTTAATCATAAACTATTTTCAATTCCTGCATAGCTGGCAAGGTTTCAAATTGCTTATGTGTGACATTTTCAAAATTTCAGTGTAATTATGAGTGTCATTCAACGACTATGAGTGACACTTTCTCGTGATCAAAATCAAGCAATGATAACAAGGAAACATATACCTTTCAGAAATTATACCCATTTATTGAGAATACCTCTTCCAAGTGCCATCACCTCCTCAGTCAAGAACCCCATCTCATGAAATCAAGAAAGTTTTACAACTCATACAACTGCTGCCTAACGGCTGTTTCATCAAATGAGGCTGTCACCCTGTCAATGGGACAAACTTCTGATTAAAAGCCATACTAGTGGTAGGAACAAGACAGGCCTTATGTGTCAATAGGGCTACAATTAAGACCAAGGTGTCTGTGGTATGGCTGGCACCTTAAGTTCCCCAATAGGCGTCCATGGAAGTTTCATAGCGTTCAGAAAGATCTCGAACTCCCAATACATTTAATTTGATTGTGTCAGTTACAATTAAACACTTTGACAACATACGAAGTGGCTGGTGCTTATACTCACTGATCAGTTCTTCTGAATCTTTTAGCCTGAGCCCCGGGCTACGTTACTGGTGCGTCTGCGACTCGCTGTGCAAGGCCGCTCGACTGTCCCCCAGGTCAATTAATCAGCTGTAAGGGATCCAGGGTGTGCCTTGCCATCGACCAGCTGAGTGGTCTTCCAAGTCCTGGCGGCCGCTGCAACCCGGTCAGTGAATGTCATCTGTCATAATCCATCACTAGCTGCCGCAGTCATCCTCGGCTGCCGGGTTCCGAAATGTTTATTTTGATGGCAGGGGAGAGGCGCTAGCATTGTATACATATAGCCCTGCAGCGTGGGCGGGCGGGCGGGCGGCCGGCAGGTGCAAGCAGCAGTGCTCTACGAACCAGCCCAGCACCTTAATTAACTATTTGCTGCAGATAGCCATACAAAATTGAAACTCTGGACCCTGCAGCCTTCTTTGGCAGCAGCAGGACGTCTCATCCCCCTTACGGTGCCATAAAGTTGTATCACATCATGATGGACGTCACATCTCCCTTACGGCACCATAAACTTGTGTCACATAATGGACGTCACATCCCCATTACGGTGCCATAAATGCTTGTCACATTCTGATTCGGCAGGCTGGCCAAAGCTGTCTCTGGAGTAGTTGTGCTCTTGTGGCGGCAGGGCCATGACGTCAGCCTGCCTGAACTCAGAGCCGCGCAGCATCGTGGATTGGAATGTGTAAGATACATTGTAGCAGTACACTGACTCTGTGAGCCTGCTCAGCTGCTGGGAGTGCTCCAAGCCTGCGAGAGCTGCACAGGCAACAGGTGCGCGCTCATTGCTGCCATACACACTCAGTTTGCAGTGCCTCTGTGGCAGGGCTAAGACTATGCATTACGCATGACAATGCATTTCAGTGCGGTGATGCGGAGCACCACACTGAAATGCATTAGTCTAACGCCGGATGTGTGATACTTGGCAGGACTGTTCCTGTTAGACTCCTCTTCTCAAAAGAGTGTTGACGCGGAAGCGTTTCGGCCGCCATTTACATCTTGTCCTCCTTACGAGGGTAAGGGAACTGACAAGACGTGGACAAAAGCGGCTAATGGTCAGCCTTCGGGGAACTAAATCAATGCCTGTAGCGATATTTCACTCCACTCGTTGTATTAACTTATATTGATGCTTCTGGTACACTAACTCCACTGTAGTAATTCATTTAAAAGCATCCCAGGCATTCCTCACTCCATTTGTCTCTTCCCAGGGCTAAATGTCAACAATGTCAAAAATGTCAAAAATTCCGCAACTACAGATTTGCAGCAAGACATCCCCGATGACTTCCAGCCTTGGCATGTATGCATTAATTCCTTGCTTGTGCTCACATTATCTGTTGCTGCCATGGCAGAGAGTGGGTGAGATAAAAAAATGGTTTACATTGTTATTGGCTCGCCATCTTTTTTTATATGCCCCTTGTAGCCCTCTGATTCCAGGGAGGGGGAGGGGAAAGGGAGTCAGCTGAGCCCCTCCATTTTGGGATGATGTGCATAAACTTAATTTTGTGATTCTCAAAGAAGAACTGCAAGAAATGTCAGAAAATGTCATATCTTTATTGGCTAGGGTTGTGTGCAAACACGGACAGTGTCTGATCAAATCCAAAAGGGGAACAATACACTCTAGCAGCCTTACATCTCTGAAGTGGTACAACTGAATGTAGAGTAGCACATCTGGAATCATGCACTAAGACCTGGGCACTAGAGAGGGACTTGCAATACTGACAGTGCATGCTACACTACTTACAGTATAGAAAACACTACTGGGTATAGGCTCCTAACAGTAAGGCCAAGCCACTGACCTAATAACAAACTAAATAAATGCCAATACTGTTATCATCAATCTCTCTTATTTGTCACAGAACATTGTAGTTAAACCAAATATGGGTCCTAGTCTTGTAATTCAGTCTGAATAAATCATTTTTTTATGTTCAAATGAAATACATTTGTTAATCAATTTATATAATTTGTAAAATTTTTCAAAACCCTACAATCATCATACAAAAACAATTTATAAAGTGAATCATGAGTAAAAGTGTACACAGTCCAAAACATTCACAGACTCCCAATCAATCAATACATTCCACACTCAAAACATTCACTCTCACACCAACAAAGAAGAATAATCTATTTACATTGAAAATTCCATAACCATATACACAAAACCATAGAAAAAGCGTTTTTTTAATACTGGTGTTTAAAAAAATATATATAATATGTATTTGTAGATCTTATGGCGTATAAACTAGCGGTCTACACGTTTCAAACTCCAAATTGGTTCGGAGTTCTCATCAGAACCTCACAGTTCTTACTGAAAAAGAGCCTCATCAATCAACCCGATGTGGAATAATACAGCCCACGCCTTATGGGCGCCTCTGGGAGATGAAATGTGTGCAGGAGCTTCTTCACAACTTCTTTTTGTCTTGTCGAAACAGACTCACAGTGTTTCCTTCTTGGTGAAGTCTGAGTGCATGTCTTAATCACCAATGCGGGAAGCATTCGGGAGTTCGAAACGCGTAGACCGCTAGTTTATACGCCATAAGATCTACAAATACATATTATATATTTTTTTTAAACACAAGTATCAAAAAACGCTTTTTCTATGGTTTTGTGTATATGGTTATGGAATTTCTAATGTAAATAGATTATTCTTCTTTGTTGGTGTGAGAGTGAATGTTTTGAGTGTGGAATGTATTGATTGATTGGGAGTCTGTGAATGTTTTGGAATGTGTACAGTTTTACTTATGATTCACTTTATAAATTGTTGTTTTTGTATGTTGATTGTAGGGTTTTGAAAAATTGTACAAATGATATAAATTAACAAATGTATTTCAATTGAACATAATAAAAAAATGACTTATTCAGACTGAATTACAAATCTAGGACCCATATTTGGTTTAACTCCAATGTGCTGTGACAAATAAGAGATTGATGATCACAATATTGGCATTCATTTAGTTTGTTATTACACTACTTACAGGGCACCATTTAATCAAGGTCACTGTTGGGGCTATATAGCAATAAAAGTGTATTTCTGGAGTAAATAGACTGCTGGTGACATTGAGAACCGATAGGACACTATGCATTCAGAAAGCAACATAAGGCACAGCGAAACAATACAGGAGCGAGGGATTTTAACACCTTGTGCGCTAGCAGTTTTCCCGCTGTGCGCTGGGTTTTTGAAAAACCCGCGTTACATGACGAGCTCAGCTCGTCATGAGTGTACGAGAGGCGTAACTCATGACGAGCTGAGCTCGTCATGAGCATAGAAGGGGCTATGGGGAACTTTAACACTGGAAGAGCCCTCCTGCAGGGAAGATGAATGCATTCACCTTTACCAGTATGTCTGCAGTTTGATGCATCTTTTATGTGTAGGAAAGTGCCCCTTTTTGACATGGTCACCCCCACTATTATTTGCCTGGTATCTGAAGCAATTCTGACAGAAGTGCACTGGGTTCCTGCTAACTAGGTCCCCAGTGCCAGATATCTTTCCCTAAAACTGTACAAATGTTGCCCCAAATGGCAATACCTTAAGCACCCCCTTTAAATCCCTAGTAAATGGGACCCTGGTACCTGGGCAGGGAGGCTGAAGAGGGTACCTAAGGGCTGCAGCATGTTTTGTGCCACCCTAAGAGACCCCTCCGTACCCCTATGCAATCGTGCAAATTGCCATTGCACAGGAGTTTCACTGGAACCTTTGACTCTTAAACTGAATGCCACGGTGGGCAGAAAATTAACAATAGCATCTTGTTGAAATGCACTTTGGTGTTCCAATCACCTTCTGAAGAGTTCCAGTAACAGACACGTTTGACTCTCTACCATTTCTCGAAAGGCTATAATTTGACGAGGCATATGAGTGTGTGAAAAATTAAAACAGCATAATTTCATGCACGGATTTCTATATAACTGTCACCAAATTGATTGGTTTCAATTGCACTGAGGGCACTTTTTGGCTACACAAAGTCTGTGTCCAAATACTTAAACTATCAAGTTTTGCTTCTTACCGATTTCACCCGGAGGATTCCCTCAATGATAGAGAATAAAAGGTAAAGCATCCCCACACCCAGCACTCTGTTCAGAAGGACACCAAGCCGTGGCCTGCAGAAGAAAAAACACATGAATTTATAACATATCCTGCACTCTTCTTTTCCCAAACAACATATCACCATGTGGTACATTTTCCCTTCCACTGGGCACATCACAGTGCAACGATATTTTTATTCTCTGAAGAGGTTTAATTTACATAAACTGAATTAAAAATAAAAATAGGATTGACAAATTCATAATTACTGGACTAGGACTGACAGTTTATTTAAAAAGGTCAAATTCACAAATTTGACTTTCTATCCATCCAAAGTAAGTTTTTTAAATAAAGAGAGTTGAAAGTATATTAGAATATTTTATGCATTTGATAACTGTGCAATCATTTTCTATTAAGGGAAAATTTAATCGTTCAGTATAATCTCTTAAACAAGTTCTAATTCGTTTCACCGACATATAACATGATTGAGCATTCCAAGATGTTCTGCACATAATTGGCAGTTACTGTCCTCGATTTCCTTTCCATCAAAGAGACCAGCAATAGCTACTAGGAGGTTAGTTGAACATATAGCTCCATTTTCTTTTCTTAAAGTTTTTATAGTTTTTTTTTTACATTGTACAAAAATACACTTTGACATATAACAGATATCTCGTTTCACTGACATTCGCATTGGGGCATGCTTTCTGCTGTGGCGACTTTGTTTAACTGTTTGATCGCCCTTTAAGCTAGCGTACATATAACATGGAGTATGTGTCGAGATACTTTTTGTTCAATTACCCATTGTAACATATACCATTACGAATAACATGTAAGCGTTTGGCTGCTGTTTTTGTTGCTGACCACCGTCCTCTGGGTGCGATTCCCACTAGTATCTTTTCTTTAAACAGTTTAAGGGGGTTTGTACAGGTTAAGAAATTTGTCTAAAGTGGACCACATCCCTCTGTTGGGATTCCTCCAGGATGTATGTCTTAGTGCGGTGTTGTCCGCCCCTCTGAGAAACGTCACCCAATTTAACCAGCCTATGAAGGTGGCCTTGGCGGTGTTCTTCCAATTGGTTAGCACTGTTTTTGTTGCGGTCGTCAGGAGGAAGTCTAGAAGGTTTCTGTCTTGTTGTGTGGCTATGTTAGTTGTGATGTGAGCTGTGGTTATAGTGGCAAATTCCCGTTTTAGAGTGCAGCATTAGGCTTTGTTAACGAAGTCGAACACCTTTCCCCAGAATTTGCTGTCCTTACTGCAGTAGAAGATGAGGTGTGCGGGGGTCCCCTTTATCTGAGCCGCAATTCCAGCAGCAGTCATTATCTCGCAGGCCTATCGATGCTAGGCAAGCTGGTGTCCAGAATGCTTGGTGTAACAGCCAGAACTTCGTCTGTGCTAGCACAGGTGATATGTTTTTTTGAAGGGGCCGCCCACATGGTTTGTAATTCTTGTTCAGTGAGTTTGGAGCCTATCTGTGTTTCCCAGTAGCTAGTGTTCTTTGCTTTGAGTTTGTACAGGTGAGAGACTTGGTGTCCTGTCTTATTTATGTTTTCCATATACTGGAAGATTGAGGGTACTTGCTTAGTTAATTTTGATTTTGTGATGGCTGTTTTGATAGCTATGAAGTTTTATAACTCCATGTCTGGGAGGGCGTGGCGATTTTTCAGGCTGTTGAAGGTGTGGGGAGATCCTCCCTCAGCTGTGCTGGGTACGAGAATCCTAGCCTTTTCCATGACGTTATGTTGAGGGGATTCCCCTTATATTTGATCTTGGAGTTTGCCCAGAGTGCCTTCCACATCGAGTTTTTAATGCTCACCTCGAGCTTCCGGTCAACTTTGAGTAGGGCTTGTTTGGTGATCTTGAAGATCGGGTTCCCTTTTTGTGTGTGCTTGTTGGCGGTGAGGAGGGCTAAAGGCTCTGTGTTGTTCAGGATGGCTCTCTCCAACAATAGCCAGATGGGTGTGTATTGCTGTTTCTGAAGTACCCAGTGCATCCCTTGCCTGGCTATAAAGGCAGTCTGGAAGGTTCTCAGGTCCGCCACCTTGAGCCCACCCAGCTTTTTTTCTAGTCTTAATTTCGGGAGGCCTATTCTCGGTTTTTTGTCTTGCCAGATGAATTTGTTTAGCATACGGTCTATTTTCCTGTGGAAGTCGTCTGTGAGGGCTAGGGGTAGCATGCCTGCGAGGTAGTTTACTATGGGGGTAATCTTCATCTTTACTATGTCTATTCTACCCCACCAGGTGATGAACTTGAGTGACCAGTTTTCTAGTAGCCCTTTGATCTTTTCTAGGGTCATTTTCTCGTTTTGTTCCAGGGTGATTCTTAGGTTTTCCCCGAATTGGATCCCTAGATATTTGACTGACCCCGGTTGCCATGCTAGCCCTGAATCTCCTATTACCTCTTTGCTTGTGTATATGTTCAGTGGCATGCATTCCGATTTGTCTTTGTTGAGTTTGTATCCTGAGTATATAGCGTATTTGTCTATTGTGCGCATGAGGGCTGGTATGGAGTTAGAGGGATCTTTAGTTGTTATCAGTAGGTCGTCTGCGTAGGCTGCTAGTTTGGCTGTGGTGTTGTTAATGTTTATGCCCGCTATGCTTCTATTTGCTAGAATGTCTTTGATCAGGGGTTCGAGTGCTAGTAGGAACAGCAGGTGGGAAAATAGTGGGCAACCTTGTCTCGTCCCTCTCTGGTGGTTAAAAGGGGCAGAGGTTGTTCCGTTGATAGCTATCTGTGCTTTAGGGCATTTGTACAGTGCCATGACCATCCTCGTGAAGCTATCTCCCAGGTTGTATGCTTGCATGCTCTTTTCTAGGAAATGCCAGGAAACCCTGTCAAAGGCTTTTTCTACGTCTAGCGTAATCGTTACAGCCGAGTTGTGTGATTTTGAACAGTGCTCAATGACCTGGCAGAGGAGCCTTGTGTTGTCGTGTGACATGCACGTTTTTAGATAGCCTACCTGAGTGTTACCAATTAGCTGTGGGAGCACTTTGTTTATTCTTGTGGCTAGGATTTTGGCTTACAGTTTGCAGTCTAAGTTTATAAGTGAGATGGGGCGGTAGTTTTTCGGCCACTGTGGGTCTTTACCTTCTTTGGGTATGACAATTATGTTGGCTTGTGACATTGATTCTGTTACTACCCCCTCCCCTCCGCAGTGGTTAAATACTCTATTCAGGACCGGTAGAAGCTGCTCTGTGAAAGTCTTGTACAACGGTGCTGTGTATCTGTTTGGACCTGGAGCTTTGTTGTCTTTTAGGGCCTTAAAGGCATCCGTGACCTCAGCTGTTTTGATGTCCTGAACTAGCGCTTCTGCTTCTTCTGTTGTTAATTTTAGGTAGGTTTAGGCTTTCTAGATAGGCTGCGCAGCCTTCTTGATCCAGGTTTTCGTCTTTTTTATAGAGTTCCTTATAGAAATCCATGAACGTATGATGGATATCTTTGTGTCGGGTGTGCGTTTTTGTCTGTGATTGCGGGGATATAGTGTTGTCTTTGCTTGTGCTTGAGGTATGATGCAAGAATTTTCCCTGCCTTATTAGCTTCACATAGGTTGATTTGTTTGTACTTTCTTATCCATAGCCCAGCACGCTCGCTAAGGATCCTGTTGTATTCGTATTTTTTCCCTGTTAGTTCTGTCAGTGCGGCTGAGTTTGTTGTGTCCCCAATGTGCCTCATTTCTAGTTGTTTGATGTCTTTTTCTACCTGAGTTAGCTGAGCTTTTGCTTCCCTGTCTCTTCTGGCTTTGATTTCTATTAGCGTACCTCTTATAGTCGCCTTAAAGGCATCCCAAAGGATTTTTGTATCTACCCCAGGTGTGTTGTTTTCCCTGATGTAGTCCGCTATGGCCTTCTGGATGTTGCATTTGTCTTCTTGTTTTGCAGTGGTTATGTTATTGAACCGCCATCTGCGTGTGATGTGCTCATTGTGTCTCCCTGTGAGGTGTAGGCTAATGCAGGAGTGGTCTGAGATAGTTCTGGCTGCGATATTTGTGTGTTCTATTAGGTGTGTGTGTGAGCCTGAGATGAGAATGTAGTCTATTCTACCTTTAGAAATTGTGTGGGTTGGAGTAGAAGGTATAGTCTCTGGTGTCGGGGTGTTGTAATCGCCAAGGGTCAGCTAGGTCGAATCTATTGCATGTTTGTTAGCGTATTGTGGGAGGAAGGTGTGCGTACTTGGGACCTTGATTGTCTGTCTAGGGTCTGGTTTAGAGCTAGGTTGAAGTCGCCCTCCATCACAGTCATGTCTTGAAATTGATTGGCTTCTAGTTCTCTTGTTATCCCCTCCCAGTATGTGGTGTCGTCAGTGTTTGGTGCGTATATGTCTGCAACTAGCATTGTTTCTTCACCTCTTTCCAGCTGTGTTATCAGTAATCTCCCTTCGTCATCACGCCGCTCTTTCTCAATGGTTACATTTAATTTGCTGTTAATCAGGGCGACGACTCCTCGTTTCTTGCCTACCGCTGGTGAGCAGGCTACCTGACCAATCCATCTAGCCCTGAGCTTTTCTGCTTTTGCTGTGGAGAGTTTTGTTTCTTGTAACAGGATAATGTCCCCTTTAGTCTTGGCCAGGTAGTATATACTTACCTTCTCTTGATTGGGTCGTTAAGACCTTTAACGTTGAGGGAGATAATCTGTAGGCCACTTGACAGTGTATTGTTGCTGGTCATGTTGTGGGTCATGGTTTATAATTCAAGGGGCTCAGCCTGGGCTTTCCTTGGGAAACTTTACTACCACATTTGGGCTTTTGTGGTCTGTCTGCATGCGCAGAAATCGTTGGGTATGGTGTTATGCCTGGTACGGACGGTCTGCCTGAGCGTTTGATGCGTATCGAGGCGAAGACCAGGACAGGACACACTGGACGAACATCTTCAACAAGACGAACATGACAGACAAAAAACTCCTCTCCCTGCCCATTTCTCCCCTCCCTCTGCGTCGTACTGTAGACGTGCAACAGCAAGGTCCCTCCCACCTCCTCCCCAGGATTAAAAGGTATTGTAGTAGTTATACACAAATTTCTTGTTTAAAATTCAACAGTGTGCAGCATTAAAGGATATGTGTATAGTTTATGTGGCTTACTATTTCAGTTATGTATTTCTTACCCCTTCCAAACATTCCAACTTCTCATGGTTTAGTCAATTGACCAGTCAGTGATGGGTATTTACTTTTGACTGCCAATTGTAAACTAAAGGGCATGTTTGTGAAAGGATGCTTAGTTGGGGATTCATGAACAAACTTCAGCAAATTTGAAAGACTGCACAATTTCCAGCTTTGAAATTCATTTTGGAGAATAACAATGTGAACTGTGGCAATGTAGGAGAGAGGCTACAAGAAGATTCATGCTGCACTTATTAATTTATTTTTCTCTATATTGATAGCCATTGAAATGCATACGGGGTAGCATTACACCGACTCCCTAGAAATCACCACAGCTTACCATGTACTGATGATCCTGTGTCCATCTGCCTGTGTCTGGTGCATCCAAGGCTAGCTATAAAGAAGTCTTTGCTACTACTTTACTCTCTTGCACCAGCGCTAATCCCCACTTCTGGAATTGCTCCGGGAGATGTTTTAGAAGTTCTTCGACTGCTTCCCAGTGGCTGTGGGTGTAAAGAACGAGGAGTGCATTTGAGTTTGCGTTTGTCCACTGTGTCGAAGCCCCTTTCTCAACTTTTTGGCCTGGTATTTCCACCCTCTTGCTCTCCTTCTCAGAAGGGGGGCCCGTGAATGTTGGTACGTTTGCCCTCTTCCTTATTGTGGCCACAATGATGGAGTCAGTCACTGAATTCTCCTTGATGTATGTCGGGGCTTTTGAGGAGTGTTTGTATTTCTCCTCAATTCTTGTGTTACTGCCTTGCATAATGCTGGTTCCTTGAAAGCTTCTCTTCATTGATCCAGGATGTTTGGCAGCATGGGGAGGTATTGATTCCTGCTCTGGGATGGTAGAGGAGTCTCCAGTAGGAAGCAGGACTTGTCTCCTGTTCTAGCTGTACCCTGTATCTCTCTCCATGACTGCACTGTACATAGCAATGTTGTTGGGCGATGAAGACCTCAAGGGGTATGTACCGATCGACTGCTCCAGGGAGACTGCCTCTAGGTCTTGTCACTGTTTGTTGAAGCTTTCGGCGTCTTGGAAAATATCTTGGTCTTCCGTGTCTTTCTCATCATAGGGGAAATAACTCAGATCCCCCTTCTTATGGTCAGGAGTTGGCAGACGCTCGAGCGCGCCGTGCTCTTCGTCCACTCCTACAGGCTTCAACAGAATCCTGTATTTCCTCATCGGGGCATCAAAATCTTTTTTCTTTTGCAATTTTTCTGCCATTTCTGCCTTGATTGGTCTTTTCGTCCTCACAATTTTGAGGGTTTGATCTTCGACATCTCTGGTTGTCAGCAGCCTTTTCCTCAAGTCCTGCATGGTTCAGACTCCTTGGCCTTTTACTCAAGCCCCTCACATTTGCGGTCTCCTTGGGCCTTTCTTTCCTTCTCTTCTTTGTCTTTCGATCGCGACGCTGAAAGTTTTTCCAAGAGCCAATTGCCATTGGTCCCTCATTTTCAGAACCCGTCGTGCTTTGTCGCAGAGGCAGTATTATGTAGTTTTGAGTCAGAAATGTTTTGATCTGTCCTCAAATGTTGCTTGGACGTAACATGGCTCCGCTTTTGAGGATATCCCCACTCGCACTTCTTTGTTGACTGCTTGGTCTCTGCTTCGCCAATCTCCTCTATTTAGGCGTCAGATCCCTCTACCTGTGCTACTTCAATCTCCTCAAAATTGTCCTCTTCCTCACTCGACAGTATGAGTTCTCTCAGCAACGAGTCTCCCTTCTCTAGCACCTGCTTGCTTGTGTGGTGTTCTGGTCTTCGTTTTTACCTTGTTCTTGGGTCGTAGCCCTGAACTCAGAGCACACTTTGCAGGTTTTAGTATCATGGTCCCTCGGCAGAGGTTGCAGACCTTGTAGTTGTCTTTCCATGCAAATCTTCGGTGGCACTGGGGCAGAACCTAAAGGGTGCATTATCCATGTCCCTGAGAGGTTCTCTCTCCTTTCCTGTGCATTCTCAAACTGCCTGGTCAACAACTTACGCAGTCTTCAATGTCCCTCTGTCACATTTTTAGGTCTCGCCCTGCGATTGCAGGCCAAAGGCCTGCTGTCGCAGAGCGAGACTATTGCTATCATTCCGGTTTTCAGGGACTCAAGGGGAGAGGACAACAGACTGTCACGCGCACGCAGCATCAGCCTGCCGGGATCAGGTCGCGCGCGTCAACACGCGCTTATTCTGGCAGGCTGTTAACAACATGTGCAAACACACATACAGCCCCCTCCCCCGCATACACACACACACACACACGCACGCACACACATACACAGAGAACCCCCCCTTACACACATCACCTACCTTGTCTCGGCGTCTTCGCGCTCCCTTACCCCCGCTCCTCTGGTGCGCGCGCACCACTGGTTTCGATTCCCGAGTCGGCTCCTCTCTGGTGCGCGCGCACCACAGGTTTCTATTCAGTGTTTATTTCAACAGCCAATCAGGAGGCAGAACTCCTTGAAGATATGCTCCCTCTCTGGTCCGCCATCATTTGAACTGCACGGTGCGTCGTGCACCCCAGCAAAAACGGCAGCATGGGCCAATCACCTTTGTTGCTTTGCTTATTATGTCCGTAGGCAGCTTTTGGTTATGCAGCCCGCGTCACATACAAAGACACCCATGCGAGTACTTTAAACGTGACTTGTTGTACCAAGCTTTCAACTTCTTTTGTAATCATATGCATTATTTGCAGCTGCTAAGCAATTTATCATGACTTTTGTGGTGTACTTGTAAATATGGCTATTTCTAAATGGGGTCCCTTGACCTACCTGTAAAAGCTATAATTTCTTGCGAGTTTATTTGCAAAATCGTGCCTTAAAATGCATAATTTTCATACTTTTTCCCTTTCAATTACTGTTGGTAGTTAATATCAGCTGCTCCGCTTCAACCGTAATTTCCACGTGGTGTTTTTCACTTGTGAAGCACAATGCTGCAGGACTGATCTGATTTTTGCCACGGCTGCGTAGGATTCCCAGTTTAACCCCAAAAGTCCTGCCAGCCTTTATTGCCCCCAGAGGCAGGTGACTGTTACCGCACAATGAGAGTTGGCAAGAGACTTTAACTGCAGCCAGTACTAATTCAGTGGAATCTGTGGAAATCACCAGGGTGTTGCATGTGCATATAGAGCACCCAAATCTGACATTTGGTTTATTGCTGCACCCAAGGAACATTTACAACACCCAGAGATGTATCCGAGATATTCGAATATTGGAATGTGGAGTTCGTAGTAAGGGCATAGAGTGGGAAAGGACCAATAGGGACTTCTGGCCTCTGATTCACCATTCCAATGTTTGTCCTTCAGTTGTTTTTTTGCTAATTTAGAACATTCCTCCCTCTGAGTGGCCTGGTCTGATAGCACTATTATCACTATAGCCCACCTGGCTGGAGATATGTTTGTTGTTCGATGCCCTATCCCGTAGTAGACCTTTGCCTTCGGCTTGAGCCTATAACTTGGAGAGGGTATTTAACAACCAGTATACACCCAATACCAAGAGAATTGTGGGATGTTTTTAGTTGGGTGGCTTATAACCTGTCCCAACATAACACAGAACATATTCAAATTACAATATCCAATCAGTCCATAATCTGTATGCTGGTAACCCTCATGTCCTATATAATAGAATTGCCAACAGTGACCACCTATTGGTCAAATATGTTCTCTCAATGTTTCAAGCTTTATTACAAATGTAACAAAAACATGTTAATATTTCACTTCTGTTTTAGGACTTTTGTAACAATAAAACACACAAAACATAATCTTCACAAGTTATTTACAAAAGTTTAAGCTATTGCCATTATAAATTACAATACCTTTTATTTAAGTATTAATTATGTAAAAAAAAATTAAAAGCCATTGTTATTTGTAATATCAATACATGTAAGTCACGTAAATACAACACATATTGCATTACAAGTGCTATATGTGTCACATTTGCGAAAATTATAACTATTGGCATTGTAAATGACAAAACTATTAATTTTGCTATTTTCAAAAAAAAAACGTAAGTAAAAAATTTGTCATTTACAATTCCAATAGCTCAAACTTTCCTAATGCGAGACCTATTGCATTGCAAATGCTTGTTTAGTGTTGTTGGGGTTCTCACCTGCTGTTGATTGCTTTCTCTGTTTCTCTGATCAACAAACTGTAGGTTTGTGGAGAAACTTTTCTCTACACCTTCGGAGCTTCAGCAGTTGCTCCCAGACAGAAGAAAAAAATAATCTGAAGATGGCGACCATGCTCTGAGGTTTCCGGGCACATATCTGACATCACAGGACAAGGGCACAACACTAAATGGCTACATACCATGCCCAACAACAACAACAAAAAGGAGAAGAAAAAGGACTAACAAGAAGGGTTCAGACTCAACCAGTAAAAGTTGGAATAATGCACTGCATGTGACTCTAGAAAGGGATTCATGCTGCAAAACCAGACTTACTGAAATGTTTCCATGCCTATGGGTTCCAAACTAAAATACTCAATTTTGCCCACTGCCTATTTGACTTTGAAAGATGAAAAAATCCAACAGTTGAGAATAGATAAAGGTATTTGTAAAGATGATCCAAACTCCAATGTTTTGAAAGAAGAAATGTATCTTTATTGGTCATAAGTATAGTGACCTCCAGCTCCTTCCCAGCATCTTCAGTACTGACCACAATTCACCAGATAACATTCTAAGCACCTAGCAACATCATGAGATTCTAAGGAGGAGAAATCCTAACACATTTCCCCCATCACAATATACAAAAACAATAGATAAGTTAAATTGACAATTTAACAAGAATAGAATAAACATGAAATACAACTCTCTACGGAGCCGGACACTTTGCAACATTACCACAGCTCCAAGCAGAACCATCAGATAATATGAGAACATTTTTCTTAACACATTTTACACGTTTGGGCTGAGAAAATTTACTATCACCCTTAATAACAATTCCCCCTTTTCTAACCACAACCCAATCACCTTCCTTGAAATCACATTCTCTCACCTTCATCCTCAAATTGTAGTTCTTTGCTGAATCAAACTGTTGTTTTTCTACACCACACTTGACTTTCGCACGGTCAACCCACACACACTCCTTACTCTTGAGCCAACCTGGAACTTCCTTCACCCCAGGCTCACGCCCCTTCAAAGAAACAAAAGGCGAGACACCAGTAATAGAATGTGGCATAACCCTGTAAGACCATACCATCTTCTTGAGTTCATCAGACCACAACAAACCATTCGCCAATGATAGCTGAATGTTTTCCATCAATAACCTGTTAATCCTTTCAACTAGACCATTGGCCTGTGGCCTGAACACCACCACTCTTTCATGACAAATTCCTATCTTATCTAGAAACTCTCATTTGCCTTGACACCAACTGCACTCCATTATCAGACACCAACGTTTTCGGAATCCCCTCATTCAAAAATGTTCTCTCCAAAAAATTAATGACTTTTTTGGTATCAATACTGTCAGTAGACTCAACCACAAACCACTTCGAATGGTAATCAACAAGAACCATTAAAAATTTACTGCGAACACCCAACCTAGAAATCGGTCCAAGAAAATCAATCCCTAATTTTTCCCAAGGACGAGCTGGAAAATCAACACAAGAAAGAGGGGGTTGTCTAAACAATTTTGTCTTATCACTCCCTGCACAAGCATAGCAGTTTTTCACAAGTTCATCAATTTCACCATTCATGCCTGGCCACCAAAATGACTCACGAATCCTCCTCTTCGTCATATTCCTTCCCAAATGACCTTCGTGAGCTAGACTCATAATTTTGGATCTAAGTTTCAATGGTGGTACCAACCTACTCCTTCTCCACAGTTTGTTTTCACAAACACTTAACTCCCCTTCCACATGGTAAAAACTTTTAAGACGACTATCAGAACAAGAATCATTAGACCAACCTACAGAAACACACTTCATGACACTGGATAAAAGTTTGTCATCAGACATTGCCCTCTCCCACTCTCTCAGCACCATCACAAATCTGGGACAACACAGCCCCGATTACCACAGCGCTAGCATCAGTGGTAACTAAAGTCTTGGCTTTCACATCAAAGTGACCTAAGGTTGGTGCGTGTAAAATTCCACTCTTAACAGACTTGAATGCACCCTCACACGCCTCATTCCATACAAAAGTAACACCATTCTTCATTAACAACCTCAAAGGTTCAACCATATCAAAAAATCCCCTGATAATTTTAGAACAGTATTCAGCTAACCCTAAAAAGGATCTCAACTAATCCTTATTAGATGGAGTAGGAGCATCATTAATTGCAGATATGATGCTTTTCTTTGGCTTAATTCCCAAACCAGATATTTCATGCCCTAAATATGTTACCTTATCTCTCTTTAGTTGACCCTTATCCTTTTTGATTGTTAAACCATTCTTTTCCATCCGCTCCAAAACTTCAATCAAGACTTTGTCATGATGATCACAATTCTTACCAACAATAAGTACATCGTCTTGGAAAAATAATACGTTCTCCATCCCCTGGAGAACCTGATGCATTACTCTCTGGAACACCGCTGAGGCAGATGCCAGACCAAAAGGCATCCTACAATAACGGTATGCTCCCAGCGGTGTTACAAATGAAGTAAGATGTCTAGAATTCACATCCAGATTCGATTTGGTGGTAAGCTGAGGACATATCAATCACGCTAAAAATTACTCCACCACCCATGGCAATCAGCATTTCAGAAATGTTGGGTAGTGGTTGTCTATCAACCCAGATGTTTCTATTGAGGTCGCGTAAATCCACACAGAGCCGAATTTTGGCTCCCCCATCCTTGGGCGCGACTACAATAGGCGCAAGCCACTCAGAAGCCTCAATGGGCTCAATCATTTTTAACTTTAAAAGCTTGTCTAATTCCTCTTGAAGAGGACCCCTCATCAAATACGGTACATTTCTCACTTTATGTACTACAGGAATTGCATTGTTTTTGATGATGATTTTGTGAGAAAACCCCTTCAACTTCCCAAGATCCTCAGAAAAGACATTAGGAAATCTCTTCATACCATCAATCTCAAAAGCATCAACATTGAGTATGACTGAGACTGAGACTGGATCGGCTGCATTGGGGTTTAAAAGAATTCCAAGGTCTTTCTGGTGACGCCATCCAAGTAAGTTTGAACCCTGCTTTGTTAGATAAACTCTACCAAATACTTTTCGATGAGAAAAAGTAATGACCATCCATTTAAGTCCTAAAATATCAATGGTCTTCCCACTATATCCCACTGCTTTGATGTCAGGAACATCCCAAAAACCAATATCACACTCATCACCCCACACTTTCACATACATTTCTTGAGATAACAGTGTATAAAGACTTCCAGAGTCAATCAACATTTTAACATCCTTCGTACCAGGATACTTAAGATCTCTACAATCAAAATTATTAAGACAAAGTGGCTTCTCAAGTTTGTCTGAGCTCTCAGTAGCTACGTCAAGAAGTTTAGAAACTTTTAGAACACTACTACATTCTACGCTTAGAGAAGAATCTTCAGAATTATCCACTAAGGATACTCCATCAACACACAACATTAATTCCTGAACATTTTCACAACAATCATCAATCTCATTAACATATTGAGTTTTGGCATTACAGGCTATGGCTATATGACCCCTCCGGCCGCATGCCCTGCAAATAGCATTCCTGGCCATGCATCGTGTACTAGAAGCAATATGGCCAGGAGCACCACACCTATAACATTTTATTACACGGGAACTCATTGATGATTGTTGACCAATAGGCACAAAACGAGTCTGTCCAATAGGCTTGGCAAAGGTTTTTGAATCTAACTTAGCACCTTTTGAATCTAGTTTGCTATCCACCTTAACCACTTTGGTTTGTTCCACATAAGCTTGGACTTCAGAAGTTTTTTGAGTAATATCTTTAAGAGACATGGAATTAGTACACTTATCCATTTCCCTTATCCAGAGATCGGTATTTTCTAAACATTTGGCAACTTGAATTGCTTCATCTAAAGTGCATTCTCTAATAAGTAACTTTTCCCTAACTCTTTTATTGTTCGTGCATCTGACGATTTCATCCCGAATTAGGGAATCAGCAAGGTTCTCAAACTGACAATTCAAAGATAAGCCCCTTAAAGTTGCTACGTATGTTCCAATATCCTCATCAAGCTTCTGCACACGACAAAAGAATTTATGTCTCTCTAAAACTGTGTTAATCTTAGTCACGAATCTCTGCTACAACATCTGCATACTCATCTCATACACATTACAAGGCTGCCCATCCCCCATTCCCAAAGACATTTCAGGAAAGTCTTCATATAGTCGCCTGCCTTCTACTCCTAAATGATGTAACAAAATAGCTTGCTTGCGAATAGGTCCATATTTGTCAGAACCAGTGGCAAGTACATAGGTTAAAAATAGTTTTTTCCATTCTTTCCAAGGCACTGATGGTTCACCCGGAGTAGGAAGGAAAGAAGGAGGAGCAGCCAGACTTTGATCAGCCATGAACAAGTCAAATTGTCACCACAGCTTGAAAATACAGTTTAGTCAAAATGAAGAAGAAGTGTTTTTAATTATACCATTTAGCACAAAAACAATCATGAATCCTTGGTTGCTCGTTGTAATTGCACGATTTGCTTATTGCAAAATCCGAAAATGTAATACTTGCTCGTTTCTACAGACAATCTGAAAATGTAATACTTGCTCGTTTCTTCGGACAAGCAGCGCAATAAGTAAACTTGGTTGTTTGCTCCTTGTAATTGAATCTGAAATCGTAACGATCGCTCTGTGTCTTCCGCAATGTAAACAAAGGAAAAGAAAATGGCCGACACGTACGGGTCACGACTTGACCCCGCGTACGTCACGAAGGCTTACGTTCCAATGCATGAGCTCTTGACAAGTACGATGCAAGTTCCAAAGAGCTTGATATGGCGGAAGATCGATTGTAGGTTCCAAGACAGCAGGAGATTGCAGGTAATGCCGTTAAGGTTCTTTTGAAAGATGCGGCAAGCTTGTAGTGAACTCCGGGACAAATTTTAGTCGGAAAACGATTTAAAATGTTAAGAAATGCTCCCGATAGTTCACAAATCTCCAAACATAGGTTGCACAGTGCATGGTTGCACAGATGGAATCCCATCCACGTCGCCAATGTAAAGATGATCCAAACTCCAATGTTTTGAAAGAAGAAATGTATCTTTATTGGTCATAAGTATAGTGACCTCCAGCTCCTTCCCAGCATCTTCAGTACTGACCACAATTCACCAGATAACATTCTAAGCACCTAGCAACATCATGAGATTCTAAGGAGGAGAAATCCTAACAGTATTGTTTTATAAATAAAGAAGGAAAATGCTACTTACCAGTATGCATCTGTTATTGGCATGCAGAGCTGCAGATTCGTACACTATGCATTAGATCGCCACCTGGTGTTGGGCTCGGATGATTGCAGGTCGTTGTCTTCTGGGAGAAGTCTTTGTAGTCACGATATATGTGACTCCTCCCTTGGACAATACTGCGCATGGGCATCGGCTCCATCCTTAAATTGTTTTTCGCCATGATGGGAAATGATGGAGTTAGTATAAGTGAAGAGAAAAAAAAGGGATGTCCATGTGTGTGCATCTAAGTAAGATGAGAACTGGAATGGATACAAGTCCGGGGAGGCGGGTAGGGCGTGTACGAATCTGCAGCTCTACATGCCAAGAACAGATGTATACTGGTAAGCAATGTTCCCTCTAATTATTTTCCTCTGTGTGCGGCAGAGTAAGGTCTGTGTGCGCTGCAGCCATGGCTATGTGCGCCAAGAACCTGACCGCGTGTGTAGACCAGGGCTTTGAGTAGGATGAAAATACTCGGTGACCTTTCAAAGGGGCGTAACAAATGCAATTTAGGGTGTGGCTTAAAGGCAATTACACTAAAAATATGTGCATCACATAGGGTGCCACCCTACTGATATTTTGCTGCTTCTGTCATTGCAACCAGATATATAATACAAGTAACATTACACCTACAAGAAGCCAAGACTATTGGCTTTGTCAATGGTTTTTTTTTGCATCAAGTTGTTTATAATATTGAAAATGCTTCTGCTCTTGTGGTTGGGGTTGGGGCTAATGTTCAAGCTATCGATTTAGGAGATGGGTTTTTAGTCCTGTGACTCTGGGCAAATCAATTAATCTCCCCATGCATACAAAAAAAGATATAATAATAAATCATGTAAAGTGCTCCAATACTTTTGGGTTGAGATCGCACTATCTAAAAACTTGCTGCATTTCTTTTCTAAATGTGGGGTAGAAACCATAACAGATGGAGAAAGAATGGGGAAAATAGAGGTAAAGAGAAAGGGAGGGCAGAACGGAAGAATGAAATATAGGAAATATGAAAAGAAGGAAGAAACTGCGACAAGGAGAGGTCCATAAAAGGATGGATACTAAGGTGAAAGGTTTGAGAGATGGAAGAGTAAAGTTATAGTTGCATGGTTGGGTTCACGTAAGAATGGATTGAGGGTGATTGTTTGGATAGATGGATGGAAACCTGGATAGAAGGGTGAAAGGCTGGGTGATTGATAAAAGGTGGGTAAAATGATGGATGGATGGATGGAATGGTAAAGGAAGGATAGATGAATTAGATGAAAAGACAGACGGATGGGAGCATGAATAGACAGGTGAAATGGACGCTGGATGAAAGGCTTAAAGGGTCGAGAGATTAATAGATAGGAGGGATGAAAGACCTCTTCTAGGGAGGACAGACCTTACTAGCTTCACTCTCCTGATGGCATTTGAGTTACCGATCGAATTGGCGGGGGTGGTATTTCAGTTTGATTTTTGCCTACCCCTGTGTCCACAATACATCTTCAACAACAGCTAAAGGCTGTCTATAGGCGAGACCTGAAAAGGCCTGGCTAGGGAAAGGTTTTAAGTTAATGGCCCCTAAGCCCAAGGGCATGAGGGGCCCACAGCCATCTCTCTATTACTACCAGATGACGGTTTTGGGAGTAAATCTATTAAATGTAAGGGGGTATTGGTTTTAATCTTGTGGAATGATTACTTCTGGCTTTTTCTTATGCATTATATGGCAATAAAAGCACTAACTTATTATTTATGTCTTTTGAACTTTTAACCCCTTGCATGCTGCCGCGATTCTGCGCCTGTGCGGCACATTACGATCGCAGGTGCGGTCATGACGGCCGGGAGCCGTCATCAGCACACGAGCACTGTGTGCCATGACGGCTCCCGGCCGTCATCAGCATGCAAGGGGTTAAACAAAACAACCGAGGGGATGAAGGAAAGGCAATGTCTTTCGTATGTACAACACATGGAGCTTTTAGAGAAATGCATAGCTGACAATTTACGCATCTCTCTGATTCTTCTACATGCGCCACTGTAACATGGTGTCTACTCCTACGTGTCATACTGGAACTATTTGACAAAGCTTCATTTCACACATTACCCTCCGCTTCCTCTTATCTTGAATGTAGGTGCTCTAACTCTTTCTGGCTCTGTGAATTGAATGGCGTTAATTCACTTCTGAGTTTGATGAAGTGAGTATATAGTGCTTTTTGAAGAAATTGGTTTTGAGCTTTTTCTGCATTCAGTATTGGTCATCTGGATTTACATGCAGGCCTTCCAAATGTCACACATCAGGCATTAGACGAACCCATTTCAGTGTGGTGGTCCGCATCACCGCACTTAAATGCAAAGTCACGCCTAAGTATAGGGGCCTGTTGGCTCTCAAATCCTAGCGCTGGCTGCTACTCATGCACTAATAATTCAGACTGAAACTAAAGCTGGAGTGGAGCTTGACATGCGCGCTGCTCCTGCCAGGCTTGGGGGCTGGTTGAGCTGCTTTTCAGGTCTAGCTGGTACAATGTAACAATAAGATTGCAGAGTGCCGCATTAAATGATGACTGACATCACATCCGGAGAGAACGGCGGTGCGAGCAAGTGGCTGCAGTTTTAGGGAATAAGTTGTGGGAGGCTGCAGCCAGTGGCACCTCAGTAAATTTTACATGAAAAATTACCCAACCCATTGATCTCGGCGGCCCAGAGCACACCATTGTGCAGCTGCTGCTGAGTCCAAGAGTCTTAATCGGGAAACATCCTTTACAACGCAACTTTTACCACGCAGTGCCTTTATGATGCAACTTTTACAACGCAAACCATTACAACGCATTGCACTCGGGGGCGCTCTAGGATAGGGAATAAGTTTAATTTACTATCCAACACCTTCCCTAGTGTCTATGGGGACTGGAGTTGGAATAGTAAATTAAATTATTCACTATCCAGCACCCCAAAGCGCTATGCGTTGTAAAGGTTTTCGTTGTAAATACCGCGTTGTAAAGGCATGCGTGGTAAAAGCATGCGTTGTAATGTCATACATCCGCCTTAATCGCGCCCGGCGTTTCTTAAGTAAGTAAAGTGAGTCAGTCGCTGCAGTGAGCTAGCTCTCACTCTGCTACCACTAATAATGAAAATGGACTTTTGTGAATTTTAAAATCACTTAACACGCGCTCGTCAGGTACCTCTAATGCAGCTGAAGTTCTGCAGTCAGTCTTTGCGCCTTTTCAGCAACTAACAAGTTGCGCTACAGATTTACTAGTCGCAGTACTAATCTCGCTTTGGGCCGCTCAGATCATGACTGAGACTGTGATGCTGGTCCAACAAATTACTTTTAACAGTGACACAGCGGCGTTACAGTCAACAGAGCCTGATGTAGCTCTGTGACAGCCTGCTTGTGTGATCTGTGCCACTGGCTGCGTAGGTGTCGGCGCGCCAACCGGGGTGGACTGCTGGAGACATGTTTTGAAATAATACAGTGTCCTGGCTAGCTTTGACCTATGTGGGTTGGCTGGGGAATTTTCAGACCCGACAGTTTTCTTTTTTATGTCTGTTTATTCCTAGAGTGTATGACACATGCTGCAGTCGTTAAGTGTGTGACACAAAAAAATGAATACTGTCAGAGAATTGTATATTTTAGTATTCAGCCTCTCACAACTGAGCTCGCTGTTCGGTGGTAATGTACCCACCTGCTTTTGAGCATTTACTGGCCTTGGTGAAGGGACACTAACCTCATGTCATCCTATTTGTCTTGCACATTCCAATGACATTGTTTAGAGAAAACAAGAACAGAAGTTACAGGCACGTGCTCTTAAAGTGCCAAGAGACATTAGTTTGGGTCTGTCCAGTTCCTGTTCCAGCTCACGGGCCATTTGGAAACCTGCTTCGACACACGAGGGCCTAAGCACTATTTATAGCCCCTAGGCCTGGAACTCCCAGGCTTTTATTAGAAAAAAACTCTTACCAAAGTGTCCCTAGGCTGGTGACAACTAGCCTCAACCCTCTCTTCACCGTAAAGAACTGAAATAAAGAACTGAAAAAAAATAAGAGACCGGTTTGCCAATGTGCAGACCGTACTGCAAGCTCACTCGAGGTACTTCTGATAGAATTACTAGTACATATCCATCCAAAAAGTGAACATGAAGCCCCAGGCAGGCATTGCAAAAGATATGTTATTTTAGCTCAGTTTCCTGCCCGCCCGGACCCCAAGAGTTAATTGCCATTTGCGCCCCTGTGCAGAATTAAATAAACAGGAGGAGGCAGTGTTCGACCAGTCACCTCTTGACCTTGACACTTGCTGCCTGCCCAGCCCCAGTCGCGGGGGTCCCCATGGGCTGTGTCCGGTCGGTGTTAGTTTGAGAGGAGGTGCCGAGTGTCTTTAAAAGGCACAAGTAGGGTTCTTGGGACTTAGCAGCCCCTCTCACCGTCGTCACTACATGAGAAAGTATCCCAATTCCCAGCTGCTGTCTGCAGCCAAGGAGGGCGATGGACACTAAGAGACAGCGAAGGCCAATGTCTCCATATTCCAAGCTGCAGCACTGGGACTGAGAGATTTGGGAAGTGTAAAAAATAAACATTAGGAATGTTCCTGCTAAGGTCGAAAGTCAAGTTTTAATATCATTGTTAGACATTTCTTTTACAGGTTGATAAGGTTACAGAGGTTTCTAGATCTTAAGGAGTTTCTTGTTGCGCAGACGAGTGTAATTTCGGATATTCATAGGTTTCCCTGCTCATCATTGCTTGATTCTGCTTGCAAAAAAGTGTCAAGCATTGTCGTTGAAATGTCACTCATAAATACCCTAAAATTTGGAAATTGTCACACACAGCAATCGGACAGAATGGCAGCTATGGCTACATGGACATTACATTGCATGTGAATTATGTGGGCATTTGTGAAAGTATTCGTGTTAATCACAGCGCCCGTCATGCGCTGCAATCAACAGGAATACTTTCACAAATACCCACTATCATCCCACAGCCTCTCGCCATTGTGAAAAGACATGAAGCAAGTTCAAAAGCACGACTGTGCTTTACACGATGTGATTTCAGACGCACTTCATTTCTTTTCTAAATAGAGCGCAGCTGGGTGCTGATAGTGGGTAATTGTGATAATATTCCTGTTAATTGCAGCGCCTGATGGGCGCTGTGATTAACAGGAATACTTTCACAAAGGCCTCAGATTACCAGTAAATTGCCGTTTCTCGCCGCCCGCGTTTTAAAAGCGGGCAGCAGCAAGAACGTGTGCGCGCTTCACAGGGGACACTGCGCGCTCAGTGCCTTTAAGGTGCGCGGGTTCCCTGCCGCGCAGGTTAGAGGGAACACTGCTGGTAAGTAGCATTTTCCGTTCGAGGCATATGAGCTGCAGATCGTACACTATGCATCGATTGTGCAGCAGTGTCTCCCCTAGCGGTGGTCGCTTGTATCCATTGCAGTAGTCTGAAATAGTGTTGTAAGGACAGCCTGGCCTACTGCAGCTTGCTGCTTGGCTTGTACATCAACACAAAAGTGTTTAGTGAAGGTGAGTGATGTAGACCATGTTGCTGCTTTGCATATGTCCTCTAATGGTATATTTCCTAAGAAAGCCATAGAGGCTCCTAGTTTGCGAGTGGAGTGTGCTCTAGGGGGAACTTTTAGTGTGTGTGTGTTTAGTTTCTTGATAGCAATCTGTATACACTTTACAATCCACCTGGCAATCCCACCTTTAGAGATAGGGTTGCCTTTGTGTGGAGGAGAGAAAGATACAAACAATTGTTTTGTCTTTCTAAAGGATTTAGTTCTATCTATGTAGTATAGCAGAGCTCTTTTATCATCTGTGTGTAAGGCCCTTTCTGCTACAGAGTCTGGGATTTAGAAAAACACAGGTAACTCTACAGATTGGTATAGGTGAAAAGGTGTGATAACCTTTGGAAGAAATTTTGGATTAGACGTGAGAACCACTTATTAGTATGTATTTGAAAAAATGGTGCTTGTATTTCACTTACTCTTCTGAGAGAGGTGATGGCAACAAGGAAAGCAGATTTCCATGTGAGAAATTGCAGTTCACATTTATGCAGAGGCTCAAAAGGGGGTACCATGAGTCTCGTAAGGACAAGATTTAGGTTCCATACTGGAGAAGGTGGAAGCCTGGGAGGGATTATTCTTTTTAATCCTTCCATAAATGCTTTGATTGCAGGTACCCTAAAAAGAGAGAGGTGTTGCCTGTTTTGTAAATAGGCTGCAATTGCTGCAAGATGTAGGCGTATGGAAGAGTATGCCAAATTAGACCTTTGTAGATGTAAAAGGTAACAAATGATATTTTGGATGGAAGCATCCAGTGGATCAATGTGATTATGTTTGCTATATATCTCAAATATTTTCCATTTAGCTGCATAACACGCTCTAGTAGTGGGTTTCCTAGCCTTTTTAATGATATTCATGCAGTCTGGTGGTAGGTTAAGATAACCAAATTCTAAGACTTCAGGAGCCAGATCGCCAAATTCAGTTGGTTTGGGTCTGGGTGTCTGATTTCTCCATGGTTCTGTGTTAACAGCGAGGGTGTGAGCTGTAACTTTTGATGTGGAACCAAAGAGAGGTCTAGTAGTGTGGTGAACCACGGCTGGCGTGCCCATGTGGGAGCTACTAGAATGAGCTTGAGAGACTGTTGTTTGAGCTTGCGCACCACTAGTGGAATGAGGGGGATAGGCGGAACAGCGTAGGCAAATCTGCCTGACCAGTTCATCCATATTGCATTGCCCTCGGACCTTGGGCATGGAAACCTGGCGGCGAAGGTTGGGCATTTTGCATTTTCGTGGGTGGCAAACAGGTCTATGTGTGGGTGCCCCCACTGTTGGAAGAATGGCTGAAGAACTTGTGGATGTAGTTTCCATTCGTGAATCTGTTGTGACTGCCGACTTAACAGATCCGCTATCTGATTGTAAACTCCTGGAAGGTGTTCCGCTAACAGATATATGTTTTGAGGAATGGCCCATCTCCAAATGTTCTGTGCGAGTTGGGACAGTTGCAGAGAATGTGTCCCCCCCTGTTATTGTATATAGTATATTGCTGTTCTATTGTCCGTCTGGATTAAGACAGCTTTGTTCTGTACTTGAAGTTGAAAAGTTTTGAGTGCTAAGAATATCGCTAGCAGCTCTAGGTGGTTGATAAGGAACAGCTTTTGTTGGTTGTTCCATCGACCTTGAGTAGTATAGTGTAAGAGATGGGCTCCCCATCCTGTGAGGGATGCGTCTGTTGTGAGCTATTTGTGGAACAGGCTCGAGGAACGGCCGTCATCTTGTCAAGTTTTTGGTGTTCCACCATTGCAGAGAGAGATGCGTACAGCTGTCTACCAACACCAGGTCTGTGAGATGACCTTGAGCCTGATTCCACTGTTGTGCCAGACATTCTTGTAATGGACGCATTTGCAGTCTTGCATGTGGTACTATGAAGATGCAAGATGCCATCATGCCCATTAATCTCATGAACACTCTTGCTTGGAGAGACTGTTGGTGTTGAAAAGTGGAGACTAAGGCTTGAATGCTCTGTATGAATGAATGAATGAATGATTGATGAATGAAATGATTTTTATAGAGCGCACATAGCTGCCCTGAGGCGTCCAAGCGCTGGGATTGAAAACAGGAGTGCGGTTGCCAAAGATGATAAATCCAGCACAAATTCTATTTATTGAACAGGAACGTTTTTAGTTGCTTGCTAAATGAAATGAGATCTGGATTGGACCTTAGGTGTTGGGGGAGGGCATTCCACATCTTGGCCACATTAAAGGAGAAAGAGCAGCCTCCCGCTCTATTTTATTTATTTTATTTTAATTTCTTATATCGCGCTGGACTCAATCCCATGAGGGTATCTCCGCGCTTTGCCGTCCAAAGAGTTGTCGTAGTCTTAAAGGTGCATTAGGGGGACTGAAATGGTTCCTGGAAGAGGAGTGTCTTCAGGGCCTTTCTAAAGGATAGGTGGTTGTTGTTCATCCTCATTTCTATGGGAAGTTTGTTCAAAGGGCAGGACCAACAGATGAAAATGCTCGGTCTCCCTGCCTAGCTCTTTTTGTTGCAGGGGGTTTCAAGAGTGCTTGGTTACTTGAGCGAAGTGACCGGCTAGGTTGGTACAGTTCAAGAGATTGAGAGAGATATTTAGGACTGTCCCCATATAAGCACTTGTGAACCGTACAGCATATTTTGAAACTGATACGCTGCCGTATAGGGAGCCAGTGTAGCTCTACCAACAGAGGCTTAGAGGGAGTCCTGGCCGGCGCACCCATGACTAGCCTAGCTGCCGTATTCTGGACTACCTGCAAACGACCTACTGCATCAGCGTTTGCTAGCGCCAGCAGGCCGTTGCAGTAGTCCAGGCGGCTAGTAACCAAAGCCTGCACGAGTGTCTTCCTGTAGGTATCAGGAAGATATGGAAATACTCGTCTTAAGAGGCCAATGGTGTAAAAGCATAGTCCTGCAATGTGATTGGTGTGCTCCTTAAGGGTCAGTTTTTGGTCAATCTTAACCCCTAGATTTTTAACATGAGGCTTAGACGTAGGAACTGGGCCCAGGTCCAGCGGCCACCATTCAGGAGACCAGAGGAGGCTCGCCCTGCCAAAAAGCATAACCTCAGTTTTTGCAACGTTACATTGGAGGCAATTTGCGGCCATCCAATGTGACACTGCCCTCATACCCTCAGCAAAATTTTCCTTGACTGTGGGGCCAAGGGAGCTGAAAGGGTAGAGGAGCTGGGTGTCGTCAGCGTAGGAAACCGGTATGAACCATACTTCCGCACAATCTCAGCAAGGGGGGCCACATATACATTGAACAATGTAGGGCTGAGACACGAGCCTTGTGGCACCCCCTTCGTGAGCGCCTTCGAGGTGGAGCGATAGGGGCCCAGGCTGACAGATTGCGATCTCCCGGAAAGGAAACTCTCCAGCCAGGATAATGCTGAGCCGCCGATCCCTACTCCCTGCAGGCGGCTGAGCAAGATGTTGTGGGACACGGTATCGAAGGCCGCAGACAGGTCCAACAACACTAATATCATGGAACCTCCTCTGTCCTGTGACATTTTGATCTTATCAGTCACAGAGAGGAGGGCCGATTCAGTGCTGTGGTTGGGCCTGAACCCAGATTGTGATTGGTCCAGGCCCCCTGTCGCCTGTAGTTCTCTTTATTTTGGGTACTGTTGCCAGAGTGGCGTGGGTTGAGCGCAACTGTCTGGCAGGGTGGTACGGGGTGAGGAGGGAGAGGTTGATTTCTGGACCCGTGGACCAGAAAGCCTGGTGAGCGATACATAGGGATTTAAAACTGACTCTCTCCCTAACGGGGAGCCAGTGTAGGCTTTTTAGCCCAGACTTGACAGAAGACCTATGAGGGATTTGCAGTAAGGTCCGGGCAGCACAGTTTTGTATTATTTGTAATTTTCGCAGGGTAAAGTCAGGTGCTACCAGATACAGGGCATTCCCGAAATCCAAACGGGATTGAATCAGGCCCTGTATCACGGTCTGTTTTCCTTCAAAGAGTAGTAGAGGGAGGATCTTTCTAATAACTCTAAGGATGCCAAAGCAAATGGCAGATAGTCTGGTTGCCTGATAGTCAAATGACAGAGACCTGTCTAACCAGATGCCAAGGCTCTTGATGGTATCCTTGGGTGCCGGAGGTGGGCCCAGACAGGGTGGCCAGAACGCATCGATGGAAGCTGGTGCGAACCGACCCAGTAACATGAGCTCAGTCTTGTCTCCATTGAGTTTGAGACAAGACTTGGTCATCCAGCTCTTGACCCTCTCCATACAACCCGCAAGATCCACCCCTGCTAAGGAGCCACCCTCTTGAGCCAGAGAGACCACCAGCTGAGTATCGTCCGCATAGGTATTGATGTTGATCCCATATGGGTGGACGATCTCAGCCAGCGGTCTCATGCAGACGTTAAATAACGTCGGGCTCAACGAAGATCCTTCCTTGTATTCTGGCTGGACTGGGATACGTTAGAGCTGTATATGTGTTTATGGTAGCGCCTAGATACTGATGCACGTGCGAAGGCTCTAGGTGCGACTTTGTGTAGTTGATCGTAAACCCTAAGTTGTGCAACAGTTGAATTGTCAGCGGAGTGTGTTGTACACATTGGTGGAATGACTTGGCTTTTATGAGCCAATCGTCCAGATAAGGGAAGACATGTATCTGTTGTCTTCTGAGATGTGCTGCTACTACTGCTAAGCACTTTGTGAACACCCGTGGTGCTGTTGTGACACCAAAAGGAAGGACTTTGAACTGATAGTGCTGTTCTTGTACTACAAACCGTAGGTACTTCCTGTGAGCAGGATGTATTGGGATGTGAAAATAGGCGTCCTTCAGGTCTAGTGTTGAAAGGAAATCACCTTCTTGCAGTAGTGGGAGCACTTGTTGCAGAGTGATCATTTGAAAATGATCTGATTGTATGTAATGGTTGAGGGGCCTTAGGTCGAGAATTGGTCTCAGTGTCCCGTCCTTTTTGGGAATTAGAAAATACAGCGAGTAAACCCCTGTTCCTTGTTCCTCTAATGGGACTAGTTGAATAGCATCTTTTTGTAGAAGTGCTAGAACTTCTTGTTGAAGCAGAGTCAGGTGATCTGTAGACATAGGACGCTGCCTGGGTGGTATGTTTGGGGGGTTGCTGTAAGTTCTAGGCAGTAGCCATGTTGGATAATCTGTCTCACCCGCCTGTCTGTTGTGATGGAGTTCCAGACAGGCAGGAACTGTGTTAATCTGCCCCCCACAGGAGTGGAATGCTGTTGGGGGAGCAAAGGGAAGTCACTGTTTAGTTGTGGAGGAGGAGCGATTGCTGTTGTTACTGCGACCTCTTCCCTTTTTAGGTTTTGCCTGGCGAAAGCTGCGCTTTCTGCGCAGCTTTTTCGCGCAGGCGAAAACCTGATGAGAAGAGTAGTGCGGCTTGGTTCGGCCCTCGTCATTGATTGGCTGGCTCCGTAAACGGAGCCTTGCCATTGGACGAGGGGCCTGTCCGTCAATGCCGGACCAGACACGGGGGCGTTCCCGACATTCTTTGGCTTTTGCCGACGTCACGGGACGCCGGGAACGCCCCCGTGTCTGGTCCGGCATTGCCGGCACTTCTGCGTCTCTCCTAACCCCGTGACTGGCCGGCCGGCCAATCCTAGCGCGGCCGGCCGGAAGTGCCCGCCCCCCGCAGCCCGGGGGAAGAAGGAGAAGAAGACAGCAGCAGTATGGCGGCGCCCGCGGGGCTCCCGTGGCCTGGAGGGAACCCCGGGAGATGCGGAGGACGTTGCCTCAAAGGATCCCTGGAGGTAGTGTGTGGCTGCCTTCAATTGAAATCCCTGTTTCCTAAACCGGTTTTACCAGGAAAGCTGCCTGGTTAGCGGCAAACCAAAACAAATGAGGGATCCAGCAGGGCTGCGCAGTGTCACCATGCGAGTGTCCGGGCAGGGCGCTTTGCTGTCCACCGCCTCGCAGCATAGATGCGCCGGAGATTTCATGGAGAGTGGCAGAGCGCTGACTATGGCCTTCATCACCGCAGAAATGTGCTCACGGGCGCAAAACTCAAACAGTACCCAGCCTAAAGGAAAACAACTTGAGAGGTAAGGGGTTTGCAGAGGAATGGCCAAGGTGGACAAACTGTCCCTTTGGGAGAGAGGGGGCAGGTGCTTTCCTGTCCCAGAGCGTTTGTCCGCGGTTCGACTATTTGCAAGAATTCCTCCCATTACACTGGGTTTAAGCTGCCAATTTAACCACTGGAGCACGTCAAGATAAAATGCTGTTGAGTCTATTTCTTGACATTACAGATAAATGAACTGTGTTTCGGTGAGAATCGCCCCTCCTGCTACATCCTGCTGTTTCTCAGCTCTCACTGAAAAACTCGTGCTGTGCACTGCTTTGCACGTAAATTTCGTGCAGCGCTGCTCGCCGATTTATCTGAGGCGCCTCGCCTTATATAAATCGGTGTGCACAAGATCACACGCTTTCTCTTTGCCTTCTGGGGAAGCCGGGATAATTAACCGCAAGCCCACTTCTAAAATTAGGCTGGGCTTTTCGGGGTTGGTATGTGCGTGTGGGCCACCGATACTCAGCCCACTCGGCTTCGGGTGCTTTCACTTTCGCCGGTGCTAGCTGCGGCGCCTCCGAGGGGGCGGCATTTCCCGTCTGAGGCCGTGGGAAGAGGAGTCGGATCCCCGGGCGCGGGGACGGTGCCAGGACCCGGGATGGACGCGCGCGCGCTGACCGACGACCTGCTGGCGGTGGGCAGTCTGTCCAGCCGGGCAGCTCAGCTCAGGTGGTACTCGGAGTAGGAGGGCGCAGCGCAGAGACTGCCACCGGGTAAGCAGGGCGGGAAGGAGGGAGGTACCATGCCCCCTGCACTCACACTGAAGCCCCCACCCGGGCCTGGGGAGTTCTCCAAGCAATGGAACCACCTTTGCATTCTGGTGCTTGTGGGTTTAGTTTTCTTGAGGGGCGTCACAAGAAAAATGGATGCTCCCCACTTGGAACGGATCCGAAGAAACACTGAACCAGCGGGTGGGGTCGACACTAGCCCGGGGAGCAGGGTGTGGGACCGTCTTTCTTTAGTCCTTCCAGTTCTCGATTATTGTCTTTTTCCATCCATCCTTCCATTTTTCTTTCTCTCATCTTTTTCTCAGTCCTCTTCCACCAATTCATCCTTCTTTCCTTTTATTATTTTGTGCCTGTCTTTTCCCCTCCTTCCTTCCATCCATAATTCATCCATCCTTCTTTTCTCCATCCGCCCGTCTCTCCACCCTTCTTTCCTTCCCTCCATCATCTGACCTGCTCCCCTTCCTTCTCCATATCCACCCTTCTCTCAGGCATCCCTCACTTCTCCATTGATACATCTGTCCCTCTCTCCTCCCACCCAGCCATCCCTAGCTCCATCCACCCACTCATCTGTGTCTGTCCCTCTGTCCACCCTTCTCTCTTCCACCCCTTCAATCTAAACTCTTTCCATTTGTCCCCTGTCCGTCGATCCATCCTTCTCTCCATCCACCTACCCCCCTCACCTCTTATCACCCTCTCCGTCCATGCTTCCCTCCATCCACCTACCTACCTCTCCTCTCTATCCATGCTTCCCTGCAGCCACCTACCCCTCTACCTCTCATCCTCCTCTCCGTCCATGCTTCCCTCCATCCACCTACCTACCCCTCTACCTCTTATCATCCTCTCCATCCATGCTTCCCTTCATCCACCTACCCCTCTGCTTCTCATCCTCCTCTTCGTCCATGCTTCCCTCCTCCACCTACCCCTCTACCTCTCATCATTCTCTCCGCCCATGCTTCCCTCTATCCACGTACCTCTCTACATCTCATCCTCCTCCCCGTTCATGCTTCCCTCTATCCACCTACCCTTCTATCTCTTAGCCTCCTCGTCGGCCATGCTTCCCTTCATCCACCTACCCCTCTGCTTCTCATCCTCCTCTTCGTCCATGCTTCCCTCCTCCACCTACCCCTCTACCTCTCATCCTCCTCTCCATCCATGCTTCCCTCTATCCACCTACCCTTCTACCTCTCATCCTCCTCTCCGTTCATGCTTCCCTCTATCCACCTACCCCTCTACTCCTTATCATGATCTCCATCCATGCTTCCCTCCATCCACCTACCCCTCTACTCCTTATCATGATCTCCATCCATGCTTCCCTCCATCCACCTACCCTTCTACCTCTTATCATCCTCTCTATCCATGCTTCCCTCCATCCACCTACCCTTCTATCTCTTAGCCTCCTCTTCGGCCATGCTTCCCTTCATCTACCTACCCCTCTGCTTCTCATCCTCTTCTTCGTCCATGCTTCCCTCCATCCATCTACCCCTCTACCTCTCCTCCTCCTCTTCATCCATGCTTCCCTCTATCCACCTACCCTTCTACCTCTCATCCTCCTCTATGTCTATGCTTCCCTCATTCACCTACCCTTCTATCTCTCATACTCCTCTCCGTCCATGCTTCCCTGCATCCACATACTCTTCTGTCTCTTATCCTCCTCCGTGTCCATGCTTCCCTTCATTTAACTGAGAATCCCTAAACCAGTTCACCTGCCAGTGCTCGAGCACAGCTTGCTACTTTGCGGCGACGCCTTTGACCCACCTCAGCGTGGACTTCCACTCTCATGTTAGATATCTATGTAAACTCTGTAAAGCAGGCAGATATCTGAATAAGCCTGCCCTTTATTCTTGGCCTCTGTTTTGCAGTTACCACCTTCCACATAATGAAGGCCTGAAGGTCACCACAAAGTCTAAATGTGAACAGATCAGCTGGCTGCAAGGGCCCATTTATATTGTGGTTTCAGATGGGCTGAGAGGATCTGGAGTGCCTGGCGAGTATTTGGGTTAAGGATCTTCTTCGATAGTGTACTGAGCGCAGCCGTTAAACAGGTAAATCATATTTATGTATAGCTCAGGGTAAATGGCATTCAAATGGATGAAAATAATTTCAAATCAGAGCTCGAAAATTAAAATAGGAGTTGTACGTACCCATTGTGACTAATGGGTTATAAAGAGTCCAGCTCAACGTAAATTAAATTCAGCAATATCTAGTGGCATTTGACAGTCACTGGATGGCTATGAAGAAAGCCGATTTGGGTACAGGTTATTCTTGAAATGACAAGAGCATGTGGACAGGTCAGCTGACTGCGTCAATAGCTGTAATGTAAGTTGCTTCCAATATCTTCCCCAACTGGACTTTGAACACCTCATCCGCGCAGAGTTTTTTTCCCCATCTGGATGGCGGTAACAGTCTCACCGCCTGAATCAGTTCCTCTTCTCGGGGTGCACCGAAAAGCACCCTGCGTGCTTTAGCAGACTGTAGAAGTACTACAACAACACCCCCACCTCAAAAGTGAAAGGGCCCCCTGCAAAGTACACCCCCTCCCCAGACCCAGTCAGGAGCTCTGGGGCTAGGCCTCCCTTGGAGCTCAGCTCTCCCCCTCCCCTTCCTCCCATCCCCCCGCACTGTGGTGCCTAATGTTACGTTACGTCACTAAAACCAAGTACCCACGACTAGCCAGCGCATCACCTTTAAGACCACCTAACATCCGGGAGATTAGCAACCAACAAGCTAAGGTACCTGTGGGAAAACTCCACCAGCGTGATGTTTTTTATTATATCTCAAAGATATATTGCAAGTACAAAGTGATGACATCACCTGTCTTGAAACCAAGAAGCCAGAAAAGTGAACACATTCCCACGCGATGCAAGGCAGCCGCGGCCTGAACAAGGCCATAGCGCATAACCGCCCTGTGCATTCCCCCCTTCCCTTCAGAGAGACCCTGAACACACAACCAGGAAAAGCGCGGCTCTTTCAGCCGTCGTTCGTTTACAATCATCCCCGCTGGCCCACAATGTGCGCAGCGCCTTGCTTGCTTTTTGGTTTCATTCTATGCAAGCTCGAAGATACGCAAATACTAATCTGTGCTGCAGGGTTAAAGGTCAGCACTCACAACATACACAAGGGGAATCAGATACAAAGGATCATCCATGGTTTTAGTTATCAGTACAGCAAACAGGCCGGGTTTATAAACGTGACGCTCATGAATCTGAGGCGCTGGCCAGTTGAACCGTTGTTCTTTGTTAGCTGGCTACTGTGTCCCGTTAACATATCAACATGGTGTTGGTGTTAGATGCGCCCACAGTTAATTCTTAACAGGACAACGTGGCAACTCCAAGTATGGCGTCTTAAAGAGTGCAGAGTGCAGATTCTGTGGTTGACTCTATGTGTGTGTGGGTGGCTTTGCGTGTGTGGCTCTGTGTGGGTGTAAAATGCAATAGGTCATGCATTTGCGAGCGATTAAGCTATTGGCATTGTAAATGACAAGGCCATTTATTTAACGATTACGGTATTGGCAATGTAAATGACAATGCCATTTATTTATGATTTTAAAAAAAAAACACCCCCAAAAAAATGTCATGAGCAATGCCAATAGCTCTACCTTTAATATTGCCGAGACCATTGCATTGTAAATGCTTGTTTACACTGTCACCCTGCCTCGGAGACACACATTTCTCAGTCAGTCCCTTCAACGCTCAGTTGGAAGTTGCCAAAACCCATTTTTGAACTTTAGACACGCAAATATCCGGTTGTATATTATTAGATATGTTGAGTAGCCCATCGAGTCTGTTTGTATTTTTCCTTTTGCTTTTCATGTTAAAAATGCGGACTCGAGCAGCGGAAAACCCAGAAAAAACGTGAACAGGCGGACTACTCGCTTGTAAAAAGCTTTCTGAACTTCCTAGTCAACTGCTATTAAACGCGTAAAGTGTATACATGTTGTATGTGGTCGTTTTTAGGGTGTGCAGGCAAAAATGGGGGTAAAATTGGGGTCTGCAGTGCTACACGGTGAGCTCTCCTAGATATCAAGTGTGTGTGTTACTGTTTTAAACACATTTTTGGTCTGGCAATAATTGTCAGTATGGAACTAATTAAGTTCTATCAAGCCCTGTGTGTGTTGAGGAGGGCCCCTCAGTGTTACACATGCTTTTACGGAGGTTTAGGGACCTTGTTGCTTCACTGCTGATTGGGCTCTGAGACGGCCATCCTGCCTAGTTGCCTGTTGTGAATGGGTATAAACAATAAACGTCCGATTATGGTGCCGGTTGGACCTATCCCCCCTCAAGAACACAAAGAACCTACTGATATTTTCTACCTGAAATAGACCATCTAATTTGGAAAGACCACCCTGTGTCCTTCCTGATTTTATTTTCACCTAGTCACTAATCTCAAACTTATACTTTTTTCTCTCCATGCTCACATTTGTCCCCTTGCCTCCTACACCATTTCAACCTTTCAGCCATGCAGGGACCAATTTAGTACCAGGTAAGCATCACACATCTATTGAAATGGGGGTCGCAGTGTGTAGGGCTTGCAGTGTGTGGGGGGGGGGGTCGCAGTGTGTGGGGGGGCTCTGTGTGGGTGTGTGTGGAGGGCTTTGTGTGGCTGTGTGTGTGGGGGGCTTTGTGTGGCTGTGTGTGTGGGGGGCTCTGTGTGTGTGTGGGGGCTCTGTGTGTCTGTGTGTGTGTGGGGGGGGGCTCTGTGTGTGTGGGGGGGCTCTCTGTGGGTGTTTGCGTGTGTCATTTGCGAGAGATAAAGCTAGTTGCATTGTAAATGACAATGCCATTTATTTATGTTTTTAAAAAAACACATAAATAAAAATAATGTCAAGAGCAATGCCAATAGCTCTAACTTTAACAAAGGCAAAACCATTGCATTGTAAATGCTTGTTATTATTGCCTCTGTATCCTCCTCTAAAATACCCTTTGTTAGAGGATGCTTGTGTTTGCGTCTTGAAAGATGTTGTTGTATCTGCTCCAGTTTGTTTGGAACCTCCTCTATAAAAGGAGCGATGAAAAGAACCTCTAGTCTGTGTGTACTATACAGCTCCCATTGACTTTGCAGTGTCTGTGTCTTTTTAGGTCTCGACTATTCTATCCCGCAGGGATAAATAGACGAGAGTATAGTAGGCAAAACAAGCTCTTGAACCATTTCGGATTTAGTACAGTTCATGTGAACACAATCATGCGCATTCTCCCCATGGGCATTTTTCCAAGAGCTTTCATTGGCTCTTCACCCTGTCCAGCGCCAACCGTGACGCTTCTCCAGCACGCACTTGGCCCGTTCCCTCCCACTCGCTCGCATTCCGCCCCCCCACCAGGCTCACACTTCTCCAGTGCGCGCTTGGCCCCTTCCCTCCCATTCGATCGCATCCCGCTCCCCCACCAGGCTCACGCTTCTCCAGTGCGCGCTTGGCCCGTTCTCTCCCACTCACTCGCATCCCGCCCCCCCACCAGGCTCATGCTTCTCCAGCGTGCGCTTGGCCCGTTTCCTCCCACTCGCTCGCAATCCGGCCCCCTCACCAGGCTCTTGAATAAACCGTGAGGCTTCTCCAGCCCGCGCTTGTTTCATTTCACGGCCGATTTTGCTTGTTTACATTCAGCAGCGCACGTCATTGCTCCTGGTTTCGTTTCTTTAGATTTGCTCTAGGCCGGCATCTTTTTGTAGGCTTTCACACAAGCGCTTGTTTACATTCAGCAGCGCACGTCCTTGTTCCTGGTTTTGTTTCTTTAGATTTGCTCTGGGTCGGCATCTTTTTGTAGGCTTTCACACGAGCGCTTGTTTTTTGCGGAGGAATAATTGTTGCAAGTGAATATAGTACGCAACATTTCCCTTCCATCGCTGCTTCTTTTTTATTAATTTTGGCTTTCCCTCTTTCTGCTTTACGTTAGGAGCCCTCCTCCGACACTCCAAGCACAAACGCAGTCCTTTGTTTAATTTGTTGCTTTCACCCTCCCACCTTTCGAGCACAAATGCATTGGTTCCCTTCCCCCACCTTTTCCGAGTGCATCAAGTTAGGCAGCAAGAGGCCCGGGCACCCACTCCGCCTCAGATCACATTCACGGTGCTCAGTTGCCCACTGGGTTGCTTACCGACGGATGTGGGCTCTAATCTCCTACAGCACACACATCGCCAAGGGGCATCAGGGAGCGTATCTAAAAACATTTATAACTGTTGCAAGTACAAATAGTACGAATGCAACATTTCCCTTCCGTCACTGTTTCATTTTAATTTGGTCTTTCCCTCTATCCGCTTGACGTTAGGAGCCCTCCTCCCACCATCCAAGCACACACGCAGCTTTGGGGTTCCCAGCACACATGTACATGCTGATGTGGCGCTGCTACAGCTGTATTACACTACGTTCTCCTCACACCTCTTGGTAGAGCTGCGCCTCGTGTGTAACAAAAGGTGTGTGTGCATCACAGGCAGAGCAAACCCAAGTCACAGCGACTTTAATTAAAGACCTCCCTTAAGCAATCTCATCAGTAGCCATGCTTCTCCAGTCTTGGTGTCTGTGTGAGTCACTGTGTCTGTTTTAATGTATCTGTCAGTGTGCACTGGCTTTTATTTCTATTGTCTGCTGTGTGTTTAAAGTATATCTCTGTGTCGCTGGGTCTGTTTGCAGCGGCATTTCTCTGTCACTCACACTTACACATAGCTGTTTGCCCATGTGTTGTGCGTGTCTCCATGTGCCTCGGTTTCCTTTTCACGTCTAGAAAATTGTCTGTTTATTGTGTCTGTTTCCGTGAGTCGCACCTTCACACTGATTACCTGTCTTCATCTGTGTGTGTGTTCAGCTCTTTGAGGATCTAGCTTGTGCAGGTGGTGTGTCCGTCAACCCTTGGGCTCATCTGTTCATTCATGTGTGTGTCTTGGCGCATCCAAACAAATCCAGACTGCTCTGCAGCCTCACAGAATGAGCCGTGTTTACAGAATGTTGATCATTGTAACCACTCGCTGATTAACACACAGCAGGAATTAACACATCTCGGCAAGGATGTGCAGCATCCTGTGATTCTGGGCAAATCACTTAATCTCCCAGTGCCTAATAAAATCAATGTGCCTCTTGTAACGTTACTGGTGCTTGTGTAAAGCGCTCTGATACTCTATACCTTTGAGTCAAGTTTGCGCTATATAAAACGCTAAAAAAAAAACACCAACATTGTCCATGAGACCTGTCCTGTTCATGCAGTTAAAGTATAAAAGATGCATGCACAGTACCACTGTCTGTCGCATGGTTTTCTCTTGTCCATCTTCCCGTTTTGATATCCGTACCACCTTCTTCATTGCCCTTTATGCCACTTGTATATCTATTCTTCGGTCTGTCTCTGTTCCCCTGGCCTTTCTGTATGCCTTCTGTTTGCACCCCTTCTATATACCCGCAAATATTACACCTCTTCTCCCCTATTACCAGTCCAATCTGAAGGGACTACAAATACTAGAATCCTTGCCCCTTGACGCAGTAGTGCACTCCAGACCTGGAGCTACCTCTGAGCACCCCAGCAGCCAGTGAAACTGGAGCACCCTCAACATATGGTGAACTTACCACCCGGCACTCCCACGGCCGTGTGTGTAAAGCTATACTCTAAGTGAGCAGGAGTTCAGACTGTGTTTGTAGAATCGCAGATCATAGCCAACTGCACTCGCGTTTAGAGCCAGGATTCAGTAGTTTCGACACATCGATACCCATTTATTAGCTGATTTGTACAAAGTTAAACCAGAAAACCTGGACACGTTGTGCCTCATCCAGGCTGTTTTGCCTCATCCCTTTGTCCCGTATCTCTCCTTTGTCTCCTCTAGGATTTCCCCCGTCTTCCATTTTGCTTTCCCATTTATTCTTTATCTCAGCTTCCCTTTGAGCTTCCTATCTTTGCTTCCCGTTGTCCCATCTATCATTTGTCCGGTATATCCCATCCTCGCGTTTTCTTTTCTCTATCTAATCTTTTCTCTACTTCTCCTTTCTTCATCCCCTTATTCATTGTCTTCCTGTCCCTTGTTGTATACTTGCATTTGTAGTTCTTTTTATCCCATTATTAAATCTGGACTACATGTCCCATAACATGAAGGAAGATTCTAATCATGCTATACGCTGGCATGGGAGTATGCACCGTGAGAGGCCTGTATATTCGGTCTAAAGTGTTGCAAATGCTACTTACCAGTATGCATCTGTTCTTGGCATGTAGGGCTGCTGACATTCATATTTGTGCATAGATCGCCGCCTAGTGTTGGGTCCGGATGATTGCACATTGTTGTCCTGGAAGAGTCTTCGAAGTATCACGAGATAGGTGGCTCCTCCCCTGGACTACAGTGCGCATGGGCATCGCCTCCATCCCCAGATTGTTTTTAGCCATTGGCAGAGATGGAGTGAAGTATGTGAGTGATGACCATGCTATGAGCGTATATATATATGAATACTGCAGCTGCTACAGGCGCCGGGGAGGAGGGTGGGCGATATGAATGTCAGCAGCCCTACATGCCAAGAACAGATGCATACTGGTAAGTAGCATTTGCAGTTCGAGGCATGTGGGCTGCTGAATTCATATCTGTGCATAGAATACATAGCAGTCCCTCCATTAGCGGCGGCCGCCCGTGCCAGCTGCAGCAGTTTGAAAAAGTGTTTTGAGAACAGCCTGGCCAACAGCTGCCTGCTGTTTGGAGTGCACGTCTACACAGTAATGTTTAGTGAAAGTATGTGTGGTAGACCATGTGGCTGCTCTACAAATATCTTCTAAGGGAATGTTACCTAGGAAAGCCATAGAGGCCCCCAACTTCCTGGTGGAGTGGGCTCTTGGTGGGATAGTGAGAGTGCGTTTAGCTTTAGCGTAACAGATTTGAATGCATTTCACGATCCACCTAGCGATCCCAGCTTTGGAGATAGCGTTTCCCTTGTGGTGTGAGGCAAAAGCAACGAAAAGCTGCTTGGTTTTGCGAAAATCTTTTGTCCTGTCCACGTAGTACATCAAGGCTCTTTTAACGTCAAGGGTGTGGAGCATCCGCTCCGCCAGCGTCTCTGGGTTTTGGAAAAACACTGGCAACTCAATTGTCTGGTTCATATGGAATTGAGATACAACCTTGAGTAAGAATTTAGGGTTAGTACGGAGTACAACCCTGTTAGCATGTACTTGGAAGAAAGGTTTTTGGATGGTGAGCGCCTGCAACTCGCTAACCCTCTGTAGCGATGTAATAGCTACTAAGAAAGCAACCTTCCAAGTCAGAAACTGAAGCTCACAAGAGTGCAGTGGCTCGAAGGGAGGACCCATCAGTCTTGTAAGAACCACATTGAGGTTCCATTCTGGAGCTGGTGGGGTCCTTGGTGGAATGACTCTTTTGAGTCCTTCCAGAAAAGCCTTGATAGCAGGGACCTTAAAAAGTGACAGGTGTTGTTTATTCTGGAGGTATGTTGCCATAGCAGACAGGTGAATGCGGATGGAAGAGTACGCCAAATTGCATTGATACAGGTGGAACAGGTAACAAATTATGTTTTGAATGGAAGCATCTAGCGGGTCAATATCGTGGTTTACACAGTAAATGACAAACCTCTTCCATTTAGCCGCATAACAAGCTCTAGTAGTGGGCTTCCTTGCCTCCCGAATGATGTTCATGCAGTCGGGAGGAAGATTGAGGTAGCCAAACTCTAGGACTTCAGGAGCCAGATCGCCAGGTTGAGCTGTTGCGGATCTGGGTGCTGAATGTCGCCATGGCTCTGCGTCAGAAGGCTGGGAGTGAGATGAAGCCTTTGATGCGGCACCACGGAGAGTTCCAGAAACGTGGTGTACCATGGTTGGCGAGCCCACGTTGGAGCAACCAGGATGAGAGTCATCGAGTGCTGCCTGAGTTTGCGTGCCACCAGCGGTATCAGAGGTGCTGGGGGAAAAGCGTACGCAAATCTGCCTGACCAGTTCATCCACATCGCATTGCCCTGTGATTGCGGGTGTGGGAACCTGGCGGCGAAGCTTTGGCATTTTGCGTTCTCCTTTGTGGCGAACAGGTCTATCTCTGGATAACCCCACCTTTGGAAGTACGGTTGGAGTACTGATGGATGTATCTCCCACTCGTGCATTTGGTGGCTGTGCCTGCTGAGCAGGTCCGCCATCTGATTGTCCTTGCCCGGGAGATGCTCTGCCATGAGGAAGATGTTCCTCTGAATGGCCCACTTCCACATGCTCTGAGCCAGATGAGACAGCTGCGGAGAGTGGGTGCCCCCCTGCTTCTGAATGTAGTACATGGCCGTCATGTTGTCCGTCCGGATCAACACGACCTTGTTGCACAGATGTACTTTGAATGCCTTCAAGGCCATGAAGATTGCCATCAGTTCCAAAACGTTGATGTGCATCTTCCTTTGCTGTAGTGTCCATAGTCCCTGCACTGTGTAGTGGAGTACATGCGCTCCCCATCCCTGGAGAGAAGCGTCCGTTGTCAGGATAATCTGTGGCACAGGCTCCTGGAACGGTCGGCCCTTGCAAAGGTTTTGTGGATTCCACCAATGCAGAGAGTTGTACGCCCGACCGCTCACCAACACTAGGTCTGTCAGTTGCCCATGAGCCTGAGTCCACTGACGTGCCAGGCACTCCTGAAGCGGACGCATATGTAGTCTCGCGTGCGGGACGATGGAGATGCAGGAGGCCATCATGCCTATCAACTGCATGAACACCTTCGCTGGAAGCGAGTGCTGAGGTCTGAATCGTTGGATCAGCGTTTGGATACTGGCGATTCTCACTGAATTTGGCTGCGCAGTGGCTGCCAGAGTGTCTATTGTCGCGCCCAGGTACTGCCGTATATGGGCGGGTTGGAGATGGGATTTTGGATAGTTCAGCGAGAATCCCAGATCGTGCAGGAGGTGAATTGTGCGGGACACATGGTCCGCGCACTGCTGTTCTGTCTTTGCCTGAATGAGCCAGTCGTCGAGATAGGGATAGACGTGGACGTTCTGGTGTCGTAGATGCGCCGCCACAGTCACCAGGCACTTTGTAAAGACTCTTGGCGCTGTGGTGACCCCGAAAGGCAGGACCCTGAACTGGTAGTGCTCGCCTTGAATCGTGAATCTGAGGTACTTCCTGTGGGCAGGATGCAGGGGGATATGAAAGTATGCATCTTTTAGATCCAACGTAGCCAGGAAGTCCCCCTGTTGAAGCAGAGGGAGTACCTGCTGCAACGTGAGCATATGGAAGTGCTCCAAGAGAATATACCAGTTGAGGGGCCTGAGGTCCAGGATGGGTCTGAGGGATCCGTCCTTCTTGGGGATTAGAAAGTACAGAGAGTAAACTCCTGTTCCCCTTTCTTGTAGTGGAACGAGCTCTATTGCCCCTTTTTGCAGCATGACTTGAACTCCCTGCTGCAACAAGTGCAAGTGCTCGCCGGACATAGGACGGTTTCTTGGAGGTATGTTTGGTGGAGTGGAAGTAAGTAGTAACCGTACTGGATAAGAGATTTGACCCACCTGTCCGTGGTGATGGATTTCCACGTGGGCAGGAACTGCTGGAGTCTCCCCCCGACCGGTGTTGTGTGGTCGGGGGGCAGTGACAAGACGTCACTGCTTGTTGGCGGTGGTGGACCTGGAGCTGTTGTTTCCACGTCCCCTGCCCTTGATGTTGTTGCCTCTGTAGCCACCTCTACCCTTGTTGGTGTATGAGGTTTGGGTATTGCTCTTATAGTACTGTGTGGATTGCGATGCCTGACCCCTTGAGGTGCCTCTGGTATTGGAGCGGCGAAAGGAACCACCCCGAAACTGCTGAGACTGGAGGGCCCCCATAGACTTAGCAGTGTCTGTGTCTTTCTTCATTTTTTCGAGCGTCGCATCCACCTCGGGGCCAAACAAGTGGTCAGGATTAACTGTTTGGTTCAGGATGGTTGTCTGTATATCTGGTTTAAAACCCGATATCCTAAGCCATGCATGTCTTCTTAGCAACCCACTAGTGTTGATCGCCCTGGAGGCTGTATCAGCCACATCCAACGCACATTTGATGGAAGCGTTTGTGATGAGCTTTCCCTCCTGAATTAACATTTCCCCTGCCTCCTTGTACTGGTCAGGCAAGTGTTGCAGCAGTGTTTCTAGGGTGTCGTAATGAGCCCTATCGTAGCGTGCAAGTAGGGCCTGAGTGTTTGAGATGCGCCAAATATTAGCTGCCTGTGCAGCAATCCGTTTCCCTGAGGCCTCAAATATTTTTGACTCTTCGTCTGGGGGAGGAGCGTCACCAGTGGTCTGTGAATTCGCCCTCTTGCGAGCGTTGGATACAACCAAAGAGTCCAGTGGCAAGTGTCCCTTGATGTATGTTGGATCTGAGGGCGCTGCCATATATTTCTTGTCAATGCGTGGATTGACGACACGTGCCCGAGTGGGCTCTTTGAAGACCTCCGGCGCGTGCTTTAGCACTCCCTTGAGCATTGGCAATGTCTTGACTGACTTTTCAGCCACTGAGAAAGTGTCAAACAAAAAGTCCACATCCAGAGGATCAGAATGTAGCTCGACATCATGGTTAGCTGCAGCTCTCTCGATCAAAGCGTTGAAGGCTGCAGAGTCCTCCGTCGGTGAGGTTTTTGCCGCAAAGAGCTGCGGTTCCTGACCCGACTGCGGGTCCTCTGGGTCGCCTCCGGCAGACCAAGGTACATGTTCCTCCTCCGGATCCGAGTACGCCGGATAGTTGTACTCGACCTCCTCTTCGTCACCATCCCCCGCGTTGGAACGCGTTGGTGAACGTTCTAGGCCCTGTGGGGATGCCGGCGCTATAGGGGCCGAAGCACCCTCAGAGTCTTTCTTGTGTTTGAGAGGAATACGAAAATGTTCCAACACCGGCTCCGTGGTGATTTTCCTTTTGAGGAGGGACAGTTTCCCGGTATTGGCGTCGATGATGACCTCTCGACGCTCTTCTTCTGTAAGTGGCTGGAGCCGAGGCTTCGACACCACCAATGACGCTTTGGGCGTCGACACCTCCTTCGAGTGCACGCCTGCCCCATGCCTCGGAGCGAAAGCCTTTGGCGTTGACTTCGGCGGCAGGGTGAAGCGGATAGGCGTTTGCGCCTTTGTCGGCTTCAGTGTGGGCTTCGACACCACATCCTCTGGTTCGGGAACCACAGCGTCCTTCCGAATCCTTTGCAGGGATTCCGCGACCTTCTTCGTTAAGGCCGGAGAGGGCTTGACCGGCTCGAGCGACTTCCCCGGTTCGGGAGTCGGGTCGGCGAGAGGCACCGTCTTTGGAGCCGACACATCACCATCCTTGGCCCCGACGGTCGGAGCCGGCGTAGCCAGAGCTCTGGAATCGCCTTGACGCTTCTTCGAAGCTCTCTTCGGGTCATCGACCTCGACCAACTTCGGCGCCGACGCGGCCGCGTCGGTCGACTTCGCCCTCGACGTCGACCCCGAGGTCCCCGGGTCGGCCATCTTGGCGCGGCTCTTCAAGTCGGCCATTTTGAATTTTTTAGACATTGACGCCTCCAGAGCCTTCTGTCCCACCAGTGCAGCTTTCACTTTCGGTTTTGAAACCGGAGGTGTGGATCCGGATGGCTTCACTTTCGTTAACGGGAGTGGCGCGTCCGAAATGTCCGTGGCCGGGCCCGGAGGCGGGGCTGCTGGACGAGTAACGAGGTCTTGGGTAAGGCCCGAAGGCGATCCCTCGACCTGGGCCGCATGAAGGGGGTTGACCCCTGAGTCAGTTTGGGGAAGCTCTTCCTCCGAGCTGTCCCCCACGGTGGCAATGGCCCCATTGTCGTCCCCTACCTCGTCGCCGGCTTCGTCAAACTCCTCGTCTCCCGCGTCGTAGGCATCCCCCTCGGACGCAGGGCTAGAGTCCGAAACCTGTAGGACATCGTCTTCTTCAACAAATTCCTCGAAGATGTTGTCCGGCGGGGGCGCCGGGGGGCGCCGATAACTGGGCCTGGAGTCCAGCGGCCCGACGAATCTTGAGAGTCTTCTTACACCGGAACTTCGAGCAGGCCATACACCTGGCCTCATCATGGTCCGGTGACAAACATTTGTTGCACACAGGGTGCACATCGAGGTGTGAATACTTGGAGGTGCACACCGGGCACCTCTTGAACGGAGTTCATTCCATGTCTGGAGAGTCGAGTAGGCCCGTCCGCGCCGAGAGCACGCGGATGGGTAGCAAGAGTTCGGAGCTGAGAAACAGACAAAACCCGAACGAAAACGATACCGACGCCAAGCCTAAAGACCTTTTGGTCTCGAGTTAGAAAAGTTAATCAACTATCGATCCCGACAGAGGGAACCGAAACACATCCGAACCCAATGGCGGAAAAAAACAATCTGGGGATGGAGGCGATGCCCATGCGCACTGTAGTCCAGGGGAGGAGCCACCTATCTCGTGATACTTCGAAGACTCTTCCAGGACAACAATGTGCAATCATCCGGGCCCAACACTAGGCGGCGATCTATGCACAGATATGAATTCAGCAGCCCACATGCCTCGAACATATACTGCTAAATTCTTTGTAAGTTTCCATAACCTAGTACACCAGCGATTGTATGCATTGAGGTCTGCAGTCGGCCCAGAGGAATCTCCACCACTGTTAGCAAAATATACTCTCTTTGTGATTGGAGAGCTCAGTCGAAGCATAAGGTCGAGATATACAAGTCTCTTGGTTCAATGCACTTCTTTCAGTGAAACAAAGTGCCGGGCCCGCGCATCGCTAGAACTGGCCGTGCGCAGGTTCATAGCGGGACAGCTGCTTCTGTAGCTGGAGATCCGTTAAACCCGCCCGCCAGCACCCCCTGCTGTACTGAATCACTCAGAAGCCTGCTGTGAACATCTACCGTCTCCTGAGACACCCTGGCCATCTGCTACGTTTCCTCACTAAAACCATCCAGCGAGCCCCGTTAGAAAATGAACTTCAAAATCAGAGTCTAATTGGGAATTTGCACACCGGTCCTTAACGCCTGCCCCCAACCCGCCATTCAGTTTACTCACTATGTAGGGAGAAGGGATTACACTGAAGTCCAAATCCAGACGGGACGAAAGTGGAGGGCAAGTTTAGCCACCGTTTGCAATTTGCCTCCTCGTGTGGTCTTTTGCACTGCCGTTGTTTACCGTAACTTCCTGACAGTGTTTGCATTGGTTTAATTAACAATCGCTTTCCTTCCACTTCTTGATTGGCAGTTGTCTGTTAGTGACAGGATTTAGAAGAATGGCATGCGAGAGCGGGGCATACTGCTTATTTTGTACAAAATTACTTCCACTGTAAACTTCAGAAGGCATTATGAGCAAACTATGTAAATACCGAAACGTGCAGTCAACCACGAGGACAGCGGAAGCAGGTGTCAGGCGTAATAATGGAAAACCTCAAGTTAAAAGCTTTGTTAACAGCGCAAGTTGTTAGAAAGGGTCATCCTGTGACTGAATTATTGCTTGACAGGACGTAGCCCCGGGACACACACATACTTCCAGCAGGGTGCTGCCACCTACCCCCATCGCTCCACTTTGCTGTAGGTCATTGAAACATCCGGCGGAAATCGCAGCTCCTCGCAGAAATACACAATTACCTGCAAATTGCCAGGCGTATTTGCAAAGACGTCTAGTAAAACACACAGACAAACATAAGTACAAAGGGAAAGCTCTGGACAGCACACGCTCATTCAGACACGTTCAAGAGACACCAAAATCAAACGCCACAGTTGTAGGGCAGCTGCAACTGCAGCCAGCTGATGCAGGTGACATATGGCTTTGATACACCCCAATTTCCTCAAACACGCAGAAAATCAGGCAGTTTACAGGACCTGGGGTGGATCTCAGAAGGGCACTTTCCACACATGTCTGGGCACTTTACTGCGTGCACTGAAAGTGTTGGCGCACCACCAGGCAAAAGACATGGGATTACATACTGCATGCAGCAAAGCATGTAACTCAAAACAGATGCGAACAAAAATAGCTCAGTATGAACAGTGGAAACACTGTCAGACCGCAATCAGCAGCCACAATGTGCACACTCAGCCACGAGGCTATGGTTCTGTTGACAGGCAATGGTACTGCTGTCCAAGGACACGAATGGAACCCCGCTCCCCCACCCACATCCGACTTGCAAGTAAGCCTGGCTCTTGAAGCGCGACGCTTCGCCAGCGCGCTCTTTGCTCCCCCGTCCCCCACCAGCTGTAATGAGGCTCCTCTGTTTGCACTCACCCTGCTGCTCACAATCCACCCTCCCTTTTCCTCCAGCCCTTCTCGAAACATTTGTTTTCAATCATCCCTCCTTTCTCCCCCGCCCACAGGCGTTCTATAGATTAATAGTTTTGCCCTTCGTATGGCGTTTTAGCTAAGAGCTTAGCTGCACATCACGGGCGTTTAAAGGACTAATAATGTTTTGCTACTACGCGTTGCACTGGAGGTTAATGGCACTTTCGGAATTTTACAGTTTTACTCTATTTTTTTAGTAGTACTAATTCATCGGCTTGAAGTCTTTCATTTTGATTGTTATGTTAAGTCACTCCCACACGGGGTCACCTTTCAAGTTACGTGACTAGCGCGATTTGCACAACCATTCATTGTCTTTATTGCAACAGGAGTATTATTCAATGAGCATGGACGGGACCATTTCGATTCTTACTTTTGTGGTGCTCCACTTATGATTCCATCGGTAGACCCTGTTTTTATTTATTTTCTTTACCCCAGGTCTTAGATTTGCCAAAATCATGCCCCTGACAATATGCGTGCTGCCAAGTGCATCTTGTTACTATCCTGGTAGTACATGTGCAGTCTGTTGCTCGCCAATGCAGTTACAGCCAATTGCATCTTATTGCCATTCTGTCTGTATATTTGCCGTCAATTGCACCATGCTGCCAGCATGTGAACATACGTGCAGGCTATTGCACCACGCTGCTAGCATGACAACATATGTGCCAGCAATTGCCCCCCGTGCCATCTTGATGCTCCACGTGCAGTTGGTCCCACTCTGTGCCATCCTGACAATGCACATGCAGCCAGTTTCACTCCGAGCCATACGGACAATACACGTGCAGTTGGTTCCATCCTGACAATGTTCGTGCAGTCAGTTGCACCCCGGTGCCATACTGATAATGCACGTGCAGTTTCTTACACCCTGTGCCATCCAGACAATCCACGTGCCATCAGTTCCATCCCAGTGCTATACTAACAATGCACGTGCAGTTGGTTTCTTCCATGTGCCATACTGACAATCTAGGTGCATCCGGTTCAATCCCGGGGCTATTATGACAATGCACGTGCAGTTCGTTGCACACAATGCCATATTGACAATGCACACGCAGTCACTTTCACTGTGTGTCATACTGACAATGCACGTGCAGTTGGTTCCACCCCGTGCAATTCCGACAATGCACACGCAGTCACTTTCACTCTGTATTAATTATTTAAAAAAAATAAAAGCCATTGTTATTTGTAATATTAATACATCTAAGTCATGTAAATACAACACATATTGCATTACAAATGCTATAGGTGTCACGTTTGCAAAAGTTAAAACTATTAGCATTGTAAATGACAAAGCTATTAATTTCGCTATTTTCAAAACCAACACAAATAAAAAATGTGTCATTTACAATACCAATACATCAAACTTTCCTAATGCGAGACCTATTCATTGCAAATGCTTGTTTCATTTTCTCCAGTGTAGTGTCTACTTCTGGGCCAAATAATTGGTTTTGGTTAAAAGGCTGGTTCAAAATTGTGGTTTGCACCTCTTGTTTGAACCCTGAAATGCGCAACCACGCATGTCTTCGGAGTATGACACTAGTATTTACAGCTCTAGCAGCTGTGTCTGCGACATCTAGTGCGCATTTTATTGAGGCATTTGAAATTAATTTTCCTTCTTGTATGAGCTCGGTTGCCTGATCTTTGTATTGATCTGGAGGTGTTGTAGGAGTGTCTCTAACTGGTCGTAATGAGCCCTGTCATAACGTGAGAGAAGGGCTTGTGTATTTGAAATGCTCCATATATTTGTAGCTTGTGCAGCTATTCTTTTACCTGATGCATCAATAACTTTGGATTCCATGTCAGGTGGGGGCATTTCACCAGAAGTCTGTGAATTCGCCCTTTTTCTCGCATTGGACACCACTAAAGAGTCTAATGGAGGATGTCCTTTAATATAGGTTGGATCAGAGAGTGCAGGTCTATATTTCTTTTCTATTCTTGGATTTAGTACCCTTGTGCGTACAGGATCTTTGAATATTTCTTGAGCATGCTTAATGACTCCTTTGATCATGTGAAGAATTTGAGTAGATCTGTGTGATGGCTCAAATGTATCTAACAGAACATCCTCTTCAATGTCATCAGAATGCATGGTGACATTGTGGTAGTAAGTCATACTCCTCATCAGTTTGTGGTGAATGTGAGGATGCAGGAGAGGGGACAGGAGAGATTTGAGGTGATATGTAAGGAGGGACAGGAGAGGAAGGAGATACAGGAGAGGGAGGGTGCATAGGAGAAGTTGCACAGTCCTTCTTTTTGGCAGGAACCACAGATGGAGGTGGTGTTTCTGCAGGTCTCTTTTTATGAGGTATAGCACCTACATGTCCAGTCTTTGGGTTTATGTAGATCTTCTTTTGTTAATGATCTGGTCTAAACTGTTCTTCCTCTACAACCTTCTTTGGCGTCGATTTTTTTGGTTCAGACAGAGGTTGTTTTTGGCGTTTTGACTTGGGAGGTGTTACAGCGTCCTGTGGCAAAGTTCTTGGTGCCAAAGGTGTTGTTTTCGGCTTGGCAGGCGTGTCCGAGGACTTAGGAATGCAATGCTACTTACCAGTATGCATCTGTTCTTGGCATGAAGGGCTGCTGACATTCATATCTGTGCATAGATCGCCGCCTAGTGTTGGGTCCGGATGATTGCACATTGTTGTCCTGGAATAGTCTTCGAAGTATCACGAGATAGGTGGCTCCTCCCCTGGACTACAGTGCGCATGGGCATCGCCTCCATCCCCAGATTGTTTTTAGCCATTGGCCGAGATGGAGTGAACTATGTGAGTGATGCCTATGCTATGAACATAAATAAATATGAATACTGCAGCTGCTACAGGCGCCGGGGAGGAGGGCGGGCGATATGAATGTCAGCAGCCCTACATGCCAAGAACAGATGCATACTGGTAAGTAGTATTTGCAGTTCGAGGCATGTGGGCTGCTGAATTCATATCTGTGCATAGAATACATAGCAGTCCCTCCATTAGCGGCGGCCGCCCGTGCCAGCTGCAGCAGTTTGAAAAAGTGTCTTGAGAACAGCCTGACCAACAGCTGCCTGCTGTTTAGAGTGCACGTCTACACAGTAATGTTTAGTAAAAGTATGTGTGGTAGACCATGTGGCTGCCCTACAAATATCCTCTAAGGGAATGTTCCCAAGGAAAGCCATAGAGGCCCCCAACTTTCTGGTGGAGTGGGCTCTTGGTGGAATCGTGAGAGTGCGTTTAGCTTTAGCGTAACAGATCTGAATGCATTTTACGATCCACCTAGCGATACCAGCTTTGGAAATAGCGTTACCCTTGTGGTGTGAGGCAAATGCAACGAAAAGTTGCTTGGTCTTTCGAAAATCCTTAGTCCTGTCAATGTAGTACATCAACGCTCTTTTAACGTCAAGGGTGTGGAGCATCCGCTCCGCTAGCGACTCAGGATTTTGAAAAAACACTGGCAACTCGATTGTCTGGTTTATGTGGAATTGAGATACCACCTTGGGAAGAAATTTAGGGTTAGTGCGGAGCACCACCCTGTTGGCATGGACTTGGAAAAAGGGCTCTTGGATGGTGAGAGCCTGCAACTCACTAACCCTCCGTAGCGATGTAATTGCTACTAAGAAAGCCACTTTCCAAGTAAGAAACTGAAGCTCGCAAGAGTGTAGTGGCTCGAAAGGAGGACCCATCAGCCGTGTAAGAACCACATTGAGGTTCCATTCTGGAGCTGGTGGTGTCCGTGGTGGAATGACCCTTTTGAGTCCTTCCAGAAAAGCCTTGATAGCAGGAACCTTAAAAAGTGATAGGTGTGGCCTATTCTGAAGGTATGCGGCCATCGCAGACAGGTGAATGCGGATGGAAGAATACGCCACATTGCATTGGTACAGATGGAACAGGTAACATATGATGTTCTGAATGGAAGCATCTAGCGGGTTAATGTCGTGGTTTGCACAATAAATGACAAACCGCTTCCATTTCGCCGCATAACATGCTCTAGTAGTGGGCTTTCTTGCCTCCCGAATGATGTCCATACAATCGGGGGGAAGATTGAGGTAGCCAAACTCTAGGACTTCAGGAGCCAGATCGCCAGGTTGAGCTGTTGCGGATCTGGGTGCTGAATGTCGCCATGGCTCTGCGTCAGAAGGCTGGGTGTGAGATGAAGCCTCTGATGCGGTACCACGGAAAGTTCCAGAAACGTGGTGTACCATGGTTGGCGAGCCCACGTTGGAGCAACCAGGATGAGAGTCATCGAGTGCTGCCTGAGTTTGCGTGCCACCAGCGGTATCAGAGGTGCTGGGGGAAAAGCGTATGCAAATCTGCCTGACCAGTTCATCCATATCGCATTGCCCTGCGATTGTGGGTGTGGGAACCTGGCGGCGAAGCTTTGGCATTTTGCGTTCTCCCTTGTGGCGAACAGGTCTATCTCTGGATGACCCCACCTTTGGAAGTACGGTTGGAGTACTGATGGATGTAACTCCCACTCGTGCATTTGGTGGCTGTGCCTGCTGAGCAGGTCCGCCATCTGATTGTCCTTGCCTGGGAGATGTTCTGCCATCAGGAAAATGTTCCTCTGAATGGCCCACTTCCACATGCTCTGAGCCAGATGAGACAGCTGCGGAGAGTGTGTGCCCCCCTGTTTCTGAATGTAGTACATGGCCGTCATGTTGTCCGTCCGGATCAACACGACCTTGTTGCACAGATGTACTTTGAATGCCTTTAAGGCCATGAAGATCGCCATCAGTTCCAAGACGTTGATGTGCATCTTCCTTTGCTGTAGTGTCCATAGTCCCTGCACTGTGTAGTGTAGTACATGCGCTCCCCATCCCTGGAGAGAAGCGTCCGTCGTCAGGACAATCTGTGGCACAGGCTCTTGGAACGGTCGGCCCTTGCAAAGGTTTTGTGGATTCCACCAATGCAGAGAGTTGTACGCCCGACCGCTCACCAACACTAGGTCTGATAGTTGCCCGTGAGCCTGAGTCCACTGACGTGCTAGGCACTCCTGAAGCGGACGCATATGTAACCTCGCGTGCAGGACAATGGAGATGCAGGAGGCCATCATGCCTATCAAATGCATGAACACTTTCGCTGGAAGCGAGTGCTGAGGTCTGAATCGTTGGATCAGCGTCTGAATACTGGCGACCCTCACTGAATTTGGCTGCGCAGTGGCTGCCAGAGTGTTTATTGTCGCGCCCAGATAGTGCTGTATGTGGGCGGGCTGGAGATGGGATTTTGGGTAATTCAGTGAGAATCCCAGATCGTGCAGGAGATGAATGGTGCGGGACACGTGGTCGGCGCACTGTTGTTCCGACTGTGCTTGAATGAGCCAGTCGTCGAGATAGGGGTAGACGTGGATGTTTTGACGTCTTAGATGTGCCGCCACAGTCGCCAGGCACTTTGTAAAGACCCTGGGCGCTGTGGTGACCCCGAAAGGCAGAACCCTGAACTGGTAGTGCTGGTCTTGAATTGTGAATCTGAGGTACTTCCTGTTTGAAGGATGCAGGGGAATGTGAAAGTATGCATCCTTGAGATCCAGAGTAGCCAGGAAGTCCCCCTGCCGAAGCAGAGGGAGAACCTGCTGCAACATGAGCATATGGAAGTGCTCTGACAGAATGTACCAGTTGAGGGGCCTGAGGTCCAGGATGGGCCTGAGGGATCCGTCCTTTTTGGGGATGAGAAAGTACAGAGAGTAAACTCCTGTTCCTCTTTCTTGCAGTGGCACGAGCTCTATTGCCCCTTTTTGCAGCATGACTGTGACCTCCTGCTGCAACAAGTGCAAGTGCTCGCCGGACATAGGACGGTTCTTTGGAGGTATGTTTGGTGGAGTGGAAGTAAGTTCCAGACAGTAACCGTACTGGATAAGAGATTTGACCCACCTGTCCGTGGTGATGGATTTCCACGCGGGCAGGAACTGCTGGAGTCTCCCCCCGACCGGTGTTGTGTGGTCGGGGGGCAGTGACAAGGCGTCACTGTTTGGTGGTGGTGGAGGACCTGGAGCTGTTGTTTCCACGTCCCCTGCCTTTGACGTTGTTGCCCCTGTAACCACCTCTACCCTTGTTGGTGTATGAGGTCTGGGTATTGCTTTTATAGTACTGCGTGGATTGCGATGCCTGACCCCTTGAGGTGCCTCTGTTATTGGAGCGGCGAAAGGAACCACCCCGAAACTGCTGGGACTGGAGGGCCCCCATAGACTTAGCAGTGTCCGTGTCTTTTTTCATTTTCTCAAGGGTTGCATCCACTTCAGGGCCAAACAGGTGGTCTGGATTAACTGTGATTTAAAATGGTCGTCTGTATGTCTGGTTTGAAGCCTGATATTCTAAGCCATGCATGCCTACGCAGTAACACGCTAGTGTTTACAGCCCTGGAGGCGGTATCGGCCACGTCCAGTGCACACTTAATGGAAGCGTTGGTGATTAGCTTCCCCTCCTGAATTAACATTTCAGCTGCCTCTTTGTACTGATCAGGTAAGTGTTGAAGAAGTGTTTCTAGGGTGTCATAATGCGCCCTATCGTAGCGGGCGAGTAGGGCCTGCGTGTTTGAAATGCGCCAAATATTAGCTGCCTGCGCAGCAATACGTTTTTCTGAGGCTTCAAAGATTTTGGATTCTTTGTCCGGGGGAGGAGCATCACCCGTGGTCTGCGAGTTTGCCCGCTTGCGTGCGTTGGATACAACCAAAGAATCTAGTGGCAAGTGTCCCTTGATGTACGTTGGATCAGTGGGCGCTGCCTTATATTTCTTGTCAATACGAGGATTGATGACTCGCGCCCGAGTGGGTTCCCTGAAAACCTCTGGCGCGTGCTTCAGCACTCCCTTGAGCATAGGCAGAGTCTTGACTGACTTTTCAGCCACTGAGAAAGTGTCAAACAGAAAATCGACATCCACTGGGTCCGAATGGAGGTCGACATCATGATTAGCCGCAGCTCTCTCAATTAGAGCGTTGAAGGCTGCAGAGTCCTCCGTTGGAGAAGTTTTTGCTGCAAAAAGCTGCGGTTCGTGACTCGACTGAGGGTCCTCAGTGTCGCCTCCAGCAGACCAAGGCACATTGACCTCCTCTGGATCCGAGTACGCTGGATAATTGTACTCGTCCTCTTCATCTCCGTCACCTTCCCCAGCGTTTGAATGAGTCGGTGAGGCTTCTAGATTTTGTGGAGATGCAGGCTCTATAGGGGCAGAAGTACCCACAGAGTCCAACTTCTTTTTGAGTGGGATCCGAAAATGTTCCAACACCGGCTCCGATGTGATCTTCCTTTTCAGGAGAGAGAGTTTTCCTGTGTTGGCGTCGATGACGACCTCCCGACGCTCCTCGTCCGCGAGTGGCTGGAGACGAGGCTTCGGCACCACTAACGACGGCTTAGGCGTCGACGCCAGCTTCAAAGGCACCCCGGCCCCATGCTTTGGAGCGAAAGCCTTCGGCGTCGTCTTCGGCGGCAGCGTGAAGTGGATCGGCGCCTGCGCCTTTGCCGGTTTCTGTGAAGGCTTCGGCACCACATCCTTCGGTGCGGGAGCGGATGCGTCCTTCCGAATCCGTTGAAGGGATTCCGTGACCTTTTTGGTTAAGGACGGGGAGGGCTGGCCCGGCCCGAGCGAATCACCTGAGTCCGGAATAGGGTCGGCGATCAAAGGCACGGTCTTCGAAGCCGACGCATCGCCACCCTTGACCTTGACGACCGGAATCGGCGCAGCCAGAGCCCTGGGGTCGTCTCGACGCTTCTTCGAGGCCTTTTTCGGGTCATCGACCTCGACCACTTTCGGCGCCGACGCAGCCGCGTCGGTCGTCTTCGCCTTCGACACCGGGGTCTTCGGGTCGGCCATCTTGGCTTGGCTCTTGATGACGGCGGCCATTTTGGACCCCTTAGTCGCTGAGGCCTCTGGAGCCTTCTGTTCCACCAGTGCGACTTTCACTTTCAGTTTCGATACCGTTGGTGTGGACCCTGATGGTTTCACTTTCGTTTTCTTCACCGGGAGTGGCGCATCACCAATGTCCGTGGCCGGGCCCGGAGGCGGGGTCGTGGAACGAGTATCGAGATCTTGGGTAAGGCCCGAAGGCGATCCCTCGACCTGGGCCGTATAATGGGGATTGACCCCTGAGCTAGTCTGAGGATGCTCGTCCTCTGAGCTATCCTCCACGGTGGCAATGGCCCCGTCGTCGTCCCCTACCTCTCCGACGACTTCTTCAAACTCCTCGTCCCCTGCGTCGTAGTTGTCCTCTTCCGACGCTGGGCTGGAGTCCGAAACTTGTAAGATGGTGTCGTCCTCAACGTCTTCCTCGAAGATGTTGTCTGGCGGGGGCGCTGATAACTGGGCCTGGAGTCTAGCGGCCCGACGAAGCTTAAGAGTCTTCTTACACCGGAATTTGGAGCAGGCCATACACCTGGCCTCATCGTGGTCCGGTGACAAACACTTGTTGCACACTGGGTGCACGTCGAGGTGTGAATACTTTGAGGTGCACACCGGGCACCTCTTGAACGGAGTTCGTTCCATGTTAAGTAGTCTGGAGCGTGGTGTAGGCCCGTCCGCGCCGAGAGCACGCGGAAGGGCAGCAAGTGTTCGGAGCTGAGAATAAACAGACCCGAACGATGAACGATACCGACGCCAATCCTAAAGACCTTTTGGTCTCAAGTAATAAAAGTTAAACAACTATCGATTCCGACAGAGGGAACCGAAACACATCCAAACCCAATGGCGGAAAAAAACAATCTGGGGATGGAGGCGATGCCCATGCGCACTGTAGTCCAGGGGAGGAGCCACCTATCTCGTGATACTTCGAAGACTCTTCCAGGACAACAATGTGCAATCATCCGGACCCAACACTAGGCGGCGATCTATGCACAGATATGAATTCAGCAGCCCACATGCCTCGAACCTTTGGAATCAGGCTTTGTGTGTGTTGGAACCGAAGCGGAAGTCTTGGGAGTGGAAGCTGGCCTCGTCGGCGTCTCTAGTTTTGGAAGTGGACGGCTTCGGAGCCGGAGCTTCTTTTGGTGCCTGTACCTCTGTGCCGAAGGGTCTTTCGCTTTCGGTGCCGAAGGATCTTTCGCTTTCGGTGTCGAAGGGTCTTTTGGCCTCGGTGTCGAAGGATCTTTGGGCTTCGGTGCGGATGGAGGTGGTGGAATCGGCACGTGTGGTTTGCTCGGTGCCGAAGCACCTGAAGGCGTAGTGGTTTTCCTCGGAGCCGAGCTCGAAGGCTGGGCTTTAGGAGGAAGTACTTGGTCTCGACTGGGCCCCTTGGGTGAAGTGCGGACCTTCGCCTTTGGCTGTGTATGTGGTGCAGGGGCAGAAGTACTCACGGGTTGACGCAATGGATTCGAGTCATCTGAGTCCTCTGCCTCTGATATGATCTGGAGATCAGGCGAATCCTCTACCGGAACAAGTGGAACCTCGTCATTGAAGATATTCTCCGGTGCTGGGGCTGATCTCCTCATCTCGTGTCGACGGGCCCTCCGATCCCGGATGGTCTTTTTCTATCGGAAGAATGCACAAGCTGTGCAGGTCGACTCATCGTGATCCAGCGGTAGACAGAGGTTGCAGACCTCGTGATGATCGCTATGCGTAAATTTTGTGCGGCATACCGGGCATTTCTTGAACGGAGTTCCATGTGTTGTAGGCCGCACGGCGTAGATAGGCCCAGCGGCCCACGTCGATGAACCGGATTCGAGTTGATGGTGTCGAAAGATGTATATTCGATGTCGATAGTAGTTGTAGGAAATTTTGCGCTTCGAAGTTGCAGAAAAAGTTTTTCTAGCCGGAGCGGAGAAACTTTCATCCGAACCCAGTGGCGGAAAAAAACAATCGAAGGATGGAGCCGATGCCCACGCGCAGTATTGTCCAAGGGAGGAGTCACCTCTATCGTGACTACAAAGACTTCTCCAAGAAGACAACAACCTGCAATCATCCGAGCCCAACACCAGGTGGCAATCTAATGCGTAGTGTACGATCTGCAGCTCATATGCCTCGAACACCATTATCCATCTAATATGCTTATGCCAAGAGATGACATTTGCTAAAATTCCATTTGAACCAAGTAAACATCGCTTATTGTCAATAGCAGGTGAGAAATGTTTTAATAGCAATTTAACTGGCAAGCGGGTTCGTTAAATGTATCACAATCATAATAAAATGTAAGAAGCAAAATAGTATTGGGCAAGTGTAATTTCTACTGCAACATGGTTCCTTGGTAAAACTGTTTTGCACTAGCCGATTACCGAATATCGTGCAGCTATCTGCAAAAATATGGATTGTAGAATCAGATTTTCTTTTTTTCATTTTACATATGTGAAAAATTCCAATATACATATACAGAACGTTTTTCAAAAAATGTGCATTTTTGTAACAGTGCCTGGATTGTAACTAATCGACTTTTTAAACAGATTGAAATCTTTTGTGGAATGTAACAGGGATCTAGCCCCATGAGGCGGCACCCAGGGACGGACTTGCTGTAGCGGGCACCGGGCATTTCCCCGGTGGGCCGCCAGGGTAGAGGCCAGACTTAGGCCCTTGGGGGCCGTTTTTGTTACAGGGCCACTTTTGCAGCATAGCTGCAATATCGGCCTCTGTAACAAAATCGTCCAAAGCCGGTCCTGGCAAACAGCTCGGCCGCACCCTAAAACCCTGGGGGTCCGACCGAGCACTTTGCCAGGGCGAGTTTTGGTTCCCAGTACGGCCCTGACGGCACCAGTAGTAAGAGGCAGAACTTGATCTTATATTAAGATAAAAAAACGAATGAATTTCACTGAAAATAACAAGGGTTGAAGGGACACTAAATTTCGGGGCTAAAATAAGAAAAAAATTCATATTTAAAATCCAAAAACAACAATGAAATTCACTATTTCTAGTTCAGTGAACTATAACTTGTCCCCCTTTCATGCACTGCTAATGACCTCACAAATTACATCACTCATGACATGTTAAATTACATCCCTGATAACATCACTTATGACATCATCCGGTCATTGAGATAGTTTATGGACTAAGACAAATTCAACAGGTGAAACGTGTGCCCAATTTATTTTTAATCACCAATCAAGGGGTATTAGAAATAACCTTTGACGACATGCTGGACACATAATATATGTATCAAATCACATGGGGGGGGGGGGGGGGGTGTTACTTTTTTTTTCTTTTCTTTTTTACTGGCACTCATGCACCAAAAAACAAAACGCCTCCACAGACTTTAATCCTAGAACACCCTCCCAAAAAGGAGTTTGTACTCAATTCATTTTAACAGAATCATGTTGTTAAAGACTTCACATAAACCAACATTTTAAGTGAAGAGATTGACAGGTATCTATTTGCCACTAATAAGAAGCCTTCTATGAACAACCCTGCGTAGTTTGGTAAAATACACTATACACATTCCTAAAATGAGCAACATCTAATGAAAATAAAATCTATAAAATGTTATATCAGCACAAGCTTTGGCTTCTATCAGATGCTTTGACTTTAACCCACCAGCTAATTTAAATCATGCCTCAGCAACCCACATCAGGTGCACTCGACTTTTACCTTGTTTGACATGGAGTACTACTTGCACTCCAGACTTTACTGGTTTGTAAACGGTGCACTATATAATTTTCAATATGCAGAACCACACACCTGCACGGCTTACAGAATTTACATTCTATGCACTTACCTGTGTGCACATAGTAATTCTATTCTGTCTAGGACTATAGGCTCGTTACTAACAGCTTTCTTTTTTTAAACTGATCTAAGTTTATGGAGTTACATGAATAGCAGTAACATGAATGTCGTCTTTTGAGATGTCATCATCGATGTAAACAATGATGTAATATACCATGTCACAAGTGATATCGCGGTCATAAGAAGTGCATAGGAATATTCAATTATAGTTAGTTCACTAAAGAGATCTGGCAAATTTCAGCAGGTTTCTAATGCACAAGATCTTAGCCCGAAGGCTAGGCTCTGCGCCTCATTTTCTTCAATGTAAGAAAGTGGGTTATTGATTGGAAAGAATGGTGTTTCTTCTTGGGCAATAAGTCCACAACTGTCCATCTACTAGGCACCAAGTAACCGGTTGCAACATTTGACTCTCTCAGAATGCAAAGGTAGCATTCCAGCTCGCACATACTACAGGTGTCGGAAGGTGCCACGTGGGTCTTGGATCTCATCTCGCAGTCCCCAACTATTGATATATTGTGGGTGTCCAAGGTAGGCACTAGGAAACCCACAGTAAAACAACCGCCATGTCCCTCTAGGAGTGCTGGGGAGTCGGCAAGTGCCTTGGGGCTCCCACACGGACGATAATATTTAAACAAGCATTGACATAGCCAATAGGTCTCGCCTTTGGGACCTTATAAGTGTTCAGCCGTGCAACAGTTAATGTTGTTGCACCAAGGATATTGTGCTGGATAACTAAACACTTATAAGATCCCAAAAGCGAGACCTATTGGCTATGGCAATGCTTGTTTCCATTGCTGCTCAGTTATAAAGGGAAAAAACAATGAGAAATTCAACAAATTGGAGATGCGCTTTACTTAGAGAACCTCTTTAACCTACACCAGAGTACTCCGACAGAGAAAATGCCAATAGCAAAATTCGGTAAGATTTCACTTGGCAAATTGTGTGAGAGTCTGCTTTATTCTGCTCACATTATCTGCGTAAGGCTGGGAATAATGGAACAACATTGATTCGTTCTTTAATATGGGAGATGATTTCCACAAATGATCATGGAAATTTGCTTTGGTGCTAACAAAGTAACTCTGCTGCAATGAGCTTGATGGACTTTGGACTTGAGAATATGTTCTCAACTAATTTCGTAAAGATTGTAAAACATGGTATAGAAGCACAGTGTTTTAAGTGTGATCAGTGCTTGAAATGGAAATATAGACGAGGATACGCACTATACCAGAGTACCTCTTTACTAAATAAATTTGTCAGTACCCTCCCATTGAAAGCTTTGGAACGCTGCTGAAGAGTATAGGTAATCGAATTGCAGGTACTCAGTGCTAGACAGTACCTGCCCACTTAAAGCACTGAGTGGGACTATAATTATTCCTGGAGAACCAGTTTTGGGTTTATTCTTGTCCCCTCATATAACCTACCTAACCCCTCTGAAGAAGTTGCCCTGAGCTTTCACAAATGTAATGACTATGAACACTACCATTTTTACTACTCCACCTGTCATTTTTGTGGAGTGGTTTAAGACTCGTTAGATGACTTTCTGGAATTTGTCTAAGACAAATTACTACGAGGTCCATGTTTTTAAAGTCACATTATAATATGTTCTTCATATGTATGGTTGAGTTCTCATGCCTTTTACGTCGCCAAGGATATTCCAGTCGGGAGTGTACATTTGTTTGCAAAATGTACTGATATATTGTTTCCAAGTTGCACCATAGGGGTGGTGGTGGTGACAAATGAAGGAATTTTAAGATGCACACGTAAGGGCACACTACTATGAAAAGATGCATTTGTGTTGCGTAATAGGGCATATTTTGTGTTCACCTTTTGTAAATAGCACTATGGATTTTCAATTAATTTAATAATAATATGTTCAATACTGCAGACCGGAAACATGTTTTCCGGACTGCATTTGGAAAATATAGACATTACGCACTCTGAGTGTCTCTATTTGGTGCCAGTCAAGATGAACTAAGCCCAAAAGCTATGCATATCAGCAACAGTTTAAAAGGGCATAGGATTTATAAATGAACCTGAAGTAGCTGCTCATGAGAGTATGGACCTCTACTGCAGGGAAAATAGTTTCAAATGAGAATATTTTTTTTAATAGAATGTGGCTAGTGAGAACTAAAAAAACGCACTTATTAGCAAGTATACAAGCACCAGTTTAATACATGTGGAAATACAAGTGGCTACTTAATTTTCCATCGACCTAAAATAAATAAACTAAGAGGAGAAAACAAGAATATTGATTAAAACGAACTAAAAATTCAACAAAGTAAGCTGCATAAATCTGTATTTCCTAGTTATGAGCCTTCGGTCATATCGGACAATAGTCGCCTCTACTTGGTGGGGAGTTTGCCCTGTCCTCCCACCCTCCGAGTCGTTCTCGGTCATTATCACCGTATAACGCCCACTTGGGATCTAAACGCCCTGGAAGCGTTATTTGGAAACCGATAACGATAACGATAGCGCGCTTTACCCTGCCACACTAATCATTGATGTCAAGAGGGGGGCATGTAATTGCCGATAGCAGGCTGGGGTTGTGGCGGTGAGCGGTGGGGGAGGGGAGCGCGCGTCAAGGGTGAAAAGGAATCGCGGCAGAAGTGCACGTGCGTTCAACAGGGCAGTAGATGTGTTCATACGAATTAGGAAGGTGTGCCATCTCCTGTGTGAGCAGCGGTAGAAACACGGGACTTCGTATAGATACAAATTGTGATTTCGTTGCTACCAGAGTCTCTGGTTTGTGATCGAGCAGCTGAGCAACGAGATCGTATCTCCAGACTGGAACCTGCCCCTCCCCCAGACTGCGCGGCTCCTCTGAAATCTGGGGGTTCCGTGGACAAGGGGTGCCCTCTGGAACAGCCACTGTCAAGGCGCTGACTGCCCAAGCTTCAAGGCGCACTGTGCTAGGGCAGTGCCGGGAAACTGTGCAGGGCAGAGGAGGTAGCCCAAATGCCGCACAGCGTGTGAAAACGTGAAAGGATGTTTGACAGCAAGTTACCCGTTCACAAACGGACACTAATTGTACAAACTCCACACTGTTTGCGATGCGCTGCCTCGTAAACATCCACTGCACAAAGACACTACGGTTTCCAGCAATTCCAAGGAGCGTGGTACGTGACTGTGGGGAGCACAAGACGCGCTCTGTGATGAGGGAGGGAGTGAGCGGCTGCGCTCGTAAATTAAAAAAATATGGGAAAAGTGAAAGATGGGGTCGCGCGCACTGGCAAAGAAGCGAGGCGTGCGGGACGGCAAAAGGAAACGAGTGGTGCGCACGCGGACGCAAAAGTGCTACCAAAGGTCACCAGCTTGCTATTACGTGCACGCGTGCGACGGGAAAAAGTGCTGTGCACGTGGAGCGCGCTTGTGTGCGTAATAGCAAGCTGGTGGCCTTTGGTAGCACTTCCAAAAGCCACTGAATAAATGTCTTGGCCAGGCCAGCTCATGCACTGGATCAGGCCGAGACCTAAAAAGAAGGTGTGGGCGATTTGGTTCACCCACAAATAACTATAAAAAGAATATTAAATAAGCGGCAGGAGAAGCTCATTTATTATGCACTGCTCCTTGAAAGGAGCGCCCCATAATGTCCAGTAAGGGCTTTTTAGTAATATTTTTTCATCCTGGTGGAGTCCCTAGAAGGGCAGGGGCATAAATATCCATTTTAAAAACAAATATTCTGGAGAGCTGCAAGAAGCATAGCAGCAGCCCGCCAGCATAAAAAATAAAAATAAACCACAGTAGGTCTCCTGGGTCATTGAATCCATGAACCCAAGAGCTCTTTCCACTTTTTTTTTTAAAGCACTCCGAGATGGAGCTCGGTGCTCTTCAGCTGGAGTGCAGAGACCCCTAGAGTTTAATTCTGTCGCTGCACTTTGTGGTCAGAAAAATGTTGGAGAAGACGCAAAAACAGGTTTCGCTTTTTCTTTTTTTTAAATAAATATGCTGTATTTGAAATATTTTGTAACGATCACTAATATGAACTACTGCTATGTGAGAAATTAAAAAGGAACATTAATTTGATAATAGTTATTAATTACTTTTTGACATAGGTCTGCTCTATATCGGATGATGTGCTGACTCCTTGATAAACCCAATACGTCATCTGCTCTTTATAACTTGGTGTTCTGACCCTTTGACAAAACCACTAGGTCTGCCTTACTTAAGGAGACACTCTTCATATTGTTACATTATATTTCCTTGGACCTACTGGTGCTCATAATTTTGGAAGAAAAGTGAGCAGCCTTGGCTGTAGAAATTGATTTTTTATACTCTTTCAGCTGGAGCAAATAGTTCTCTTTTTAATCTAAGGAATAGTTGGCTCTCCATTTTCTTTCGGATTGGCAAACAGCTAGTTTTTGACTTTGTAACTCAGCAGAAAACCATTTTTGTGCCTCATGGCTTCTTGCTGAACGAATTGTTCTAAGTGGGGCATATTAATTAAAACCCACCATAACACCATTCACTTGTCCTTAAATTACCTTTTATTCTGACCAGGGAGTCCATCATTAAAGGGTTTGTGGAGATCCCACTTTTCACTTGATCCCGCACTGTTTCTTTATTTGTTGTTATGACTTCCCAGGTCCCTATTGCTACGCCTCCAGCGTTGGCTTGCATGGAGGTGTGTTAGCAGCCCTATGATGAAGCATGCCATATATTTCTGTGGGTGAGGGCAGTATTAAAAACTAGTGTGTTTCTTTCACCTCTATATCGCAGCAACATAACTTGCGCAGCCCCACTTCTGTGTGTGTGTGTGTTGGTATCTCTAGGAGGTCGGAGTGGGGCGTTTTCCTCCTACCCCTTAACTACTGTGTGTGTTATTTACTTAAATAGATCCTCCCATGAATATATCAGCAAATACTTCCCAAAATATCCCTACGAGAATTACAAAGCTCGTCCTCCTTTAACTACAAGGACACCTCCATTCGGTTATTTCGCTCACCAGTTTAAACGTAGCCTTTCCATTAAACATTTGTTATTTAAATGTATATTACCAAGTTTTTAGTAAGCTCGCTGGTTATCATTCAGATGCTTAGAGACCAATGGTGATAGTGTGCATTATAAAAAATATTTAACATAATACAAAATGACGAACAAATGAGAAATAGAATTAACGGATTTTGCAGAAGAAAACAGAAAATGGAAAAAGTGTAGCAGAAACTATGATGGCAGCAAAGCCGTAACCAATGGAAAAAAGGTGTTAAATGGTGGAAAGTTCTCTTAGTAAGGGCACATACTTATTTCAAAGCATTGCTAGGCATCAAGGTGACTTTCTTTTCGTAACATGTCCCTTACGTCATCTAATGAAAGTCTCTAGAGGTCCGCTACAAAATGGAGATAAGATTTAGGCTGTCTAAACACAGGCCCATTTTACAATAATGCCCCCCACCCAAAAACAAAGATCGCACTCACTTTACGATGCCATATCCCAGACTGGCAATTACGACCAACACACGAGCCAACATGCGCTTCATCGAACATAGGATTTCAGCAAAGATCTCAGCACCTTGGACTACAGAAAGAAAGCAGAAAAGAGAAATTCAGAGTAGCAGAAAAGAAAAGCACCCGGCAGTAAACTTTGCACTGTACAAATTGTAATGACAGGAGATGTTAATTAAATACATGTCAAGTCACTATACAGGAGGTCATATCACTGACGAAATGGATAACACCCAGATGAAGTTGGTGTCAAGAAACTGGAGAAGACACGTCTGTTTCAATATGCATTTTCTAAAATCTTATAGCATGCCAGAAATTTAGGAAGCAGTCAGGCGGAGACCTTTTTACTCAATACTCCTGATTTTAAAGCAAATGAGACTTAGTGCCTTAAAAACTCTCTGCAAGGTTAATATGATTTTTTTTTTAATTAAACAGGAGTACCATATATGCGAATAGTGAATACTAACTTCTCTGGACGAGAAGCAAAGTTTTAGTCAAGCATTCAGTTCCAGCTACTCCATCAGATACAATTATAAATTCACTGGACAAGATGCAGAGTTATGTATTCAAGTGTGCAGCTAGGGCTATTCTGTCATATACTTGAACTGTTATACAAAAGAATATCTAATCAAACACACCATTTTGATTTACAAGGTTCTATTTCAAGAGAAAACACAAGGATATGACGGACGGAGAGCTGAAACTTTTCAGACACTCACCCTCAGACTCAGATCTGGGTTGAATCCATCATCCTTCCTAGCTCAATTCACTACCCAGGTCAGACCCAGCCATATGCAAATCAGTCTTGACCCTGTTCCTCATGGGAACTGTCCTGCCCGAACTGCCAAGCCAGGTCTTCCCTAGACCAGAAACAAGCATCATGTGACTGGTTTCGGGGTAACACCCCTCATCGGTCAGGCTAGCTTGAATCAAGTGACAAAGTGAGCAAGAGACCCAGGCCTTGGTATACCCGGTACCCACATCTGGGTATACCCTGCCAACTTAGGGCGAACAAAGCAAACACAAGGATATGATGGACGGAGCGCTGAAACTTTTCAGACACTCACCCCCAGTCACAGGTTTAGGTTGAATCCATCATCGTTCTTTAGCTCACTTTGCCACCCCAGTTAAGACCCAGCCATATGCAAATCAGTCTTGACCCTGTTCCTCATTGGAAGAGTCCAGTCCGAACTGTCAAGCCCGGTCTTCCCTTGACCGGAAACAAGCATCCTGGGACTGGTTTCGGGGTAACACCCCTCATCAACCAGGCTAGCTTGAATCTAGTGGCAAAGTGAAGCAAATGTTCAATACTTTTCCTTTCAACGCAGCTGTTTGTTCCTAAAATCACTCACATGTGTTGAAATATTACCTGGGAGGAGAGCTCCCAAATAAGTTGCAATACACATGCACCTAAATGTCAGCCAGGACCCAACACCAGTACCTGCCGACAGCAGGCAGAGGATCATTTTGCTACTTTGAAAATCTCAGAAGAGCATTGCTTAATAATCTGGTTGTCATTTCTCTTCAGTTCAGAGCGCCATTGTAGTACCTGGCAAGGTACTAGGTTGCTCTAATATCAATATTTTCTGCAGGCCACAATGCATAGGTAATAACTTTTCTACATTTCACCTCCCTCTGCTCAAAGACTTACATTTAAGGAAGAGTTGTAAAGTTTGTCTGAAACGCCTAGTCTTAGTGATACAGACAATGCAATGAACGAACAGCAGTGACAGAGTAAGGAAGACTGAGAAAACAAACGGTTCACAAATCTGAGTTGACTTCTGGCAAGGACTTTGGATGAGAAGAATTTTTCTTTGGGTCAGGGTGGGAAAGGGGATGCAAATGAAAGTGGGTGAACTTCACAATTTTTACAGCAGAAAAAAAGTGCTACTTTAAAATTTCTTGCTGGTGAATTGCTTTACCTAAGGTGTCAAGAGGAGCTCCTGTTGCGGCTCTTCAGTGTCCAAGTTTCGTAGGTCATCAGGAATCTCACTTCAGGGTCTCGGTGTGCCATCTACATGCTAGATTTAGGGGTGTTACAGGGGAGTGACAGGTAGAGGCCAATGAGTTCCTTACCTGGGGGTGTCTACACCATCTATCACCCGCATAGTCCTAGCCCTGATTGGATAAGTCCCACCATCTTCAAGGTAGTGGGCACTGGAAAATGTGCGTCACTTTGCCTCGAGCACCTGAAGGGTGAAGTTGGTGTAGGGGGGCACACCTCCTCTTCTCTCTTAGTTTACCCACCAGCTCTCCCACCAAACGTGGGGGTTTGAATGGGGGACTGCCATCTGCTGCTAGCAGCAGAGGCTGGGGTTGTCTTACAAAGGCGGTAGGCCTTTTAAGCTTTCCCCTCAAGCACTGTGCCCATCCGGGGGAGGAGGTGTGACACCTCCACCCAGGATGTGCATTGTTTCTGGCCTCAGAGAGCAGAGGGCTCTCGACCCAGGGGTCCAGAAACATGTCTGGTGGTGGCAAGCTGCTTAAAGCCAGTCAGGGAGCACACCAGGATTGGTAGGTTTTATGGTGCACCTCTGAGATGCACTCTGGGTAAATGTTTTAATAAATCCAACACCGGCATCAGTGTTGGCTTATTAAGAGGAGGTGTTTGGTACCAAACAATCCTAGGTTCTGTGAAGCCATCATGGGGGTTTCAAGCCCATGTACTCTCTATGGCTTCCTTGGCACTTATAATATTAAGAACAGATTTAAATATTGTTGGGCATATCTGCTCATGCAGATATGCCCACAGATGAGATACAGACACACCCATATCTTAGCAGTTCACCTTTGACATAGCACAAAAGCAGTGTGCCATGTCGACTTGTGGTTCTGAAAATTCTGGGCCAGCTATAATATGGTACCGAAGCCCAACACTCGTGTCAGAAAATATCATCGAATCATGACGAATTTGGTATCGGCAGACCGGTAATGATTAGGACATCATACCTGTGCATTTGCGTCGTGATCGAGAGATGCAATCACCTTAAAATAGTAGTTTCTGTCTTGAACCCTCGGGTTCCATTTTGTGAGCGGCATCCATCTTGTGGTTGCCCTTACATAGTCAATTGACCAAGGCCGAACTCGAGCTGAAAGGACACGTAGACCTTTCCTGACTCCTCTGTGACCTGGGCGAGCTGCCTCCACTGCCTCCAGCCAAACCTGTTCGGGCAGTCCCCAACCCAATGGCCGAGCGAGATTAGCATCAAGGCACAACATGTCATAAACCATTCACCGCATACAAACCATGCCTTATCATACACACACCTGTCCCTGTTTCTTCTTTATGACTAGTTTTACAAGGAGGAGGTGCCCGATTTTATTGGGGTTTCATCGATATCGGATGGAAGTTCTGGGCCTGGCTGGGTCATCTATCACAAACTGGACATACGAAAATGTGGGCTTGCCATCATGACTTTGCTTTTTCATTGTTGTGAAAATATGTATATGACCATACTGTAAACCAAAGAATTCTTGCCTGAAGCTGATATTTTTGTATAAAAGGAGAAGGCTGGTTCTGTAAAAACGAACAGTCTCCTGAGAATATACACACCGTGCTGTTGTACTTCTAGGACGCTTGTTACTTGGTTGCAGCCAATAAAACTCGATCCTTGACATCACCTAGAAGACTGTGTTTCTGTGGTCCAGAACAGGAAGAACTCAAGAGGTCTCTGGGTGTTCCCCCTGGCACCGCTGGGTTCCTAAAAACCCGGTACCTCAGTTGGCGCCCAACTCGGGGCGATATCAAACGGTGTCGGTCCAAGCCAGATGTTCGTGAGGAGCTTCGTGTGAAAATTCCAGAGGACGGCCAGCCACTTCAGCGACCCCTGTATGTCGACGTGGTTCCGAAGGTCTTGCTGCGAGGTTCCCCGCGTCCCGACGGCTACGAAGGACTGCTGCCCTGACTATCGCCCTGTTTTGGACCCATCGATACTTGGTAGAGCAAAACGATAGACGAGTCTTCTAGTGACATCATCGATCTTCAATACTTCAGTTAAGTATAAGTGGAGCGTCTCCCAGTCCTTAGTTTGATTCTTAGTTTTGGTATCCTTGAGATACGCTTTGTTTGGAACTTGCAAGCGCCAAAACCAAGGGACTCGTGTATTCACGAGAATATCGTACTCGATAATCCTTTGAAGTTTGAAGCTAGACTAGTGAGCGAAGATGCCTGGTCTCAGCAGACTTGGAAACTTGTTTTGTCTTGGTTGTAATAAGGACTCCCGATTAGAGGATTCGTGTCCGGTTCCTCCGATTGGAACTCCAACATATGAGCTCTATGTGAAGCACGGAGTAGGCCCCATCACATACAATGAAGTGTGGATAAAATACACCAGAAAAGATGGTGTTTTAAAATGGCCCCAATATGGTAGCTTTGATACAGAGATTTTAGGTAATCTAGAGGTGAAACTTTTCAAGAAGAAAGCCCGGCCGGCGATGTTTGACTCCTTTCGCCTATGGCGCAAGGAAGCCAAACAGAAAGAAATTAAATTAGCGAAGAAAAATAAAAGAGGTATGTCAATGGTACAAGCTGCCGTTGCATACACGGATAATGAGGAAGAGCAAGAGAGTGAACAAATGTTTAGAAGTAAGAAGTTAGCAGTAGATAAATGCTACCCAGTGTTACCACGTGAAGGGCAAGGAGCAAAAGGCACACCTGAGAAGGATCCTTTAATGTCCCACTTACTGAGTTCACCACCCCCCTATGCACAAAATGCTACTGCACCCCCGCAACGCTTTGTTATACTGCGCCCCGCCGCACAAACACCAGTTCTTCCACAAGCACCAGCTCCTCTTCAGCTGGTTTCTACTCCTCCGGCGCAGCCCTCTCAAGGGCCGCCGCCTTTGCTACATACTCCACCTGCTTTTTCTACGACTTCGCCTACTGCTCCAACTGTTTATCATAATACTCCTTCTGCTACTGCCTTGACTTCTGCTCTACATCAGCCTGTCTTTTCTGGCATATCTGCCTTTCCACCAGTTTCTCCTTCTGTTCGACAGAGAGTGGCAAATACTCTCACTGGTCTTTTCTCACCTTTCTTTGGGTCGCCTAAGACGACCCCTAATACAGAACGTAGACAGTTGCGGAGTCGACTGCCTGATTATCAGGAAAGAGAAGTGCTGAATGAGTTAGCACGTAAATGGGTTACTGATACTCTAAAGTATGATGTTCAGTCCGTTATGGAAGTCTTCCGTCAGTGGGAAGCATCTACACAGAGATATGTATTTGAACAGATGTGTGTATATCTCCGTGAAGATTTGAAGGGAAATGATCCAGAATATGACATGAATGAATTATTCCGTGTACGATTCAAGTTCGCAGACGGCATGATTGTGGGTGCCAATGTTGAACAAGCAATTGAGATGTTATTGTCGTATAGGAGTAAGGGAAGCAATTCTAGATCACTGTATGAGCATGACATGCCAGGTAGGAAAAAAGCGCGACAGTATCCCATGAGAGAAGTTCCTCCAGTTTGGAGGGAAGGTGATGCAAATGCGAATCCAGCAATTCCGCCGCATTTCCAACGTGTTTGGGTACATGTTCCCTGGAAAAGATCTGAAGTTTTAGCACTCAAGCAGACATTGCCTGATCCTCGCAAAAATCCTGCAGGGTATTATAAGGAGTTATCACAGACTGCCACCTGTATCATGAATTTAGCGGATGTAGACATGTTGTTTGGAAATGTTGTTCCACAGCCTTTATGGGGAAAGATTCGTCATGCACATCATGACCAAGAGTTAGGTGATACATGGGTCAATATTGCTGCTGCTGATGCTAGACAAGTTGGTGGCTCTAAGCCCGAGCCTTTGGTAGCAGAACTTCCTGGTAGAATTATCACGTATATGAAGACTTTAATGCCTGAATTGCGTGTGAATTGGGACAAATCGTCTGCGTGCAAGCAGAAGAAAGATGAGAATGTGTCTGACTTTTTCACAAGGTTTGAAGAGACCTTCGTCGATCATAGTGGTCAAGATGTGGCTACCGAGGGTGGCCAAAGATTGTTTGTAGACAAATTTGTACATAATTTTCATCCTGAATTGTGTAATAAGCTGAAGGATTCCGAGAGTGCTTGGGCTGTTTCCACGTCAGCGCAGATACTAGCCACAGCCCAGTACTATGAGAATAGGCGCAAAGACGAGCTAGAGAAGGCAGACAAAAAGACTAAAGAATTGAAAACTAAAGTCCTTCTCCAGCAAGCTTATCCACCTCGTATTGCTAGTCAGCACGATTATCAGCAACCTCAGCAGTATTCGAGAAACTCGCAGAGAAACGAGTCTTCTCAACAGCGTTTACCATATGGACCCAATCAGTGTGCGTATTGCAAGGAAGAGGGTCATTTCAAGAATAGTTGTCCAGCTTTATTGCGACGTTTGAATGGTGTTTCTGGTGCAAGAGGTAGAGGTGTTCAACAGGCTCCTAGAGGTAGGGGCCGTGGAAATGTCCCCCAGAATGCTACTTCTTTTCCGCCTCAGAAATCTATGAACATCTTTGATCATAATGCATTCTCTAGGACAGCTCAGTATTATGTTGATGACTACTATGCAGAAAACGAGAATGAGGGTAATGATTGCTAGGACAGCCATGGACAAAGAGAGGGAGTTGTTTCAGTTCCAGTAGATCAGAATGGACCTTATGTTGAGGTGATTACATCAGGTGTGTCAGAGCCTTTTCTACTGGATACTGGTGCTACAAAGAGTTCTATTATGCACTCAAAACTTCCTGGCGCACCTTTGTCTGGCGAAATTAATGTTTCAGTAGGTTTTTCTGGCGCCCCGGTTAGGAACCCGATTTCATGTCCTATGTCCCTTTCTGTTGGGCCATGCGAATTGGAAGTACCCCTCATTCTTACAACAGGTTGTGGTGAAAACTTGTTGGGATTAGATCTGCTAAAGAGACTATATGCGACTTTGTACTGTTCTCCTTCGGGAGTACAACTCACCCTAGGTAAGAAAGTGGTTTCTCCAATGTATTTGTCAAGGGAAAATATTCCAACAGAATTTTCATCTCTTCCGGATATACTTTGGGCTACTGGTTCTAATGAGAACGAGTCTGCCAGAAGATTAGAATTTGTAAATAACTCATTCGTCCAGCTCCTACACCAGCACCAGTCTGTAATGAACACCACGAATTGTTGGGTATGTGGACTTATGCCACACACGAAAGATAAGGGTATCCCATACTTTGTCCTGCCATTTAGTTACTATGGTTCTCTGTGGGCTTTCCAGACAATGTTCCTGTTTGCCATAGAACCGTATCCCCCGCGTCCCACAGGAAGAAATTCAAGCAACAAGGCACTAGTGGCAGGAATCAGAAATATGAGCAGGGATATCGACACGTATCGAACGATTCCCAAAGATGAGTTTACAGCATACAGTAGATGGAACATAACGAAGTATGGGATTTCCTTGAGTGAGAGCCAGAAAGCAAAGAAATCATCCCCAATCTGGATAGTACCCCATAAGGTCACCTATGTCTGCAAGGAAATGGCAAAAACCCCAGAGCTCAGTTAGGGAAGAGTGTCTGTACTGAAACGTACGTTTTCTTGTCTCAGACCTCTCCCTCATTCCTAGCAGCTAAGTGTACCTACTTCGTCTGCCACGATAGAGCATATACATGGTTGCCCCCTGACTTCTCTGGCACATGTTTTATCTCGTTCCTGCTGCCACCTACCTACACGGCCGAGGCAGATTACCATCGGACAAGGACAGTTAGGGGTGTCGTGAGTAAAGACGACACTGCGGAACAGGAGTTTGGAGATTTCGCAAAAGGTTTTCTGCCGTTTTGGGGGCCTATGGTGAACAGCAGGAACATTCGCCAATTGACGAGGGTAGTTGAATCCGCCGTGATTGAAACGGCTGGTGCCCTTAGTAACTTGACTACGGAGCTCCAGTCGGACCGCCTTATGACTCTTCAAAACAGGGTTGCCCTAGAGGTCATACTTGCAGACCGTGGTGGGGTATGTAAAGTGATCCAATACAGTTGCTGCATTTTTATCCCAGATAATGCTCCGACAGTATACCAGGCCATCTCCAAACTGCACAAGATCTCTGATTCCATTCACGTGGATAAAGGGGACTGGTCCTTGCTGGGGTGGTTCTGGGAACTGATATCTGCCTGGGGATGGAAAACTCTGATATTCATTGGGATGATCTTAGCCATTCTGTTCCTGTTCTGCCTGTGTGTGCAGTGCGCTCCTGCAATATGTGGTCTCTGTGCTACATCATGTGTAAGGAAGCCTGTGTCAAGGGACGAACTGAGCAACAGGATGATGCTACAGCAGCATCTTAATGACTTCATGAATACAGATTTGGACTCAGATTAGCATGAGTTATTGCCTATATAAGGGCAAAAGGAGGGTCTGTGGTTCTGAAAATTCTGGGCCCTGCTATAATATGGTACCGAAGCCCAACACTCGTGTCAGAAAATATCATCGAATCATGACGAATTTGGTATCAGCAGACCGGTAATGATTAGGACATTATACCTGTGCATTTGCGTCGTGATCGAGCGATGCAATCACCTTAAAATAGTAGTTTCTGTCTTGAACCCTCGGGCTCCATTTTGTGAGCGGCATCCATCTTGTGGTTGCCCTTACATAGTCAATTGACCAAGGCCGAACTCGAGCTGAAAGGACACGTAGACCTTTCCTGACTCATCTGTGACCTGGGCGAGCTGCCTCCACTGCCTCCAGCCAAACCTGTTCGGGCAGTCCCCAACCCAATGGCCGAGCGAGATTAGCATCAAGGCACAACATGTCATAAACCATTCACCGCATACAAACCACGCCTTATCATACACACACCTGTCCCTGTTTCTTCTTTATGACTAGTTTTACAAGGAGGAGGTGCCCGATTTTATTGGGGTTTCATCGATATCTGATGGAAGTTCTGGGCCTGGCTGGGTCATCTATCACAAACTGGACATACGAAAATGTGGGCTTGCCATCATGACTTTGCTTTTTCATCGTTGTGAAAATATGTATATGACCATACTGTAAACCAAAGAATTCTTGCCTGAAGCTGATATTTTTGTATAAAATGAGAAGGCTGGTTCTGTAAAAACGAACAGTCTCCTGAGAATATACACACCGTGCTGTTGTACTTCTAGGACGCTTGTTACTTGGTTGCAGCCAATAAAACTCGATCCTTGACATCACCTAGAAGACTCTGCGTTTCTGTGGTCCAGAACAGGAAGAACTCAAGAGGTCTCTGGGTGTTCCCCCTGGCACCGCCGGGTTCCTAAAAACCCGGTACCTCAGTCTTTGTCGGTTTTGTCAGCAAAAAAGGCATGCAGGCTGCAGTAGCAGTTTGATTAGCCTTGGTGAGGGGTCTGTGGAGGACCCTCTTCAGTCCCAATGTGTAGAAAAGAAAGTGATATTCTGTTGCAATACCCCCCCCCCCCACACACACACTTTCTGCCAGATTTCCTATGCACTCTGACTTTATTTGCCCTGGGTCCCTGCCTGTGTTCTGTCCCAAAACTGTACCTTTGTACTGCCAATTGGCACCTCTCTAGCCACGATTAAGTCCCTTGTAAAAGGTACCCTTTGCACTGTGATCAGGGAAGTCCTCTAAGGGCTGCAACACATATTGTGCCACCCTTAGAGGTCCTGTACCTCAAACCACATACACTGCCATTGCAGGCTACGTGTTTTGGTGCAGAAGAAAGAATTGAAAAGTCAACCTGTGTGCCATGCCTGCAACCCACTGCTTATGGTATAGGTAGGAACCCCTCTATCTGGGTGCACTATACCACTGGTGAGGGTACAGTTGCATGGGCACTGTGCCCCTACAGTGTCTAAGTCCATTCTTAGACAATGTTAGTGCAGTAAAGCCATAAAAGAGTATATAGTCTGGGGGTTTGGCATTACGAACTCCACAACAAATATGCTGCCAGCAATATGTCCCCCTCATCAAGGAACAATTCAACCACATGCTAGCTTGAATGGTTTCAGATATACAAAACTTAACAGTAGTGGTTCCAATCTTAGTCATATGGCCGATTCACAGTACAAACTGTAGGGTGCGCCTTTGGTGCTGTGTGTGCCACTGCAACTGGAAAATCTTTTGGTAGTTTTCCTTGACAACAGTGAAAGGCAGTAAGTCTTAATAGGACACCAGTGGCGGGAGACCCCATCAACGTTAATCTCAGAACTAGACTTACAGGCTTTTTTGGCGGGTGGAGTTCTTGCTGGTTAGGTGGAGGTCTAACCATTTTTGAGAGAACATTTTGTTTTTCTTTGGTTACCCAGTAGTTGAGGCTTTTGCTGTGTGTGGGTTAAGACTACAGTCCATACAAGGGTCAGAAGGTTGGACTAGTAATATAGTTCTAGAAACACTGCATTATTTTCGCTTGCGCCGATTTGAAACTTGATGGCCAAGTACCTCACAAGAAAGAAGAATCTATACAAGTTCCAAAGATACCAGTGTCTTTCAGAGAAGAGTCACATGGGATGGCATTGCTGTATGGGAAAATATTTTTACAAATATAGCACATAGGAGCAGTAAAACTGTTTGGACTGAATTTCAGCCACAGAAGATGCTACTATGTTCTATTTCCTTTGGTTGATCATAGTTTAATGGGTCTTTTTGCCATCAAAGTCCTTTTATACTTTACTGTTAAAGTACCTACTGGACGGTGATTTTAACTGTTATTTACTTTGTTTCATATTATGAGATTTCATTACAAGACCGGCGGCTACATTATGCAATAACTTTTATTGCTGCTCAAGATATGCAGACCTTTAAAGTGTAACAGTTACATCATAAATAAAACATTCCACACAGCATAGACAAGTGCCATACCAACAAAATAACATCCTCTTTTATTCGCTGCTCACAGAGAGTTAAGTATAACTTCTTCCTTTCTCCCTGTTTTTTGACTATTTTTTACAATATTGTTTTTTCTAACAATTTTCTTTTCAGATTTACCTATTTAGGTAAGTAATATTATATTTAGTCATTACAAATGCTTGTATGTTTTACGAATTTTACCTTTTCAGGCAAGTTTATTTTGATTATTTATTTTCGCCCTTCCAATTTATGGTTGGGTTCTTTTTTTCCTTACTTTCTCTTTCCTTTCCTTAATAAAACCCATCTGCATTCAACATCGAAGAGGATGCCTTATTTTGCAGATTGAGTTTTTCTGTGTCTCCCCGCTTTTTTTCCTTTACCCGTTAGCTTTCCAAAACGCTACAGTTTTAGCACAACCCCCTCCTCAACAATATGTGGCTTTTCTGCAAAAATATAACAAACCGTGAGGGCACATTTTGATGAGGGCATTCTTTGAATGAGGACTCGCCGCTTACCTCAAGTCACCATTCTATCAGTGCTAAGAGCGCAAGTGATTCAGACGCTTTTTTCCGGGTCAGATTAACGTGACACGCTTTCGGAAATGAGTGGGTCATGCCTTCCCTTTGGACCGGCAATGCGCAAAATACAGTCTTTGAAAGGCTGAAATCAGAGGCTTTTACAGCTCGCGCTGTGCGTTCCCTTGCCAACGCACAGCGCAGAGCTAACGAACGGTCACTCACTCATCTTTTTGGTGACCTTTTCTCCTTTGAACATTGAAAATTAGATATTTGGGATAAATCTTCTCTTAAAAGCCTCCCTATCTTTTAATTAAAATCGTTACTGTAACATATATTTTAACTTTTTATTTAAAAAAATTTAACTAAGAGCCTGCCTATCTTTGATTAAGTTCATTATTGTAATATATATATATATATATATATTTTTTTTTTGTTTACCTTTATATTTGGATTAATTTAATTAAACAATTTTAAAGATGACTGAGAAAACTAATGAAACATGTGAAGCCCCTCTCACAGAGAACTCCCTAATGAATCTTTTAGAAAAGCAACTTAAGTCCTCCCTAAAGGGAGCAGTTGAGGCAACATTATCAAAAAGAAAAAGAGATACTCCTCAGGAGGACTCAGTTTCTTCAGACAAAGAAGACCCTCTTCCCTGAAAAGGCGACAAGGTCTTAAAAAAGACTAAACATCTTGAGATTATCAGTAGCCCACGAGCTACAAATGAACGAGGTGTCCCGAGCGGCACAAACAGATTAAGCGTCCTCAATGGCGCAAAGACTAGAGGTGTCCTTCGCGGCACAACTAGACATGGTGTCCCTCGCGGCACAAGAGATGTCATCCTTTATAATGATGGTGATTATTTGTCCCCTATTGATGACGTTGATGCTGATGAGTACATTTTTGATCCATCAGAAAAAAATTGACGATTTACTGGGTGAAGATTTGAACCAGCCCTCCACCTCATGCTCAATTAAAGACCCCTCAGGGGTGGAGATGTTTAACCCCTCAGAAATTACTCACCCTAGAGGTTCCGACTGGTGGCCCCTTGACCACATAGCTAAATTTATTAAACTTTGGATCAGAAAGCCGCTTGAGAGGGACTCACGGAACCTAATGAATTCGGAATGCCAGAGACCTTTCCTTGACAACAAAGCAGGCTTGACCCCTATGCTAGACCCTGAGTTATTAGCCTTCCTCTTTAAAACTGGAAGAGACCCTCGTAAAGGTCTTGAACGCTGTCTTAAGCAGTGTCAAGATAAACTGCTAGACATGTTAGGCCCTCTGGCCAGAATTCTAGACCTTGCAGAGGAATCCTCTATTAATGGTACTCCGGTTGATAACGAACTCTTGAGAAGTTGGAGTCAACGTGCCCTATGTCTCCTTGGAAATGCCAATGCTAGCCTCACATCCGAACGACGTAGAGGCATTCTGATTCGGATGAACCCCAAATTGGGGGCACTAGGCAATAAAGATATCGAGGGAGACCCTAATGGACTCCTCTTTGGAGAATCTTTTATTAAAGTTCTTGGGAAATACGTGTCCACTTTCTCCACTTTTAGCAAAGCTCAAAGTAACATGAGAAGGATGTTTGGAGGTAGAGAAATATTTGGAAGAGCTGACAGAGCAGGACCGTCGGCCAGCCGAGGGTACAACAGGTCCTTCTATCAACAGAACCAACATGGAAGATACTTCAGAGGGAACAACTCCTTTTTCCCTCAGAAGACGCAACTACCGCAATCGTGGAGGTGGAAACAACCGCGGAAAGTTCCAAGGTCAAGGTAATCAAGGTAACAACCCCTAGGGGGAAGGCTTGCTACTTTCAGCCAAAACTGGTTATCAATAACAAACGATGCATGGGTTCCAGAAACTGTGAAAAGTTTCAAGATAGATTTTGTTTCTACCCCTCACCAGACCTCACCTCCCAGAGAACTGATTCTAGACCAAGATCAGTCAGCTCTAGTCGACAAAGAGATTCATCAAATGCTAGACAAAGGGGGAATTTTCATTGTATCCAATGCTGGCCCCGACTTTGTGAGCACAATTTTTCTCGTGAAGAAAAAAGACAAGGGTTGGCGTCCCGTAATAAATCTAAAGCTTCTGAACTCTTTCCTTGTGTACAGACACTTCAAGATGGAAGGTATCCATCTTCTGAAAGATATTCTCGAGGAGAAGGATTGGCCTATAAAGCTAGATCTCAAGGACGCTTACTTTACTATCCCTATGGATACGGAATCTCAGAAATATCTAAGGTTTGTATGGAAAGGTGTGACCTACCAATTTCGATGTCTTCCCTTTAGCCTTTCCTCGGCTCCTTGGTGTTTCACCAAGATACGGAGACCGGTTGTGGCATCTCTAAGGAGAAGAGGAGTCCGTTTGATTATCTATCTGGACGATATTTTATTGATGTCCCAGAATCAGGAGGAACTTCTTCACATGAGATGAACCGTGGAACTCCTGGAGTGTTTAGGTTTCAGCATCAAAGTAGAAAAGTCAGCCATGACTCCTTCTCAGAATCTAGAGTTTCTAGGTTTTCAAGTAAATACGTCCTTAGCCCTACTACAACTTCCTTTAAAGAAATTGGCCAAAATAAAGAAGGAGGTCTCCTATGTTTTGTCGAAAGATTTAGTGAGTTTAAGGGAACTAGCCAGAGTAGTGGGTCTCTTGTCATCATCCATACAGGCGATCTCTCCAGGACCACTTCATTACAGAGCCCTTCAGAGACTGAAATCTACAGGCCTGAAAAAAGGTCTTTGGTATTCAGACCACATTCCCCTCTCTCCGTAAGCTCGAGCCGACCTACTTTGGTGGCGAAACAACCTAGACAGTTGGAACGGGAAAGCCATATTAGGAAAAACCTTGGATCACATTTTGGAATCTGACACGAGCAATTTAGGCTGGGGTGCCAGATTAGGGAAGCCTAAGAAAGAACTAACTTTACATATACATTGTTTAGAGATGAGGGCGAGCCTGAACGCTCTTATGAGCTTCAAGTCAATTTTGAAAAACAGTGTAGTCCTGATCAAATTAGACAATTTTACAGCCGTCTCCTACATCAACTGTTTGGGAGGAGCGAGGTTTAGGTTACTGGCAGATCCGACCAAGAAAATTTGGTACTTCTGCTGGAGCCAGAAAATAATGCTGAGAGCGGAATTCCTTCCGGGCCATCTAAATACGAGGGCAGATTGGAATTCAAGGTTCCTAAGAGACGCGAGCGATTGGAAATTGAACCCCCTGATTTTCAAGAGAATTCAGGATTTATGTAGTCCATTCGAAGTAGATCTCTTTGCCAGCAGACTGGCCTTTCAGATAGATCAATATTTCAGTTGGAGACCAGACCAATTAGCAATAGCGGTGGACGCTCTTCTCCAATCTTGGAACACTCTCAATTGTTATGCCTTCCCTTCTTTCGCTCTAATCCAGAGAGTTCTTCTGAAAGTCTGTTCAGAATGCTGCCGCACTGTTCTATTTACTCCTTTTTGGATTTCCCAAATTTGGTTTCCAGGTGTGATGGAACTGGCGATGGAAATCCCTTGTCTTATTCCAGGGAGTTTAGATCTATTTCAAGGTCCAAAAGGAGTCATACATCCTCTTCTTTTAGAAGGAAACATGAACCTTCTTGCCTGGAAGATTTCAGGGTTTCTACAAGATACTCAGGTCTTTCAGGAGAGGCTAAAAGCCTTTTGGATGAGTCATGGGCTCCCAGAACAAGGAGAAGATATACAGGTGCTTGGAAAGATGGTGCAGTTGGTGCTTGGAACGGGATTTGGATCCCGTGGAGGCACCTGAAGTCGATATAGCTAATTTCTTAGCAAACCTTTTTAATTCAGGCCTATGTTATAGAACAGTTAATTGCTATAGATCAGCAATTTCTGCAGGACATTCTTTGTTAAACGATTTTTCGATTGGTACCGATCTCTTGATTCGTAGAGTAATGAAGGGTATAAGACTTAAACGCCCTCCTAAACCCAAATATAGCTCATTGTGGAACGTAAACCTTATTTTTGATCTTTTTTCATCTTGGTCAGACAATTGTTTCCTTACTAGGAAACAGTTATCCATTAAACTAGCTACCCTACTTGGTCTTATTTATTTTAGGAGGGCATCCGATGTTAAATCTTTAGAAATATGTAACAGATTTTACTCCCCCGATGGAGTATTGTTCGAAATTTGGAAAAGAACCAAGACCATGTCCGAGAACATACTTTACCCTTATTTTTTGGATTCTCCAAAACTATGTGTTGTTAGTTGTATGAAGGTATACGAACAAAAAATGAGTATTTTTAGACCTTCCCTGCCGGGGTTATCTCACAGGGGAATACCAGGACGGGTTCCCTAAGCAAGCGCCGGGAAACCCTTTGTGGGTAGCTGTGCGCTATATAAGCTCAAATACATTTACATTTACAATGAGAACCAATTTTTTATTTCTTTTGTTATACCTTATAAGGTGGTCTCTTCTGCGACAATTTCTAGGTGGGTAAGAGCTGTTATCTTTGAAGCTGGGATAGATTTGTCCAAGTTTGGCGCACACTCCTCTCGTGGGGCTATGGCTAGTAAAGTATTTTAGGCTGGGGGATCCCTTTCTGATATCCTAAAAGCTGCATATTGGTCAAATGCTTCAAATATCTTAAACCTGTCGAACACGTAAGCAATGTTGCGTTGAAAAGCTTTGAACTTGCATAATGTAGCCTCCGGTCTTGTAATGAAATGACGATTCTCCAATTATAATACAGAGAGAATCTTGCTTTCATTAAAGACAACGGAGGCTGACATTATCCCTCTCACCACTCCCTGGTGGATATTTATTTAATATGTCTTTATTAATGTCTTTGCATTTAATACTTTGTACCTTCCGGGATAAAGTACTACCTTTTCGTCTTTCTTTTCCGATTCGGCTTTTTTATAATCATTTAACAAGATGGAAGAAGTTGAAGCTACAGTCTTTTCTTCGCAGCTCCAAGAGGATGTTATTTGGTTGCTATGGCACTTGTCTATGCTGTGTGGAATGTTTTATTTATGATGTAACTGTTACACTTTAAAGGGCTGCATATCTTGAGCAGCATAAAAGTTATTGCATAATGTCAGCCTCTGTTGTCTTTAATGAAATCAAGATTCTCTCTGTATGATAATTGGAGAATCGTTATTCTCGAACACCTACTACAGTAAGGTTTGAGTGCTTACCTTTGCTCCATAAAGAAGGACAAGTGTCCAAAGTGAGTACCTTTTGGAGAACAATAGTATTGTTGGTCTGGGACAACAGTGGTAAACAACCACCCTTATCTCCCGCTGAAGATTTTCTTGCAGTAAGACCACTTAGAAATATTTGCATAGTTTACTAAGCAAACTCAAAGGAAATCTAACATAATGCATTTGGCTTTTGCGTAATGGAAAATTACACTGTGAAGAACCAGGAAACAGAAGTGGTCTCATTGCTGCACTGGTAAAAGATATTACTAGCTGGATTATCTCACGTTGGTAAACACAACTATCAAGCTCATTAGAAGAAAAATAAATGGCTGTACAGAAAAAGTTACCGTGATGAACGCCACAGCTTTACAAAGCGGTGCTGGGGCTTTTTATCACATTGTCTTTTATTTTGCATCTTTGGGCAAAAGTTCCACTTGTTGCTCCGGCAAAGAGATTGCGACAGAAATTACATCACCCCCTTGGTCAATCAAAAGTGAACCAAAGTATGTCGATCATGCATTGCTGCACTCTCCTTGGGTTCTTAGGTACAATAAACAGGTTTATTAACTACTTACAGGTACAGAATATCTTAAGTAGGTTTAATGTAACGTAGTGTAAATAGTGATCTTAGTACAATCTACCTCATACTAGCCCTCTCACTGTTACCAGGTGGAATCCACACTCACAAATCAAATATTCGCAAGAGACAATGCAGTGACATTTAAGAACAGATACACAAGACATTAGATGAAGGGGAAGGACATAACAGCAAAGCAGCTAAGTGCAGAGGCTATTTCTCAGAAAGTGAGGAATGCATAGTCACAAGAATTCCTATCACAAACTAGTGATGTGCATTTAAAATATGAACATATAGATGCCGTGTTTTTTCATGTGGCGTCCTATTATTTCTGAAAGCATCAGATCCATCTGTCATGGGCTTCCCTCCCGGAAGGGTCTTACCTGATTCTCCATGGGTTTGGATGTTCTGGAACTCCGCATAGAAGACAACTTTTTCAAGCAATCCCAGCAGGACGACGCCTCCAATCCAATACTGGATACGCAAGATGTCACGCCAGTAGCAAAGCAGCAGCATTAACCACAGCACACCATAAAAGACGTACACAATTACCATCACCATATAAAACTGCAAGAGAAAAGAACAGCTATCAGGAGTACATTTTAGAACAAGCGTAATTATTGTTAATGTTCTGAGGGTTACCCTTCGATTTTGCCCTTATCTAACTTCAGCAACTAGAACACCCTTCCTTGTAAGTGACAGATCTACCATGTATTCCCCTCCAACCCCACCAAACACCTCATCTTTGTTTTCCACTTCTGCTCTACATGGCAACTGTTGCTGTTCTTAGCTTTTCTGTCTGCCCTTTTCTTCTCAGTAGTTATTACATTTTATGCCCCCCTTCTTAGCAGTTTTTGGCCTTCTTGCCTCATTTTCTCTTGGGTTTCAAACTCTTCTTGTCACTTTCGTCTCAATTGATCTTATTCTTCTGCCTCTTCTCCTCAAGAACCAATTGTGCTGACGTGTTGCTATTTGGTAAACAGTCTTTTACTTCTGCGTGTCTGTCTAAATGTATTAACAGCAATTGTTACTATCCTATAATCAGCAGTTCTAGCTATTACTGCCTTTCCTGACTGCCCACTCCTTTGCAGTAGCTTGTGGCATCTCTGTCTCTGAGCATGTCACTCTTTCTGCCTGCTGTTCTCGCATCCATCTCTTCAGGAGCCCCCGCCCAGTCAGATATTTAGCTGTTTGTAGTCCCTCACCTTTTTGCATCTTTTTTCATACCTAGACTAGTTACTCTGCCCATTTTCATCTCACGAGTTTCCATCCCTCTTTTCACTATGCCTTCCTAATTACTACCTCTCTAATCCATTAAAATCTCCATCAAAGCTCCAGGTTATCTGTGTTCAACATTTCTTGCTTGATGGCTCCCTCTAATATTATCAACATTCACTTCTCGACTTTATTCCCATCTTCAACAGCTCCTGATTCCAATCAACCGCTCACTCGGTTTATAACAGTACCTCTCACATCATTCTTCCTTCTGTCTGCCCGCTCCTTAATAGTTCATGAAATCTAAAATTCATCTCTTATCAAGCGGTTCCTGTGAGATTGGAGATTAATTCTAGCAATAGTGTTTTCTGCTTCCTTCGTAGACTGTTCCTTCGTTGGAAGTCATAACTCCTTTATTTGGCTCTTTCCACTCACACCACCACCTCCAGCAGATGCCTTCCATTTATTTTCACTTTCCTATTGACACAATACATTACTTAGAAATATTCGCTGGAGCAGTTACCTATCCATTCTGTTTGCAGGAATAACAAATCAAGAAAGAGTACAAAGGTGTCTTAATGACACGAACCTGGATGCTTTTGAACCCAAACTTTGACCCAGTGGCAGTTCACTTGAATTCACCTTGGAGCCCACCATCACTCTCTAGAAACACTTTGCCAAACCAAAGACTGCAAGGTACGAGCTCTTGCTTCTAAACAAATTGAAACAGTTTCTTCCAGAAAGTGACTTCAGAGCTGCTGTCCAGGACCTTGCCCACTTGCATCTTGATGGTGATAAAGCCTTGTTCCTGGGCGCTAGCAGCCCCTTAAGGACATCCTTTACACCACATCACATTTCATACAGGGCCTGAGGAAATATGATCACATCACCACCATCCTGAGGGCACTCTTTTGGCTCGCTTACTTACCCGCACCATCATCAAAACCAGAAGCTTAATTTACAAAGACATCGCAACCAGAAACTCTGCTCATCTTGCAGTCAAGCTCATCTCTTGTAGTTCTAAGTACACCAGCACAAGTGACATCATCAGAATGGAGGCTAAGAAGTATAGAAGGAACAAATAAGGCAGCCGGCCTTCCCATTTATGCACCCAGGACCTGGAACAGCATCCCAGTATCCACGAAGACTGCCCGAATACTGCTCCAATTTTGTAAAGAGTTGAAGGCACAACTCTTTAAAGAAAACCACATTCAAATGCAAGCGCAGTCCACAAACCACCTCTCCTTCTCACTAGTTGACTGTATGCTCGCCTTTGACTCGATAGAGCACTCCAATGCCTACTGGATATAAATACATATATACATACACACCACACACACATGCACACTTGTACAAACACTATAGGCGCCATGATCAAGAATGCAAATACACTACAAAACCAAAGGTGACACCAAAAGAATAGAGTAAAAGTAGAGTGAAAAACTTACCACCATGAGGGGCCATTCAGAGGCAGAGGTGTACTGGTGCACAGGGTGCCACATCGACACATCAACTGTGTGGAGGGAAAGCAAATAGACTTTAGATGAAAAAAATCAACACACTGAGCACCTTAACCTTGAACTCAATTGTACAGCTGGCACTATCATCCCTGTTACACACAACATCAATGACCTCATTAAAAACATAATGCATTCACTCAAAAACGAAATGGAAAATGCATACACCTTTAGGCCCCCGTATTCGGAAAAAGGCAGTGCTCTATAGGAATTTCTAAAAATACTCTTAATTTTAATAGTTTTCTTTACCATAACAAATTCTTTACCTAATTCGAATAACATGCGTGTAACTACATTTCCCTCCCCAAAAACTATAAAAAATAGTTCAAATTATTAATATTATGAATATTACCTAGGTTCTGTAAAATTGTACTTTTATTATTTTTTCTTATTTGGGTTTTGTATTTGATAACTGTTGAACATCTGCTTGACACCAGTTTAAAGAATAGTGATATATATATTGTGCCTACATTTTTATTTTCTATTAAACTATTTTGATCAGGTTGAACATCTACCTAGAAACATTAGAAAACTCTTTTACATCTATCAAATTTGAACCCTACCTAGAATTTGCAAGTAGCATCAAATAAGTTTGCATTGTACAGGATGAGATGCAATAAGTTAACAGTTTTACTGCATGCATGTGCTGCTTCAGAAAAGTTTGTTTTTGCATATCCTAATTCAATGCAATGCAATTGAAAAGCACTTCCAGGACATAGTTTTACACCCATTGTCCATTTTCATCTGAATAACATTTATTCTGCTACTGTACAGGGGTCAAACACGTACAGGGTATCAGTTTATACATAGTGTGCATATAGAATAAAACTACAACACTGATTCCAATGTCCATCTACTAAAATACTAAAACTATGTTCTATGTTATCCATGCCTAGAATGTGTAGGTTCTGCAAGAGTGCCAAGTAAACACAAATTCCACTGTCTGCGTTCAGCTAACTGCAGTTTTATATTCCATGGTATACCCCAAAAACATAGCAGTTATTACAACGAGGTACAATTATATCACATCAACTACATTGCAGGAGTACATTGGGATTAATTGTTCATACTTTTACACCCGGAGTTACTACAGAACAATAGTCTCTACAATGCGAGTAATTAGATGTATATATCTAATTATCAGCTTTGCAATATATATTTTTAAAGTTGAAAATGCGTGTATATTTTGTGCAAAGTTTTCCAAAATCTGCCTGTGTCCGACAAATCGATGCAGAGGACACCGTTTGCTGGACCCCGCTCATGACAGAGGACATGCTCAAGATAACTTGTATTTCTTGAGCATGTCCTCTGTCATGAGCGGGGTCCAGCAAACGGTGTCCTCTGCATCGATTTGTCGGGCACAAGGCAGATTTTGGAAAAAGTTAAAACCAGGCCAGATCGAATCACTGGAACAAGATATTACAATGTCTGAGGTATTGGAAGCTCTGCAAGATCTTGCAAGCGGAAAGGCGGCGGGCCCAGATGCTATACCGGTAGAGCTTTATAAAAGTCTAAGGGAGGAAACAACACCAATGCTCTTAGATCTATTCAATGGTGTTATGAATACCGGAATAATACCTAAGTCCTGGCAAGAAACTAATATAGTAATCTTTCACAAAAAAGGGAAACCTAAGACCAACCCGAGCTCCTACAGACCAATATCATTGATTAACAGTGATAACAAGCTATATGCCAAAATCATGGCCACTCGCATGGGAGGGATCATTGCGTCCTTGGTTACCCCCTGGCAGCATGGGTTTATCCCAGGAAGAGGAACCACAAACCATATTAGGAGAGCTATCACATTATTTGACATCGGTGCTGCTAGGGGGGAGGAGGTTGCAATGATCCTCCTCGATGCGGAGAAGGCATTTGATCGCGTCAGATGGAGTTTCCTATGGAAGGTTATGGAAGCTAGGGGATTTGGCCCTAGATTTTGTCAAGCCATTCAGGCTATGTATTCATCACCTACGGCAAGAATTCAATCAATGGGGGAAAGATCAGATAGGATCAACATAACAAGGGGTACGAGACAGGGCTGCCCATGTTCTCCAATCTTGTTCGCGCTCTACATAGACCCTCTAATTACACAATTAATGAACAGTGCGCTTATTAAACCAGTAATATCAAATGGGTTTCATACTAAACTTCTCGCTTATGCGGATGATTTAGCAGTCATTACAAAAGATCCAGAGCTAGCTATGAGGGAGGTAGTTAATATAACCGGTCAGTTTGGAGATGTGTTGGGCTACCGACTAAATGTGGATACAACACAGGTATTATGTTCTAAAAAAATAGCCAAGGTGGATGGAAGATATGTAGAATCTGTAGTTTACCTGGGTATAAAAATAAATGCAGAACCAGGTAAAATAATTAGCGATAATTACACCCCTCTTATCAAATCTATGGAAACAGATTTAAAAAGAATGGATTCATTACAGTTGTCATTGATTGGGAGGGCTAACGTTATAAAAATGACAATGTTTCCTAAGGTGCTTTACAAATTAAGGTCAATCCCATTTAAAATTGACGAGAAAATTATTAAGAAGATTGAGTCCATTTTCATGAAATTTTTATGGAAATATGGTAAAATAAGGCGGTCAAATAGATATATGTCATTACCACAAGATAGAGGTGGGTTGGGATTGCCAGATATTAAGAGCTATCATCTTGCATGTCTCCTCGCAGACATGGCTATCCTACTCCATCCGGGGGGCCCAACCCTCAGGCAGGCGGTGATACCATCAATTTTTCAGCTATTGGTGGGAAGTGAAGCTGTAGGGCTTTTATTAAGGAGAACTCAGAGGAGTTATTACAAGGAAATTGGATACAAGACGCTTGAAGGTATATGGTATATATGGAAAACTGTTAAAAAAGTTCTAGATATACCCACTATCCATTCCCGCACACCACTTTGGAATTCAACACTCTTTCCAAATCTTAGTAGGGATGGAACGTGGCGTCATTGGGAGAGTCATGGTATTGTGGAGTTGCGGCAAATAATGATCAGAGATCATTGCAGAACACTTGAAGAACTTACACACCACTATTCACTACAAGGCTATCAAGAGTTCAAATACCTACAGATTGTAAATAGAATTAAAGCAATTAGGCCACGTATCACTTTGCTTGGGAAATTCGAACTAATTGAGTATTTGAAGTCAGAGAGCCATAGAATTAGAGATATATATAAAATATTTAACGACGCATCAATTAACGATATTGGAAAAATTGAAACCACATGGTCCAAAAAATTGGGAGATCCCGAAGTAGACCTTGATAAAGCGTTAGCTATGGATAAGAGGTTTCTGCGCTCCTCGAATCTCAGGGCCCAACATTTCAAAACTCTATTTAATTTATACTATACGCCCGAAAAATTATTCTCTTGGGGGAAAGCGACAGATAGCAACTGCCCCAGATGTGGAAATGGTACAGCAGATCTTATACACATGTTCTATGGCTGTGAAAAATTAAAAACTATTAAAATTGAAATAATACGGTTTTTCGAGGGGCTACTCGACGCCAAAATTAACCTATCCCCAACCTTGATAATAATTGGTAGTGATGTGAAATTAAATATGAGTACTGAGGCCGAAGCTTTAGTTTTTATTTCCGTAGCAGTCCTTAGGATTTTAATTAGCGCAGCCTGGAAGGATACAGAAGCCCCAACTTTTCAAATGTGGTTGTGCAGAATGTTGGGCATACATAATATTGAGGAAGCATTATATGATTTAAAGGGAGCGAAGCTAAGGGATATGGGCAAGCGACTATGGGCCCCAGTGGCTACTTGGAGGACAGCAAAACTACAAATGAATGATTTACTGGTTGTGTAGATATTTAACATGTCAATTGATTCTGTATTGTTTAGTATTCTTTCTGTTTTTTTGCTTGACGGTATAATGCTATGCTTCTATCTATGTATTTATGTATGCATTTATGAATATGTATTTACTGGTATGAACTCTCAATAATAAAAAAAATAAAAACATTTTTTAAAAAAGGACATGCTCAAGATAACGAAGAGCATCCACTCAGGGGCCCGATGGACCCATGCCCTCCCCACATCTTCCTCAGAGCAGCCCCCATCGCACCCCAGCTTCGCTCCTCCATCAAAACCGCCATCTTCCCAGATGACTGGAAACACACCCAGATCAATCTCCTGCTGAAGAAGCCATCCTCAGACCCCTCGGAACTCAAGAACTTCCTCCCCTTCTCTGCCAAGGTCATAGAGAAGGCCATCAACACTCAACTCTCAGAGTTCATTAAAACAAACCACTGCGGGGACTCCCCTCAATCTGGCTTTTGAAATAACCACAGCACAGAGACATCCACTCCCTCCTCGACCGGGGCGAGAACACATCCCTCATCCTACTAGACCTATCGGCCACCTTTAACACCGTCTCCCATTGCACCCTAATCCCCAGATTGCACAACACTGGGATCCATGACAAGGCTCTGAACAGGATCCACTTTTTCCTCACCGGCCGGACCCAGCAAGTCAGACTACCACCGCTCCTCTCAGAACTCATCTAGATCAACTGTGGAGTCCCCCAAGGTTCTTTCCTAAGCCCCACCCTCTTCAACATCTACATGTCCCCCCCCTCGCAGCCATCGTCAGAAGCCACAGACTCAACATTGTCTCCTAAGCAGATGACACCCAGCTGATACTCTCCCTCACCAATGAATCCTCGATCACCAGAACCAACAGAATGGAATGAAGACCGTCGCCATATGGATAAAAGACAGCTGCCCCAAGCTCAACTCGGACAAGGCTGAAGTTCTCATCCTGGGACCCACCACATCAGCCTGGGATGACTCCTGGTAGCCGGCCGTGCTGGGCGCTTTCCCCACCCCGGCAGACCACACACGTAACCGTGGCATCATACTGAACTCTTTGCTCACAATGAACTGCCAAATCAACACAGTTTCCTCAGCCTGCTTCCACACTCTGTCTGCTTCGAAAAACATTGAGATGGATCCCCTCAGAATCGGGAAAGACAGTCACCCACGCACTCCTCACCTCTAGACTCGACTACGGCAACGCACTCAACAGTGGCGACACCCAGAAACCGCTCAAGAAACTACAGAATGTTTAAAATTTCGCCGCCAGACTGATCCTCGACATCCCCTGCTTCAGCCACGTCAAGCAAAACATTTGAGAACTCAACTGGCTTCCAGTCAACTAGAGAGTTACCTTCAAGATCCTCACTCACACCTGCAAAGCCCTACATGATGAAGGACCAGTTTATCAGAACCACTGCCTAACCTTCCACGTACCCACCAGACAACTCCAAACCTCCCAACTCGCCCTCGCCTCCATCCCCAGGATCCAAAAGACCAGAACCGGAGGAAGAATGTCCTCCTACCTCGCCGTCAAGACTTGGAACACCCTACCCCTGCACCTCAGGCAAACAGTGTCACCGACTAAATTCAGGAAGGACCTGAAGATCTAGCTCCTCAAAAGATTCTCCACTGAGTCTAGCAGCCCCTACACTGAGTGCCTTGAGACCCTTAATGGTGAGTAGTCACTCTTTACAAGCCTCTGACTGATTGATAGATTGACCGTTGGACAAGCAGAATCCTAATCTTATAGCGCTGTTGGGGAGGTTGACAGCAACGCATTTTCACCAGCTATAGGGGAGCCAGATAAATCCTCAAAAAACTGTTTACTTCATCAGACGAAGAACGAAACATTACTGGTTTTGTGGTGGCTGCATGCAAAATTGCATTACGTAACTAACATTTGTGAAACCTTTTGGCTGTTAACCCCCAGCTAAATGGAATATGTATAGACATATACAAGTTAAAGGTGAAAAATAAGTGTACATTGAAAAAAGAGTTAGGGTTAATTTAAAAAATAAATGGGTATGGATAAGGACGTACAGTAAAATTAAGTTAACTGTTTTCGTGTGTGTGTGTATGTGTATATGAGATATATATATATGTATAAATATATATACGAAAAGGAAGCAGGGGACTTTTGGTAGTTCCCAAGTTTAGGTGGAAAGCAGCAGCTTTTTATATAAAGCGCCCTACAACACCATCCACACACTGAATCTGCTCACTTTAAATGCTGTAAAAATAGTGAAAGGCTTTATCACTTTGCAGTGGAAGGCATCTTGCTAATCCTATGCTTAAAAACTCTGGTAGAGACCCAGGCATTTAAGGTGAGCAGATTCGGAGGCTAGAGTGCTCCATATAAAGGAGCTGCTCTCCACCTAATTGTGGGAGCTACCTAGCGTTCCTTGCTTCCTTTTCTGTATAATTCATGTGCTACATATATATATATATATATATATATATATATATATATATATATATATGTAGAGAGAGAGATTTTCACAATTACAGCTTTAATCTTCAAATATTGTGCTGTACATTGATCCTCAAATTGTGACACTATACTAACGTAAACTGTCATTAAGCTATGCTCTTCATGCATGTTAGCTGTGGAGTTAATTCTCATATTTGTTAAAAGTGTGATTGAGTAATGTATGCTTCCTGCGTCATGTCCTTAGTCACTGGGATGGTGAATCTATACACATCCAATCAGATTCCGAACCCATATCCCCATTCTGGTGGGGGTAAGAATTACAGGGCTTATGGATAGTTTATGCAGTCAGGCATTTGGAAAATTGCCACAAAGCATTAACCTGTCACCAGTGTGAAACTGATGCACAGAAACCGTCAGGAGCAAATTACAGGATGACCTGCAAGTTTGGCTGGAGTGTGTGTGGTTCTACTATGTACTGTGTGGGAAAAGTTGGTTGCGGTGCATGACCATCTAAAATATTTTCTTGTTGCGGTTAACTTACTGTTTGTGGTTAACTTGTTGTTGCTGGTATGCATACCACCTGTAGGAAGCTGGCTCTCTTTAGAGTATACCAAAACGAAGTACGCTGTACAGAGAGTCGAATGCAAAACCAACAATTGATGGACCGAATGTTGCACAATGGCAAAACATTCACCCCCAGTCAAAGATCTGGGTTTAATCCATCATTATTTTGCTCACCACACCACCCCAGTTCAGACATGGCCATATGCAAATCAGTCTTGACCCTGTGCCTCATGGGAACAGTCCAGCCCGAGCTGCCATGCCATGTCTTCCCTGGACCAAAATCAAGCATCCTAGGACCGGTTTCTGGCTATCAGCCTTCATCAGCCAGGATAGCTTGATTCCAGTGGCATGGAGAGCAGGGGACTCACGTCTGAGCATACCCGTCCCATCGGGGTGACAAATGCAAAACAACCGGTCCCAGGATGCTGGTTTCCGGTCCAGGGAAAACATGGCTTTGGCAGTTCGGGCTGGACTGTTCCCATGAGGCACAGGGTCAGACTGATTTGCATAAGGCCATGTCTGACCTGGGGTGGCGGAGTGAGCTAAAGAATGGTGATGGATTAAACCCAGATCAGTTGACTGGGGGTGAGTGTTTTATTTGCTCAAATGCTCCGTCCATCATCCCCTTTTGTATCGCTTTGTTCGCCCTAAGTTGGCAGGGTATGCTCAGACGTGAGTCCCTTGCTCATTTTGCCACTGGATTCAAGCTAGCCTGGCTGATGACGGCTGAAATACCAGAAACCGGTCCCAGGATGCTGGTTTCCGGTCAAGGGAAAACATGCCTTCGGCAGTTCGGGCTGGACTGTTCCCATGAGGCACAGGGTCAGACTGACTTGCATATTTATTTATTTATTTATTTATTTATTATAAAGTTTTGTATAGCGCGAACAAGACCCGTGGGTATCAGAGCGCTTAACATCGAGGTAGGTTACACATTGACGTTCAAATATCAATTCTCAAAACAAACAGATATACGGTAAAAGACGTTATGGCTAGGTGCCTAAATAAATATATTCCAAACACATGTGCAATTAGTAATAAAAGGTGAGAAAGCCTGGTTTATAACACAGTCCCTATCAGTAGATAAGGTGGGCCTTGCGAGACCCCAATTGCATTAGGACAGGTGTTGAGATTGCTTCGTTAACCCGGACTCGTTAAGTTCTGCTGCTCAGGAACGGATTGAACCATCTCCCATCTCAGCACATTGCATCACAATACTTCGAAGTAGATTACACGTTGACAGTCAAATATCAGTTCTAACAACCAACATATATAAGGTAAACGAAGCTGTGGCTGTGAGGGTGCCTAAATAAGTCTGTTCCAAACGCATGTGCAAATAGTAATAAAAGGTGAGAAGGCTTATCTTATAACACGATCCATCAGTAGATAAGGTGAGGTAGAGGTTATATAGTTTGGCTAAGGGAACAGCTATTGAGATTGCTTGATTAACCTGGACTTGTTGCGTTCTGTTGCTTAGGAACGAGTTGAGCCATCTCAGCACATTATATAACATAACATTAAGGTAGGTTACACATTGTCAGTCAGATATCATTTCAAAACCAGCAATAGAAGGTTAAAGAAGCTGTGGCTATAAGGGGTGCATAAATAAGTATATTCCAAACCCATGTGCAATTAGTAAATAAACGGTGAGAAAGGCCTAGCTTATAACACGATCCATATCATTAGATAAGGTGAGGTAGAGGTTATATAGTTTGGTTATGAAAACAGCAGTTGGTTCATCCAAGACTGTGGTATCGATCAGAGTACAGCTGAGGCTTGTGAGTGGAGTTAGTCTCTTGACAATGTTTGTTTCCATGGAGAGGGACCACTCTTCAGCAGGGGTAGGAGTCCAAACCAGCGCTCCGTCAGCTTCCCTATGCAAGGTATTTACTCATCATATGGCTTTTCAGTTCCCGTTTGAAAGTTGCAGTGTTTTGAATCGTCCTAATGCTTGGAGGGAGTGAGTTCCAAACTCTGGGGGCTGCCCCAGTGAATGCTCGATCATAGGTCTTTTTCTTACGAAAAAAGGCCGGCCTCAACAGCAGCTCCTTGGCGCTTCTCGTTGATCTGTTTCCTCCTGATAGCTTTATTTTCTTGCTTAGGTATCCTGGCGTGTTATAGTGAACCGCTTTGTGAGTGATACATGCTGTCCTCATTTGAATTCTGGCCTCATAAGGTAGCCAGTTTTGTGCTTTCAGGTGAGGAGATATATGATCAAATTTCCTCGATCCAGTGATAAGTCTTGCCGCAGCGTTGAGACAGGCTTTTAGTGGTGCTGTGGATGTTTTAGGTAGGCCAGTTAATGTAGAGCAACCATATTCTATCCTGGATATGACTAGGGACTGTATTGCCAATTTTAAGTCTGCCTCTGATATGAATGGTTTTAATTTTCTTAAGTAGTTCAGATGGAAGCGGGCACTTTTCGCCATTGAATTGATGTGTGCTTTCATGTCGAGGTTCTCATCTAATATGATCCCTAAAGATTTAGCTGAGTTGACTAGGGTTGGTGTGCAGTTAAGCGCAGTCACCAATTTGGTCCATTCCTTTACTTCCGGGTGGCTCCTTGGAGGAGCAATTAGCACGAATTCTGTTTTCTGGGCATTTAATTTCAGATGGTTCGTCGTTAACCATTGCATAGCCATCTTTAGTGTCTTATTCATTAGATCTATGTCATCCAGGGAGGCGATCTTTAAGTATATTTGCGTGTCGTCAGCATTCATGTGGTAGGATATCGTTGATTTCCGAAGGATGTCTGTAAGAGGTTCGACATACAAGTTGAATAAATCTGGGGATAGTGTTGAGCCTTGCGGGACCCCAATTGCATTGGGACACGGGGTTGAAATTGCTTGGTTAACCCGGAATCGTTGAGTTATGTTGCTTAGGAACGAATTGAACCATCTCAACACATTACCGGCCAATCCCATCCTGTCCTGTAGCCTGGACAGTAGTGTTTTGTGGTTTACCGTGTCAAAAGCAGATGACAGGTCAAGGAGAATCAGTAGGCATGCTTGATTTTGGTCTAGGGCTTGTAGTGCGTCATCAACAATATGCAGGATCGCTGTTTCTGTGCTGTGTCCTGCTCTGAACCCTGATTGGCACTCGTCTAGTAGGGAGAACTTGGTGATGTGTTGCTTCAATTGGCTCTGCACGCATTTCTCAATTAGTTTGGCCAGTAAAGGGATGTTGGTTACTGGTCGATAGTTATTCGGATCTGATGCGTCCGCTGTCGGTTTTTTGATTATTGGCACTACTTGTCCTGTTTTTAGGCAATCAGGGAGGATCCCTTGTGTAAGTGAAGCGTTTATTATTTTGGTCCAGATTGGAACCACAATGTGGCTGATTTCTCTTACACATTTTGCAGGTAAAGGGTCTTGATAGTGGTTGTTTGGTCTGATTTCTGACAATGTTTTGGCGATCTTGACCTGGTCATATAATTCAAATGTGTCCCAATTTGCTTCATTTTTTGTCATATTACTCTCTGTTGTCGCACAGGCCTCGCTCCTCGGCAGAGTCTGGGTCGGAAGGATAACCGCGGCGTTTGAGAGCTCTACCTCTAGCGCTTTTGTTTTCTCAGAGAAGAAAGTAGAGAATTCCTCACAGCTTAAGGGAGTTTTTGAGTTTTCTTGGGTTGATTTGGCTAGTTTATCTGATTGCTGTTTTAGTATCTCGAAGAGTTTTCGTGGTCTGTTTTTGGCATTGTCTAGTTCTGCTCTTATAAATTCTTTTTTCGAATTGATTACCTTTTTGTTATATTCGTTTCTGATTTTCCTGAGGGCTTTCAGCTCAGGTGAGGAAGGGTGTTGTCTCCATTTCCTTTCGGCTGTTCTCAGTTTGCGCCTGTCCTCATTCAGTGACCCACTAAACCACGGATTCTTTGGCTTATCTGTAACTTTTTTCATTTTTTGAGGCATGGTGTCATTGACGATATTTCCTATTGAGGTTATGTAGTGATCAGTTAGCTCATTTACATCCTGCATTTCGTTAGGTGGCTTTAAGTTTCTCTCGCAGCTTTCGACTAATAGCTCAATATTCGCCTCTTTTATATCTCGGATCAATTTTCTGGACTTGGGGGGTTGCACGGTTCTGCCCTTTTTCACTGTGGAAATCACAAATGTTATGGCGTGATGGTCAGACCAGTCGCATGGATCTATGGCGCAGATCGATGTCTCTATGTTTCTAGAGATGATCCAATCTAAAGTCGCTCCTTGCGCATGGGTAGGTTGGGTGCATGCTTGTATGAGGTTTAGTTCGGCGAGGAACACTTTAAGCGAATTAACCAGTTTGTCATTGCCGTCGTCCCAGTGAAGGTTAAAGTCACCCAGGAATATGTTGTTGGCATCTGGATTGGAGTTGGCAGTTATGATCTCTATTAGTTGCTCTATGAACTTTGCGTTATCTCCTGGTGGATGGTAAAATGCATGCAACTTGCATTTTTGATTACTTGATGATCTTATATTCAGACCTAGGTATTCACAAGATTCTAAGGGGTCGGCTTGGATCATGTTGACCTCTATCTCTGATCGATGAATACATGCTATACCTCCTCCTGTTTTCCTTGGCCTATCTAATCTCACAATGTTATACTGAGGTGGTACTAAGAGATCAATGGCGGGGGAGGATGATTCCTTTAGCCAAGTTTCCGTGAGGATTGCCAGGTCGATTTAGTTATTGATGATGAGGGCTGCTATGTCTGATGCATGTTTGGATGCCGAACGACAATTGAGTAGAAGGCATTTCAAGGGATTATCTGAATTAAGGATGTTCCCATTTTCAGATTCATTTGATGATAACTGAATATGTTGTAGGTTGAGGTGAATTGCTTTCCTGTCATTCTTTCTGGATGTTCTAGTAGAATCAATTGGTACTGTTCTGATTCTCTCCTCACTCCCCCAGGCCGGTTGTTCATAGGTTCGGAGTAAGGCCAGGGTTTCTTCGTTTGACGCGGGTTTTATCCTGTCTGGTCTATTGAGCCTATTTTTTAATGACACATCCATCTCATCATTCCTTTTTTGTGCGGCGAGTACTAGATTCTGGATATCGGAGACCTTAGAATGCATGCTTGCCGTCAGCTCCCATAGTTTATCAAATGCCTGCGAAATTATCATCGAGCCTTGTGCCAGGTTGCCTACTATATTCTGGAGCTTCTTAATTTCTTTCTGGTTTCGGGGTGATTTCATAGGGAGGATTGCCCTGCCACTTCGGGTTATGCATTTTGCTCTACTCCGTAGTTGATCTGTTCTCATTTTCCCAGTTCTATCCTTTGTATCCCTGGTTGGGTTGTCGCTTCCGATTCTGTTTGAGATGTCGTGTGTGTTATTTATGTTGTGTACTGCAGGTATTGAATTTGTGGGTGGGGATCTATCACACTCTGGTATGAAATTCGGGAGGGGTATCAGGTCATTTAGTGACTCGCTAGGAGCTGAGGTATTCACTTCAAGCAGATTCACACCAACTGGTGGCGGCATCAGCTGTATCCTATGGACCTGGACCTGCTCTTCATTTGTCCGATTTGAAGATCTCTCTGTTCTTTCTGGCTCGTTCCCTGGGGTTGCCAGTGACTCGCTAGGAACTGAGGTATTCACTTCGAGCAGATTCACACCGACTGGTGGCGGCATCGGCTGTATCCTTTGGACCTGGACCTGCTCTTCATTTGTCCGATTAGAAGATCTCTCTGTTCTTTCTGGCTCGTTCTCTGAGGTTGCCATCTCCCTTTCAGTTGTGTCTCCCGAGCTGGAAGGTTGATTGTTATGGTCTCCGGTTCGGCTGGCGTCTCCAGTTGTAGTATCAGTGTTGTCGAGAGTGACTTCATGTGGGATCAAGGGTAGTTGGTGTCTTGGTCTCTCCAGCGTTTCTTTTATTATTTGGAAAGACTTTTCAAACTCTTCCAGGTCCCTATTAGCTGCTTGTATCAGCACTATTCCCGTTTTATATAAAGTGATGCATAGTTCTGCATTGCAGCTTGATGACGGGGAAGTCATTATTTTTGTGCCATGAGGGATGTTTCTCATAACTTTTATGAACAGCATTTCTGTGAGGGCATAGCGCCACTTCGCTGTTTTATTTGTGTAGAAAATCAAGTCGTTCAATATGGTGCCTTTGACTCTATCAAAGTATGGGTCTGCGAACAATATGTCTGGGTTCTTTCTCAGTGTGTTATGTTTAAACTTTTTGGCAGCATTTTTGGATAGCGTGGGAGGATATTTTATAGTCTGTGCTTTGGAGCTAGCCATCGCCGGTAATTATCTATTTTCCTTTCCCGTTGTAAATCTTGTGGTGATTTGTTCTGATTTGCTCGCTTGCAATTGTACAGTGGTAGTCAGAGGCTTAGACATGGGTCAGGTACCAATATTTCGTGGTAAGTGTATTATCCTCTGCTATCCTCTAATTATATTTTTATAGCTGCGTTACCAAGCCGTAAGAATTAGTTTACCTATTGCTTATTTAGTTAAGTTCAGTTAAGAGAGGTTCCATATAGAGCTAGCCGTTACAAGATGTCCGCCGTTTCTTTCCCTGTTGTTCTGGGGGGAGTGCCCTTCCTTACTTTCCACTCCTGTAGTTGGTCCCTTTTTCCTTTCACTTATCCGATTACTTAGCAGGCTCTCTTCCCTGTTTTGGTATGTCGCTGTCCTTTCTCAGTGTCTATGCCCCTGGGTCGATGTTCCTTGCTAGCTATGTGGTAATGTGAATTAGTCCGATTCCTTCCCCTTCTTAACTCGTGGTCTGGGTATGCTCTCCTTATGGTACTGTCAGGATAGACCTCTTGCCGGTATATCTAGTGCTTAGGGGATCGTGAGTTTACACAATGTCTAGGCGGCCGCCATTTTAAGGTCAGGCGTGCCGCTTTTACTTTCCTCTCAGTCCTCTCAATTCCCCTCGATATCCCTCTCCCCCGTGTTTAATCAGGCGGGGGGGGCAGCGCGGTGGGGCAGAGGCGCTCGTACCTCGCCCGACGCTCGTCAAGGTCGCTCCTCCTCTTCTGTCCGCAATGACCGGATCCTGCCTGCAGTCACCGGAGGTGCAGTCCCCGAAGCCTCCCAGCTCTCAGCATCGGAGGCGCAGTCGAGGAAAACTCTTCTTTTTCAGCTCCGAGCAGCCCAGGGCGACAACAATGGTCCGCTGTAGGTCAGCCCCCGACTCAGAGTGTCAGCTCCGAGTGTCCATGCAGCGAGGCCTGCAATCCGAGGTCCGTCCTCCGTGGTGTCCGATGAGCTGGTCAGCCTCGTTGATCATTGACCAGGTATGTTCTCTTCTGCGATTTTCAGCTCTGATCCTTCTATTTTCCTCTCCTCTGAGCCTTCTGCGATATCTTCAGAGAGTTCCAGGTCGCACCTAGGGTTTTCAGGGATTTACTCCATATTTGGATATCCCCAACCCCAGAGCTCTTCCCTAGAGCTCCTGTCCGGCGGCCATCTTCATTCAGTTCTTCATTCAGTATATGGCCATGTCTGAACTGGGGTGGCGGAGTGAGCTAAAGAATGGTGATGGATTTAACCCAGATCAGTTGTCTGGAGGCGAGTGTTTGATTTGCTCAAACGCTCCGTCCATCATCCACTTTTGTATCACAGAGAGTCCAGGCAAACCTTATTGGTTTACAGAGGCAAAAATGATAACACTAAATGCTCTCTTTTGTGGTAGTGTGGGCAAGCAGTTTAAGCTTAGCAGAGGGTAGTGCTAAGCATTTGTTGTACTTAAAGAGGCAATAAATGAGACACACCTTCAAAGACTCAATCCAAAGACAATTTAGAAAAATAACTTATATGTTTCTAAAAAATGTTGATACTAAGAACTTCGTTATCAGCTAAGTACTATTTTAAAATATTGAATTTTACAGGTAAGTAAAATGTTAACTTAAATGTGTCTTCACGTGTACTCGCAGTAGGTCTCCAGGGGTCCCATTCAGGACTTAAGGTGGTAGGGGGCTAAGGTCCAAAGTACAAGCCACTAGTTAGATTTCACCTGCCCTGGGGCATCAGGCTGCAGAGGTGCTGGTTGGGCAGGTAGCCTTAAGCGCTACACCAAAGGAGAAAGAGAGGGGAGCCACCTACAAACAGGCTGCAGAGAGGGACTTGAGGTCAAGTCCGGGAGCCCCCAATAGGGGGCTATGTTCACAAGGGTCCTGGGATGCAAGGGGGTACAATGGGATCCTGGGAACTAGAGCTGGGGCTGCAGGCTGTTGTGTCGTTGTCATTGTGGTTGTCGGTCTCGCCGGTTCAGCGTGCCCAAATCAGTACAACTGGGGCATTCTTAATGTGGGTCTTTGCGGTGCTGATGTCCTTAGACGGCTGCATTGTTTTGGTGCTGTTAAAGTCTCAATTGGACTTAAATAGCCGGAGGTTACTGCATGATGTCAGATACCCTGGGGATTGGTGCTGTGCGGCTCAAGCTGGTCCTGGAATCTCCTCACTTGTTGGTGAGACGGACCGGATCTCTCGGAGCAGGGTGACCTATTCCTGGGTGACTGCCGCGTTGATACGACCGGGGAGTGGCGACAGTGCTGTTTTGGTGCCTGGAGAGTATCTCCTCTACTCCAAGGGAGATTGCTGGTAGTTTGCGAAGGGCTGGCAGTCTACCGGGGTTCTTGGAAGAGTTTCAGCTGCAGGACGTGTAGGTTTCTTCACAATTGTCAAGACTGTTACAGGCAGGGTTGGAGCCAAAACGTCCACTGCAAGTCTTCAGATCTCGTTTTAGCAGCTCTTCTTTGTCCTCTTCTTCTGGGTCCGTCGAATCTAAATTCCTGGCATCAGAGAGGCCACCTTAAAATTCAATTTAGGGGCATTAAGTGAGTGGCAGGTAGGAGCCAATGTTCTACTTTCTTTTACCCCCCCATATATATGACCAATTCCTGTGGCAAGAGGGTCTAACCCTGACCCATTGAGCTTAATTCCACCAAATATCAAGTTGGTGGAATTCTATTTTTTTATTCACATCAGGTAGCCAACCTTAGGGGTGGAGCTGGCCTGATAGTGAGCAAGTCTCCTGACTAGCTAATTTTCCCACCTATCCTGGTGCCAAGTGGGCCTCAGGGCAGTGGGTGGCATCTCCCAAGCCTGGGGGAAGCCGGGATCGCACAGTCACATATCAAAAATGCCACAGGCCTTTGAAGCTTCCTGCCTTGATATGCTGATTATTAGCCAGCTTGCTTGGAGGAGGTGCCAACACCTCCAGCCAGAGCAGGCATTGTTTCCGCCCTCAGAGAGCATGGGCTCTAGCCTGCAGGGGGTCAGAAACCTGTCTATGGTGGCAGGGTGATCTGTAGCAGTTAGCCAGCACGCTAGAGGTTGGTAGGTTTTCAGGGAGTATCTCTAAAGCACCCTCTGGTTGCATGTATTAATAAAACCATCAATGGAATCAGTGTGTGTTAATTAATAGGAGATGTTAGATACCAAACATCTTTGGCTTCAGTGAAGCCATCATGTAGCTGGGGAGCTCGTAATCACCAGTGCCCCGTAAATACACTCAAGGTTGGATCCCTGCTCAATGGCAATGTCCATTAATCTACTTGACGACCAAGTAGCATCTCCCAATTAGGAGATGTCCCCTGTGCAGAACTGTAGGTCCCAAATATTGGGTAAAGGTTAATATTAATCAAATAAATAATCCTATCTGTTTTACTGTATGGGCTTTTGGTATCATTTTGACGTTCACTTTTTCGCATCGATTTAGGACACCCGTGTGCTCACAGGTTTTTTCTGTACTCCTTGAATTTTGCCTTCTGTTTGTGCACTTCACTGCTTCAATTACTTGACATCATGTCTTCGACCCACTTTCACATTCTTCAGTATTCATATGTGGGAGTGAAGGATTAATACCTTGTTGAAACAGGTTGCAGGATATATTATCTTTATTCTATTGCTACACCCCTTTGGGGTCCTTTCTTCATGTAAGCGCTTTTTATTTGTCTTATTACAGATGTTTCCCCTGACGAAGGAGGGTACTGGGTTGCCCGAAATGCATCGGGATTGAAGTAAAAATTCCATTTGTATGGATCTTCGTACAATACATTCATGAAGTCAGATATGAAGTAATATCTTACATTGATGTAAATAAACATCACAGAACCAAGAGGAATTTGTTCAACCGGATGATTATTTGTTTTATATTAGCCTTTACCCATTATTTGGGACCTACGGTTGTGCACAGGGGGACATCTCCTAATTGGAAGATGCTACTTGGTTGTCTTTACATTTAACAATTTTTGGATTAGAAAGTGAATCTCCAGTAGCACTCTACACTGTTTCAAACTGAAGCCTTCAGGTAGTGCGTGTCTCCAGACTTTTTGCTGTTCCCAATAATCTACTGGGACATCACAGGGGCATATCTATTCATGCAGATATGTCCTCACAAGAAATGTAATACACCCTACCTTAGGGCTGTAAGGCATGCTAAAGGGGTGACTTAAATATATTGCATGCAGGGTCTACAGGAATGTCACACTGGAGGTGTCCCATGTTGCGTCTTCACTTTCCTCTGCACCATGTCACACAGCCTGCAAAGGCGGTTTGCATGAGTGTGGTGTGGGGTCCACTAGGGTAGCACAATACATGCTGCAGAACTTAGGGACCCTCATTAGCCTCCATGGCCTAGGTACCAGCGGAACCATTTACTAGGGAGTTAAAGGGGTGCTAAAGGTTTTGCCAATTGGGGGGACAATTGTACAGTTTTAGGGAAAGAGATCAGACACTGAGGACCTGTATAGCAGGAACCCAGTGCACTTCTGTCAAAATTGCATCAGGTGCCAGGCAAAAAGTGCAGGTGACCCTGTCCAAAAGGGGTACTTGAGATATGGAAGTTTACCAAAGGGTAAGCTATTTTAGAACATGCTTTTCTGCCCTTATTGTTTCTATTAGCATGCTGCAGGTGCCTTTCTACTTCCAATAGCGAGTAATAATGTGTAATATTTGGGCTAAGAAGAATAAACACTTTTGTTTATGCAATTCTATCCATTTTGGATAAAGTCAGATTTATCCCAGCTTTCATTTTTCCGATCCTTTACTCTCGAAAGGATTTTGCATCTGAAGTGATGCATACTACCAAGTATCATGTTATTTGAGGTGAACAAGTCAAAGGTGTACTTCGTAATTTTTTCGTTTAAGTCATAAGGAGAAACCAGTTTAAGTCATTGTGTCTTTAGGTCAACCACAGATCTGAATAAGTCCACTGTGGAAAGTAAGCTAGACATGACTAGTCGAAAGTGACTAACCAAATGAGCATATTTGAGTAGCACTGTACATTAATGACAGAGGATAGTTCCATACCATTTTGCAAGCAACTCTGCTTCACCAGAACAATGTGTCAATGCCCATTGTAAATCTGACTGGTGAGAGAAAGAAGCCCTTCCTAACCACACTGAAGATCAGAAACAAGTATTATCTAATTTATAGATTCTGATTCTAGACAGGGAAGTTGTATAGTATTTAAATTAGTTGATTAGTCCATTTTCAAGTACAATTATTTCTAAGACTTTACAATGTCAGATCTGCCTTACAATAAGTAAGGCGTTGTAAGTGTTTTTTGTAGCCAAAGCTACTCTTGCTTTTAAGACATTAGTCCTTGGTGCATAAACTTTGTGGGTGGGCTACTTAAAGCTAAGTAATACCAGACAAAAGGCACCGGGATAAAAAAGCATAGCTTTTTGGGTGTTTTCATTGGATGATATTGCAGTGCCGCTACTGGTAAAACAAATATTGAGAAGCTATGCTACCCCCTATCTGTCCACCAAATCAGCTCGATGGTAAGGGTGGCGACCTGTCTTTGTAACAGTGTTCATGCCACTGCAGTTTACACATAAGCTCACATCTGTTGACTCCTAATGGGTACCAGCTCTAATGTGCTAGACCATTGGCTACAAGAGCCTTCAACGATACTTAGCATTCAGCAATTAAAGCATTCCCACACCTAGTATTAAATTCCTTTTGTGTTGTGCTTTACGGAAGGCTACCCCCTGTGTTTGTCTCATGGACACAGGTGTCAACCGTAGGTCAGAGAAAACAACTGGTTAAAGTGGCCACTCTGTTTGACAGTCTCCATGCTGAGTCATTCTTTGCATTTGTATGCATGTGACACAGGTCGGGAGACTCACCGTTGTCTTAAACCTTGTAACTATCATCAGCGCAATCAAACTTTCATCTCAAGAAGGGCTTCTTCCTATTAAAATAAAGCACCCGATTGGGATCCCTGAAGGAAATCATCAAAACTTAGTAGTTGGCCTTGGAGATGCACGAGTCAGTAACTAGACATCTCACCCCTCACGGTAGGAGGAAGGTAAGCCTTCTGGTCATACCATCTCCACATCCATTCGTGTATTGAAGGCTGACATTTGCTTTTTTTCTTTCTTTTTTTTTTTAAAGTATGGCCAGCACGTATTTCCATGGATTGCCCACTAACCCTTTACTCACAAAAGTGAAGGCTATCAGACAAGGTAACCACGGAGGAGTTCAACGTGTATTAAACATCATGCCTTTCCGTGGCACCTCGCTATCTATAACCAACAGGAAGGCATAGCAGGAGGATGTGCCACTTCTTCATGCGGGGCAGTCGAATGAGGCGGATCTTTCAAAACTCCCATCATTCTCTTCAAGTTTTTGCTGAATCATTCCAATAGCCAAATTGTCTAGGGTGACAAATGGAGACTCAGTATGTTACGCTCACTTCCTTCCACACTGCCTTCATGTATGAAGACATGAAGTTTGTCCACTTTTCAGAAACTATAGTCCTAGGGCATCTAACTCTGCTAAAGATCTCCTGGATGGCCCTAACTAGCAGTAAGTCAGTAGTGTGTCTCAGAAGCAAAAACTCAAGGTTCAAGTGGTATGATCCACCACAACGATTATGTATTTGCACACACAATGCCAATCCTCACCCTCTCAAAGTGTACTCCAATCATTGGTAAGGATACTAAGTGGGGCCCTGCTCAAACCATCTAACTTGTCTACCAGTTTTCTGAAAGTATGGCATTAGAAAAGCGGGTATTCGGTCTCTCTTTGGGTTCCTTTATGCACAGGTGCATGCTAAAGTTAATTTCATCTTACTTTCTGACTCAAGGTCACAGAACTCACTGTAAAAAAGACCCTCTTCCCAGGCCACTGTGCACTTACAAGCTGGGTTTATTGTGAAAGGTCTGTACCTTTTCCCAACATGTTGAGTACCAGCCTTCACTGTAGCTGGTTCATTGAGGGCTTCCATTCTCACACCAGGCACACTTGGAAGCATCAGCAGGAACTTGCTATTTATCGGTGAAGGTAATAGTCTCCAGGAGGAAACAAGATTCACTTTGTTCCCCCTTTAACTTGATGCTGTAGGTGTCTGCCACCCGCTTGACTACTAAACTGTACACCAAGATATTGTCTGGATTTCGAGGACCTCGGGGGTTAAGTGTATATATCGTCCTCTGGTTGGTGAATCGGCGTCCACATCCTGCCAGTCTCTCAAGGTATCGGCCTCAAACATCTCTCTGGAAGGAGGTCTCTTCTAAGTCCTATCAGAAGTTGAAGGTTCCTCCGATGGCTATGGTGCTGCCGTTAGTTTCAGCTCTGATTTTTCAGTCTTGACCTCAATCTCTACCGCAACTGGCCTCTCCCAGACTCACAGAGAGACGGATTGAGATCTTCTACCCCTTTAAGTAGTCATTGTGCTTCTTTTTTTACTTTAGTAATGCTTCTAATTTCAACCTCAATGTGTCTTTTCATCCTCAAGAATCGGTTGTGGAGGCGATTTCATTCAGACAATGAAAGTTTTGGGACCAAAACTGAAACATTTCAGTAGCGAAAGTGCTTTTCGGTTTCACAGTATAACTGCTCGGTTCCGAATCAGAAAGTTTTTGTTTTGGTCCTAAGACTCCTTTGTTACATTTGGGAGGTGGAGGCTCCTTCTGAAAGCCGTTCTTTCGGTGCCGAGCCAGAAGGCGTGGCTTCTGAAGATGTTTTTTGGTGTACGCCATGGCTTTTATGCAGTGGGGGCCCGTGAGCAGGTTTTTTGGTGGAAAGCGACTTTTTAGGTTTTGGATCAGTGGCAAAGGTACTCACGAGCCAACGCTCTTGGAAGAATTCTACCATTTCTGAGTCTTGTTCCTGTTCGGATTTGGAATTGTGGATGGAGACTGATCCTTCTTGGGCTGCAGATTCCTCCTCATCTTGATCGTGTTGCAGACCAAGAATATCTGGCGTGTTGTTGGTGTTTCTGCACTGCATCTTGAGATGGCATGCAGGTTAATCGTGAAGAGTTTTCTTCGACAGGGACGATTCTCACACTTCTTTATGCTCAGGGGAGAGGCATAGGTTACAGACCGAATGCAGATCTGTATGGGATATTTGAAGTGGCTCTCTGGACAGAAATGGAACGGAGTGCGGTTCATTAGCAGCTCATTTTTCTTAGTGAACTGAAACAATGGAGTTGAGCATGGCCCGAAGGCTGCGACGTTATTTGACAATCCCGACCCGTGGTATAAATTATCCAATAGAAACAATACCGTCAATGTAGATAACTAGCTAAAGGAACAGAGGCCGAATTGACGATCTCCAACCAGAGCAAGAGAGAGTACATCCGAACCGACCGGTGGAAAAAAACAATCTAAAGATGGAGGTGAGGCACATGAGCATTGTTACCGAAGGGAGCAGTCACATAGCCTTGCACCTCTGAAGAATTCTTCAAAGAAAAACAACTTGTAATCATCCGAGCCGAATACTAGATGGCAGACTTATGAAAAGCATGTGTATCTAAAGCCACATATGCCTTGAACATTAAGCAATACATTTTTCTGTAGCATTACTTTTTCAGATGCTTGTTAGACTTCCTGCATTCAAGTGCTATTAGGTCAGACACTAAATATAAAATGATTCATTAAGCAATAGACAATGCAGAAGGAAACATCAAAACAGTTCACATAAGAACGGTGAGACCAAAGTATTCCTGTGGCCTGAGCAAAGATGTGATTGACAATGTGACAAACAAATAGCTGAAGATTACAGTACAAAACGAGTCAATGGCTGAAGGAACCCAACCTAAAAGTAACCAGAGAATACCATATGCTTGCTATGAGTTGAGCAAATAACACACTGGTCAAACCTAAAAATAATCTAGTTCTAACTGACATTGACAAAGCTTAATTGGGCTTGGGAAGAATCAGCTGTATTGAAACACTGTCCTTCCTCTTTAATAAGGCTGCTGCTTATTTCATCTTCATTCAGTAAAACAAAATAATTGTTTTTTTAGGCTATTTACTTGTTTAAGATGATTCTTAATTAAGATTATTGAAAAAAGAAGCACAATGACTGGCTTAAACCTAGCTGACAGCACAGGGTTTCATGATATTCATCACAAATAATATGTTTTTGTTCCCTGTGCATCCAACAGATGTTTACATCGATGGACAACTTTAACAGACAACTCATTTATGGGGTTGTCAGACACCAGCAGTGCACGCAGTTCCTTACATGCACTGAAGTTGATGTTCAGAAGCAACATTGTACTATTTACAAGTTACCTTGGGCATGAGGTCTTCAGTTTAACATGAGATTATATAAAGAAATATGAAAAAATGTAAACTGCAGGAATTGTCCAAGTAGCTTGGACTGAAGAGTAAAGTCCCACCCGGTCGTATCCCATTTTAAAGTCAGAACAGAATCTAACAGTACGTAATATTAAATATTGAATATTGAATAGTAAATGGAGCTTCTTTATAAGGAGACTAGCATAAGCAAAGCTGAAGAAAGAGGCTTGCTACTAGAAGGAAGTTTGAGGTATCTGCAATCTTTACAAAGATATATGCTAGTCCCTGTAACTAAATGAAGGCTGCAGTATTTTATAGTTTGCAAAAAGAACTATTGATGGACAGAATGCAGAACAATGTCATACATTCACCCCAGTACAGAGATCTGGGTCTTAATCCACTTTTTTTGCTCACCATGCCATTCCAGTTTGGACCCAGCCATAAGCAAATCAGTCTTGACCCTGCGCCTAATGGGAACAGTCCAGCCCGAACTGTAAGGCCAGGTCCTCTCTGGACTGGAAACAAGCATCCTAGGACCGGTTTCGACTTTCAGCCCTCATCAGCCACAATAGCTTGACTCCAGTGGTATGGAGAGCCTGGGACCCACCTGGGCATACCCATCCCACTCGGGGTGACAAATGTAAAAAGAAAATTAATGGACAGAATGCATAACAATGTTATATATTCACCTCAGCACAGAGATCTGGGCCTAAATCCATTGTTCTTTTGCTCACCATGCCATTCCAGTTTGGAGCCAGCCATATGCACCCAATGGGAACAGTCCGACCCGAACTGCCAGGCCAGGTCCTCTCTGGACTGGACACAAGCATCCTAGGACCGGTTTCGGGCTTTCAGCCCTCATCAGCCAGGATAGCTTGGCTCCAGTGGCATGGAGAGCACGGGACCCACGTCTGAATATACCCGTCCCACTCGGGTGATGAATGCAAAAAGAACAATTGATGGACAGAGTGCAAAACAATTCATACAGTACCTTGCTCACTTTGCCACTGGATTCAAGCTGGCCTGGCTGATAAAAGGGTGTTACCCAGAAACCGGTCTCAGGATGCTTGTTTCCTGGTTCAGGAAAGACCTGCCTTGGCAGTTCAGGCTGGACTGTTCCCATGAGGCACAGGGTCAAGACTAATTTGCATATAGCTGGGTCTGAACTGAGGTGGCAGTGAGCTAAAGAATGATGATGGATTCAATCCAGATCTGTGACTGGGGGCGAGTGTCTGACAAGTTTCAGCGCTCCGTCCATCATCTCCTTGTGTTTGCTTTGTTCGCCTTAAGTTGGCAGGGTATGGCCATACGTGGGTCCCTTGCTCACTTTGCCACTGGATTCAAGCTAGCCTGGCTGATGAAGGGTGTTCCCCAGAAGCCGGTCAAAGGAGGCTTGTTTCAGGTTCAGGGAAGACCTGACTGGCAGATCAGGCTGAAATGTTCGCATGAGCACAGGGTCAAGATTGATTTGCATATAACTGGGTCTGAACTGAGGTGACAAAGTGAGCTAAAGAATGATAATGAATTCAACCAAGATCTGTGACTGGGAGTGAGTGTCTGAAAAGTTTCAGCGCTCCGTCCATCCTCTCCTTGGGTTTGCTTTGTTCGCCCTAAGTTGGCAGGGTACGCCCAGACATGGGTCCCTTGCTCACTTTGCCACTGGATTCAAGCTAGCCTGGCTGATGAAGGGTGTTACCCAGAAACCGGTCCCAGGATGCTTGTTTCCTGTTCAGGGAAGACCTGGCTTGGCAGTTCGGGCTTTACTGTTCCTATGAGGCACAGGATCAAGATGGATTTGCATATAGCTGGGTCTGAACTGGGGTTGCAAAGTGAGCTAAGTAATGATGATGGATTCAACCCAGATCTGTGACTGGGGGAGAGTGTCAGAAAAGTTTCAGCTCTCCGTTCATCATCTCCTTGTGTTTGCTGTATTTTATAGTTTGCCACCTTTATATAACATTCTTGAATTTTTTGATAGTTTATGTAACAGTAGGTAAACTTGCAGGGAAAATATCTGCATACATTTACCATTTGCCGAAATGTTCTGCACATACATGTTAATCTAGCAGGGGAATAGTCTAAATACATTTCTGATTGTGCCATTGTTCAATTATAGAGAACATTATGCTATACATCATTGAAGATGATCTCAAAATGCAAAAAAAGCTACACGGATGAAAGCAAGGTAAAACTGGGAAACTTAGCAAAAATCTTAAAGGGAAAATAAACACTAACTTTGCCAAACCTAGCCAGCAGAACAGAAAATGTTACTTACCAAGTAAGCATCTGTTTGTGACATATAGTGCTGTAGATTCACATGCTGTGCATACTCCTGCCATCTAGTGTTGGGCCCAGATGTGTGCAAGTTGTTTATCTTCAAAGTCGTTTTTCGAGTCTCGAGGTACTGTGACTCCTCCTATTATTGGTAATGTGCATGGTCATCAACTCCTTTGTTAGTTTTCCTGCACAGTGGGTAAGGATGGAATGTGTAGTGAAGCATTGTAGAAAAAGATGTCCATGCAAAGAAAGAGAAAGTTAGAAATATGGCTGCAACAGTCAAAGGTGTCGGGGGAGGGGGGTGCATGTGAATCAACAGCACTACATTCCACAAAAAAGATTCTTACTGGTTAAGTTAGATTTTCTATTCAAAGCATGTGTGGCTGCAGATACAACATGCTGTGCGCTGACTGTATAGCAGTCCTCCCAGAAAAATAGTTGTTAGCCTGAGGTAGTAGCAGTAGATTGAAAAAAAGTGTATGGAAACCTGCCTGGCCACCACTTGCTTGTTGGTGAGCTAACACATCTACGAATGTTTTGTAAACCTATGTAGGGTGGACCAGGGAGCTGCTGTATAGATCTTCCCCAAAATAGGGAGTAGGAGGTGCATCCTCAAGTATATCCCTCTATAATCGAATACAAAACACAAAACTACTTGAGGGCAATGAAGTCACTGTTATACACTTGCAGTTCAGACTTTCTTAAGCAGATGGTCATCAAATGATTTTTGAGAGGTCGTCCCACCCTTAACTTATCAAGACATGCTTCATTATTTGACAACCTCTCACACTGGAGTAGGAACAATGCCAGTGCAGTAGACTCAACCGAGGGAAGCCATGAATAAATCACTTGACCTCAAAAGGGTACTGGTAATTGCAGTGTCTTTTTGAGGTCAAGTGATTCATTATCTTTCACATAAGAAAACTAGACAAACGATGATGGCCAGGGCAACCAACTGTCGCACATCACGTATAGCATATAACGTTCAAGAGCATATGTCAAGTTTGTAATTGCCCACCTCAAATTATGGTTTGCCACCACTAGAACCACAAACAATTATACATTGAATAGAGAGCTCTGAGAGGCAACATGAACAAACTCTAAAATACTGAAGGCACAGATGCTAAGCATGCACACATGAGAAGAGAGGATGTCTTTGTAGATCAGATCCTTTAATTCAAACAATAAATTGGAGAGTCAATACAGCCAGGGTGACTGCAAGACAGGAGGTAAGAATGGCTTGATTTTTCGTAGTGTGTTGAGCTGATGATTGGCTCCCCTAATAGTAGCACTGATATGATCTTGCATATTTAGGTGTTTGTCAAGGGTTATACCTAAAGATCTAGCAGTCAACAACAAGAGGGGTACAGTTAAGCGCTGGGAGTTGTTTGAGCCAGTCTTGATAGAAGCAGAGTGGTTGTGGGGGCAATCAGAAGGAATTTCGTTTTGAGGGTATTCAACAACAGATGATTATGAGTTAGCCATTGTAGAGTTTTTAGGCGCGCACCATTTAAAGTGTTTATGTTATATGGAGAGGAGATCTTCAAATACAGGCGAGTGTCATCAGTACACATATGGTATTGAATGTTAGAGCGGTTCAGAATATCGGGGAGAGGTTTCATGAAAAGATTGAAAAGCGCGGGCAAAACTGCAGAGCCTGAGGTACTCCAATAGTGACCAGGGTACTAGTTGCAAGGGATTGGTTAACTTAGATTTTTTGGGTACGGTTAGGTAAGAAGGAGGCAAACCAATTTAAGACAGGGCCTTATAACCCCATCCTATATTGAAGAAGAGCAATCAGGTTTTCATGTTTGATGGTGTCAAATGCTGAGGACAATTCAAGAAGGATCAGAAGACAGGGAACATTTTGGTCAAGAGATCTTAAGGCATCATCAACAATGTGAGTTAGAGCGGTTTCAGTACTGTGCCCCGCTCAGAAACTGGTAGAGGTCAAGGAGCTGAAATTTCTCAATATGGTTGCAGAGCTGTGTGTGAAAGCATTTATTGAGCAAATTAGCTAAAGTCATGATGCTGGTGATCGGACGGAAATGGTTAGGATCAGTTAAGTCGACATTGGGCTTCTTTGGGATGGGAGTGACTTGCCCCATCTTGAGGCAATCAGGAATCCTGCCATGCACAAAATATTCATGAATGATTCAGGACCAAAGTGGAAGAATGGCCGAATTGAGATCTTTGAAAAACGTAGTAGGTAGAGGATCGCTGAAGTGATTTGAAGGTTTTAAAGACGCCACAGATTGGAGCAGCTCCGCATCATCTGGACGAAGGATAAAATTCCAAGATGCATTGTTTTTAGGAGTGCAAACTGTGGGGTAGGTAGTTGCACTCACTACCATAGGTTCCGCTGAAGGTGTGAGGGAGCTCAAGGCCATAAATTTGGTGCGGCACGTTGCAGTTCAAGTTACATTTTTCTTGCCTTTTCGGAGAAGTGTGCTGAGAAGTACTCCTCACTGGGGCAGGAGGTCATGGCAATACAGGAGAACATCATACAGAAGACGTGCATCACTGTCCTGACAGCAACTTGGTGGCATGGTTGAAAGATAGGGATTTGTGCCTGGAAGGACAGTATCCTGGCAGCATTTGGATAAGTCATGCCATCTTCTGATCTGAGGACTGTACTCAGATAGAGCTGCATCTGGAGGGGTAGGAGGTTTATTGTGAGCTGAGTGTGTTTGTGACAATTTTGATGGATGGCACTCTTGATTGCCAGTGATCTGCGCAGATTAGCAGCAACCACCACAAGACACTTGGTGAACTACCTAGGTGCAGCGGTAACCCCAAAAGGGAGCACTTTGGACTGGTAATACTTTCCTCTGACTATAAACCTGAGATATTGTCTACGTGCCAGGTGGATTGGTACATAGAATGTGCGTCCTTCAGGTCGAGAGTGGCAATGAAGTCCCCTTGTTGTAGCTGTGGGATGACATCCTGAAAATAACCATGTGGAAGAGCGCTGGAAAAAACAGTTTTTTTAGGGGACTGAGGTCCAGAATTGGTCAAAGAGAACTGGCTTTTTTGGGAATGAGAAAGTCCAGATTGTACTCCAGTACCCTGCTGATGGTAGGGGATGGGTTCTATGGCCCCTTTGAGAACACACGCTTGGACCTCTTCCCCGAGTAGCCTTTGATGTTGATGTAAACTCACAACAATAACCATGTTTCAAGTTGTTGCCTCTGTAGGACCTTCTAACATAGCCTCTGGGAGAAGACAGTTGGGCATGTAGCCGTTGGTACGAGATGGAAGTCTCAGGGGAGGCAATCTAAGCCTCTCCGGTAGGGTGTGCAGAGAAAGAAGCCACAAGGGGTAGGTGCTTGAAGGGTGCCCATTGCTTTTGAGGTCTCTGTTTTTCTTACATTTTTTAACATCTGGTCCACCTGCAGTCTGTACAGGTGTTGGCTACTGAAGGGCAAGTTGAGCAAGTTTTGCTGGGCTTCCAGCTTGAAGCCGGAGATATGGAGGCTGGCATGCTTGCTCAGAAGGACATTTTAGTTGACACCCACCTTGAAGCAGTGTCTGCAGCATCTAGTGTGCAGTGGATGGTGGTGTTGGAGATTTGCTTTCTCCCTCAGATGACCTCATAACCCCTTTTCCTTTGCTCCTCAGAGATTTTGGAGGTGCTCCTCCGTTTCATCCCAAATGGCTCAGTGATACCTAGAGAGTAGCCCAACAAAATTGGTAATCTGCCAATGGTTGGCCGACTGAGGAGCTACCCTCTTACCTTCAGCATTTATTGCTTTAATCTTTTTATCTGGTGGACGGGCATCACTAGTAGTCTGAGAGTTAGCCCTCTTACGGGCTGTAGTGACCATTAGAGAATCAGGTGGAAGCTGCCCACAAATGTACAGAGGGTCAGTAGGGCAAGCTTTGTATTTTATGTCAACCATAGGTGTAATGACTCTGGCACGGATGGGATTGTGAAAGATGTCCGGGGTGTGCCGACGCATGCCTTTAAGCATGGGGAGGCACTGAGCAGAGCTGTGGGTGGAGGACAACGTCTTGAAAAGGAAGTCTTCCTCTAAAGGATTAGTGAGGAGATTCACCTGTGGAAGGAGGCATCCCTACCAATAAGTTTATGGTAGGACGTTGAGTCGCCAGAAGGTGAGGAACGGGCAGGGTACTAGTCGGGATCACTGTGCCCCTGGTGGGTCAGCATCATAGGTGTCCCAGGGAACCCCATGCAGAGGAGTGTCAAAGGTATCCCATTCCTGTATGTCCCCCAAAATCTGAACGAGCTGATACCTGAGGAGTATAGGGAACAGGGTCACCTGAAGAAGTGGGTGGGGAGAATGAGGGTTGTGGAGCAGGATGAGGTGGTGGAAGAGTGAACTCAAGGTTGAAGGGGCACTGTTCCTAATATTGAGGTGTAGACAGACGGGGTGGGGGACAGTCAATAAGACTGTTTCTTATTGCACTCACACGTCCCAAGAGATGTCAAGCTTCATCATCAGGTGGGTGCTACTCGTCGGACCGGCCCTGCAAAGCCCTGTGGGTCCACCGAAGGGTCACTTTAGCAGAGATCTTTTGATTTGGTTGCTGTCAGATCAATGCGAGGGTGTCCAGAGTGAAGAGATAAATGGACTGTGATGGTAGTGGGTTAAAACTGGCTAGGAGATGTCAGATTCTTCTTTATTCCATAGACTCCCCTGTCCGATTAAAAAACAACTAATGTTGGTACTACTTATAGGGTCATTAATGTACCCAAGTAGCTAGTGGAGTTGAGTGTGGGTCGACATGTTTCGCGCCTTTATGGACTATATAATATCAACGGTGCTTCTTCAGGACTAAAGGCAAGGGTAGATTAACTACCCCACTTTAAGCTAACATGCTGGCCCCCCCAAGGGGTGGTTTCTGTTTGATGTGATAAAAGAGATCGTCCCACCGGAAGGGTGGACAGCAATGCCCTATCAGCCCTGGCAGGGGACACGCACTGTATGTGGGGTATTTCGAGCGCTCCCACTTTGGTACACCTACCTTATCCATCTGCTCACCCGGGTCAAGTGGTGGTAGAAGAGTGACAGAAAAAGGGCTTGCAGCCTTGTCCACTTTCTTGTGCTGCTTGGTCGGAGATGGCATGTCCAAGGCTTCCTTGAAGGACAGCTGCCATTTGGATGGTTGAGCAGAAGATCCCGGAGGTCCGGTGCATATCAGACCTGTGAGGGGATGTATCATCAAGGGTTTATGGGAGGGGTCGTTCTCCTCATGAAGTTTATGGGAATTGACTCGACAGTCCCGAGTCTTTCTGGTCTTTATGGTCAGTGCTGAAGGTCTCGGCTTCGACACAGATTTTGGCACCGAAGTTGTTGGTTCGGCTCCAAGGCAGGCACGGACAGTGCCAAAGAAGTTGGCCTTGAAGGATTATTCGGCACTGAGCTGGGGCTTGGCATGGAGTCTGAAGATGGTGGTCAGGGACTAACAAGGCCGTCGCGGCTCGCAAGTCTGTCTCTGGTGCTCCAGCTTCAGATTAGTGTCGAGGGGGAGTGGGGACTGTACTCATGGCTGGCTGAGCTGGTGGAAGATCCTAGATCTCTAGATCTGAGCCGGAGCTGTCATCCGGGGAGAAACCTTCTTCATCTTAATCTGACGGTTGCGGATAGCTGCTCCCCTTCGATGGCCTCAAGGCAGAAAAGTTCTGATGTGTACTTTCTACTCCTAAGCGACATCTCAAGTCGTCAGGGCCAGCCGTCGTTGAGGGTTTTCTTAGAACTTAAGGAGCGGCAGGGATTGCAAACAACCTTGTTACGCTCGGAAGACAGACACAGATTACAAAACTGATGGAGATCGGTCAAAGGCTATTTCAGGTAGCAGCGAGGATAGTAGTGAATGGTGTCCAGTCCATCATCATGAGGACATGGTGGGGGGGGTTTGGGGGGGGGATTCGTTTGGGAGACGTAAGAGGCCCGGAAGGACAAAGGCACTAATGGGGCCAAGGTCAACAGAGAGCCACCCGGTCAAAGCAGGAATCTGCAACATGAAATAAAGAGAAAAGAGGCAGGTTATCGAAACAATGCAGACAGAGGGAAGGAACCCATGTAAACCGGACAGAGCACTACGACGGTGTCGAACCAGACAGCGGAAAGAAAAACATTTATCAATGGAGTCTATAACCATGTGCATTACGACTGGCACGAAGAGTCACAGCACCTCAGGACTAAACAGACTTCTTCAAAAACAACTTGCACACATACGAATCCAACACAAGATGTCAGGAATATGCACAGCATGTGTACCTACATCCACACGTGTCTCGAACATAACCTTTACAAGCCTCTCGAATACTGCTGCATAGAAACATTGTGGCTTTAGTTCTGAATGTTCTTACTAGTTAGTGGATTCTACTGGCCATCTGACTACAGGTAGGAGAATTAACAGACCTAGCAACCTAAGGCAATTTCATTATCATGGCACAAATGTGCGCATTTCTGTACATTGGGCAACTTCTCCTGCTTCATAACTACTTCATGGCAAACACCACACTGTACCATAAAGTACGCTCACCTGATATAAAAATGTTGTTGAAATAAAAGTGGGCCTACATTGAATTTTGCGAAGGATCCAACAGGGCTTACCAGGGCTCTCTACGCCAGTGTCGCCCAAGAAACCACTTCATTGGGAGCTTGGAAATATTGATGACAGACAGATTAGGAGAACTACATAAGTTATAAGCAATCTAACAGTTGAATAGGCCACAGGCAAATTGTCTACAAGAAACTCTTACTTTGGCATCTATATTGCCTTACTTCATATATTAATGTTAAAGAAATAAGAAATATAGTTTGTAGTCACACGCCTTGAAAAATTTCTTTCTAGCCTGACTAGTTGAGTGCTGTGTGACATTTGTTATTATCACTGCTGCCTATCTGTATTTAACATAATTCATGGTAAACACCACCCTGTACCTGGAAGTACGCACACTGTCTTGTAATAATGTTGTTAAAATAAAAGTGGTAAATGTAAGGTAAAACAGTAAACCCTATAACATCACTGACATCTCAGCATTTGAATATCCTCACATACAAGTAGCTTGCCAGATCTTGGTATCAGAATCTGGATTGCTGATCTTCACGATGAAGATGAACTGCCCTTCATCCCACGTCTGTACCACAGTAAAATCCTGCATGTGAAAGAAACAGTGAGGCATGGTAAGGGTCTTTTTTAAAGATCATTATACAAGTCACACACACACACACATACACCCCTACTCTATGAGCACCAGGAAGGGAAATGTAAAAGACATTTGAGCACAAACAACTAAAATGCGGATCATCATCTACAAATAATGAGCCGTGCACCGTCAATCAATTCTCATGATACCACACTTAGCTCAGTACTGTGCACTACCAAATGCGACTTACACGATACTGAACTACACCACAACTAACTCAAAATTAAAAATGTTAGTCAATGTAGTTTGAAACTAAACATAATACTAAACTGACCCAATATGTGCACAGTTGTGCACAAACTAAGTCCGTACAACAATAAATCCAATGAGCATTTTGCAGTATCACATTCAATTCACATAATAAAAATACCCCAGTGCTGTGTAGTACCATGTACATTACACAAATTATCAAAGTCACACAGTGTGTCTATTATCCCATTGGTGTGCATAGTGCTCAACTTACCCAGTGCTGTGTATGACGCTTTCTAACTTGTCTTTAATAGTTTCCAGGGGCCAGATGTAGGTGAGTATATTTTACCTACTCATAAATACCGAATTTTATCGATTCGGTATTTATGAATCGGTAAAATTGAAGGAGGGAGATTTAGGTAAATTCGGTAATTGAATTACCGAATCTGTAAAAATCGGTATTTACCGATTCGGTAATGCCAATTGATTCCTATGGGCCTTGAAGCCCATAGGAATCAATGGGCATTACCGAATCGGTATTTACCGATTTGGAAAATACCGAATCCTGCAAGGGTGCAGGTGGTGTCACTTTGACACCCTCTAGCACCCCAAATACAGGCATGTGTGCCATGTGGCACACAGTCATGCCCTAAGGGCATGTCTGTCTGTCACATGGCATAGGAGTGCATGCACACCTGGATTCGATATTTTACCACCCAATTGGATTGGGTGATAAGAAACCGAATCTGTAAGGCCTACATCTGGCAGTTACCGAATCTGTAAAAATACCGATTCTGTATTTTACCGATTCAGTAAATTTACCGATTCGGTAAATTTACTGAATCGGTAAAATTGGCCACCTACATCACAAATACCCATTTACCGGTCGGTAACGTCCGAAATCGGCCGTTACCGGTCGGTAAATGGCCTCCTACATCTGGCCCCAGATGTTTAAAATCTTACTTTTAATATAGTTGGCAGGAATATTGCTTTGTCAACGGTATCATTTTCAAGGGTTACGAATATGGCACAATTCAGGTCTTTATCCTATCCAGCTACCCAATCCTACTGCTAAAGGGTGCTCTGACTCTCCACGCCCCATGTGTCACAATGGGATATGCAAAGGTTCTGTCACTGGCCCCCTTCTATCATCACAACAAACATCATCCATAACCCATCACTCAGTTTCTCCTACCGCCTCTTTGCTTATAACATCAGAAACTCCCTCGGATGTTCCACTCCTTTTGACAGACTGTGTCTCTGCAAAAAGATACTGGATGGTCCTGAACTGCCTAAAGCTCACTCCTGTTAAGAAACCATTTCAGGTGGTCCTGGAGTATTGAGGGAGGACTAGGGAACAGCTTAAATGGGCACTGCTGTCTACCATCAATGTCCCAGAGCCACAATAACATTGCATTCTAACAGGATAATAATGGCACACCTCTGTTGATTTTCTCTACTCGCCAAAAAAGCCCTTCATCACCCCATCAGGTGTAACAAGCACTATATAAACGCAACCTTTTTTTCCCTCTTCTATCACTCCGCTATCCTTTCCACCACTCAAATTACTTTCATATTTCACTATACTAATTCACCACCAATCCTTTATGGATTTCCGGAGTAACGTGCTACTCGCTAAAAATAATATGCGCTTACACACCCCTTCAGGGGTAACAAGAGCTATATAAATACAAACCTTTTTTCCCTCTTATATCCTTCCGCTATCCTTCTGAATCCAAATAACTGACTAACCTATCCACCACTTAAATCACTTTCATATTTCGGTATACTAATTCAACACTAATCCTTAATGGGTTCTGGAGTAGCATGCTACCCGCCGAAAAAGCTCTTCAACGCCTCGTATGGGGGTAGTAAGCGATATATAAATGCAATTACAATACAATACAATTGCATCACTATGTATCAATACCTTTCTCATCTTGCACTTAAGGGACCCTTGTTCCTTTAGAAGTGAACTGACTGTAAAGCAGTGCACCTTTCACTCTACAGTAGATTGCATCAAGTAGTGGAAGCTGTAGAAAAGAGTGTTAAGGCCCACTCTGAGCTTCTCATCTATCGTGTATTTATCAGTGAAGTAATGCGTTATGAATGTGTGAACAGAGGAACAAGTTGCAACTTTGCAGGTTGATATTTTGCCAAAAAATACACTTTAGTGCCCTTTTAATGAGAAGATTGTGGACTTAAGTTGGCATCAAGTATATGCTTAGCCTTCGCATATCAGATGTGAATACATTTAACAAGCCACATAACATTACACTTTACTGAAATTTCCTATATGTGGTTATGAAAAAGCAAATAAGGAAAATGCTACTTACCAGGATGCATCTGTTCTTGGCATGTAGCGCTGCAGATTCTCACACTTAGCATTAGATCGCCATCTGGTGGTGGGCTCGGATTTTTGCAGGTTTTTGTATTGGAAGAAGCCTTTGTAGTCACGAAATAGGTGACTCCTCCCTTGGACGATAGTGCGCATGGGCGTCAACTCCATTCTTAGATTGTTTTTGGCCATGCTGGGAAATGATGGAGTTAGTAGAAAGAAAAAAGATGTCCATGTGTGTATATCTAAATAAGATAGAACTGGAACAGATACAGGTCCTGGGGAGGCGTGTGGGTGTGAGAATCTGCAGCTCTACAAGCCAAGAACAGATGCATACTGGTAAGTAGTATTTTCCGTTCGCGGCACATGAGCTGCAGATCTCACATTTAGCATAGACTATACAGCAGTATCTACCCTAGCGGTGGTCACCTGTATCTGTTGCAGTAGTTTGAAAGAGAGTTTTAAGAACAGCCTGGCCTACAGCAGCTTGCTTCTTGTCTTGTACATCAACACAATAGTGTTTAGTGAAGGTGTGTGTTGTAGAGCATGTTGCTGCTCTACAGATGTCTTCTAAGGGAATGTTCCGTAAGAAAGCCATAGAGGCTCTTTGTTTGCGTGTGGAGTGCGCTCTAGGAGGAATGTTAATGTGCGCTTTTCTTTTTGGTAGCATATACGGATACATTGCCTGGCATAGGGTACTAGATTTCAGCGTGGTACCCAGGGGAAAGAGTGACCACAATGCTTCGATCTTAGACTTTTCCTCGCCCGGTATTCCTAAGGGCAGTCCAGCCTTCGAGTCCGGACTAGTTAATAGGGCCATCCTATCAAACAACAGACACAGGGTAAGATGGGATAAGCTGGTCACCAATCCAGATCAAGTAGCGGAGTTATATGCTGGGTTATCCCAGTATTAGAAGCCGCTGGCACCCTAAAGGTACAATACCCCCCGCATGAATTACACGCAAGGCAGGCAGAACTTAATAGGGTACTAGTTAATAGTCTGTCAGATATCTTAAATCCCCCAGGTTCTAGTGGGAGAAGGGCTAGAAGCAAACCCAGCTGGTACAACAGGGCCTGTAGACTAGCGAAAAGAGAACTCCTTGAGGCACTGAAACAGAATAATAACAGGGCACTTAAAAAGCGTAGGAGGCTAGTATATCGGCAATTAATTAATCATGCCAAGATCGAGTGGGGGAATGAGAATTGGGTGAAGCTAACATCTGCTCTAGCCGTTAAAGATGCATGGAAGTTCTGGCAGATTGTGAGCACTGGATCGGCTGAACCCGAGTTGGCAGTAGCGCCAAATATTGCAGCGGAGGTGTGGGAAGAACACTTTCACACCTTGTACCAGGGGGACAAATCCCTTACGGAACTGCCCCTAGATGACACAGTGCTTGGCTTTGTCTCTGGTTCGTCCGAGATTGAGTTCACTGAAGGCGAGGTTTTGGCTGCTATCTCTAAACTCCCTGCTGGTAAAGCCCCAGGGCTGGATAAGATCCCTGGTGATATATTTAAACATGAACCCGGGATCTGGGCTCCTTATCTATTGATGATTTTAATGCAATTTTAGGGGGCATGGCGGTACCAAGTACTTGGCTGGAAGCAGAGTTAGTCCTTATCTTCAAGAAGGGCTCGCCTCTGTTCCCAGTCAACTACAGGCCAATCAGCCTAATAGATGTATCACAGAAACTTTTTGCGAGGCTGATTTTAGACCGCCTCTTGGGCTGGATGGAGGAGTCTGAAATCTTAAGCCCGTATCAGGCGGGCTTTAGAAAGAACGTATCCACCACGGACCAGATTTTCCGATTAACCATGCTTTTTTGGAAAACAGTAAAGGTCGAGGGTGGTTTACTGTATACTGTTTTCGTGGATCTCCGTGCGGCCTTCGATCTGGTTCCACGCCGGAAACTGTGGAGCGTCCTTACGGATTTGGGCATCCCTGTCCCTCTTCTGAACATTATAATCCGTCTCCACACCCAGAATTTCGCACAGGTTAGGTGTGGGAAAGATGCTCATTTGTCATCTAGCTTCCCCGTTGGCAGGGGGGTGAGGCAGGGGTGCGTCTTGGCGCCCACCCTGTTTCGCTTCTTTGTCAACGTGGTAATCCCCCACCTAAACGCGGTCCCCAACAGAGATGCTCCAAGGCTTGCTGGGTCTGGGATCTCTGCGATTATGTTCGCAGACGATACCGTTCTACTTTCTAAGACCCCTATGGGTATACAGCGAGTCTTGGACGGTTTTGTGACCTTTTGTCATGATAGGGGGCTGGAAATAAATACATCAAAAAAGAAATTCATGATTTTTAATCCTCCGAAAACAGCACGCCCAAACCCCGCGATAGGAGGAGCCCGGCTTGAAAGAGTGCAGACATTTGAGTAACTGGGTCTTACTCTCAATGAAAGTATGACCTGGGATTCAACACCAAATTAAATCTCAACTAAAGCTCTCTCAAAAGGTGGGGGGCATTCTCAAACTTCTAAGTAAAACCTATTGGACCACCTCTTGAAATTTATAAATTGCAGGCACGCGGGGCGGTAATTTACGGTGGCAAATTGTGTGGTCACAATTGTGTTCCTGCAATTACTGTCACAGAAAATAAGTTTCTTAGGCAGTTGGTATCACTGCCACCTAGTACACCTTTGCTGCCCCTCAGGCTCGACTTGGGCCTCAGACCACTAAAAGAGGAACTGGCCCTTAAACCCCTAACTTTTTGGAGGCGACTCTGGAAAAGCAACTATAGGCAAGAACTTTCGGAGGTGTTAAAACTGCTGAACACGTGGAAACTTTCCTGGTTAAAACATATAAGACAGGAATTTGAGAGGTTAGGCTGCCCCCTTATGTGGATCAATCCGGAGCAAGCCTGCAGAAGCATATCGCGCAAACAGCTGGTTAACCTGTATTATGAATATAATCTATCTGCCCGCTTATCGAAGGCCCAAACGGGAACTCTGTCCAGCACGTTTTTCACAATGAAAGACTATTACAAATCTGAGACTGTATTCAATGATATTAGTCCTGCTGGTTTTAGGAAGTTGTACCTCCAATGGAGATACAGCTCTTCGCCAATTAGAGCCCTCACGAGTAAATGGTGCCCACCTACTCCGAAATATTGCCAAGGTTGTTCTGCGGAGTCAGAAAATGAATTGCATGTCCTGTTTTTTTGCCCTTCCTACCATACCCCCAGGAAGAAGTGGATTGTTCCAATCTGTAAAAACTTGGGGATTAGGCAGTGCTCCCAATCTTATCGAATATTAAAAACTGATCTTTCTCCTCTAATTGTTTTTGCTGTAACCAGATTTTTAGCAGCCATGTGGAACATTAGAAGGAAATATGTAAATGCTCGCCTCAATGGGATTTAGTATGCACATGTATAGTTCTAGGGAGCTTGAATACCACCAGAGAAGGGAGGGGCTTTGAGTCGATCGTGTTTTTAATTGTTTTTATAGTTTTTGTATTTTATTGTGATGAAATATCCCAATGGACATGATGCAATTCTAGCTTTTTAATGTGTTGAAATGAAATGGATTGTGCTAATTTTACTGTTGATTGTAATGTGATCTCTTTTATGACAATATTGTCTAAATAAAGAAACAAAGAAAGAAAGGATACATTTAACGAATCACCTTGCAATCCCAGCTTTAGAGATGGGATTACCTTTATGTGGTGGGGAGAAAGCTACAAACAATTGTTTTGTGAAAGGATTTTGTTCAGTCAATGCAATAAAGACGGGCTCTTTTAACATCTATGGGGTGTAGAGCTCTTCATGCTACAGAGTCTGGGTTTTGAAAGAACACTGGCAACTCCACTGATTGAGTAAGATGAAATGGAGTGATGACTTTAGGAAGGAATTTTGGTTTTGTTCTGAGGACCACTTTGTTACGATGTAATCGTAAGAATGGTTCCTCTATAGTGAAAGCTTGAATTTCACTTACCCTTCTAAGAGAGGTAATAGCAATTAGTATTTTGGTTTCGGAGCTGAAGCTGTTTTCTCGGTATGGGAACGTTTGAAGCCGGTTTGTCTACAGGCTTGGGATTTTTCGGGCCCGGTTTGTCTTTAAAAGTGAACAGCGTGGACGGCGTCAGAACCGATTTTGGTGCCGGGACTTCTTTTGGTTTAGGTGCCGAAAGTGCTGGTGGGATTGGTACGTGCGGTCCGCTCGGTCCCGTGCTACCGGAAGGCTTTTTTATTTTCTTCGGAGCCGGGCTCAAAGGCGGGGCTTCTGAAGTATGTTTTCAGTCGCGACTGGGCCCAGCAGTCGGAGTCTTGACCATTGCCTTCAACTTTGGTGTTGGGGTTAGGGTAGGGGCAGTAGTACTCACTCTTTGACCAGGAGTGAATCAGTCATCGGAGTCTTTTGCCTTTGACATGATTTTGAATCTTCTTCTGGGACATCTGGGCTTTCGACGAAGATGTCCACCTGTTCCAGAGCGGATTTCTGCATGATGTATCTACGGGCTCTTCGATCACAAATGGTCTTCTTTGATCAAAAGGATGCGCAGGCTGGACAGCTGGACTCGTCGTGTTCAGGTGATAAGCACAGGTTGCAGACCTTGTGATGGTCACTGTGCGAAATTTTGCTCCACACTGGGGGCATTTCTTGAATGAGCTGTAGGCCTCACGGCGTGGATAGGCCCAACGGCCCGGGTCGACGACAGAAATCACACCGATGAGGTTGCGTCGAAGGTTGAGATGTTTAGAAGTTAATCCGAAGAGTAAAGGAAGTTTTTTCGCGTCGAAATACTTTAGAAAGTAGATTTTGAACCGGAGCGGAAAAATTACATCCAAACCCAATGGCGGAAAAAAATAATCTAAGGATGGAGTCTATGCTCATGCGCACTATCATCCAAGGGAGGAGTCACCTATCTCGTGACTACAAAGACTTCTTCCAAGACAACAACAACCCGCAAACATCTGAGCCCAACACCAGATGAGGATCTAATGCTAAGTGTGAGATCTGCAGCTCGTATGCCTCGAACATGTTGTTCTTCCTTTTAGAATATGAATGCATGCTCCATGTAAGACATAAGATGCTTCTAACATAGGGAGTGCGGAATAAATGCTCCACCTGTGTCTGTGGATTCGTAGGGAACTATGGTAATTCAATCGTTTCATTGATATTGGAACAGCAAGATCACTTCTGGCAGAAAGCAGGGTTGAGAGCTTAGAACGTCGATACTCTTACAGACTTGAGGTATGGTTTTGCAGTAGTGAAAGCTTGCGGACTTACCAAACATGTGTAAAGGCGCAATAGCCACTAAAAGAACACTGCCCATGAAAGGCATTGTAGTGGGCATGAATGAGGTAGTTCAAAAACAGGACTCTTTAGACAAGTAAGAAGGATGTTTAAGTCCCAAGAAGCAGATGCATGATGTAATCCTTGCTAAACTTCTAGAAAAGCATTACGTATAAGATTTTTAAAATGGAAGGGTCGTCTTTGTTTTGCAAGAACTAAGCCATTGCTTCCAAATCTACTCTTACAGAAGTATATGAGGCCTAATCTTTTAAGTGCAGACAATGTTGAACAATGTATTGCATTCATACCTCGAGTGTACCCATCTGCCGGTTTTTGCAGTAACTCCTAAAGTAATGCCCTTTAGCTGCATAGCATTGCTCTTGTAGTAGGACGTCTGACCGCTATAAGAATTAACATACCACACCCATAAAACGTACAATAATCAAAGTCTCCGATTTGTGTCAAATCTTTAGATTCAGGGATTTAGGAATGGACTGATGGTGAGTCCCTCTTCTGAAAGAGTGTGTAACTGGTAAGGAAGTTTCTGAAAGGGATCAAGTGAAATTTCTAAAAGTTGAATATTATAGCTGACATGCCAACTCGGGTACAATTAGGAGTCACAGAGGCTTAGTTCTTCTATGTAAATATAGTTTCAAGAGAAGCATGGAAAAAGTGTAAGCAATGGCCGCTGATTGGCCACAAAACGGGTGTTCCTTAGACGCTGGGATTGTGGAAAAGCACAGGCATATCTTTGATGTCTTGTTGTTTTGTATTGCAGATAGATCTACAGGGGGAGTTCCACACTGATGGGAGTTAATGTTGTAGAATATGGGTGTTGATTTTCCATTTGCGAGATTCCAATAGATTCCTACTCAAAAGAGAGGCAAAGTCATTGCTTGCACCTGTGAGATGTTCTGCCAGCAAGCGGATGGGGTGCCTATGAGTCCATGTCCATTTTTTGTTCTTGACTTTAAAGATGAAGGGAGCAGGTATCACCACACTTCTGAATTTAATTAATGATGGTCATGTTTGTCTGCATTAAGACCACCTTGTTGTAAAGTATCTTGATAAAGTTCTAACAGCATTTACGTTGTGTTGTCATCTTTGCATAGGTGCTCCCTATCCAGTGGTCAGTCCATCTGTGGCGATGGTCACATGTGGCTGTGGATGTGCTCCTTAATACATTTTAGCTGTTCCACCTCTGCAGTCTGAACTGAACTTTGGATTTGACTTACAATGGATCTTTCCAAGCCCCTGTTACCTGTGCCTATTGCTGAACTACCAGGCACATTTGCATTAGTGTATTTGGTACTAAGGCAATGCATGACAACATAAAATAGCTTAATTATATACCTCCCTGTCCGAGAAAGCAACTTCAGGTAATGGGCAAGCAATTCTGAAACCGCAAAACTCTCTTCTGCGTTTGATAAATGTTTGCTATGACTGAATCAAGTGTGGGCCCCAGAAATTAATAATTTACACTATTTGTAAGATGAATCCTGAATTCCAGATTGTGAAAGAAGTCAATAATCTGGTGAGTGGTGCTGCAACACATTTGCAGAGTTGTCTCCATTATTAATCCCATTGTCTAGGTATGGGTGTCTGCTAACGGCTGCATCACATTGTTTGCTTTGTCAGAGGGAAAGCCTTCTCATGTCCTCTTCATAAATGCTCATTTTTTGATCTGTGTGTTCACCAAAACGTGTGGAGCAACACATCCTCCAATGAATTCTGAGTCTTGCTGTGCAGGTTGGAATTTTGCTCCAATCTAGGACTGACTATTCTAGCTTTCCAAACTCTTTGAAATTCTACTGGGAACATAAAAGCAGTAGATAGCAAGGGCAAGAACTGATTTACTTTTTTAGAAAGTGAATAATGTGTCAATGAGGAACTCTTCCACCTGAATCATGACTTAATAATGGAATTCTGGTCTTTAAATAAATAAGTGTAGAAAAGTGCCCTTTTGTATGGGGACACGGACGGAGCGCGCACACACACACACCCAACCTCAACCCCCCCCCCCCGCCCCCCCCCCCCCCTCTCCAATGCTGATGGCTATGACTCTGAAAGTACACTGGAAGCAGGACCCAGTGCTCTCTCCCTAAAACGGATGTGTGAATTGGTAACCCTAATTGTCAAGGACTTAAACCCTTTATAAGTGCCTAGTATGTGGTACTCAGGACATGGGTGTCAAAGGGGTCACCAGGAACTGAAGCACTGTTTTTGCCACCCTGAAATCCCCAAGTAAACTACAGAGAGCAGGCCTGCAATTGCCGACTGCATGAGCAGTGCAAACTGCCCGAAATTGACTTTGCGCTCACCATATGTGGCAAAGCCAATGCACTATTTATAATATATTCCAGTCACCCCAAGGAAGACATCCTGAGCCCAGGAAGTAGGGTACTTCATAATAAACTAGCTTACCCGTCGCACGTTGCTGCAATCTCGGAAGAAAGAAAATTTAAGGAAACTTGTTATGATAACATTCAATTTACATTGTGTCATTTTTATTGAAACTTATTCATTTTAATATGGAAAACATTTTAAAGTGTTGTTTTAATTCTGTTTATTTATTCGAGTGCTTGTGGATACACTATATTTTTTGTTTTTCCGTCTGGTGCGTACACGAATAAATCAGAAGGTTTTCCGACGCGTGAGCTGGCCACATACAGTTGTCCATGTGAGAAGCACGGATTGTCCAAATCTAGTCCATACACTTGCAGCGATTGTCTTTGTGCTTTGTTGATGGTCATTGCAAAAGCGAGTCGCACAGGAAACTGTAAACGTTCAGTATTGGAAAGATTATGAGGGCCCTGGGGGCCGATATTTAACAAAGGTTTCTTTTTTTTGCCAGAAACCAACATTTTTAAAAGATTTTTTTTTTTTTGCCACAAACCTTCGCGGGTGTGTACTCGTCCCAAAGTTTCATGGCGATCGGATGAATCGTGTAGTAAAGCATAAGAGACAAACAGACAGACATACATTCGTTTTTATATATATAGAAGTGAGAACATGTAAGTGCAAGCTTATATGCCACTATAGTCGCCTTTACAATTAAAGTAAACTATGAATGATTGTGAAGTGGTCCATAAGATATTATGGGCTGGCACCCAGGCAAACCAGAGGTTGGCTGCTCCATTATGGTACTGCATAAATATATCATATTTGGTATCAAACAACGTGCTTCCTCACCACTGACACAAATTAAATTTAGAGAACGATGAGGCATGCACCCAGGTGGCTACCTTACCCACCAGGCTGCTCAAGCCTTTCCTGTGCTCTGGCTTCCAGCCCATGCTTGCTGCCGGCAAGAAAGGAATCTGCCACCCCAGCACCCCCTACAACCCCCCCCCCCCAACAAACACACAGGAGGTGTGAACTCTCCTAGGATTCAGAAATAATGGCCTGGATGGGAACGTGGTAAGACCTTCCTCACTGACAGGCTGGCTAGTGAAGTGGCACATCAAGGCAGTGAGCTTAAAAGGCAGCACGGCTAGTGATATGCAACCAGGCTACCTCCCAAATGAGAAAAAGGTGTGCTAGAATATCCACACAGAAATGTTTATTGAAGGTGCGTGGTGTGGACCACGTAGCTGCCTTACAAATATCAGCTATGGGGATGTTTCCTAGAAAGGCCATGGGTGTTCCCTTTTTGCGAGTAGCGTGTAAGTAAAGGTCTTTAGGCCTTAAAAAAGCACTTTTGAATACATTTGACTATCCATCTGGCTTTGCCTGATTTGGATACTGGGTTGCCTTTATGAGGTGGTGAAAAGGCTACAGAGTTGTTTAGAATTTCCGAAAGCTTTTTCTATATATGTAGAACGTGAGTGCTCTTTTGACAATAATTGTATGAAGAGCTCTTTCTGCAAAATAATCTGGTTGAGGCAATAAACCTGGCAACTCAATGGATTGGTTTAAGTGTAATTAAGAGACTAGTTTAGGTACTAATTTAGGGTTGATACGGAGAACTACTTTGTCTTTATGTATTTGAAAGAAGAGTTCTTGTAAGGTTAAAGCCTAGACCTAACTAACACGCCTGAGTGAGGTAATGGCAACTAAGAATGCCAATTTGCACAAAAGAAATTTAAGGGTGCATGAGCGTAGGGGGCTCAATTGGGGGACCCAGGAGTCTGGTGAGAATGATGTTAAGGTTCCAGGAGGATCTGGAGGAACACTTCATGGAATAGCTCATTTTAGTCCTCTCATGAAAGCTTTGATGACAGGAATTTTGTAAAGTGAGAGATGTTGTATATTTTGGAGGAAGACAGCAATTGCAGCAAGGTGTAACCGTATGGAAGTGTATGCTACATTTCCCTTTTGTAAATGAAATAGGTAGAAGACAATGTCTTGCACCGTGACTTTTAGAGGATCAATTTGTTTGGATTGACAGTGGCAAACAAATCGCTTCCATTTTGCTGTACAACAGGCTCTAGTGGTGGGTTTGCGTGCTTTCTTAAGAATGTCTATACATTTTGGTGGTAAGTCAAGGTAGCCAAACTTCAAGACCTTGAGAGCCAAATGGGCAGGTTGAGAGTGTTCGAGTCTGGGTGTAAAATTCGTCCTTGATTTTGAGTAAAAAGGGACAGCTTGTTGGGGAGCTTCTCATATGGAACTACAGAGAAGTCTAAGAGTGTGGTGAACCAAGGCTGACGCGCCCATGTGGGAGCTACCAGGATCATTGTAAGAAAAGTTTGCCTTTACTTCCGAACCAGGAAGGGAAGAAGTTGGAGAGGTGAAAAGAGTAGACAAATATCCCTGACCAGCTCATCCTTAGTGCGTTGCCCTTGGATAGTGGGTGTGGGTACCTGGAGGTGAAATTTGGGCATTTTGGGTTTTCTGCTGTAGTGAAAATGTCAGTACGAGGTAACCCCCAATTTGAAAGTATGGTAAGAGGACTTGTGGGCAGAGTTCGATTTGTGGACTTCTTGCTGCATCCTGTAGAGCAGGTCTGCAAAGTTGTTGTCTGGTCCCGGGAGGTATTTTGCCAACAGGTGAATGTTGTGATGTAGAACCCACTTACATATGGTCTGAGACAGGTCTGATAGTTGTGAAGACCGTGTTCCCCTGTTTTTGTAGATAATACATGGCTGTCATACTGTCCTTCCAAACTAGGACAACCTTGTGAGACAGGTGAGTTAAGAAAGCTTTCAAAGATAAGTAGATCACTTGAATCTCTAGGTAGTTGATGTGTGGAGATTGATGTCTGACATCCCAAAGACCTTGTACAGTAAGGTCTTGTAGGTGAGCACTTAACCCAGTCTGTGGTGAGAGTGACTTAAGGAACAGGGTCTAGAAAAGACCGCCCTTTCAGCAGGGTGTTGTTGTTCCACCATTGCAAAGAACTGTGAGTGTGGTGGTCTAGATCCTCCAACTGACCTGGTGACTGAGATAAATGGCAAGCTAGACATTGCTGAAGGGGACGTGCAAGAAGCTGGCTCTTTATATGATATATTAAAATAAGATATATCATTTAAAGAGTCCAAGGGATCTCTTATGCGTGGACAGGAGGTTTGCTATGGCAATCCCAGGTTGTTCTGCTAGGGGGTAGTGTGGTCGAGCAGCCATAGGCTTATCACAGAGGAGTGCAAGACATCTGAAAATACACACACTGTTCAATAAATGAGACACCTGACTCAAGTAGAAGACCCACACCAATTTTTTTTAAAAAAAAGCAAGTATCTTTATATATGTTTAGGCATCAGAAGAAAATCGTTCAGGTAAGTTTTTAAATACAAATTCTTTTTAGTTCAAAAAGTCAATACTTTTTCTGGAAACTGCGATGTTATCCTAAGGGACAAAAAGTCGATGTGGCATTCAGGTATAGTACAGCGATTTACGGGACCCTTCTCCCGGAGTTAGGAGGAGTGTTGGGTAGCAGATCACCACCAGTGGCACATGGGCGGCTGGTTGCAGAGGTACGAAACAGTGTTGGGTACCCAATGTTATTCCATGGAGAACGGTTGCGGGGAAAAGAGGCTGAAGGCATTGACCAGGGGACCAATCAGGCTTAACCAACAGGGGGCTCAGGCCTCCCGATGCTCGGGGACTTAGGGATACCTTTGGCCCGCTTCTCCACGACCCAGGGCAATAGATGCAGAGGTGTCTTAAAGTGTCATGTTTTGCTACTGAAGTTGTTGCGGTAGAGAGGGCCTGCGTCCAGAAGCTGCAGGCGACGTAGGAGGGTCCACAAGGTTTAAACCACGATGGATTGGGGCTCTGGAGGCCAGGGGGACCTCGATGGCACAGTTGACTCAGTTCAACTCTGGCTTGGAGCAGCAGGTGCAGTGGTGGCTTCAGGTGTCATGTTTTGGGGGTTCCGGAGGCCTCAGGTTCTTTTCTTTGTAAGTTTTGCAGGCTGCAGGTAACAGTTCCACTGTTCCATGGGAGGTCTTTGTTCTTTATTGAAGGTAAGCAGTCCTTGCAGGTTTTGGAGGCACAACACCTGCAAGGAGAAAAGTCGCCAGTCAGTTTTGACAATGAACAGCAGACTGGCTGGCAGGGCTGGGGCCAAGTCAGTTGATCTCTGTAGTCTTCTGCTTTTGCGGCTCTTCAGTGTCATTCTTTGTAGGTCATCAGGATCTGCTTCTCTGGAGACAGGGACTCCTCTAAATATTGAATTTAGGGCGGTAGGGCAGTAGTCAATGGGCTACTGACCCCTGGGGTGACTACACCACCTATATGACAACTTCCTGTGGGAAGTGAGCATAACCCTGTCCCAGAGTTCCTAAGTATGCCATCACAAAGATGGCTACTTGTGAAAAGTCATGTGCATCTCAGATTAGACACCTTAGTGGTGTGACAAGCCGGGGTGGCACGCTTACCTGACTAGCTCATTTTCCCGCCTGTCCAGGTGCTGAAAGTGCTCTGGACAAAGGGGTTGGCTTCCTCTCTTGAGAGGGGAGCCAGATTCGCATTCCAAAGGCAGCAGCTCTTTGAAGCTTTGCGGTCTTGGAAGCCTAATAAGCAGGTCATTCTGTGTTAGGGGGTGTGACACCCTTTTCCAGGACAAACATTTGTTCTGGGTCTCCTGAGAGCTTAAGGCTCTCATCCTAGGAGGTCTGAACAGTATCTTGGGTGGCAGGCTGGCAGAAACCAGTCAGCGAGCACACCAGAGGCTGATAGGTTTCCAGGGGGCCTCTCTAAGGTGTCCTCTGTATGCAGGTCTTCGTAAATCCAACACTGCAATCAGTGTGGGTTCATCAAAATGAGATGTTTGGCACCAAACCTCCTTATTTTCAGTAAAGCCATAATGAAGCTGGGGAACTCGTTTTCACTATGGTCCAGCACATGTTTTAAAATGGCTTCCCTGCTCGCTTGTATTGGCAATAATGGAACTGATAAGCACTGGGGCATATCTGCTCAAGCTGGTATGCCCTCACATGTAATACTAAGCACCCTGCCTTAGGGCTGTAAGGCATACTCTAGGGGTGACTTACAAGATCTACTTGCACTGTTAGGGGACCTGACATACAGGGATGTGTCAGGTTGTGTTTTTACTTTTGTCTGCACCAAAACACGCAGCCTGCATGAGTTTGGTGAAGAGTCCTTTAGGGTGGCACAATTCGTGCTACAGTCCTTGGGGGATACTCTTTAGCACCTCAGTCCCTGGGTACCATTTACTAGGGATTACAGAGGGTGCTAAAGGTATTGCCAATTGGGGGAACAATTGCACAGTATTAGGAAAGAGATCTGGTATTGGGGATCTAGTTAGCAGGAACCCAGTGCACTTCCAGGCAAAATCACATGTACCAGGTAAAACGTGGGGGTGACCATGTAAACAAGCATTGGCATAGCCAATAGATCTTGCCTTTGGGGCGTCATAAGTGTTTAGACAGAGCTATTGGCTTTGTTAACGTTTTTAATATGGGTTGTAGAAGGTAGCACGCACCACAGCTGCACAGATATGTGAAAGGAAGCACGCACCACGGTGAACAAAAAATGCTAAAAGGGGCGGTCAATTTTTAAGCTGTGTACTGTGCAATGGGGGAAAGGAAGCACGCTCCACAGCTGTGCACTGTGTAGAGATGTCAAAGGTAGCACGCACCACTGCTGCGCAAAGGTGTGAAAGGAAGCGCGCACCACAGTGCTGAAAAAACATGAATGTTAAAAGGTGCAGTCAATTTTTAAGCTGTGTACTGTGCAATGGTGGAAAGGAAGCACACACCACAGCTGTATACTATGCAGAGATGTGAAAGGTAGCATGCACCACAGCTAAGCAGAGGCATTATTTAGCAGCCGGTGCCAGCAAGTTCGCACAAAAAGCAAGTGCTAATAATTAAGTGCCCACCGGCAGACATGGGCTCAAATTAAGCCCTCAGCAAGGGTCTGCGTTTCGACCCTGGATCGAACTAGCACCAAAAGCAAGGTGGGGAAATGAAACGAGCACCACAGCTGTGCACTATGCAGAGATGTCAAAGGTAGCACGCACCACTGCTGCGCAGAGGTGTGAAAGGAAGCGCACACCACGGCGATGAAAAAACGCCAATGTTAAAAGTGTTGTCAATTTTTAAGATGGTACCGAAAAAGAGGAGACTATAGAGGCCAACTAGAGTACAGCAAATTTCTTGACAATAACATACTAATACAAAGATAACGGTGCAGGATGAGAGTGCTGACATAGATGAAATGCGAGTGCTGGAAAAAGAAGCGCACACTCTTGTGCGGGTGGGGTCTGTCCCTTGGCCGGGGAGGAAGAGACACGCCTTTTTAGTATCTTATTGTCATGAATGCGAGCGCTGGAAAAGAAGCTCGCACTCTTGTGGTGGTGGGGTCTGTCCCTTGGCCGGGGTGGAGGGGACGCAACTTGTAAGGAAAGCTGCAAGGACTTGAAATGAAACATGATCCACAACAGATGGCACGCTGCGCGTCGCTGCGCGTCGCTGCGCGTCGCTGCTTTCTCCCGACAGCTAAATGCTGTGGGAGTAAACACTTTCAGAAAAGGTGGGACATACACCCGCCTTTGGCCAATTGCGTGCTTTCATTTTTGAAAGCCACACGCAAAGGTCAATAGCATGTGTGGAAAATCGAACACCACACACACAAGTTTGCAGAAAGTCTGAAGTGATTCTCCACTAGAGCAGCGCTGCGCTAGGCTCGACCTAAAAAGGAGTACTTTCCTATAGGCCACATTTGTAGTCTTGCATGGGGAACAGAAGTAATGCAGGGTACCATCAATCTTAGTAGACACATAACGGTCATTACTGTGACTGTCTGGTTTGTTTGAAACTAGGGCAAGGTTGTCTGAAAGTTCTGAATTCTAACGGGGTTTCGGTAGGGTAATCTGAATTGTGTTTTTCGGATTGCTCTTAAGTAAGGTTGAATTTGTTAGGGTCGGATTTGAGACATGGGTACGCTGAAAGTAAAAATAGGCTGTGAAGTAGATTTGTCATCATCTGAGTGTGTGTTGGCACTGATGCCTACTGGATTTCATAAGCCAATCATCTAAATATGGGAGTATGTGAAATTGTTGTCTTCGCAGATGTGCACCGACCATTGCCAGGCATTTTGTGAAAACTCGAGGTGCCGTAATCACTCCGAAGGACAAGTTACTTACCTTCGGTAGCGCTTTTCTGGTGCATACAGTACCTGCCTGTGGATTCCTCATCTTTTGAATTATTCCAATGCGCAACATTACACTGAAACATTTCTCTCAGCTCTCCCATGTTGACGAGGACGTCACATTGGAACAGCTCCACCAGACATCCTCGCGGCCATAAAAAGACCTCATCGGCATGCTGATGTCAGTTCCACTAATTTTTTTCATGCCTTCGAGGCAAACAGGTGAACTAACAACATTTTTACAAGTATACACAGTATAGAAACACAACCAAACCTGGAAATTCCTCATCATAGGCATTTCCCACTGCCAACTATGTCATGATTCCAGCAATAAATCACTTGAAAATACACTGATTATTTTTCGGCATAAGCTGACAGGCAACGGGGAGGCGGGTGGGTCAGGGAGGAATTTACAGGCAGATACCAGAAAAAGAATTACAGGAGGTAAGTAACTTGTTTTGCCTGTGGATTCCCCACCTTTTGAAATGAATCCACAAGCAGTCCAGCTCCCAGAGGAGGGTGCCTGCCTATACCAAAAAATCCTGCAGCACAGAACAAGCAAAATGGCTGTCCCTTTCACAAGTGTGGAGGAAGGCCCAAGTTACTGCTTTGCAGATGTCTACCACAGGTACACCTCTTGCCAAAGCTGAAGAAAAAGACTTTGCTCTGGTAGAATGAGCATGAATACCTTCAGGAGGCTCCTTCTTGGCCAAGGCGTAGCAGATCTTGATGCACAGGATAATCCACCTGGACAGCATTCTTTTGTGGACATCCTTGCCCTTTATCTTGCCCATATAACTAATGAAGAATTGATCATTCAACCTGAAGTCCTTGGGTCTGTCCAAGTAGAAGCTCTTGGGGTACAGGCGATTAAGTTTCTCCTCCTCCTCCTTAGAAAGGTGAGGGACAGGATAGAAAGTGGGTAAGGTGATGGACTGCCCCAAGTGGTAAGGAGTGACCACCTTAGGCAAGAAAGCAGCTCTGGTCCTAAGAACCATCTTATCCACATGGAAAGACGTAAAAGGAGGCTTAGAACCAAGAGCCTGCAATTTATTCACCCTCCTAGCGGAAGTGATCGCCACTAAAAATATAGTTTTAAATGCCAGAAACCTTAAGGGACAACTATGGAAAGTTTCAAAGGGCAAACCCATCAAAAATGTTAGAACCACATTCAAATTCCACTGAGGCGTAATAAAAGGAGTGGGAGGAAACTCATTTGTTAGACCCTTAATGAATCTCATCACTATGGGAGATTTAAACAACAAGGGTTGATCTGGTAAGCAGATAAGCAGCTCTTAGCAGTAGATACTGCGCAACCCTTTTGCATAAGGGAAAGAGAGAAACCCAGAACCTCAGATAAATGGGCCTGTAAGGGAACAATCTAACTCTCTCCACACCATTTACCAAAATTGGCCCACCTACCAGAATAGACATATTTGGTGAAGTGTCTCCTCGCCAATAATATAACGTCCACCACATCTTGTGGGACAGAGAAAAAACTCAGGCTGGCTCATTCAACGTCCAGGGATGAAGGTGCATGCTCTGGTGGTGGGAGTGTATAACCTGCCCCTACGACGGCAAGAGGAGGTCTGCCCTGAGAGAGAGACTAAGCGGAGGGTGCAATGAGAGGTAAAGGAGGTCTATGTACCACACTCTTCGTGGTCAAACTGGTGCTATTAAAATGACTTGGGCCCGGTCTTTGTGAATCTTCCTCAGAACTCGAGGAATCTAAGGTATGTGTGGATATACAAAGAAGCTGCGAGCCCCAGTCTAACTGAAATGTGTCCCCCGAACCTCCCCGCATCGGATACTGGAGACTGCAGAACGACAGGCTGTGCGTGTTCTCGTGAGTGGCAAATAGGTGCAACCGAGAAAACCCCACATCTTGAAAATGTGAAGAACCCCCTCCAAATGGAAACGCCACTCATGATCAGCCGCATACTGACGCCTGAGACTGTCCTGCACGCACCTTCAGCACTCTGGCTAGGTGATTTGCGATTATGTAAATCCGATGGTCCTGAGCCTAGGACCAAAGCCGCACTGCCTCTCTGCAGAGAAGATACAACCCTACTCCTCCCTATTTGTGGATGTACCACATCATATTAGTGTTGTCTGTTAAGACCTGAACCGACTGACTGCAAAGGGAAGGAAGGAAGGAAGGCCTGAAGAGACAAAAGGTATCGCCCGCAATTCTGGAAGACTGGAGACCAAAGGCCTTTGACCTCCAGATCCACCAGATGAGCTCCCCACCCTAGAGTGGAGGCATCTATTATCAATGTGGCCACTGGAGAAGGCGGTGAAACGGCTTCCCTTGAGACAGGTTGCCTGGAAACATCCACCATAGCAGATCCACAGCAGTGTCTCTGGTGATTCTGACCACCTCCTCGAGTTCTTTTTTGTGTTGAAACCACTTCCTGCGGAGGCACCACTGGAGGGTCCCTCATATGCCAGAATGCATGGTTGACCAACAGTATGCAGGAAGCGAACAGATCAAGGAGGCGCGAAACAAACAAAGGAACAGCTGCTCTTTCCTGAAAAAGTGGAATTCTAGCCTTGATGTCTTGAATCCTCTGTGAAGGCTGGAAGGCACGTCTACCAGTAGTATCCAGTACTGCCTCTATGAAGAGGCCGAGCTGAGAGGGCACCAGGTGAGATTTGGGTACATTGATCAAAAACTCCAACCTGAACAACAGCTGTGTTAACTGCAAATGACACAGCACCATCTCTGGCGACCTTGCTTTAGGCACCCAGTTGCCCAAACAGGGAAAAACAGGAGTCCCGGACCTTTTGATATGAGCTGTCACCATCGCCATCATCATAGTGAAGACCCGAGGTGCGGAAGTAAGGCCGAACGGAAGGACCGCAAACTGGTAGTGTTGAGACCCCACTGTAAACCAGAGATACTTCCAATACGACTTCAGGATGTGAATGTGAAAATACGCATTCTGTAAATCGATCGACACCATCCAGTCTTCCTTGTCCAGTGCAACATTTTAAATTTCTCCTATCTGAGGTAAAAATTCAAAACCCTAAGGATGAGGCTCAGCAATAAACGATGGTCCTTTTTGGGTATCAGGAAGTACAGAGTAGCACCCCTGACCACTTTCCTACTCTGGAACCTCCTCGATTGCATCCTTTTGCAGCATAGATAGACCCTCCTGCTGGAGAAGCAGAAGATGCTCTTCTGAGCAAAAAATTTGATGGGGAGGGAAAAGGGGTGGGGAAGGGAGGGAACTCCCAGAAGGGTGGGGCATACCCATCTTTTATGAGGTGCTGTTGTAACAGACCGCCAATGACATAGAAAATGGGACACACGTTCTCCTACAGGACAAGCATGCTCTAGGATGACAGAGCTAGAGCTGCTTCCCTGCAACAACGCTGGAGAGGCAGAAGAGGAGGAGAAGGAGGAGACGTGTTGTCGTGTAGCACCCCGCAGACCTCTGCCCTTTTCCCTGTAGGACCTGTGCAAGAGATTGGACTGCTGGTATGGTTGTTGCATGGCAAGAAAGGACAAGTTTCTTGCATAACCACGAAACTTGCGGAGCTGGCAAAAGCTCCTGGGTTGGGTTTGAAGTCCCAAAGACCTTGCTTTAGTCCTGCTATCCTTAAAGTGATGCAGCCCGAATCTGCTTTAGCCCAGAACAGCTGGGACCCATCAAAGGGCAAATCTACCAATGTAGCCTGTACACTGAGTGAGAATCCTGAACCACGCAACCAGGCGTGCCTCCTCGTTGCCACAGACAATCCCATTGCTCTGGCTACAGAGTCGGCCTTGTCCTGTCCAGATTGGATCACTTGGCGGGCGGCAGCTTGGGCATCTGACAACACCCCTGAGAAAAGCCCTTGTACCTCTTCAGGCAACTTAGGGACAACCTCCTTGGCTGAGACCATGAGGGCATGGATGTAACAGCCCAAAAGACATGTGGCATTCGTGGACTTAAGGGCCATACTGCCGGACGAGAAAACCTTCTTCGCCGACTGCTCCATGCGGTTTGACTTCCTATCAGCAGGCATAGATGGGAAGGAACCTTCCAACAGCTTTTAAGAGCACGAAGCCTGGACCACCATTTTTTTGGCGAAGGATGAGAGGACAGAAATGCAGGATCCCCAGGAGCCACCCTGTACTTCCTTGCCATAGTCCAGGAAACTGCTGGAGTGGAGGCATCAAATTCAGCTCCGGTTGTAGCACCGGAGACCCTGGAGCCAGAGGTGGATTAGTTGACTTCGGCAACGGTGGAGGCGTTGCATCTCTTGGAGCGGTGGACTAACAGCCCTCGGAGCTGGAGACTGGGCCGGAGGCACCCCCAGTGAAGGAGTCGAAGAGATCTCATCCCTGCGATGATGTCTGGGACTCAGGGACACATACTTCAGAGTCGCTTCCTTCGATGAGCGATGCAGAGAACCACAGACCCACTTCTTAGATGACGTTGATGTATGAGGAGTCAGGGACTTTGATCAGGTTAGAGACCACCTGTGACCCCTCTTCTGTTTTTTAGGTCTTGGCCATGAATAACTTGGCCTCCCTCTCCTTCAGAGCCTTCAGATTCAATCGCTTGCACGAAGTACATGTCCCAACGTCGTGATCGAATTAAAGGAACCACAAACAGTCTTCATGAGGGGTCAGTGATGGACATATGGTCCTCACATTCTATGCATGATTGGAAAACTGACTTCCTCGGAGTAGTCATCATCAACGACTACAAAGCCACAACAACAGGAACAAAAACTCCTGTTGATGGCGTGGAAAAAGGGAACTGACGTCAGCATGCCAACAAGGTCTTCTTATGGCTCTGATGAAGGCACGATGAGTCGCATGCGGAGCCATTCCAATGTGACGACGTGGGAGAGCTGAGGAGAAGAGTTTCTGTGGAATGCTGCGCATTGGGATAATTCAAAAGGTGTAGAATCCACAGACAGATGTATTCATCGGGATGGAAGAACTATGAACTGATCATATTTTCCTGCCACCACAAATCTTAGGTATTTGTGGCGAGCAGGGTGTATTGGTATGTGGAAATAAGCACCATTTAGGTCTAATGTTCCCATAAAGTCACCCGGTTGAAGAAGCAGAATGACACCCTGTAGGGTGACCATATGGGAGGGTTCTGATAGGATGTGCTGGTTCAGAGGCCTGAGATCTAAGACTGGCCTTAAAGACCCCTCCTTTTTGGGGATTAGGAATTATACCCCCGAGCCGTGTTGATGTAATTGAACAGGTTCTATGGCACCTTCCTGAAAAAGTGCTTGTACTTCTTGCTTGAGTAGTGTTTGATGTTCCTGGGGTAACTTGTGACTGCGAGGTGGAATGTTTGTCGGTGTGGAAATGAGTTCCCGACAATAGCCATGTTGGATAATAGCTAACACCTATTTGTTTGTAGTCATGGTATACCAGACTGGGTGGAAACATTGAAGGCCACCCCGAAAGGTGTTGTGTGGTCAGGGGGGTGGTGAGATGGGGTAGTCACTGCTTTGCAGAGGTTGTTGCTCCTTGAAAGGAGGCACCCTTACTTGAGAAGAACGCTCGTATTGACTCCTCTAGCTGCAGTATCCGTAGAGTTAAGGGTGCAGCGAATAAAAGTATTACTAATGGTTTGGCCCGAACTAACAATTTGTTGGCCCCTTTTCCTATAGTTTTCAGGGAGGTGCTGGAGGAGCACCTTCATCTCGTCCCCATGGGCTCTGTCATAATGAGCCAAGAGGGCTTGAGATTTGGTGATACGCCAATGATTGGCAACCTCCGCTGCAACCCTCTTTCCTGCAATGTCTATATGCTTGCTTTCTATTTCTGGGGAGGGGTATCACGGCTAACCTGATAATTGGCCCTTTTACGTGCAGTAGTTTGCACCATGGAGTCTGGTGGTACTCGACTATGAATAAATAAAGGGTCTGATGGTGCTACTAGGTATTTTATCTACCCCCAGGGTGATAATTCTGGCCCTTACAAGGCCCTTAAATAGGTTGTCTGCATGTCTCATAATGCCTAGTAACATCAGCAATATCCCTGTGAGTTGAAACTAAAGTATCAAAGAGGAAATCTTGCTCTAGGGGTTCCTTATGGAGCTGTACATTATGGAAAACTGCTGCTCTTGCAATGACTTCCTGGTAGGAGGTTGCATTCTCAGGAGGGGAAGGATGAACTGGGTACAGGTCTGGATCAATTGGTGTAGTGGGATCAGATTCAAATATATGCCATGGATCAGGATTCCCTAATGGCTCCCCTAACCCACCAGTGTCTGACAGTGGTGATCCCTGAGGGGAAATAGTCTGTATTTCCTGTTGCAGTGACAATGGATGGGAAGACTGAGGGGGGAATGGAGGTGGTGGAGACGGTGGTGGAGAGGGAGGTGTTTTAGGAGGCGGTTGATAGGAAGGACTGGTGGCCATGTACTTTGTTTTTTTCTTGAAAGAAGGAGAGCACTTAGTGCCTCCAGAAAAGTCTGTTTCCTCCTCAGATATGTTGGAGAGGAGGGGCAAGCAATAATGTGTCCAGTGCCCACTTGAATTTAGATTTTCCACGGGAGAATGTCCATCTTTTCTAGGATGGATTCGACAGGAGACGGGGAAGCCGACGATTGTTCTGAGTCTTTCGGCTCCAAATGTTTTAGTACCAGGAGTTTCAACTTCAAAGTGAGATGCTTCATCAGTGCCAAGGGAGATGAGGTAAGCTACCAGCTTGGAACCAAAGATCATGTTGGTACTGAAGCATGTTCTCGGTCCGAAGAGGAGGAAGCCGAAGGCTTGGCATTGGTAGCAGTTTTCGGTGCCGGGCCCAAAGGTGATGCATCCAAATTTTATTTTCAGATACCGCCATGGTACGAAAGCAGTGGTGGTCCGGCGACCTCTAAAAGCCGAAGCGGAGGAGTTTTTAGGCATTTTGGATGGAAGAGCAGGGGGTTGGGTCACAGTACTCACTCGCTGAGTGGATGGGATTTCATGCATCTCCAAGTCTACATCCATGTCGGTGCAGGAGCTTTCATCCATCAAGAAACCCTCCTCTTTCTCAACGGTTAGCTCTTCTTGGGTGAATTCTTCGCCGAAGATGTTGGAAGTGTCATCTGTGGTCATCAGAGACATTTCCAGATGACGACCCCCTTCGATCATGAGTTTTCTTGGACCGAAACTACTTACATGCATCACAGTCTGCTTTCTTATGGTTTGGCAATAGGCAGAGGGGTTGGCAGGGTGCAAGTATTTCATTAGACAACGGGGGCAGAATCTAAAACATGTGCATTCCATCATCAGCAACACATTTTCGGATGGGCTGGTATGGTGCTGAAGGCAGGCCCGAATGGGCGGTGTCCGGGATGGTGATCGGGCAAACAAATTCGAACGGACGCGTTGTCGTAAGACGGTAGATGGTGAAAGCGCGAACGAAAAACAATACTGTTTAAGACCGTGAGAACCGAAGGATCAAACTGAACAGAGTCGAAGCACGAAGCGAAGGAACACACGTCCAAACCTACCGGCAGAGAGAAAACAATCTAACAATGGAGTCGATGTCCATGCGCAATATCACCAAGTGGAGGAGTCACTCAACCTCGCGACTCGAAAAACGTCTTGGAAGAAAAACAACTTGCAGAACTTTAGACGCAGTATTGCAGGAGTATGTCAAACATGTTTATCTACAGCCAACACATGCCATTGAACATGGATTTACAAAATGTTTTTATAGCATGATATTTGAGTGATAAATCATGCAATATTATTAATATTACCTTGGTACCAGGGGCCTTGTAGCTATGGCTGTCATGCATTCCAAACTGAAAAAAATGTTTTGCAATACATCTGGCAACCCTTCTTAATGCCCTGAATGAGGTGGTCACGGCTGGCAATTTTGCATGGGGTGGCCAGAAGTATAATCTTGGCTCATGTGGTCGCTATTACAAAAATAATAATATAGTAGCTCAGAATGATTTTCATTGAATGTAAGTAGCTCTTGTTGCAGAAAAGGTTGGAGACCACTGATCTAAACACTTTACATAGGGTTATTTCCGATACCATTCCATTATTTTGAGTGCAGAGTGCACGTCGCAGGGCATTTAGGTAATGTACCAATTTCCAAGTAGTGGCTCTGCAGAAACAGAGTATTAAAATGTATGTAATATTTTAAAAACCTGCTCCACTTGAGTGCTCTGGGCATACTTTCGCCTGTGCATAGATGTGGTTTCTGTAAATTCTTGGTTTGACTTTGATGGTGATTGCTCTCACTGGCATCGGTCAGCAGAAGACTTTGCAGGCTCATGAAAATAGAAAGCAGAGCAGAAACATCTTAATTTATTATACTTTTTGGTTTTGCCTACCAGATAGCAAATTGGCTGGTAGGAAAAGACCTATACTGTGCTCACATTTAACTTACAATGGCCTTTTGGCCCTCCCCATTGCCTTCCCATTGGTTGGCTTAGTTGCCACTCTGGTTTGCTTGCTTTTTTAATGGTTTTCCTTGTACATCTTGTGTTTGTCTCTCCCCTGGAGCATAGCCTCTTTACCATTCTCTTGATTTGGCAGACGCAGTTCATCCACTGATCACTTTTAGGGAAATACATTTTTTTATTTTAATTAATCACTCAATGATGGTCCATGTGTTTACCAGCTCTATCCCCTGTGCGCTACCCAAAAGGCCCACCCAACCAGCGCTGTTTCTCTCTTTCGGGTAATTCGTCCTTGCACTTCATGTTATTCACTCCCACATGGGCTTCACCCTCACCACCCATGTTGCTTTACCCTAATGCGTTGCTTGCTCTCACTATTCTGTACTCCTTCCCAAGCTCCATTTTCGACACTTCGTTGTGTGCTTCTCTACACCGTCTCTGTTGCTTACAGCCAGTGTTGATCTTTTTCTCGTGTGTAGATTTTCCCCTTAACCATTCAATAACATTTTTTTATTTACTGATCCAATTGGTGTCAGCCATTTTGTATTGGCAAATAAAAAAAGCAAACAGCACCTGCATAGTTCCCCTTGCGGGTGCCTGGCATGTGTGGGTCATTCCACATGAACAAGGCAGCAGAATGACGCAACCAACAGTGGTTTCGTCAACTGTTTTTCTCCATTTTAGTCTGAGCATTTCTGCTCGTCACAGCTTTGTCTTCAATCTCCTTTACACACCTCTCCACCATGTTATACATTATGCATGTTTATCCAGCTGTTCCATCATCCGATTTGACAAGTCAAGGCATTTATATTGCCATCAATAATCTGGAGGCTTGTTTTTATAGCTTTTAAAAATGACTGAATGTTCTCCTTTCCAGCATCAGATACCAAGAGGCACAGGGCCCAATTCAAGGATGACTGTCCCTCCAAGCCCACAGTATATTTTCTAGGTTCAAACGTGAGTTGAAGTTGTGATTTGTTTGTTCTGTCCATCTGTAAAGTGGTACTCCTCTGGGTCAGAGTTAATTTTAAGGATTGATGTCGCAAAACCCCCACCAGCAAGTTCTCCTAAAGTGGATCTATCATGCACTAGGCTAGAAAGTGGAGGGGCACATCACTCCCCCAGCAAAAAGCACAATGTGCTGTGATGCAAGCAGTCCAGCAATGCCAACCACAAGGATATCTGTCAGGCCCCCCTATTCTGCAGCAAATGGATAACGTCAAAGGTGGAAAGGCCGACACGAAAGGGAGCAGTGGGTACAGTTGAAAGTCAACCAGCGCCAGGAAGATAAACCAAATTGTAGAGATAGACTAGGGCATTCCAGCAGGTACGCAGCCAGACAAACTATGCCCATAATCAGCAGCACTTATGTATGCAGAAGCGCGACTCACTTGCTAATGTCCGCTTTCCAACTAGTAGCTGCTGAGGTGTGTTGCACATGTCAAGCACATTATATGGTGGAGAAATAAGTGTAGGGTTAAAGTCCGCCCGATTAGTCAAGTCAGGTGGACCTCAGTATGGAGCACATGCATATTTCCAGCAACCAGTCAAGGAAGCGTCACATGTAGGTGAGGTAATGGGCAAGGGTCATCCACCATAATCCAGCCCAGAATATGTGGCAAACTGTCAGCCCAGGGATTAGCATAACAGTAGAAATCCCTCCGGACTCACCTCCACAAGGCAGGCAGTCCCTGGGACTCTCTCGCTCCCAGCCCCTAAAGCTGCACGTATGACCAGAGAAGACAGTCTCCAGTACAGATTAAGAAGGGCCCCCTCAGGGGCAACACCGATCAGCTCCCTTACAGGCAAGGACTGGTGCATCAGCAAGGCCTCACATCCACCCAACACAGGCCCATGCGCTGCATCTGCCGTGTCCCTGATTGGAAATCGAGAGCAGCTGACAAAGCTTCCAATATGGTAGCAGATATAGGCAGGCCACACAAACATCTTTTTCATAGCTGTGCCTTCTCCCTCATTCATGTTTCTTGGGTTTTCACATAGTCTTGACCCTCGCAAGCTTCTTTTTGCTTAAATCACCATTCAGGTCCTGAGGAGGTTCCTTCTCAAAGTTTCTTTCCAGGCATACTGGACAAAATAAAGGTAGTTGAGCAGCTTCATTATTTTAAGTTCTTTTCCTACAACCTCTTACACTTTCCTATGCCTGATTTAGCATTGGACAATGGCCACCCCATGAAAGCTTGGACATTCATCCAAACAATTCAAAACGTCTCTTCCTGTGTCCCAATAAGCTGAATTCTCTCTTACACTTCCAGAACGTGTGGGAGATCAGAGTGACTGTGGGCCTGGGAGGAGTTCTCCTTTTCTTTTGTTTACCTTGAACCTCCTTAAGGTCTTCCCCTTTCAGGGTCTGGTTGTGTTGAGAGGCATTTCACTTTCCAATAAGAAAACCCAGATACATAATTGGGGTTCTTGTGGGGCTACCTATGAGCTCCTCCCACAATGAACTAAACTTGGTACTAGGGTAGAATCTTCCTGGACATACTCGCCAACATTAACCCTGCATTCTGCCATTTTGTCTGCAATCAGTCCCAGTCAGCAAGAGGGAGAACATTGAAGTGGTAGCATAGAAAGGATTGAGGAAGCCCACCCACAGACTAATCCTTTGGGTTCCCCCTCACAAACAGTGATGTACTAATCCAAGGCTATACCGGATCAGCCATGACTCCTGTGGATGTAATACAAATAAGCACCCAGAGAGTAACATGCCTGTGAACCCGTTTTCTGTCACCCTGCGGGAATTGCTTTTACAGAAGAAGCGCAGGTGCTTGCACTACCTCTTTCATAAAACAGATTGCTTCAGCGCACATAAAGCGCAACATGAATCTAAGTGGGCATTCCCTCATTAGGAAGGGGCCACAAAGAGGGGAACACTTTGATTCTGTACTCGTCCCATACTTTGGACACTGTGTGACTGTGCACCACAAAGAGGTGGAGTAGAGTCAACGAGGCACCTGAGGGTGACAAGTACAAAGCGGAAAGATGTTCCCCATAGACACCCAGAAACCCACCTGCAGGTGGGTGGGGTTACTCACTGCAAATGAATGTATCAGGATCTCTGTCTTCCTTTCAAAAGATTGCTGCTTGCACTGTGAAAGGTGGACTGAATTCATAAATCAGCTGGTCCACTTTCCCTAACGCACTGACCCCAGGGCAAGCAACAGTTCATCTCTGCCATTGGCAAACCTCAATATCAGTAATAGATCACACTGCCCTAGTTTGAGCCTGGTGATCATCAGTAAAGGTGCACCAAGACACAAACAGGGACAGCGTGTATTATGTATAATACTGCCAAAGAAGTCATGAGACCATCCTATGAGTCATAGGAGAGGCACTGGGAGTGCTTTAGGCAAGTGTTACTGTGAGAAAGTGCCACTTTTGCATAGTTAGCCCCCCCCCCACACTTGTTGCTGGTTTTGATGTGGTTTCAATTGTAGTGCACAGGGTCCCTGCCAACCAAGTTCCATGTGCCAGTGCTTCTTCCCTAATAACCGCCCCTCCTAATTGGTACTTCTACATCCTGTTAGTCCCCTGGTAAATTGTACCCTGGCTACCTAGGACCTGGGAACTGAAGAGGTTCCCTTGGGACCCCCTCACTGGGACCATGCCATTGCCCTTGCAGCTTGAATGCCCCTGTGAGGGAGAAAACGACAATCGACATGGCACCCTGCCTCGGTGCAATGCCTGTTAACACTGCCTGAAAGGCATAGCTAAGTCACCCCTCTAGCAGGCCTCACAGCCCTAAGGCAGGGAGCACTCATAGGTGAGGGCGTATCTGGATGAGCAGATATGCCCCTTCAATATTGGGGTCCATTTCCTAATACTGTAAGTGCCAGTGAAGCGATAGAGAGTACATGGGCTGGAAACTCGACAACTTGATTTCCACAGCACCATGATGGCTTCACTGCACACAGGAGTACCAAACTACTCCTTTCAATAAATCCACACTAATGCCAGTGTGGGATTTATTGAACCATGTACCCCAAGGGCACTTCAGAGGTGCCCCCTGAAAACCTGCCAAACCTGGTATGGTCTCTGACTGGCTCTAGGCAACCAGCCAGCACCAGACATGTTTCTGGCCCTGGGTAGAGAGCCCCTGCTCTCTGGGACCAGAAACAATGCCCATCCTGGGCAGAGGTATCACCTCCTCCCCCAGAATGGGCCAGTGCTCGTGGAGGGGAGTTTCAAATGCCTGCCACATTTGTAATGAGACTCCCTAGCCTCTGCTGCTAGCAGCAGATGGCTGTCCCTGGTTTACACCCCCATTTTGGGAGGGAAAATTCAAGAAGAATAGGAGTCATCCACACCTCTGCCAACTCCACCCCTAAGGTGGGGCAGGCAAGGTGAGGCACATCTTTCCGTCACCCCCATCTTGAAGATGGGGGGACCCCTCCAATCAGGGATAGGTCTATGCTCCCCTCCCACAGGAGGGTGGCATAATAGAGTCTAGTCACCCCAGGTAGGCTGACCATTAGCCATACCTGCTACTCCCCTAAATCTAGTATTTAGGTGGCTCCCCCAGACCTGAAAACCAGATCTGCAATGACCTATGAAAAAAGAAGACGATCCTGCAAAGTAGACTGAAGACGACGACTGCCTTGGTCCCAGACCTACCGGGCTGTCTCCAGCTTCTATGAACCAGTCTTGCAGCCAGCGACACCTGAAAACCCTGGGAGGACTGCTGCCTTAGAAAAAGTCTCCAATCTCCCATGGACAGAGGACCTGTCCAGAAGAAAATCACTACAAGGACTCTGGATAAAGGTGGATCCACGTCTCCTGCCCACTCTGCACCCAACGCCCAGGGCCAGAGTCTGACTGGCTCACCTGTGCAGTGAAGTCTCCCCAGCGATCATGACCTTGTGTAGAGCATCATTCTGACCTCCACGACAGCATCTGAAGTGTGAATCCAAAGGCTCCCCCAACTGCAACCAGCTCCGTTAAGAAGACAGAGACGTCGAAAGGCACCCCTGCACCCGAAGCCCCTGGGAATGGTGAGCTAAACAGGCGGTGCCCCTAAAACGCCTCCTTGTCTACTTCCCTCGGCTGTCAGTGGTCTCCATTCGCAACCCCTGGTGCCACGCCTGTAGCCTTTTGCTGAAGAAGAATCCCCACTGAAAAGCACTGGGCGCCCAATGTCGAGATTGCACCCTGTCGCCCCTGTGCTGCTGGTGGTTTAAAGTCTTACACTCCTCTGTGTCAGGCCTAAGGCTGCTCACCCACACTATCACTAATAGAGCACTTTGGGTTTTACATTGCGCCCTGTACACTTTTAGGGAACCCCTGGACTCTGTCTCTATGCACGGTATTACCACAAAGTGACAATATCATATACAGAGCCAGCTTCCAACAGTTACCATGGCCTTTATTAAAAACAAATGATACTTACCTTCGGTAACCCTCTTACTGGTGGATAATCTAACTGCATATTCCTTACCCTTTGAATAGTCCCCAATTGTCAGACTGGATTTGGAAACTTTAGCATAGTTCTCTTGAGCACCGGTAAGTGGCTTTGTGTGGGTCTGCACCAATGTTGTTCCACTGCGAGAGGAGCCGCATATAAGTGCCACCCATGTGAGCTCACCTCAGTTAATTTCTAGGCTGTACGTGCCCTCTGAAGCAGAGCCCATTAGCAGCTTGGCATAACCAGTGAACAGGTTGCTAAAATTGGGTTCTTTTTAGATGTTAAAACAGTCCAGTTATAAGACCAGGGAGGTGAGAGGGTCAGTAAGGAATCTGTGGTTAGACATAGTATCCACCAGGAGGAGCGTTACCAAAGGTAACTCATTTGTTCTTTTGACTGATAATTCCAACCACAGATTCATCACCTTTTGAATAGATACCATTGCAGAATCTCCCAAGGAGGTGGGACCAAGGACTGGCTCATTCTAAAATGTCCTGCAGGAAAGAGTAAGCAAAATGGCCCTCTCGACTGACCTTACTGTCGAGGTAGTAGAGCTTAATGAACATGTCTACCAACGCCCATGTAGACTCCTGTCAACTGCCCAGGACAGGCATTCCACATGCTAACACAGTGGTAGCAGCTTCTGCCCTAGTGGAATGAGACCGCAAGCCACCCGGAGACCGCTTCTTTGCCGGTGTGTAGCAGATCTTGATGCAGAAAACAATCCATCAAGAAATGGTTTGTTTTTGCAATGCCTTGCACTTCTTTGCTCCAGATAACCCAAAAAAAGAACTGATCATCCATTCTATGTGCTTTGGTACGCTTGATATTAAGGCTTAGTGCCCTCAAAGGGACCAACTGATAGAGTCTCGAAAGAATGCTGGAAGTTTAATAGCCTGCCCGAAACGAAATAGAGCGACTAGTTTGGGTAAAAAGGAAGTTTGGGTCCTAAAAATCAACTCATTTTAACACTTGTGCACTAACCTATTTCTTGGGTTGTGTAATCTTATAGGAGAATAACACAGTCTAAGAAGCAAGTTACCAATGTCACCCAAACACCAGCACAAGCTGTCAAGAGTCCAGGCGAGAGAGGTCCCTAGGTCTGAGGGGTCGGGAAGAATGGGGTAGCTTCTCATAAATTGCCCCTCTCAGGTGCTAGAATTTGCTAGAACGAGTATCTAGCAAAAAATACAAGCTGCATACATTTCTAATCATTGAAGTCATCAACAATTCCGACCCTCTCTTTTAAAACCCTTGCGTACCTAAAAGTTCCCTCTTTCCAACTTTAGGTGCACAATGTTGGGGAGAAATTGAAAAAATTAATTTCTAAGAGGAAAAAGACTTTCCCAACTTTGAGGATGGGAGAACATGCTGTCGCTGGCAGTTCATAAATAGGAATTCGACTGGAGAAAAGTGGTTTATATGAACACTTGGATGATGAAAACGCTAAGTGATTTTAGCTTTGCTCTAATCTTCTGATTCTCCCTGAATTGATGGACCTCATGAAGTCCTGAGGATAGTCTCCATGAATCACTAATAAGGGGGCCTAAAAACCAACACAATATGAGGTCTAGAGGGTGGTACTGAATCTGGATGAAGGTAGAGATTCAAGCTCTATTTTGTAAAATCATCAGGGCTAGACCTCCAGGATATTTTAACCTAAAGGTATGCCCAGACGTGGATACCTTGCTCGCTGCACCACTGGATTCAAGCTAGCTTGGCTGATGAGGGGTGATAACCAGAAACCAGTCCCAGGATGCTTACTTTCAGTCCTGGGACGACCTGAGCTAGATGGGTGGGAGGAGCTGACACTTGCACCTGAATAGGGCTGTGCCTGTCCCCACGAAAAGCGCTGCATACCCACCTGGAGTGTGTATGGAGCTTGTGCAGGAAAGGGAGGACCTGTGTGCATTTCGATGCCCCCCTTTGAAGTCTCCCCCACTTCAAAAACACCACTCGGTAGAAGAGCTTGGCCTTTGACCCCACCAAAGCAGTACACTTCTGGACCTGTGAATGCTCTGCCAGGAAGGACTGCTGTGCTGCTGAAGGACTGCTACTCTGACTACTCTGTCGGACAGCTTTTCTGCTGTACTGCCCTGCCTGGGTGAGAAGGACTGGACTGTCACGACTTGAACCCAGAGTGACACAAAGTGCTTGACTGCTTGCCTCCCATTCTGCAGTTTCAGGGACATCAAAGACTGCCTGCAACTCTTCTTCTAGCACCTGGACTTTGCCAGCTGAGGGCCTAGCCTGCCAAGTGGTGGTAAATCCAGTCCTGGGCCCTTGGAAATTAGTTTTTCTGTGCTGTGCTTTTCTGCGCAAAGTTGGGAGTGCGTGGATTTTAGCAGTCCCGAATTTGCACCGGTCGAAACCTACACATTTGTTTTCGACACTTAAGCAGCGCCTTCATTGCCAAAGCTTGACAACAAAGCAGGACCTCCAGCGCGGCTCAATGACAACGCATTACCTTCATCACGGAGAACGACGAAGATGCAGGGATAAGACTTCTAGCCACAGATTCCTTACGCTAGAACAGATGCCCAAGCAATATCTCCCCAGAGATGGGTCTGCTAAAAAATGTCACACTAAAAAGTCCTGCAGTATCGGATGTGCTTGGGGTAGGAATGCCCAGAAGCCCAAAGTAACAACTCTGATTTGATATTCTAGAATTCCAAAATGGACGCTGTAAGAAAGTGCCATCTTTCTTGCCTTGGTATGCCCCCACTTTTTTCTGAACTGCTGATGTGCTTTGACTGAGTTTGCCTTGGTTCCTGCCATCCAGGTACCCAGGGCCTGTGTTCCTTCCCTAAAACTGTGCTGAAGCTAAAAACCCAATTGGCCTGTCTGGCCACCTGTCAGCCCCTAGGAAATGGTACCCTAGGTTCCCAGGGCATGGTGACCAGAGAAGACCCCAGAGTGCTGCAGCACTTGTTGTGCCACCCTCAAGGGCCCTGTACCCTGGCACCCACACACTGCCTTTGCAGGCCGAGTGCCTAAGTACAGAACAAAACCAAGAGTCGACATGGCACACATCCCTGTGAGCCATGTCCACAGAACCCACTGCCCTGGCACACTTCAGTCACCCCTCTAGCTGGGTGCTCTATGCCAGAGGTGTGGGCACAGGTGCACGAGCCCTGTGCCCCTACAGTACCCAGGGACATTCCTGGGCACTGTAAGTGCAGTGATGCCATTAAGAGTATACGGTGCTTGGAGGTTGTCATTACGAAATCCACAGTACCATAATGGCTACACTAAAGACTGACAAGTTTGGTACCAAACTTCTCAGCACATTAAACCTGCACTGATGCCAGTGTGGGATTTAATGTAAAAAGCACCAGAGGGCATCTTAGAGATGCCCTCTGAAACCCTAACCTACAATCTACGTCTGGGCTGAGTGGCTGCGGAGGCTGCCACACAGCAGACATGTTGCTGGACCCCTGGGTGGAGAGCACTCCTGGGCCTGCAAAAATGCACATCCTGGGCGAGGTGCTATGTCTCCTCTCCAGGATGGGCAGGGGGAAGCTTCAAAGGCATGCCGCCTCTGTGAGCTTCTCCAGACCATTTGCGTACCCAGCAACTGCCCCCACCAGTTTTGACCAGCGGGAAAAACTACATCAGGAAGGGGGTGTGCCAGCCTGTGCCAACCCCACCCCTCAGGTGGGGGAGACTAGGTGAAGCACGACCCCGGGCTCCGGCCATCTTGTAGATGGGGAGCCCTGCCCAATCCCAGCTAGGCTCCTGCCCCCTCCCACAGGAGAGGAGCAGGCAAGGGGGTGTACTCACCCCAGGACAGGGACCCATTGGTCCCTGTCCTTGCCCTACCTGTAACACCCCTAAATTCACTATTTAGGGGCTCCCTGAACCTTCCTTCCTCAGATCCCGATACGAAAAGAAGATCAAGAAGAAGAAGACCCGCCGTGCAGCTTCTAACAGGATGACACCAACTGACTTGGCCCCAGCCCTACCGGCCTGTTGATCCTGGAACCTGCTCCTGCCTAAATCCCGTTGACTTCTGCGGACAGCAAACTTGGGACACCCGGAGGACCTGCTTGCTGTGACCCTCTTAAAGACTGGGACTCTCATCAGCAGAGCTCTGCTGCAACAAACCACCTGGTGCCAACCAGGAAGCTCCAGTCCAGCCCACTCTGCACCCGCAGAGCCCGGGCTGGGCCAAACCGAACCAAGACCACGAGGACGTCCCCTCGGCGACTGGGACCCGAAGTCCAGTGCCCAAAGACCCACCTCGACGAACCAGCCGACGCCTGCAGACTCAGAACCAGGGGCCACCCCAACCGCGACCAGCCGAGGGTAAGCTTTTCCGACACCCAAAGACACCCCTGCACCCGGCGCCCTACAGCCCCCTGTGCCTCCCTTTGGGGTACCTACCTGTGCTCCAAGATCCCAACTTGCCTCTCGAAGTGCTGGTCGCCCATGGAGAGTCTCCATCCTCGAGCCTGCAGCCTTTGTTCCTTTTTGACCTTTCCTATTGGATAACATTGAGCGCCCAACGGCTCAAAAGCACCCTGCACCCAGCCGCCCAAGTGCCGCTGGCTGTGTCACCTTTGTCCTATCGTACTTCCCCCCCTTGCCCTGAGCAAGTGACCAGGAGCCCAGCTCCCACAGCCGCGTGGCCTGCTAGCCAGCAGCCACCAACCGAAGGCCCCCTTCCCCTCATTGGATATCATTGGGCCTACCTACCTCTGCACCCGTCCGGCCCTGCACTGCTGGGGTGGGACTGACTGTACTTACCTGACCCTGGGGGCCCCCTGAGTCTACCCCCGGAACCTTGACTTCACCAGCCAAGTACTCACCTGGAAACCGGTAACTCACTTACCTGCCATTCGATAACATTGTCCCATTTTGACTCGAAAATTTTCTAAGTGCGAAGTTTTGAAAACTGCAAATATTCATATAAAATCAGCCGAAGTCCGAATTCCGAAGTACTCACCTGCAAGCAGGCGAGAAGCCAGTACTGTACCTTGCAGCCCAGTACTGAACCGCAAAAGTAATCCTTACCGGGTTTACTAGTAATCTGTATTTTCTCCATAGGAACCCATTGTCTGCTTTTCTATGGAATTTCTTCTAAGTGCCCACTTTTGAAAACTTGAAATATTTTTTAAAAATCGTACCAACTACTGCAACACAATTACCTACCTGTTTTAAGTTCAGACCCCAGTGCTGGCCCTAGAAGCCCAGTACTGGATTACAAAAGTAACGCGATCATACTTTACCTGCAAACAGAATTTTCTACCATTGAATAACATTGCCAGATTGTCATTGAAAAGTTTCTAAGTGTGAACTTTTAAAGCAGCTTTATATTCATGAAAATTCACCACAGTAACTAAAACGTTTTTGCTAACTTGGTTTCAGCTTAGACCCCAGGACTGCATCTAGGATCTAGTCCTGGAACCACTAAAGTGATCTATACTGTAATCACCTGTACTCTTATGGTAACAATTCATTGAGCGCAATGTTAAAGTGTGTCTAGACTTGAGTTACCTTCAGTAACTACTGTACCTATTGTGTTCATCAACCTTACTGCTTCCTTGCAAAGTAATTACATGAGAGTTCTCATATCGAGCAAAGTATATTTTTATGCCTGTTGGTTCTAAAAATAAAACTATATCTTTGGATATAAAAACCATTGGTCTGGAGTTCAGTCTTTGAGTGTGTGAAATCCTTTGCTGACTGTGTACAACAAATGCTTTGCACTGCCCTCTGGTACTGCCTTACTGCTCGACCAAGCTACCACTTTTGAGAGTAAGGTCAGTCCTGACTTAAACCTCTGTAATACCTTTGGGTTTTGTGGACTCTATACACATTGTACTCCATTATTTTCCAGTATAAATAGAGCCACTTTCTCACATTGGTGGATCAGCGGTGGAATACAAACTTGCATTTGTTGGACTACTTCGTTACCATCTGATTCAATGACAGAACTCATAAAGTGCCTTTAGAATTCTGAAATTGGTCTTTTCCAAAAATACAAAAAGTCTGGTAGGGCCTTGCTTAAGTCCCATTAGAATTTTGAAAAATAAAAGTCACTATAAACTAGGGTAGAGGGTTAGAACTATCAGGTTAGAATGTCTCAAAAGAACCCAGCTGTTAGTGAAGATAACGTGGACCTGGTGGAGGAACTCTACCTCACACCTTACTTGCACTTGGTCTTCAAAGAATTGAAGGCCCTGTGCAAAGTTAAAAAACAATAGTTCTAGGTCTGCATCCAACCAAACAAGGGCTCCAGGAGCTCCTGGCTGAGTATGCAAAGGACCACCCCTCTGAGCAGGGTGACACCCAGCCAGGGGAAGAAGGGGTGAAAGTGGAGGAGGATAATGGTCCCCCCGCCATCCCTACGGAGGACAGGGTCTCTGTACCCTTAACTCCAAGAGTCAACCTCTGGGAGTCTGAGAACCACACAGGTGGACTGGGCCCCAGAGAACACATTGGGGAGAGCCCCAATGAAGAGGACAACTTCTTAGCAAAGATGGCCAAGAGATTAGACCTAGAGACCAGACTCCTGGCTCTAGAAAAAGAAGGGAAAGAGATGGGCTTAGCCCCCATCTCTGGTGGCAGCAATACCAATAATAAGGGCAAAGAGCAATCTTATGATCCTAAAATCCCCAAAGGGATTGTCCCTAAATTTGAGGAAGGTGATTATATCACCAAGTGGTTCACAGCCTTTGAGAGGGCTTGTGATACCAGAAGATTAAAGAAACCTCTCTGGGGGGCACTCCTCTGGGAACTGTTCTCTGGTAACCTCCGAGACAGGCTTCTGACCCTCTCTGGGCCAGATGCAGGGTCTTATGACCTCATGAAGAAAACTCTGATTGAGGGATTTGGACTCACTACTGAGGAGTACAGAATTAGGTTCATGGGGGCTCACAAAACCCAGACCCAATCCTGGATAGATTTTGTAGACTACTCAGTAAAGACACTGGATGGTTGGTTAACTGGACACAATGAGCATGATTTTACAGGGCTTTATAAGTTGTTTATGAAGGAACACATTTTGAGTAATTGCACACATGTAAAGTTGCATGAGCATTTGGTAGACCTATTTCTAATTTCTCCCCAAGAATTGGGAAAGAAGGCAGACCACTGGGTCAAGACTAGGGTGACAAGGACAGCCACTGGGTGCGACCAAAAGAAGGTGGCCACAAAACCTCCCCAGGGGAAAGGTGGTGAGAATCCCCAAGATAAAAAGTCTGAGTCTTCCAAAGGGCCCCAAAAACCTGTACAGGTGGGTGGGTCCCAAACTACTCCCTTTGTGCCTCAGCCCTATAGGGGTAGAAACCTTGATCCTAACAAGGCCTATTGCAACAACTGTAAAAAGTTGGGACATTTAACTGTAGACAGAAACTGCCCCAACAATAAAGCCCCTAAGGCACCCACTACAGCTACTCCAGGGACAGTAAATCTACAGATGGGATCGGAGGAGTGCCCAGAGCAAATCTGGGAATACACTCAAGCTAATCTAGTCTCCTTGGGGGAAATGGAGGTTGCCAATGTAGCTGGTTGGGCACCAACTGTAACAAGTATCTGCAATACCCCTCCATTAATGGAACTAGAGTACAAGCCCTGAGGGATACAGGTGCCAGCATCACTATGGTAAAGGAAAAGCTGGTTTCCCCAGAGCAATACCTGATTGGGAAAACGTAACCGGTAACTCACTTACCTGCCATTGGATAACATTGTCCCATTTTGACTCGAATTTTCTTTACGTGTGAAGTTTTGAAAACTGCAAATATTCATATAAAATCAGCCGAAGTCCAAATTCCGAAGTACTCACCTGCAAGCAGGCAAGAAGCCAGCACTGTACCTTGCAGCCCAGTGCTGAACCGCAAAAGTAATCCTTACCGGGTTTACTAGTAATCTGTATTTTCTCCATAGGAACCCATTGTCTACTTTTCTATGAAATTTCTTCTAAGTGCCCACTTTTGAAAACTTGAAATATTCTTTAAAAATCGTACAAACTACTGCAACTCAATTACATACCTGTTTTAAGTTCAGACCCCAGTGCTGGCCCTAGAAGCCCAGTACTGGATTACAAAAGTAACGCGATCATACTTTACCTGCAAACTGAATTTTCTACCATTGAATAACATTGCCAGATTGTCATTGAAACGTTTCTAAGTGTGAACTTTTAAAACAGCTCTGTATTCATGAAAATTCACCACAGTAACTAAAACGTGTTTGCTAACTTGGTTTCAGCTTAGACCCCAGGACTGCATCTAGGATCCAGTCCTGGAACCACTAAAGTAATCTATATTGTAATCACATGTACTCTTATGGTAACAATTCATTGTGCTCAAGTGTGTCTAGACTTGAGTTACCTTCAGTAACTCCTGTACCTATTGTGTTCATCAACCTTATTGCTTCCTTGCAAAGTAATTACATGAGAGTTCTCATATCGAGCAAAGTATATTTTTATGCCTGTTGGTTCTAAAAATAAAACAACTATATCTTTGGATATACAAGCACTGGCGTTGCCAATAGGTCTCGCAGTAGGAAAGTTGGAGCTATTACAATTGCAAATAACAATGCCTTTTATTTTTGTTTTCATTTTAAAAACATAAAGGGCTTTGTCATTTACAAAACTAATAGCTCCAACTTTCCTACTGCGAGACCTATTGTGCACTGCACAGTGTGGGTGAAAGTGGCACTGCGTGGGTGTGAGTGGCTTTGAGTGAGTTGCGTTGCGTGGGTGAGTGGCGTTGCATGTGTGAGTGGCATTGCATGGGTGAGTGGCATTGCATGGGTGAGTGTGGCGTTGCGTTTGTGAGAGTGGTGCTGTGTGGGTAAAAGTGGCGCTGCGTGGGTGAGTGGTGCTGTGTGGGTAAAAGTGGCGCTGCGTGGGTGAGTGGCGCTGGGTGGGTGAGTGGCGTTGCTTGGGTGAGTGGTGCTGTGCGGGTAAAAGTGGCGCTGCGTGGGTGAGTGGCGCTGCGTGGGTGAGTGGCGCTGCGTGGGTGAGTGGCGCTGCGTGGGTGAGTGGCGCTGCGTGGGTGAGTGGCGCTGCGTGGGTGAGTGGCGCTGCGTGGGTGAGTGGCGCTGCGTGGGTGAGTGGCGCTGCGTGGGTGAGTGGCGCTGCGTGGGTGAGTGGCGCTGCGTGGGTGAGTGGCGCTGCGTGGGTGAGTGGCGCTGCGTGGGTGAGTGGCGTTGCGTGGGTGAGTGGCGTTGCGGGGGTGAGTGGCGTTGCGGGGGTGAGTGGCGTTGCGTGGGTGAGTGGCGCTGCGTGTGTGAGTGGCGTTGCGTGTGTGAGTGGCGTTGCGTGTGTGAGTGGCGTTGCGTGGGTGAGTTGCGTTGCATGTGTGAGTGGCGTTGCATGTGTGAGTGGTGTTGCATGGATGAGTGGCGTTGCATGTGTGAGTGGTGTTGCGTGGGTGAGTGGCGTTGCGTGGGTGAGTTGCGTTGCGTGTGTGAGTGGCATTGCATGGGTGAGTGTGGAGTTGCGTGTGTGAGAGTGGGCTTGCGTGGGTGTGAGTGGCGTTGTGTGTCTGAAAGTGGCACTGCGTGGATGTGAGTGGAGTTGCGAGGGTGAGTGGCGTTGCGTGGGTGAGTGGCGTTGCGTGGGTGAGTGGCGTTGCGTGGGTGAGTGGCGTTGCGTGGGTGAGTGGCGTTGCGTGGGTGAGTGGCGTTGCGTGGATGAGTGGCGTTGCGCGGATGAGTGGCGTTGCGCGGATGAGTGGCGTTGCGTGGATGAGTGGCATTGCGTGGATCAGTGGCGTTGCGTGGATCAGTGGCGTTGCGTGGATCAGTGGCGTTGCGTGGATGAGTGGGGTTGCGTGGATGAGTGGGATTGCGTGGATGAGTGGGATTGCGTGGATGAGTGGGGTTGCGTGGATGAGTGGGGTTGCGTGGATGAGTGGGGTTGCGTGGGTGAGTTGTGTTGCGTGTGTGAGTGGTGTTGCTTGGGTGAGTGGCGTTGCTTGGGTGAGTGTGGCATTGCGTGGGTGATAGTGGGCTTGCGTGGGTGTGAGTGGCGTTGCGTGTCTGAAAGTGGTGCTGTGGGTGAAAGTGGCACTGCGTGGGTGTGAGTGGCTTTGCGCGAGTGAGTGGCGTTGCGTGGGTGAGTGGCGTTGCATGTGTGAGTGGTGTTGCGTGGGTGAGTGGCGTTGCGTGGGTGAGTGGCGTTGCGTGGGTGAGTGGCGTTGCGTGGGTGAGTGGCGTTTGCGTGGATGAGTGGGGTTGCGTGGATGAGTGGGGTTGCGTGGATGAGTGGGGTTGCGTGGACGAGTTGCGTTGCGTGTGTGAGTGGTGTTGCTTGGGTGAGTGGCGTTGCATGGGTGAGTGTGGTGTTGCGTGGGTGATAGTGGGCTTGCGTGGGTGTGAGTTGCGTTGCGTGTCTGTAAGTGGTGCTGTGTGGGTGAAAGTGGCACAGAGCCTTTGATGTGGCCTGGCGCAGGAGAAATGCTGCTGCTGCTAATTAAATATAAAAAAGTGTTTAGGGACTCACGGCTGCCGAGAGTAACAAGGCAGTGCTGGGAGGGGGGCTGCGCACCAACTGAAGTGCTCTGGTTGCACGGCCGGCCGTGTGAAGTGATAAGCCTTTGAAGTACACAGGCATGCTGTGACGGAGGTGTGAGAGGTCTGGCAGGGAACAGATGGCCTGGCTGTGAAGCAGGGGGCGGGGCAGCGCTGGGGAAGCCTGTGGGAGGGTGATTGATGCCTTTGATGTGGGGAGGGAGGAGAGCCTGAGCCTTGTGCAGGAGAAATGCTGCCGATGCGCGTGCATGTTTAATCACGTGATTCACGTGCACTTAAAGAAAACCGCGGCTGAAAGCCTGTGGTTTGACGATGATTTTGGCCACTTGAATTTTCGTTCCCTCAATGCGCTTGCGCGCATTGTAGGTCACGAGACCTAAAAAACCATTGGCCTGTTGTTCAGTCTTTGAGTGTGTGAAATCCTTTGCTGACTGAGTATGTACAACAAATGCTTTGCACTGCCCTCTGGTACTGCCTTACTGCTCGACCAAGCTAACACTTTTGAGAGTAAGGTCACTCCTGACTTTAACCTCTGTTATACCTTTGTGGTTTGTGGACTCTATACACACTGTACTTCATTATTGTCCAGTATATATAGAGCCACGTTCTCACAGATGCCAAGATGGTCCCTAAAACAATGAAAGTGTTGGTCTAGGGGAGGAGCCAAGATGGCGACCAGGGCAGACGTGTAAGCCCTCGGCTCCGCCAGCCCTTGAGCCCCGCATCAAGATCCTGTTACCTATCCTGGCGTTTTCGGCGGTGGCGTGTTCCGGCGGTCGCGCTGAGTCTGCCTACGTTTTCCCGGGATTTCTATCTGCCCGGTGACCGGAGTTACCACTAGTCCGTCCCGCAGCTATGGCCCCGGCATGAGCCGCTGTGCACTGCCGGACCGGGAAGAACAAAGAACGACGGCGCGGGTGGTTTGGTGCTGGCGGCTTGGAAGAGTCGTTCCTGTCTAGAATCGGACCAGACTGCATCATTCTGCCGAGGTTTTCTCGACCTTTGTGACTGCTGACGGCGAGGAAGGGATGTGCGCTATATTTGGCTTCTTTGTGTGTTGCCGGAGACGAGGTACCTAGCCTCCATCACAGTCTCTGCCCTTCACCGGCGAGCGGACCCTGGTGTGTCCCGACCCCACAGCGGAGCGACGCACGCTCCCAGCTAAAAACGGCCGACTGCAGCTCGCCCTGCGGTTTCAGCGGGTTGGACTGCAACTCCTTACTACCGCGCCAGCCCCAACTTCATCGTCGGATTACGGAATGGAGATGCCCTGCGTCTCCCATTGTGGTATGGATCGTCCACCCTCACCCCCTGACCGCCGAAACCGGCCTGCGATGGGACACGGATTCCGGGAACCCTCTCACGATTCTGAGACGGAGGCTCCGCTTATCACTCCCACCTATGGAACTGTCCTCGCTGCCCTCCAGGACCTGCGAGCTGAGATGGACCTTAACTCCCGCACACTGGGGGAGAAGCTGGACGCCATTTTGCTTGACCTGGGGCGGGCGCGGAGGGTCGATACTTGGCACCGTATGGACTTGCCATCACTGCCGTCTGATGGGGCTACAATGTCTGCACATGTCTCAAGCGATGAGGGGGTGATTACTGGCGGTACTGGCGCACGCACTCCGCCCTCCACCGGCACTACTCTTGCTACTTTGTTTCCCCTTCCTCCAATGACTGCAACTTTGTTTCGTTTATCACTACGTCATGTATGGGTGCCTTCTGTGTTGCCTCCGTCTCCTAAGCCCAATGCTTTTCGGAGTCCTCCGCTTTCTACACGTTGCAAGATGTGCCACTGGACTATTCTGGCTGTGCTCCTTATTGCGGATGACGGATTTCGAGGGGACTGGAGACGTCCATTTTGGAACAACGGACCCTCCTTCTTCTATCCGGAACCATTTTGTATCGCCGTACTAGAGGGGGGCGGCTTCCTTCAGGTGTATCGCTTTGGGGGCCATCCTAAATCGGGCCAGGGCTAGTCGCTTCTCTTTGCAGTACTGTTTCATTGGCACACGACGACTGGAACTAGATGGGATTATGTTTGCTTTGTATGCACGATAAATGATGACTCCCCTCGCTGGGACCTGTGATTCTCTACATTTTTTGATGCCAATCAGTGGGGTGCTGTAGGTGTGTTGGACCGAAGTGACCGAGACTGTATTGGGTTGACCCTCCTCCTGGTGGCTGCTGCTGTCTATCCTGGTACTCTCGCACGTAGGTGGAGTACTGCATATCCTGTTGTACACCCTCCTAGATGGTTTGGTCACTCGTGTACTGTTTAAGGGGCCGGGGTGTACTTGACTCGACTCACCTCTGATATTGTTCTTTTGCTGGTATTGTTTTGTCGATGTAGGGGCTACAAGGGGCTGGGGGACCGGGTGATTATGTTATTGTTAGGGCTCCTCCCCGTCTCTCCTTTTTCTTTTGGGAGTGGTAGACTGGCTTGTTCTTTCTTCCTCCCTATAACTCAAGAGTGAGAATTTATATTTCTTTTCGTTTCCTTCTTTTCTCTTCTCTATATTTCGGGCTCTTTAAAGGGCGACAGGCACTTTACCGGGGGGGGGGGGTAGGCCGTAGCCTCCGGATTGATGTAGGGTGGGGGGGTAGATTTATTTTTTCTTCTTAGTTTCTATGGGCCTTATTTTCTAACACTTCTGCGCTTTCTTGTTCTGTTTTCTGCTCTGGGCATGACATGGGATTAGTGGGGAGTGGGTGGCGCTGTAGGTGGTGCGTAACTGTGTACTGATACTCCTGCTGTTTTGCATTATACTGCCATACTGGTAGGGTGTTTCTCGCTACTGTTGTTCTTCACTATGCTGCCTACTCATGTTGTGAAGCTAATGTATGGACTCAGTTCTCCTCGAATCTATTCTTCACTGACTTATATTTAGATCAAAAAATTTTAAAAAACTAAACCTTCATTGCTCCTTTCCTTGGCGACATATTTCCGTACCGTGTAACTGCCATTACTTGATGCTATATTGTCTGATGCCGCTGGGGACTCGCATTGCTTACGCTTGTGCCTACAGTATCGTGGCCGGCCTGATGGTTGTAGGCCCGTATTTGTTCTCTTTCTCATGCACAATAAAGGTTTTCAAAAATTTAAAAAAAAAAAAAAAAAAAAGAAAGTGTTGGTCTAGTTGGCCTTGCAGCATCCGACGGATAGACGCCTGAAGTATTCATAGGAGGGGATAAAACACTGGTCGATATACAGCAGGAGGAGTAGAGGGAACGCTCGGAACGGAAAATGGGAGATGTGCAAATGTCAGACGGAGAGGAAAGCTGACCCAAGAAGGCAGAAAAAATGGACAAGCCAGAGAGACTTGAGCAGTTTCCGCTATGTGGAAGCTCAGGGACAAGGCCCTGCCGAGTACAGAGGCCACATTGGAAATCGAAGGCAGTTCACTTAATCCCTTCGGAGGACGAGAGCTATGCTGGAGGAACCAAGGAGGTCATTAAATAGCAGTCAACCCCTCTGGACCAGAAAACCAAGCGAGGAAGGAAGACGCTGTGAGCACCACTGCCATGACTCTGGAGAAGAATTATGCCCACAGCAAGTGCCTGGTTTTCAGTTCTTTCACTGGTGGAGGGGTTACTGAATAACATGTTGAAGGGACCACTGTGCACTTGAAGTTTCACTCACAGGACAAGGCGGTGGGAGCACCAAGAAAGATAGAAAATAGGACAGGCACTAAATATAGATGTTTGATTTGTTCCGAGGATATTCTACCGCCTTGGTGATTGAAAAGAATAGGGAGAGTTCCAGAAAGGGACATAATATAGTGAAGCCAGAAAATGGGACCCAGAACCAGACGGAAACTGGGAAGAAGGTTGGAACCTCTGTGAACCGTTAGGGGGGATACGGTAATTCAAAGCATAAATATAATCTGGTGAGTTATCCAGGACCGGAACTCCGTGTGCTAACAAAGTGGTCGCAGCCTTAGCTCTGGTGGAATGACCAAGCAAACCTTATTGGGGTGGGGGGTTGCTTCTTGGTGAATCTGCAGCAGATTTTAATGCACAGCCCGATCCACCCAGAGATGCTCATTTTCTGCACAACCTTTCTTTTCTTGGCTCCGACATATCCCACAAAGTTTTGATCATCCATCCGGAACTCTTTCGTGCGGTAAAGGTAGAATGACCACAATCCTTTTGGGTCCGGTCGATGGAGTTGCTCCTCTTCCTTAGAAGGATGCAGCACATCATAAAAGGTAGGTAGGGTGATGGACAGGCCTACATGAAAGGGAATGACAACTTTCAGTAGAAAGGAGGCTCTAGGGCAAAGCACAAGCTTTTCTGGAGGGATGGTTAGGTATGGAGGCTTGGATGACAAAGTTCGAAGCTAACTGACCCTCCCGGGAGATGTTATCACAACTAGGAAGGCCATATTGATGGTAAGGAGCCTGGGAGACAGTTATGGAGCCATTTCAAAGGGAGCACATATCAGAAATGGAAGCACGAGATTGAGGTCCCACTGACACAGATAAAGAGTGAAGGTGGAAACCAATGTTGGAGACGATTCAAAAACTTTTTTACAAAATGGGATTTGAATAGGGATGGCTGACAACCAAAAAAAGGCTGAGATGGCAGACAGATATCCCTTCAATGTGCCCAATGCAGAGACCTGCTGGGCTAGAGTAAGGATAAAGGGTGGCAGATAAGGGATCAATCTGTTTCCTGGCACACCTTGCCACAAATGTATTCTAACTGTCAATCTATACTGTCTTGGTGGAGGGACGCTGGGCTGTCAAGATAACACTGCAGACTTCGGGCAGAAGCTGTCAACTGTCGCCGCTCACTCTCCATGCATGAAGGTGGAGCATTGACAGCTTTGCATTGAGAACCCTCCACTGAAGCTGCAACAGGAGATCCTCCTTTAGAGGCAGCCTGATTAGAGGACCGAAGGCCGTGTTTAACAGCTCAGGATACCAAACTTTCCAAGCCCAGTCTGGAGCCACAAGGATAACTTGGGCTCAGTCATTTATAAACTTCTTGAGAACTCTGGGCAAAAGAGGTATGGGTTGAAGGCCGTACAGAAGGCTGGAGCTCAACTTGATATGAAAAGTGCCTTTGAGCGAGAGCCGCATTGGAAACTCCAGCGTGCAGAAGTGTTGACATTGCGCGTTCTCGGTGGTGGGGAACAGATCTAACCAAAGTTCTAACTACTGCTGACAGAGACCTTGCACAACGTCCAGATGGAGACGCCATCCGTGTTCCACAAGGCATCTTTGGCTGAGTTTGTCCGCCCTGGCGTTCAGATAGGTTGCCAGGTGTTGAAACACCAGGAATATGCCCTGCTGCTCCAGCCATGTCCGGAGGCACAAAGCCTCTTGACAAAGGGTTCACAACCGGCCTTGTTTGTTGCAGTACCACATGGCAGTGGCGTTGTCCGTGAACACCTGTACTAGCATTCCCTTGATGGAGGATGGAAAGGCTTTCAATGCCAGTCAGATCGTCCGGAGCCCCAGTAGGTTGATGAGGAGTCCGGATTCTGCCGGAGACCAGAGTGCCTCTCCCAGATGTCAACCCCATCCCAAGAGTGAGGCATCTGTCACCACTGTCAGATCTGGTTTGGGAACGGAAGAGGGGTCTGCCGCTAACCCAATCGGGGTTCGCTAAACACCCTGCCGCTCTTTTGCATTTCCTTCAGAGATCTGGACCAAGTCGAAGATGCTGCGGCCATTGGAACTTCAGGTCCCACTGCAGAGCCCACATATGCCAGTGCGAATGTGTCATAAGCAAGATGCAGGAGGCCATGAGGCCCAGCATCTTCAGAGTCATTCATACCTAAAAAGAGATGGAGGCTGAAACATTGCTATCATATCCGGAATATTCTGGACTTGTCCTTACGGAGGATAAGCCAAAACTGCAATGTGTCCGGACAATTCAGATGAACGGGAGCATCTGAGAGGAAGTCAGCTGTGACTTTGGCATGTTGATAGTGAACACCAGTGAGTGCAGGAGGTTCACCGTAGTCTGGAGATGGGAGACGACTGCTTGGGATGAGGCAGTCTTCAACAGCCAGTCGCCAAGATAGGGGAAGACTGGAACCCCTGACCTCTGCAGATGAGCTGCAACCACAGCCCCCACCTTGGTGAAGACATGAGTCGTGCAGGTAAGGCCATAAGGGAGCACAGCAAATTGAAAGTGCTCATGGCCCACCATGAACCGCAGGTACCGCCTGTGGGCAGGCAGGACAGGAATGTAGAAGTATGCGTCCTGCAAAGCCAACGCTACTATCTTGTCTCCCAGGTTGAGGGCACACACAGCTTGAGTGAGCGTGAGCATTCTGAATTTCTCATTTTTCAGGAAGAAATTGAGTGCGCATGTAGGAGAGTAGGGTCTGCTATCCTATGGTCACCCCAATTTTTGCTTTTTGTTTCACTTGTTTTCGACTTACTGAGGCTGTGGGCCTGCTAATCAGACCCCCAGCCTGCTGTTCTCTCTCTAAATTCACATACATGTACTATAGGTACATAACCCAATTGGAAATGGACTCCATGTCAGCCCCTGTACCATGCACTATAGGTGCTCAGGGCATAGGTGCCACCAAGGCCTACCAGGGGCTACAGCATAGCTTTTGCCACCCCAGGCTGGTTCTTAAATTGACACAACTGGCTGATCACTCAGCTGGGGCAAGTGGGTGTAATCACCCCTTGCTTAGATATAGTATACCTATATCTAAACCTATATCTGGACACATATAAACCTGTGAGCCACTCCTATGGAAGGCCTTATCAATCCTGGAGGCAGAGTGCGTGGTTTAATGTGAGATGGTGCTATAGCATGAGCTGAGCCTGTCTGCAGCTGTCGGGAACAACTCCCTAAGCTGTTCCGGGATAATGCCATACCATATACTATTAAGTGCATTATAATCCTCGCGGTTATATAGCAACTTTGGTTTGGCTTTATCAAAACATGTCGTGTAAGGTGTCATACGATTTGGAATACTATCCCCTCGACAGTCCTGTCGACGGGGATAGCATTCCACCCCTCTAGAGGGAGAAGACATGTTACTTTACTGAAACGCGGTTGATTTTTAAAAGAGCCTCAGATCCACAAAATGGATGCTTCTGCCACAGCCACAAGTCTGACCTCCTGCTGCTGACCGAAACTCAGCAGAGGAGGCCTGGACAAAGGCTTTCCTGTCAGGGGGAGGTGTTACACCACCCCAGACAGGAGATAGTGGATTGTAGCAAGGATGCTTCTGCCACAGACACAAGTCTGACCTCCTGCTGCTGACCGAAACTCTGGGTGAAAATTGCAAAAAACACAGTTGATGGACAGAATGTAGAACAATGCATACATTCACCCCAGTACAAGGATCTGGGCCTAAATCCATCGTTTTTTTGCACTCCACACCACCCTGGGTTAGACACTGGCTATATGCAAATCAGCTCTGACCCTGTGCCTCATGGGAACAGTCCAGTCCGAACTACCAAGCCATGTCTTTCCCAGACCGGAATCAAGCATCCAAGGACCTGTTTCTGGCTATCAGCCTTCATCAGCCTGGATAGCTTGACTCCAGTGGTGTGGAGAGCCTGGGACTCACGTCTGAGTATACCCAGCACACTCGGGGTGAAAATTGCAAAAAACACAGTTGATGGACAGAATGTAGAACAATGTCATACATTCACCCCAGTACAAGGATCTGGGCCTAAATCCATCGTTTTTTTGCACTCCACACCACCCTGAGTTAGACACTGGCTATATGCAAATCAGCTCTGACCCTGTGCCTCATGGGAACAGTCCAGTCCGAACTACCAAGCCATGTCTTTCCCAGACCGGAATCAAGCATCCAAGGACCGGTTTCTGGCTATCAGCCTTCATCAGCCTGGATAGCTTGACTCCAGTGGTGTGGAGAGCCTGGGACTCACGTCTGAGTATACCCAGCACACTCGGGGTGAAAATTGCAAAAAACACAGTTGATGGACAGAATGTAGAACAATGTCATACATTCACCCCAGTACAAGGATCTGGGCCTAAATCCATCGTTTTTTTGCACTCCACACCACCCTGAGTTAGACACTGGCTATATGCAAATCAGCTCTGACCCTGTGCCTCATGGGAACAGTCCAGTCCGAACTACCAAGCCATGTCTTTCCCAGACCAGAATCAAGCATCCAAGGACCGAAACTCAGCAGAGGAGGCCTGGACAAAGGCTTTCCTGTCGCAGGGAGGTGTTACACCACCCCAGACAGGAGATAGTGGATTGTAGCAGGGAGGTTTGAAAGAAACCAGACACTGCCTGGGGAGCACAAGGCTGCCCCTTGCATAATCCGGCCAAACCAGTTCTGGGGCACACCAGCCCCAGTCCCAGCACGGCCTGGATCAAAGGGAAAGGGGTGTATCCACCCCCTTCCTGGGTCCCACCCATAGGAGGGGACCTAGCAGGTAATTCAGCCCCCTAGATTGGTATAAGAATGGGAGCAGTGCCAACGCACTCAGATTATCCTGATGAAACATTTGAAACGAAACTCTGGACCCTTCGACATCCTACTCGACGTAGAAGACTGAAGAATCTCCCTTGTGGTCAAGGAGTGACCACCCTGTGCAAACAGGCACCATCCAGCACCTCGACGTCTGCTTTGTTGTAGTTCCCGCCGGAACTCGAGCGACAGAGATCGACGAGATCAAGCTTGCCTGCCTTCTTACAGCCCGATCCACAGTCCCTGCAGAGCTGAGACCCGTGGAGGCGACCGGAAGCGTGGGGCACGCAATCTTGAAAAGACCACGAGACGCTGGCCGTGCAGCCCACGAGTGACCCTCGAAGCTGTACACCGGGGTTTGAGAAGCCCCAGCCCTGAGCCACTTTTGCACCGAAGCTCACCCCTCTACACTCGACGAGTGCTGCGTGGGGCCCTTCTACTTTCTTTGGCTCAACGCGTTGGCCCGGTCACTTGCCAGCTGGCTTGTGGCCCCTGTGCCGACGAAACTTGAAATACGACTTGTGATTCTGGTTGCTCCAGACTTGCACCCGCTCCTCTGAAAAGGAGCACCCGCTCTGACCCTCCTGGTCCGAGTGAGAAGCAATCTTCCAATCCCGAATGGATTGCTCTTGCCAAGTGTTGTTTGCTCCGATCTTGAAGCCGACAGCGCCGACGGTGAGAGCCTGTGTGGGACAGCTCGTGACCCGCTCCTGGACGTCGCAGATGCCCCAGAGCCCACGTGGCAGCGGAGAGAAGCTCCTCGACAACCATCTGATTGCGCCCGACATTGCCTGATTCCGTCCTGGTTCCACCCTGGTCACTGCTGAGTGACCCAGACTCTGTCCCCTCTTCTTTCAGGTACTCTACAACTCTGATCCACCCTTGGATCACACCGGACACTTCTCCTTCACATCGCCTGCAGCATCTTCAGCTTCAAGCACCAACAACCTGCGTGACGAAACCCGACGCCACTTCGACCCTATGCACCCGCTTTCTGTGGGTGAGGTAACTCAGCAACGCCGGTGTTCCCACACTGGTACACACCTCTAGGGTCTGTGTCTAAAGTTTTGTCCTTCTAGGTTCAGCGGAAGTATCCTTAAACTCCATTTGTGTAACTTTTACGCACCATTGACTTTGCATTGGTGCATGCGTGTGCTTTAAGCGCTGCACCCGAATCCCGCGGGCTTTTCCCGACTTCAGCATTGCTTGTCCCGACTGCTCCCAGCGATTCCCTAGGCCTAACCACTGTTCGATTGGTATCTCTTATACCACTTTCTTAATATATGGTTTGAGAGGCCACCCGCCCTCCATAATTGTGCAACTTTCATATGTTATACTGTGCTTTTGTTTAAACGCTTGTGCCCCTTTGCTCATAAAGAGTACTGGGGATTATTTTAGTAATAAACACATATATTTTTATAATATATACTTGTGTGGTGTTCTTTCATTTGATATTACAGGATTGTGATTGGTAAAACAGCTCGCTCAACACAACCTCTTGAGTTTAGCCTTTAAGGCTGCTTAGTCCATGCTACCACTAGGATAGCTTGTCTAATAAGGTTGACTTACAACCAGACACCATAAGGGATTGTTTGGACTGATACAAGGTGGTTCCGGAATTGGAAACATCATATATCAGGCCAACTTCTCACATTGGTGTGCAGCGGTGCGGATTTGAGCTTGCTGTTTTACCATTGCAATCTTTTTATCAAATTGAAAGATCACATAAAGTACCTTAGGTACATATAAACAAAAGCTTAGCATATTTAAGTTCTACTGAACTTAGTAGTTGTAGATTAAAGGGAGTAGCACACCCTGACTACAACTCACTAGCTAGGTACAGTAGGAAAACACTTAGTGTAGGTAAGTGCACCACTTGCACCTCACTAGCAGTCAGGTCTGGCACAGGAGGAGCTTCAGGCTCTGCCCCTGTGACAGTTGACCTTACCAAGGCAACTTCCAGTTATGACAACCTTAGCCATAAAGACTGGAGTGCCTTATGCATTGCAAGAGGGCTAAAAAGGGGTCACAACCCCACCATTCCTTCCCTGATAGCCATCCTGGAAAAGGATGACTTAGATAAGGCGAGTGCAGTTCCCTTAGATGCAGGAGATGGAGTGAACACCCCTGAGAATGAGAAAACTCCAGATGAGGAAGAAGAGGAGGAAGAGGAGGAAGGCGCAGAAGTAGATGAGCCTGATCAGGATCAGAGGGGTAACCAGGTTGTAGTTGGCAGGCTTAACCAGACCAACTTAGACCTACATGGAAATGGAGAGGGCCAGCACCTCCCCAGATCCTATAACATAATTCCCACAGGCAACAGAAGGGTGAGATCCCTATCAGAGGACTCATGTTTCTAGTGTCTCCAGGAAATCTCAAAGGGGAATTACTCCCCCCCCCCCTCCCCCAGAGGAAAGAGCATAGGGCCAGGATGAGGGCTGTCCAACTCCAGATAGAGAGGGAAGAGATAGCCTTGGCTCAAGCTAAACTTGCTTTAGCAAGAGAACAGAAGTTGTGTGGCTTAGATGCCACTGGTGGCAGCAATATTCCTAGAGAGAAAGACAGGGGCTATGACAATAGAAACCTGAAAAAAATTGTGCCCCCCCTACAAGGAAGGGGATGACATCCACAAATGGATGACTGCTCTTGAGAGAGCCTGCATGGTACAGCAGGTTCCTCAGGATCAGTGGGCTGCAATTTTATGGTACTCCTTTTCTGAGAAAGGGAGGGATAGGCTCCTAACAGTTAGACCTGAGGATGCCAAAAACGATTCTGTCCTGAAGAGTGCTCTTATTGAAGGGTTTGGCCTAACCACGGAGCAATACAGGTTGTTGTTCAGAGACACCCAAAAAGCACAGACTCAGGACTGGACTGATTTTGTTGATTGTGCCACTAAGGCTCTGGAGGGTTGGCTGCAGGGAAGTAAAGTCTCAGACTATACAGGATTGTACAATCTTCTAATGAGAGAGCAGGTCCTTAATAACTGTCAGAACCAGCTGTTGCATCAATACCTTATTGACTCTGATGTGACCTCTCCCCAAGAATTGGGAAAGAAGGCTGACAAATGGGTCAGAACAAGGATTAAGCAGAAACCCCAGAACCATGGTGGTGACCAGAAGAAAACAGACCAGAAGGGTGGGGATAAGAAAGATAAAGAAAAATACCAGAAGTCTTCTTCAGGCCCACAAAATTCTAATAAGGAGGGTGGTTCCCAAAATGGTAACAACAAGAAGAAGAATGATGGCCCAAAGAAACCTTGGTGTAATACCTGTAAATCAGTTTCACACTGGGGCAGTGAATGCACCAAGAAAAATCCAGTTCCTACCACTGCAGCTCCTAAAGAACCTGCACCCCCTAGTACAGTCAGCAGTGGTAGTGCACAACCTAAGGGGATAGTAGGGTTAACCCTGGGTAGTGAGATGGAATCTGGCCTAGTCAGAGTCCCTACTCAGGCAGTTCTGCTTTATGATGTGGACTTATCATTGACCACTACTGTGAGTCCCAGTAACCTGGGCAAGTATAGGCAGACGCCTTTGATAAATGAGAAACTGGTTCAGGCCTACAGGGACACTTGTGCCAGTGTCACTATGGTGACACCTGACTTTGTGGACCCTGGTCAGATTGTACTAGGTGAAAATTACCTAGTGACCAATGCAAGCAACACCACTACTACACATAGTGTGGCTGTTGTGAACTTCTCCTGGGGAGGGGTAAATGGCCTAAAGAAAGTTGTGGTAAGTGCAGGACTCATGCAGAAATGCTAGGGATTTCAGCGCATGTCCTTGCAGTGACAAGGACTCAGGCTAAGAAGTGCCTTCCTGAACCAGTGGTGGATCTTGGAACAATAGACCAACCACAACCCAAGAGAAAGAGCAAGAGAGTTAAGGCTGCGCCTTCCCACTTGCCCCATGTTGAGGATCAGACTTCACAGGAAGCTGATTCTGCAGTCCAAGAGGAGACTGTCTCTGAGGAACTTGAGCCTGATCAGGTTGAGTTTCTGGGGACAGGGGGACCCTCAAGGGCAGACCTGGGGCAGGCCCAATTAGATAGCGCTTCTCTTGAACCCCTCAGACAGCAGGCTGCTGCTGAGGCTGCAGGGAATGCTCAAGGTACCCATAAAGTATATTGGGATGATGGGCTCCTTTACTCAGAGGCGAGAGACCCCAAGCCTGGTGCTACCAGGAGGTTGGTTATACCTTTTAAGTTTAGGGGCTTCCTTCTTACCTTGGCCCATGATATTCCCCTTGCAGGGCACTTAGGCCAGAACAAGACTTGGGACAGGCTTGTCCCTCACTTTCACTGGCCTCATATGTCAGAAAATGTCAAGGAGTTTTGTCGCTCCTGTGTCACTTGCCAAGCCAGTGGTAAGGTAAGTCAGGTGGCACAACAAAGGCCCCCCTGATACCACTACCTGTGGTGGGGGTACCCTTTGAAAGAGTTGGAATAGACATTGTGGGTCCCATGGATCCTCAAACAGCATCTGGGCACAGATTTATACTGGTGGTAGTGGATCATGCCACCAGGTATCCAGAAGCAATTCCCCTGAGGACCACAACAGCACCTGTTGTGGCAAAGGCACTTCTTGCAGTTTTCTCAAGAGTGGGTTTTCCAAAGGAGGTTATTTCAGACAGAGGTACCAACTTCATGTCTGGATACTTAAAGGCAATGTGGAAGGAGTGTGGAGTAAACTACAAGTTTACCACACCCTATCACCCACAGTGCAATGGGCTTGTGGAGAGATTCAACAAGACCCTCAAGGGAATGATAAAAGTATTACCAGAGAAGCTTAGGCGGAAATGGGACACCCTTTTACCCTGCTTGCTCTTTGCTTACAGAGAGGTCCCACAGAAGGGGGTTGGCTGCAGCCCTTTTGAACTTTTGTTTGGCCACCCTGTGAGGGGTCCACTATGTTTGGTGAAGGAAGGATGGGAGTTACCTCTCAAAAAGCCTAAGCTAGATGTTGTGGACTATGTACTTGGTCTCCGCTCCAGGATGGCTGAGTATATGGAGAGAGCATCCAAAAACCTGGAGGCCAGTCAAGAATTACAGAAAGCTTGGCATGACCAAAAGGCTGTTCTGGTGGAGTATAAACCAGGGCAGATGGTGTGGGTGTTGGAGCCAGTGGCCCCAGCAGCACTCCAGGACAAATGGACTGGACCCTACCCAATTGTTGAAAAGAAGGGAGAAGTCACCTATGTGGTTGACTTTGGAACCCCTAGGAGCCCCCACAGGGTGCTTCATGTAAATCGTTTGAAAGCATTTGTTGGCAGGGAGGACATGAGTCTCCTCATGGCCACAGATGGGGATCAGGAGGAAGAGAGTGACCCTCTCCCAGACCTGCTTTCCCAGAACCCTGATGATGGTTCAGTTGATGGAGTAGCCTTGGCAGGCAGCCTCACTGAGCAGCAACAGGTGGACTGCAGACAGGTGTTGCAGGCCCACAGACATATGTTTTCACTCACACCCAGCCAAACTAACTGGTGCACCCACGAGGTGGACACTGGTGGCAGTCTGCCTGTGAAGAATAAAATCTACAGGCAACCTGACCATGTCAGGGATTGTATAAAGGCTGAGGTGCAAAAGATGTTGGAGCTTGGAGTGATTGAGCCATCAGAGAGCCCATGGGCCAGCCCAGTGGTCCTTGTGCCAAAACCTCATACCAAAGATGGAAAGAGAGAAATGAGGTTTTGTGTGGACTACAGAGGTCTCAATGCTGTCACTAGGACAGCTGCTCATCCCATTCCAAGAGCAGATGAGCTCATTGATAAATTGGCTTCTGCCAAGTTTCTGAGCACATTTGATTTGACAGCTGGCTACTGGCAGATCAGGTTAGCTGAAGAGTCAAAAGCCAAAACAGCATTCTCTACCCCTAGTGGACATTATCAGTTTGTGGTAATGCCCCTTGGTTTGAAGAATGCACCTGCCACCTTCCAAAGGTTGGTGAATCAAGTCCTTGCTGAGTTGGATGACCTTTGTGCAGCATATCTAGATGATATTGCTGTCTTTAGCTCCACCTGGGAGGATCACCTGATCCACCTGAAGAAGGTTCTGGAGGCCCTGCAAAAGGCAGGCCTGACTATCAAGGCTACTAAGTGCCAGATAGGGCAGAGCAAGGTTGTGTACCTGGGCCATCTAGTAGGTGGGGGTCAGGTTCAACCATTGGAGAGAAAAATCCAGACCATACAGGACTGGGCTCCTCCAAATACCCAGACACAAGTCAGAGCCTTCTTGGGCCTGACTGGGTATTACAGAACGTTTGTGAAGAACTATGGGTCCATTGTGACACCATTAAATGACTTGACATCCAAGAAGATGCCAAAAAAGGTTCAGTGGACAGTTAGCTGTCAAAAGGCATTTGATGACCTGAAGAAAGCCATGTGCTCTGCATCTATCCTGAAGAGTCCTGACTACTCCAAACAGTTCATTGTACAGACAGATGCTTCTGAGTTGGGGGTGGGAGCTGTGCTTTCACAACTGAATACAGATGGTCATGACCAGCCAATTGCTTTTATTAGCAGAAGGCTGACCCCCAGGGAGAAACGTTGGTAAGCTATTGAGAAGAGGGAGGTCTTTGCTGTGGTTTGGGCCCTGAAGAAGTTGAGGCCATACTTGTTTGGAACTCACTTCCCAATTCAGACAGACCATAAGCCCCTCTTGTGGCTAAATCAGATGAAGGGTGGAAACCCCAAACTACTCAGGTGGTCCATTTCCCTACAGGGGATGGACTTTACAGTGGAGCACCGCCCAGGGACTGACCATGGTAATGCAGATGGTCTCTCCAGGTACTTCCACTTAGAACATGAAGACTTATCTGGTCAAGGTTAAGTTTAATGTCTCTGGGCTGGGGGGGGGGGTTGTGTAGGAGAGTAGGGTCTGCTATCCTATGGTCACCCCAATTTTTGCTTTTTGCTTCACTGGTTTTCGACTTACTGAGGCTGTGGGCCTGCTAATCAGACCCCCAGCCTGCTGTTCTCTCTCTAAATTCACATACATGTACTATAGGTACATAACCCAATAGGAAATGGACTCCTTGTTAGCCCATGTACCATGCACTATAGGTGCTCAGGGCATAGGTGCCACCAAGGCCTACCAGGGGCTGCAGCATAGCTTTTGCCACCCCTGGCTGGTTCTTAAATTGACACAACTGGCTGATCACTCAGCTGGGGCAAGTGGGTGTAATCACCCCTTGCTTAGATATAGTATACCTATATCTAAACCTATATCTGGACACATATAAACCTGTGAGCCACTCCTATGGAAGGCCTTATCAATCCTGGAGGCAGAGTGCGTGGTTTAATGTGAGATGGTGCTCTAGCATGAGCTGAGCCTGTCTGCAGCTGTCGGGAACAACTCCCTAAGCTGTTCCGGGATAATGCCATACCATATACTATTAAGTGCATTATAATCCTCGCGGTTATATAGCAACTTGGTTTGGCTTTATCAAAACATGTCGTGTAAGGTGTCATACGATTTGGAATACTATCCCCTCGACAGTCCTGTCGACGGGTATAGCATTCCACCCCTCTAGAGGGAGAAGACATGTTACTTTACTGAAACGCGGTTGATTTTTAAAAGAGCCTCAGATCCACAAAATGGATGCTTCTGCCACAGCCACAAGTCTGACCTCCTGCTGCTGACCGAAACTCAGCAGAGGAGGCCTGGACAAAGGCTTTCCTGTTGCAGGGAGGTGTTACACCACCCCAGACAGGAGATAGTGGATTGTAGCAGGGATGTTTGAAAGAAACCAGACACTGCCTGGGGAGCACAAGGCTGCCCCTTGCATAATCCGGCCAAACCGGTTCTGGGGCACACCAACCCCAGTCCCAGCGCGGCCTGGATCAAAGGGAAAGGGGTGTATCCACCCCCTTCCTGGGTCCCACCCATAGGAGGGGACCTAGCAGGTAATCCAGCCCCCTAGATTGGTATAAGAATGGAAGCAGTGCCAACGCACTCAGATTATCCTGATGAAACATTTGAAACGAAACTCTGGACCCTTCGACATCCTACTCGACGTAGAAGACTGAAGAATCTCCCTTGTGGTCAAGGAGTGACCACCCTGTGCAAACAGGCACCATCCAGCACCTCGATGTCTGCTTTGTTGCAGTTCCCATCGGAACTCGGAACTCGAGCGACAGAGATCGACGAGATCAAGCTTACCTGCCTTCTTACAGCCCGATCCACAGTCCCTGCAGAGCTGAGACCCGTGGAGGCGACCGGAAGCGTGGGGCACGCCATCTTGAAAAGACCACGAGACGCTGGCCGTGCAGCCCACGAGTGACCCTCGAAGCTGTACACCGGGGTTTGAGAAGCCCCAGCCCTGAGCCACTTTTACACCGAAGCTCACCCCTCTACACTCATTTCATTTAATTTCATAAAGCTTTATTCGGAACATTAAAAAACATGTCCATAAAAGCACATACAGTTACAGATACAAACATTTCATTAAAAGAAAACACATAATACATATATTATCCAGAGGGGGATGGAATAAATATTTAAAAAGACTAAAAACACATACTTTTCCTGGCGCTAATTGCTTTAAGCAAAAATGTAGCAGTAAAAAAGCAAATGTCCGGATGATGCAAATTAAAAAGCAGTTTCATAGAGTCCGTGATTGTTCTCACTCCAAACCTTTTCAACATCGGCTTTAGGAAGAGTTTCCGTAGTTCACTATACAATTCGCATGATAAAAGAAAATGCTTAGTGCTCTGTTCCGTTTTATTATCACATGCACAGGGTCCATTAGGGCGCATTTTAATATTAGGGCACGCAACAAGATAATGTACTATTCCCATCCTCATTCTGGTTAGTACAAACTGGTGCAAAACTCTGGTTACCTGTGACAAATACGGATGAAATCCAGTAAAATCATTCATGCTATTGTACAGTATACATGTGGATAGTTTAGAATGCTCCAGAAAATGCCTTTCGTTGCAATAGTTCAAAAAAGTTATTTTCATATTTAATTTAGAGATATCCGAGGCACTGTATGGATCATTGATCACATTAAGCCCAAAAATCTTTTGGGAGCATTCAATAATGTATTTAATCCAAGGGATCTTTAAATGCTGGTCTAAAGAAAGGCAATCCTCAATAATAGCTCTGTTCAATGAGGTGCCATCGCTCAGCCAAATAGAGCGCCACAATAATAAGGGTCTTAACATGATCATATCATTTAGGGTTTGAATCCCTGTTTCCTTATGAACCAAGGTGTTGGAGGTAGATTTGGGTAAACACAGGAGCCTTTTCAGGAAATTATTCTCCTCCACCTGAAGGCTCCCCGCTGGTGACACACCCCATACACCAGCCCCATAGAGGGCTGCAGAGAGACATCTAGATTGATAGATTTTTAACATGTCTTTAATAGGTCTACTCCCCAGCTTCTTGGCAAATACAAAGACCCCATTAGCACTCCTAATCATCTTTGCTTTAACAGCTTTATGTTCAGTATCCCAGCTACCATTATTTGAAAAAGTAATTCCCAAGTAGCAGAAATTTTTAACATTTTGGACCGATTCACCATCAATAAAATAATGGGATTTACCTTTCATTTTAGCTCGTCCAGGCCCACACTCCATCACATATGTTTTGGATTTATTGATCACCAGTTTCCTGTTTTTGATGAACTGCACAAAGCAGTCCATCAGACGTTTAAGACCCAGGGGAGTCCTGGACAGTAACACGGCGTCATCCGCATAGAGCAACACGGGTATGTTAAGATTGTTAACTCTTGGGGCATCCGCATTGACTGTCTGCAGGACAGAATCTACCTCATTTATGAAGAGGGTAAAAAGCAGGGGTGCTAAAACACACCCCTGTCTAATTCCCCTCCCGATCCTGAACTTGGTCGTACACTCCCCATTAGGTCCGTATCGAACACTGGTGCTAAGCTTTTCGTACAGGCGGGCAAGGAAATAGATTATACCTTCAGGAGCCCCCATTTCTAACAGTTTGGCCCATAATATAGCGTGGTCTACCATATCGAAAGCGCTGCTTAGGTCAGCAAAACATAAATAAAGCGACCCTTTTTTGGCCTGGGTATATTTCCCTACCAAAAGCTCTAGATTCAGACACTGCTCAATGGTGCCACGTCCTTTTCTGAATCCAAACTGGCAGTTAGTTAAGATCTCATTAGTTTCTGCCCATTCCTCTAGTCTTACTAAAAGGACCCGACTCATAATTTTGACAGATGAGTCCAGTAAGGATATTGGTCGATAGTTTTTGGCATCGCCCCGGTCACCTTTCTTGTATATAGGGACGATTATTGATTCCTCCCAAGTAGACGGTATTTTACAGCAAATAGCTGCATTGAAGATTTTAGCCAACAATGGGCCCCAAATCTCCGGTGCGGTCTTATACACGTCTATGGGTACTCCATCGGGTCCCTGGGCCTTCCCTCCCTTACTGGCTCTTATGCTAACCATAACCTCATCTATGGTGATATTTAAGGCTATGATGGGCCAGCCTTCTCCATTAGAGACAGGTCTATTACTCGAGTCAAAAATAATGGAGAAATGTTGGATCCAAGATTCCATACTCACATTTGATGTGAGCTCTGGTACCTTTTCGTCTTTTAGGAATGGACTATTCACCGTGGACCAAAACAAAGTACAATTCTTTAATTCTGCTGCTTGACTGAGGTTGTCCCACGCTTCCTGCTGTAGTTCAGCTTTTCTACGTTTAAGGATCAAATTATAATCCTGCCTAAGTTGGATCACCAGACTCTTATCTCTTGGTTTAACTGCTAAAGCCTCTTTAAGATCCCTCCGGGCAGTAGAACAAGCATGATCAAACCATCCCCTTTTATATCTATTCTTGTGCCCAACCTCTTTGGTAAACTTCTTATTGATGGTTGAATTAATTCTATCAAAGTAGTCAATACTGGCAGCCGAGGTTTCATCCTGTTCTAAAATTGCCGTGATTTCCATCAGGCAACTAGAAGATGATGGACTCAGATGTTATATCCGCTTTTTCTCCCTTCCACCTCAACCTATACCCATTCTGCCTATGAGGTTCAATGTTAACAATACTACCCTGTTCACGTGTATAGACGTTGTTCCATATTATTACTTCAGTAGTTAAACAGTTATGATCACTTAACATAACATCAACCACCTTTGGCACTGAACATAACGGAATAAGGGTTGAAGACATGCATATAAAATCAATAATAGTATTAGCGCCCCTTCCTTTAAAAGTCGGTATAATTTAACCCTCATTGTTTTTGACATTTTCCATAATTTCCATATCGTAGTCTATCAGAAAGTTATTCAGGGTCTCTCCATAGGAGTGATGGGGAAAATGAACATCAGCATCCCCCAAACGATTGTACACACCGCATAACTTCTGAGATAATGGGCATACTGAGACATTAAAATCCCCCACAAAAATAAATTCAAAAACACCATTAAAATTTTTAACACAATTATTCAATGCCCTATCTAATTCATTAATTGCAACATGTCTAGTGCCATCAAATATATTATTGTAGAAATTAATCAAAAGTATATTTCTACCCGCTTCCTGTGCTAGCCATAGAATTTGTGAATGAGCCCCCACTTTTAAATACTTTTTCACCGAGATAGGTAACTTGACAGAAATCAACACCAACAACCCTCCTTTAGCTCTACCATGGGTTGAGGCCAAGGCAGGAAGTTCATAGGATACAAAGCCATCAATGCCAATAAAGTTTTTACACCAGGTTTCCTGAAGGCAAAGGATGTCAAATAAGTTCACAAAATCTTTCCATCCTAGCATATCCTCCTTGGCCACTAGGCCTGCAATATTCCAGCTGGCGATATAACAAGTTACCTTATCACTCTCATGGCTGACAATAGGCGGTTCATCACTAAGTATGGGCATGCTATTCTCTATGTTAAAAAGCTCTATGTTGTACATTGGATTTGAGACTTCTCCCCCTATCAGCATACAATCTACAATCACATTATCGTCCAATTCATTTACAGACGTAATTACTTCTCCATAATTATTACTATGTGCATCACCCCGGGAAAGGTCAATCTCATGTCAATCATTTTGATCCAGAAAGCTCAATGACTGATACCTATTCTGGATTGGGACTTGATAGACCATCCCACTAACAGGCAAAGGGGTGCTACCATAGGTTGTAAATGGGTTGGGGGTATATGTTATGTATTTATTCCCGCCTGTCGCAGAGTTCACCGTATGCATCGGCGGGGTAAATGTACCATCCTGAAAACCAGGACAGAAGTTAGGCAACACAGGTCTATTTACACAAGATGGGTAAGTAAAGTTGCTCATTACCCCCTCCCCGCAATTAACAGAAGGCAGCCTGCTAAGATAGTTATAAAAATAGCCCAGTGGTCTGGCAACTACGTCTGTCTCTGACTGCGTGATTGAGGCTGCTCTAAGCAAAACAGTCGCAACATGTTGCGGGTGCTTAAAATTAATGATCACACAGTCACCCCCACATGTCTTTCTGGTGTTACCGATCCAATTGACTCTTCTGATCGAGATAATTTGATCAGAGTAGCCAACTGGATAACCACAGTGGCGGTTTAACCAGGAAATTGTTTTATTCTTCAAAGATTCCGCTGACTCCTGAGTAGTAGGGACCTGGGTTAAGATCGGGACATTAGTTAAGACCACAACGTAGGGTACACATTCAGGTGGAAGGTTTACTGGGTGCCTACATATCCGTATGGGTACCCCGTTAGTTCCCCCTGTGGCAGCAGGCAAAGCTAAGGCAGCTGATACCGGAGCGGTCTTAGTACTATTTGGAGCTGATATAGGTCTAACATCATTCTGTAAAGTACCCGACATTGTGCTTGTTGACCCAGCAATTAGTTGCTTTGAAGGTCGGCCTGCCTCCTGAACCATTGTAAGTGTTGGTACAGGTAGCTCTTTAGGTAGTTGTTTCCTAGTATTAGTGGGAGGAGCACTATTTATGGGTCGTGATTGTGACTGCACCCTATCCTTTGTAGAGACAGAGGTTGAGCACGCTGGTATTTTAATATCTAATATAGATTTTTCCAATTTATCGGCATGCTGGTCCACCACGGCCCTTAGTCTTACTACTTCTGCCCGCAGATCATCAATTTTGATTAACAAGGGCTCTACAACCATATTAAATTTGCTATGGATGGTACTCAGTAGCAGGTCAATTTGGTCAGGCTTAATGGAAACAAAATTGTCATTTGCTAATGACCCTATTTCCTCGGCGCTCTCCTTGTGTATGGCGTCTTTTTTATTCTTTCTGGTAGAGTGATTTCCCCGCTTAGGTGCCATTTTCCTACAGGCTCGCATAAATTTAGTAGCCCTGACGGACTGCTGAGGTGTACCCTCAGAGTTCTCACATGGGTCATCTTCCACCCTTATCAAATTGTCTGGAGCCGTAGTTAAATCAACATTGACACCGATATTATCATACTCCACTGCTGTGTCTGTCTCGTTGGCGATGGTATCTGCATTATTAAGATCCGCAGATGGAATCGGTGGGAGGTCTGGTACAGTACTTTTCCCCAGAGATTTCCTTCTATCACTATTTATTCTGGAAACTACTTTCAGCAAATAGGTATCCGGTAAAGTAGTTTGGACTGACATTTTGGGGTTGATCAGGAGTCTCAAATAATTAGTTATTTAAAAGAAGAACAAAGTTACATCCACAAATATTCACCTACAGGTACCCACAGGTCGAACCTAAGGGGGTGGCCCGGCCCGGCCTCTTCTGGCCCCCTGACGGCCACAGACGGCCCCGCCCTTGTCCCGGGCTTCTCCCGGTCGCTCCCGCGCGCGACTCGCGGGGCGAGAGGGGTGTCAGCCTTTTACTAGCGCCTCCGGGCACTCCTGGCGCGTCACGGGCGCGCTGCCGCCCCAGGGGCTGCTGGGAAGTGTGGTCCGGTCCGTCCGGTTTGCTTCCCGGCGTCTCGCACTGCCGCCGTTCCCCTCACGGCTCTGCCCGATGGCAAGGTAGCAGGTATGCCTCTGGTGTTCCGGAAGCGTGGGGCACGCCATCTTGAAAAGACCACGAGACGCTGGCCGTGCAGCCCACAAGTGACCCTCGAAGCTGTACACCGGGGTTTGAGAAGCCCCAGCCCTGAGCCACTTTTACACCGAAGCTCACCCCTCTACACTCGACGAGTGCTGCATGGGGCCCTTCTGCTTTCTTTGGCTCAACGCGTTGGCCTGGTCACTTGCCAGCTGGCTTGTGGCCCCTGTGCCGACGAAACTTGAAATACGACTTGTGATTCTGGTTGCTTCAGACTTGCATCCGCTCCTCTGAAAAGGAGCACCCGCTCTGACCCTCCTGGTCCGAGTGAGAAGCAATCTTCCAATCCCGCATGGATTGCTCTTGCCAAGTGTTGTTTGCTCCGATCTTGAAGCCGACAGCGCCGACGGTGAGAGCCTGCGTGGGACAGCTTGTGACCCGCTCCTGGACGTCGCAGATGCCCCAGAGCCCACGTGGCAGCGGAGAGAAGCTCCTCGACAACCACCTGATTGCGCAGTGGGCTGATGTTATTGACCTCTAGTGGTGCTGTGTATGGAGTATCCTGCCGCCCAGTGGTTGCCCGTGATGGTTGGAGGAAAAACTAAAGGGGCTTGGAGGCTCCGGCTGCCGGAAGGGAGGTGAACTGGGCAGACCTCTGGCTGCCTGAACCATGGTGTCTATAAGTACCGCGTCCTCAGCCACACAGATGCTGGCAAAATTGAGGGCCATGGTGGCTGGGCAGGTAAGAACACGGTTGGAAGCCCCTTCCGTAGACACAAAAGAGCGTAAGGTGGAAGGGGTTGTCTGGGGGCCATGGAAAAGCCCAAGGAACTGGCCGTAGCCCTACTGTCCTTGAAGTGCTCCTGTGCTGAGTCCATCTTGTCCCCAGAGAGATGGGAGCCATCAAAGGGCATGTCCATAAGTGAAGCCTGGACATCCCGGAAAAGCCAATTGTTCTCGGCCAGGCTTGGCACCGCAAGGCCACTGACTAAGAACCTGCTCGGCCCAGCGAGTCGATTGCAAGATTAACTTGGCGGCATCTCTCCAGTCTTCCATAACTTGGGAGGGTATGACCCAGGTCTCCTCCAGGACTATGGGCAGCACCTGCAGAACAGAATCCCTTAGTGCATGGGAGTAATGGCCCAAAAGGCACACAGTGTTCACTGACTGCAGTGCCAGGCTGGTGAACAAAAGTTTTTCTCGCCCAAAGTGTCCAACGTCTTGGATTCCCTATCTGATGTGGTTGTAGGGAATGTGCTGGGAGTACACAGGAGATGGAGGCTTGGATCACCAAGCTCTCTGGGGTAGGGTACTGCACGAGGAAAATGGGGTCACCTAGAGCGGGGTGATGGCGGAGGGCAATTGTCCTGCTCACAGGAGCTCTTGGGCAGGGTTTTGACTAGGTCCCAAGCAGGACTTCCATAAAGGCTTCATTAAAAGGGAGAAGCTGTTCTGAGGGGGGGTTACTCCCAGCTGAAACACCTCTGTCAAGACATTAGTCCCGACTGCCTCTGGGGGCAGGCTAAGGTCCAGGACCTCAGCCACCCATCTTACCACCATAGCAAACAATGCATCTTCCTCCTTAGTCATGGTAGGAGGAGAAACCATGGCAGTATCTGGAGAGGTGTCCGATCCACTGGTGTCTGTCATGTCCTCACACGAGCCCACATTGCAGTCTAGGGGCTGTTATTCTTAAGGGTTCAGTGGCCCCACCCAACCCTTCCCAAGTCCTCGAAAGTAGGAGTCAGGCTCCGATCTGGAGGGCAAGGCTCCAGAATCAGACAATGCCCCTCCCGCGCCATGTTGGAGCTGGGGATGTGAATGGGGACGGGGCTGTCGGAAGGTGTCATAGGCGACAGGAGTTTTGACATTGAGACCAGCATCGGGGAATGTCGAGGTAGTACAATCGGCAGCGATCCAGATCAATTTGAGGGGCTTGACCGGCACCAGGGGTGGACCCGCCAGCAGAGAACCAGTTCCTCCTGAACCCACGGGGCCCTGATACGAGCTAGCAGGAATGGGCGGACCAAATAGGAGTTGCATGACCTCATCAATGTTGCAAATTTGGCTCTGGCTCCCGAAAACTTGGTGAGGTGCAGAGCCAGCCCAGGCTCAACCAAAGAGCCAGGCCTTGAATGACTACACCCCCCCTCGTCTCGCCAGAAGACTTAGAGTGAACTGGTGAAGTCGAAGACCTCTTCAACTTCTTACTTTTTTCTTTTTGTGGGACTTACCCGAACGCCAAGACGACTTCAACTGTGACGAAGATGGATGACTCTGTGATCAATCCCAGGACCTTCCTCTCTACAGGGCTCGAGTCTGTCACATGTTGAGCAGGCAGAAGCTTGAGGGACCTTTGCCTCAAGGCCTTGGGGTGCATGTTGCAGCAGTCGATGCAGAGCTTCGTCTCGTCGTTGCACTCAAGGCACAAAAGGCAAACAAGATGCTCGTCCGTCACTGACATTTGTCGGTGACAGGCGCCACAGTGCTTGAAGCAAGCCTTCCTAGTGCACATCCCTGCCACACCAGGAGAAAGATCTCCATTTTTTTTTTTAAACCGAAAAAAAATTCAGACAAAAAATGACTGGGGGTAGCTCTCTCCACATCTGCGTTGACTAGTGCAGAAAGAAAAGAGCTGACATTAGCATGCTGGGGTGGCGCTTATATAGGCACCAAGCATGTTACTTCAGGTGTCGATGACGACACACTGAGCCGTACAACACCACCTACCAGTGCGCAGGGGTACTGCTCACAAATAAATATCAGGATCCAGTCTGATGCCTGGGGATAATTTTAAGGTAAGGAATCTGCGACTAGAAGTCTCTATCAGATATAGGCAAACTCTCTTTCGTAAGTCACACTATCAGTTAACTGAAGCTCCAGTACATTAATTTCAAATACCATAACTGAAAAGAATATAAGATGGCTATCCGATACATTATAGCAGCAGCAGTGAGAGCACAAGATCATTAACTCTAGGTGTCACAGGCCAGCGCCGACGCACGCTAGCAGTCTGGCCCACTCTGTTACTTCAGCTTCTGCTGCGAGGAGCCTTGCTGTCGAGGGAGCGCCTAGGACATTCTACCACCTCCAAGCCGTGAGGGGAACGGCCAGCGTCAATCTCCAATCCCGCCGTGAGGGGAACGGCCGCAACTCAGAACTACATCCCCCATAAGCCCCGGGAAGGTCGCCGAGGGTGACGCGCTAAACACGCCAGCCGCCACCTACTTCTTCGGCGGGGCCCCACGCACCGCGGGACGCTCCTGCTGCGAGGAGCCTTGCTGTCGAGGGAGCGCCAAGGACATTCCACCATCTCCAAGCCGTGAGGGGAACGGCCAGCGTCAATCTCCAATCCTGCCGTGAGGGGAACGGCCGCAACTCGGAACTACATCCCCCATAAGCCCCGGGAAGGTCGCTGAGGGTGACGAGCTAAACGCGCCAGCCGCCACCTACTTCTTCGGCGGGGCCCCACGCACCGCGGGACCCTCCTGTTGTGAGGAGCCTTGCTGTCGAGGGAGCGCCAAGGACATTCCACCACCTCCAAGCCGTGAGGGGAACGGCCAGCGTCAATCTCCAATCCCGCCATGAGGGGAACGGCCGCAACTCGGAACTACATCGCCCATAAGCCCAGGGAAGGTCGCCGAGGGTGACGCGCTAAACGTGCCAGCCGCCACCTACTTCTTCGGCGGGGCCCCACGCACCGCGGAACGCTCCTGCTGCGAGGAGCCTTGCTGTCGAGGGAGCGCCAAGGACATTCCACCACCTCCAAGCCGTGAGGGGAACGGCCAGCGTCACTCTCCAATCCCGCCGTGAGGGGAACGGCCGCAACTCGGAACTACATCGCCCATAAGCCCCGGGAAGGTCGCCGAGGGTGACGCGCTAAACGCGCCAGCCGCCACCTACTTCTTCGGCGGGGCCCCACGCACCGCGGGACGCTCCTGCTGCGAGGAGCCTTGCTGTCGAGGGAGCGCCAAGGACATTCCACCATCTCCAAGCTGTGAGGGGAAAGGCCAGCGTCAATCTCCAATCCTGCCGTGAGGGGAACGGCCGCAACTCGGAACTACATCCCCCATAAGCCCCGTGAAGGTCGCCGAGGGTGGCGCGCTAAACGCGCCAGCTGCCACCTACTTCTTCGGCGGGGCCCCACGCACCGGGGGACGCTCCTGTTGCGAGAAGCCTTGCTGTCGAGGGAGCGCCAAGGACATTCCACCACCTCCAAGCCGTGAGGGGAACGGCCAGCGTCACTCTCCAATCCCGCCGTGAGGGGAACGGCCGCAACTCGGAACTACATCCCCCATAAGCCCCGGGAAGGTCGCCGAGGGTGACGCGCTAAACGCGCCAGCCGCCACCTACTTCTTCGGCGGGGCCCCACGCACCGCGGGACGCGCGTGGTCGGTGCACGGGAGAAGCCCGGGACAAGGGCGGGACAGTCTGTGGCAGTCCGGGGCAGGACGAGGCTGGGCTGGGCCACCCCCCTGACACTTCATCACAGAACTGTAAGACTTAAGACTATAAACCTTTGGTCTTTTAACTGGTATTCTTTATTAACTGCTGCTAATTCCAAACCTAAAGTTTAGTCTTACTATCGGCCCTGTGCACAAACTGGGCTTTGTTACAAACAGTCAAGCTTATTTTTAATATCTTTTTTCTTTAGGCTTTGTGTAGAAAGGGGTTTAGCCAAAACTATAGTCCTGCCCATCTCACATTCTAACTGTAGTTTTGGAGGTGATTGAGGCATCCCACCATTGGGTATGACCAGCATGGGGAAAAACATCAAGCCCTCCCTTCCAAGCCCTAGGACCAGGCAACAGGTCGCTACGTCCCAACCACTCCCGACCCTCACAGCTATTGATTTAATGCTCCAGAAAACTATAGGAGCTGTAGCTACGGCCATTGAGGACACAGTAAGGCGCCTATCATCAACCCCTGCATTAACCCTTCCCCAGCTAGAAAGGAATGCCTCCATGGTAACTGTCAATCCGTTTGAGTCGACCGCATTTCAAATGCCCTCTTTCTTTGAGTTACCGTGCGCCCAGATGATACCGGAGGTGATAGTCTCTGCCCCACCCTCCTCAATGGCTCCATATTCTCCTGAAACTAGCGACCCCAAGCCTAGTCCTAAAAGGACAAAACTTAAACCCACAAGAAAATACGCAAAAAAGAAAAAAGACCCTCCTACCGGTGTGCAGTCTGAGCCAGTACACACCCATCCCCCTTTTGCTCCACCCCTCTGGGTCACACATATAATGATTGATCTGCAGGCACATATAGAACAAATTCTTAGTACTCATGTAAAATCCCTCTCATCAAGATTAGACAGAATCCTTTCCCTTATCACTAACAAATGTTTAGGGAATCCTCACTTAGCCAGCTCACAGGGGAACCACGATAAGGGAGAGGGCCTAGTCCCCCTCTTGAATGCTACTGTGGGCAAGAGTCTGGACGACTGTACACAAGTAGCCAAACCAACGCATGTTATGGCCTGTGTAGTAATACAAAAATCTACTCCTGTATTGAACAAACCTGCAGGCTCCCCTTGTCTCCCACATGTACCCAATATAACTGTCCCACCAACCTGTGCCCCACCCCCACCTATGGTAGCTCCCGTGAACCAGCCACGCGCTGACAATAAACCTATGCCCACTGCCCCCCAGAAACGGCAGGTAGGGAGCACAACTAAATCTGCTCCTCGACCTCAGCTACCGCCTGAGGCCATGCCTTACGTGGTGGTGCTTACGGGAGTTCCGCCCCTAGAAACAAGCACCACCGAATCCTACCCAGAGTTAAAAAACAAAGTCATATTCTGGCTAAACCGGCATAGGCCTATAGTGGGACCAGGGCAGGGGGAGATTCTATTTGCTCCTAGAGTCAGCTGGCTGGGTACTAGACATAAGGACATAGGAGGCGACTGTGTGATCGTCAATTTTAGGGACAGAGAGGTGGTCAAACACATTTTAGGTAATGGGGGACTGGACAACACTAGCAAAATTCATACTCACCACCTGGGATACTTCTATCCACAGACAATGGTGCAGCCTCCTCCTTCCTTTGGTGGGTAGGACCTGGAGTACAATCTCCCAGTGGACAATAGGTATAGAGACCTGAGCCATGTTGATTGACTATCATCACATAAGAATGATGACCTCAAGGTTAGACATCCCACAGAGAGGTCGACTAAGGGAGGCCCTAGTGGCGAGACTATGCCTGAGAACCTAAACCAGTGCCCCACAGTAGCAGGTGTCTCACCCCCTTGTCACCACCGACCTCGAATGGTCTCGGGGAAGGGGGGGGGGGAGCCGGGCTTTTGTCAGGGTGGCATTTTGCCACCCCTAGACATACTACCAGAATCTCCTGTTGGGCAGGGATCCCATGGTCACTCTTTAATTGGGTCCTGGAACATTGCAGGTCTGGGGGCAAAACTGTCGATCCCGGAGTGGGGAGACTTGATGGATGGTTACGACCTCTGCCTATTTCAGGAAAGTTGGCTCCTGTCTGCCCCATTAAGGATAGGATTCGCGTCCTACCATATACCGGCAGTACACGGACCAAGGGGAAGACAATCAGGTGGATTGTGCACCTGGGTGGCAGTGCACCTGGGGTGCTCAGCTAAGGTAGTAGAGACACACAGCCCAGACATACTCTGTATTCTCCTCACCATGCTTCAGTGGTGGCCGTGATTAACATCTATTTACGCCCGATCCCACTAAAGCCAGGATTATCAACCCTAGAGGCCCTGGATGCTCTACTTTCATCCTTCCCCTCTTCCTATAATAGGGTGATAGGTGCAGATTTCAACTGTCACTTTGAGCCACTTGGGGAGATCTCCTCTGTAACTACCGAGGAGGACGAGATTTGGTCAATCTCCGAATGTCAGATGTACCCAGTAAAGCGATTATCGCCATTAGCTCTTGCTATTAATAATTTGGTGGTATCTAACTCCCTCAGGGCATGCAATGGCAGACTGCTACCAGATATACCGGGAGCCCACACCTTCAACAGACCAAACAGGAGTAGCACAATAGATTACATTTTGGTTAATGTGGAATTCTGGGCAAAAGTAAAAACGTTTAAGGTCATCCCCAGGGTTGAGAGTGACCACATTCTCTTATTGCTGGAACTGGTTACCCACCTAGGGGCGCAAGTAACCCAGACTGCAGTGGAACCCTTACATAATGAGAATTACCTACAAATGGCGGGAGGCAGACGAATCCGTTGGGTGAAGGTGGCACTAGCCCCGGATACGCTAGCGGAAATGTATAATCATGTAGCGGGGGCTCTATCAGTGGCCAGTGACCTGTCAGGGTCCTACTTAGATCCATCAAGTCTTCTGGCCCTCCAGCACACTCATAACGAGCTCTTTACCGTATTAGCACACTATTTTTACACTACTAAGCCTGGTAGGTCTGGGGCCCGGAAGAACAATTATCACTGGTTTAACAAAACTTGCAGGGCGGCAAAAACTGCACTGGTAAAAGAGGTAAAAACTGGGTCACCCACACGGATTAGGAAGGCAAGATTAACTTATAAAAATCTAGTCAAGGAGGCCAAGTCCGAATGGAAGGCGGACAGATGGGACATGGTGAGCAGGGCGCTCGCTGTCCGGGACTATAGGTCCTTCTGGAACTTGGTCCGGGGGGGATCGGTGGCCGAGTCGCCAGCCATACTACCTAATCTCAGTGAGGACATGTGGCTTGCCCATTTTAAACCCCTATACTCACTTGGCCCCTTAGTCCACCCAGTTGCTGTGCAGGAACTACCAAGACCATTGGCTACCGTTCCCTTGTGTGGTACTGTTCTAGACAACCATCCTTGCACACTCCTGGAAGTTAATGCAGCGCTTAAAAGCCTGGCTGCAGGGAAAGCACCAGGCCTGGATAGAATCCCCGGCGACCTTTATCGGTCGGAGCAAAGGGTCTGGGCGCCCTACATCTGTGTCGTGTTCAATGCCATCATGCAGGGTCTGGATATTCCCACGACATGGTTGGGTGCGGAAATTATCCCCATCTATAAGAAGGCTTCTCCCCTTGACCCTGCAAACTACCGGCCCATCAGCTTGATCGACATAATTCAGAAGCTCTTCGCCCGAGTCCTACTGTCCAGGTTGCAGAACTGGATGGACGAGCACCACATCCTAACCTCCCTGCAGGCAGGATTTCGGGCGGGGGTCGCCACGATCGAACAACTGTTCAGACTCCAGCTTGTTTACTGGAGGACTGTTACTTTAGGGGCGGGTAGTCTATACTTGATCTTTGTGGACCTTAGGTCCGCATTTGATCTAGTCAACAGGGAAAAGCTTTGGGCTCTGCTCTTGGAGCTGGGTGCCCCACCTTATTTGTGTGATCTTCTAAGGCGTTTGCACGAGGGCAACTATGCCAGGGTCAGGTTTGGAAAAGGTGGGGAACTGTCTGCCCTGTTTACTGTCGATAAGGGCGTGAGACAGGGGTGTGTCCTAGCCCCTACGCTCTTTTCTTTATACCTGAACGGGTTGATTGAACATCTAGCCGGGGTTAAGGACTTGGATTCCCCCCGCCTAGCAGGGTGAAGGTTACCGGCCCTAATGTTCGCTGACGACACCCTCCTATTATCTAAATCATTTGGGGGTGTACAGTGAACATTGGAGGCCTTCTGCGGCTTCTGTAAGAAGAGGGACTTGGAGATGAATATCTCCAAAACTAAATACATGGTGTATAATCCAAAGAAAACAAAATTGCCCCCATCTCAAATGGATGGATTGCCTTTGGACCAAGTGTCCACATTCAACTATTTGGGGGTTACCCTTATGATGAAATGGATTGGACCTCCCACGTAGCTAGGGCTAACCCGAAATTGTCTCAATCCTCGGGTGGCATTTTAAACGTTTTTAATGAAACGTCACAGAAACTGGCGGGTCCGCCTGTTGAAATATACAAAGTGCAGGCGCGAGGGGGTGCGATCTATGGAGCTGATCTCTGGGGGCATGTTAATACCCCTTCGCTTTTCCTCACGGAGAACAGCTTCATTAGACGCATTTTTCGACTCCCTAGGAGCACCCCTATAATCCCTTTAAGGTTTGACCTTGGCTTAGTCCCCATACGGGAAATTGTTTCGAATCGCCCGCTCCTATATTGGAGACGACTCTGGTCCACTCCAGAATTAGAGAGTTATAGAGAGGACCTGCGCGATCTCCTGTCTAGAAGTGGTGTGGGAAAGATCCCATGGCTGAGCCACATCAAACACCTCACTCTAACACTAGGTATGGGGGATTTGTGGTCATCCCCGGAGGTGGCCTGCCCTCAGATCTCCAAAAAATGTTTGAGTTTAGCTATAAATCAACATCGTCTTGCTAGTGTTGTTACAAATCTTTCCATGGGTAGGTTGACTGAGCACTTCCTTGATTTTAAGACACTCCCCAGATTTGAGAAATTCCTGGACGTCATCCAGCCGCCCTTGGCCAAAAAACTGTACATCCAGTTTAGGCACGGCACACTGCCCCTTAGGGGCCTTACGCACAGGTGGTCTGGGACCTCACATCTCGTGTGCACGTGCCCCGGGTGCGGGGGGGCAGAGGAGACAGATCAGCACGTTCTGCTCTTCTGTCTCTCGTACCAGGGGGCGAGGGCCAAGTGGATAGTACGTATTGCAGGTCCAGGGGTCTCAGAGATTTTAGGGAAGTGCTGAGAATTTTAAGAACGGACACCTCGGCCCTGACGGTGTTCGCAACATCAAGGTTCCTTTTATCCATGTGGTATACTAGGTGTGCAATCTTAAAAGGAAGTTTAAGAACATGCCCCACTAGCTAAAGGTGCTCCGCTTGATTATGGTGGGGACATTCTCCTCTTGGGAAACCTGTGTGGGGCTTTATCTACGCTTGGAATGCTTGACATTGCGATATGGGCGTGTGTTTCCATATGCCCCCACTTGTCCTTTTGTATATTTTGTGATATAGCTTTTATTGTGAAGTCCTTTAATGGTTTTAACTTGTATTTTTTATACCAACTTATGATTTTGTAATATGTCTTTTTATGGATTTTAACCGAAAATAAAAGCTTTGACTGACTGAATATATTGGTAATGAAAGTCTGAAACTCTGACTTCCCCACCTTTTGAGAGTTCCTTCCTACTTAGCTTTCCTTATTTAACAGTATGCATGGTACCCATGCTTTAAATCCATCTCCACTTTTCTTTTCGCTGGAGTGAGCGACAAGGCTGTAGAGTGCACAAACACTTGTAGGAGGGCTAGGGCACTTCATGATATGCTAAATTTGTATCATGGGTGTCATTAGAAGTAGACACCAGGCGCTCCTGCATTGTACTATCTGCCACCTCTATTTAGATAGCTTCTTTTACATCATGGGGCAACCGGATTAAACCCAGTCTCGCCTCACGTTTGAGGCGCGAAAAACTAGCAGGGCACAGCAAAAAGCAACCTCTGATTCAGAAACAGATACCCAGGGGGATGGCCTGTCCATGTTAGAAGTGACTCTGCTGGCCATGCAGAAAACCCTCCAATCTATAGAGGGCAATATGTCCACCATAAACGACAGACTTGACCAAATGGCTTCCCAACTCGAGAAACAGAACACGAGAATGGGGGCGATCGAGCAGCGGGTCTACACCACAGAGGATGGTTTAAGTGAGGGAGCTGGCAAGGAACTCGACTTGGAGAAAGTGTTAGCGGAGGTCCTCATCCTTGGCTCAACCCCCTCAGCCTGGGACGACTCCTGGTAGCCAACATAGCTAAGAACAGCCCCAGAACCCACCGACCACGCACGCAACCTAGGGGTCATCCTCGACTCTGCCCTCACCATGACCAAGCAGGTCAACGCCGTCTCCGCTTCTTGCTTCAACACTCTCCGAATGCTCCGCAGGATCTTCAAATGGATCCCTTCCGACACGAGAAAAAACGTCACCCAGGCTCTCGTCACCAGCAGACTGGACTGCGGAAACGCCCTCTACGCAGGAACAGCAACCAAGCTCCTGAGACGGCTGCAGCGCATCCAGAACGCCTCGGCACGAATAATCCTCGGCGTCCCCCGACGCAGCCACATCACACCCCACCTGAGAGGCCTGCACTGGCGCCCCATCAACAAGAGGATCACCTTCAAGCTCCTCATCCACACACACAAAACCCTACACAATGCCGGACCAGCATACCTTAACGACCGACTCAGCTTCTACACCCCCACCCGCAGCCTCCGCTCTGCCGCCCTCGCCTCGCCACAGTTCCACGCACCCGGAAAACCACCGCCGGCGGCAGATCCTTCTCCTACCTCGCCACCAAGACTTGGAACACTCTCCCTACCGGCCCACGACAGACCCAGGACCTGCTAGCCTTCAGAAGACTTCTCAAGACCTGGCTCTTCGATCAGTAGCAGCCCCCCCCCCCCCCAGCGCCTAGAGGCCCTCACGGGTATGTAACGCGCTTTACAAATACAATGATTGATTGATTGAGCGCTAATTCAGGCAAAGAACGAGGAATTAGAGGTCCGGTCTCGCCGAAATAACTTTCAAATTACCTGCCTGCTGGAATCTACAAATACTGGGAGGATGGAGACCTTCATTGAGGCCCTGATCAAAGATATTTTTGTCCCTGAGAACGTATCCACCACGTTCATAGTAGACTGGGCGCATTGTTCCCTGGTGGCGAGACAGGTGCCAGGCGCCCCACCTTGCCCTATAATTGCATGGTTATTAAATTACAGGGACCGTGATGCCATTTTGAGGCTGGCTAGAGAAAAGAAAAACCAAAGGAAATGATGGACGGAGCGTTGACAATACAAGCACTCACCCCGTCAACTGATCTGGGTTTAATCCATCACCGTTCTTTAGCCCACTCTGCCACCCCAGTTCGGACATGGCCATATGCAAATCAGTCTGACCCTGTGCCGCATGGGAACAGTCCAGCCCGAACTGCCAAGAGAAAAGGGCACCATTGATCATCAAGGAAATTCACTATCCTTCTTTACAAACTTTACTGTTACAGTCCAGTCGGCCCGGCGGGAGTTTGGAACTGTGAGGAAATGTCTTCAATCTGAGGGCATTCCCTATGCCATGTTGTATCCCGCCCGCCTACGGGTAGGCCATGAAGGGGGACTTAAAATTTTCACCACCACTAAGGCGGCGATGGAGTACGCAAAAAAGCTGAAGCGGCGGCGGCGTGCGGCCCCGGCTGAGCTTGACGAGGAGGAGCAGTGATTGCTTGTGTAGTTCCGAGTAATGTCTTTGTCTGCTGCTCTGCATGTGGGATATGTTCTGATCTCACTGTTTTGAAGTGTTGCTGTTCCTCACCGCTGTATTGTTGCAGTGGCACTGGTTAACTTGCGATAGATGTATTCGATGCAATCTATGTCTTTCTATGTCTTTTGTCTCCTAGCACATGTATCTAGACCTGATCAGCCACCTCCTACTCAGTGGGAGGTAAGTAGCTCTCTGGAGTTCCCAACATGGGAGTACCCCACATCTTACGAGCTGTTAGATTTTTTTGTTGGGCACTGTTTATTCAGGGAAGGGATGTATTTGGCAAGGTGGGGCCGCTGAAGTGGGTGGGGGGACCTGAGGGGGGGATTGAATGGCACTGTATATGCACTAATTTTGAACCCTGGCGACACACTACTGTATTAAGTCATCCCACTGTTATGTCTATTCAATCCGCTGCATGGGACTGTTGGTAATGTAAATTCCTTACATGGAACGTGCGTGGCTTGAATAGCCCAAGAAAATCCAATCTGTATTGGCCTGACAGGCTTGATGTCCAGGTGGCATTCCTGCAGGAGACATCTTGCATCCATCTCTGAAAAGTATGTGGGCACACGCTGGGCAGGGACCCGGGTAGCGTCCTCCTACTCCTCCCATTCCCGCGGGGTGCTAATTTTAATCATAAAGGAGTCCCCTTCACTGTCCTCAGGTCGGAGACAGACGAGCAGGGCAAGCTGGCCCTGGTGCATGGCAAGCTGGGCGGGAGTGCTGCTGGTAAATGTGTATGGTCAAATGTGGATGACCACTCTTTTTTTGCTGGTGTATGGCGCCGTATCTCCAGTGGGGGGCGACTTTAATACTTGCCTGGATGTAACTATGGATAGATTGGGAGGTGGGGCCCCCCTGGCATAGACTAGCGACATATGGTTTATTGGGTCTGTTAGAGGCCGAGTACATACACAACGTTTGGCGGATGCGGCACCCTGGGGCATGTGAAAGTACCTTTATATCTATGGTGCATGGTCCCGCCTGGACTACTGGCTTGTCTCTGAGGTCGCCTGTACATGGGTGGTTGACATTAGGCATTTAGCAAAGACACGGTCTGATCACTCTCCAGTACTCCTTGAAATGCGCGTCCCTGTGTGTGAAAGGCCTCCGTTCACGTGGCATCTGCAGCAGGCCTCCCTGACGGATCAAGTTTTCAAGAGCACTGTGGGGGAGGCGATTTGTAACTTTTTAAGTAAAAGGAGGGCACTGTAGACAGCGCAGGGGGATACGCGGTGTGTGTATTGGTGCGCAGGCAGGGGTTTTAAAGGACTTGCGAAACAGAATTAGTAAGCTGGCCCAAATATCTATGTCGGAGCATGACTATGAGCGACATCCCGCCCCAGAAACGGTGGTCGCAATACGAGATCTGGTCTCAGAGCACAATGAAACTGTAGACCAGGAGAAGGTGCATAGATCGCACCGCAACAGGGCACGTTATGATGGGGGGGGGGGGGGGGGGGGGGGGGGGGGGGTGGGGGAGGCCCAGCCGTTCACTTGCGCAGAAATTGGCGGCACCCTGGAGTCAAGAATACATCACTGAAATGCTAGATGAGGCGGGTGATGCACACTTTACCACAACAAAGAGAAGTAAGGTGGTGCTAGCCTTCTACTCTGGTTTATATGGAAAGAGGTTGCATGCCCTGGTGGCAGACGTCAATTCTTATCTGGATGATATCGCACTGGGTTGGTGTAGGAAGGCCAGCGAGAATATCTCACGCAGCTTTTTGGCGTCGAAGACGTGAAGCTCACCATCACGCCAAGTCCGACTTTTAAGGCTGCTGGACTTGATGGGCTCCCGAATAAGTTCAACAAGGCATATGCGGAGGACCTAGCCCCCAGGTTATTAGATGTGTTTGCGGCAGCATAAGGATCTGGTACCCTCCCTCCCACACTTAGGGAGGCACTGATTGTGATGCTCTTGAAACCGAATAAAGCGGCCAATGCATGTGACTCCAACAGGCCCCTTTCCATGATCAATATTGAAGCCAAAATTTTACTGCAAATGATTGCAGCAGACTTCAGCCCCTAGTCCCCAACCTGGTACTTTCGGACCAGTCAGGGTTTAAACCTGCCAGATCAACTATGTACAACCTGCGCTTTTCCGATCAATAGAGGTACAAGGCAGGGCTGCCCCAACGCCATACCTTTTGCGCTCCCACTTGAGCCCTTGGCATGTAAACTGTGCCAGTGGCATGCTCAGGCATCGTTGCGGTTCCATCAACAACGGTTGGTGGTTTCGTTGTATGCAGACGATATGCTACTGTACGTTCGTGAGCCGGCTACTTATTTATAGGAACTACTTCGCGAGTACGTAAAGTTAGAATGATATTTGGGTCGGGGTATCAACTGGGCGAAATCAATGGTGTTTCCATTGACAGCCGGTACCCGTGAGGTGAAATTTGACTTTCAACTTGCGTGGTCCACTGATCCGGTTCGTTATCTGGGCGTTTGGCTGCACAGGGACCCTGATGTGGTGATTTCCTTCATCAATAAGGTCACGGACCAGGCGACGAGGTGGGCTAAACTGCCGCTTTTCTTAGCAGATCGTATAGCAGTCATCAAAATTACAATTCTGCCTAAGTTTCTCTATCTGTTCATTAACATCCCGATTCCTCTGAATTCAGCATTATTTAACTTGCTTTAATCAGCCCTGCTCTCCTTTGTGTGGGGAGGTAAGTAACCCCGTTGCAGCTGGGAGGTGCTGGTGCAACCATTCGAGCGAGGAGGCTTTGAAGCCCCCGATATGAGGCTCTACTATTTGTGTGCTCAGGCACAGTTTGCGCATATTTGGTATTACCCGCAGCGGTTTCAGCCGCACATAGCAGTTGAGGCAGATTCGGTACTGCCTGTGCCGCTGGTGGCGGCCGCCTTGCAGGGTGGGCATGGGACCGAAATCAATCTGGTTCTTTGCACTGCCTGGGCATGGAGGGCCCTGGCAAAAAGGGCACAGTTGGCTACCTTTCCGCCCTGATGTTACCGATTGCTGCACATCCAGACATATCCGCTGCACAGGAGCGGGCTGCATTGCACACACTGGAAGGCGTGGGATTGCACAGCTGGGCGACCTATCAGCAGGGCCAGTTTCGACCACTCTCGGACATACAGTAGGGGCGGGGTCAGGACCTGATGCTGGGATTTGCCTATGTGCGTGTGCGACAGGCTGTCCGTGCGATATATACAGACAACCCAGCTGAGCTGAAAACGCTACTGGCACTGCAGGCGGTGTTAGCAAGTGACTCACGTAGGGGACTGATACCCAAATTATATAATGCTACCCTGAGAGAGCGGAACACACTAGACAACCCCTCCTACAATAAATGGAACACAGCCCTGGGGGACTCTTTGTCCCTGGATGAATGGAAATGTTGATGTACACGGACAGGTCGCCTGACGGCGAACTGTAACCTCTGCATCATACACTTCAAATATTTACATCAGCTATACTAACGCCTGTTCAATCGCGTAGATTTAGGCTGCGGGAAAACGCTTGTTGTGTACGGTGTGGACAGGTGGATGCAGACTTTATGCATCTTGCATGGGGCTATGCTGGCATACAACCCTTCTGGATCAGAGTCACAAATGTGCTCACGGAAGTGGTGCTGGAGAGTGTGATGTGTGCGCCTGCTGTCTGCCTATTGGGAAGGGTAAAGACCCTCAAGTCATGCAATCGGAGACTAGAAGATAATTTCCACCATGTTTGCCAAGCCAGCAGTAGCGCAATGCTGGGGGGCTAAAACACTCCCAACAGTGAAAAGGTGGGTCCGAGACTTGCTATATTGCAGGGACCAGTTGGGAACTTATGCAGAGGAACTGCCTGAAACCTCGAGACCCAAGGACTTTTGGGCCCCACTTACAGGGTACCTGCTGGGCAATTCTGATTTACAGTAGGAAGTTGTAATGATGCGTTACTTGTTCAAGGTAATGGGAGTGTGGTCGCCATTGAGGTTTGAGTAATGTTTCCAATTATCTGTAACACCAGGTTACTCAACTGTACAATGCTTCTATTGCCATCTTGGCCTAACTGATTTGCTGGGTCCCGTTCTGGGACTGTGTATTTACCTGTTGCAAGCAGCACAATAAAAAGAATTTAAACAGAAGTAGACACCAGCATTGACAAAGCAGAGACCCTGAAGCACTGGACACCCACACAGACGCTGCTGGAACCTTTTGTCCATGATCCAACAGGTTGTCTGACTTTGCACTTACTATAGGAAGCACAAAGAAGCGAGCCCCCCTCACACTTGTTTTCTATTGCTGCATTCCTCTATTCAGATTTTACTAGGAGTGATGGGTAAAATGCCTCTCTTGAAAGTAACTGCCAGAGCTCTCAATGGTTTATGGGTCTCGGTAATCACAGCAATTCCACTGCATTCTTCAAAACTAGCACATACCACTAACCCACGCTAAATCAGACATCCTATCTAACTCATGGTTAATATTGTGTGCTGGGAAATTCCAATGAAGAACCGACATTCATACAGTGCAGTACACCGTGACACACAGTACTGACCTCACTCCAAGTGCTGTGCATTTCCAGACTGACAAAAGATATATGAGACACTTTGGCTGTGCATTCTCAAAGATATAACAAGTTTCTCTTTAAAGTCAATTTACATATGTTAATGTAACCCATTGTGAAACAAATCCAGATATAAAGACTGGATTCCGAACAACTATTGGGCTACTCTGCAGCTTTGTGAACACTGGCAATTCAAGAGATGTATTGGTCAGATTCGGACATGCATGCATTTGAGAGAACATAACTGTATCACACAAGGCACACATTGCCATTCCACCTTGCATCATATCTGGGAAAACTGGATCCAGTTGCAAGATGGAAGAACAAGACCATGCTACCATTGACTAAGACAGATTTGCTCTAGAAAAAGAAGACTACAAATTAAATCAACTGTCCATTAAGCACTAGTATTGTGCAAACGAATGGTAAATCACAAACACCTTTAATCCCAACAGACTCCTAATGGAGGCACTAAAAAATAATTATTTCTATGAATCTGACTCTTTGAGATGGACACATGTAAATGCAAAAAGAACTATGAGGTGATAATAGTGGGACACACGTTAAGCCATTATGTACTACACCCAACACTTACCACAGGTACTAGGCTACAAACACACAACTCTATCAACAATGCACTCAAGATTTGGCATGCAACAACTAAACAATCTCTAGGACTTGTTCAGCATTTGGCGTCCATACTGGGGGTAGGAAATTACTATACAAAAGCACAATACTATATAGAATCAAATCCCATATTTCCATGCTGTGATAGGAGCGAGGTGGTGAAATCAAAATTTTGTACACCCCTCTCGAAATCAATGTTTCATAACGTTAATATTTTACTAATGGTGTGATGTGGTGAAATAATCAACCATAGCATAAAGATGCATGCATGAACATGTGGGAACACTAATTTTGCTTGCATGATGCAATAAAACTTACTAATATATGTTGTTATTGTGATGTGGATTAATGCACAGCTTAATTATAAACAAACGCAATTTAAATGTGCTTATTGTACACGTTTTTTGCCAGAAAGTCGTCGGATATGTAAGTATAAAGCGCATTTATGTGGCTTATTTGCTAGGTAACAACTAATAGGGAAACATTAGTATGGTGGGAGATAAACAGAAGGGTTTCATTACCATAATTAACATGAATTTGTGTTTGTTTCTATGATAGTTCCAAAATGTGGCCTGTGAGGCCTAGAACGAAAATGGCCACTCTGATTCACTGCGAGCGAGAATTGGTCTGCGCATCCAAAGCCTGCAGGCGCGAGTGAGCTGACTGTGCTTGGATGGGAGGTTCAAGGACGCTTTGCCCCGGAACCTAGGATGGATGCCAAGCAGGGACGATGTAATGCTCGGAGCATGAGAACTTTTCCCTATGTTTCAAGTGAAGGAAGTGCCTAGGCCACAGACTGTCTTAAACAAAGATCCTTTATTTTTCTGCTGATTTATTGTGAAAAACATGCTGTAATGATGAGGAAGCGCTCATCTACCCCAAATTTGTCCAATCAGAACTTGAATTGGTGATGTTAGTTACTTTTTAGATAGATTAAGCTAGGAAATTAGTGTATAAAAACCCCTGCATTTGCTTAGAAGAGGTCGCTCTTTCGATTTCATCTGGAAATGCTGTCGGGCTGAAGATCGATTCTTGGATGTAAGAACCTCTTATTTTTATTTGTTTTTCTTTGCAGGACTGATAGGATAAGATGAGGGTGTAAGCTAGGGATGTTAGGAGAGAGTGAATTAGGAACTATCTGTTCTTTGCTAAACTTCTTACTGAACTTTTAAATAAATGTCTATTTCTGAGCTTTAAAATAAATGATCATTTTGAAAATAAAGTTAAAAGATTCTTTTTGAATAAAGAAAAAAAATAAATGCCTAAATGTCGGACATACTAAAAGTTTGCTTTGAATAAAAATTAGATAAATGGAGAAGTAAAAGCTGGTCTTTGGTTTTTCCTACGCCTAGTTTTCGTTCTAGCAGATCTATTGCCATTATGGTGGTGTGTCTGAATGAAATGGTGTTTAAATGAAACCATGGTAAATTGCTTTATATTGCAGGTGTAAATAAAAATTAGTTAAATAGGTTTAGACACTCTGCCAATAGAGTAAGTGTGCAGTGTAATGGGCCACACTGTTGAATAAATGTGTGTTCTGAGGATTTGGGGAAATGGCCATTTTGATTTAGAATATATTTTTGGAGTCCCGCAGTAGCAATAGTTAAAATCTCATCTACTTAGGCCAAGTGCACATATTTTTTGATGGGACAAAATATCAACAATGAAATTTCACATGAGCTTGCAAGGAAAAATGGAGGGAAAAATAGCGAATAAATCAATTACAAAACGTTATTACTTTTATTCATACTGTGCTTCACAAACCTCTTCTGGAGACTGGGCTTCTGGATTTTTTGCAATCACTTTTGTCACTTGCTCCTTTGAGTGCTCTGACGTTTTCACTGCTTTTGAATCCTTGTGTGCTTCATCGGGTGATTCTTTACCGTTTATTTTCTCTGCACTTCTCTTTTTTCTCTGCACAGAAAATGTACAAAACATTTAAATGCCCTCAAGCTGGAAAGCGACGAGTACAGGGAAAAAGCAGTGCTTCTATGATTACAAGGGATCGTGCAGAGAGGAAGTGAAAAGAGAAGCTAACTGAGAAGGAGGGAAGAAATGGGAAGAGAGGGAGAGATGAGAAAAGTGCACGAGAAGGATGAATGTTGAGGAAAGGCAAGGGATAATGTAAGAGCAAAAAAATGACAAGGAAGGGCCAAAGTATGCGACATGAAAACAAATCTGATGTGCTTTGAAATAAAAGATACTTTGGAGAGGGGTGGTTTTTATATAGATTCTGGGCAGAAAGCAGAGTGGGTGAGAGGGAACTTGAGAAGGGTGAATAGGGAGGTCAGGTAGCTGTAGCTTCTAGAGGAGGAAGAGTGAGAGAAGTAGTAGTTCGGCAAGTAAAACTATGAAATGTCAGCTAAAGAGCTGGTTTATATATAACAATTAGAGTGAGGTAAAGAGCTAGTTCATATATATATAGAGAATATGTGGTTCACCTTGTGGGGAAGTGTGGCTCACTGGTTAGGTGGAGAAGTGTGGCTCACTGGTTAGAGCAGGCAGACCCTGAAGCAGAGGTCAGACCCGGGACCAGGGTTCGATTCCCGCTGCGGCAGGGTGTTGAGCTCAAATGTCCACGGACTCGATAATTCTCGCTTCGGTGCCTGACCTAATCATGGGTTCACACTCTGCAACTCTGGGCATTAAGCTTGCTTAATCTCCACAACGGCCCCCGCGGCGGGATGCCTGGCTTTCACCTTGGGGATGCTCTGTAGGGGCTATCTCACAGGAAAAAACCAGGACGGGTTCCCAAGGCAAGCGCGGAGATACCCCTTCGGGGGTCGATTCTGGCGCTATATAAGAAATATAACAATAATAATAATAATAATATATATAACAATTAGAGTGAGGTAGGCAGCAGCCCAGAAACAGGTGGTGGGGAGTGTGGCAAGAGAAAGTGAATGAGGCAAGACTGGAGAGAGGATGAGGCAAGTGAGAGAGAGGGGATGAAGTCAGATAGAGGGAGAGCGCCAAGAGATGCGCAGTGTACGAGGACGTATATGAGGTTTGAGGTACCGAGGTGGGAAAGAAAAGTGGTGACAGAAGAGCTGTAGAGAGGAGCTAGGCACAGAGGAAGAAAGAAGGGGTGTAGGACAAGGTGAACCAGAAAGAGTCGACATAGAAAGAAGTGATGCAGAGAGCAATGTAGAGACAACGAATATTGAGAGGTAAAAGTTGAAGCAGGAGGTTAAGCCAGGAAGCGCTATGGAGGTAGAAAGTGGCTAAAGCATGGGAAAGGGGTAGAGGCAAACAGCTGAGGTAGACAGAGGGATCATAAACAGATGTGAGGAACAATGACCTATAGAAGTAGTGATGAGTACAGCGCTAGAAGGGAAAGGCTGAAAAACCAGCAAGGTGGGAAGGAGAGGTACTGAGGTGAAGCAGTGCACTACACAACTTATAGTAACATGAGTTAGATTTAAAGAGTGAGGTAGAGAAAGAGTATGCATATTAGAAAGCTAGGAGTAGAGGGAGTGGGAGTTCTTTCCTGCTTCAACATCAACAAAAGATCCGTGGTATGTGGCAAGAAAAGCCAGTAATTAGGAGGTGGCCTTGAAAAATACAATACAAAGTCATCTGTATGCAGCATGGGCCCACACCCTTTCTACCCTACCCAGGAGCTTCAGTTTCCTATCCTCACCACACACACACTTTCTTTATCAGAAAATACACATTAGCATCAAATGTTTCACATGGGAGCTGGTCACACACATTTCATTATGGGATTTCCAGTGTATTCTTAGAAAATAGAATATCTCCATTCGTGTGAGGTAATCTAAAACACACAGAGAAATACATCTCTCCAACTTTAAGCAAAGCCTATGACTAGAGTATGTTTTCTTTCTATTTTTTTTAAATGAAGCCCAAATATCAAAAAAACAAGACACAATCAAGAAAGATTTAAAATACATGGGCTACATTGCTGCTTCTTTTTTTGTGATCTCTCTTTAAAATGAAGCTAAAAAGAAACTGTTCCTATCAACATACCACCATATATATAGGAAACACTGTTCCATCACACTTGGGCAGCTAACAGACTCCGCCACACATCACAGTGACTGTTGATTCCTCAGTTTATAGTGATGATTTAAGTTAAGGTTTAGAAATACAATACATTCCTTCTTCGATTAGGATGGTAAACTGGGGAGGAGAGTGGGGTGGTTGTTTTGAATAATTTGGAAGATACTCATGAAGACTAAATAATGGTACAGGCAAGTAACCTATTCTTCATGGAATCTTCGTTAATATTCATAAACATTAAAACAGAATAGCAGTCTCATCGCTTACTAAGAGGTGGGAGAGCCGTCAACAATAACAGGAAAAGAAATGCAATAGGTTGAAATCAATACCAGTATCCTGTATTTGCACATGTTAGCTGGGCTATTTCCGGCCAGCTTTAGAGGTGAGACTGAAGAGCAAGATACATGACAAGCTCTCACTCTGTCATTTTGCATCTTTTACCTGTACCACTAGCAAAAAGTACTTTTATAATTAATCTTTTCGGAAGGTGAACTGATTCAGCCTCATGTGAACAAGTCTGAAATTGTTAAGAAGAATCGAACAAAACTTATTTCACTTTGAAAAAAACCATAAAAAGGAAAACCTAATAAAATATCTTAATTCATTAGGCTGGCAATGAGTGTCATGTAGCAACCACTTAACCAAAATCAAAAGAAAATCTGATACTGACATCAAGATTTTTCGATTGGCTAGAAAGTCTTATCGTAATCTGGTTAACTAGAAGCAAACTGATTTAGAATTGAACAATCCTAAATCTTTGTTACAGTCACCAACCGTGATGCTCAAGCATACTTCAACTAGGTGTCAATAGGACTACTGACTTAATTCCTTGGTCTACGGTTTACATCCTAGTAACTTGAGATTTGGCAGATTACCAGTGTTTGTTCCCGTTCGTTCGATATGGTGGCTAAGAGGTATGGTTTGATTCGAAGTCTATCCTTTTTTAATGCCTTTGAGAAAGTAATGATGTAATTACGTTCACAATGAGAGCAGAAATGATTGCCTTAAAAAGACAAGAAGTGGGCAAAGCTCAAAGCATTGGTAACATTCTTTCAGGCTTTTGTTCTCACACTCCAAACCAATATGGGAACCCTTTTGTTTGCTCTTAAAATATTCTACCATATCTGACCAGAAACCTTAAAATTATTGGCTTGCTGATAAATTAGTTCCCAATTTCCAAATACACTCCAACTGTCTGTCTGGAAATGATCAGACCAGAACTTCAATCAATTCATCTCAGGGTCTACATGGCAGGATATTTCCTAATCATCAAAACAACTAGATAGTTTAAGGTTCAATCTTCTCACCATTAAAGGCTGGTTTCCATTATGGTAAAAGTGCAACGTACGAGATATTTAGACTAAAACTGCATATTAACCATGTTCTCTATAGATATCAGTAACACATTTTAGCAGATTAGTCAATTTCATAAGGGATTTTAGAGAACATTGGCATGCTCGGCAAAGAGAAGTGATGTAACAGGCTTGCAGGAAAACATGGGGGCTTCTCCCAACTGTACTACTAGGTTAACGAGTTAGTACATTAATAAATAAAAAGAATAGCCTTGATCCCATAATGCAAACCTGTCACAGTTTATTCCGAGGAATGTACTCGAAAGGGGATTTCAAATATACAGTGTACTCTTTTTAGTCTAACAGATTCACCCATAAACAGATTTAGAATAAATGGCTCATTACTTGCACTTATACCATAATGGAAATCAGCCTGCAATGGTGAACTAACCTATAATGTTGTTCATCAGTTAGGTGACTACAGAGGTCCCGTGCAGTAATATATAAACATACTATAAAAATCCAAAAACCTGTGGAAGAAAATATTTTAAATAAAAGGCTGGTCAGTAGATGACCATTTGTATACCAAAATAAAGTCTACACCCTGCCAATGCCTGCTTAAAACAACACGGAAACACTCAGAACCTTTATTTACAAATTTTGTACAGGGCTTCATAAAGACTAAGGTTTCTCAAAAATGACCGATGCGCACCTTCCTGGAAGATGTAAACGTAAAATAAGGTAGGTCACATATGCACTTATGCCCCTTTCATGGCTTAGTCAATAACTTGGTGTAGCCCAGAGGAGGGAAGATGATCTTGCAGTTGAAAGGGGTGACTTGAACTCCTTCATGCCACCATAAACAGATCCCAGAAACTACGGAGCTAATAACTTTGAGAAATTGCATTTTAAAACCTAAGTTACTATCTTCTGTTTACGTGGAGGACTTCATATGAGAAATTGGATTGCTTCTGGCTCTTGAACATAATTCGGCAGTAAAGTAAAATATTTTGTATATTATTCTTTGTAGAAACTCATATTTCTCCCTCCTTTTAGTGCTTATTATATATTATTTCTGTTAGATCTTGGTGCTTAAAGACAAAAAATTGTCATTGTAGGAAGCTGGCCTTTCATGCGGTAGTGCCAAAGTAATGGCACACCATGCAAAAAGTACAGACTACACTTATTGGTTTACAGGGTTTAAATTAATAATTCCAAGTGCGCTATTTGTGGTAGTGTGGTCAAGCGGCTTAGGCTTATCAGGGGTAGTGTTAAGCTTTTGTAGTAAACACAGTCAATAAAAGAGACACACTCAAAAAGAAAGCCCAAGACCAATTTAGAAAAACAAACAGATTTTTATATACTTTTCGGCACCGAGCTCATCGGAATCACATAAGTGAATTCAGAGTCATAGATGTTTGCAGAAATATAAAATACAGATGAATAACGGTTTATAGGTATGAGCCTCAAACGCAGTAATGTTATCCTATGGGAGAAACATACACTGCATAGATATACTTGCAAAAGTTTTTGGAGAGCGCATTCTAGGACTAATGGTGCTTAGGTACCAAGATCCAAGAAACCACAGGCCGTTCAGTTTAACCTTTCCTGATGAGTCCGGATGCAGAGGTTCTGGTTGCGTAGGTAGCCTCGAACGCTACATGTTAAAGTCTATGGAATAAGTAGCAGCAAAAGAAATGCTCCAAGTGGGGACTTGGGGACAACTCCGGCAGAACACAAAGGGGGGATCGGCTCTTGAGGGTCTCTGGAGCACAGGGACACACAGTCTGTGAACGTGAACCTGGGCTGGGGGCTCGGGTGCAGAGGTGTTTGTCCAGCAGGTCTCTGTAGTCAGAGGCTCTCACTTGGCTTTGATGACGTATAGAGGGAAAGAAAACAGGGCTGCAAGGCCACCCTTGAAGTCTTCGTGGATAATGAAGTCCCTCATTGCCAGGTCAGTGTTAGCGACAGTGGTGTCGGGACTGGACACACAACAAGCCTTGGTAGATGCAAGGGTTCCAGTACACAGGGCATTGGTGCGGAGAGGTTACTGGGGGAGTTAGCATCTCGAGATTTGGTGAACGCGACTAGGCTGACCATCCGGACTTGCTACAACCTCCTCCTGGTGAGTTACTCCCTCGATGGGCTTGATGGCCAGGAAGACAAAGTACAGGGTCAATGCGGTCGGTGTCTGGAAGATACAGGAGTGCGGACTCCTTCACCCAAGGGGAGATGCTGCTTGTTTGTTGAAGTTGAGAACAGTCCTGCAAGGATTTGGGTAGCCTGTTCATCTTCTGGACGAGTTGGTCTTTGTGATTGTTGCCAGGCAGGGTTTGGTGCCAATCTTAGTGCAGGACCTCTCTCCTCACAACGGAGAATCTTATTCGTCCTTTCTTCCGTTTCCAGTTTACAAATCGGAGTTTCTGGTGTTCGGGGTACTCCTAAATATTGAGTTTAGGGGAGAGTAGGGTAGTAGCCAATGACCTACCCCAGGGGTGACTCCACCCCATATAGGACCACTTCCTGTGGAGAGTGGGTGTAATCTTGAACCGGAGTTCCTAGTTTCACTAAAACCGAGACGGTGAAACCTTTCTTCGACTGTCCACTTCAGGAAGCCCACCTTAGGAGCGTGCCTAGCCTGCAAGTGTGAAACGCCTTCTGGCTAATTAATTTCCCGCTTGCTCTCCTGCCAAATGGGATTCCGGGCATGGGGTGGAGTTCCCAAGGACTGGGGGAAGCCAGGGTCGCATATCAAAGGTGGCAGCGCATTTGAAGCCTTTGGCCTTGATATGCTAAATCACTAACCATCCTGCTAGGGGAGATGTGAACACCTTCCTCTGGAGCAGGCATTGTGTCTGGCCTTTGAGAGCGCAGGCTCTCACTTAAATGGGGCCAGAAACCTGTCTGTGGTGACAGGCTTGATGATACCAGTCACGCACCACACTAGAGGACTAGTATGTTATCAGGGGGCACCTCTAAGGTGCCCTATGGGTGCATGTCATAATAAATCTGTTACGGAATCAGTATAGATTTATTGAGACAAGATGTTTGATACCAAACACTATTGTTTTCAGTGCAGCTGGGTTACTTGTAATAACAAGTGCCCAGTACATACCTTTAACGTGGCTGCCTGATCACTTGCAATGCTCTAGTAATTGAACTAGGCCACACAGGGGCATATCTGCTCATGCAGATATGCTCTCACATGTATTATAATGCACCCTGCCTTCAGGGACTCAAGCCCTGCTATAGGGGTAACATACATATAGTACATCTAGGCATTTTGGCAGTGCTCATAAGGGGTGACAATGTTGCATTTTTAGAAGGGCTTGCACCCTTTCACGCACTCTGCAATGGCAGTCTGCATACAGTTTTTGTGTGGGCCCCTTTGGGTGGCATAATCCATGCTGCAGCCCTTAGGGACCCTCTTTAGTACCCATTCCCTAGGTACCATTTACCAGGGACTTATAGGGGTACTAAAGTCCTTGCCAATTATGTGAGAAAGTGCCTCGTTTGACATGGTTAGCCCCTCATTGTCTGCCTGGAAATTTATATGGTTTTGATTGTAGTGCACAGGGTCCCTGCCAACCATGTCTCCTGCCTGTGCCTGTGCTTCCACCCTAAAATGAATCCACAATTGGTACACTTCAACCCTGTAAGTCCCTAGTGAATGGTGCCCTGGGTACCTAGGGCATGGGAGCTGAATATGGTCTCCTAGCTACCCCTCCCCAAGGCCATGCAACTGCCCCTGCAGCTTGCATGCCTGGGTTGAGTGAAAAATGACGAAGTCGACATGGCACTCAGGAAGGGTGCCATGCCAGCCTGCACTGCCTAAGATATGGGTAAGTCACTCATCTAGCAGGCCTTACAGCCCCAAGGTAGAATGCACTATATCACACATGAGGGCATCTCTGCATAAGCTAGGGAACCCAAAGAGAGTACATGGGCTGGAAACTCGACACCTCTAGTTCCCCAGCACCATGATGGCTTCACTGAAACCAGGAGTGCTTGGTGCCAATCTGCTCCTTTTAATAAATCCACACTGATGAAAGTGTGAAATGTATTAAACCATGTATTCAGAGGGCATCTTATAGGTGCCCTCTGAAAACCTACCAACCCTGCTGTGGTCTCTGATAGGCCGTACTCAGCTTGCCACCCACAGACATGTTTCTGGACACCCTGGGTCGAGACCCCTCCGCTCTCTGAGGCCAGACACAAAGCACATCCTGGGCGGAGGTCTCACATCTCCTCCCCTAGGATGGGCACAGTGCTCCAGAGGAAAACTTCAAAGGCTTGCTGCCTTTGTAAGACAACCCCAGCATCTGCTGCTATCAGCAGCTGGCTTCCACCAGTTCAGACCCCCACTTTGGGTGGAAGAGCCAGAGGGAAACTTAGAAATAATAGGAGGTGTGTCCCCCTTCACCAACTCCACCCGTCATGTGTGGGAGGTGAAGTTTTGCTTACTTTTCAGTCCCCTCCATCTTGAAGATGAGGGGAACCCTTTAATCACCGCTAGGTCTACGCTCTACCACCACAGGAGGATGGCATAATAGTGGGTGCAGTCACACCTGGTAAGGGACCCATTGGCCCCTACCTGCTACTCCCCTGTAAAGATCCTAAATCTAGTATTTAGGGGGCTCCCTCAGACCCTGAAACTAGTTCCTGCCGTCCTAACAAAAAGGACGAAGAAGACGCAGTGCAGCAAGGCCTGAGGAAGTCTACTGACTTAGGCTGCTCACTGACACTACCACAAATAAAGCACTTTGGGTTTGCATAAAGCCCTGAACACTTATGGGGAAACCTAGTGGTATACCATATACAGAGCCAGCTTCCTACAATTGGGTCACAATTTAGCATGTTCCTCTTTTTAGGGGAAAGAACACTGACACTGGAGTCTGATTTGCAGGCATCAGTGCACTGTCAGAGTGCAAGCATCCAGTAGTTCAAATGGGGGCAAAAGTAGGGGCGGGGTGTGGGGGGAGAGTGAACATCTGTAAACAGAAGTCCATCTTCCTACAGTCATCTTCATTCAATAGGCTCTTTGAGGTCCCCTTACTGCTACTTAGAGATGTTATACTTGGGAACAGTTAAAATGTTTTTTGATATAATGTTCACAATTGTTTATCTACTGAAATGTATTGTTGTGTGTCGATTTAGATACTGTCTATAGATTTCCCGATTCATGCCGTTATATAGGTACAATTCACATTGCCCTTATTTAGGCATAGAAATGAAATGAAATGAAATGAAATTGGGTTTATAAAGCGCATGGCTGCCCTCGAGCGTCCCAGCGCTGATTAAAATAATAAACAATAATGATAATTGCAGAGAACTCAGGAGGGGAAAGATCTAAGATGTGTTAGGGAAAAGGAAGGTTTTAAGTGCCTTTCTAAATTTCGGATAGGAGGCTTCCATCCGGAGCTCCCTAGGAAGTGCATTCCATTTCTTTGCCGCATTCAGCGAGAACCGGCGACCTCCTGAACGTGCTTTCCTCACTCTAGGAGTGGTGGCCAGGTTTTCTCCCTCGGACCGCAGGGATCGGGCTGGTTTGTAGGGGCAGATCATGTCTCTCAAGGCCGGAGGGCCTTTACCTTGCAGTGTCTTGTGTGCAATGCAGAGTGATTTAAAGGAGACTCGCTCCTGAATTGGGAGCCAGTGGAGAGCTCTTAACAGAGGTTTAGCTGAGGCCCGCCTTGATGCCCCCATGAGCAGCCGGGCTGCGGCGTTCTGTACTCGCTGAAGAGTATTAATGGAGGCCTGAGGTGCAGCCAAAAAGAGGGCGTTACCATAATCCAATCTAGATAGGATTAGACCCTGGATAAGTAACTTTCGTGATTGGAAAGGCAGAAGAGGGAGTACCTTCCGTACTGCTCGGAGAAGGCCAAAGCAACCTCCGGCAACTTTCTCTGCATGGGTCTTAAACGTTAATTGAGGTTCAAACCAAACCCCAAGACTTTTGATTTTTTCCTTAGGTGGAGGGAGTTCACCCATGCAGGGGGGCCAAAGCTCAGCGGGCAAAGATGTCGCTTGACTACCCAGAAGCATGATCTCTGTCTTAGCTCCATTTAATTTGAGCTTAGAATCAGTCATCCACACGGAGACTGCAGTTAGACATTTGAAGAGATCATCTGGGCATCCCCCTTGGCGTGCCAGCGAGACGACAAGTTGTGTGTCGTCTGCGTAGCTGATGGATTTGATCCCAAAGGGGGCAATTATCTCCTCTAACGGGGACATGTAAACATTAAACAGTGTGGGGCTCAGGGAGGAGCCCTGAGGAACCCCACACTGAAGAGGAGTGGATTTGGACATGGAACCATTTTCCCATATCCTGAAAGATCGTTTTTCCAGAAATGATTCCAGCCATTTGAGGGCAGATCCTGTGATGCCCAGGTTGGCGAGACGTTTGATCAAGGTTATATGGTCCACAGTGTCGAATGCAGCGCTTAGATCCAGGAGGATCAGAGCCGCTGATCCCCCTGAGTCTAAGATGCATCTGGCCTCCTCTGTCACCGCTACGAGGGCCGTGTCGGTGCCCTGGCCTGGGCGAAAGCCTGTTTGAGAGCTGCTCAATAGACTATTAGTCTCTAGATAACCAGAGAGCTGCCTATTCGCCAGTTTTTCAGCCACTTTGCCCAATCCCGGGAGCAGGGAGATGGGGCGGATGTTGGCCAAATCCGAGGTGTCTAAGCCCGGTTTCTTTAAGAGCGCTTTGATTTTGGCCTGTTTCCAACTCGGGGGAACAATGCCTGTGGAAAATGAGATGTTTAGAAGTTCTGTGGCAATAGGGGCTATAGTACTCAGAATCTGTTTGAGGATGTGCATCGGGGCAGGGTCGGAAGGGGAACCACTTTTTATGTTCGAGAGAGTGGTGCAAAAGTCTTCCCTGGTTATAGCGCTAAACGCTTTAAATTGAGGACTAGTAGACGCGATGGAGACGGCTTCGATGGAAGGTGTTGCGGAAGATTGAGGGAGGCTGTCAAGAATTTTCTGTATCTTTCCATCGAAGAAGTCTGCTAGTTGGTCGCACCTGGCTTCGGGCTCATTATGCGTGGTGCTTGGGACTGGAATTTTAAGAAGCTGGTTAACGATTTTGTACGTTTCCCTGGAGGAGTTGGCTGACAGTCTGATTTTCTCCTCAAAGAAATCTGCCTTTGATTTCTGTCGTGCGGCTTTATAGAGCCTCAGAGCTGCCTGATAGGAGGTCTTGCTGCTAGGTGCCCAATCTTTCCTCCATGTCCGTTCAGATTTTTTACAGGCCTTTCTGAGCTCTCTTAGTTCGGCCGTGAACCAGGGGGATTTAAAAGTGCTACTCTTTTTTATGATTGATTTAAGAGGCAGAACCGTGTCCAGAGAATTCGTGAGCCAATTATGGAAATTTGTGTCTGCTTGTAGGACATCGGATCCAACTTCGGGAATGGACTGTTCAAGGGCAGTTTTCAGGCTTTCCACCGAAAGCCTAGGCCAGGCTCTTTGAAGTGTGCGAGGATGAGGAGCCTTGGTCTTTTCGGGAAAAATTTCCCAAAAAAAAGGCACGGCGAAGTGGTCCGACCAAGGTAAGGGCAGCGGAGATTTCAGTGCGAGCTGGGAGTTGTTAGAAAAGATCGGGTCCAGCAGGTGGCCTTTATTGTGAGTGGCTTCCTTGTTTAAGAGCTCGAGTTCAAAGGTTTGAAAGTTTGAAATTAAGTCTACGGCAGATTTATCCTTGAGATCCTCAAAATGCAGGTTTAGGTCTCCTAATACCATAAAGTTGGAAACCCGGGCTGCAGCTGTTAAAGTGGCTTCTAGTAGGGAGTCAGAAAAAGACCTAAGACTTCCTGGAGGGCGATAAATAAGGAAGCCAGAAAGGGAAAGGGTGGATGAGATCTGGATATTGAAACCAGCACTTTCTGCATCTGAGATTCCACCCTCCTCGAGTCTGCAGGTTAGGGGGTCCTTATAAATTATGGCAAGACCTCCGCCCTTCCCTTGCTCTCTGTTCTGTTGCCGAATATTAAAGCCGCTTGGGAGTGCGGAGATAATATCGAAGTCAGTGTTAGAGGATAGCCATGTCTCCATGAGAAATAGCACGTCCAAGTTACAGTCTTCAATAAGCATACCGATCTCTACCGAGTGCTTTGGCAGAGATCTGCAGTTGAGTAGCGCCATCTCCACCAATCGCCCTGACTTCTTAACGTTAGACTCCTGATGGTCTGGGCAGATTTGGCAGCGACAGAAAGGGGCGTCACTCCGGGTGTGCTGATGGCAGCCCGGGTCCCCAAGATGTTGTAGTGCCAAGAGCTCCTCCCGCGATAGTCGAGGAGGCCCGAGGGAGCCACGACGAGAAATGGGCTTCATTTTAAGGCGCCCGGGCCGTGATTCGCCCGGACGCTAGAGCGCTAACCGGGCTTTCCCACCCAAGATGGCGGCCAAAGTCGTCGCCCTCGGGGAAGCCCGTCAAAGTCCGAGTACGGCCCAAAATCGGCCCTCGGTGAGCCTGAGGTGGGTACAGTAGTGCGCCCCAACTGTCCCTGGCCAAATTAGTGCTCCTGTGCAAATGTACAACAAACAACAACAATTTTTAAAAGTCTTTAAAATCAGGTCGGTGTGCAATATATGGCAGTTAAAATTATTCTTGTGGCCTAACTCCCGGCTTTCCGCCTCAGGAGTGCTCCGTTATCAATGAGGTTACTGAAGCCTCGTTGCCTGTGCTTTTTAAGGCGCCCGGGCCGTGATTCGCCCGGACGCTAGAGCGCTAACCGGGCTTTCCCACCCAAGATGGCGGCCAAAGTCGTCGCCCTCGGGGAAGCCCGTCAAAGTCCGAGTACGGCCCAAAATCGGCCCTCGGTGAGCCTGAGGTGGGTACAGTAGTGCGCCCCAACTGTCCCTGGCCAAATTAGTGCTCCTGTGCAAATGTACAACAAACAACAACAATTTTTAAAAGTCTTTAAAATCAGGTCGGTGTGCAATATATGGCAGTTAAAATTATTCTTGTGGCCTAACTCCCGGCTTTCCGCCTCAGGAGTGCTCCGTTATCAATGAGGTTACTGAAGCCTCGTTGCCTGTGCTTTTTAAGGCGCCCGGGCCGTGATTCGCCCGGACGCTAGAGCGCTAACCGGGCTTTCCCACCCAAGATGGCGGCCAAAGTCGTCGCCCTCGGGGAAGCCCGTCAAAGTCCGAGTACGGCCCAAAATCGGCCCTCGGTGAGCCTGAGGTGGGTACAGTAGTGCGCCCCAACTGTCCCTGGCCAAATAAGTGCTCCTGTGCAAATGTACAACAAACAACAACAATTTTTAAAAATCCAGCCCTTATTTAGGCATAGCTCATGCTAACCAAATAAAGGCATGGTCAACTACATCCGACCCTCTTCGTCACAACGAGTTCTTGGACAACCAGACTCTTAAACCTTTAGGACTTCCCCTTGCCTGGATATTGATTTCTCCAAGAACTCATTTATTAGGCATGAACATCTATTCCTTAGGGGTTCATTCATGACGTTCTTATGCCCGACATGTACGTCAATACTGGCATTCCTAAACACCTTCAAGGTATAAATATACCTTCACTTGCTATGGCAAGGCACAGTGCGGTTCGGCTACCTACTTGCACGACGCGGCTTGCCACAGCAAGTCCCGAAGGAAGTCAACTCCCCAACTGACGCACTGACCAGACGCTGTCATCGCCCTCGCAGAGAATCCAGCTCCAGTGTTTCTGACTCCCTTGCGGGGTGTTAGAGGTCGAGTCCCGGGAAAGAGATGCCAACCTCTCTCATTCTAAGGTATTGAGCTGATTGGAACCTAGAGAAACTTTTGGCAGTTCTTGGCACAACCAAACTAAACTATAGCTAAAACAGCACCTACTTCTTCCCTCGTACTATACTTAGGTTAGGTACAATGGGGTAGGATTATTTTAGAAGCACCAGTTGAGTATTTTAGCCTGTGTTAGTTATGTATGTATTTTTATAGATGTCATAGCTACAGACCATGCTATTGCAGTATTATTTTATCTTACTGCTAACGCTGTACGTTTTATACTTCGCATTCTGTCTTACGATTGTAGCAGTTCATATCTCTTGCATGAGAAATAAGACTATTCAACAAACCCTTTTAATGACACGCCCGTCTCTATTTCTGTGCAAACTCTGTAGAAACGAAGCATGCACGATTGACTGAGTGAAACTGTAATCTATTGTTTCCACGACTCTGAAGATATTGTTCCGACTCTAAGGAAAACAAAGTTGTCATGTTTATGCGGTTGTCAGAAACTAATCCCTTCTTGTTCATTCGAGAAAGTTTCTAGTGATCTCTGAGTTAGCTGGCACACACAAGTAATTAAGTTTAATTTACTCGATAGAGACATACTGACCACAGTCCTATGTCAAATCTATAGTGTATTATTCCAATGCGCAGAGACTATCAGGGATATAGGAACTACACTACATAGCGCCAATTGGTTTGGTAAGGCTCTAATTTAAAGCTAGATACTGAAGGAACTCAGTCGTGCTTTTCTCAGAGACTCTTTACTTTTAATACTCCAATAGACGTCTGGAGTGGGTAAGGGATAATATCCGCCATAGCTGAGTAAGACGAAAACTCAGATGTATTCGCTTTTTTGGTTTGTTCAACGTTGAAGGCTACAGTGTTCCAAAATACTGTGCACCTTATCTTTTCTCCCTTGAAACTTGCTCTGCAACTTTCATTAAACAATGGCCGATGAAGCCAACAACACCGAAGCCGGTGGAGCTGCAGGCGACAACGCAGTACCAACTTTTAACTTAACAGGTTTCCAAGAAACCGACGAGAGTGCTATAATCATTCCTATTAATTTAAGGAGAGCCATCACTCTAAAACTTATAAAACATGGCCTAACATCAAGAGGTGGTAGAGCAGTTTTTGTGATAGAGGCACATGAATATCACCAGACAGAGGTATTCTACTCATGGATAGTATTCCCTGAATCAAATCCAGTAACACATATGTTTCACTTCTACAAAGAAGATGATCCACCAGAGCAATATATTCCTTTCGAGGATATTGAAATTCCACTCACATACCAGGAGCATGAGCTCTGTTTTAAAGGCGTCCTAAAACATTTAAATTACATTACCATGTCAAATCTATAGTGTATATTATTCCAATGCGCAGAGCCTATCAGGGATATAGGAACTACACTACAGTATGTCACAGCATGTGGGATACTTTATTTAAATTTTATTTTCATTGCATTTCAAAACAATTATATATATGCTCTGCAATACCACCATGCAAGGCGGTCTTGCGCATTACCCACCCAATCAGAAATTAATAACATCAAACTATAACAAACAAACAAAATCCTTGACAATCGTCATTATACAGTCGGTTTGAGAGATATAGGAACTGTACTGTCTCTGCAGATATGCTGTGTCTTTATTATGCCGGAAGTTGTGATTATGTCACGTCTAACCCACTTCACCCTGTGCATCCGCCATTGCCCTTTGGTGTAGGAATTGTCTCAATCTTTCCCATATGTCCTTCGGCCTTGATGTTGTCGGTAATTCCTTTGCATATAGTTCCATAATATCTTTATAATAAATAAGATCATTAATCCAATACTCAGTTTTTGATGATCGTTTCCCTCCCCATTTAATGGCTACCCTGCGTTTAGCCATCAGCAGCGTTAAACCTATAAATCGACCCACCACACACTTCACATGTGTAACACAACACAATAAGCATACTAAGGGTGTGCATTGTACCTTCAACCCCGACATTTCTGTTATATTCCGGATCGCAGCACTCCAATAACAGGCCACCCTTCTGCATTCCCATGCAAGGTGCAGGAAGTCTGCTTCGGATTGTCCGCACCTCCTGCACCTGCTAGAGTCACGCAAGCCATAATAGTGTAACCTCACTGGCGCATAATAAACCTGGTGTGTATACTTAAAATGCATAATACGTAAATTTCCTTTCGGAGCAAGTTTGCCCGTCAGGCCACATATATGTTCCCAGTCTGACACGAATCTCGGGGAGGTCAGTTTGTCATTCCATCTCTCCCGACTTCTGTCTGGGCCATCACATCTCTCCTCACGTATTTTCCTATATAGTCTAGTGATCAGCTTTTTATTGGTGGGAGCAGTTAGCACCAGTTGCAGAGAGCGCAGCGTAGGGGGCTCAAGGGGGTAAGTGCCATAGTGTGATCAAATTACGAGTCTAAGTCTGTGAAACGCAAATCGTAACAGCAGTGTGGGACTGCTTATGTATTGCAGGGTGTCCGTGGTATGAAACGTACCATCCGGATACAGATCTTGCATCAACTGAATGCCAGTTCGGCCAAAGACTAAGGCCGCCAGTTCGGCCAAAGACTCCAGACTATTCTGGAATATAGTTAAGTGGGGGAAAGGTGGCATCCCCGAACCACCCTCAAACTATGTTTCCCAGAGTAGCTGGTTGGACTACTTTGGGCCCCAATACATGTCTCGCCCGGAGGACATCCTGGGAGACTCTGTGACAATTCCAGTTTTTAAAACACCACCTTTCACTAAAACTGATGTAGTAATGGCCCTAGACTCAGTGGCGCGGGGCAAGGCCCCAGATCCAGATGGGGTGCCCGCTGACGTCTTTCTCCACGAAAAAACTTGCTGGGGGAAGTATATCTTGAACCTGGCGAATGCTGTAGCTTTAGGGGCACCAGTGCCAAATTCGTGGCTGGGGGCAGTAATAATACCCGTATTCAAAAAGGGAGATAAAACCATACCGGGGAATTACAGGCCCATCAGCCTAATAGATATGGTCCAGAAGGTTGTAGGTAAAATGACCCTAACAAAGATCATGAACTGGGTGGAAGAATCTAATGTATTATCTCCCTATCAAGCTGGATTTCGTAAATTGACCAGCACGATAGATCAGATCTTTCGGTTTACCCTGCTAAATTGGAAAACAGTGCAGCTGGAGAAGGGTAGTCTGTACCCTGCCTTCATCGATTTGCGTGCAGCTTTTGATTTAGTCCCCCACTCTATGCTATGGAAAGTCTTAAGCGAGATGGGTATGCCAGCTGAGATTTTATCCCTGGTCATGAGATTGCACGAGGCTAATTATGCAAAGATCCAGTGGGGTAGGCATGGCCAGGTTTCTGATGAGTTACCAGGGGAAAGAGGGGTACGCCAAGGCTGTGCCATGGCTCCAACACTTTTTTCCCTATATATTAATGGTGTTGTGGAGCGCATGTTGTCTGCGTCTGTCGACGCTCCAATTTTGGATGGTTTGAAAACACCAATACTACTTTTTGCAGACGACACGCTGATATTATCTAAAACCCCTAGTGGCCTCCAGCGTGCCCTGAACATTTTTGAGGACTTTTGCAGGGATCGTGGGCTTGAAGTAAATGTGGCAAAAACAAAGCTCATGACTTTTAATCCTCACCCCAGCTTCAGAGGGAACTTTTTCTTGGATGGCCAAAAGGTGGAAATAGTATTAGACTTCGTCTATCTGGGAGTTCATATAGACAAGGGTGTTAAGTGGAGGAAACATATGGAATTGGCGGCCCGCAAATTCCGTCAAAACACAGGTGTCATAAGTGCTGAGCATGAAAAATCATTGACTAGACCAATCAAGCCAGCACTTCAGGTATATGAGGCCAAAGCAGTTAGCTCTGCGCTATACGGCGCCGAGCTTTGGGGCTATGACAACCTGGTACCACTAACACTCCCAGAAAACAAATTCCTCCGAAGCCTCACTGCCCTACCTAAAAGCACACCCATGAAGGCGCTACGTTGCGAGTTGGGTAGGAAAGCCATATTTGATATGGCTAGATTGTGACCCATTCTATATTGGCGTCGCATCTGGGCCACTCCTGAACTCGCACATTACTCAAGGGGCTTCCTGGATGTAATCAGCCGTGATAAGTTCCATAAGATAGGTTGGCTAGGGGATTTGCGTAGATCTTTGGGGACTTTGGGTATGAATGAGCTTTGGGAGAAACCAGAGGAGGTGCAGTTCCCGGCCAAGGAAGTTATAAAAACAAAGTACTGGGAAACAGTAAACCATAGGAACTGGAATGATGCTGACGCTTCTACTTTGGAGGGCCAGTATCTCGAATTGAAATCTTGCCCTTCCCTCGAGTCTTACTGGGACATTATAACTAAGCCCCAGGAAAGGAAGTTATACTTCCAGCTCAGGGTGGGGTCTATTCCTATTAGATCACTAACTGGAAGATGGGCCGAAGGTAACTCTTATACTTGTCCATCTTGTAAAGTCTGCACAGAGACCATTGCCCACCTACTGTTTGTATGTGTGGCCTACTGTCTACCCCGACGTGTCTGGTTGAGGGCCATGTGCAAACAGCTTGGTACAAGGGACAGTGTTGTGGCCCTTAGAACAATACGTACTAATTCTTCCTCCACCATTGCTGTGGCTGTTGCGAAATATTTAGGCTGGGTATGGGCAATTAGAAGAACTTTCCTGGCACAACAACAGGATGTTTAGAGAAATGCAGTCCTTTTTCTGCCCCTCCAATTAGCTATTGAGAATCTGCCTATATATTGGTGTTGTATCTGTATGAATTGTGTGGTTTTATAGTGAATTTTAATGGAAGTCTTGAAGCTTTATTTTTTAACATCTCTGTGATTGTAAATAGGTTTTTAACATTATTGCTATGAACGTATGGTTTTATATGTGTTCTGCTTGGTGTGCACCTGTTACAACGCATTTTTTACAACGCACTACTGTTACAACGCATCCATTACAACGCGGATACTGTTACAACTCATGTTTTTACAACGCATTTTTTTACAACGCAGGTACCTTTACAACGCATACCATTACAACGTAAGTATTGGTAAGTATATAGTTATATTTTAAATGTTATATGTTTGGGGTTAAGGGGTATTTTTTTAGGGGTTAGGGTCAGTTTTGGGTTTTAGGGTTAAGGGGTATTTTTAGGGGTTAGGGTCAGTTTTGGGTTTTAGGGTAAAGGGGTATTTTTAGGGTTCAGGGTCAGTTTTCAGTTTTTGGGTAAAGGGGTATTTTTAGGGTTCAGGGTCAGTTTTCAGTTTTTGGGTAAAGGGGTATTTTTAGGGTTCAGGGTCAGTTTTCAGTTTTTGGGTAAAGGGGTATTTTTAGGGTTCAGGGTCAGTTTTCAGTTTTTGGGAAAAGGGGTATTTTTAGGGTTCAGGGTCAGTTTTCAGTTTTTGGGTAAAGGGGTATTTTTAGGGTTCAGGGTCAGTTTTCAGTTTTTGGGTAAAGGGGTATTTTTAGGGTTCAGGGTCAGTTTTCAGTTTTTGGGTAAAGGGGTATTTTTAGGGTTCAGGGTCAGTTTTCAGTTTTTGGGTAAAGGGGTATTTTTAGGGTTCAGGGTCAGTTTTCAGTTTTTGGGTAAAGGGGTATTTTTAGGGTTCAGGGTCAGTTTTCAGTTTTTGGGTAAAGGGGTATTTTTAGGGTTCAGGGTCAGTTTTTAGTTTTTGGGTAAAGGGGTATTTTTAGGGTTCAGGGTCAGTTTTTAGTTTTTGGGTAAAGGGGTATTTTTAGGGTTCAGGGTCAGTTTTTAGTTTTTGGGGTACAGGGTAAAAATAAATTAAATTTAATTTTAAATTAAATTATTTAATAGTAAATAAATTAAATTAAATTACTTTGCATTATTTTTGGGGTTGAGGGTCAGTTTTGAGTTTTTGGGGTACAGGGGTACAGGGTAAAAATAAAGTTATAATTTTTTAATTTACAATAATTAATTTTAATTATATTTAAAAAAATTACTTTATTTTTTGGGGGGGGTTTAGGGTCAGTTTAGAGTTTCTGGGGTACAGGGGTACATGGTAAAAATAAAGTAATATTAATTTAAATTTAAATGAATTAACGGAAATTAAATTATTTAAAATTACATTAAATTATACTTTTAAAATTAAGTTACTATTATATTTTTCTTATTAATATATACTTACCAATACTTACGTTGTAATGGTCTGCGTTGTAAAGGTACCTGCGTTGTAAAAAAATGCGTTGTAAATACATGCGTTGTTACAGTATCCGCGTTGTAAAAACCGCGTTGTAACGGTATGCGGAGTAAAAGTCCGCGTTGTAACATCATATATCCGTTCTGCTTTTATGAGTTTTTTTTACCTCGAATAAAGCATACTTGACTGACTGGTATGCCTGCCTCTTTTAAGAGACACATCAAGCATGCCTCATGAGTCCCTGATAGTGTAGCATGGTGCTCTATATGGCCACTTTCCCTATTGCGTGCCATGCAGTTACCGTGGTATCTATCGTATTGATGTCCGTTTTCGGGACTCCACGCTTCGCATGAATGAGCATACTGTGTAGAGGGATAGGGGAGGCATCCCATTCTTCCACTGCAATATGTGGGGTGAATGCATGCGGTCTAACCCAGAAATACGCATATTGTGCCTGACCACTCAAATAGTAGACATGCAGGTCCGGTGCACCGAATCCCCCCATGTTGTAATCTTGTATAAGAACGGTCCAGCTTACTCAGGCCTGCTTGCCCACCCAGACCAGTCGGAGTAGAGTCGTGCAGAGGGTGTCGAAGAATCCCTTTGTGAAAGTGAGCAGTATATTGGTAAACAGATACATAAAGCGATGCTATACAACCATTTTTGTAAGCGCGATGCGGTCCGCCAGGGCCAGGGGAAAGGCTATCCATTTGTTGACTTGCCGATCTAAAGTGCTGCAAGCCCGTCCGTAATTTTCACTTATAACCACGTCTGGGTCGCAGTGGATCCACACCCCAAGGTATTTGACCGGGTCCGCAGTCCAGACTAACATATATTCCATATCTGGCTGGGTCGTCTATTCCGTCAGGGGAATAATGGTGGACTTATCCCAATTTACAACTAGCCCAGACAACAAGCCAAATCTGACATATTCTCGCAACAGCTGCAACAGATAGGGAAGAGGGCTCACAGACAAACAACACCATGTCATCCACATATAGTGATATGGCGATTGGGCAGTAATTAAAATTTAAAGCTGTTTCCCTATGCCTTTGCCGCATCACACATGCTAGGGGCTCTATTGCAATAGCAAAAAGCAGTGGGGACAGAGGGCATCCCTGTCGGGTGCCTCGCACAATGGAGAATGGTTCCGATGTCAGCCCATCCACCTGCACCCGGGCCGACGGATCAGCATATGAAAGCAAAAATCCACTTTGTGAAAATTAGCAGTAACCCCATGCGCTGCAAAATATAGAATATATACTTCCACTCAATAGAATCAAAGGCCTTAGCCGCGTCCAGCATTACCACTGCTGCAGGTAAGTGTGGCTCCAGTACATGGAGCATTGCAAATATAGTCAGCAGGTTGTGTAATGTACACAGTGCAGGTATAAAACCAGACTGGTCCGGTAGAACCAGGTGCAGCATCAGAGGCTGTAGTTTAATGGCAAGTATTTTAGTGAGGATATTCGCGTCTATATTGATCAATGATAGTGGCCTGTACGAGTCACATTGATAGGAGGCTTATCCTTTTTAAGCAGCGTTATGATCAACGCCTGACGAAGTAAAGGGGGCAAAGTACCAGATTTGTGCGCCTCGGCATACACCTCTAGCAAATAAGGGGGGAGTAGGTCAACATAGGCGTTTATAATATTCAATAGTGAGGCCATCGGGCAGAGGCGCTTTAGCATTTGGTAGGGCATTGATCGCAGCTTTTATACCCTCAGCATCTACTGGTGGCTCAAATATTCCCTTTGAGCATCCGACAAACAAGCACAGGCTACATCTTCTAGATATTCCTCCATCTCAGGAGATTCAGCCCCTCCCCTGGAAGTGTAGAGGTTAGCATACAATTTACGGAATAGCTCAGTTATTTCTAGCGGGTAATAATGTTCCCCTCCTTGAGAGTCTGTTATCTTATCTAGGTGCGGTTGTTCCACACGATTTCGGATTTTATTGGCTAGATTGCGACCGGGTCGTCTCCCTTCTCCGAATTTATGTGCTGCATGTCTGCGCAAGATATATTGTATCTCGGACTCTGCAAGAGCGTCATGTTCCAGTATTAACTTGTGAATGCGGGAATGGGTGTCAACCGATGGAGCAGCGGTGTAACTGCGTTCTAGAGTCTGAAGCATGCCTCTATTTTGGCAGGTTGGGCTCTAAGGTCCTTCAGTATGCCGGGAGTTGTGCTAATTCACACTTCCCTAATCATCACCTTGAAGGCCTCCCATAATGTAGAGGCACTGTCTACCGTGCCCTTGTTAAGTTCGAAATATTGTTCTATGGACATTCAAACAGCAGCTTTACATAGGGGGTCCAATAATTCCTATGTGCGCAACCGCCATATGAAAAGGTGATGTATTGCAGTTGGGATTATGATATCCACCATTACAGGGTTATGATCTTACAATGTGCACGGGAGGTTAGCGACCGCTGTTACCTAGTCAACCGCGTCCCCCCAGGCAGCCAGTAATCTAGCCTACACCAGGTTTTGTAGGCTGGCGTAGCATGTGTTCCTACTCTAACAGAGCCATTACGCACTCTCCAGTCATCGACCAATCCAAATTCCAATATGGCATTATAAACACTTTGAGCCACTCTAGGGGTGCGGTTTGTCAGTGGGTTAGATTTATCTAAGTCAGGGTCCAAGTATGTGTTGAGGTCTCCCCCCCCATACATTTTCACAACCCCCCATACATTTTCACAACCACACTTGAAAAGCAGGGCTGGCGCGACCGCGCAGCCCTGATAGTAACCTGCTCCCGGCTCAAGCCTCAGGAGCTATCTCACTCACTTCATTGCTGCTATTGCGAAATTTGCACGAACAGGGATTCGGGGCAGCGGGGAACTGAATTGTAGAATTTTAAATAGGTTTGAACATTTTGCTGAATCTGTGTTTAATTGAATTTAAATCACCGACATTTGCATTATTGAAGCGCATACCTAGGGGCTGTGTTTCACGTCCATCTGAGGCATAGGAAGGGGGGATTGTTATCAGCGCTCGCCCGGACGGCCGCCATCTTGGGTTAGGCCAAGGTGAGCGCTCTAAGCATTTTCACAACCACACTTCAAATGCAGGGCAGGCGCGACTGTGCAGCCGACGTGCGCAGCGGGCGCGCCGCTGCTTGCCAAAGGCAAGCCCGTCTGCGCCTGTCCGCGCCGGACCCGCACCCAGTGCCCCGACCCCTGGCTGTGTCGCCCCCAGCAGCTCGCCATGTAAGGTTTATGGGCGAAATACACTCCTAAGCCTGAATGCGGGGAGGAGAAAGACAGGCTGTAGGGCACTGTGGCTGGATGAGAGCACGCAAGGGGGTCCTCACGTCTGTAATGGTTGCCAAGAAAATATCCCGGATATCCTGATGAGCCAAATTCAGGCAATGACCCCGAGGACCAGGATCAGTGGGGAGGTGAAGAGGAGTGATTTTGACTGCTTGCTGATCAATGCCAGATCATTGGTCAAGCATAGTTTAGAGCTAGCCGAACTGATCCAAGACCATGAAATAAAAATAGCATTTGTCACTGAGACCTGGACGGATGCGGCCTCCAGTCCGGTTCTAGTGAAGGCGACCCCAGCAGAATATCTTAGTTATACACTGGATAGGCCGCTGAAAAGAGGGGGTGGCCTTGCGGTCATTTATCACTCCTCTATTAAAGGCAGTTTCCTCCCTTTATCATCTGATTCATGTGGGGCCCTAGCATTCAACTTAATCCTATCGGACCATCAATCCTTTAAGGGCTGTCTGATATACAGACCACCAGCCATTAAGACTAGGTTTTTGGGGGCAGTGGGTAACTTTTTAGAAGAAGCACTGCGCACAAAGGCTTATACTGTCCTGGGAGATCTTAATTTCCATTTGGAATCTAGTCAGGACAGCGACACAGCGGCGTTAAAAGACTTAATGGAAGGGCTGGGGTTAACACAGGTGGTTACTGGTCCTACTCATACAGCAGGCAACACCCTGGACGGGATTTTTATGAAGCACCCAGACTTAAAGTTTTCCAGATCAGAGCCCGTAGCTTGGTCAGACCATGCTGTGGTCTGGTTTAGTATTCATGGCACTACAGTACAAAGGGCGAGACAGAATAAGAAGGTAGTCAAGATCAGTAGAGCCTGGAACAAAATAGATGGGACTGCCTTGGAGGAACTGTTGGTAGCCTCTATGGTGCCCTTGCCTTCAGAGGCAGATGAAGCCGCCATTACCTATGCTAATTGGATCGACCAGGCCTGTACTATATTGGCCCCACCTAAAAGTTGGCGCCCATCTCGTACAGTTCCATCAGCCCCCTGGTTTACAGAGGAACTCAGGGAGCTAAAGCTCAAGTGCAAAAAATCAGAACGAGCCTGACGCAAAAATGACAGCGAAGCCGAGAAAAAGAAATATAGAGCCTGTCGGGGAATCTACAAAGAGAGGATAAGACAACTTAAGCAATCCTACTTTACAGACCGTATCCTTGGGGCTAAAAGCTCTTCTAAGGAACTCTTTCATACGGTTGTAAGCCTGGCTACACCTAAATCAGCAGCTACGCCACTGTTGGACCTGGCCCTTTTTAGCAGGTTCACCCCAAAACTTTTTGCTTTTTCCTAGCCTGTTTCTGTGACCTGGTGTTGGTGATTTTAGGCCCCTGTGCACTTTTTCACTGTGGTACAGTGTAAAGTGCGTGAGCTTTATGTGTGTGTGGTGAGAGTAACCTGCCCTCCCATAGGAATGAATGGGGAATATGTATGCCCATGGTAGTTCCTGATGTGTGGGGAGTGCAAATTGATTGAATGCTGGGTAATGATGTATGCGGCATGTATGTGTCTAGTGTGGAAGTACCACTTCTAGACATGGATGTGCGTGTGTAGTGAGTGTGCTGACATGTCATTGGCTGGAGCCTGGCTCCAGGATGTCTGGATGGGTCTGCCCAGTGGTGAGTGTTGAGATTAGCATGCTGATGTGAGGGGAGGAGTGCACCTTGGTCCTGAATGGGGCTGGGTTTACCCCACACAATGCTGGCTCCGCCCCATGTGGTGCGACTGATGACCCTAGCCTGGGTCCTGGCCAGCCCCTGGACACCTGATGGACTTATCCTGGACTCCTAAAGAGCTTTACTTTTACTGGATCTTGCTTGTAGCGCTGAAGGAGGGCTTTATTTTGACAGAGACCTTCTTTGCCTGCTAAGCGCCTGAAAGCGCTTTATTTCTCCCCCGAGCGCCTCGGAGCGCTTTATCTGTTTTCACCATGTTGGGAGCACTCTGTGTTGCCTTTAGCGCTTGAGAGCGCCTTATTTCACTTTTGCGGCTGCCCACGCCGCATAGGGCCGTGTCCTTGCCGATTTGCGAAGGAGAATCCTCCCGCTGTTCTCAGCAGCGCACCCCGGAGCCTGGTGGCTCGTTCGAGGGGCCGCGCTGCAATTGTCTGCCTGGAACAGGAAGTCAGGCGTCTTTTGCCAGGACTGGGGCGGGGCCTGCAATCCGGCAGGAAGTCCCGCCCGCCGCAGCCGGCCGGAGAAAGAAGCAGCTGGCCGAGGAATGGACGCCCGGGGCCCCCGTGAGCTGGGAGGGAGCCCCCTAGGAGAAGTTGCCCTGGAGCCTGGCGGCTCCACTCTGAAGGCTCGGCAGCGGAAGAAGAGATGGTGCTGGTGCGGAGGGGGGCGGGCAGCACATTGACTGTGCCTGCCCCTCCGCGCTGGAATTGAGGAGACGCGCTGCACCCCACGTCCAGGAATCCGGTGAGTGTAAGCCGGCTGGGGTGGGAAGTGCGAGGTCGCGTACCCTGCTGGTGCCTGGAACCGAGCAGCCCCGCTCTGCAGAGGGCTGCTCCTATGCTACTGTTGGTGTCTCGGGCGACCCCGTTTGGCAGTGGGCCGCTCCCCCGCGATTTGGAGGCACTTTGTTGTAGAGCCTGAGAGGCTCAAGGTGGCACATTGGTAGAGAGCCCTGGGAGGCTCCTGGGGCATGTGTGCATTTAGAGCCAGTGTGCTCCTGGGGGGAAAGGGATTTGTAAAGCCTGCGGGCATGTTTCCTTTCAGGGCCTGAGGGCTCCACAGATGAGCCGGTGTTGTATCAGAGCCTGTATGGCTCCAACATGTGGCACAGTTTTATTCCCAGAGGGTCAGTGAGTGCCCTTGCCACAGTTTACAGACTCCCAGCTGCCCAGCAAGTAGTGGGCAGCTGCACCGTTTAGGCGCAATGGAGAGAGTCCCTGGGAGGGACAGAGATGGCACAGTGGTGCCAGACCTTCACAGCTGCCCAGCACTTAGTGGGCAGCTGTCACGTTTAGGCCCCCTGACATTGGGACACAGGGCGCCCTAGCCCCAACAAGGCCAGTTGGCCTAGGGACTGCCACAGGTGGTGGCTTATGTAAGTTTTGCGCAATTGTGTGGTTTTTCCTGCACCTCTGAATGTTTTTAGGCATCATGTGTTTTTGCGCTATTGAGTTGTGCTTTCTTGTGCTGCACCTCTGGATGTGTTTTGATGCATCATGTGCCTTGTTCTTACACCGCTGAATGTATGTTCATGCATCATGTGTTTTCCTTCCCTACACCTCTGAATGTTGTGATGCATCATGTGTAATGTGTTCTTGCCTATACCCCTAAATGTATGGTGATAATTAGGTGGTTGTTCTTTCTAGTACAGTTGTGCTAGTGAAGCCCAGGTTCCCTGCGTAATATTCTCCTAAGGTGGTTAGGGTTGCGTAGGTGGTACTTACCTGGTACCAGTAGTTACTGGTTGTGTGCTAAAGTGATTATTATTCTATGATCTACAAAGTGCTATTTCTAACAGTATTTCTAGTTCTAAAAGTGTTGATTCTGACAGTGGCCCATGTGGCCCTGTCCTGTAAATAATCCCTTGTGAATATTGCCCGTGCCAGTTGGCACAATGTATATTGTGTGTTACTATCTGATGTGTTTTGACAATACAAAAGTTATTTTTATATAACCTTGTGTGGAGCTCCTTTTGTGGTGTGCCTAGGATGTTGTTGCTGTTGTGTGCGTGCGCAAATGCTTTACATATCGCCTCCGGGATAAGCCTGTCTGCTTGTGCCAAGCTACCAAGGGGGTGAGCAGGGGTTATCTTGGCGTGTGACTCCCTTGCCCTGACTAGAATGGTGGTTTCTGCCTGGCTTTGGCGTAAGCCTTAGCCAACCAGAAATAGCCAGTTCTAACATTGTTGGACACTGGTGAGGATTATGACTTGTGTTTGCGCAGTGCCACAGCGACAACTGGCTACATTACAAAACTCAAACACAACAGGTGATGGACCGAATGTGGATCAATGTCACACACTCAACCCAGTCCAAAGATCTGGGTCCAAATCCATCGTTATTTTGCACTCCACACCACCCTGGGTTAGACAATGGCAATATGCAAATCAGCTCTGACCCTGTGCCCCATGGGAACAGTCCAGTCCGAACTACAAAAGCCATGTCCTTCCCAGAACGGAATCAAGCATCCGAGGACCGGACCGGTTTCGAGGTAACACCTCTCATCAGCCCGACTAGCTTGACTCCAGTGGTGTGGGGTGCCTAGGACCCACGTCTGGGCATCCCCAGCGCACTTAGGGCGGAATATGCAAACACAACAGGTGATGGACCGAATGTGGATCAATGTCACACACTCAACCCAGTCCAAAGATCTGGGCCCAAATCCATCGTTATTTTGCACTCGACACCACCCTGGGTTAGACAATGGCGATAAGCAAATCAGCTCTGACCCTGTGCCCCATGGGAACAGTCCAGTCCGAACTACAAAAGCCATGTCCTTCCCAGAACGGAATCAAGCATCCGAGGACCGGACGGGTTTCGAGGTAACACCTCTCATCAGCCCGGCTAGCTTGACTCCAGTGGTGTGGAGTGCCTGGGACCCACGTCTGGGCATCCCCAGCGCACTTAGGGCGGAATATGCAAACACAACAGGTGATGGACCGAATGTGGATCAATGTCACACACTCAACCCAGTCCAAAGATCTGGGCCCAAATCCATCGTTATTTTGCACTCCACACCACCCTGGGTTAGACAATGGCGATATGCAAATCAGCTCTGACCCTGTGCCCCATGGGAACAGTCCAGTCCGAACTACAAAAGCCATGTCATTCCCAGAACGGAATCAAGCATCCGAGGACCGGACCGGTTTCGAGGTAACACCTCTCATCAGCCCGGCTAGCTTGACTCCAGTGGTGTGGAGTGCCTGGGACCCACGTCTGGGCATCCCCAGCGCACTTAGGGCGGAATATGCAAACACAACAGGTGATGGACCGAATGTGGATCAATGTCACACACTCAACCCAGTCCAAAGATCTGGGCCCAAATCCATCGTTATTTTGCACTCCACACCACCCTGGGTTAGACAATGGCGATATGCAAATCAGCTCTGACCCTGTGCCCCATGGGAACAGTCCAGTCCGAACTACAAAAGCCATGTCCTTCCCAGAACGGAATCAAGCATCCGAGGACCGGACCGTTTTCGAGGTAACACCTCTCATCAGCCCGGCTAGCTTGACTCCAGTGGTGTGGAGTGCCTGGGACCCACGTCTGGGCATCCCCAGCGCACTTAGGGCGGAATATGCAAACACAACAGGTGATGGACCAAATGTGGATCAATGTCACACACTCAACCCAGTCCAAAGATCTGGGCCCAAATCCATCGTTATTTTGCACTCCACACCACCCTGGGTTAGACAATGGCGATATGCAAATCAGCTCTGACCCTGTGCCCCATGGGAACAGTCCAGTCCGAACTACAAAAGCCATGTCCTTCCCAGAACGGAATCAAGCATCCGAGGACCGGACCGGTTTCGAGGTAACACCTCTCATCAGCCCGGCTAGCTTGACTCCAGTGGTGTGGAGTGCCTGGGACCCACGTCTGGGCATCCCCAGCGCACTTAGGGCGGAATATGCAAACACAACAGGTGATGGACCAAATGTGGATCAATGTCACACACTCAACCCAGTCCAAAGATCTGGGCCCAAATCCATCGTTATTTTGCACTCCACACCACCCTGGGTTAGACAATGGCGATATGCAAATCAGCTCTGACCCTGTGCCCCATGGGAACAGTCCAGTCCGAACTACAAAAGCCATGTCCTTCCCAGAACGGAATCAAGCATCCGAGGACCGGACCGGTTTCGAGGTAACACCTCTCATCAGCCCGGCTAGCTTGACTCCAGTGGTGTGGAGTGCCTGGGACCCACGTCTGGGCATCCCCAGCGCACTTAGGGCGGAATATGCAAACACAACAGGTGATGGACCGAATGTGGATCAATGTCACACACTCAACCCAGTCCAAAGATCTGGGCCCAAATCCATCGTTATTTTGCACTCCACACCACCCAGGGTTAGACAATGGCGATATGCAAATCAGCTCTGACCCTGTGCCCCATGGGAACAGTCCAGTCCGAACTACAAAAGCCATGTCCTTCCCAGAACGGAATCAAGCATCCGAGGACCGGACTCGAGGTAACACCTCTCATCAGCCCGGCTAGCTTGACTCCAGTGGTGTGGAGTGCCTGGGACCCACGTCTGGGCATCCCCAGCGCACTTAGGGCGGAATATGCAAACACAACAGGTGATGGACCGAATGTGGATCAATGTCACACACTCAACCCAGTCCAAAGATCTGGGCCCAAATCCATCGTTATTTTGCACTCCACACCACCCTGGGTTAGACAATGGCGATATGCAAATCAGCTCTGACCCTGTGCCCCATGGGAACAGTCCAGTCCGAACTACAAAAGCCATGTCCTTCCCAGAACGGAATCAAGCATCCGAGGACCGGACCGGTTTCGAGGTAACACCTCATCAGCCCAGCTAGCTTGACTCCAGTGGTGTGGAGTGCCTGGGACCCACGTCTGGGCATCCCCAGCGCACTTAGGGCGGAATATGCAAACACAACAGGTGATGGACCGAATGTGGATCAATGTCACACACTCAATTCAGTCCGCCCTAAGTGCGCTGGGGATGCCCAGACGTGGGTCCCAGGCACTCCACACCACTGGAGTCAAGCTAGCCGGGCTGATGAGAGGTGTTACCTCGAAACCGGTCCGGTCCTCGGATGCTTGATTCCGTTCTGGGAAGGACATGGCTTTTGTAGTTCGGACTGGACTGTTCCCATGGGGCACAGGGTCAGAGCAGATTTGCATATCGCCATTGTCTAACCCAGGGTGGTGTGGAGTGCAAAATAACGATGGATTTGGGCCCAGATCTTTGGACTGGGGTGAGTGTGTGACATTGATCCACATTCGGTCCATCACCTGTTGTGTTTGCATATTCCGCCCTAAGTGCGCTGGGGATGCCCAGACGTGGGTCCCAGGCACTCCACACCACTGGAGTCAAGCTAGCCGGGCTGATGAGGTGTTACCTCGAAACCGGTCCGGTCCTCGGATGCTTGATTCCGTTCTGGGAAGGACATGGCTTTTGTAGTTCGGACTGGACTGTTCCCATGGGGCACAGGGTCAGAGCTGATTTGCATATCACCATTGTCTAACCCAGGGTGGTGTGAAGTGCAAAAAAACGATGGATTTGGGCCCAGATCTTTGGACTGGGGTGAGTGTGTGACATTGATCCACATTCGGTCCATCACCTGTTGTGTTTACATTACAAAACTCTGCATTCTAGATAGTCACATGTTTGGGATTATTGTTTATGATTTTGTTTTTCCTCAAGAGTGTCATTTTCAAATGGTGTTCCTGCGCTTTATGTTTAGTGGCAGATGAGAGAAAATGACAGGTCGGGACACCAGTAGAGGGGGGGTTCCCATAGATAAGGAATCCCTTGCTGGGTCCAGTGCCCAATCCCTGTTCCTGTCCCTGTGTGGGTAGATGGAGAGAGGGAGTGTGGAGGAAAAAAGGCTTGCTCAAGAGGGTGGTTATCCCCTGAGTGTAGTGTGTGTGTCTGGATTCCCCAGTATGGTAGGAATAAGTGGTGGCAGCTAAAATGTGTCCAGTGCGTGAAGTCCCATTCCCAGTTCCCATAGTATGGTGCCTGGTGCTCAGTAAGAGGGGTACAGGTTGAGAATCAGGGGCAGTGAGGAACTGTCTCACCAGTCTGGAGGGGGGAGTGTGTGGATGAGTGGTGTGTTCAACTGGAGGAGTTGGTGTGAGTTTTTTGTAGTAATAAAAGGAGCTTGCACGGGAGGTGTACCTCTGGAGGTGTGCAGGAGGTCCTGCTGAGGCACTGGATGAGAAGGTGGACGTCTGGCAGTGTGCTAGATGTCTTGCAGAGGCCTTAGGGAGTGATTCTAAAAGTAGTGGCTTGTGTATCTGATGATCCTGTGAGGGGGAAGAGGTTCATGTGTAACCCAGCTAGGTCCCAGTAGGATGGTAGGAGTGTAGGGGCTCACGACCTGTCTCAGTGGAGGCGGAGTGAGTGTGGGACGGTGTGTCCCACGCTGGCCCGAAACCCTATCTCAGGGCCTGGAGGGTTCCCTATGTGAGCGCCAGGTCAGGGGCCTAAGCTGTACATACAGGTCATTTGAGGAGGATCTTCCTGTGTCTAGAGGACAGGGAGTGTCTGTAACCAGAACTCCGGCAGTCCTGGTGTTGGGCAGTACCGCTCCTAAGTGGAGGGTGCAGAAGTCCTGGTTCGCTGGGCATTTGACCGTCTAGAGTGCTTGACCCTTTGTGGGGCCTCTGGAGGTTGTTCCCCGAGGAGGGGGAGGCCAGGTTCAGATTCAGCCTGATCTGGAGGGAAGGGCATCTGTAATCAGTGTCCTGACCGGTTTTGGCTTCCAGGGGTACCGCTCCAAGGTGGGAGGGTGCAGAACTCTGGAAGGGGGTGCAGAGGGACGGTGTCCTTGCCTCTGACCCCGGTGCACCTGAGGGTTTAGATCCTAGGTTGGGAGATTAGGAAACTTCCAGGTCAAGAAGGAATCTCTGCCAAAGTAGATCAGCTGAAAAGACTGAGGGGGCTGCCCTTGCTATGTGATCTGGGGCTCACCTGCAGTTTGTGGTTTCCACTAAGGTAGAGGAAAGGGGACTTTGCTGTGTGCTGTGTCCCCCCACCTGCTTGAAGAGGGACTGTGCTGTGTGCTTTGTACCTCCGAAGTGAAATAGTTTCCAGATCCCAGGTGGTAGACCAGTGATGGAGTGAGGTCCTGATCTGGTGGGAGAGATGTGTTCTGGTGGGTGCTTCCCTGGGAGGGTGCGGAACCCAAGAAGCAGAGGTAGGGTGGGGCATTCTTGCCCATGACCTCTGGTCAGCCTGAGGGTATGGTCCCTAGGTTGAAGGATCAGTGGTAGTTGTAGCTACACTGAGAGGGAGAGTGGAGAATGGCTATTGTGTGCCAGGGGTTACTGCCCCCCACTCTGTGGATTGGACAGGACCTGTGACATTTGGAGGGCCTAGGGCCTGGTCCTGGCCGTGGATGACTAGAGAGTACCAGTGGGGTATCCTAGTTGGGCCAGAGAGCTCTTGTTGAGAGAAATCCATGTAGGTTCAGAGTGGCGTAGAACCGGAAGGTGTCCCTGCCGTGCTGGCCCGTGTCCGTGTTTTGTCGCCCAAAGCAGGAAAGCCCATCAAGGGAATGATTAGTCTACCCTGCGTTTTGGCTGGAAGGGGGTTGTGTTGGACCTGGCTCTTTTTAGCAGGTTCACCCCGAACTTTTTGGTTTTTCCTAGCCTGTTTCTGTGACCTGGTGTTGGTGATTTTAGGCCTCTGCACACTTTTTCACTGTGGTACTGTGTAAAGTGCGTGAGCTCTCTGTGTGTGTGGTGAGAGTGACCTGCCCTCCCATAGGAATGAATGGGGAATATGTATGCCCATGGTAGTTCCTGATGTGTGGGGAGTGCAGGGTCGAGTTTGGTATGTGCGAACTCGTGAGATTGAATGCTGCGTAATGATGTATGCGGCATGAAGGGGTCTAGTGTGGAAGTGCCACTTCTAGACATGGGTGTGCTTGTGTAGTGAGTGTGCTGACACGTGATTGGCTGGAGCCTGGCTCCAGGATGTCTGGATGGGTCTGCCCAGTGGGGAGTGTTGAGATTAGCATGCTGATGTGAGGGGAGGAGTGAACCTGGGTCCTGAATGGGGCTGGATTTTCCCCACACAATGCTGGCTCTGCCCCATGTGGTGCGACTGATGACCCTAGCCTGACAAGTGAATGGTAGGGGTGGCTGAGCTCATCAAGGGGGCTCCCAAACCAGCTGCACCTGGTTTTTTCCCCACCCTGCACCTTTAGACAAAGGAATTCACTGTATAAAAAGGGGCTGTGTCCCCTTCCAAAATGTTCTTGTTTCTGACTTGAATCCTGCCAGGGGTGTGCTGCTGCTTGGGCCCAGGGGAAGGCTTGCCTCTCTGGGCCCTGCCCAGCCCCTGGACACCTGATGGACTTGTCCTGGACTCCTAAAGAGCTTTACTTTAACTGGACCCTGGTTGTAGCGCTGGGGAGCGCTTTACTTTGACAGAGACCTTCTTTGCCTGCTAAGCGCCTGCAATCCGGCAGGAAGTCCCGCCGGCCGGAGAAAGAAGCAGCTGGCCAAAGAATGGTCGCCCGGGGCCCCCGTGAGCTGGGAGGGAGCCCCGGAGGAGAAGCTGCCCTGGAGCCTGGCGGCTTCACTCTGAAGGCTCGGCAGCGGAAGAAGAGATGGTGCTGGTGCGGAGGGGGGCGGGCGGCACATTGACGGTGCCTGCCCCTCCGCGCTGGAATTGAGGAGACGCGCTGCACCCCACGTCCAGGAAGCCGGTGAGTGTAAGCCGGCTATGGTGGGAGGTGCGAGGTCGCGTACCCTGCTGGTGCCTGGAACCGAGCAGCCCCGCTCTGCAGAGGTCTGCTCCTATGCTACTGTTGGTGTCTCGGGCGGCCCCGTTTGGCAGTGGGCCGCTCCCCCGCGATTTGGAGGCACTTTGTTGTAGAGCCTGAGAGGCTCAAGGTGGCACATTGGTAGAGAGCCCTGGGAGGCTCCTGGGGCATGTGTGCATTTAGAGCCAGTATGCTCCTGGGGGCAAAGGGATTTGTAGAGCCTGCGGGCATGTTTCCTTTCAGGGCCTGAGGGCTCCACCGATGAGCCGGTGTTGTGTCAGAGCCTGCGTGGCTCCAACATGTGGCGCAGTTTTATTCCCAGAGGGTCAGTGAGTGCCCTTGCCACAGTTTACAGATTCCCAGCTGCCCAGCAAGTAGTGGGCAGCTGCACCGTTTAGGCCCCCTGACATTGGGACACAGGGCGTCCTAGCCCCAACAAGGCCAGTTGGCCTAGGGACTGCCACAGGTGGTGGCTTATGTAAGTTTTGCGCAATAGTGTGGTTTTTCCTGCACCTCTGAATGTTTTTAGGCATCATGTGTTTTTGCGCTATTGAGTTGTGTTTTCTTGTGCTGCACCTCTGAATGTGTTTTGATGCATCATGTGCCTTGTTCTTACACCGCTGAATGTATGTTTATGCATCATGTGTTTTCCTTCCCTACACCTCTGAATGTTGTGATGCATCACGTGTAATGTGTTCTTGCCTATACCCCTAAATGTATGGTGATACTTAGGTGGTTCTTTCTAGTACAGGTGTGCCAGTGAAGCCCAGGTTCCCTGCGTAATATTCTCCTACGGTGGTTAGGGTTGCGTAGGTGGTACTTACCTGGTACCAGTAGTTACTGGTTGTGTGCTAAAGTGATTATTATTCTATGATCTACAAAGTGCTATTTCTAACAGTATTTCTAGTTCTAAAAGTGTTGATAAAGTATAAAGATGGCCACCGGGTAGGAGCTCTACGCTCGAGCTCCGAGTGCTTGGGATTCCAATTTTGGATTTAATCCCTGTTAGCACCCAGCACCCTTGGACATCGCAAGCAAGTAACGGCAACGTTACTATCGCAAGTAACAGTATTATTGGATTAATATTGTCAGCCCTCGGAGGCTGGGATCGTCGAGGGAGAGGACCGATTCGCCCCGCCTCACCGGACACTCGGCTGCCCCGGCCATCGGCGGTGCCTGGGTCGAACGTCTGGCTGCCTGGAGTCTGCTGTGGCTCGGTCTGAAGCCTGCTGGGGGTCCCTGGTCTCCCCCCTCCCTCCCCCGGACCGTCGCTGGAGACACCTGGTCGCCCCCCGGGGACGTTCGCTGGAGAGTCGAGACACCCCCCCCCCCTCCCCTCTGTGTACGGACTCAGGGCTGCCCTTGCCATCGGCGGTGCCCGGGACGGATTCCGTATATACTGGAGCCAGCGGGAGTTGAGCCGAGGGGGAGCTTTGGCGGCCGGAGTGGAGCCCCGAGGAACACGGCGAGGCAAGCTGGAGGCAAGCAGTGTCGCCTACTGAGGCGGGAGGGGCTGCGGCTCGGGAGTTTGTCTGCCCTGCGGACAGCAGCAGGAATCCCCCTGCGGCTGTGAATCCCGGCGGTCCCCCCTGCTGCTGCCGGGACCTGGAGAGAGGACCTGCGGACCCTGGAGGGTTAGCTGCAGCACTCATCGGAGGGGGCTACCTGGCTCCGGAGGATCGATCGAAGAGCCTGCCCCCACCTGCAGCTGGCGGCGGGAGCAGGAGGCGAGTATAAGTGTTGCCCCGCTGCCCTGGGAGCTGCCGTGGTGGAGCGAGGTAAGCGGGAAACGGGTGTCGTCGCCCCCATCTGCGGTCTGGCTGAGGGAGCGGGAGCCGAGTGGGAGTGTTGCCTCGTTGCCCAGGGAGCTGCCGGGGTGGAGCGAGGAAACCAAGCTGGAAACAAGCGTCTTCGCATGTCGAGGCGGGAAGGGCCGTGGATCAAGAGCTCAGACCGCCCTGCGGGCGGCAGCGGACCGGGTGACCTACAGACGCTGGCAGGGGTCGAGGCTCCCCAGGCGTGCATGGAGGTTTGATGGAGCATGATATTTTCATCTCGCATTTCTGGTAGACCCTCGAGATCTACAAAACTCGATGTGTGCAGAACTTTGCTGTCGACATCGGTTTACCTACTAAACAGACTTCTCTAAAGGTATTTACTGCATCACACTTTTAAATTATCCTTTATTCAAAATGGCTGAGTTCACTAACAGAAGCAATAAATCCCCTCCTGTACCTCGAGCCAGATGCCCACGAGGCTCCTCTTTATAACTCCTCCGCATAGGACCTCCAAAATAGAGATAAGACTCCCAGGGATTGCTCAAATAGAAACTGAAACTGCCCGGCCCTGCTCTCAAAGGAACAACAACAGACAGAGGACTACTGTCTCTATCGCCCTTGCATGGAGGCCATTTTAGACTGGTCTCTCTCCCCCTGGCTGCCATCATGGACTAGTCATCCACACACCTTCCTGTGATAGAGTGTCTACCTTCTATTACAGTATTACACTTCTAGTCGTTTTTTGTACATTCTTAATCATTGCACTTTTTATTATTATTATTGTTATTTTTCACTTGGTATGTTTTGATTGCTACCTCATATTTTGGTTGCTCACTATTGTCACTTTTAATCCATATATCGTGTATTGTCACTGTTGATTCATGTATCTTGCACTTTTTATTATTATTATTGTTATTTTTCACTTGGTATGTTTTGATTGCTACCTCATATATTTTGGTTGCACACTACTGTCACTTTTGATTCATGTATCTTCAGTTTGCATCTGTATTTCGTTCACGACTGCATATAGATGTGTCGCATTTTTGTAACCTGCACCCATTACACTTTTCATTCCCATATGCACTGATTACTACCTCATATATCTTGCACTGATTACTACCTCATTCACTTTGGCTGCTCATTAGTGTCAATCTTGTTCCATGTAATTTGTGGTTTGCATTTGTATTTTGCTCCGGTATACCAATATTGTGGACCCCACATTTTGTTTGCATATCTGTTTACATCTGTTTTTCATTTCTCCACTGCATATAGATCTGCCAAATTTTCGAAACTTGCACCCATTTCACTTTTCATTCCCATATGCACTGATTACTACCTCATATATCTTGCACTGATTACTACCTCTTATATTTTTGTTGCTCATTAGTGTCACTCTTGTTCCATGTAACTTGTGTTCTGCATTTGTATGCTGCTCCTGTATATCATTATTGTGCTCCCTACACTTTTGTTCAATCTCTAGTCCTGTATACTCCGATTGCTACCTCATATACTTTGGCTGCTCACTAGGGGCACTCTGTTCCATGCAACTTGTTATTATTGCACACCCTCCCGCACCTACCTACACCGTCATCCCAACATGGAGCCCATTGGTAAGTACACATATAGAATCAATTACCCACCCTCACTCACCAAAAAAGCCGCTAAACGCTTTAAACACAACTTCCTAAGGTCCCACCCTGAAACCCCCTTTGCAGACACCTACTTCTCACCGGTCAATGGTCCCTTGAACATTGATTTCATCTTCCACACCACACGCAGAGCTCAATGGAGAAAAGTGTTCCTCGCCTTACTCACCATCTCCTCCACCAGGAAATCCGCGCACAGCCTAACTCTCTCCGTCACACCATCCCAACTCTTTCCAGGCAGAGCCACCATCACTATTTACAACAACGGGATTATCCTATCTCAATCCACAGACAGGAACCTGGAACTACTAGACAACTTGTTCCCCACTTTCAAAGAGCACCTCTCCAATTTGCGGACCAACACTCATATCTCCTCCAGTCCCACCAATCATGGCCTCACAGCTCCCACCACCCACAACCCTTCTAACCTACTTCAGCGCAAGTTAACTACTACATACTCCTCAATCAGGGACAAACCTACCACCCCTGACCTCCCATCTCCCACCCACAACCCCTCTTTCCCAGCTCATCACCAGGCAGCTGCCACACACGCCTCAACCACAGACACTGATCGCTCCCCCTCACACACCACGCACACCCCCACCCCTTCTACCAACCCTCGGTCCTCCACACATATCATCAACACTCCTCTCACACCTACAGCTGGCATTCACACTCCGCTCACCCCTGACAGCACAGCTCCCACCCACAACACACCTAACCTAGTCCAGCACCAGAACAACACGCATATCGACAAATCCCCCCCTTCATCCCCCCATTCTCAGTCCCCATTACCCTCTAACCACCTATGCAGAACACACCCCCTCTCTTAATTTAACTCCCCCTCCCCACAACAGGACCATCTCCAATCCCATTTCCCCTCCTACTCTCAGCCCCCACTACCCTTCCTGCACCCCCACCACTACTATCAGTCTCCCATTCTACACCTCGACCCCCCCGCCTACCATCAATGCCCTCACTCATACCACCAACCTCCTCCCTACCTCATCCACACCCCTACCGCCCAGAACTTCTCTCCTCCCAAACACCATCCCTTACGCTAACACAACGCAGCCCGGCTCGAACACCAACCCACTCTCCCACCTGCACGCAAACTCCCTGATCAGTCATTCACCTCTGACTGCCACCCCCACCTCCACCACCTACCCCTCGATGGACAGCATCATGGCCACCCTCATACAGATCAAAGAAGAACTGCACATCATCAAAGAAATACTCTCCACACAACCCAAACACCCTTCACCCACCTCCACCTCCACCTCCCCTCCCAAATTGTCCCCTACCCCTCCGGCTGACTCCCTCACACAACACGCCCTACACCGGGCGCCAATCACTGCTCATAGTCGCAGCAACTGCCCTCGTCCCCCCCGTCGCCCCTGCAACCCCTCACATAACTACACCTCCCCGCCCAACTTATCCTCCGCCCTTCCGATTAACTCTTTCACTCAACTCTCCCCCAACCGGACCTCAATCCCAGCTCGCAATCGCAACAACCGCCCTCGTCGCACCCACAACCCTACTTCTGACCTCGACACACTCACCATTCTCCGCTCCTATGACCCAGCCCCCCAAAATCACACATCCACCCCACACCTCACCATTCCCACGATACACTCAAATCCCCTTAGACCCCCCCACACTAAACAGCAGATCCTCCATCCCCAATAACCTTAGAAAAATCCCTCTCTCTCTAGAACCACCTACCACCCTCAACACACCCCGTCTCAAATGCACTCTCCTCAACTGCAGATCGGCCTTGAAACATTCCGCCGCCATTGCTGATTTCCTATTGTCGCTGGACCTTGACCTAATCATCCTGACTGAAACCTGGCTAACTGAATCCTTGACACCTATAATGGACATTCTAGTTCCCCCAAACTATCACATTATCAGGCTTGACAGATCAGGCAAAATTGGTGGTGGAATCGCATGCATCTACAGGAACAACCTCTCTGTTCTGAAAGTAAATTCCACCACCCTACCATCCCCAACATCCTGGGAATACATCTGCCTTGACATTATCAGTGAGGGCAAACCGATATGCTCTCTTCACAGCATCAATTCTCCAAGCCCAAAGTCTGGAAAAGAGACATGAAGAAACTCAACCCAAGCTCCCTACCCCCTAACAGTTGCAATCTCCTACTTCCACCGACAGGCGATACGGGCGTTCAAGCCTTGACTGACCACTATCTCAACGCTATGACCACGATAATTAATGAGGCTGCACCTATGCAGCTAAAAAGAGTCTCTAAAAAAAGCTCCAATCCATGACACGACGGGAGTCTCAATGAGGATAGACGAGACATGCGAATGGCAGAGCGCACCTGGAGATCAGCTCCCTCTGCAATGCACCTAGAAGATCTGAAGAAAAAGAGAAACGCCTACTTCAGGAAAATAAAACGCTCAAAATCAGACTTCTTCAGCCTCCAGCTCGACCAAGCGAAAAACCGCCCGAGAAAACTGTTTGAGCTAATCAGATCACAATCCAAGGATCAACCCCAACCACTCAACACGGTGCGTGAGGCTCCCTCCTGTGAAGACTTCGCTGCTTTCTTCATCCAAAAAACTGACAACATAAAGAGCGATGTCCTCATTGACGCAAGCCTCTACTCCAAACCCCAGTGCCTAGCACCCATTGGACCAAAAAACAATGCTACATGGTCAACTTTTGGCACATACTCGGAAGAAGAAATTGGCAAACTGCTCAGCACCCTGAAACCATCCAATCACCTCACAGACCCCCTTCCTGCTGCCGCAGTAAAAGACTTTACCCCTTTGCTTCTCCCTCTCTGGACTAAAATTATCAACGGCTCTCTCCAACAAGGAAGCATACCTGACTCCCTCAAAGTTGGTCAAGTCACACCTCTACTAAAGAAACCTACAGCCGACCCCGCTGATCTCAACAATTACCGTCCCATTACCAATATTCCCACTCTCGCCAAACTGCTGGAAAAATGCGCACAACTACAATTGACTAAACACATTGAACAATTTGATCTCCTCAACCCTCACCAGTCAGGCTTCCGAGCAGGACACAGTACAGAAACTGCTATGACTCACATAATTGACGACGCACTTCAAATGCTGGACCAAAACGACACCTGCCTCCTCATCCTTCTTGATCTCTCTTCAGCATTCGACACCGTTAAACATGAGAATTTACTAGATCTACTAAAGACAAGAATGGGTTTATCTGGAACTGTTCTCAAGTGGTTCACTTCCTTTCTTAACAACAGGTCGCAGAAATTCAAGAGCAACAACCTGATGTCCTCGCCTATACCTGTAACGCTAGGAGTCCCCTAAGGATCCTCTCTATCCCCAACTTTGTTCAACCTAGTCATGGAACCTCTCATCACCCTGCTACAAGCATCCAATGTACACTTTCACATGTACGCCGATGACACTCAACTTTATCTCAAATTACAATCCCCCAAAGACATCTTGCTCCTGAACTCAACGATCAGAGGCACCCTATCCTGGCTTGCCGACAATCATCTCAAACTCAATGCCCTGAAAACAGAGTTCCTTCTGATCTCACCACCAGCGAAGATCACCACTACGCAAATTTGGCTCAAACACCTAACTGCACTCAATGTACAACCCACCATCGTGGACTCAGCAAAATCTTTGGGCATAACACTCAACACCAATCTCAACATGCAGCAACATATCAGCAAGGCAACAAAGGGAGCGAACTTCCAGATCAATACCCTGAGGAAACTTAAACCCTTCCTCCCAGCCAAAGACTTCCAAACCGCAGTGCAAGCTCTAGTCATCCCTCGAATTGAATACGGCAGCACCGCCCTCTGCGGACTCCCCCTAACTACAACCGCACCACTGAGAGCTTCTCTAAACGCTGCAGCGAGACTCATCACTGGGTCAAAAAAGCACTCCCATATTACCCCGGACTTGAAAACCCTGAACTGGCTGCCTTTTGAAGCCAGAATACATCTGAAAATCGCTTGCATGACACACAAGGCGGTACACCTAAACTCACCCTGCTACCTCGCTCAGAAACTGACAATCTCGGGCGGAGCGAGAAACACTAGAGGCACAAACAATCTTCTGCTGAAACCTCGAAGATTCCGGAAGGAAAAAACATAAGCGCTCCTTCTCAGGAATGGCGCCTAGGATCTGGAACTCACTCCCTCCCGAAACCAGGCTCATCTCCTCCACTACACTCTTTAAAAAAGAAGTAAAAGCTATCCTCATGGCTAAATACACTTGAACTATTATCTCGAACTCTCTTAATACTCTGCACCAATCTGTACTACATGTTTGACCCCTCTGCTTATTTGTATGAGTTGTCTTATTATTCACATGACTGGCTTTGCAGCCACCTATTTGTACTGTTCGATTTATTGATTTATTTGTCTGACTTTGCTCCCTCATGTACCCCTCTATGTAAAGCGCTCTGATATCTGCAAAGATCTTGTCCGCGCTATATAAAACTTTCAAAATAAATAAAAATAAAATAAATAAGTTGATTCTGACAGTGGCCCATGTGGGCCTGTCCTGTAAATAATCCCTTGTTAATATTGCCCGTGCCAGTTGGCACAATGTATATTGTGTGATTACTATCTGATATGTTTTGACAATACAAAAGTTATTTTTATATAACCTTCTGTGGAGCTCCTTTTGTGGTGTGCCTAGGATGTTGTTGCTGTTATGTGCGTGCACAAATGCTTTACACATCGCCTCCGGGATAAGCCTGTCTGCTGGTGCCAAGCTACCAAGTGGGTGAGCAGGGGTTATCTTGGCGTGTGACTCCCTTGCCCTGACTAGAATGGTGGTTTCTGCCTAGCTTTGGCGTAAGCCTTAGCCAACCAGAAATAGCCAGTTCTAACAGCCACCAAGCCAGGAACTCTGTGAGAGCCTAGCTCAGTTCTTTTCGAGCAAGGTGGAAAAGATTTTTGTATCGTTGGAAGCCCAGTTGTCACAGAGCCTGCAGGTGTCCAGGTCTATGAGCCGGACCGCGACCACACAGGGCATTAAACTGCTTGGCTTTGCCCCAGTTGAGGGAGAAGTGGTCAAGAGCCATCTGCTGAGTTTAAAATCGGGTTCACCCCACGACCCCTGCCCAGTAGGGGTTGCAAAGCTGACAGTAGCCCCCATAGCCGATGCCCTAGCTGTATTATCTAACCAGCTATTTGAGAAGGAGGATTTTCCATCGAGCAGGAAGTGGGTCCTCTACCAAGCCCCTATTAAAAAAGCCTAACTTAGATATTTCGGACCCCAACAACTATCGGCCGATCGCAAGATTACCTTTACCGCCCAAGATCATAGAAAGAATTATGAACATCCAGCTTAGCGCCCACCTAGGAACTACTCAAGGGCTAGACACTTCACAGCACGGGTTTAGACCCGGCCATAGCACGGAGTCCGCCCTGATTAAGTCAACAGAAGAGATCAGGAAGGTGATGGACTCTGGGGGCCGGGCGGCCCTGGTTATGCTGGACTTATCTGCGGCCTTTGTTACGGTCCACCATACCATCTTGGTGGACCGGCTGGAAGAATGTGGGGTACAGGGGAAGGCCCTAGACATTTTGAGATCTTTTCTGACCAACAGGGTCCAGGTAGTCGCGCTCGGAGACTTTGAGTATAAACCCTTTCAACCACTTAGTGGGGTTCCTCAGGGCTCCTCACTGAGCCCTACCTTGTTTAATGTCTATGTCTCTTCCTTAGTTCAAAAGAAAATTGGTTCTGTCGGATGCGAACAACACTTATTTTTCAACCATATTACTTGGTTTCTAAGTGGTCTTGTAAACCAAAGTACAATACCATCTAAGTCACTTAATAGCTGGTGCCCCCTCTGGAAGAAAAAGAAAAAGAAATACAGCTTCTTACAATCAAATGAAAGAATAGCCTACAAGTGACTCTATATTCTCTTTATATTAAATGAATCACATTCTTACAAAAACATTTTTGTCTGTACATAAGACTGTCAGTCTCTTCAATGTGGTGCAAAAGAAAGTGAAAACAATGAATAGTAATCACGGCGCAAAAGGACAATACAAAAGACAATATATACACAATCAATGCATTCAATTAGACAATCTATACAAATATACAACAATCACAAATTTCTGGTTTTGCAAAGGCCATCCACTGATGTCAACTTCTTGAACCCTTTTGATTTCTTTTATTTCATTGGAGTTCTAGAGTTAAGAGGCCTGTGAGAAGTGTCGACGTTTCTTGTCGCGGCGGGTCTTTATCAAGACGACGAATATGCTACTTACCAGTATGCATCTGTTCTTGGCATGTAGGGCTGCTGACATTCATATCTGTGCATAGATCGCCGCCTAGTGTTGGGTCCGGATGATCGCACATTGTTGTCCTGGAAGAGTCTTCGAAGTATCACGAGATAGGTGGCTCCTCCCCTGGACTACAGTGCGCATGGGCATCGACTCCATCCTCAGATTGTTTTTAGCCATTGTGGCCAAGATGGAGTGAAACTAAGTGAATGATGACCATGCTAGAAGTATGTGTGAATGCCGCAGCTGCTACAGGCGCCGGGGAGGAGGGCGGGCGATATGAATGTCAGCAGCCCTACATGCCAAGAACAGATGCATACTGGTAAGTAGCATATTCGGTTCGAGGCATGTGGGCTGCTGAATTCATATCTGTGCATAGAATACATAGCAGTCCCTCCATTAACGGCGGCCACCCGTGCCAGCTGAAGCAGTTTGGAAAAGTGTTTTTAGAACATCCTGCCCTACAGCTGCCTGCTGTTTGGAGTGCACATCAACACAGTAATGTTTTGTAAATGTGTGTGTGGTAGACCATGTAGCTGCTCTACATAGGTCTTCCAAAGGAATATTTCTAAGGAAAGCCATGGAGGCCCCCAACTTTCGGGTGGAGTGGGCCCGTGGTGGAATAGTGAGAGTGCGCTTGGCTTTCAGATAGCAGATCTGAATACATTTAACGATCCACCTGGCTATACCAGCCTTGGAAATGGGGTTACCTTTGTGTTGTGGCGCAAAGGCAACAAAGAGTTTAGTCTTCCTAAAATCCTTGGTCCTATCAATGTAATACATTAGGGCCCTTTTGACGTCAAGTGTGTGGAGCATTCTCTCCACCAGTGACTCTGGATTTTGGAAGAACACAGGTAGTTCTATAGTCTGGTTGATATGGAACTGAGACACTACCTTAGGAAGGAATTTAGGGTTAGTGCGAAGCACCACCCTGTTAGAATGAATTTGAATAAATGGCTCTTGGATAGTTAGTGCCTGGAGTTCACTAACTTGTCGTAATCGCTATAAGGAAAGCCACTTTCCATGTCAAGAATTGAAGCTCGCAGGAATGCAGTGGTTCAAAAGGGGGACCCATCAGCCTGGTGAGGACCACGTTGAGGTTCCACTCCGGAGCTGGTGGCGTCCGTGGAGGAATGACTCGTTTGAGTCCTTCCAGAAAGGCTTTAATGGCAGGCACCCTGAAAAGTGAGAGGTGCTGTCTGTTTTGGAGGTAAGCAGCCATTGCGGATAAATGTATGCGAATGGAAGCATAGGCCAGATTACATTTGTACAAATGTAAGAGATAACAAATGATGTTTTGAATAGATGCATCCAGCGGGTTAATGTTGTGGCCTGCACAATAAATGACAAACCGCTTCCACTTCGCCGCATAGCAAGCTCTGGTGGTGGGCTTCCTTGCCTCCCGGATGATGTCCATACAGTCAGGAGGTAAGTTGAGGTAGCCAAACAAGACCTCAGGAGCCAGATCGCCAGGTTGAGCTGTTGCGGATCTGGATGTTGAATGTCGCCATGGCTCTGCGTCAAAAGCCTGGGTGTGAGGCGCAGCCTTTGATGCGGTACCACGGACAGTTCCAGAAACGTGGTGTACCATGGTTGGCGAGCCCACGTTGGAGCAACCAGGATGAGAGTCATTGAGTGCTGCTTCAGCTTGCGTGCCACCAGCGGTATTAGAGGTGCTGGGGGAAAAGCGTACGCAAATTTGCCTGACCAGTTCATCCATATCGCATTGCCTTGCGACTGTGGGTGTGGAAACCTGGCGGCAAAGCTTCGGCATTTTGCGTTCTCCTTTGTGGCGAACAGGTCTATCTCTGGATGACCCCACATTTGGAAGTACGGGTGGAGGACCGATGGATGTATCTCCCACTCGTGCATTTGGTGGCTGTACCTGCTGAGCAGGTCCGCCATCTGATTGTCTTTGCCTGGGAGGTGTTCTGCCATGAGGAAGATGTTTCTCTGAATGGCCCACTTCCACATGCTCTGAGCCAGATGAGACAGCTGTGGAGAGTGTGTTCCTCCCTGCTTCTGAATGTAGTACATGGCCGTCATGTTGTCCGTCCGGATGATCAACACGACCTTGCTGCACAGATGTACTTTGAAGGCTTTTAGTGCCATGAAGATCGCCATCAGTTCCAGAACATTGATGTGCATCTTCCTTTGCTGTGGTGTCCATAGTCCCTGCACAGTGTAATGGAGTACATGAGCTCCCCATCCCTGGAGAGAAGCGTCCGTCGTCAGGATGATCTGTGGCACAGGCTCTTGGAACGGTCGTCCCTTGCAAAGGTTTTGTGGATTCCACCAATGCAGAGAGTTGTATGCCCGACCGCTCACCAACACTAGGTCTTACAACTGTCCTTGAGCCGGAGTCCACTGATGTGCTAAGCACTCCTGAAGCAGACGCATATGTAGTCTCGCGTGCGGGACTATGGAGATGCAGGATGCCATCATGCTGATCAACTGCATGAACACTCGCGCTGGACGCGAGTGTTGAGGTCTGAATCTTTGTATCAGCGATTGAATGCTGTTGACCCTCATTGAATTTGGCTGTGCTGTGGCTGCCAGAGTGTTTATCGTCGCACCCAGATACTGCCGTTTGTGGGCGGGTTGCAGGTGGGACTTTGGGTAATTCAGTGAGAATCCCAGATCGTGAAGAAGGTGAATGGTGTGGGACATGTGGCACATTGCTGGGCTGACTTTGCCTGGATGAGCCAGTCATCCAGATAAGGGTAGACGTGAATGTTTTGTCTCCTTAGGTGCGCCGCCACCGTCGCCAGGCACTTCGTAAACACCCTGGGTGCCGTGGTGACCCCGAAAGGCAAAACCTTGAACTGGTAATGTTGGTTTTGGATGGTGAACCAGAGGTATTTTTTGTGTGACGGATGCAGCGGAATGTGAAAATACGCATCCTTTAGGTCTAAAGTTGCGAGAAAATCCCCCTGACTGAGCAACGGGAGTACTTGCTGCAGGGTCAGCATATGAAAGTGCTCCGATAGAATGTACTGATTGAGGGGTCTGAGGTCCAGTATGGGTCTGAGGGACCCGTCCTTTTTTGGTATCAAGAAGTACAGTGAGTAAACTCCTGTGCCTCTTTCTTCCACAGGCACGAGCTCAATTGCCCCTTTTTGCAGCATGACGATGACCTCCTGCTGCAATAAGTGCAAGTGCTCGTCGGACATAGGACGGTGTCTTGGGGGCATGTTGGGTGGAGTGGATGTTAACTCCAGACAATAACAGTACTGTATGAGCTGTGTGACCCACCTGTCTGAGGGGATGGATTTCCAGACTGGCAGGAACTGTTGAAGTCTCCCCCCGACCGGTGTTGCGTGGTCGGGGGGCAGTGACAAGGCGTCACTGTTTGCTGGTGGCAGAGGATCTGGAGTTGTTGTTTCCACGACCCCTGCCTTTGGCGCTGTTTCCACGATATCCACCTCGACTCTGTTTGGTGTATGTGGACTGCGTATTGCCTTTATAGTACTGCGTGGTTTAGGAGAGCTGGCCTCTGGAAACACCTCTAGTGCTTGAGCGACGAAAAGAACCACCCCTGAATTGCTGGGACTGCAAGGCCCCCATGGAATTAGCAGTTTCAGTGTCCTTCTTTATCTTTTCCAAGGTGGTGTCCACCTCTGGGCCAAACAGATGATCAGGGTTTACTGTCTGATTAGGAATGGTGGTCTGTATCTCTGGCTTAAATCCTGAGATTCTGAGCCAGGCATGTCGTCTCAGCATGACGCTAGTGTTGACAGCTCTGGCCGCGGTGTCAGCCGCGTCCAGTGCACATTTAATAGAAGCATTGGATATTAGCTTCCCCTCTTGGATGAGCATCTCAGCTGCCTCTTTGTATTCGTCTGGCAGGTGCTGCAACAGGGTCTCCAGTGTGTCATAGTGTGCCCTGTCATACCTCGCTAGAAGTGCTTGTGTATTTGAAATGCGCCAGATATTGGCCGCTTGAGCTGCCACCCTTTTCCCGGATGCCTAAAAAACCTTAGATTCTTTATCTGGGGGAGGAGCATCACCCGTTGTTTGAGAATTAGCCCTCTTCCGGGCATTTGAAACAACAAGAGAGTCCAAAGGTAACTGTCCCTTGATGTAAGTAGGGTCAGTAGGCGCTGGTTTATACTTCTTCTCAATCCTAGGGTTTATCACCCTGGCTCTGGTAGGCTCTTTAAAGATCTCCCCAGCATGTTTTAAGACACCCTTCAACATAGGCAGAGTCTTGACAGTTCTCTCTGAGACGGAAAAGGTGTCAAAAAGAAAGTCCACTTCAATGGGGTCAGCATGGAGCTGGACGTCATGATTTTTAGCCGCCCGTTCAATGAGGGTATTAAACGCCGCTGAATCCTCCGTAGGTGACGTTTTTACAGCATAGAGTTGAGTGTCTGGGGCAGAGTGAGGATCACCTGGGTCAGCACCAGCTGCCCAGGGTTCATTGGTATCTTCAGGGTGTGTGTAGACAGGATAGCTGTACTCATCCTCATCATCACCTTCCCCAGCGTCCACGTCAGAGTAAGTGGGTGAGACATCATGGCCATGTGGGGAAAGTGGTTCCACAAGAACAGGAGTTGAAGTGGAATCCTTTTTCTTTAAAGGGATTTTGTAGGACTCCATTGGCTGTTCCGGGGCAAATTTCCGTTTATGGAGGGAAAGTCTGCCCGTTTTGGCATCGATAAAGTGTTCTTGTTGTTCTTCCAACGAAGATTGTCGATGCTTTAAGGTTGGGACCACTGTCGTCGACTTCGGCACCGAGGGCACCATCTCGGGCAAGCTGGCGCCCATCCTAGGGGTGAAAGCCTTCGGCGCCACTTTCGGCGGCAACGTGAAGTGAATGGCGTCGACGCTTTGTGAGGTTTCTCGACCGGCTTCGAAGGTGGAGGATCCTTCGGGCCGACAGTCGAGGCCTTCTCCTTGATGCGCTTTAGGGAGTCCACCACCTGCTTGGAGAAAGCGGCGGACGGGCGCGCCGAGTCGACGGGATCCTTTGAGGCACCACTAGACGTGGACTCGTGGGTTGCGCCGCTCTTGGCCTTGTCTTGTTGACGCGGAGTCTCGAGAACCTTCGGATCACCGAGTCCTTTGTTGGTGTCGACCGTCTTTGGCGCCGATTTACTCGGCTCGACCACCTTGACCTTTGTCTTCGGCATGGCAGTCTTCGTCTCGACGCCCTTGACCTGTGTCTTCGGATCGACAACACCCTTCTGCTTCGTCGGTGCCGACGGCTCCGAGGCCTTCGATCCGACCAAAGTAATACGCACTTTCGGTTTCGAGGGGGGCACCAGTGCTTTCGCTTGCGTCGAGACCGTTGGTTTTACTTTCGGTTTCGATTTTGCAGGATGCGGCTCAATAGTAATGTCCGTAGCCGAGCCCGAAGGCGAGGCCGTAGAACCCAATGTAAGATCTTGGGTAAGGCCTAGTGGCGATCCCTCGACCTGAGCCTTTTGAAGCGTTACGGCCCCAATGTCAGTTTGAGTTAGCTCTTCGCTCGAGCTATCTTCCATGGCCCCAAAGGCCCCGTCGTCGTCTCCTACCTCGTCGACGACTTCTTCCACTTCGAACATTTCTGCGTCCGCGTCGTAGTTATAGTCGACCTCAGACGCGTGATTCGACAGGTTTTCACCAACTTCCCAGTCAGCTCCCTCATCATCCCCGGCATCGAAGATGTCCACAGGCGCCTGTGCAGTTTGCTGGCCCTCCTGGCGCATAGCGCGTCGAAGAAAACTAAAGACCTTTTGACCGTAAGAAAGTTTTTTATCGATTCCGACTAGAGTGAACCAATATACATCCAAACCCAATGGCGGGAAAAAACTATCTGAGGATGGAGTCGATGCCCATGCGCACTGTAGTCCAGGGGAGGAGCCACCTATCTCGTGATACTTCGAAGACTCTTCCAGGACAACAATGTGCGATCATCCGGACTCAACACTAGGCGGCGATCTATGCACAGATATGAATTCAGCAGTCCACATGCCTCGAACTTAAGTGCACGACAGTCCTGGAGTTCAAGTGAAAGAATGTCACCCGAAGTCGTGGTAAAATCTTCTATTCGGTCAATCGGAATAACCTTGTGTGTATCCAATCCAACACGGTGGCTTCGTCAAACCTACAGGTGCCCGGCTTGTGATCTCCGACGTGTTGTCTCTTCCTTGGCCCGGTTATCCGCTCCCATGGGTTTGAACTAACATCTTACGCAGACGACACACAGATTGTGGTGTCGCTGCTACCAGGGAGAGAGGATGGCCAGTAGGTTCCAGGAATGCATGACGGCGGGGAGCACATGGATGGCCGGGAATTGCGTAAAACTTAATTCGGCCAAAACCGAAGTGATACTGTTTGGTTCTACGGTCAACTTTTGGGGACCGAGGTGGTGGCCAGAAGAGATCTGGACCCTCCCCACCCCGGTCAATAAGGTTAAGAATTTGGGGGTCGCTATAGATGATAGACTCTCTTATAGACCCCAGGTAAACGCTTTAGCCTCATCTATCCACTGGACGCTGAGAATCCTTCGGAAGGTTCTCCCGTTTCTTCCAGCGGACTGTAAAAAAACAATGGTGACGGCCCTGGTGCTTTCACGTTTAGACTACTGTAACAGTTTACTCCTTGAAGCCCAGCAAGGAGTACTAGATAAGTTACAGATATTACAGAATGCAGCAGCTCGTCTTCTCACAGGCTTGCCCAAGTTTGCTTCCATCTCGCACGAACTTGTGAAGCTGCATTGGCTACCAGTACGGAAGCGGATCCTATTTAAGAGCATGTGCATTGTTTTCAAGGCAGTCCATGGCATAGGTCCATCATTCCTTGGTCAATACTTTCATTGGTACAAACCAGGTAGAGCTTTGAGGTCAGCTACACTTGGACTGATTAATACCCCACGCACCAGGAAAGTGTGCTGGGGAGGCAGGAGTTTTAGCCGAGGGGCTGCGGTGGCCTGGAATGCCCTTCCGGTGGCACTCTGATTGTCCCCCGAGTTGATGACCTTTCGCAGAGGTCCAAAAACATGGCTGTTTGTAACCTAACCAAGGGATTAGCTATAGGAGTTATCAAGACAGCGCCAGGACACCGTACGGTAACAGTGCGCTCTACAAATGTCAAAAATAAAAATACAAAAGTAGTCTCGGGCCATTCTCTTAATTTGGTATACATCCTCAAAAAGCACTCCGGTTCGTCTGCAATAGGGTCATAAATGTTTATTATGGTTACAATGGAGTTTCCCAGTTTACCCTGAACCATTGCACAGCGCCCCTCTTCGTCCATATGTGTACGCGAAGGTGTAAACGCAACTCCTCGCCTGACCAGGATGAGTACCGCTCCAGCGTAGGTGGAGTATGAGGAGGCCAAATTATAACCAGCCCATTTAAGTGCAATATTACGCTCCGTATATTTGATCAGATGCTTTCCCTGTAGTAGTGCAATGTGCGTACCATGGCGGGTCAAATACGTAAACACTTGAATTTTCTTTCAAGGAGTTCAGCCCTCTAACGTTCCAAGTTAACAACCTGTAGCTCTCACCCCTGACCCTTTCTACCATCCTTCAGCTGACACGGAATATTAACTTGACATTTTTGCAGCAAAAGTACATAATCCGGTCCTATAGTAACTGCAATCTCCCAATGTAGACATTGATAACACATTAATAAAAAAAAAAGGAAAAACACAAACCAAATCCACCCACCTGTCCACCCCATTCCACTCCAACCTCCCGATTAGGTTGAGACTGTATCCCCCTTCCCTCCCTACCATTTATCCAAGGAAGGACTATTCAATAGGGGATCGCCCGCGGTGGTGGGTGGGGGGGGGGGGATATGGAGGAACAGCAGCAAACACCCACCTTGCGGCGAGGTGGCCAGGATGCGTCAGTAGGTCGCATAGTCACACCAAATCAGCATGAACAGGAACCGCATCAGGGACCCCCAGCACTCAACAATATTATAACATTGCACAGTATTCGATAATACTATATCGGCATCTTAACTGAACCTGTGCTGAACATATCTAAAAAAACAGCCATCATGGCTACCAGATCCATATATTAGAAATAACATTAGTTAGTGGTCCGCATCCTCTAGATCCAGCGGTCCCGTCGGACTTTTTGAGCCACCCATGCGAGGTCTTTTAGGGCAGATGTGTTTTGTGAACTTCAAGGCCGACTTAGCGTCTGTAAAGAAGTTTGATTGCCCGTCATGCGTTATTCTTAATTTAGCAGGGTATAGCATTGCATATGGAACAGAGGAAGACTGCAGAATCTTTTTCGCCGGCACAAATTCTCTACAGGCCGCCTGTAGGGGATATGGAGGAACAGCAGCAAAAACCCACCTTGCGGCGAGGTGGCCAGGATGAGTCAGTAGGTCGCATAGTCGCACCAAATCAGCATGAACAGGAACCACATCAGGGACCCCCAGCACTCAACAATATTATAACATTGCACAATATTCGATAATACTATATCGGCATCTTAACTGAACCTGTGCTGAACATATCTAAAAAAACAGCCATCATGGCTACCAGATCCATACATTAGAAATAACATTAGTTAGTGGTCCGCATCCTCTAGATCCAGCGGTCCCGTCGGACTTTTTGAGCCACCCATGCGAGGTCTTTTAGGGCAGATGTGTTTTGTGAACTTCAAGGCCGACTTAGCGTCTGTAAAGAAGTTTGATTGCCCGTCATGAGTTATTCTTAATTTAGCAGGGTATAGCATTGCATATGGAACAGAGGAAGACTGCAGAATCTTTTTTGCCGGCACAAATTCTCTACAGGCCGCCTGTACTGCCGGAGTGAAATCTGGAAAAAAGGACAGGTTATTTCCTTTGTGATTGATAGGACTCTAGGCTCTGGCTTCACGTAGTATAGGATCTCTGTCCACATAACTAAGAAGGCTTGCAATGATTGGGCGCGGCGGCGCGCCTGGTTTGGGCCGGAGACCAAGAGACCAGTGTGCTCTCAAAAACTATCATGACAGCAGACAGCACAGGGCCAAAATATTTTGATATTGCTGTCGATTACGGGAAGCAAATTATACGAAGGTTGTTCCAGTGGGAAACACGCCTCCAAATCTTCGTTCTTCGCCTTTATAACTTCAAGTACTTTCTCCATATGCAAAATCTGAGTCCACGATTCAGCCTGAGAATCTTGTGTATCCGATAATCTATTCTCCAGAAAATCGAACCTGATTTCATGTGCGTCCACCTTCTTCTTTACCACTTCTAAACTGGATGTGGGCGCATCAATCTTACTGTCAATGGTTTTCAAGCCGGAGCACAACTCCAGTAGTATAGATCTCGTGTCGTCCTCCGGACACTCCGATGTGTCCGATGTCCCTTGCATCGCAGCGAGCTCAGCCATGGTCTCCGTAGCGCATGTGTTGTGCTTGATTTCAAATGGAAGTTTTGGCTGTTTGGGGTCAGGTTTTCCCATGGTGTCAGAACTTTCTAGTCACAGCGCAAACACCAGCCGCACGCTGTTGCCTCCGCACCCAAGCCGCAGGAGCGTGGCGCCCTCCTCTCAGTCCCAGGCGCCCGATCGGCTTATGGGCTGTCTTCAGGCAGATTTTGCTCTTGTGCGCCCCACTTGATGCAACCAGACCCCCAAAAGAATAGCCTCAGTGTCTGTACAATGTGCCGGTGATCTATGCGCCGGTGATCTACGTGCCAGCTCCCGCACCGCAGACCATACAGTTCAAAGGTATTCCCACCCTTCCAGGCCGCCTCAGCGCCAATTCAGCCCAGGAGCAGTGCCACAGGGCAACACAGTGTCGTCTCCACCGCAGGTCCCAACGCTCTCCTGCCCACAGCGCAGCGCAGAATCCAATATGGTCGAGCAGTTCGCTACAGCACTCGTGTCATGGGGTCATTCTGCCACCAAAGTTTCAGCCCTCAATCGATAGGCCAGGGTCTAGGCCCGGCAGCGCGCCAGCCTAGCAACCCCTAAAAGACCCAGCTCGCAGGGCAGAGCACCAACCCCCGGCCTCAGGCAACTCCGGCTCGCCAAAGCAGGCCAGTCATCCCCCAAGGTCCACCCGTCTGCACCCCCGCGCCTGTAGCAGAGTGATCAGGCCGCGTACCCCTCTGGTGGGGGAGTAGGCGCGGCCCCAGTACCCCGCCAGGCCCAGCCAGCCCACGCCACCAGGCCCAGGCCCCACAAGGGCAGGAGCCTGAGTTTGCCCAGGCTAGCAGCGTGGCCCCGCCCAGACCCGACACAGCAAGCGGCCCCCGCCTCACTCGCCTCACTCACCGCCTCAGGCCTCCGGGGTGGGCACCACACCAGCCGGTAGCAGAATATCCCTGCAGGACTCAAGGCACAGCCGATCCGCAGTGCAGATCACGTCAATCCGCCGATGCGCTCCCTCGGCTACCAGCGCCTCAGTTCCCGGCGCCCTCTGGATCCGTTGGCAGGGTCACAGTTCAAGTCAGCTGCAGCAATCGCGGTCCGGACTGATATTTACAGGAGCCGCATTCCAAGCCACTAGGACGTGCTACTCCGCACGCATGGCTCTTCAAGGCTCAACACTTTAACTCTGTACACAGCAAGGCCACCATTTCCTCACGGGCATCGCCACTGCGTCACCGCTCAGCTCGTCAGGTTCCCGCTGACCAAGGGAGACGAGAATGCCGCTGAGTATGCCCGATGCATTTACCAGTCTTTATTTCAAGTTTTTACTGGTGCAGGTGTTCTTAATCGTTGGTATTTGTCGCATATTTGAGCCTGGTCTACGGAGCTCCCTCACCAGGCAGCCATTCATTAACACGCCGTAGCCACGCCACCTAGCATGTGGGATACTTGCAAAAGTTGTAGGAGAAAGCTGTCCAAGTAAACGGCGTCTCTGATCATTAAAGCAAGCTTTTTATAAGTCAAACGTATTACACTGAACATATGTTACACGACATATTCGATTTGCTACTGCTGGTTTTTTTTCCACGTTGACTTACCAGCATTTTCCAGATCATCCCTCATCTCCTCTACTGATCAAATTAAAGTGTGATGACCTTGTTTCTCTAGATTATTTTCAGATACATTTTGGAGCAGATCCTGGGTTTCACCATGTCTTGATTAAAATAGGAGAATCACCTCTGATTCAGTCACCTGCAGAATACCTGCACTACTATCAGTAACTTACATGTATGGTCCGATCAAGTCTTGCACCACCATTTCAATTGTTGTACAGGTAAAGTGATTACATTCTATTGAGTTCTGAACTCGAAACTTGAGGGCAATCAAATCCGGGTTTTAGACACTTGGTTATATCAAAACTACATCAAGTTGGGCTTTTAAGAAATGGTTAGACCATACTAGACTGCAAGCTATCCTTGTTTTTTTCCTCAAATTCCAACTTCACACTAACCATTGGCCACTTGTACCCCAAACCAGAATACCCAACTTACGACCCATTTAATCAGCCCCCTCCCCTTTATTTTCCATTTTGTGTTGGCATCTTACAAACCACTGCAATAATTTTATTTCTGCACATGCCTTACTCCCTTCTCCATCCTCTTCTTTTAGACTATTTGGCTGTTGCTTATTTTATTTAGCTATACTAACTTGACAGCAGACCGCAAGTTCATGTAACATATGAAGCATCCAGATATCTCTTACACTTCTGTAAAAGCAGTTTGAAATTAATGGCAGTACTTAGCTATATCCTAATAATATTAGAAACGTATTCCAGTAGATCATGCACAAAATATGGACTACTGCATTTCAAAATTATTTCACCATGAATTTAAAAATCTGCATACTTATCCACATTTTAATATAATACCTATTTAATGAATTTATAGTTCACAAAAAAAAATATTCATTTAAAAAAGGCTTCCGCATTGGATTTCTAAAATTCAAAAAGACAAACGTGTGTGATTGGGTGGTTGAGTAGCTGCCATAACAGAGGATACATCTTCATAAATAGTCAGTGGCATGCCAAAAGCCAAGGATAACATAGAAAAGTGAAGCCCGTCCACAAACTGATTAATGGACAGAGGTCTCTTCAATGTGTGAAGGAAACCCAAGCAAGTCAAAAGGGCACTCACTAAACATCCCCCTGAAAACATCTCCAACTAAATCAAATGCTGCACTCTGGGTTCTAAATTAATTAAAAAGTAAAGTCAAATGATTCAAACACTTTAATCGTTTGTTCATCAAATGGATTGTCAGCTACCTAAAATCCTATATATTTATGTGCAGGTGCCATAAGAATTGTAATCTGATCCCTTCTTCAGAATGTAGGGTTCATTCTCTGAGCTTTTGATAAAGCTAGTCTCTACTCACTAATACAACATAAAGTGAGACTGAACAATCAAATCACCTGCTTAAGAGTGTCAACATAAAGTGGATCTATCCCACCTAATAGTACCAGCCTTGAAGTTAATCAGCCAGAATCAAAATCCCCACCAGGAACTCCCTCTTTATTAGCTGGTCCATATTTCCACCCTCATGCCATGGCTCTAAGGTAAGCCTAATGCATTGGGGTCTCCCTTCAATTTAAAATTTTTATTTACCTCACAAATAAATCTCAACATAAGTAGTGGAAAAACTGCACCCTTAAACAAAGCATGACTGACAACCAATACCTCCATGCTACTATTAATTGATGCTCCAACATGAGCTACCCCATCCCATATATTTCCATATAACATATTATATAAAATCATAACATATCCATGCATCCCTTCATGTTGCTATCTTTACTTTTTTCATCCCTTCCTTATTTCCTCCTTTCTTTCCTTCATTCTTGCTTTCCTTATGTCGTTACTTACTTCCTTATGTTCCATCTCATCTTCCTTCTTCCCTGCCTTCGTTTTACTTATTTCCTTCTGTCTTTCCTTCATTCTTCTTGCTTTTTTTCTCTTAGTTCCTTCATTCTTGCTTTGTTTTCTTGGTTCCTTCCTTCTATTTTGCTTTCTGTCCTTCCTTCCTTCTTTACTCTTTCCATTCTTCTTTTTCTTTGTTCTTCTTTCCCTTTTGGTCCTTTGTTCTGCCCTTCCTTTCTTTTCTTCTTTTCTTCCTTCCTTCCTTCTTTTCTCTTCCATTCTTCTTAATTTCTTTCCTTATTTCTGAAAGGAAAGAGGCTGGCACCCACTACTATCCCAACTGATGTTTTAAGTCTCTGTTAGTCAAGACCTTTTTATTTTACTAAATATTATATGTATAATATACTTACATGTAGGAGTTTTTAGCCAGGTGTCACCTGTTAGTCTGTGATTATGCCATTCACATTTTTCTTCCAACCACTCCAGCATGCAACAAAGGGCTATGTGTCAGCACACTACAGTCACTGGCTCACTTTACTATGACTTATTGAATGCTGCCACACACAAGGAACACATCCACACATAAAGTAGTTCCTTTCAGTGGCAAGGAGTTCTATGGTAATGTCTGCTGTTTTGAAACCAAAAAAAGAAAAGATTAGGCGGCAGCCAAAGTTTCTTTTCTTTGGCTTGGTGAAGGCCTGGCTGCTTCTTGAACAATAACATTTTATGAAAACCATGAAAAAACAACGCAAGAATTGCCAAAAGGCTGACGGCCAACTCCAGGCCTATTGACTTTCCTAACGCTCATTGTAAATATGCTATTACCACTAACATACCTCAATTTAAAGTGCAAAAGAGTGGAATACAACCAAGATGGTTCACAATAATCCTATCTCTTACAGCCTAACATTGCAGCACATTTGCCCTCTGTATGCCATTTGGGATTTCATTATGGATCCAACACAAAATGCCAATACTGTCAGATATTTTCAAATACACTTGCTTTTTACCTGCATATGGACAAGACTGTATGCACAAAGGAATTTATCACATCAGAATAAATCAATTCAAATCTGCATTTTATTTGCACAAATTATTAGTTTTCTTATTTTTTTCAGAATCTTTTTCTTTTTAAGAAGGCTTTATGAAGCACATTACAAATACACAATACAGAACATCATCATGTCAAAGAATCACCTGTATATATCATTCACACCAGAAAAAACCTTGCAGTCATACTATAAACTCATTCACACACCTAACACTCTAAAAGGTAAAGAAACACAATTTATGTACAATTATCAGCAGTAGACCCCCCCCCCTTTGTTCTTGATAACACGTTTATCTCGTGGAAACCATAAGAGGACTAAACTAATTTGTACATCAAAGTGATTCATATGAAATTGTACATCTATGGTTTCCTTTCCATATACTGCTGATCATTGTACATAAATTGTGTTTCTTTACCTTTTAGAGTGTTAGGTGTGTGAATGAGTTTATAGTATGACTGCAAGGTTTTTTCTGGTGTGAATGATATATACAGGTGATTCTTTGACATGATGATGTTCTGTATTGTGTATTTGTAATGTGCTTCATAAAGCCTTCTTAAAAAGAAAAAGATTCTGAAAAAAATAAGAAAACTAATAATTTGTGCAAATAAAATGCAGATTTGAATTGATTTATTCTGATGTGATAAATTCCTTTGTGCATACAGTCTTGTCCATATGCAGGTAAAAAGCAAGTGTATTTGAAAATATCTGACAGTATTGGCATTTTGTGTTGGATCCATAGTTAAGGCAGGGTTTGGCCTTACTGTCTGGGAACCCATACCCAGTTTTGGTTTATCATTTGGGATTTCATAGCTCGACAAACCATACCAGATGGAAAAATTTGAACACTAATGTTTGGATACCTACACCACCACAACCAACCAGACCCAACCACAACACACCTGTGATCCTGGGTTGTCCTTGGCTGACTTATCAGCTGGACTGCTGGCCTTCTTTTTAGGGTCATCTGCACCAGCTTTGGGCTTTTCTGCTACTTCAGGAATCTGGAAGTCATTAAAATGTTATGTTAGTTGAGGAACAGCAGTTTTCACTGTCATGCCAACTAGAAACGTAGAAAGAATAATGAGAAATAATCATCACATGACACAATCAGGAACACTGAGCAACAAAGAATGTGTGATCTAACCAAAACCATTTGTTAATCAGATTACTACTCCTCACTGTGAAGGAAACGGGGGAAGTATATGGATCAGTCTTTATCCTTTCTCTTCTTCTGAATTCCCTTTTCCCTTGTTCCTTTTAGGTGTAATGGGTAGAGAATCAGAACCGGTGTATAGCAGTAGGGGGATGAGACAGGGCTGTCCCTGCTCCCCTTGCTATTTGTTATATACATCAACCCTGGTACCTGGTAATGTTGTGACAGAGTGATCGGATTACCTCTATGATATGCGGGCACAGGTTTTAGCTTATGCAGACGACATTGCGGTGGCAACTTCGGACCCAGCGCAAGCAGCCGTAGAGATAGAAAGTCTGGCCTATACATTTGGGGAGGTTTCAGGCTATAAACTGAATCTTACCAAAACACAGATTGTATATACCAAAATGGCATGCCCAGGAGATGCTCAGGTAACGGATGAAGCCAGGTATCTGAGTATCAAAATCAGGATGTCTTTGAGGTCAATTGGGGAGGTATTGTTTCTGGGATTCAACAGCAGCTTGATCAGTTGGAGTGCTTGCATCTCTCGCTGGTGGGGAGGTGGAATGTGCTCAAGTTGAGTATCCTTCCCAAAATTATGTACTACTTTAGGGTAGTACCTCTAGAGTTAACTGGAATACAACTGCAGAGAGTGCAATCTATAAGCAATAGGTTTTTATGGGGACAAAGGAAAGCTTGACGGGCGTTCAAGTTTATGATGCTACCACGTGACCTGGGGGCAAGGGCCATGCCCAATTTTACATTTTATTATTATGCATCTTTGATCCAAAATATGCGGATATTGTTAACAGGGGAAGATGTGGTATTGGTGGAAACACCATCAATATATCAGATGCTGCTGGGGGTAGAGGCTAGAATTTTTTTTTTAAGTTGTCTGAGCCAAGCTATTTAAAAAAAAAACTTTATTCAAGGAATTGGTGGCAGCATATAAGGCTTGGAAATTAATCCGAAAGAGGTTAGTTATTCCATGGATTGATTATTACACTCCGATAAATTCGCCGCTTATACTCTCCGCTATATTTTGGGATTTTTGGATGCAGAGATGGAGGGCTAAGGGGATTAGGCAATTAGGAGACTTATTTGAGTGTGGTGTACTAGCTTCATTTTCAGGCTTAGTTGACAGATTAGGACTCCAACAAAATGAATTCTTCAAGTATTTGCAAATTCGGGGTTTTTTATTCAAACATCACAAGCAGGAGGGAATGATCATTAATTCGCTAGTCAAGGCAATTAAACGAAGGGCAAGGATAGGGGTATTGTAAGATATACTAATTGATATACAACAGGATGATTTGGCTGCACAAGATAGTAAATTGTGTGATGGATTAGGACAGGAAGGTGTGTATATGCAGCAATCAATTGATATTGCAGGGAGAATTTTGATGTCAGCTAATCTGAAAGCCCAGCACTTCAAGACATTATTTAACTTGTATCATACACCAGAGAGGATGATGAAGTGGGGGGGCTCCAACGATGGGAAGTGTTTTAGATGTAGTGCGGAGAGGGCTGACATTGTGCATGTTTTTTAGGATTGTATCTCTCTTATGCAACTAAGGCGACACATAGACCTGTTTCTGTCTGGAATTACAGGGGTAGAATTCCATATAACAAAGGATGTAATGTTAACACGGGTTTGTCGATACCCTCAAGCTTGGTCAGCCAGGTTATCTGTTTAGATGTATTATATTCGCATTCGACACAGTGTCACACTCCATCCTTTTAAAGTCTCTCCAGTCGGCAGGAGTTGTAGGGCCCTCGTTAACTTGGTTGTCCTCCTTTCTCAGTGACCGTACATTTCAGGTTTTCTCTTCTAAATCTTCATCTACTATCAGGTCATCTGCGTACGGAGTTCCCCAGGGGTCCACTTTGAGCCCTGTGCTCTTTAACATCTACGTGAGACCCCTGGCATCTGTTGTGGAGGCAGGTTTATCCCTCTTCTCGTACGCCGATGACACGCATATTATCTTTTTCTTTGTCTTCTACTAAGGAAGGATCTTTCTCCTCCCTTCAGGTTGGCTTACGCCGGGTGTCGGAGTGGATGTGTGCTAATTTGTTGAAATTAAATGGAGAGTAGACCCAGGTTGTCATTTTAGGCAAACACAAGCACCTTTGGGGGCCCCAACACTGGCCATTGGAAATGGGCACTCTTCCTCAACCGGTTACCCAAGTTCGTAACCTGGGGTTTATTATTGACAACAGCCTCTCAATGCGTCAACATGTGGTTAGCGTTGCTTCCACCTGCTTTACCATTATAAGATGGTTGCGGAAGATTATCTGGATGCTTCCAGACCCCATAAAAAGAACGGTAGTCCAGGCGCTTGTCACCTCGCGCCTGGACTATGGGAACGTTCTGTACCTGGGGGGAAACCAGGAGGTGTTGGAGAAACTCCAGGTGGTCCAGAATTCCGCTGCCCGCCTTTTATGTCATATCCCAAGGAGATCTTCCATCGTTCCTGTTCTAGGGGATTTACACTGGCTCCGCATTTAGAGTCGCATCAAATTTAAAACCCTATGCCTTGTTTTTAAAATCAAACAAGGGTCAGCCCCTCTTTATCTTCAGGAGATTGTCCAGCCTCATGTCCCTCTCCGGCCCCTACGTTCAGCCTCCCAAGGTAATTTGGTAACACCGGTCTGTAGATTATCTAGAATGGGTGGTCGTACCTTCGCATTTCTCGGGCCCCAGATTATGGAATTCTCTTCCCCGGTCTAGGAGACAGGAACATGTCTATCTTAAGTTTCGGCGAGATCTTAAGACCTGTCTTTTTTCTCAGTGATTAGCTTCTGGTTATTCAGTTGCAGTAGTTGAACTACATGCGCCGGGAAACCCTGTCTAGGGTAGCTGTGCGCATTATAAATTTAATGAATAATAATATTTGTAGCAGCCACTGTGGCACAGCTCTGTGTTGCGTCAGCCAGGCTGCAACAGGATGCCCCTTTGTTCAAGATGTGGAGGGCCAAATTAATTTGCAATACAGTGTCTATTGCCTTAAAACAATGAAACGGAAAAAAACTGGGTATTCATATATGGGGCCCAATGATAGAACATTTGAACTAACTGTATCATTTTGTTAAATCTCCTTTGTGTATTTTCTTCATCGTCATGTTTATGTGCAGTGCTACCTTTATCCCATGATGTTGGACATAGCTTTTTTTTGCCATTTTCTCCGTTGCCCTGCTTTATATGGCTTGTGTTATTGCTGTGCAAACATCTATGTAACTAATTATGTTTTGGTAAATGCTATGGATTGAATACATTTTTTTTTTAAAGAATGTGTATACTTTAGCGTCTTTCCCAGACCGGGTACTAGCCAATGACTCTCCACACACACAGCTTAGCAGAACACGTCTTTATTCTTCGGCGTGTAACCGCTAACTCAACATTCTAAACCTCATTCACTTCACTACGCAGAACTGTGACGCAAGCGTTCGAGCAGACACCATTAGGAGCCACCGTCTTTATAAACTCACGAGACACTACATATACTTATTCACATTCTATTATGGCGTCCATTCAATTAATTTATAGTGGACAGAAAATGAATAAATAAAAAAAAATAAAAAAAGGCTTCAGCATTGGCTTCTATAGTACAAAAAAAAATCAAAGGTGTGGGATTCAGTGGATGAGATACCGCCATAATAGGGGCTACCGCTTCATAAATAATCATTGGCATGGCAAAAGCCAAAGAAAATAGAAATAGAAATTTGAAGCCCATACCCAAATGAATGGAAAGGCAGAGGAAGCACTGTCTTCTCAACATAAGGGAAACCCCAGCAAGTAAAAAGACCAATCACTAAGCAACTCTTTGAAAATATCCCCAACTAAACCAGATGCTCTGTAGCACTCCTGGTTCTAAATTAGCTAAAAGTATAGTAAAATGATTAAAAGAGATTAAGTTATATTTGTTAATATGTCTAGCAGTCTCTTTTCCCATGTAATGGATTGTCACCTACCTAAAAATCTCTCAACTTATGTGAAGGTGCCATATTAAATGTAATCTGGACCCTTCGTCAGCACATATGTTTCTTCTTCTGAGCTTTTGAAATAGGTAGTCACCACTCAGTAATCCACTATAAGGTGTGAGACTGATCAGTCAAGCCAGCTGCCTAGTGTGTCACGATAAAGTGAATCCATGCCACCTAACAGTATCAGCTTTCCAGGTAATCAGCCAGAATCTAATTTCCCAGCAGTAACTCTCTCGTTACTAACTGCTCCACATTTCACCCTCACTCCTCTGAAGTAAGCCTAATGCTAAAATACATCAGAGTCTTACTTCTATTTCAAATCTTTATTTGCCTCACAAATAAATCTCAAAAGAACAAGAAAAGAAAAGAAACAAGAAAAAGTGCCTTATTGAACAAAACAAGGCTGACAACCAGTACCTCCATGCTACTCCTAATTGACATGAGCTACCCCACCCATTTTATTCCACATAACATAAAATTATATACAATTATAACCTATGCATGCATCCATCCGTCACTGTTTCTCCTATTTCTTTGGGTAGGATGTAAGCATCTTAGGGTCAGGTGTTAGGGTCCCTCCCTTAATAATGTTTGGTAGCCTATGGCTCATGCTCTTTCTCATCCTCCTGCTCTCCCTTGAGCCCAGCCACTTAACAAACTGCTCTTGAGCTGATGCGAACTTGTTGAGTTAATGTATTTACCATCTTCTCAGCGTTCCAGCTACGTTTCATCTTTTCTACGCCTACTCTGTCTGCAAAGTTACATCCATCCATTTAACAGAGGGAGCCCAGCAACAGAGCCTCAATGACAAGGACATCTGAGCAACAGAGAATGCAAGAAAGGGACATGCCAACTACATGGAGACAAAAAGACACAAACTTAAGATAACATGTTTACAGTAAATCATCAAAGTATTAACATAATAGCCACAAACAGAGGAAGAACAAAGACTCTGACCAACAACCACTTAGGTCTTTTTGAAGGTCGAGATGATTCATCATCCTTACACAATCACATGGGCCTAGCGGATATGGCTTGGGTCGAGCGAACAATGAGAATATTGAGTTGCGCCCCTCCCTACAGAGAACACTCAAAAGGTAAACCATCACACAGGTGGGTGCCCTCAAAAACAATAAGAAATTAGCAAATGCCATGAAGTACTAAAGCAGACTCATAAGAGAACACAACCCACTAAAAAACCACTTCAATCAAGAACTATAAACCTACCTCTGCGAGGCACCACCTCCACCCCGCACACTGATTCCTACAAACACATGCCGAATCTATATTAGAGTAGCCGTGTTTACAAGACCGAGGTGGAGCTGTGTCCATTAACATAGCACGGTATAGATACAATGGGGGAACATGGTGTCCCTCAGAACCTGGGTAAGTATATGTTAAGGTACAATGGCTCTGTTGGGATGAAAGCAATTACATCACTACTAAGGACAAATCTTGTAAAGAATACTTAATGTGACTATCTGCGTAATCAATATGCCAGAGTGTACAAATGGGATAGATCCCAGCGAGCAACAGCACAGATATTGGAACACAATAATACAACAGAAAAGACTCAAAATTGCTTTAAATTTTTTTATTTAAAAAAATTTCAAAATATTTTAGAAGAACATTTTTCAAGGGCTGTCCAGGTGAGGCATAATTATAAAGTGACCAGTGTGTCAAAGTGACAGTGGGACCTCGGTGCTGGTAGTGCAGTGCATATATATATATATATATATATATATATACACAAGTGAAGCTATATATAAGTATGTAAAAGTTGAAGAATGGTCAGAACAACAACGGAAACAATATCTCTGGTTGTAGCGGGACCTCTCAATGGTATACACCAAGAAATTTGTTTAAGACTGACCCATGTATTATTATCGACAATCTGCACTTGTCAGGATGGCTCAGGTAGGTAGAATCTATGAGATGAGGTTAAAGGAGTAAATCCACATTAAAACAACACATCATTATTGAACAAATCCGGACTTTATTCCTAGGTCATGTTGGCAATTAATCAGTGCAACGGGTAACGGTTCAGAATAGATCCAGGCAAAAAGTCTGTTTGTGTCAGTGCATCTCAATCAACAGTCCTAAAACACTGGATTTACTCCTTTAACCTCATCTCAGAGATTCTACTTACCTGAGCCTTCCTGACAAGTGCAGATCTTTCTGGCAGCCCCCACCCAGCAAGGGACGCCAAGGGATACCTCCCACTTGTTGGGCTGTCTTTTTGTCCTGAAGACGACCCGTTATGACACACCATTAACGCATTATCAGGGTTGAAACGTCGACTATAATACATGGCCCAGTCTTAACCTCTTCCATGCTCGTGACGGCCGGGGGCAGTCACGAGTCACGATGAGCGTGTGCGCAGGACAGCCCCCGCCAGTCCGAATCCCCGCCCACTAACGGAAACAACCTCACAGAACGGAAATTCCCCGTGCACGAAAGGGGTTAAACAAATCTCTTGGTGTATACCATTGAGCGGTCCTGCCACAACCAGAGATATTGTTTCCGTTGTTGTTCTGACCATTCTTCAACTTGTACATACTTGTATATAGCTTCACTCTTGTATATATGCACTGCACTACCAGCACCGAGCACCCACTGTCACTTTGATACACTAGTCACTTTATAATTATAAAGAAACTATGGTACTTTAGAGATGATAGACTTCTCCTGCACCGTAAGGGCCGAGAGAGATTCTCTAAAGGGAGTACGTCCTCCTGAACTAAACACTAATCCACAGAAAGTACGCCACAGTTTTGTTAGCAGTGTTTTTAGGTTCTCTCACACTAACACTAGTTAGTTAGACATGGGAAGGTTTTTATAAGCATCCTAGTTGCTACTCACTAGATTGTGAGGAAGGAAACAATTCCTTTGTTTAAATTACCCTCACACACTCTAGTAGTGTCACGCTTCATCATCAGGTCACCCTGACTCCTAGAGGTCAGGGAGGGCTCAACCATTTTCCAGGAAGCTCTTAGCAAGATGTGACTAGGGGTTGTAAAGATTAAAAATCCTCAAACAGATCCCAGAATCTCTTTATTATTGGAACTGTCAGGGATATTAAAATATGAATTTACAGGGGGTCGAGTGGAGTTTTATGGTCCTACAACCCTAGTGGCGACATGTATCAGTCCAAACTTGGCCTAATAAGGTCCTGGACTTTCATCAGGGCAAAACAAAAAGAGGGTTGGTATTGGGTGATCCTCCCAGGTTCTTGCGTACAGGATGAAACCTACCCATTTATATGTTAAAAAGGGGCAGATAGCTGCTCCTTGTGAAGAGCACGAGATTAGTTATCCTGCTCTTTGTGTGTATCTAAACTCCATCCCACTTAGGGAGTGTGTTTGCATCACTGGGAACCGCAGCGTGTTGGGGATAGCCCTGTAGTCAAACTTTCTTCAAGGGTCCTGCCCCGTAATCCCACCTACTTGGTCCGATTCCCCGGGCTTGACAGCACTTGAAACTTTTTCTTCTAAAAAGGTTTTGAAAAATTAAAAAATAGCAAATAATAATAACTTTTGAAAGCAATTTGGAGTCTTTTCTGTTGTATTGTTGTGTTCCAATATCTGTGCTGTTGCGTGCTGGGATCTATCCTATTTGTACTCTCTGGCATATTGATTACGCAGATAGTCACACTAAGTATTCTTAACAAGATTTCATTACAAGACCGGAGGCTACCATTATGCTTATATCTTTTAATGCAGACCCAAGCAGCTGCATATGTCACAAAGCAATAGTTCTATATAGGAACATTCTGAACCAAACAATAGCAGTAAGCACTAGGCAATCAGCCTATTTTAAATGCGGCTCCAAGCAGATAAGTCAATCTCTTTTTACTTTCTGAAACGTTCTGTGTTTTTTGCCTTTATGTTATTTCTTGTTTAATATTTCTATGCCTCTGTTTTATCTTTGTTAATATACTTATACCATAACCATTTATTTCTCCCTACGGCGAGTTTTCACGCTTTTTCCCTGGTTTTTTCTCCACCTTTCTCAACCGTTGGTTTGAACCCTCCCTCATGTTCGGTCTTCGGACCTCCAATTTACGGAGGTCGGCTTCCGTCCTCCTTTCCCTCTCGTTTCTCCTCATTTTTTTGTTTGAATACTCGCGCTGTTTTGCGCATTTTGTTTCGCCACGCGCTCACCGTTTCCCACGCGTGTGTCTCCGTTTAATATCCTTGACCGCCTATTCCTCTTGACCAGCACTTCACCGCTCGCGCCACTTTTAAACACGGCGATCCTTCCTCGCTTAGATTGGAGGAAGAACCCTCTGCAACGTACAAGCTACGTCGTGTTGTTGCTGGGGAACTTTCTTCTAACCACGGGCTCACAATGCCCATTTCCTAACGTTCAGCTAATCGCGCTCGATATTGTGCAGTTTAACGAGGCGATCGGCTGTTTATTCATCCTGGCAGTTACTGAGGGACCCGTTTTACCTGTTTTTTGGCTTCTTGCACAATTAATACTTACCAGTTTTAATCTTTATAATTTATTTAAATCGGCTTCACTCACCCTATTTAGTTTTTTGACCGTTGAAACCTCCTATTGGACTCTTGAAACCCCCAAATATATATATAAAAAAAGGGGGGGTTATATTGATTATATTTATTATATATTGATTAAAAAATATATATATATATAAGGGGGTTCTGTTTGATACCTTTTCTGTACTTGGCCAGATAACTCTCTTTTGAACAGAAAGAACCTTTCTTTAAAACTGGCTACTCTCCTTTGCTTGATTTCATGTCGAAGAGTCTCTGATGTTAAAGCTCTAGATATTTCCTACAGATCTTATGATATGTTTGGAGGTAATTTGAACTGCATAGAAGAACCAAGACTATGTCTAATTCTATTTTCTATCCACGCTTTGACATATGCAATAAACTTTGTGTTGTTCGCTACATGAAAGAATACGATCATCTGAGAATGAACTCTCTTCGCCCTTCTGTTGTGAGTCAATTGCTGATCTCCTTTGTTAAACCTCACAAAGGTATTTCTTCTGCTTCCATTGCAAGATGGGTTAAAATTGTTATGGGCCTTGCAGGTGTCGATCTGGGTCTCTTCAAACCTCATTTCATCAGAGGTGCTATGGCCAGTAAGTCATTCTGGTCAGGTGGTAAGTTGGATGATATACTTAAAGCTGCTGATTGGTCTAGTTCTAGGACTTTTGCTCATCACTATTGCAAACCAATCACTCATATGTCTGATGTTGTTTTACATGGCTACCACCATGCATAATGGTAGCCTCCGGTCTTGTAATGAAATTGCGATTCTCCTATTAACATGACTAGAGAATCTGGATTTCATTAAAGACGCGGAGGTTAACATTATCCCTTCCACCCTTCCCTTGGGTGGTTGATGATTGTTTTTGGTTCATTGTTTAACTCCTATGATATGTTTATTTGAATTCTTAACTTGCACTTATGTTCTTATGTTCCTTTGCAGGATTGATCACTTATGTTCTTATGTTCCTTTGCAGGTTTGATCTTTGTTTATATTCCTGGTTATATTTTTCTTTTCAGATAACCTCTTGTGAGTTCAAGTTTGTGACTCATTTTCTACGGATCTTGGAGGTTTTGTCCATCCTTCTTTCTTCAAGTTGTGAAGTTTCGTTGACCCTTCGTTGAAGTTTTTCTTGGGACATTTCCTTTCTCCTTTGCACAACATTTAAAAGAGGCTGATTGCCTAGTGCTTACTGCTATTGTTTGGTTCAAAATGTTCTTATATGGAACTATTGCTTTGTGACATATGCGGCTGCTTGGGTCTGCATTAAAAGATATAAGAATAATGTTAGCCTCCGTGTCTTAACCCCTTAAGTGCTGCCTCGGTGCATTGGCCGACGGCAGCACTACCTCCCCAGTGCTGCGCACGACCATTGGACGTCCATTCAGCACTAGTTCCAATGGACAGCGCAGCACTGGGGAGGAATGTTTAATAGCATCTATGAGGTTAAATGAAATCCAGATTCTCTAGTCATGTTAATAGGAGAATCGCAATTCGTCCTTATTAGTGATGTAATTGCTTTCTTCCCGACAGAGCCATTGTAGCTTACATTACATAGCACAGCAGCACACGTCTGTAAACGGTCCTAGCCCCTACCCAGTCCCCGCCTACCTGAAAAAAGTGCTATAACGTTGCCAGCGCTTGCTGCATCATAACGCTTCTTTTCCTAAAATGTATCCATGATGCACAGCAGCTGCTCAGCTGCAAGACATGGCTAAAACACATTGACAAAGCTAATAGCTCGCACATAGACGAGACCTACTGGCTTTGACAATGATGGTTATTTCTTTCCTTCCATCTTTTCTTCCTTCCTTCTTTTCTTTCTTCCTTTTATCCCTTCCATACTTTTCTTTTTTACCTTCCTTTATACTTGCTATGTTTCTGTTGCTCCGTCCTTCCTTTTTTCTTTTCTTCTTTCGTTCTTTCCTTTGTTCATTGCTTTTTTCTTTCTTGATCTGTCCTACCATCTTTGTCCTTCCTTCTGTAGCTCTTCCTTCCATCTTTCCTCTTAGCTTTCTTTCTTGCCTTATTTCTCAAAGTCAAGATGCTAGAAGCCAATACTAGAACAATTGACTTTTTTAGCTCTTGGTTAGCCAAGCCCTTTTGATGTTAGCAAAATCATGTGCATAACAAACTTACATGTAGGGATATTTAGGCAGACATCATCCATTAGTCGATGGTTACGTCATTCACATTTTTCTTCCATCCACCTCAGCATGCCACAAAAGGGCAAAAGTGTCAGCCCACTTCAGCCATAGCCTTACTTTGCTATGACTTATGGCATGCTGCCCTTTCAAATGAGTATATCCACACACTAAGTAATACTCTCCAGTGCCAGGGAGTTCTAGGGTTATGTCTGCTTTTGAGACCCAAACTTTTTTTGCTTTTAGTCAATTCTTCTGGGGATTGATGACAACCGATAAAGTTTTACAAAAAACATAAAAAACAAAATATGTAAATATGCCATTACCACTAATATACCACAATGAGCAACTTAGAGGAATATAACCATATATAAACCAAAGTTGGTTCAAAATAATCCTATTACTGAGGTCCTACATTGCAGCACATTTGTCCCTACAGCCCATTTTGGATTTCATAGTTCAGCAAAATCATTTCAGATGCAAAAACGTAAACGCTAACATTTAGATACCTACACAACCTCAACAAACCAAGCTCAAACACAACAAACCTGTGATCCAGGGTTTTCCTTGGCTGGCTTATTTTCCTGACTACTGGGCTTCTTTTTAGAGTCGTCTTCAGCAGTGATGGGGTCTGTTGCTCCTTCAGGATTCTGGAAGTCATTAAAATATAATGTTAGTTGAGGAATATCAGATTTCCGTGGCACGCAGCCTCCACGCTATTTTCAGTTATTTCTCTCACCAACTTTTGCCTAATTTCAAAGCTGGACACTGGAAAGATGAAATTAATATTATGACATCACTAGACCGCAACGCAATCTAGAATATTGAGCAACAAATAATCTGATTTACAGTCAACACCACTTGTTAACAAGATTACTATGCCTCATTGTGTGGTAAAAAGAGGAAGTGAATGGATCAGTCATTATCCTTTCTCTCCTTCTGAATTCCCTTTTTCCTTGTTCCTTTTGGAATTCTTTTTTTTTTGCTTTCATCAGACACGTACCTCAGCTCTTTTGTGGGGTTCTCTTCTAAACTTTCAATAAAACCTCTAAAGCTTATCACTTTACGCGAGTCGGTCTTTAATTCGTTATGCAAGTTTCCCATGAAACTTTTACATTTTGTGGGTATTTCATAACCTTATTTTAATTCTGGGACTACTTTTACGTATTCTCCGACTTTATTGGGCCGATCAAATCTTTCCCTACGTGTCTTAGCCTTTTATCCTTGTGTAGGTCACTCTAATACACTTACTATGGATGCTTTAATCCTTCATCTATTCGTAACCCTCCCTTAACCACTTCCACTTTGTCTTTCTGTAAATAACTCTTTCTTTAGATCAATCTTCACTTTACCTATTGTGTCAGTTTCCCAATCACCCACTCCTCAATTCCCTTTCTGCTTTCACTTAACAGGTGTTTCTGGAACAAACTTTAATTAGGTCATTCATTTTGTGATCTCTATACCCTCTCCCTTTTTATGGGTCTATTAAAACGGTTAGGTCTAACTGGTTTCTCTTTTGCGAATCACGTTTTGCCCTTTTTCTGTATGTTTGATGTTTTATCACTTTTCATAAAATTCCATTTATAATCTATTTTTTATGTCTCTCTTTAATCCTCTTAGTGGGTCTCTTGCCTTTACACTGGGTTTAGCATCTGGGTTTAGCATCACTCTGTGACTTTTGTAGCTGTTAATTTTACCATGTAGGTCTCAGTTTACAGTTTCATTTTCCTGGCCATTCATTAATTCTAGAGCTCTTTCTACCGTTTCCAATTTCTGCGAGTTTCTGTCCTCGTTTCCAATTTCTGCGAGTTTCTGTCCTCTTTTTGTGGCTGTAGTTCCGCCATTTTCTCTTTGTATGTTTCTTTCCATCTGTTAAGCTTCCAATTCTGTAGCTCTCTTTTACAGTTTGTTTAGGTGTGTCTTTGCTCTCTTCTTATGGGTCTCATTTAACCCTTGCTCTTTTATGGATTTTTGTTTTATCCTAAGCTCTTGGGGCCACTAGTCACTTTCTCCTGTTGTAAATCACTTATTATGCTTTCCCAATTTCTGTTTCTCCTTTTATTGGTCCTCTCTCTTCACAGGATCTCTTTTTGTGGTTCTTTTAACCATTTTCTAGGTCCTTCTTTACCCATTCCATTTTTTGAAGGTGTATTTTTACCTTTTCTCTACGTCACTCTGTCGCCTTTAACTTTTTTTGATCTTTTTACGGGTCTCCTTTGTTACAATTTATTCGAGTTGGCTTTATCAATTTTTTTCTGTTAATCTTTTTAAAGGTCTTCTTATTTTATTGTTTTAGATTACTTTTTTATTGTAGACCTTTCCATTTAGTGGATCTCTCTTGCCTTATATTTTTTCCCACCTTACCTTTCCTCTTTGTAAAGATTATTACTTTACCTCTGCTTAACTGCTCCATTTACCGCAAGCGATTGTGTGGATCTCCGTCACTCCCTTTTTGGGTCTCTGTTTCATCTTTTGACTAGATCAATCAATACTGTGTGAGACTTTTTTGTAATCAATTTTATTGTTATTGATTTCCATCTATTTATAGTTTCACTTTTAATATGCCATTCTTATCTTTTCTTTCAGTCTATCTTTACCTAACTTAATTTTGTGGATCTGTCATGGACCATTTCTCTAAGCATTTTGTTGGTCTTGCTGGATAGTTTTTCTTTTTGTGGTTCCTTTGCCACAAAGTTCCTAGATTTTCGTCATTTACCTTGAAGCTTTCTTCAGTCTCTCGGTTGCGATTTCTCCAAGTATCTATGCCCTTTTGTCTATTTGTGAGTAGTTTTTACTAGGTAGCTCTCTTTTGAGGGTCTCTCATTACCATTCCGCCTTTGGATAGTCCTTATTATACCATTTCAATAAATGTGGTGTACTTCACATCCTTTTGTGAGTCTCATTATTAGTTTTTGTAATGTTAGTCACCATTTCATAGATCTGGATTTACCTTGCTTCTCATTGTGGGTCTCTCATTCATACTTTCTCTAGGTCTCTCTCTTCATCCTTTTACTTTTTGTGAGTCTGCATTTTACTCTTGGTCCTTCTATACTATTTCTTCCGTGGATAGCTCATTACCCTTCCCCACCTTGTGGACCTCTCTGTTACCCTTTGATTAAAGCTCTACATACCCTTCCTTTTTGTCACTCCTTTACAATTTCTCCTTTTACCCATCCTCTTTTTGTAAAAAAGATTTTCTATCTTCCTCTTTGCATCTTTCCTATATATTTTCATTAGATCTGTTTTTGTTTTTTATATTGTAACGTGTGTCAGTTTTACACTTTCCAATGGTCTCTAGCTTTTTCACCTTTGCGGAGTACAGATTTCTCTATATCCCATTTACTGATTCATGGGTTTCTTTTTACCATTTATTTAGCAGTCTCATTAACGAGTCTCATTGTGAATCACAATTCAGATGTTCTATTTTTTCAGTTGCCTTTCACCCTTTATATAGGTTTAATTTAATTGTGTCTGTTTTCTGTCTCTTGTTTACTGCTTGCTTTGCATCAGTTTACCCATTATCTGTTCATGAGTCTATTCTCTTTCTTTCGCTTGGTTTCAGTCTACCCCTAAATGCTTCGCGAGGTTATCTTACGCTGATGACTCACAACTTGTTATCTCCATCTGCAAGCAGCCTGAGGTCACAGCCGTTAAATTTCATGCTTGCCTATCCGAGATCATTACCTGGATGAACCATAATTTTTTGAAGATCAATACAGACAAAACGGAGGTGATAGAATTTGTTGGGGGATCCCCCGTGTGGAATGACTCATGATGGCCAGTCGAAGCTGGGAAGTGTCCGTCTCCCGTCTCTAAGGTTAGGAACCTTGGGGTCATCTTTGATGACAAGTAAAATTTCTCTGCCCAGGTTAAGTCTGACATCATCCTGTTTCTTTCTCCTAAAAACACTAGGAAAGATCTTCCCATTTATCTCATGTGAGCTTCAGAAGACAGTAATGGCGAGTCTCTTCCTGTCCAAATTTAGACTACTGTAATGCCCTGTTTATGGGCATAGATAAAACACAGATGTGAAAGCTCCAGTCTCTTCAGAATGCAGCAGCAAGGTTGATTCTGAATATTCCCAGGGGCTGCTCAACCTCAGCGGGCATTAAGTTGTTGGATTGCCTTCCAGTGCAGCAGCGTGTTGATTTTAAGGCCTTATGCTTGGTTCATAAGGAGCTTTACAGAGGAGGCGCCGACGAGGTTTCCAAACTATTTACGCCCTATACCCCTGCACAACTTCTAAGATCCACTAACCTAGGTCTACTCAAGACGACTAGGGTTAAGCGGGCAAGATGGGAAGGTAGGACATTATCCAACGGGGAAGCGCACCTATGGAATAGATTACCTCTGGCCATGAGATTCCAAGCTGACAGAAGGTTGTTCAGGAAGGACCTGAAGATGCTTCATTTTTGTCACTTAAGCTGTTGAAGTCTGCAGTCTCTGCATCCGCTCACACACATCAGCGCCAAGACGCCACTGCAATCGAGCGCTTTATAAACATTTATCCTATCCTATCCTATCCTATTAGTCTTGTTATTAACCTTTCCTTTTTGTGGTTTTTTTAGGTCTGCTTTTATCAGTTATCTTTTTGTGTACCAGTTAGTTACACATTTTCTAGGAATCCCCTTACCCTTTGCCATTAATAGATCTATAGGTCTTTAACCTTTCCTTATTGAGTCTTTTTATGTTTTCTTTCGGAGTGTTTTATATAATTTCTTTTTGAGTATATCTCCATTACACAGGTCTCTGCTTATCCATCCCCTTATTTTGACTCAGTTTACCCTTCTTTTTTAGGGCTCTTTCCTTAACCTCTCTCATTTTTGTGGATCAGTATGTTCCTTTCTCTTTCCTAAGGTCAACCCTTTTATTTATTTTTTATGGTTTTCCTTTTGAGGAGCTCTATTGACATCTCTTTAAGTCTCTTTTTATGGAACACAAGGATATGGGTTGAATTTTGTTTTTTCTGTTGTACTCTAGTTTCTAATTCACTTTGTAAACCCGATATTACCCATGCTATTTAGTAAATCTTGCTTGAACCTTTTAATTTTAAATATTCTCTACTCAATGGGCTTGTCTTTCTCTCAACACTTTTTAATGGCTATATTTCTTTTTTTCTCTAGGCCTGCATACAAAATCTACAACAGTGCATCTTTTTTCAACCTTCCCTTTACACAAAGCTCCTTTACCCAAATTCTCGGGTCACTCTTTACTCGGTTTTTTCAAGCTTTAAATGTTTTCTAGATCCATCATTACCTTTTATCTTTTTGTGAATCTGTTTCTAGAAACCTCCTTACCATTTCTCCTTTTGTTGATCTAACCTTAAATTCTCCTTTCACTGGTTTATTTTTACACTTTCTTCAGTCCTCTTGTTAGCATGTTTCTTTCTGTACATCACACACTACACTTCTTCTTTTGATGGCTTGTTTTGAACATATTTAACATAGTATTGTTTTTTTTTTCAATTCACTAGATTTCATTTTATCATCTGAATCCTTTCTTTATGCTTTTCCAAGTATCTTTTTTCCTTTTCCCATGCTCTTTTTTTTTTGCTTGCAGGTATCTTGCTATGCTTTCTTCAGTACTTTGGTCTATGTCTCGCTTCTTAAAAATCAGTTTATCCTTTCCATTATGGGCCTCCCTTTAACTCAAGTCTGTTTTGTAGGGCTCTCTTCTGTTTGCTTCTAGGGCTACCTGTACCTGCTGTTAACTCCTTTTCTTTTACCAGCTCTCCAAATCACCCTCTTCTATTTCCACTTCTTTTGGATCTCTTGTTACTCTTCCAGTTCATAGGACTTTTTTCTTTTCTTTTTAAACACTTCTTACGACGATCCTCTCTCTTTTGGCACCCTTTCTTTTTGTGATAGTCTTTCAGCCTTTCATTTTTTTACTAAGTCTCTTTTTAACCTTTCCTTTTTACTGGATTTCTGGCTTTGTTGTGTGTTTCTATTGTATCCTTTACATAGGCTTGCTTATACATCATCTCTTTTTGTGGGTAATGTTTTACCATCTAACCTTTTGAGAGACCTTTTAACCTTTCCCCAGTAACACCTTAACGTTGGACAGTTCACCATTTACCCACTCTGTTTTTATTGGTGTAATTATACCTAATGTTTTATCTATTTGCCCTCTCTCTTTTTGAGAATCACAAGAGAACATTTCTGGTTTCAAGTTCAATCTTTCAATAGGTAAATCTTCACGCTATCTTTTTCCAAGCAATGATTTACACTTTCATTGGATGTCTTTCTAAATCTGTCAGGAGTCAATACTATACCCTTTTTTAGATGGATCTTTATGTTTACACATTTTCTGAGGCCTTTTTCCAAGCTCTCTTATCCATTTTCCGGTTCATGGACTTTACCTTTATTCATGGTCTATTTTTACTCACTTTAGTAGTAATTTTACATTGTCTCTCTTTTGCCGACTTCTTTATCCCAGTTATTTTTGGGAATCTAGGTTTTACTTCCTCCCCAAGGCCTGTTTTGTCATTTCTCTACCTGGAAGTATCTATGACATCTTCTCGCTAGATTGCACTTCATCAATTTGTTTTGTAATTTTTTTTTATTCTAGGTTTCTTAATATTTCCTAGCTTTGTGTCTCTCATTACCATTTCCCTTTTTGTGTTTTTCAATTCACCCTTTTCTGTACTCTTCATCAGAGTCTTTTTGGTATTGGTAACTGCATCTTTTGGTCTCTCATTGCCCTGCCTTTCTTTTTTAATGTTTTCTTTAACCTTTTCCACAATCTGCTGTAAGCATTTCTCATATGAGGAAAAAATATTTCTACTTTACCATTTATGTATTTTTGAGGCCATCTTTAGGTTTCATTATGGGCCCCATGGGTACACTTGCAATAGGTCACTCTTTAATATTTAACTCTAGGCAAATCGCTCATACTTATTAAAAAGATTTCATTTGAAAGGTTCTCCCTTTGTAGGTCTCTCTTAGCCTACATATTGTTAAGACTTCAGAATTTAGGGTTCTCATGTCCCAGTTTCTTTTTCTGAATCATATTTTAGCTATTCTATTTGAGTCTCTTTTGTACCCTTTCTCTAGGTCTTACTTCAATCGCTCTTGTTTTACAGCTTCTCATTTACCCTTTTACTGGTCTCTGTGTTCTTTATGTATGATACCTCGATTACTCACTCTCTGTAGGTGTCTTAGCCTTTTAGGTTTTCACATATCTCAGTTTAGAGTCTATCTTCTGTTTACTACTACTTTAGGTCTTTTTTTACCAATCTCATTTTGCTAGTCTTTCCCGATTACCCTTTGCCATACACATCTTGACTATTTTAGACTGTGTAGATCTCCCCATGGATCTTTTTCCTCTTTCCAGATGTATGAGTGAGTTTTGGGACTGAGAGTTTGCAAAAGCTCAAAGGTGCCTCTTTTGCCTTTTTATGTCTATCTTTATTCACTCTGTTTTCTGCCTGCTCACGCTAGCCTATTTCTTGGTTTGTGTGCATCTCCTTTATACATTTGCTAGGTCTCACTTTACCCATTTAGTTTGCATGGATAAACCCTTAACATTTCTGTTACTAGTTTACCCTTAATGTAGACCTATCTTTTTCTCATCTTTTTGGGTGCCTTTTTTCATTCCTTTAACTGGATCTTTACTCTACTTCTGGCTCTCTCATGGCATTAAGACTGTCCTTCGAAACTTTAGCAAACACTCACTAATTTGTCTCAGGTAACAGTTGCCTAATTTTAATCCTTACCCAGTCAGTCAAATATCTTTATTTGGTTTATGAGCAACCATAAAAGCTAGAGAAAAACAGTATATATGAACAGTTGTAAAAACGTAATCCATTAAACACAAACAAGACTCATAAATATGTATAAAATCAATCATTAAAACCATTAAAAACTATTTCATTTTAAACACAATATTAAAAAGGGAATGTACATGATATAGTGTTTAAGTTAATTTTCTCAAGATTCTTACAGCTGCTGATAAAAAATTAGCGATGTTAAAAGTTTCCCAGACATCAGTCAACATTTGCAAATGGAGAAGGGCTGGTCTCACTTGCACGAAGCCCTTGTTACTTAGAATTGGGTGAATAAAACGTTTCCTAATGATAATCCTTACCCTTTTCCTAATCCACTTTTTTCCAGTTCTTTTTCTGGAGATCTACACTTACACTTTATCCTTCCTTTTGTTTCTCTTCTGTTCTTTATTTAGGCCTGCCTTTGACTCACATACTTGAGAGCATCTCTTCTATACACCCTTGGTCTTTCTTTTACTTTTTGCTAGTGACTCATGCATCTTTTCTCAAAGCTTCTATTTTACAATTTCTTCCTTTCAAGGATGTCCTTTCAATTTCATAGTCTCTTTTTATCCATTCATTGACTCTTTCGCTATTTTACCTTTTCTGTGAATTACATGTTACCTTTCCTTTTTTGCAGTCATTTCTCTTAACACTTCTATAGGTATATTGTAAACGTGTCTCTTTCGGTCTCTGGTATCATTTCCCATTCACTTTTTATACTTTCTTTAGCTCCGCATTAATTATTTTTTGTGGGTCTATCTTTGCTGTTGCTCTCATAGGATTCTAACCTTGTATTTTTGCAACTTTTGATTATTTCCCATTAGGCAGATTTCACTTTTGTCCACTATTTAGCTTTCTCTTTGTCATGTCTATTGTTTTGCTATTACAAAATTTTTCTAGGTATCTCTTAACCCTTTCGCTTTGGGTCAACTCCTAACTATCCATTACCTTTGCCTTGTTTACCTTTATTTTTAGACCTTCGTCTTTACCTCACCTCTTTATGCAGGCCATCCTTGTATACTTTAATTAGGCCTGTCAAACAGTCTTTGACACTGTAATGTAAAGAAGAGGACCAATATAAATGGACCCTGTCTGGCTGGGGGGACAAAAGAAGGGCCCGCCCAAGTGTCACCTAACATATGCCAGTGACAGTGCAGCCTCTTTGAAGTGTGCCCCTAGAGTCATATGAAAATCCCCAGCAGACCTGCCAACCAAGATGTGATAGTCAAGCAGGTTTTCCCGCTTCGTCAATAAGGACCCTCAAAGCCCACCCTGCATATTTCTTTTGGGTTCACATGGGTCATCTGTGCCCATTAAGGTCAGCCTATTGTTTGCTCCTGGGAGCAAGTTCACATCCCATTCAAGCCTATCCACATGCTATTTACTGGCTGGCATAAGTGGGAGAGCAAAATGCGGATTTGGTTTCCAGGGACGTCCGGTACAGCAAAGGCAGCGTTCTAAAAGTAATCTTTCCAAATTAATTATAACTAGGGCTCACGGTTTTATGTTATTCATTTTTTTGCCATTTCCGTCTGTATTTATGAATATTTATTTTTTGGGCATTTTTTCTGTATTTATACACATTTATTTTTGCCACAAGCAAAAGACGATGCTACAGCTAGTATTTTTCCACATTTATTTAAATTGACAATGCACACATGCGCTCGGTTGTTATTGGTCAACACTATACATTCATTTGAAAACTTTACCATTTGCAGAATGTCCCAAATATGCTTAAAAGTGCTATCACAAGCCATTTGTCTCAGAGCCTTGCAGTTTCTGTCATTGGCAGAGTGCCACATCCTCTCCCCCACTGAACACCATACTGCCCCGCTGAGAGAAACTCACGCTGCCTTCAGCTGCAACCCAATTGTGCCCCACTATAAACACCTGGAAGCAATTCAGTTCAAACTATGCACTAGACTACTGGAATATGCTGCCTGAAAAAAAGTAACCATAGTGGAAAAAAGCAAATACTCATAGGGAATACAACTTAAAGCTTTTACACTGATTATTCAGAAATCAATGAGTGTTTTTGCTTGAAAAGCTAACAACATGAAAAGAAAAGTAGTGCTTCACTGGCAAAATCTGTAAGGTGATGCTAATGTGTTTCAGTGTAAATAAAACCAATCTGGCCACTTTGCGACTACGCTGTCTTGCTTTATTTAGTTATGTATTTATTATTAGCATTTTAAAATCTTTTCTCTCTCCTCCTGAGGCTGCATTTAGGAGTAGAAAAATGTCAGACAAAGACATGTGCAGCAAAAGTGTTTCTTCTTTTTTTGGATCCACTTCATTGTGGTGCTTAAACCGACTCGCCTTTTGTCTCCTTTCTCAGCCCACGCACAATAAAGCTCTTTGTTAGTTTCCTGAAGTTTAAACTGGGTCGCCGGTGTTTTTTTTTCTTTTCAGATCTATAAGGCGAAACAGTCTTTCACATAAGTCAACGTAGGCAGTTCTTAAGTCATCAAGCAGATGTATGAGTTAAAACAATAAAGGACGTGTATTAAAAAGGAGGGCCTTTTTTCTTCGCCTCTCTGCTTCGAGTCCTTCGGCACCTCGACTGGGGACAATACCGACGGTATACATCACAAAAATGGCTGAACTGAGATCAGTTCCTATTTGCACCTGCCGGTACCGCATCACAGGTTTGCAGCTGGAGGCTAGATGAGGATTTGCTTACTGCTGTTGCTCTGGCTGTAACTGAAGCAGTTCGCAGCATAGGCGTGCACTGTAAACTGGCTGGTTTAATATACCGCACCAGCCCTTTTTAACCTTTCCACCTGTATGTGCGTGCATCGCAAGCTGCCCTTGTTAAACCCAGTCTGCGAGGAAAAGACGGATGCTGGTGCAGTCAGCAGAGTGAAGAGGCAGGGGCTAAGAGGTAAAAGAACAACAAAGCCTAATTAACAAGTAAACTGTCTTTCAAAGACCTGTGAATTACTCTGGTACAGCTGTGTGTATGCCCAGGAAGCAGTCGGCCCGGGCTGACACCTGTTAGACCTGACACCCTTGGCGTGGTTTTCCCCCATCTTTTTGCCTCTGCCTCCTGTATTTTTTGATGCTGTGCTGGATTTCGTTTTTGCTGGTTTAGATGCTTTGGACACTGCCACTGCTGATCAGTGCCAGAGTGTAAGTGCTCCCTATGTAAATTGTCATATTGAATGGGTATACCGGATTGGCATATTTCTGTCACCATGAAGTCCCTAGTAAAGTGCACTGTGTGTGCCAGGGCTGGTGATGACAGATGCTGCTAGTGGACCTGCAGCGCTGATTGCGCCACCCACATAAGTAGCCCTAAAATGGTGTCTCAGGCCTGCCACCACAGTGCCTGTGTGCAGTCAGTGGACTGCCATGTCCGCATGGCCAGTGTCCCCACTGGCTGGGCCTAACACTTCCCTGTCCTTGCACATCAGTCACCCCTATGGAAGGCTCAAGGTACCCTCCTGGGCAGGGTGCAGTGTATGGGTAAGGTAGAGCATGTACTAGTACGGGTAACATGCTCTGGTAGTGAGCAGCAGCCATTTTGTGTGCTCACTGCTGCAAGGTTATCTTGCTCCATAGACTAACATGGGGGAGGCTGGTCCCAATGGATACCAGCCTATCTTCCCATAGGAACAAGATGGGACATAAGTGATTGATATCCCTGAACTCAGAATTTAATAATACATCTTTTAGGCAAGGTTGTTTTTAAATTCTGTGTTTGAGAACAGTACTTTTAGAAAGTGGCTGTTCTCTTGTATAACCTTTATGTGTGCCTGGGCCTGCTTGTGGATTGACTGTCTGGTTTGAGGGTGACAGGGGCTGGAGAGCCCCCTGGAGGTTGTCTGAGTCAGCCCGTGGTTGAAAGACTGCATCTGCATCTAGGGAAGTGGGAGGAGATAGCAATGGGAGTGAACAGGGCTGTGCCTTCCTGCCACAATGCTGGCTTCACCTCCTGCTGGGCGACTGTCACCTCTGCCCCTCACACTGAAAGAAAGAAGGAAGCCAGGAAGCCCAAGGGCTCCAGCAACACCCAGAACTGGTTTAGACTGGGCTCAGGGCCCACTTGCACAAAGACCTCAAAGACTTTTAGGGGTATAAGAGAAGGACACCTGACAACAGAAAATTAGATTCTACAATCAAGAGGAACCTCTGCTGGAAGAAGGACCGCTGGAGAACTGAAGGAAGATTGCCTCGCTGTGTGCTCTAAGGGCTGACCTGTTCTGCTGTTCAACTGAAGCTGAGGAGAAGAGGGACTTTGCTGTGTGCTGTGACCCTGCCTGCTTGACCTAAACAGACTTTGCTGTGTGCTGTGTCTTCAAACTGAATCTCCAAGGGCTTGAGAAGAGCTGGCCTCCTGTTTGGCAACTCAGGGACAGAAAGGTTGCCAAGGACTGCAAAACTCTGCTGTGTGCTGCAGAGATCGTGGGCTGTTTTAATACAACCTCTATCATCTGCCCCGTGTAGCGCGCTGGCTGCTCTCGGTTCTGCTGGAGTGCCGCGCTGAGAATCGCCTGCAAACCAGCTGCCGTGCCGTGGGATCAACGTGCTCGTCGGCACGTGTACGGTAGTGGCCGTGAGCCCCTAGGCGTCCCCAGGGCGAAACAATCCTCTGCCAGGATTTACGATATCTAGCTCGCCCTGCTGACCCTGGGCGCGTTAAATCATCTGCCCGCAATTCACCGCCGCGGCCCGGGGCCTGAAATTGACCAGAAGCTGTTTTCCCAGTTCCGCAAAGCCGCGAAGAAAGAAACGAAGGGGCCGCGACCTGATTGGTCATTCGTCGACAGGAGCCGCGCTCTGATTGGCCTTTGCCGTAGCCCTGTCCCCGAGAGCCGCGCTCCGATTTGCTGCATTGCCCGCAGAAGCTGTGACGTCAGGAAGGCTTGTCCCGGGGCCGCGCTATCATTGGCTGACTCCCGGGTGTCTGTGGAGGCTCGTCCGTGGAGCCGCGACCGGATTGGTCCACGTCATCGGGACCTTCGAGGAAGCCGCCGAGAGCCGTGTTTCTATCACCGGAGGCACGGAAGAAGTGACCTGACCTCGCCGAGGGAGCAACGCGAGTGCTGACTGCCCCTGGCCTGTTGTCCCCGCTCGGAATGCTGAGCTAGCTCCCCGCCGCTCCCTGAAGTGCTGGGAGCGGGCGGAGAGCTGCCGGGACCGGCCGGGGCTTGGTGCGAGTTTTCTCCGCTCGTCACGGGGGTGCCTGAAAAGTAAATCGTGAGGCGCCCACGCAGGGCTGGGGCTCGACGAGCGAAGGGCTGATTTTTGAGCAGATAATACGCGGCATTGCTTTTGCTAATAATTAGAAGAACTGATTTGAGCACATAGATCAGTGGTATTATTTTTAATACTAATTTGAAGAGACTTGAAACTATTCTTTTACAATAAGAACTTCCTAACACAATTGCAACCATTAAGATTAAGTGCAACCTTTTTCCAAAGAAGCTATCATCGTGTAACTGCTGATTCTTACTGCATAAACTAGATAAAGTTATTTTTTAATATATACTTACCTGTGTGGTCTCAGTTTGTGGTGGATTGGGGATCATTGTTTTTGTTAAGTGCATTTATTATACACATTGCCTTGGGGATAAGCCTATCTACTCGTGCCAAGCTACCTAGGGGGCGAGCAGGGGTTATCTACAGTGTGTAATTCTTCACCCTGACTAGAAGCAAGGGTCCCTACTTGGTCTAAGGTACTTACCTCTGCCAATTAAAGACCCCCAGATCTAACCACAACTCTCAACCCTCTAAGGAGGGGGAGACACCAGATGGTTGGGGGTGTGATTCTATTGATGTGAATGACAAAATGTACTAGTATTTTCCACGTTTTTATACATAAATACAGATAAAGGAAAACTTGTTTTCCGTCTGTATTTATATGTAAAAATCCGTTTAAACAGAAAACCGGGAGCCCTAATTACAACTCTAATTGTACCAGTGAATTGAGCATGTGATATTTAAAAAGTCAAAAAATTAAATTTGTGTTCTAGACAGAGATAACATTTATTAAACTTAATATTGTACCCCGATGCTATCCTATGGAGCAGCCAATCATTAAACAGTAAAAATAGCTTTTAGAGTCTTTTCACTGGAAGGAAATGTTAACATTAAACCTTTACATGTCCTTCTTTTAAATACCATGCACCCTTCCTTATTGGCAATGAGGCCTACTTCAAGGTAATTTATCAGTATTCATAAGGACGGTTTAGGCTTTTCAAAAGGAAATATTTTGATAGGCCGCATTTGCAGTTTAAAAGCTGCACAGTCATGATACAATGGTGAGCCTGTATATATGCTTTACAGTGCCACTACTGTGGATGGGGCAATTGGTACTGCAGTCTACTGGTAACATATCATTTGTGGGCTCTGGCACACATTTGTACCATATACTAAGGACTTCTAGGGAAATTAAATAAGCTAATCAGTTATTTAATCATTTTACCAGGCTGAAAGGAGAAGCACAATCACTTTACCTCTGCTTGGCAGGGGCAAAGTGCACAGAGTTCTATAACCAACAAACCAGGGTGATCCTGTAGAAAGGGTAAATTTCCAACACCATCTCTCTTTTTGTGAGTCCATTTTTCCCTTCCATAATTTCTTTTCACCACTTAAACTTTTGTGGGTCTTGTTTTCTTCTTCTTAGGCATCTCTTTTAGTGGATCTTTCTTTTGTCTATTAATGTTTGTATTTCGTGGCTATTGCTCTGCCTCTGTTTAACATTTCTCTGTGTCTTCTCAAGCATTCTCAGTTTCTGTGGCTACTATGGTTTAGCTAGTTTTCTCTTTACTATTCTTCGCTATATCAGGGAAGTTACCTCCTTACATGGATTGATTTTCCCTCAATATATATATAAACACAACTGGAGAATTATAATTCAAGAAAAATTAAACATCTACCACTTCATATAGGTTTTTATGTCAAACCAACTCTCCAAAAGCCTCAAGTAACCTCTTTAAACTACTTAGTACACTATTTCCTACAAAATATTCCCACCATGTCAATAGTCCTACAGCCTACTAGAGAGCAAGCTTTACAATTATGCTCATGAATAAGGCTTCATTCCTATAAATATTTGTCAGCACCATTGTAATCTTGAATAAACTGAAGACACTCTGCTCAAAAGCATATGGGGCTATGTAGCAGCAAGTTCTATTTAGGTTTAACTGTAAAATGGACAACATTGAGGAAGGTAATTGTTTGGTAGCTGTCCAGCTAAAAACAAACTCAAAAACAGAGCTAACATGTTACCTTGGATGGTTATTAGAAAACATAATATAATAGCCATTGCTAGAATCCATTTTACGGTTGCCTGCCACCTGATTTCAAAGAAACATATAGACTCTGGAAGTCATTAAAATATCACATTAATCAAAGGACACCCAGCTTTGCATTTGTGGATAGTCACCAGGTGGTGACCTGCCGTTTCTTGTCATGGTCTTTACCTATGTGATGGAGGACAACTAGAGAAAACTAGAACAAATATACCTCTTGGCTACCCATCTCACCGCCCTCCTTCGGACCACAGATTTCCCAGTAGATCATCAATATCTTACTTTTGATTCATATGTGATAGACTACACATAACAGCAAGTAACACTTTTTAAGTTTAATTGGCAGCAGGTGTTCCCTAAGGTTTAGCATGGCAGGTGAATATCAAATCACCACAACCAGTTGTTCAAATCCATAAAAATGCTAGGAGAATCAAGAAGCGTCATGTGAAAACTATTAGAACATTTCTTATTTATGTGAGTTAGTAGAGCCAAACATCCAACTTTAGTATCCAGTCTAAGGACAATCTCATCACTTTCTGTATAATTCTCACAGGAAATTGCTTTCTGATCTCAGCCTCCCACTCCTTTAGTATCTCCCAGAATTAGAAAGGCAACCTCTCCCCTTATGAGCATACACATTCTTCTGGAAAGAGACCATTCTAGTACACAAAGGGCGAAAGGAAATAGCCAATTACTCCTTTCGCATCATTTAGCTGTATGCGCTGTTGCAGGAATTCCGCTCAGGAACAGAACTATGGTTATGACCACAGAACATCAGTATGTAGAGACTGAGTCACCAAACCACCTCAGTGTCTATGAACCAGAGTCCAACCACCTATAGTGCCTCACTTGCCCTCCTAACCTTTCCAGAGAGACAAGTTACTGGGCACCCCAGAACACAACACTTTCAACCCTCTCAGGGATCTTGGTAACAGAACACACCCTTTCGCTCTCACTCGTACCGGTCTGCAATAAGATAAGAAAGAGACACGAAGGAAGTTTACAATGTTTATTTCAACTATTGTGCTCTAAGATGCAATAATTGTGCCACAATTAGAAAACAAATACATATCAACTAACAAGTACTACTGATGTTAGTGCTTATATATTATAGAACTCTGGGTTTAGTGGCAGACCCCTTACCTTAGCATACATAGGTGGATGTTCTACATCTTAGCTAACGCAGCATTCTCGTTTCAGGACCTTTGTTCTGTGTGTGTGTTTTCAGAACCCCTGTCCTCAGTTATATGACAAGATATATGTATTCAAAAACAGCAGCTGCATTCCTTTATTATGTCTAGGTGTTAGTGTCTGAACAGAGAGAATAACAAGGGGCAATGTTGTTTGATCTTGCCTAGGTCGTTCAGACTGAATCCCAGGAAAAGAATAAAATACAAAAACATGCTGGTTGCGTGTGAAAATACAATGCGGCACAAAGGCAAGCAAGTATTATGTGCAAAACCAAACAAGCCTACAATGTGCCTGATTAGGCTCATTTAGGGAAAACAACAATAGGCTATGTGAGAAACACACAACAGTGCTAACCCAAGACGTATTGTGAGCGATGTGCTTTAGCTGCATCAAACAACTCAAATAAGCAATGTAGTTAAAGGAGTAAATACTGTATACTGCAAACCTAGTTCATTAAAGAAAAAATACCTAATCATCACCCAAAATTATAAATAAAGCAAATAAAGGACAGAAAGTGGAAAGAAATGAAATTCAATAAGCATCAATCAGCATGGGATTCTATGGAACTCAATGCAATGCATGAAAAAGTAAAACATGGCCTTTTCAGTGGAACCTGGCAACAATAAGCCATACTTCAAGTTAAGGTGTCAGAGAGGCTTATTAGGTTAGGAATGGTGAACAGAAGTTATAAAGCTCAGGATGTCCTTCTCCCCCCAATGTTTATGTGAGGAGCGCTACAGAAGGTCAAAAAAGCTACTTGATTGCCTCCCTGAAGAATAGAGAAGAAACATTTTAAAGAGCCTTTAAGGTGGACACTCTAGGCACGGCACTACATTGTCAATTCTTTCGTGGAGGTTATGAGCTTTACACACTTCTGTGGGCCAAACCATCAAGCCAAGCATAATTAGGACTCCACAGACCCTTATAGCGATGTTGGTAGTTTGTGGTCGATAGGTTTTTAAAGACTCAAAAAGTCACCCACAGGACCTATTCCTATCAGAGTTCAGGGAGCAGAGATTGTCTGATCAATGCAGGGTGTTCCACCTGATGTCAGAGTTCTTCTGAAGTACTGAAAATGTAATTCCCTGTTGACATTCTCTTGAACCCGCATGTCATGCAAGCAGCGGCAGAGAACACATCATTAGCTCCTCTGGCATATGACCAGGCACGATCCACCAGTAAACTGGCTCTCCGGCTTCCGGAAGTGTGCAATCCTTAGTGTTCAAGCAGGAGACAGGCAAGGGACTGGGCGGCACACCCTACTTGTACAAGAGTCATATTCCGTTGCGGACATCTTCAAATATGGAGGTCAAGTTCAAAGCTTTCCATATCTGCTACAGTAAATGGCCCCAGTTAGGACACTATAAAGGGCAGAGATGTGTTTCCATTGTTGCAATAACTTAAAAGACTCCCCACCAAACAAATTATTTTTCTCCTTCCTTGGCAAAACCAAAATGAAATATTTGTTTTGATCACAGTTTAGTTTGATTTACAAACATGGATGAATGTGGTTCAGCTAATCAAACCCTTCAAAAACGATTTCAAAATTCATGGGTGATGCATCAGAACTTGCTAGCACAAACACATACACTCATAAATGATTCCAGACTAAACGCAGATTTCTTCACATGAGAGAGTGCAGTATTTTCCAAGGAATTGCAATTGGAAACACATCTGAAAACAGAATGCCAGCACAAGAGGTCCTTTAAGTTAGCTAGAATTTTAGGTCTTGCCTACAGACAGCTTTTGTCTGTTTAAGAAAGATCTCTTGTGGACCAAACCAAAACCGTCCAGTGGGCTCAGAGCCACCCCAATAAAAACCATTGATAAGCTTTATTGTAACTTTTGTACTCAATGGCTGGATTTCATCTTCTTGAGTTTGTCCTTCCCCTAAAGCTTGGCTTCTTTTTGCTAATCTTTTGACTGGCAGACTTTTATCTTTCCACTGCTCACATTTAGGGAATTACGCTTATCTTTTTCACTAAGCACTCCATGAGAGTGCATTTATTTTTTTGCTCTCTCTCGTGTGCTGCTTATCCCATTTAGAATACTCGCTCCCCATGTTACTTTCCCTTTCCACCCACACCTTTGTTGCTCCACTACGACCGGTGGTCCTTGAAAGAGATGTTTTAATTTGACTTTTTGGAGGAACAAGTATCTGCCATTTGCAGTCGGGCAGCTTTGCATTGCAAAAATTGCTTTTCCATACCTCTGTGGCAGGGTGAACTACGGCAATACAGGAGGGCGTCATGCCGAGGAGGTGCGGGGCCGTCCTGACCAGTGGTGATCTGGCTGAAAAAGAGGTAGTCCCAACTGAAAAGTTTAAATCCACGTTTCGCTGGGGAATGCTTTCCTGGTGACTGAGTTGAGAACTTCTCCCAAGAAAGGCTGCATCTGAAGAGGCCCAAGGTGGGACTTAACTGTGCCGATGGTGAACCCTAGATCGTGCATTACGTCTCTGGTGGTTTGGGTATTTGTGAAGCATTGTTGTTTGCTTGTGCGCTTGATCAACCAGGAGTCAAGTAAGGGAACACGTGGGTGCCTCCAAGACTGAGATGAGCGGCTACCATGGCAAGACATTTTGTGAACACTCTGGCAACCATGATGACACCGAAGGGCAACACATTGAATTGAAAATACTGGCCACTTACCATAAACCGAAGGTACCAGCAGTGTGCAGAATGGATTAGACTGCGGAAATACCCGCCCATCAAGTGGAGTGCGGTCATGAAGTCACCTTGCTACAGTAGAGGGATGACATCCTGAAGCGTGACCATGTGGAAGTCTCCGACAGGATGCATTTGTCGTGAGGCCTAATGTCAAGTGTAGGCCTGACTGTCCTGTCCTTCTGAGAAATAGGAAAGTATAGGGAATACTCCAGTTTGCCGTGCTGGTGTGGCGGCATAGGCTCCGTTTCCTTACAAATTAGTGCCTCTATTTACACCTGAAGGAGGCTCTGGTGTTCAGGGGAGAGGGTGTATCTGTGGGGAGGAATATTTGGTGGGGTTGCAGTGAGTTCCAGGCAGTAAAACTACCTAATGATAGAGATGACTCACTAATCAGAGGTGATTTAGTCCCACTGTGAAAGAAACCCAAGTAGTCTTCCCCAGGCAGGTGAATGGTGAAGGGAGAGTGATTCACAGTTCAGCCGGGTGGCTCCCTTAGCCGCACCCCCTGTACCTCTTAACCCTATAGGCTCCCCTGGAGTAGCCCCTTGTAGGGGTCTGTTTTTGCTGACACTGAGAGACAGATGCCTCGAGGGCAGTAGCTTTGCACCACCACTGAAATGGGACCTGTGAAAAGACCCCAGAGAGAAGGCATTTGGAGAGCGTTTGATCAACCTGCGACCCGAAGAAGTGCCCCACATCAAAAGGTAGGTTGAGGAGATACTCTTCAAGGGACGTGCAGCCAAGCATGTCGCCAAATAAGTACAGTTGAATTTATGCCCCACGCTACACTATCAGCTGCATTTAGGGCACACCAAATAATGGTGTTTGAGATGACCTTGCCCTATAAAACAAGCTTGTGGCCACTTTTTTTTTTACTGGTCTGGGAAATGCTGGAGAAGCTCCTCCATCTCATCCCAGTGGGCTCGATCATATCTGGGGAGCGGTACAATGAAGCTAGCGATTCTCCAGTGAATCATAAATTTGTAGGCAATCTGCTTGCCAGCCGCATTAATCTTTCTGCTCTCCTTATCCGACAGAGAGGCATCACAAGTGCCCTGGGCATTCAAGTGTTTGCCTGCTCTATAAATCACCAAAGAGTCTGGTTGGATTTGGCCCGGGATGTAGGGTTGGTCGGATGGTGAAGAGAGATATATATATATATATATATATATATATATATAAATATATATATATATATATATATATAAATATAAATATATAAATATAAATATATAAATATAAATATATATATATATATATATATATATATATATATATATATATATATATATATATATATATATATATATATATATATTTTTATTATTATTATTTTTTTACCAATCAACCCTTGTGACACTGGCTTCACTGGGACTGAACTGCTGCAGTTCGTTTTGTTTTACCAGCGTTTGTTGGAAAGGCCAGGAACCCGCCACTAACACCGGGGAGAGAGAAAGCAGTTTTGGGATTATTAATCCCATGCCGGGCAGAGCACATTGTGGTTCAGCCCCTGCTCTACAAACTCGCTGGACATTGTGGTTGAGGTGGTATTGGGGGACCGGAGGAGGCACTCGACCATTTGCACACCAAAGCGGGAGATTCCATTCTTGTGTTTTATGCGGCGCATGCTGTTCCCTGGCCCCCCCGCAATGACATTCTCACATTCTGTGTCTTGCTCCAGCACCTTAGATCCCAGACTCAACTACGCTGCATGCTGGGATGTGTAGTCCTGCGCCACACTTGGGACTGCGCACAGGTGCGTGGAGTTTACTGCAGGGGGTGGAGCTGGCTTGTATTTGCAAGCATTTAAGAGGAGAGATTGTTCTGCAGCATGTGACACCACTTACAGGACGCTTTGGGCGCTGATGAAGGCAGAAGGCTGCCGAAATGCATTCGCTATTGTGCAAATAAAAGAAGGCTTCCTACCGTTTCCTCCTGGGTCTCTGTCTCTTTTCTTGGAAGGAGGATTTGTGGATCAATTGCAGCGTCACCCAGAGACGCTTTTCAGAGACTCCCACCTCGCTTGGGACACTGGCTTCACTGGGACTGAACTGCTGCAGTTCGTTTTGTTTTACCAGCGTTTGTTGGAAAGGCCAGGAACCCGCCACTAACACCGGGGAGAGAGAAAGCAGTTTTGGGATTATTAATCCCATGCCGGGCAGAGCACATTGTGGTTCAGCCCCTGCTCTACAAACTCGCTGGACATTGTGGTTGAGGTGGTATTGGGGGACCGGAGGAGGCACTCGACCATTTGCACACCAAAGCGGGAGATTCCATTCTTGTGTTTTATGCGGCGCATGCTGTTCCCTGGCCCCCCCGCAATGACATTCTCACATTCTGTGTCTTGCTCCAGCACCTTAGATCCCAGACTCAACTACGCTGCATGCTGGGATGTGTAGTCCTGCGCCACACTTGGGACTGCGCACAGGTGCGTGGAGTTTACTGCAGGGGGTGGAGCTGGCTTGTATTTGCAAGCATTTAAGAGGAGAGATTGTTCTGCAGCATGTGACACCACTTACAGGACGCTTTGGGCGCTGATGAAGGCAGAAGGCTGCCGAAATGCATTCGCTATTGTGCAAATAAAAGAAGGCTTCCTACCGTTTCCTCCTGGGTCTCTGTCTCTTTTCTTGGAAGGAGGATTTGTGGATATATATATATATATATATATATATATATATATATATATATATATTTTTATTATTATTATTTTTTTACCAATCAACCCTTGTGGTGGCTAACTTGGTCTTCACAGGTTGTTTGAAGGTCTCAGCACTTTTAAGCATGCCTTTCGGTCTGGGAAGGAAATGCAATGAGCGGTGACTGGTGGACAACGTTTTCACAAAGAAGTCCTCATCTTTCAGGACTTTGTGCAACTGTACTTGGTGGTAAGTGGCAGTCTTGTGAATAACCTTGTGATAGGAGGTAGTATCTTCAGAAGGGGATGGTTTACCAGGGTAGAGGTCTGGGTCTGTGTCTGTGTCTCCAGGTAGGTCGGCGAAACAGTTGTCCCACGGGTTGTCCCTAGGCTTGGAATCAACTGGAGCTTATAGGATGTATGAGGGGCTCCAACCTCTATATGAAGAATGTGGTAAACCAACTGGTGAATGAGGTGGAGGGAATCCCTGTGGTGGTGGTGAAGTGAGAAGGGGGAGAGGAGTAGGAGAAGGAGGACAAAATGGTAGAGGACCAATGGCCTGTTGTGATGCTTCTTTGAGGGGGATGCTCAGCTTGTGTTTGGTGTTGGGGCGGAAGTGGAGGGATGGTGTACTCAAGGTCAACGTCTTGCAGTGTGGATGTACCTTCTGAACCTGTGGCTCCTCTGTCTTGGACTCTGAGTGGGAGCTCAACTCTGGGCTGTAGTTGCCTGCTCATCTGAGGGTCCTGGGTCCGATTTCTCCTTTGACATCACAGTTCCTGAAGAGGTCGGGATGTCGTCCTCCTACTGCTGCAACATGGTGCATCGAGCAAGTCGGCGATCTCATCAGTACCGCAGGGTCTTTGAGCGGAAGATGACAGGCGGAGCAGGAGGCTTCATCATGCTCCAAGGACAAATGTTTGCAGACTTGATGGTGTTCTGTCCTGTAGTGTTTCGTATGACCGAATGGACAGTACTGCAAAGGAGACCTTTCCATTAAGGAGTCTGCATTCTCAAAGTGGGAGACAGAGTGGATTACCATGGGAGGGACACAGGCCCCTAAAGGGACGTATTTATGCGATTTTATATAGCGCGAACTTTACCCGAAGGTGTCAGAGCGCTTTACATAGGACCCAGTTTCAACCATAAGGACTGATGGTTACAATCGGAAAAACAGATTTGCAAATTTTAGACTTACATAAGAACCAGTTGAAAACATACGGATTTTGGATTACATGCGTTATAAAAAAACTTAGGATTATATGCGTTACAAAAAGGTACAAACAGAAAAAAATGTCAAATGTACAAGAGATAGAATCACACAAGGAAGATACACACATGGATATATTCTAGGCCTATACTAGTAATATCTCTATCCACATAGGGAGGGGATACACATGGATATACTCTAACAGTCACATAGGGGACTAGTCGTTAGAGTTATCTCTATATACATAGGGAAGGGATATGACTGGATATACTCTAAGAGTCACATAGGAATGGTGGAGAGCACAACGGTCTACAGCATATACTAGTGATTAGAGCTATCTCTATATACATAGGGAAGGGAAAGGACTGGAAATACTCTAAGAGAGGGCAGGCACGTGAGATAACAAACTTTACCCGAAGGAGTCAGAGCGCTTTACATAGGATCCAGTGGAAAACATAAGGACTGACGGTTACATGCGTAAAATGATTGCAAATTTTTGCATTACAAAAGAACCAGTTAAAAGCATACGGACTTAGGATTAAAAGCGTTACAAAAAGGTATACAAATGGATATACTCTAGGCCTATACTAGTAATATCTCTATCAACATAGGGAGGGGATACACATGGATATACTCTAAAAGTCACTTAGGAGACTAGTCGTTAGAGTTATCTCTATATACATAGGGAAGGGATAAGACTGGATATACTCTAAGAGTCACATAGGAATAGTGGAGAGCACGACGTTTTACAGCATATACTAGAGATTAGAGCTATCTCTATATACATAGGGAAGGGAAAGGACTGGATATACTCAAAGAGTCACAGAGAAGGCAGGCACATGAGATAAACGAGAGAGGGAAGCAGAGAGTGGTGAAAAAGACAGTGAGGAGTGTGTCAGAGGCAACAGGAGAGACAATAGGAAAGTCGAAAGCTCAGTGGGAGATCACTAAAATGGCGGAAGAGAAAGTTAGAAGAAGAGGCAGGTCATACAGAGAAAATGGCGGGGAGCACGAGGGTCCAAGTCCGAAAGTTCAGGAAGAGGACTGGCATAGCCAGCAGGTCCAGGGGGAGAAAGGCAGTCCGTAGCAAAGTCGCAGCCTCATCGTTCAAGAGGAGCTGGGGCAGAGGAGATCAATCCGGAGACCAGAGGAGGGTCAGGGGAGAGAGACCACAGGCGCCCAGGCAGAGATGGAAGGCAGCAAAGTTTGAAGCAAAGGGAAGGACTGTTTAAAAATGGCAAACATGAAACAGATCCCCTGGCTATCTTATGTCAATGAAATGCTCCATAAATTAGGTCTGGGTGACATTTTTGACAACCCCGAAAACATACAGGGAGATGTTAAAGCTGTTATTAAATCAAGTTACTGGAAATCCTCATTTGTACATTCCCTGGTCAGCCCTCACGTTCCTAAGGTTACTTTACAGCATCAGTTTTATTTAACCTTTACAAATCACGTGCAATGGCGATTCTACTTGACAAGGTTTAGGTTACACATCTTGCACTTTCTTTTTGCGTTTCCTAAACAGGGGGGTTGGTGTGAGAGACTGCCCCCCTGTCCTTGTAATAACAAAGACAGCCAAAGCACGATGCATGTTGTTCTTTTCTGTTCCCTATATAAGGATCCGAGAATTAGGTTTATTAAGCCGATCCTTAAGGAAAAGCAACCATGTCATTATAAAGAGGGTTACGACCATTTGTTATCTTTGTCCTCATCTAGTGTCTGTTGTGCGATGTTAAACTTTATACGAGTGTCACTCATGATTAGAAAACGGTATGGTTAAATTGGCCCCAAAAAACCTGTCTCTTTGCCCATGTATATTGTTGTATCGAGACTCTCTTTTTCCATGCCCTTTAATGTATACCCCGGTATGAAGAATCTATGAATTATCCTAATTCGATTGAAAGCAAAAGTTATGGGTTTTAACTGTGATCATTTTAACCAATGTACCTTATTAGTTTAGTGTATAATTGTAAAACTGTCTTTTAAAAATGAATTCCTAACTATGTCTGTATGTAATTGTTTGACTTTTATGATTCTTCTTTTCTGAATCGAATAAAGTTTTTGAAACGAAACGGAAGGAGGGGCCTCTCACCAGAGCCCAGTTAAGCACAATGTGGGTGGTGGCGTTGAGCGTGTGGGGGGGGGGGGGGGGGGGGGGGGGAAGACCGTGTTAGCGCTATGGATGCGGTCGCGCTGGCTCCCGGAGAGTTGCGTGTGGGATTCATCCGCCCTGGCATGCGTTCGTGTCCCTGGAGCCTGGGTCCGCCGGTCGTAGGAAGCGTGTCCCCAAGGGCGCCATCTTGGAGTCAGGCACCGTTGGCGCGAAACAGCGTGGTCAGCAAGGGGGGGGCACATCTCTGCCCTCGGGCCCAGGCCCGTCTTTGGCGGAGAACGGATGTGTGGCCCCCGGAGCAGGTAAGTGCGGATGGTCTCGAGGCGGCGCCGTCGTCAGCAGAGGGCGCCGCCGTCAATCACCGGCCCTTTTCTGGAGTGACCGCAGAGTCTCGGCGGGTGGCAGCGGGGGACGCGGTAGGAGCCTACATACCGCTCGGGTGATCAGCGCCTGTCAGACTCCACAGGCTCTGCTCCTCGTCCTTGTTGTTTAGCCCGGGCTGGTAACGGGCGGCCGCCATGTTGGGTCCCAGGCAGGGATCGGGAGCAATCCACCAACGCCGCCCCACAGGCACCAGCAGCGATCGGAGCAGCCCTGCAGGTGCCCCACACCTTCCGCTTCAGTTAGGAAGCGTGTGCATCGCGGAGGGCTTCCTAAGGACGCTAGGCTCCAGGCCGGAGCAGCGCGCGGACCGGGAGCCGAGACGGTCCACGTCCGTCCCGTCTCGGCTCCTCCTCCTGAACGTAGTGTACAACCCAATCACCGAGTCGGACTACCACAATTGATGAACTTTTTAAGCAGCAGGAGTGGAGGAATCAAAAGCGCCTGATGACTAAGACCATGAGGTGTTGATCCAGATCTAGATCCCAGTGGATAAATATCCGAAACCAGATGACATAAGAAAGGCAATCTAACAATGGAGGCAATGCACATGTGCATTACCAATCATAGCAGTATTCACCATGCCTAGTGGCTTGAAAGACCTAAAGAAAACAGGTTGCACACATCCGATCCAAATACTAGATGGCAGGAGTATGCAGAACACATGTATCTACAGCTACAAATGCCGAAAACATTGGGTTATGCTATCACAGTGTATGACCTCAACCTAGGACGCCACTTAAATGGCTACTGTAAAGCAGTCCTTCTGGGTTTGGGCTAAAATGGCATGGTCTCGGGTCACAATGCACGGAAAGGTGCCTGCATGTTTAACAGGATTTCAGGATCTCAGACTGTTAGGAGAGACCAAAGCCACAGGGATGAGAGTATGGCAGGTGTGACCACTGAGGTGCACAGAATGATTTTTAAGCACATGCAAGTCAGTGAATACCTAAATGAATAAATGTTGTGTGCCTGTGCAGCTATATTAAAAGGGGAAGCAAGATGGAGTACTTGTTGGAAGAAGCAAAGAAGAGCATTTCCTCGTGTCCCAAATACAGCCAGACAGAGCGGTCATATGTAATCAGGATTTAAAATTCTCAGAATGTTATTAGATTGGCTTGAGCATCGATACTTGTAGATTCAAAGTAGGCTGTCTGCATATAAAGCATAATAGGATGCATGTGCGCATGTATGTTCTGAAGTCTTCCACTATGCAAACAGCCAAATGGTTTTTGCCAGTGCTTGTACAACTAGTCTTGATTCCATGTTAATCTTTCTCCATCCATCAGCACGTCTGGCAGAGCCAAGCCTTTGAGAGCAGCTTATTCTATTTAAAAGTGATCCAAGGATACTTCACAGTGAGTTTTACAGTAAGCTCTGAACATCTGGATATAGGGGTTGTAGAAAATGGGGCAAACTTCGTTAAAACAGACTATGTCTTGCTTCTATCCATAAAGGAGGCTCCTCACAGATGTCATTTAATTACCAATCTAACTTACGAGATTTTCGATTGTATAACATTTACAATGCATTATTTGGATCCAGAAGTGGAAATAAATAGCACCAGTCTCCGTGGCCTCAAGTCTGTGCTACCATTGGTGTCTCTTTTCTGCACCCTTTATCTTTTCCCTCTCAATTATCCCCATTCTTATTCTACATCTGGGTGTAGTGCTCTAGCAGATTTACTTCCACTTACTTTATCTCAATTTGGTACTGCAGAGGAGGAAAGGAAAATGCTACTTACCAGTATGCATCTGTTCTTGGCATGTAGGGCTGCAGAACCACACACTGTTGCATTAGATCACCATCTGGTGGTGGGCACGGATGATTACACTTTGTTGTTGTCTTGGAAGAGTCTTTGTCTGCTGGATGACTCCTCCCTTAGACCGTAGTGCGCATGGTCATCGACTCCATCGTCAGATTGTTTTCGCCATTGTGCAAATGATGGAGTTGTATAAGTACAGATAAAAATGACCATGTGTTGTGTATCTAAATAAGATAATACTGGAACAGATATAGGTAGCCGGGTGGGCGTGTGTGTTTCTGCAGCCCTGCATGCCAAGAACAGATGCATACTGGTAAGTAGCATTTTCCGTTAGAGGCATATGGGCTGCAGAACACACTGTTGCATAGATTGCACAGCAGTTTCTCCCTTAGCGGCGGCCACACACATCTATTGCAGTAGTATGAAATAATGTTTTTAGTACAGCCTGGCCTACACTTGCTTGTTGTTTTGCCTGCACATCTACACAATAGTGTTTTGTAAATTTGTAGCTGTTTCACAGATATCATCTAATGGTATGTTTCCTAAGAATGCCATAGATGCCCCTAACTTACGGGTAGAATGAGCCCTAGGAGGAATGGATGGAGTGCGTTTTGCTTTTTGGTAGCACGTTTGAATACACTTAACCATCCATCTAGCAATGCCTGATTTAGAAATAGGATTGCCTTTATGTGGAGGTGAAAAGGACACAAACAGTTGTTTAGTTTTACGAAAAGGTTTTGTCCTATCAATGTAGTATAGAAGTGCTCTTTTTACATCAAGTGTGTGTAGAGCTCTTTCTGCAACCGTTTGCGGTTCTGGAAAAAATACTGGCAACTCAATTGATTGGTTGAAATGGAACAGTGAAATGACCTTTGGCAGAAACTTTGGATTTGTTTTGAGAACCACTTTATTATGATGAAGTTGTATAAATGATTCTTGAATTGTTAATGCCTGGATCTCACTCACTCTTCTTAGTGAAGTAACTGCTACTAAAAAAACAACTTTCCATGTAAGAAACTGTAGCTCACACTTATGCAATGGTTCAAAAGGTGGACCCATAAGTCTTGTGAGAACAATATTTAAATTCCATACTGGAGATGGTGGTATTCTGGGAGGAATTATTCGTTTAAGCCCTTCCATTAACGCTTTGATTGCAGGTACTCTAAACAATGACAAATGTTGTCTGTTTTGGAGATACGCTGCTATAGCAGCAAGATGAAATCTGATTGAGGAATACTCCAAGTTAGATCTTTGTAGATGTAAGAGGTAACATATGATGTTTTGTATAGAAACATCCAAGGGGTTGACGTTATTTGTACAATAGACAACTAACCTTTTCCATTTTGCTGCATAACATGCTCTAGTGGTAGGATGTCTTGCCTCTTTAATGATATTCATGCAATCAGGAGGTAAATTTAGATATCCAAACTCTAAGACTTCAGGAGCCAGATCGCTAGATTGAGCTGCATTGGATCTGGATGCGTAATCTCTCCATGGTTCTGTGTTAGTAGATGTGGGGAGAGTTTTAGTTTGTGATGTGGTACTACGGAGAGCTGTAGTAGCGTGGTGTACCACAGTTGTGTCACCCATGTTGGTGCTTGGATAATAATGTGAGAGTATGTTGCCGTAGCTTGCGTACCACTAATGGAATCAGTGGGAGAGGCGGAAAAGCGTACGCAAATTTGTTCATCCATACCGCATTGCCCTTGGATAATGGGTGTGGGTATCTGGCGGCGAAGCTTGGGCATTTCTAGTTCCAATGTGTGGCAAACAGATCTATCTCTGGTTGTCCCCACCTCTGAAAAAATGGCTGAATAACTTGAGGACGAAGTTCCCATTTGTGTATCTGTTGTCTCTGTCGACTTAACAGATCTGCCAACTTATTGAGAACTCCTGGCAGATGCTCTGCTAACAGAAAAATGTTTTGAGGGATGGCTCTTCTCCAAATGCTCTGCACCAGCCGGGAGAGCTGTAGGGAGTGTGTCCCTCCTTGCTTTTGAATGTAATACATTGCGGTCATTTTGTCCGTCCGGACTAGTACAGCTTTGTTTGATATGTAATGTTGGAACGGTTTTAGAGCTTGAAAAATTGCTAGTAACTCCAGATAGTTTATATGGAGTACTTTTTGCTTCATTGTCCACGTACCCTGTACTGTGTGATTTTGTAAATGCGCTCCCCATCCAGTGAGAGATGCGTCTGTGGTTAATATCATTTGTGGAACAGGTTCTATAAACGGCCGGCCCTTGGAAGGGTTTTTGGTGTTCCACCATTGCAGAGAGCGATGTGTCCGGTCGTCTACCACCACCACCAGATCTGTTCTCTTGTTGAGCTTGATTCCACTGACTTGCCAAGCATTCTTTTATGGGGCGCATTTGTAGTCTTGCGTATGGTACTATGAAAATGCAAGATGCCATTATTCCTATTAGCTGCATGAACACTCGAGCTTGTAGTGAGTGTTGTGGCTGAAATCTGTATAGCTTGTATTCTTATTAAGTTGGGGTACGCTATTGCCTTGGAAGTATCTATTGTGGCACCTAGATACTGCTGAGATAGGGACGGTTGTAGATATGACTTCTTTTGATTTATTGTAAACCCTAACATGTGCAGCAGGCAGATTGTCTGACCCGTGTGCTGTACACATTGGTTGTATGAATTAGATTTTATTAGCCAGTCGTCGAGATATGGAAAGACATGAATGTTGTCCCTTCTTAAGTGTGCTGCTACTACTGCTAGACACTTTGTGAAAACTCGAGGTGCTGTTGTTACTCTGAAGGGGAGCATCTTGAATTGGTAGTGCTGACCTTCTAGTACAAACCTTAGGTACTTTCTGTGAGATTGATGAATGGGAATGTGGAAGTAGGCGTCCTTGAGGTCTAATGTGGCAAGGAAGTCGCCTTTCTCAGGTAACGGTAGAACCTGTTCTAATGTGACCATATGAAAATGGTCTGAATGTATGTATAGGTTTAGGGGTCTTCGATCTAGAATCAGTCTGAGAGATCCGTCCTTTTTGGGTATGAGAAAATAAAGTGAGTAAACCTGTGCGTTCTGATGTTCTTTTGGTACTGGTTCTATTGCGTTCTTTTGCAGTAGTGATTCCACCTCTGGTCTTAGTAGTGAGAGGTGTTCCTGTGACATAGGACGTTGTCTGGGTGGTATTGTTGGAGGAGTGGAAGTGAGCTCCAGGCAATAACCTGACTGAATCATTTGTCTTACCCACCTGTCTGTGGTGAGTTCCAGACAGATAGGAACTGTTGAAATCTTCCCCCGACCGGAGTGGAATGGTCTGAGGGGATGGCAGGGAAGTCACTGTTTGGGAGTAGAGGCGTTGTGATTGTTATTGCCTCTGCCTCTGCCTTTATTATTGTTCCCTCTATACCCTCCTCTATAATATCCCTTACTGGGCGAGTTTTGGCTGGGCGCTTTGTAAATAGAGGAGGTGTTGTCAGTTTGGAAACTTTGAGAGGCGTCCCTATATGAGGAGCGACAAAAGGAAGGTCTATGGGCCTGCGTTTGTAAAGCTCCCATTGATTTGGCCGTATCGGTATCTTTTTTCATTTTTTCCAATGCACTGTCAACATTTGGACCGAACAGATGATGTTGGTCAAATGGCTGGTTTAATATACTGGCTTTTACTTCTTGTTTAAACCCAGAGATTCGTAGCCATGCATGTCTGCTCAACAGTACTCCTATATTTACTGCACTAGATGCTGTGTCTGCAGTGTCTAGTGCGCATCTTATGGAGGTATTTGCGCATCTTATGGAGGTATTTGTTATTACCTTACCCTCTTGTATTAAGTCAGCAGCCCTGGCCTTATATTGTTCTGGCAGGTGTTGCATGATAGACTCTAACCCATCATAATGAGCCCTGTCATATCTTGCCAAAAGAACTTGAGTGTTAGCAATCTTCCATATATTAGCCGCTTGTGATAGGGTGCGTTTCCCTGAAGCATCCAAAAGCTTAGATTCTTTGTCAGGGGGTGGAGCATCCCCTGTTGTCTGCGAGTTGGCTAGTTTTCTTACATTTGACACTAACAGTGAGTCTAGTGGCAACTGTCCCTTAATATATGCTGGATCAGAGAGTGCCGCTTTGTATTTTTTTCTAGTCTGGGGTTAATTACCCTGACTCTGACTGGGTCTTTAAATATTTCTGGTGCGTGTCTTACCACTCCATTAAGTATTGGAAGTGTGGTTGTGGTCTTATGTGACGTTAATAATGTGTCCATAAGGAAGTCTTCTTCTATTGGATCTGTATGCAGGTCTACTCCATGGAAAGTAGCTGCTCTATGAATGAGCTGTGTGAACCCAATGGTGTCATCTGGTGGAGATGGTCTAGACGGGTATGCCTCGTCTTGTGGTAGATCTGGTGCATTGTAATCTTCCCATGGGTCACCTGATGGCCCAGCAATATCATCTGGGTGATTAACCTCATCCATTTGATGATAACTCTCTTGTGAGTATATATCCCCATAATCCTCATCTTGTGGTATAAGGCTATGTGTGCTAGCTGGTGAATGTACAGGAGAAATATCTGCTAGTATTTCTACTTATAGTGAAGGCAGTCGTATAGGAGAAGTTTGAACATGATTCTTTGGAGAAACAGGTGATGGTTTAGGACAGTCCATGTTCCTCTTTTCAGGCACTGTGTACACATGTCCAGTCTTTGGATGAATTTTTAGAGTCTTTTGCCTTACATCAGGTTGGAAAAGCTCTTCTATTGGTAAATCCTTTTTCAGCACCGATTTATCTTGTTTGGGGCCGACAGGTTTATGTTTCACAGTGTCTATTGTCTTTAGAACGGGTCTTGGTTTCGGTTCCGAAAACTTTTCTTGCCTTTTCTTTGAATCTGTGCTTTTTGAATCCGAAGCTTTTGATCCCAAGTGTTTAGACTCATCTGCCTTAGGGGACGAAGTGTGTTTCGGTATGGAAACTGCTTTCAGGTCCGCTCTCTTCGTTACCAGGGTCGCTTTCGTTTCAGTAAACTTAAGGACCTCTTTCGACACCGAACTTGGTTTTGGTTCGGTAACTTATGGTACCAATGGATGTTTGGGTGCCGGTGTTGCCTTCGGCTTAAGCTCTTTCTGCTTTTCGGGACCGACAGACTGACTCAAGCCCGAGTTGACTGGAGGCTTTTTAATACTCTTCGCTGCCGAGCTTGAAGGCAGGGCGTCAGAAGGTTTCGATTGGTGTGTACCCGGACCCGAAGGTGGGGGTGGAACCGAAGCCTGTCCCGGTATGGGGGGGGAACAGGGTTGACGCTCTTACTCACGACCTATTGACCACCTGGAAGAAGATCATCATCTTCCGATCGATCCTCTGCTCCGGAAGCAGACTCTTCTGCTTCGGAAGAAATTTCTTCTTGATGTTCTTTGACGTCTACCTCAATCGGGGCCTCGTCGATGAGGAGGTCTGGTGTCGACAACGATGACTGCTCAATAGCTCTTCGAGCTCGACGGTCCCGGATTGTTTTCTTGGACCTGAACGAAGCGCAGGCCTCGCAGTCTCGACTCTCGTGCTCTGGAGACAAGCACAGGTTGCAAACCTCATGAAGGTCGGTGTGGGGAAACTTGTGTCTACACTGAGGGCACTTTTTCAACGGTGTTCTTTCCATGGCCAAAGGCCCAAGGGCGCAGTTGGGCCAGACGAGCGCTGAAATCGAGAAGTGGATCCTTTCTTCGACGCTGGCGACCAGAATCAGTGCCAAAGACGATATTGATATTGTAGATTGATTTATGGATTCGAAAAGAGATCAGTAATGGGACCGAACGATGAACACATCCGAGCCCGATGGCGGAAAAAAACAGTCTGACAATGGAGTCGATGACCATGCGCACTACGGTCTAAGGGAGGAGTCATCCTGCAGACAAAGACTCTTCCAAGACAACAACAAAGTGTAATCATCCGGGCCCACCACCAGATGATGATCTAATGCAACAGTGTGTGGTCTGCAGCCCATATGCCTCGAACTGTATGTTCTCCTGCCTCATGGCGGATGGGTGTGCTGTTGTACCAGTGACCTCTAAAGTTGCTGCGCCAGGAGCGCAGGAAAGCACAGGGACTGAAGGAAGGAAGGAAAGAAAGAAAGAAAGAAAGAGGAAGGAGACAAAGGATACAGAGGGTGATAGGTAAATATATTAGGAGGGTGCAGACAGGGGAAGGAGGCTGGAAGAAGCTGAGACCGCGGGAAAGAGAATGTAAATAAGGAAACCTGATTTTGGAGGCATTTTTTAAGGGGGGGGCAAGTGGGTTGCGGTGGCAAAATTTCCCACCTGAGCAGGAAGTAGGCGTATGACTGTACTGTTAACTTAACAGTGATGAAAAAACAACAATTGCAAGCCTTGTCACTGTGTTGTAAAATCACAACTAATGAATCTTCTCTTAAATCTGCAATCACTGGGAAAGGACGAGCTAGAAAAATGATTAAACAAATATTCTTAACATTTATCAAAAGTCCAACTCGGTAGTCAAATCAGATTTTTAATCAGAAAGTTACCATTTCCCTGCCTGAAGCTCGTGGAAGATAGTTACAATTAATTTGGCTATGGGTAGGTGGTTTTGTTCTGCTGGCAGGAAGACCAGTTTGGGAACTTAATTTACTTCAAAGGGGCCTTTGCCTGTCACAAGCAAATGCTAGACAACACCTGGAAAGTCCCCAGCTTTTGTCCTCCCAGTCACGTCCCAAAGTCAGACATCTCATACAGTTAGGCAAACCAAACCAGTTATACCAACTTTATAATTCACTCTCTTCATAAGCATTCACACAACACAACATCTTCAGCTAGGTGGCTACATGGTGCCCATATTCAGATTTTACCTTCAACTCTTCTTCCGGGGGTTTCAACTCAATTGGGGGATTTAACGCTTTCAAACTTGCCTGTTAAACAAAAACAGGTTAATCACTCTCTAACAGATCTAGTACAATGACAATGCAAAGAAACACAATAAACCAATATATTTACAGTGACCATTTTACAATGATAGGCGCTCGGCACCATCAGCGCCCAGTCCTCCACATAGTTTATGTTGTATCTGAATAGCATCATGTTCTAGTTTGTTTCCCTTCCTCCTGTATTTTATACTGGCTTACAGAGTGCAGAGGTTATTCTCTGCATTACAACTCAAATACGATAACAATGTGCTTCACTGTAGATAATGCATATTTAATTGCCACATGCAAACTATGTTTGAATCTCATGTTTATCACTGCAGTGAAAATAAAATTTCAATAAAACTACTTTTGGAATAAAATGATAAAACACAACTTTTTCAATCACTCATCATCATCAATTAACTTTATTCGATCTTAAAGAAGAAAAACATAAAAGTATGGTGCGTCATAAAATACATATTCAATAATGCATTACAATTCCAGTAAGTTTAAAAGCAGATAAAAACAAATAAAAGCCATAGGTAGGAACAGAAGCTACAAAACCCTCTGTTAATACATACTAAGTTCATAATATAATCTCTTTATTTATTAAAGCCATACATAAGTAGGATGCAAGAGAAAAGCAGACATAAGGTTCCGGGAGCATTTGTAAAAAAGTCAGAGCTGGGCGGCATTGTTCGAAGTAATATTTCCGCAATAGGGGAAAGATGTACTTTTTATGTTGGTACATACAGAATTAACAAAAAAATATAAAGTGCAAATCTGATTGAAGCGATGTACCATCGCATGGACAAGCTGGCAGTTCATTAATTGAATACACACCCGCGGGAAAACTTAGCATGCATGGGATAAGATTCAACCTGAAACGCACCAGTACATATCGATGTCAGATGTTTGTCACAAAAATGCTTCATCCGGACTAACAGGAAGCCCCCAAGCAAATTGCTACTGTGGGTTTGATACAATTTTGTGCATATCTTTTGTTTTCCCTGTGCAAACTGTAGTGAGATTTAATTTCAGCTTTAGAAATTGACTGGCAATCAAGTGGGTCAATATATAAGGATCCAAGGCCCGATATGGACAGTGTTTCTTGGACATATTGGAGCCATGGGACCTTATGCGCCTGCTCAAGAGTTATACAATCCCTAATTATATTATGGGTTAGTCCAACCGTGTCTCTCCGCCAAATTGAATACCATAGTAAAACCGGGGCGAGGGATATCAAATCTGAAATATATGGAGCGTTCAATTCTTGATGTATGTTAAAATTTGAACAGCTTTTGGGAAGATATAATACTTTCTTATAAAAACCATCTTGTAATTGTTGCAGTACATCAGACTTCGTTATGCTCCAAATCCCTGCCCCATATGCAGCTGATGCAATCATTTTTGCAGAATATATCTTTTTGATTGGTTCCAGTGGCTTAGTACCTAATTCTTTAGTGATGAAAAATATGTCCATGATGCTCTTTTCTAATGCATTACATCTATTCCTTATCATGTTTGACCATGTTCCCAAGCTATTAAGCAGAACACCCAAATATAAAAAAAAGTCTATGTGATTTCAACCCAACGAGAAGCAACATAAAAGGAGGGTGTTCTTCTTGGTCGTTTCCCCTTATCTAGAATATAGGTTTTAGCTTTGTTAACTTGGAGGTCCAACAAAGCCATATAGAACACATAATTATCAATGAGCCTTAGCAACCCTAAACAAGTCCTAGCTATCAATTCGGGGTCATATGCATATAGCAATATGGTAATACGTTTTTTATTTATCAAGGGGATATCAGTTACATCAGTTACAGATTGATCCACTGCTGATTCTACGCCGTTAGTATAAAGTGAAAACAAAAATGGGGCCAGGACACACCCCTGCCTGACACACCTAAGAATAGTGAATTACCTGGTACATTCCCCCCGGCTGCCATATCTGACACACGCAGAGGAATGGGAATATAATTGACATATAAAAAATATTATACTTTCATCCACACCAATGTCCTTCATAATACTCTATAGCTTACTATGTGAGACACAAGCGAATGCTGCCGAGAGGTCCAAAAAGCCATACAAATATTTCCTTCCTTGGCTATACTTAGTTGCAATTAAATTTAGATTTAAACACAGGTCCAAAGTCCCCATCCTTTCTTTAAAACCATATTGTACCAGTATTAGTATATTTTTATCAGTAGCCCAACCCTCTAGTCTTTTTAATAACAGACAGCCCATTAATTGGACTGTACCATCCAAAAGTGAGATGCGCCTATACTCCACCCTATGTCAATTTACTACACCCTATGCCAATTTACTACACCCTATGCCACTTCACTCCACCCTATGCCAGTGTGTCAAAAAGTGGAGTGTCAGAGATCGAGTACAGCGGAGTGCCGTGGAGTGGAGAGGTGTAGAATGGAGAGGCAGTGAGTGGCAGAGTGGGGTGGCATAGAGTGGAGTGGAATGCTGTAGAGTGTAAAGTTGGAGTAGTGTTGTGGAGTAGTGTCAAAGTGGAGTATAGTGGAGTGGCATAGAGTGTCATGGAGTGGTGTAGAGTGGAGTAAAATGGCGTGGAATGGAGTAGAGTGGAGTACATTGGCATGAAGTGAAATGGCCTAGAGTGACGCAGAGTGGAGTAAAGGGTTGCAGAGTGGAATAGAGTAGTGTTGTGGGATAGTGTTAGACAGTGCTTACTTTAAGCCGGAGGTTTTCGGTGCTTGGCACCAGGACGTAACTGTCAACACCAGTGCTTGTGACAGCCTGCCATACGGTGGCGCTGTCTGGCTAATTTAGAGATGACCACAACAACAGTCAACTGTTAATTGAATATACATAAAAAATTACTATTACCTGCCACCCAAGCCGTTCTTATAGCTTTGGGCGCCTGGAATAGTCCTAATTGTCACACTTGTAGGAGTGTGATGGTTAGTAGTTGTGTTGTTACCATCATTGGCAGCATGGCAGGGGCAATGTGTGCTGCAAGCTTCAGTGGCCTCCTGACTAGAGCCCCGGCACATATTTGTTTCACAAACTAAGCACTGGTGTCAGAGTGGAGTATTGTAAAGTGTTGTACAGTGAGTACAGCGGAGTGCCGCAGAGTAAAGTGTCATGGACTGGCATAAAGTGGAGTAAAGTGGCGTATAGTGGAGTAAAGCGGTGTCGAGTTGAGTGGCATATCGTAGAGTGGTGTGGCGCGGCGTAGAGTGTTGTGTCGTAAATTTTGTGTTCGGAATGGGAGAATGGAAGTGTTATTTAGAGGAGCTTGAGTCAGATCCCATAAAGTTCCTGCACCATGGTTTCCCCTGCCTAAAGAAAAAGTCTGCAGTTGCTGCTGCCACTGTGAGGATGCCGACAACTGGTTACATCCAGTTTGCCTTTGGAGCGATGTACTCGAAAAATGTCTCGCTTATCTTCTGTCTGCTGGAAGTCCTCATTTAAAGTGTGGTTTATAGGCCTGCAGTGCCCTCATGGCTTTCGTTGTTTCATTTGCCTTCTTCATTGCTTCTAGAAAGTTCTCTACCCCTGTGCTGAAGAGGTGCCTGCTATTAGTGGTACATCAATGATGCTGTATTGCACTTCTGGTTTAAAACCAGAGCTATGCAACCACACATGCCTTTCTAGGACCGTACCTGTTGCCAATTGTCTGCTAGCTTTATCCGTTGCATTTAATGGAGACTCGAGACAGGAACTAGCAATGTTTTTAGGTCTCGCCTGTCGATGCGCATGCGCATCGAGCAAGCGAGACTATGGGGGCTTATCCACTCTTTGTCCAACTTGCAAGGAATCGTGGCGATTCCTTGCAGTGCCCGTGACTTTTAAGCTCAATGCGCATGCGCATTGAGCTTAAAAGCGCGTGCACATGCCCCCAGCCGCCTGCCTTGCCTACTCTCCCGCCCCCTCACTTCTTGATTGCACGGCCGCTAGGCCGTGCCTCCCTACTCTCCTCCCACTCTCCTTGCACGGCCGCTAGGCCGTGCCTCCCCTACTCTCCTCCTCCTACTCTCCTCCCCTCGCCGTCTGTTCCCGCACTCCTCCCACACCCCGCTCCGCCCCTCCCCTGCCTGCCATGTCGCGTCACAGGACTTTGCTTCTAAATCTTCGTTTTTAACCACTACCACAGCTTTTAGTAGATGCTCCAGTTTTTCAAGGTTCTAGGTGACTGTTGAGGCGCCGTCCTCCAGGCTCAAGATGCACTCCTCTACACCATTCAGTAGCACGCCCTGGCAGTCCATGCTTTCACCTAAGCGGGTAAGCGGGCCAGTTAGGTGGTTAAAGCATGTGTCAATCGAGCAGAAACCCACACAAAGCTCGGTCATTATCAGCACCGCACCAGTCATCTGCTCTGGTTTGAGGTTCCGCACTGCGCCCTCCTCAGTGTCGGGGGTCTGCACATCCAGAGGCTTGACATTTCTCAAATGGAAATTTGCGTTGTTTACGGTCTCCCTGTACCATGTTAGCCAGGATGCGCAGAAGGCAGCTGCCCCCTATCACCGGTGACGTGCCCAGCCTCCTCCTCCTACTCTCCTTGCACGGCCGCTAGGCCGTGCCTCCCCTACTCTCCTCCTCCTACTCTCCTCCCCTCGCCGTCTGTTCCCGCACTCCTCCCACACCCCCGCTCCGCCCCCTCCCCTGCCTGCCATGTCGCGTCACAGGACTTTGCTTCTAAATCTTCGTTTTTAACCACTACCACAGCTTTTAGTAGATGCTCCAGTTTTTCAAGGTTCTAGGTGACTGTTGAGGCGCCGTCCTCCAGGCTCAAGATGCACTCCTCTACACCATTCAGTAGCACGCCCTGGCAGTCCATGCTTTCACCTAAGCGGGTAAGCAGGCCAGTTAGGTGGTTAAAGCATGTGTCAATCGAGCAGAAACCCACACAAAGCTCGGTCATTATCAGCACCGCACCAGTCATCTGCTCTGGTTTGAGGTTCCGCACTGCGCCCTCCTCAGTGTCTGGGGTCTGCACATCCAGAGGCTTGACATTTCTCAAATGGAAATTTGCGTTGTTTACGGTCTCCCTGTACCATGTTAGCCAGGATGCGCAGAAGGCAGCTGCCCCCTATCACCGGTGACGTGCCCAGCCCATCAGCTGCAGAGCACTGCTACCAGAGGACTCTCACGGGGTGTCGTGAGCAATGTGTGGCCGCAAAAGTGCGCTTCATAGCACCAAATTCAGCATACAAAGCGGGGGGTGCAGAAAATAAACGCAGGGCCCCAGGCAAACAAAGGAAGATTGAGCAAATAGTAGGCTCACACAGTCACAGGCCTCCCTTATCTGACACAGTGCAGAAAACGATAGATGCAGGCTACCATAGCACACCCTGATGGCATGCAGACGAGAAATTCTGGGGTGTGAAATCCAGGCATTAGACAGCACTCTCTATACACATGGTCAGCAGCATGAAGGTCTCATCAGCTCAGCCACATCTTTCTCCACTGGAAGAGGTGGGCCCCCACATTGGCCGTAGCAAAGCAGGGAACGCAGTGGAGAGCAAACATGGAGCAGGCCGCAAGAGAGCCAATAATTGTTCCCCTACGATCAATGTGTTTCCAGGTGCCAGAATCTCGGCACACGATAATGCCGCTGTGCGCATGCGATCAGTATTTCATGTTGCGCATGCCTATGGGATACACGCATGGTACCTTGATGAAGCTTTTTTTCAGGGAATTGTACTCAGCGGTTTGCCCAGGGTCAGGAGAAGCAGCAGCTGTTGGGACCCTGCTGCTTTCACACCCTCTCCCCGCTCCGCCCCCTCCCCTGCCCGCCGTGTCGCATTTCTCCTCCCCCCTCCCCTTCTCTGCCTGTTTCAGCCTTCTTTCCTTTCCGTCCATTTCGCTTCCTCGCTCTTTATTTTCCCTCTGCTCTTTCCTTTATTCTGCATTTCTCCTCCCCCCTCCCCTTCTCTGCCTGTTTCAGCCTTCTTTCCTTTCCGTCCATTTCTCTTCCTCGCTCTTTATTTTCCCTCTGCTCTTTCCTTTATTCTTTTTCTCTTTCCTTTCAGATTCCGTTTCTTTCCTTCCCCAGTTTGTTTCTTTTTTCCTGTTCCATTTTAAACCTATTTAACAATTCTTCCCTTACTCATCGTTTGTTCGATCCGTGTGACTTTGCCGACTTACACCTCCCCTCCCTACTTTCTGCCCTGGCCCCTCCCCCTCTCCTTGAGGTGAGCTCGGCATCACCCTCGCTCATAGCCTCGAATCCATCACCCTGCTTCCAGTATGCACACCCCGAGCACGTCCTCGAAACACATTTCCATTCTGTCCATTCCTATGCATCATTCATTTATCACGCAGACACCTCTCAGATCCGTTTCAAAGCCAAACTGCAACTTTCTTGCACTCTCACTCCTCCTCACTCACCCTCAACCCCTCACTCACCCTCACTCACCCTCAACCCCTCACCCTCAACATCAACCCCTCACCCTCACTCACCCTCACCCTCACTCACCCTCACCCTCACTCACCCTCACTCTCACTCACCCTCACTCTCACTCACCCTCACTCTCACTCACCCTCAACCCCTCACCCTCACTCACCCTCAACCCCTCACTCACCCTCACTCACCCTCACCCACCCTCACCCTCACTCACCCTCAACCCCTCACCCTCACACAGTGCAATAGGTCTCCGAGCATTTGAGTTAGAGCTTTTAGAAATGTTTATGGCTTTTTTTTTTTTTAATTCTTTAGCATTGGCTACAGGAAACAAAAATGCTAAAGATTTACAAAAAAAACCCATAAACAATTCTAAAAGCACTAACTCTAATGCTGCGAGACCTATTGCATTTCCAATGCTTGTTCCTTTCTTCTGCCAGGTTCCTCGCCCTCTTTTGGTATTCTTCTGGGACATGAAACATAAGGGCCTTTATGTCCTCCCAGCACATCTCTATTCAGCAGGAAATAATAACTGGCTATTCTCCTAGTGTGGCGGCTGCTCCTTGAATTTCCCTACTGCCTCTAACCCAGTGCTTCCCAAATGTTTCATAACCACAACACAATTTTTAGAACAACGTTATTGACCCACCAAGCGTTAACCCCTTGCATGCTTGTGACAAGCTCAGCTCGTCATGAGGCATGGTGGAGCTGTGCTCATGACGAGCTGAGCTCCTCCTGACTGCCGCGGACGGCCCACACGGGGCTAATTCCCATCCTGTGCAGGTATTCTAGAGGAGTGGGCGGAGTCGTGACGAGCCCAGCTCCACTGTGCAGCATGACGAGCTGGGCTCGTCACGAGCACCGTGGCGCCGCGGGCGCCTCCCACCCCCTTCCCCGCACTCCGGGGGAATTTGCCCCGGGTGAAAGGGGTTAATGGATATGAGAAAGGGCTGTTTTGTATTGTAATAACAGACATGCTTTCAAAATCCTGTGAATTACCAAAGAAACATACTCTTTACAATAGGAGCGCCATTGTTTACAAATGACAAGACCATGAACAGGCCTTCGATATGTCTTTATCGGACTGTGAGCAAGACATTGAATTGGCCATAAAAGTGGCAAATGGTGAACTGCACTGAAGTTGGAAAGCTTTTCAGAGTGGGTGCCGGCCTGTGGATTTGTTGACTAAAATCATAAGGCCTCTTATCCATTTTCTTTGGTGAAATGATGTCCAATGTTGCATTTCTGGGAAATATCTATATATAGGTCTAGGGCCTACCTTACAAGTGATATTGATAGATAGACAGATAGTATTGGCCTGGCAAAAGGTTTATTTTGCCAGGTTGAAATGGCAGTTTAAAAACTGCACACATAGGCTCTGCAATGGCAGGCCTGAAACATGGTTAGATGGCTACTTAAGTGGGTGGCACAATCAGTGCTGCAGCCCCACTATTAACATTTAATGTACAGGCCTTGGGTACAATTAGTGCACTTTACTAGTGACTTACAAGTAAATAAAAAAATGCCAACTGGGTATGAGCCAATATTCCTATGATTAAAGGACAGAGCACATGCCCTTTAGCACTGGTTAGCAGAGGTAAAGTGCTTAGAGTTCTAAGGCCAGCAAAAACAAAGTCAGACAAAGTGGAGGAGGTATGCAAAACTTTGAGGGAGGGGAAAGACCACCCTAAGGCTATCAGGTCTAGAGTGAAGATCTCGCCCGGTATTCTTTGCGGCACCCAACAGGATTGAACCTCTGATGAAGTGAATTAAAAGGGCAGCCTTGGATCTGAATAGTTACTCATCCGTCTGGACACATGCACACAATCTACTCATATATCCAAGATCCTTATTGGTTGGAGCCACGACTGCCACAGATCCTACAGAAATTGGATTAACAGCAAAAGTCACTAAGTAAACCAGAGCACAAGGCTCTGGTAGCTAAGGCATAGAGCAGACCAGCGTAACTTTAGAGGCAATGTGTAACATACTTATGCAGTACTTAAACAGTAATAATGTCAAAACATGGCACAAAAATGTTTTGAAAAATTGGGAATACTTTAATAAATGAAACCAAAATGGTAAAAAGACAGCAATGGGAAACAAAGACCTAGATTTTTCAAGTTTTAAGTAGAAACAGCGTCAAGAAGCACTAAGTGCCAATAATACTCAATGGCTGAGGTAGAACAGATCATAGGTGCAATTTGAAGCTGAATGTAATGGAGTGTAGGTCGGATACACTAACTAGGTGTATCCTAGTCAAAGATTTTACCTTTTTACTTCAGTCCTTCAAGTCCTAACCCAACACAGGAGCGCATTTCTAAAGCCCACAGTACTCAGGAGAAGCACTTAGAGAGTCACAGGGTGACAGACCGAGGTCAACAGGAGGCTCCCGTCCTGGTCTAGTTGAGGAATAGGCCTTGTGTTGCTTGTTCTGTCCCCGTCGATTTAAAAGGAGGTCTCCTTTATGACCCTTGGAGTCTACGTTTTTGTCCAGGGTACAAGATGGAGAGCACGCCCAGTCTTCTAGGCCCTTCTAAGGTCTTCAACAGCAGGTTCAGTCCTTTTATGATCTTCCACAGGTCCAGGAGTGGGTGCCTGGAGAAGCCACATTTATGACTGGCACTAGCTAGTGAGGGAGAATGACCCCTGAAGACACCCTAAACAGTGAGGTATAGGTTTCCAGGGCAAACTCTATCTACCTTGGCAATTTTCAAGTGGGAAACTAAAACCGGACTCAGTGGGTTATGGTAATACTAGTGTCCTCCCACATTGAAAACTAAAATCCAGTTTTTGGCAGTCTGTGTGCCCCCAAACAAACTCATAGACAGATGTATAGTACAATAAAGCTGAGCTTTCAGCAACCAGGCAGTAGATACACACAAACTGTTGTGACTTTGTCTTTGCGTCCTTTGAAGTGCACCCCAAATGTCATATGAAAAACCTCAGCAGACCTGTCAAGGTCTTGACACTCCAGCAGAATATGGCACTGTATGGACAACAAGAAGACCCCCGTCATGGAGGCAGGTCTAGTGACAATAGAAAGGTGGAGGCCTGGGTGTTCGCTACATCTGCTTGTGGTAGGGTAGGCCCCTTTTAAGTTAATGAAGTCCTTTGGCCCAGGTTAAAGGCCATCCTGTCAAAGGTACAACACTCTCTCTGCTCCCAAAGCCTTTTGTCCCAGTCCTGGAAACGGGTTCACAGTTCATTCACATCCATTGAAATGCTAATTACTGGCTGGCAGGAGGGAGAGCGCAAAAAGCAGATTCAATTTCGAGGGACTTCATGCAGGGCAAAGATGACTTTTTGAAAGTCAAATATGTATTACAATTCTGAATTCACCAGTAAATTGGGCTTTTCATAAATCTCTCAAAAAGTCTCAAATTAAATATGTAGCTATTTCATAGGCTGTGATCACATTAATAAAACTTATAAGTGTATCCCACTGCCAACTTTGCTACAGTCAAAATAGTTTTGAGGTGATAGTCACTAAGATAATGTTTATTAACCGTTACATGTTCTGCTTTTAAATACCAGGCACCCAACCCTAATGGGCAGTAAGGCTTACTTAGGAGTGACTATTTTGAGAGGTCTTATTTGCAGTTTAAACCTGCACATCCAGGCTACTGATGGCAGGCCTGCACGTATGTTTGCATAGCCACTGCAGTGGGTAGCACAATGAGTGCCGCAGCCCACCAGTGAAATTTAACTTTAGGGCCCTGGGTTCATCTTGGCGCCATATATTAAGGACATATAGGTACGTTAATTATGCCAATTATGAGTACGCCAATTTCATCCTGTTGAAAGGAGGAGTAGACGCACTTTACCACTGGTATAGCCGGGGTAAAGTGTTCTATAAGCAACAAAAATAGGCTTCAGCAAAAAGACAGAAAGATCCAGTATGCCCTGTAGTTGATTTCCAATACTCTGCATCTTTGTTGATAATGAACAAACTTATCCGTGGTATATTCTGGTACATAGGGGGGTCTTCATATCTATGGATAGGACCACTGCATGCCAGGGTAATCTGGCTACACTAATAGATAAAGCAAAGGCAGAACGTAATCATTGGTCTTCCTTACCCCATTATGTGTCTGAGGACTCTGCATGCAACTTACCGGACGTGAAGTTGTTGAATTAACCAGAAAATATAACACAAGTGTTGAAAATGGCCTGATAATAAAGAGCTGTTTGGTAGTAAGATTAAGATAGATAAAATATCTTGTGTAGTCAATTATTAAAATTGTCACGTTTATTTTCAACATACTTAACATGGGCAGTAGGATATTGGAGCTATGCATGCTCAAAATGATACAGAGAGTTAGCAATAAAGAAGAGTATAAACATTTGCTTGCAATTTGAAAACATGCTTCATCCTAAATAAGTCCTGGTTGTGCCATCTGGGCAGCACGCTAATGGTCCTTCGATTAAGTGACTGCTAGAAGATGATTCATCACACACAAATGCTTTTACATGGTTCCTCAACCCATTTACTGCCAAATCCTCAGGAGAGCTCTTAAATCTGACCAATCTGCTCTCTACTCCCCCTAGCTCCGCCAGCAGAGGAAGTAGCCAAGAATTTTGTAATAGGCTGGCGAGCATTTTCAGACTAAAATTTTAAATATCTATATAGAACTGGATTTACTTAGCTTAGACTCTGGTATTTCAAGCTGTAAGAGTGTGCAGGGGGATTATACCTCTTTAGAGTCTGGAGAATCTGGTGTCAATCAGATAGTAGGACTTTGGAGTTTCTTCTGCTTTACTCTTGAGCAAGTTGAGTCATCTCCTTGCTCTGAAGGCATGCTTTCCCTCTGACCCATGGCCTCCTAAGGTCCTGCAGCTGGTTGCCAAAATGGTTGCTCCTCCGTTGGCAATTAAAATCAATAAATCTATCAGCTCTGGAATCCTCCCTCAACTGTGGAAAAGAGCAGCTGTTAAGCCTCTTTTAAAAAAACAGACCTTGGATACCACATATTATAGACCCATTTTTCTTCTGCCTACCCCGTCAAAGGTTTTTGAGAAGCACCTCAATTCACAACTGGTAGCTTATTCGGAGGAGTATGAACTGCTCGATCCCTTTCAATTTGGTTTCAGAACCATTCATGGGACAGAAACTGCTTTGGTCTTGGCTGTCGATAATATCCGCACTGTGGTTGATGCAGGTCAGGCTGCGCACTGATCCTTTGGATCTCTCCGCAGCCTTCAATACTATTTCTCCTGCTTTGCTGGCAGACAGGCTGCAGAACCTGGGGTTTTCTGGGTCACCACTAGATCTGTTAACTTCCACAGAGAGTGGCTATGGACCAATTTAGTTCAGATCCCATCATTATACCAAGCTGGGTGCCTCAGTGTTCTTCCCTGAGCTCGACTCTTTATAATCTTTATGTCAAGACGGTGGATAAGTTGATACGGACTGGAGGCCCTAACCTATGCTAATGACATACAAATTATTGTGTCCATCAGCAAGGACATGGAGGTCACGTCTGCCAACTTTAAGAAAAGTATGCAGACAGTAGCGACCTGGCTGGGTAACAGCTACCTCAGACTGAATGGGGACAAGTCTGAGGTCTTGATTTTTGGCAACCAGCTCTTCATCTGGAATAATTCTAGGAGTACTTGTGAATACCAAGTTATTATTTGACCTTTAGGTTAACTGTATGTTATCCACTTTTTTCTGGATTATCAGGACCCTGAGGAAGGTGTTCCCTTTAGAGGTCTCACCTAGGCAGCGCTTGTGCAGTCTCTTCGAGACATGCTGTATTCAGGACATGGGAATGAAGCTCCGCCCATTTTCTGCCCATCTTTTTAATTGGCTTCTATCACAGTTTTTTGTAAATAGTGGCTTTTCATTGGTCAACAGGCTTAGTAGTCCCTCCTTAGTACAGCCTTTTCTCATCTTGTAACCTCCCACAAGGACACCCCCTGTTACATGTGTTGTTACTCGGGCTGTTTTACTTACACCCTTGGAGCACAATTTTCTTAAATAGCTTTTTCCTGCCTGCTCTTGCAGGCAGGACACGCTCTACCGCACTGCTTATTTTTTTTTTATTTATTCAGCCCTGGACGCCTTGGCTGGAATAATGGCGGGCGCTTCTTTCTTTTATTAATTGCATCGCGGAAACGGCCGCATGCCGTTCTTTACTCTTTATTTACTTTGGTTATAATGGTGGCACCCACGCTTTAGCTTTAAACATCATAAGCTAAAGTGTGGGTGCCGCGATTTCGTCATTAGTAAAAAAAAAAATATAATAAATAATTTGTTTTCTATTTCTTTACCTTTGGACCAATTGTGGCACCCACGCTTTAGCTAAAGATGTTTAAAGCTAAAGCGTGGATGCCACTATGGTAACCAAACTAAAATAAACAGGAAAAAAAGGCATGCAGCTGCCATTTTTTTCTATTTGTTTACTTTTGTTACAATCGCGGCACCTGCGCTTTAGCTAAGCTAAAGCAAGGGTGCGGCTATTGCTTCAAAAGTAAAGAAATAGAAACAACGCTTTTTTCCTTTTCTTTACTTTTAACCTCGTAAGCGCTGCTGACGGCCAACGGTCGTCACGAGCGCTACCTCCCCAGTGCTGCGCACGACCATTGGACGTCCATTCAGCACTAGTTCCAATGGACAGCGCAGCACTGGGGAGGGATATTTGCGAAGCAGCTAAGGTGTTAAAGCACTTGCAGCACCAGTGCTTTAAATTAAGATGTTACAATTAAAGCGCAAGTGCCTGGAATGATTTCCAGTGCAATAGGTCTCCCATTAATGGAAGGTTGAGCTATTGCAGTTGCAATATTATTAGCAACGCCAACAGCTCAAACTTTCAGCAATGCGAGATTTATTACATTGGAAATGCTTGTATTCTCCTTTTGTCGGATATTAATATTACTGATAGCATGAGTTACAGTTAACAGTATTATTATTGTTATTGTCAATAAGACTGATGATAATTGTATAATTAAAATAGTCTTTGTGAGTGGAAGCAGGAAAATCTCAGTAATTTTGAGCGGATGGATTTAGAATTAAGCAAACAATCCTAATTGCCGCTGAAGAGATCTGCCATCACTACTGCTACTGTCTGTGAAAGAGAGAAGCCATCAGTCTTCCTAGGTGAAACTACAGAGCACCTCTTTAGCAGCGTCACTGCAGCCAGTCTCCACCTAGATGCCCTCTCGTCTGTAAATTTGAATAGATTAAGGCTGTCAAGGCCAGCCCATAATGGAGGCGAATTTGATGAACCCTCAATTCCCCTGCTGTTTCCTCTCCGGAACACAGCTCGGAGGGCCAGTGTGTTTTGATTCACATGCTGCAGCTGTAGTTAGTATTGAATGCTTGTGCTCGTCAGCACCCAGGAAAAAATACCTATAAACGCTTTTATAAGTCCCAACCTGGCAAATCCATGCCTCTTCCTTTCAGGTATAGCAACACCCACAGCCTGTAGTGATAGGTACATCATGCTACCAAAACATACGCACTTATGCCAGGCGTACAGGGCATCGAGCCCAGGCGACGTGATTGCACTGCTGCCTCAGTGTCCTGCTCTCGCTTCTCCACATACACCTTTTCCTGATGATCACGCACACACACAGGACACCATACTTTGCAAAGTTTGCAAAAGATTCTTGCCATCCAATCTAGGTAGATGCAGAAAAAGTAAACTACTGGTTTGTTATAAAGCTTGATACACCTTTATAAGCAGCACATCCTAGGTGCAGCCACACCACTGAGGCATTTTAAAGGTTTACAAAGCTATTTCTTTGGAGCTTGAGTACATATGCTGCAAGACTGGGAACAATCTGGGCTACCTGTTAAAAATGGTGTCACTGACCAAGCGCTCATTGAATAGGAGTACTCCTTTCTCTTCGCTGACACATCCCTGTGCTTTAGTTTAGATCACTCTCGCGAGCCTGTGTGCATTTGATGCCCTGTACGTTTCAGCTTCAATTTCTTTTGATTTCAAATCTCTTTTATTTGAGAATGCAAATATCACAAAAAATACTAAAATATACAAAAATGGCACACAGAAAAGGGAGACCGAAAATAATGCATGGATAGATACATAATATAACTTAAGATATATAACACATAAGAGATACACTTAGCAAATCATTGATGAATAATTTTCAATTGAAAGCATGCTATGCTATATTGGTCCCGTGGAGCAGATATAATGAAAGAAAGAAAGGAGAGAACGGAGAGAAGCGGGGGGATAGGCATAGATAAGGGAGGAGCTGAGGGAAGGGAGCAGAGGGGAAAGAAGAAGAAAGAGGGGGGGGTCTAGGCAGCAGCAACATGACATGAAACAGTGAGCTTAGTTCAGGACAGCAAGCTCACAGCTTCGGAATTAATGCCCATCATAATGGCATAGACTGGGTGTGAAGCAAAAAGCATGTTAACCAATTAGCCTAAGGCGGGTCGTAACAAAGTTCTAGTGAGTCAAGTAAGCTCCAGAGTTTGCTGTGAGGTTTTTGCCAAGGGGATGAATGGAGGACCTCATTATCCGCTCCCCTCAGGGAAACCAGCCATTTCTGCCAAAGTTTGAAGGAAACATCTGAAGCACTCTTCAACTTACTCAGGACGACTTTGCATGCAAGTGTAATCATGAGGTCCAGAAGATGTCTGTAGTGATCCCTAGTTATTTTTGAGTCAATCGCCCCCAGTAGAACATATGCGAAGTCTCTGGGCGGCCGATAGTGGAAGGCACGTTGAATACTGTTATAAATCTTATCCCAGAACATTTGAAGTAACGGGCAGTGAAAGAGCATATGTGCCAGGTCACTCACGTGGGATTTGCAGCTCCAGCAGAGGGGGTTATCAAGGAGTTTGAGCTTGAAGAGTTTTTCTGGTGTCCAGTACGATCTGTTTATCAACATAAATTTGGACTGAGAGAGTATCGGAGATATTTTATTGTAGAAAGGGGTGAGGTGGATCTTATTCCAGTCAAAAACCAAATTTGAGGAGTTAGGTTCATTTTCCCAGTCCCGCTCACACTTTCTGTGTGCTTTCTGAGGCATAGGAGATAGGATTTTGTTAACTTTCGATACCATATGACCCTTTGACATGGGTTGGAGTAACTTATTGCAAAGTGTAGAGTTTTGTGGTGGGATGGCTCTGGCAGAGACCATGGCTTTGAGGCGTAGGAATTTGTAGAAATCAAGTGGTTGGAGATCACACCGTGTTTGTAAGGTGGCAAAAGTTAAAGGTGTGGATCCTTCATAGATATCTTGCAGTGAGTTCAGACCTTTCTTAGACCAGTTTTCCCAAAAGAGGAATTTGCCTTCATCCTTTAAGGCCGGATTAAACCAAAACAAAGTTAGGTTGGATTTTGAAATTTTTATTTTAACTTTACAGTGTCTCTCTAAGTTAAGGAGAGCCCTTTTAGTGTTAAGGAAAATATACTTGGATTGAGGAAAGGCTGAGGCATCCATAGTCATTATGGCGGTGAGCGGTAAGTTGTTGATGATAGACGTTTCAACTTGGACCCATACAGGAGTATATACCTGATGAGCATGGAACCAATTTGCTCCTTGCTTGCATAAATAGGCCATCTGGTAGCATCTAAAGTTTGGTAAACCTATTCCCCCTTTATCCTTTGGTAGTTGGAGTTTTCGTAAGGAGATTCTTGGTTTCTTGTCCTGTCACAAGAAAACATTAAAAAGCTTATGTACCTTGTTGAGGAAAACCGAGAGTAACATGGGCAACATGCTTATTAAGTAATTGACAAGGGGTGTGATCATCATTTTCAGAGTTTCCACTCTGCCCCACCAGGACAAAAATTGTGGGGACCAGCCATCTAAGAGTGAGGATATATTTTATATAGGGAGAGCTCATTAATTTTAAGATTACTGATTAAGTCTTTCTCGAAATCAATACCTAGATATTTAAAGCTCCTCGATTGCCAGCATAGACCGGAATCACCCAAAATGCTCTTATCACCTATATTATTAAGCAGCTTTACCTCCGTCTTATCCTTATTAAGTCTATATCCTGACACTTCTGCAAAGTCTGCAATAGAGGACATTAGGGCTGGAATTGCCAATTCTGCGTTCTCAGAATTGCCAATTCTGCGTTCTCGGAAACTATCAAAACATCGTCGGCGTAAGCTGCAATTTTGACTGTGGCGCCTTAGAAACCTATGCCTTTAATTAAGTTATTGTTTCGTAGAGAATATAGAAAGGGCTCGGTTGCTAGAAGAAAGAGTGAAGGAGAAAGGGGACAGCCTTGTCTTGTGCCTTGTTTAAGATCGAATGAATTATACAGGCATCCACCCGCTCTTACTCTTGCTGAAGGGTTAGAGTATAAGGCCATCACCATACGGATGAAGTCGGATACCAGGTTAAATGTATGTAGAGTGGCTTCCAATTACGCCCAGTCGACCTTGTCAAAGGCCTTCTCGGCATCTAAGGTCACGGCCACCGTGGGGGAGGTAATCAATTTTGCTCTTTCTAAGATGTGCGCAAGGGTTCACGTGTTATCGCTGGATAGTCTGTTTTTGAGGAAACCTACCTGTGATACGTGGACCAATTGGGGCAAAACGGATTGAATCCTTTTGGCCAAAATCATGGCATAGATCTTACAGTCAAGGTTAATCAAGGATATCGGTTTGTAGTTCTTCGGGGCTGTCGGGTCCTTTCCATCTTTCGGAAGAACTGCAATAATGGCCTTTGCAGGGGTACCGTGGACTTGACCACTTGTGGTAAAATGTTCGTATAAGTCCTTGAGTGGCTCCGTCAGGGCAGGCGAGAAGCTCTTATAGAACGTAGCACTGTCCCAGTTTTGAGGGATTTAATGGCCAGGATGATGTCTTCTAAGGATATGGGGCAGTTGAGTTCGGTTTGGTCGTGTGACGAGAGAGAAGGGAATTTACAGTTATCTAGATATTTCCCCAATTTGGAGCCATCAATTTGTTTGTTTTTACTGTATAGATCATTGTTGAAATATTTCAAGATTTCAGCAATTTTGTTGGGATCAGAGTGTGGTATACCTAATTTGTCAACAATGGTCTTGATAGCTGTTTGTTGTAATTTGAATTTCAGATAAGAGGCAAGGCTCTTACCCGCTTTGTTGGTATGACACAACCTGAAATTGTTATGATGTTGAAGCCAAACTCCTGCTCTTTCGTTGATTATTTTGTTATATTCGTATTTTTTGTTCATCAAGTCATTGAGGACCAAGGGATCTTTAGAGTCTATGTGTCGTTTCTAGTGCTGATATCTCCTCTTCTAGCCATGTTAGGGTGGAGTTTGCGCCCTTATTCATGGCTGCACGTATTTTAAAGGTATAATCTCTACCTGTTGGATTCATCAACCTCCATGAATCAACCAGATTGAAGCGTGTGCAGAGATTGAGGAGTGCTTTGTGTGAGTTGTTCGGTCGGAAGAGACAACGTGAATCCCTGTCTAGGGTAGGATCGATAGGAAGGTTTCGGTCACCACCTACCTAAGACATACGTTACAGTGTCTGGTATCGTTTCAATGTGGGCACAGAGTTCCTTCCAAAAACCTTGACCATCCTTATTGGGTGCATACACGTTGGTTACATAAAATTCTCTACCATCCGTTGACTGTTTAGTAGAGACTCATCTACCCTTAATGTCCGCAATGCTGTGGAGAACGTCAATGTTGGCTCTTTTCGCAATAAGTGTGAGAACCCCGTTTTTTTTCCCCAAGGCATCAGACCCAATTGCCTCACTGTACCATTTATTTTTCATAGAGTTAAATTGTGGCGAATCGATTTTAGTTTCCTGTAGTAGTATAATGTCACCCTTTTGTTTGTGTATGTAGTCTAGAATGTTCCTCTTTTTGAAAGGGTGGTTGATACCCTTAACGTTGAGTGATACCATCTTGATAGCCTGTCTATTTGCTGCCATGAGGAGGGAGTAGGTATGATCTGTGAAACATCATGTTATTCATAACGTAATATGTGCGGGGCATTATATTCCTAACAGAAGTGAGGCCAAGGGATCACAATATGTATAAATGGATGTACATGCACACACATTGAGTGCTGTCTTCGCAGCCGAAGTGTAGAACGTTGCTGCAGAAATACAGAGACAGAAGGGGAAGTGAAAGCAAAACCAAGAACAAAAACAAAGACAAAGACAAAGACAAAAGAAAATATCATAAATAGCAATGTAACCAAGAACCCCACCCAACCCACCCACAACCCAGACCCACCCTCCTCCCCACCCAAAAACTACACTAAGACCATGGCGACCAAGGAGAAAACAACCACACCAGTTTCCCCCCTCCGTGGCAATTACAAAATAAATGCTTACATTTGCATAAATTACAACTTGAACGTAAACAGAAAATAGAAACATCAGGAACATATCATAGGCACATCGCCTCAAAATAGCGAACGTAGCCAGCAAATCGGATATATTTGCATCGGAACAAACAAGATACTAGAAACAACAACTCCAGACCTCTATCAGCACCAACTTAAGATGAAATATAGTATGGTGTCTGTCTAAGCTAAACATGAGGTCACAGGTGAAACATTGAGCTTGATTTGTGTGATAAACGGACAGTTCTGATACTAGGCTTGCAATACATCACCAAGAGGCAAACTACACCTACAGCAAGTGAGAGATGATAAGTGCATATCATGTGGCATTGCGGGGTACCTTGGCAAATAGTGTACGGCTACGTTACAATCCCCTATAAAAACTTAAGTGCCCAACATGTCTGATAAGCACCTGAAAGTTAAACAACACGACTAGCGGTCAAGTCTCGTACTAGCATACATTGTAGGGTAGTTTTATAGGCACGTAGACACATAATAAGTAAGAAAAGTTTCATCCTACCACACCGCCAACCATGTTTGTAACATAAGACAATGAAGTCAATGAAGATGAACATGCCTCTTGAGCTACGAGCCAGGCATCGAACCCCCAAAACCATTGTGGGACCAAATCAGGTCAGCTGACATCTTGTGGTGGTCACTCAGGCAAAAAGGAATGACAGGCTGATTATAGTGAGATCATATGCGCACAACGCGTATCACTTGAACTAGGTGCCATCTCCTTGAGCGTTCGCCACAGCGGCAGTTTCCATTGTTGAGTCCTCAGGACCATCAAGAATTTTCTTCAGGTGTGTTGGATCCGTGAATATTTGCGGCACTCCTTGAATCATTTCTCGAAGACGTGCAGGGCCTACAAAGCCATATTGATATTCGAGCGTACGAAGCCGTGGACGAAGGGCAAGGAAGTTCTTTCTCAAGTTGACAGTCTCTTTGCAATAATCCTGGGAAATGTATACTTTGTTGGTCTTCCATAGGATGTGATTATGCTTGCGCATGAACGCTAAGATTTGCTCCAAGTGTTGGTACCTGAGAGGTTTACAGACCATCGGTCTGGGGCCCCTTTGTTGATGCGTGATACGGGCAGGAACCCAGTGAGCTCGATCAAACTCTAGCAGAGTGCCGAAGGAGAGGTTGGTGGCTTGAGGAAACCAGGATTCCAGGAAAGGTATGCACGATCCATCTTTATCTTCTGCTCCCTCCGGGATACCAAATACACGCAAGTTCCCCCTTCGGTTCCGGTCTTCCAATTCCGAGAGGCGCCGTGACATGGATGATGTAGATAGTGAGAGATCTTTAAGAGATTTGTTCACATTCACCTCCGAGTCCTCCAGTTGGCTGATCCTGCATTCAGTTTCAGAGAGCCTTACATTAGTATCTTTAATGTCTTGCCTCACCGCCGCAATTTCTTCCCTGGTAGATTTTGTGGACCTCAGCAAGTTTGAGAAGTATCGTGTCCAGCGTCGCGTTTATGTCACGCGCACCCTTGGTTGGTGAAATTGGGTTTGGCGGTTCGGCCATCAGCCTTTTAAGATTTTTTGCTTCCTTTTCCCCCATGGTTAAGGATTGATCTGCAATAGCTCCAGGCACCCAGGAGTGGCGTCATATAGTGGTAGCACCGAGTTAGGACTTAGCGTGTCGTGTGATTGTTGGGGACAGTTACGATATCAGCAAGCGTAGGTTTGTGGTAGCCTGTGTATTAACAGCCTAGGGATTGAAACAGTAGTGATGCTTATTCATCAGTGACCCTGAGGTTTGTGACCGTCGCCTAAATATCGCAGCATCGCAATTATCACTACAGCCAGGAACACAACACAACATTCAGGAAGTGCTTCTATGTGGCTCCTTCTTTAGGTGAGTGCACACTGCCCCGCCGGTTAAATGGTTAAGTGAAAGCAGCATTAAGGTCATCAGCAATCACTGGCAGATATGAATGTCCCAAACATTGGCCATCTTGGGGTCAGGCAAGCCAGAATGTGGAACCTTCCTTCATCCCTGAAAAGACCAGGTACTCGGAGCATCAAGCAAATAGCAAATAAGGCAGCTTTGTAGCGGAGCAGGCAGAAAAGGAGCGTGAGCGGTCAATTAGGGACACTGAATAGGCATTGAGAACATGGCCAAACTTCCGGTATTAAGGCACGAGGGGTTAAATGTACAGAGGAAGCAGCGATCGCTAGCATGCATTTAGGCTGATATATTCGTTTTTCTGTTAAATGTCATGTATTATTGCACAGCTGATGTGCCCTCTCAGGTAGACTTCACTGGCAGTGGGGACGATCATTTCACGGGAGCGGGCCGATGCAGAGCCAGGCGGCCACCATTTTACTGGCTGCTATATGCGGTACCTGTGAATAGAGGTCAAACTCTCCAGAAGCCTCTTGACCACACTTAGCTGGCCATTACGTGTGTCTGATTGCGCGGATCAGTAGTAGGAGTCGCGGGTGCCATGCAGTCACTCGGAGAAGGTTGAGGAGGTGACCTGGTAATTTCAGCGATGCGGGCTGAGCCCTGTGTCGGATTCCATGCGGACGCAGCAGTCGGTCGTCAGTTTAGCCTTTATGCAGCTCGATCCGGTTGCCAGAATGTCGCCGTCAGGCTCCTGATGTGTTCCGCCACCTCACCGCACCATCGGGAGTAGCTGGCACTCGCAGGAAGACACAGAAAATGTGTTTAAGTTCGGCGCCACGGGAGGAGAGAAAGGCTCAGAAAGAAATTACTGGACGAATGGCTGACTTTCAGGGTTGAAACTCTGACCCCATTTAAAAACAAACAATTGCAATGTAATAGGTCTCACATTACTGAAAGTTTGAGCTACTGACATTGTATTATTATTTGCAAAGCCAATAGCTCATACTTTCAGTAATGTGAGACCTATTACATTGCAAATGCTTGTTTTCTCTCTGGAAGCCCGCAAGCAGGCAGTTCTTGCCTTGATCTCCTCTAGGCTAGACTAATAGAATGCACTCTATTTGGAGATCAATAAATCAGCAACTGCTAAACTACAGTTAGTACAAAATACGTCTGCGAGACTGATACTTGAATTTCCTAAATACGAATCAGTCTCAGCAGGGATCTCCAAATTGCATTGGTTAACTGTTAACAAGTGTGTTACCTTTAAGGTCTTATGCATTGTGTACAGGGCGGTGCAAAATATCGGTCTGACTGAGATGTTCCAGAGATACACTCCCACTTGACATCTTTGCTCGGCTAGCTACAACCTTGTAGTTGTGCCTACATTTAGGAAGACCAGTTGGGGTGGTAGGGCTTTTTCCAGGACTGCAGCAAAACTTATTCTCTTCCACGAGATATCAGTGGCCTTCATGAATGCCAACAGCTTTTAGAAAAGCACTGAAGACCTGGCTTTTCATTCCATAATTTCCGACCAGTGATTTTTCTAAAGTTAATAGTTCTTTCCTCTTTCTTTCTCTCTGGAGCTCTCCCCTCTTTAGCGCCTTGATGACCTTTGGCATTTGTAGAGCTTTATGAATCTACATTATTTCATATCAAACAGTTGCACTTCACTGGGAGTTCATTAACAAAGCCATCAAAGTTGTCTTCCGAAAGCACTTCTCTCTTCATCAAAATTTGTCCTAATGTGTCTTGTGCGCCATTCTAAGGAGAACATCTGGAGAAAATGGGTCCAGAAATACCAAAGCAAAATCCCTACAACCAATACAACTAAATGCTGCAGGACTCTCCAAGCTTGGTGGATGATGATTTAGCCTTCTCAAGTCACAGACATTGACATAAGTGCACACTATTATGCAAGGTACTTGGAACAATGTCAACGTCACTTCATTTCATTCCCCCCAACATTACCGCTCTTCATATGAACAGAGAGCTAATGTTATGCTAGTGTTCTTGAAATGCACTGCCTCTCTCACCACAGATTCTAGACATTAAAATTGCTGTAGCCTTTTAACAATGCTAATATTTCCGCTGTTGACATATATTTCTTATAAATGTCGGATCAGCATTAGCTAAAACAGTTGTTAGAAATAAAACTGTTCTGGATGGCAAATGTGATTCTAGCTTTTTATTGGGTTGTTACTCCTAGTGACTGGACGCTCATGTTTCCCTCCATGTACTTAATACCCACATCCTCCTTCCAGCCAAATGCACACATATAATTACTTCCTTATAATTTTGTTTCAAACAGGAAGATTGACCAAGTCCCTCAGTTTGTTCAGCCTGGTGTCATCCACCAACTAGTATGCTTAGATTAGAAGTGATTATCCTTTACTGGTGCACAGTAGACCAGAAAGACACACTCTTCCCTAGATGCCTTTGTACGGGTATCTAGATTTGAGTTATCTGTCTAGGAAATATACTATTTGCAAATAAAAATGTAAAAAAATATGCCATTGAATCCAAAAAACCTTACTTACTTCATCGTTCCTAATAATGTGCTTTAATTATCTGGCATATTTGTAGTTTACAAACTTCTTGGACAACATTAACCATGGTTTGAATTACTCGCTCTACATCGATTTGACTTGTAAACACAATGTGAAAGAGACATGAAGAGGCATATTTAGGGATTTGCCAATTTTTGTTTAAACTTGCCTAGAAAATTCTAATGGGAAAAGATTTTCGAATCTGGCGTCAATTATGGTAGTATGGATAACCCCTTGCCCACTCCTTTTTCAACGTTCTTCAGTAGCAGCGCAGCCAATGTCACATTTAAAGTCTGGAGGCACTTGAAGCAAAGGTACTAGATCCATTAGTCTGAGTGCCTGAAGAATCAGCTAACTATCAGAAAAGGAGATGGAGCCCCCAAATAAAGAGCCATGCTACAGGCAGTTGAAGCACAGGCGGGGTGTTCCAAGCAGGGTACACAATTAGAAAGATAATATTAGTTATGGGTCCACAAATTCTTTTTTTTCTTTAGAATTTAGGCCCAATATGAAGATTTCCTGCAACATAACTCAAGAATCTCGAGCATTGAACTGCCCTTTGAGAAATGGCACAAAGTAAGGTGGTTTTGAAGGTGATGGAACTGGAAGAACATGATTTGCAACCACACTTTCTAAAGCTTGTAACTTGTAACCGAAATGGAACCCCCTTAAGCTTGCCAACAATGACTTGGAGTCCATGTTAGAGCATGTTATTGTAAACTCGGGTGGAAGGGTCAAATTAAAAAGAGATGATGGAACTTCTGCCATCCTTGGTTTATAGACATGGTATGCTCGCTCTCTCATTTCCAAGGCTTTTTCACTCCATTAAGCAAATGACCTAGGTATATGTTGGCATAAAACAACATTTCCTCCCTTATAGAATCAGCACAAATTTCAAACTGTGGTCTGCCGAATGGAACAGCATAGGTTGCCACAGCGGCCACCATCTGCAATGCTGCAGTCTTACAGCTAGGCAATCTTAGAGCAATACCGGACTTCAGAGAAGGTAAAATGGCAGCGTATCTAAAAGCAAATTGCACCAATCCATAACGGCTATCAACAAGATAGCAATGTGTGCCGTAGGACCACCTGGTAATGAGTGGTTACCTGCCAGGTTTCTGGAGGAAACGGAGGACAAGAAAAGTGTGAAGTAACAAGAGAGACGTTCCTGTAAAAAAAAAAATGTCACCATATGGTTCTCAAAAGATTGCCGCCTAGACAAACATCATCTCTTGAGAACAATAAAAAAGAGCAATAGAGTAGAAATAGGTAAGGCAAGGAATTAGTATAAGATTTCCCTGAATAAAACTAAAAGGGAATGGGATCTGAAGCAGTGGATGGAAATACCAGAAGCCTTGGAAATTGGGCATCAGTAGGCTTTCTGGAAGTTGATCACAGTTAGTACTCTAACTATTGACATACATCTTGAAGCAATAACAACACCGAATAGATGGGTAAGCCATTATGAAAGCCTATACAAAGAACTGGACTATGAAAAAATATCCAATAGAACCCCAGTAGAGGAATTGGGTCGGACCAAGAGGAATTCTAATACTGTAGACATCAGTTTATCTATTGAAACTGAAGGCCCCTTACATTTTACCTTAGCTGAAACAGTCCTTGCACTAAAGCAGATAAAGAGGGAAAAGGCCCCGTGTTGGATGGAATTCCTAGAGATTTGTATCTATCCTAACCTGAGATTTGGTCCCCATAGAACCAATTCCTCCACCCTGGCACGGAGCTGTTATTATTCCTATTTATAAAAAGGGGAATAGGGATTCTCCCTCAAACTACAGGCCTATAAGCCTGCTGGACAATTCACAAAATAGTTTCTGTACGCATGTGTTGTCTAGACTCCATGACTAGATACTTGAGAATAATATCCTTGAAGACGCACAGACAGGTTTTAGGACCAAGATCAGTACCCTCGACTAGATCGTACTCTTCAAGGGGTTATGTTGGTAAAATATCACCTTGAGGCGGCACCATCTATATGTTGCTTTTCTTGATTTAAGAACGCCATTTGACCTGGTTCCGAGGGCAATCTCTGGGAAGTCCTGGAGTATTATGAAATCCCAAGAGATTTACTCTGGATTTTGAGGGTCCCACATGCAGAAACATATACCAGGGTGAGATGTAATACGACAGGGGACCTATCGGATAGAATGGATACTAAGCGAGGAGTGGGACGATGTGTCCTTGCTCCCACACTTTTCAGTTTATCACAGGAGCGGTGAAATTGGTAGGCTGCATGTAGGCATGATGCCTCTAAATCTGGAGTAGTCTCTTTTCCAGTCCTTATATTTGTGGACGACACTCTACTCATATCAAGAATTCCTATGGGGTTGCAATCAGAAAAGGGGCCTAGAATTAAATCCAACAAAATCAAAACTTATGATAATCAATCCCTATCGATATTACAGAAAGAAGGTGGCAATAGATGGGGTTCCGCTTGAGCGGGTTTCACACTTAGGGTTTCTGATAATCTAACACCTAGATAGTCAGACAAGGGGGCCCAGCTAGAAAAAAACAAAACTATCTTCCACCAGAAAGCTTTGCCAAATGGGAGGAAATATAAGGCCACCTCTGGGGCTCGGTGTCACGTTCCATCACTGTTTATAGAGCCTCAGCACTAACAGCGTCATTTTACGGTGCCAAGGTATGGGTCCAAGTTAAAAGCAGAAACCCTCACTAAGGCTGAGAATAAGTTTATCAGAGCCCTTTTCAACTTGCCTATAAGTACGCCTATTCTACCTTTGAGATTATTATTTTACCATTTATCAAGCGCAACGTATCATCCCCAGGGGAAATCTCGGCGGCACAGAAACGGTCAATCATTGGCCAAGCACTGTCCAGTTCGAGGTTGAACAGCCACGTTTTACGAAGTTTTCTAAACTGAATTTGGTTTGAACAGTTGTGAATGAAAAGTGGTAACTTATTCCAGTGGTGGGGTGCCAGGAAGGAAAAAGCACGACCAACCATTCTGATTTTATTAATATGTTTGGGACACAGAAGTAACTGGTCGCTAAGTTGCCAGGTGAGAATATATGAGTTCTCTCACAGGGGAAACCCAATAAACCCTTGTAGGCTTGGGCAGTTTCTAGTTCAAAACATAAGATGCTACAAGGGACTTGTTTCAAAGACGTTGACTCTTGGTTAACGAGTGGTTTGACAATTTCCACCCTTGTGTATCCACAAGATATCTGGTTTAATTCAAAGCAACATGAATGCAGGGAAGGTAAAAATACAAAAGAGAGCTGGAGAAAGTAGGTTTGTACTGAAATAAATCTTTACTTGGTAAAAATGATACGGGATGGAAACATAAGTAAATTCAAGCAGTGAGAGTCATGAACTAAGAAAGACAATCAATTTCTCAATAATTCATAACCCTAAGTATCAGCTCCAAATGGTTCAAACAAACAACCCAGATTAAATAATAAAACGTGGTTGTAAGATGGCGTCGAACGACAGCGTTTAAAGGAGATGATAACTAGATGTCGACGTTTCGGTCTTGGTTGTGTTCATCAATAAGACCTTCATCAGGACGATGTTATGTTTCAATGCTGTGAACAACTCCCTATATAAAGATAAATCAATTATTATTATAAACCTATTAAAAAAATAAATCAATTAACAATTATTATAAACCCTACCAAAGCTCTATATACAAATAACAAGAAAACATTTATTTTTTAATAGGTTTATAATAATAATTGATTTATCTTCATATAGGGAGTTGTTCACAGCATTGAAACATAACATCGTCCTGATGAAGGTCTTATTGATGAACACAACCAAGACCGAAACGTCGACATCTAGTTATCATCTCCTTTAAACGCTGTCGTTCGACGCCATCTTACAACCACGTTTTATTATTTAATCTGGGTTGTTTGTTTGAACCATTTGGAGCTGATACTTAGGGTTATGAATTATTGAGAAATTGATTGTCTTTCTTAGTTCATGACTCTCACTGCTTGAATTTACTTATGTTTCCATCCCGTATCATTTTTACCAAGTAAAGATTTATTTCAGTACAAACCTACTTTCTCCAGCTCTCTTTTGTATTTTTACCTTCCCTGCATTCATGTTGCTTTGAATTAAACCAGATATCTTGTGGATACACAAGGGTGGAAATTGTCAAACCACTCGTTAACCAAGAGTCAACGTCTTTGAAACAAGTCCCTTGTAGCATCTTATGTTTTGAACTAGGTGAGAATATATGGCAGAAGATAATTTTGTTAGATAGTCTGGAACGCTTCCCTGTAAGGTATGAAAAATCAGACATAAGAGATTGAAAAGGGCACGTTTTGGGGGCAGCCAGTGGAGCAGGCACAATAGAGGTTCAGATGGTGATTGTGGAGGGAGGTTAAGGGCACGGCGACCTGCTGAGTTTTTCACCACCTGCAGCCTCAAAAAGAGGCCTTTAGTCATACCCACCATTAAGGCATTTCTAAAATCCAGGCATCTGACTATCAGAGCCTGAACCAAGGGTTTTCTGTCAGAAAGACGAATCCAAGGAAATACTTTCTTCAGCATGCGCATCATGCTAAAACATATGCTCGATATGCTTTTAATATGATCCTCCATGGATAGGCCATCATCTAAAAGGATGCCTAGATTTTTTGTGCATTTTTGGGGAATTGGGGGTCCACCAATTAGAAGACCATGCAGCGTGGGCTTTCCAAAACAAGAGCATCTCAGTTTTGTTTGTGTTGAGTTGGAGGAAGTTTGCATTTATCCACGCCGCAATCTTCAAAATGCAATTTTGGAATTAACCTTGGTTATGAGAGGATCAGTGTCCTTAGTGATTATTAATTGCGTGTCATCCGCATAAGAGATGGTATCAAAACTACATGATCTAATAAGCCTAGCCAGGGAGGATACATAAATGTTAAAAAAGGGTGGGACTAAGAATCAAACCCGGAGGTACCTCTTTGTCTACAGTTATAGACTTTAAGGTAAAAGAGTCCACCTAAACTACGTGTGTTCTTTCTGATAGAAAATTTGCCAACCATTTTAGGGCATTTCCACAGACACTCCCTCAATCTTTGCACTAAGATCTGACAGGAAATGGTATCAAACGCTGCTGATAGGTCTAGGAGCATCCACATGGTTGGAGTCCCTATGTCTAGGGCTAGCTTGATGGGCTCAGTGACTTCGATCAGAACTGATTCCGTGCTATGAGAAGCCCGGAAACCGACTGAGAGGGGTATAATAGTTTATTTTATTTAGAAAACAAGAGAAGTAATGAAATGGGTCTGTAGTTCCGCATATCCATAGGATCAGCGGAGGGTTTTTTAAGAATAGGTCTAATTTGTGCCGTCTTCCATTTCTGTGGAAGGGTGGCAGTCTTTAGGGAGAGGTTACAGATATCTGTGATAGGGGCAATTAGGACTGAGGCAAGGGAGGTAATGACTTGTGGCTGGGCCAGATCCAAAGGGGAACCTGCTTTGATCTTATTTAGCCGGGCCTGCACTTGGTCAGAAGTAACTGAATTGAAAAGTTCTAGTGTAGGACAATTGTGCTCTGACTCAGCTACCGTGGTATCAGAGGTTAACCCTCTATCCTTGTTCTGAAATTAGTTATAAATCATATTTCCTCAATTTTCTTTCCCACTTTGTGCAAGGTAATTTTTCGATTGTTTCAGGGTTTCTGTATACCCAGGAGCTGCATGACTTTTAGTCTGGGTTTACATAATTTCATGGGAGCAATGATGTCAAATGCATTAGAAATTGAGTTCTCCAATGCTATTAGTGCAGGCCCACAATCCACAAAATCATTAATACCTTGTGGTTTGAATACAGGGATGAAAGTGGAAGGCACCACTTTCCTCCATGGTCATGAGAGTTTCCACACAATAGAAAGTGTTCTGCTATGTTTAGCAATGTTAAGAGAAAATGTTAAGGCTAGATGGTCCGTCCATCTCAGGGCCATAGGAGGATCAACTGATATGTGGAGGGTGATGGTAAAAATGGCATCAAGTGTATGCCATGCTATCTGTGTAGGACTAAATACTTTTTGGTAGAGACAAAGAGCTTCCATAGCAGCCAACAGGAGGTTACAATCTGGATCTGACTGGGTATCAAAAATGATATTTAAGATCTCCTAGTAATAAAAAAATGATCTGCCATTCCATGAGCTAAAATCTTTTTTGTTGCATGGTCGGTGAATGACCAGCACTCTTATCCAATTTATCTTTGGGACTGTCTCAAATCTGAATATCATCACCTCTAAGCTGGGATTGGAGATTTAGTCCAAAAGTTTGATTTTTAGGGGGGTGCTGGCAGCAATGGCTATTGTGGCAGGACATGATGTGACACATCACGACCTGAGAGTGTGACGTTCATTGATAGAAGCTCGCCCCTGCCACATCTGTATCAGCCCGCGCAGGACATGAGATTTCGTACTAATCTCATAATTTTTTAGAGGTATTGACCTGCCCTTACAGCCGCACTTCATAAGAGGATTATCCCCTGTCCTGCGGCTATTAAGGCTAATCTTAGGCATAAATTCATGTCCTGATGATGATTAGCATGACCTAAAATAGCTAATCGAAACGCCGTCGACACCCTTCTAACGCCTTATACTATTACAAAAAGACTGTAATTAGACTGTAAAGGTGTTAAGGTTTATTTTCCTGTGACATTTTGTCAGAATTGCATTGGAAGTGTCACAAACCAACTGCTTTTTGCCTAAAAAGCCCCTTGTGTTTTGTTTGCACGTAATTGTGGAAGTGTGAACTGTGGGACACAGGCTTGTGCCCCACCTTGTAATATTGTTTTACGAACTTTTACATCAATACACTTCAGACCCTTGCCCGGCTGGGCTGGTCTCTTTACCAAATATAGCTAAGATTGGGTCTATATTTTATTGTCTCTCCTTTAATTTACTTTTTGCAATGGACCACTGTTGTTGATAAAGTACCTTCCCAAGGTCCATGGCTGCATCCTTTGGGTTCCCTTGTTGTCTAAACGCACACAAAAAAGTGCATGCATTTATTTGGTCAGTGTGATATAGTGGGCGCAAGTAGCCAATAATGTGCCTGCTCTTCCATAAACCAACTGAAAAAACTACAATCTAGTTAATGCCATATTGAGATCCTCTGGAAGACCATTGCGGGGGGAGGGGGAGGAGGGAATTCGTTGGATAACTTTAAAAATAGTGAAAGCGTCGCTGTACAATGTTGAAACTGAACCAGGCCATCACAATCAATTCCAATTGGTTAGTTTACAAAGTTAAACTACTAATCCTAAAAACCATTAGTAATTTTAGCGCTCCAGCGTCCACATATCAACTGCTACTTCACATTCAAGAACTTATTTGACCGCAATGGGGTTGCTGCGCTTCTCCTCTTGGACCTCCCAGCTGCCTTTGACACGGTTGACCATGACACTCTGAAACAAAGACTCTATGAAGCCTGCCTAGAGGGAACTGCTCTAGACTGGATCGCGCCCTACCTTAGAAACAGAACTAATGTCATCCATACCCCACCTCTCTCGTCCAAACCGTACTCCACAAAAGCAGGGGTCCCTCAAGGTTCGATCATCTCGCCCATGCTTTTCAACATCTACATGAAGTCATTACCAGTATTGATCAAAAATGTTCAACTCACGTGCTATAACTATGCAGATGACACTCAAATACTCCTGCAACTGGAATGCCCCAAAGACATTGGAAAATCACCAATTTTCAGCTGTCTCAGAGCCGTGGATCAGTGGATGACTTGGAGCCATCTCAAATTGAATGCTTCAAAAACTGAAATACTCACGTGTGGCGATTGGAAACATTACCATCCGCTTGCTGCATGGCCTAATGAACTGGGATCACCACCTAAAATATCGAAGGAAGTAAGCAACCTCGGAATGACCATGGACTCCAAGCTGTTGATGAAGGCCCAAGTGGACAAACTAGCAAGATCAAGCTTTGTCACTATAAAAACGCTGTGACGAATTTTCCCTCATTTGGGATTTCCACACAAGGTCCAAGCTACCATCTCCCTTGTTCCGTCCAAACTCGATTACGCCAATAGCCTCTACCACAGATCACCTTTAACGACCATGAAAAGACTACAACTGATTCAGAACTCGGCTGCCAGACTACTCCTGCACATCAAACCTCAAGACCACATCTCCCCTGCCTTGAAAGCCCTGCAATGGTTACTGGTTGCCAGAAGATGAAGCTGCTTTGTATCACCCACAAAGCAATACATGGAATGGGACCGCTCTTCATCAAGAATAAAATCACCAAATACATTCAACAAAGGCACCTCCAAGATACAAGAAAAAAAAACCTGGGTGGCACATCCTTCTCTGTTCAAGCAGCCAAACTATGGAACTCTATTTATCCCCCAACATAAGGTCCACCGACAACCAACTTATCTTCAGAAAACTTCCCCACATAAGCACCATACGCAAACAGAAATTTACAGCATATCCCTATTTTCACTATAGATATGTACCTATCTTTGTGTATTGCTTTGTATAAACATGTAAAATAATTATATTGTTGAGGGGAAAAAAAAATATATATATATATTTAATATTAATAAATAAATAAATAAATACAAATTATCTTTGGTCTACATGTACATACTTCTATTGTGCATCTATGTACCTTCCATGTACTTTCATGTGTTCCATGTACTTCCATGTGTTACTTTTCTCCTGAAAAAGCATATCCAATGCACTACCCTATTTCTCCTCCTGTGCCTCTATCAATATCTTTAATCTACATATACTTACCTCCTTTATGTATCTATATACTTTCATGTACTTATGGATCTATATATTTATCACTTTCTTCTAATTTAGCATTTCCAATTCACTGCCCTATTTCTCAGCCTATACTTCTCTCAATATATCTTCAAGGAGAAGTGTGGCTCAATGGTTAGAGCGGCAGACCCTGATGCAGAGGTCTAGTCCGGGACCAGGGTTCAATTCCCCGCCTTGGCGGGTCTTGGGCTCAAACATTCCACGGACCTGATAATTCTCGCCTCGGTGCCTATTCCAATCATGGAGTCCCACTCTGCAACTCTGGGCAATAGCTTGCTTAATCTCCACAAAGGCCCCCACAACGCTAAGGATGCCTGGCCTCCACCTTGGGGGTGCCCAGGAGTGGACGCCTCACAGGGAAGCCAGGATGGGTTCCACAGCGGTATTCGTACAAGCGCCTTGAGACCCTTGCGGGTGAGTAGTGCGCTATACAAGTATCAATTTACAATTTACAAGCCCAACCTTCTGACTCATCTCAAACTTATTTCTACTACTCTTTCCAATGCACTACCCTATCTCTCATCCTATACATCTATAAATATATCCTCTACATCCACTTTCTCATTTATCCCAAACCCCATACCACTACTATGATCCCCGCAAAAAAAAACTTTCTAGACTCTCTCCTACTCTACCCCTCCTTGTATCATCTGACACCTCTTTTACTATACCGATCCCCTAAAACAAACCTTTCTAAACTCTTCCTTCTGACTCCTCCCCTCCAAAACTCCTTTTTACTCATCCAAAAGCCTCCTCCTACTGCTAAGACCTAAAAAGAAAAAAATAAAGAAAAAAAATAATCCCTAACTCTTTTATCCCTCAACTATCCTTTTCAATCACAATTAACAGACCAACATGTTCACTTCTCAAATTCCATATTCAAATATACTTATTCACCAGTAATCCTTTATGGGTTCCAGAGTAGCGTGCTACTCGCCAATAAAGCGTCTCAACACCCCATCGAAGTTACAAGTGCTATATAAATGCAAACCTTTTACCTTTGCTACCCCTCCTCAACCTTTCTCACTCCAAATAACGGACTAACATATCCACCACTAAAATTACTTTCATGTTTCACCATACTAATTCAACACTAATCCTTATGGGTTCCAGAGTAGCGTGCTACTTGCGCTTCAAAACCCCAGCGCTTTATAAATACAAACCTCTTTACCTCTTCTATCCCGCCACCTACCCTTCTCTACCTAAATTACTGAATAACATATCCACTACTCAAATTACTTCATATTTTACTATACTAATTTTCAACACGAATCCCTTATGGGTTCCAGAGTGGCGTGCTACTCGTCAGAAAAGCGCTTAAACATCCATCAGGGGTAACAAGTGCTATATGAATGCAAACCTTTCTTCCCCCTTTATCCCTCCTCTATCCTTCTCACTCCAAATAACTGATTAATATCCACCACTGAAATTACTTTCATATTTCACCATATTAATTCACCACTAATCCTTTATGGGCTTACGGAATAGCGTGCTTCAACACACCATCAGGGGGAACAAGCGCTATATAAATACAAACCTTTGTCCTACTCTATCCTTCTGCTATCATTCCAAATCCAAATAACTGACTAACCTATCCACCACTTAAAATGTACTTGCATGTTTCACTATACTAATTCAATACTAATCCTCATCCTCTATGGGTCCCGGAGTAGCGTGCTACTCGCCGAAAAAGCGCTTCGACGCCTCTTATGGGGTAGTAAGCGCTGTATAAATGCAATTACAATACAATACATTCAGAAGGCTTGAACCACCTGGTACAAATTCAAAACTTCTACCCCATACACTAAGCAACTTCACAAAAAGCTGAGCTCATGCGAGCTTTGTTTGTGAATGTCCCTTACACTAAGCCAGCTTCGCAATGGGTACTTTACAACCCGATAACTTTTTAAAAAATGTTTATAGGTTTGGGACATTCAAGGCTTCTTCCCACTAGCTCATTTAAAGCTCACTTGATCACCCGATTCTAGTCACATGAGCATTGCAGCAAACCAAGGGGCCGAGGTACAAAATTTTGGGATTGCGACTTCCCAATTGGGATTCTTCCTGAATCGCAATTAGGAAATTGAAAGTCCTAATGTAAGAAAGCTTACAAGTTTGAAACAGTTTGAACAGCGTTCATTGAACTCACTCCTGAGGCGAAAAGCAGGGAGTTAGCATCTCTTTTTAAAACTTGCATAATTTGTTTTTAACTTAGCTAATTCCCAGGCCATCACCACGATCACGCAGACCCGCCCAGCCGATTCAGGGCTGACGCGGTAGACTGCTGCCAGGGCAACGCCGCCTTCCTCGACCTGCGGACACGCCCACACGCGCTGACCACGCCCTTCTCCACGTCACTCTCTGCTCGATAAATTATGTGCTTTAACCAGAAGCGCAGCGGACGAGCGCAGCGGGCACGACGATTGCGCGCCGAAGGCGCGCATAAGGCAAGCTCGTCTGCGCTCGTCCGCGCCGAGGACGGGCCAAGGGCTACCCCCCCTGCCGCTCCGGTCCCACGACCAGCTACCAATACGGTGAGACTCATCTACACCTCTGCCGAATTACTTGACCTCAGGTACGTAGCGGACTTACCTCATGCTCTACCACATCTAGGGTATACCAATCCCATCCTAGGCCCATATCAATGTCCTACTTGCATAAAGGAAACCCCTAAACCCTCTACAACTGCCCCACTACTGGTTCAAGCAGCGCTAATAAATGCCAGATCCCTCCCCAAACACAAGCTAGAAATTGCCGACTTGATTGACACGTATAAACTGGATCTCTTATTCATTACAGAGACATGGGGGGATGAAGCCTCCGGCCCAGACTTCAGAGCCGCCACCCCTATCAACTACAATGTATGCAGACTAGACAGGCCTAAAAAAAAGGGTGGAGGCATAGCAATAATCTATAAAGACCAGTTTAAACTCACAACGACACAATCTAATTGTCCTGAATACGAGGCTTTCCTTTTCACATTAGGCCTCTCGGCCAAATCATCGTTTAAGGGCATGCTAATCTATCGCCCTCCTGGGTCAAGATCCAAGTTTCTAGCCAACATAGGCAATATGATTGAAGCAGCTGCAGGCTCCCCACACTTCACCATACTAGGTGACTTTAACTTTCACCTAGAAGCCTTCAACGACCACTATACTACGCAGCTAACTACAGACTTAGCAGCTGCCGGCCTGCTGCAATTGATAAAATCTCCCACGCACCAAGCAGGCCACACACTAGATGGTCTATTTACTAACAGTCCCCTTATAACCGTTACCCAAGTAATCCCCCTGATCTAGACAGACCATGCAGCGATCTGTTTCTCTGTTGAAATTAACCCCACCAAACCTCCTATTACAACCTCCTCTCAATTTTCCTACAGAGACTGGAAAAACATCAGTCTAGCTCATTTAACAGAGATGATGCAGGAAAGTCATATCCCCAACGAACAGGACCCCATTACAGCGTCTTCTAATTACTTGACGAACTTAAACACAGCTTGTAACAAACTAGCCCCGATCAAAACTTCCCACTGTAACAGGAAAATACCATCAGCTCAGTGGTTTACAGAGCCCCTTCGGATTCAGAGACAGTATTGCAGGAACCTTGAAAGGCAGTGGCGCCGCCACTATAGCCCTGCAGACAAAACGACCTATAAAAACGCCCTTTCCATCTACAAAAGACTTATAGTTTCTGAAAAAAGTCGTTATTATACTTCACAAATTAACCAGGCGAAAAACTCGGTAGGAGAACTATTTCAGGTGGTTACAACTTTGTCCAACCCCCCCGCCCCGCGCCTAGAAGGCTCTCAGTCTCTATCGGACGCTCTGGCCAGCTTCTTTGAGGAGAAGGTTAGTTCCATTTTCCTTACCTTCTCTCATTCCTCCCCTTCCCCCCCCCCCCCTGTGGCACTTCCCATCAGTACTCCTCCCATCTTTTCATCTTTCGATACCATCAACCGGGAACATATACAACATCTGGTAGCCAGCACAAAATCTGGATCCCCCCTCGACCCATGTCCCCCAGCTATTCTGAATCTCATCCCAGAAGCGATTTCTCCCGCGTTGTCTACTATCTGCAATGCCATGTTTTCAACAGGCATCTATCCATCGGTTTGGAAGGAGGCTATCATTAAGCCACTTCTAAAAAAGCCAACTCTGGACCCTCTTCTCCCTGCCAGTTATAGACCTATCGCCTGTCTCCCCTTCCCAGCCGAGATTTTCGAAAAAACAATGAACATCCAACTTTCGAAATTCATTAATGACAACGATCTACTTGATGACACCCAGTTTGGCTTCAGACAGGGGCATGGAACGGAGACAGCACTGCTTAAAGCTGCAGATGAAATCAGAGCAACGATGGACAAGGGAGGAGCGGCGGTCCTAATACTTCTGGACCTCTCCGCTGCATTTGACACGGTCGATCATGTCACTCTGATCGACCGTGTCTCGGCTTTAGGAATAAGAGGCAAGGCCAAAGATCTTATTGCTTCATTCTTGGCCAATCGCCCTCAGACAGTCAAGATGGGTAATTTCACCTCCCAGACCTTCTCCCTCCCATGCGGAGTTCCACAGGGCTCCTCGCTAAGTCCGACGCTTTTCAATATTTATGTATCGGACTTAGCGAGGGTGATAAAATCGCATGGAATTGCCCTTACAACGTACGCCGACGATACTCAACTAGTATTATCGGTGCACAATAATGGAACATCTGTCGCAGCCAACTTCCAAGAGGGAATGAAGGCGATAAGCTCCTGGATGTCATCAAATTGCCTCAAACTAAACTCCGATAAAATGGAGGTGATGACATTCGGGAACTTGCAGCCGGCATGGTCCCCACAGTGGTGGCCATCTCAGTTGGGTCCCCCCCCCCCCAACCGGTAGTCAAGGTCCGCAATTTGGGAGTCACATTCGACAATAAGTTGACTTTCCTCCATCACGCCAATGCTGTGGTATCATCTGCCTTCTACACCCTAAAAAAAATTAAAAAACTACTTCCTTACTTACCACAGTCCGCGGGCAAAACACTTATCAGCACCTTAGTGTTCTCAAGAACCGATTATTGTAACTCCCTTCTTCTGAACGCTCAGGAAAAGGTACTCAATAAACTCCAGACGGTGCAAAACGCCGCGGCCAGAACCCTACTATCCATCCCCAAATTCACCTCAACGTCCCCTTACATCAAAGAGCTACATTGGCTCCCTATTAGGAGCCGAATCAAATTTAAGGCTCTGTGTATAGCCTACAAAACTCTGAACAACTCCGGACCACAGTTCCTAAAAAAAGCCCTCTGCCCAGTGGAACAACTTAGGACCTTACGATCGTCCTCAGCCCACTTGTTGAAAGTCCCACGGACAAGAAAGGCCAGCTGGGGAGATAGATGTTTTACTATCGCTACTGCCAAACTGTGGAATACACTACCACTCCACATCAAAACGGCCCCTACGCTGCTCAAGTTCAGAAAGAGCCTTAAAACATGGTTGTTCTCTTCCTAATTCCCCCTCATCGCAAGAAGTGAGTTCTGTAACGATAGCGCCGAGACACCCGTACGGGTATTTGCGCGCTTTAAAAATTGCATAAAATAAATAAATAAATAAATAAATAGTGAGTCACAAATTGACCTACCTCATGAACATTAATGAGGTAGGTTGCAATTTGCAACCCATTAGGAATTGACACCATCACAGGGATGGTGGCCTTGGGTCAGCAGATCGCCAGGCCTCTGACTGCTTTTTAATAAAGCAATTATTCTTATTTTTTTTAAATGCAGTTTCCCTTGAAGGAAACAGGACCGCATGTATATAAAAAAAAATCTTTCTTCTTATTTTGTTTGTTTAAGATGACACACTGGTCTCATGGCACACTGACGTCTCTTAAGCAAACTTTTTTTTCCATTCACAAAGGAAAGGGGTCCTACAGGAACCCCTTCTCATTTGCGAATGGGTTACTAATACAAGTTTGTAGCTGGTAAAAGATTAATATTTTGCAACCTGAATTTGGTCACAAAATATTAATGCACTGCATTCCAATTTAGTATTTGGAAGGGACAAACCTTCCAAAAACCTAATCGGTATTTGGAAGCAAACACAAATTATGATTCAGTAACATGTTATTGAATCAATATTTGCTGTTTGTACATAAAGAAAAGCATTTTTGACGTTGTAAACTGACCGAATCTCCAAATTATAAGTCAAGCTGGGGATGGGGCACAGGGTAGAGTTGTCGCTTCCCTCGATATCAATCACAAACAGCTGATCGAGGGCATATCTTTACAGCATACCCTTCCATACAATCGTTATTGTAGAAGGCATTCAATAAGATCTCTGCCGCTAAGGGCCATACTGACTTAACTGATAGCATTTTAATAATGATGGGATTTAGAGCATTTTTGCTTTCCTGTTATTCTTAATTGGCCACATGTATACAGCACAACAATGGAAGAGCACTTTCTCAACCAATCTGGGACATTTATAATTTCAATACACTAAAAAAAGGAAGCAAAGTTACGAAAAGATAACTATCAGGTAAGGTGGAACTATCAATCGGCATATTGGGAGGAAATAAATACAACCAGCCCCAAGAGTAAGGGACAGGACAGACATTTCAGGCTATATTCAGTATATTTGTGAATCCAGATTCTTATCGTTTATTGTGTTTGCAATTGTATAATTTTACATTGTTTTAAGAATGAATGCCCCTCTCAGATAATTACAAAAATATGTAATGACCTATTCAGAGCTTTTCAAAGTATACAGGAACATTGCTACACACTAAAGTTATAATTATTCTTACCGGACTAGCAGTCATATGTTTAGAGCACTCAATTTTCCCTTCTTGAAGGATGAATCGGCCTGAATCCTCATTTTCCATCACCTTATCGTAAAACGTCAGGTACAGATCAGCACGCGTTTTCTGTAAAAGAAGAAAAAACAGAGAGCTTGTACACTAATTCAATGTAAAGTTGTTGGCTCTGAGACAGGCAATTATGTAAATCCCATTCAAACAGTAGCTTTTACATCACAGTCCCTATGTAAAGGATTGTTGGTATACTTTAAGGGTTGGCTAAAACCAAGGGAGCAAAATACATGGCCTAAATTATCAAAAACAATTGCTAGCACTGTTTAGACATTTTGAACTCATGCCCTATTGCCCGAGTGCTCCACAGCAATTCGGAAATGCTGCATGACAGTACAAGCAGCATTCCTTCACTCGCGTCATTCTCTTCCTAACCAACTGAACACCTCGCTATCCCAGAAGGGGCATGACACTTTTGCACACTTCAAAGCAAGTTTTGATTTATTCCTTACATTTCCAATCTCAGATTATGCAGTCCCACCTGTATGGCTAAGACTACCTTAAATCAGTTCAATGAGATATATTCCTTTAAATATGGGTCCTTCTTGAATATTATCCTAACCAAGGTCAGTAATTCATTGAAACAGCGGCCATCTGTCTCACCCCATGTGAAGATGCACATCTTCAAGTGTAAACAATGCATTTCCACCAATCTAAATTCAAACCGTTGCATCAAATTATCCTGGTTATTTTATCTATTTCTAGAATTTAAAATATAGCAAAATTCTCCAATGGAATTAACTTCAAAGTGAGTGATGGAGGTGTGGCTATGTTAGGTGATAGGCAAAGAAGCTTGAGGTAGGAGTGGTCCGTATGAAAGGAATCATGTAGGAAATTTAGCAGGCAAAGTGAGATGTAGATACGTTTGAGAGACTGTTTGCCATACAATCAGGTAGAGTAGGCTTGAGGTGGGTGGGACTTTGTAGGAAACTGGGCTTTTGTTGCAATTGTCCCCCCACTTTTTGCCCCCTTTTTAGCTACTAAATTCTGATTTTCGACTCGTGCACTGAGGTCTGCTAAGCAGACATCAGTGCCAGTGTTCCTTCCCTAAAACAAGGTTTTGTCTAAATGTGCTACAATTGGCAAAGGACTTTAGCATCCCTGTATGGTACCCTAGGTACCAATGGCATGGGTGTCAATGAGGGTCCCTAAAGGCTGCAGCATACCTTATGCCGCACTAAGGGATGCAGATACAAATTATACACAGACTGCCATTGCAGGCTGCGTGACACAGTGCAAAACATGAGTGAAAACATGACATGACACTCCTGTGTGTCATGCCAAAGGCACTGTATCTATTATATGCAAGTCACACCGACAGCAGAACTTTGAGCCCCAGAGATTTCTATTACTGGAAATTGCAAGTGAGCATGGAAGCCATCTTACGTTTATTTACTGGGCACTGGTCATAAGGAGTTCCCCAGCTACTTAATGGCTTCAATTAAAAACATGTTTGGTATCAAACCCCTCATATTAATGAACCCACACTGGGTCCTGTGATGGATTTATTAATACATGCACCCAGAGGGCACCTTAGAGGTGGCCCCTGAAAACCAACGAACTACTAGTGTGCTTCCTGAAGAATCTAGTACTCTGCTGGCGATACTCAACCCAGGCTCCTTCGGGGGTCTGATCGCCCGCCTATACAGGGCTTTGAGGGCGGACCGTGGAGTTGACATTTCCCAGATCCAGGACAGGTGGTCAACGGAGCTACCGTTACCCGTTACTGAGGGGGAAAGGCAACGGGCATTTGCACAGGTTCTGGAGGTAGCTATCAATGCTCTCACTCACGCAATTCCGCTACTTGCATCGTACATACCTGACCCCCCCACCAGTTGGCACGGTTTAATTCGGCATACAGCTACCGATATGCCCCGGTTCGGGCGTTGAGCCCGCGAAATTTGCGCATATGACATGGGATTGTATCCAGACTTCACGTTTACTGGTCGAGAGTCCTGGAGACGCTGTGGGAATAAACAGGAATTCATGTTGGGACAACGGCCAAGGTTCTTCCGGTACCCAAATCGAGGAATCAAATGCAACATAAATTTGCCCTACTGGGACTTGTATTTGACAAAAAACGAATTGTTTTTCATTGAACTCACCCTGCACCCCCTAGGCTGACTACATGGAGAACAGACATGCATGGATGGCGAGTAGCGGAGGAGTTGCGTCTGCGCATAGTCCGCACCGATTAAAATTCTGATGGGGATTTGGAGACTTGGGGGGTAATTCTGGAGAAGTTACTGTTGACTGAGCAACCGAGTGGGCCTCTAATACACAGACACGGACAATACTGGATGCCTTGTCTGATTGCCTAGTGCCAGATGGGAGGCACGGTCTGATCTGTATGTGTTGGGAGTGGTTAGATAACCCTTGTAAATTGTGGTGAGGTGGCTGGATCATTGAAGGACCACCTCCACCCCAAACAAATCGCCCCAAGGGTGGGCACAAGATCAGTTGCCTCATGACATGGCTTTGTCAACATGTAATTCAATACACTGTGGATGTATCATGAGGGAAGAATGGGATGGACTCAGATATATATTGAGCCGGTCTCTATGTCCTAGGGATATGTGTAATACATTACCTCTACTAATTGCCGCCTAAATTCTTTCTTTTTGGTTACTTGTTTTGTGCATTCATGACAACCGCTCACTTCATCAAGGTTGTACAGTATTCCTACTCTAATGCCCTCTCACTCTGGACCTACTCCTCTGCAGGAACCCAAGAAGCAATACCCGATCTAACGACCTGCCGCATACAGGGATTACCAACGAAGAAATCACTCAGGAAGACGTAGCATTGCTCCTACAGGTCAGATCTGTCCTCCTTCCAAGTGTGGGAACACCAGGACCGACCAGAGCTGCACAGTACCAATCTCAGTCCAAAAAGTCGCTGCTAAATTCAATACAGGTTTTTCCTCCATAGGATAACATTACCAATCTTGAAATTGCACTGTATCCATTTCTGAAAACTGTAAAAAAAAAAATAATAATCATACCACAAAAAGCTTTTACGTGATTCCTATGATCCTGGTTTCTAAATTCATATAAAAAAGTGTTATTTATATAAAATTGGTGTCTGTTTTTTTTATTGAGTTTGTCTCACTTACTGCCTTTGTGTGTCAATAAAATCTTAGCACTACCCTCTGATATGTCCAATTGCTCGCCAGAAGTGGCCCGTGTTTGGGACGAGTGTGGGGCAGGGGGCCGGGGAGGAGTGAGCGGGCATTAGAGGTCGCAACTGGAGGGTGGCAAAATAAAAACTTTTATTTTTTTTTAACTTGGCTTTAGCCGGCTGCATCCCGCTCCACTGCTCCAGGGACCGTCTCCCCAAATGCCCTGCGGCCAATCCCAAAGCTGCTCTCATCATATGCCTGAGAGCCCTCGACTGGCGCTCTAGGACAGACCTGGAGTCTGTGCTTGCTCTCTCCAACCCCAGCAATGCAGCTAGGGTTGGAGAGAGGTTCACTGCGCATGATTGTTTGGTCGGCCCAAGATAGCCGGCCAAACATTATGTGCTGTTAAGAGTGGACTACCACACCCCTCTGTGCCTTCACTCCACAGACCCTGCATGCAAGACTCGGCAGAAAAGGAGACATAAAAGGAGTTTTATTTCTTCCCCCTTTTCAGACATTTCTTTGAGGGTGGGGGGGGGGGGGGGCTGTTTCAGAGGAGCTGTCGCTGCTGCTCGCCCACACTACCACAAAATAGCATTTGGGGTGTCATTTGTGCCTCTGCAATTCCTTCAGGGTCTGCTTGGACTCTTTACATGGTGTACCTCTTTTAGTTCTATTATATAAAGAGCCAGTTTCCTATTGGGCTAAGATTTCGAAGAGAATAGGAGGTTTTGGCAGTCAGTTTTTGCTTAAGTACTGTGGTGAAACTGCAGAGGGCCTTTTCGTAGTCACTGAGGTGATCTGGGGGCTGTACTTTCCTTCAATCATTAATTGCGGTGGGCATGTATGTTTGCAGTGTGTGAATGGCGGTGTCATACATGGCTCAGGATGTGAGCTTTTAACGGTGGATGTGTGGGGGGTTGTTGGTGGCAGGGTTTATTTAAAGCAGGTTGAAGTGCTAGGAACACTAGATCATAAGAGCCAACGTTAATTAGAGGTTATAGTTCATTGTGGATCTGGGCAAGGTGATCTGGGATAGAGTCAGGCAAGGGTTTCTTTAGGGTAATTGGGATTAGATGTACGAGTATTGTATGATGACAATACCCTGATGTAAATCAGGGTGTGGTCCAAGGGAAAGGGAGCAATGAGTTAGACGTTTGGAGAGACTAATATAGTTATCGGTACATGCATGGAGGAGTGGGGGTATTGGTGAATCAATGGTAAGAAAAGACCTCTTAAAACATGGTTTTTCCCTTTTGTCTGCAGTAAATTCGCCCAACTTTTGGGAAACATTGATAATAAATCAATTGGCATTAGTTTAATTATATGCGTTTACAAACCCATATACCTGCTTCTGTATAATTATTGTGAAACCAGACAAAGGTCCTCCGGTTTGGGTCATTAAGAGAATACCATCAAATCAAGGTGCTCCTTTTCAAGTTCATGACAGTCACTGCAACCTTCCTGACCACTAGGGTCCCTTTCCTTACCCAGAGCATTGACCAACTGAGGGATCAGGGGAGCTGAATCTTTATGTGATATATCGATAATCTGATAAACCATGTAAAGAGTCCAGGGGTTTCCCTCTAAGTTGCCAGGGGATTTCTCTAGCAATCCCAAGGTGCTCTATTAGAGGCAGTGTGGTCCAGCACCCTTGGGCTTCACCAAGAGGAGTGTAAGATATCTGAAAATACACACAATGATCAAAAGATGAAACATGACTCAAGAAAGAGATCCACACCAATTTATAAAAATAGCAAGTATCTTCATATATGTTTAGGCATCACAGAGAAATCGTTCTGGTAGGTACGTTTTTAAGTATGAATTCTTTTCAGTTAAAACATTGGACACAGCAATTTTTTTGTTCTGCAATGTTATCCTATGAAAGGCAAAACGAGTCTGCAAACAGGTATACTACAGCGACTTATGGGACCAATCTCCAGGAGTTAAGGTGAGTGGTGGGCAAGGCCAAAGGCAGCACCAACATTAAATCAGAAGCGACACGAGGGCGTCCAGGTGAAGGGTGCAAAATAGCGTAGGGAGCCCAATGTTATTCAATTGAGATTGGTCACTACAAAAAGAGGCTACAGGCTCTGGCTGGAAGGGCAGTTGGACTGAACCAATAGAGGCGGGCTCAGGCCTTGTGATGTTTGGAACGTAGGGACCCCTTTTTTCCTCTTATCCACGGCCCAGGGGCGATGGATGCAGTGGTGATTTCAAGGAGTAGTGTTTTCTCACCAGGAGCAGTCACGGTAGAAGGGGCCTGCGTGCAGAAGCTGCAGGTGTTGTCGGTGGGTCCAGGAGGGGTGAAACCATGGGCTCTAGAGAGCTGGGAGACCTTGACAACACTGTTGGGCCACTTCGACTCAGGCTGGGAGCAAGGGGTGCAGTGCTGGCTTCAGGTGTTGGATTTTGGCAGTTAAGGTGTCCTCAGTGGGTCTTCTTCTGGAATTTCTACAGAATGCAGGGAACAGTTCCGCAGTTCTCAGGGAGATCTTGGGCTTTATGGAAGGCACGCAGTCTTTAAAGGGTGGGGAAGTACACAGTTGCAGGACGAAACATCTTTGGCATAGTTTAGATGGTGAATGACAGACAGGTCAGCTAGGCTGGTACCAAGTCGAGTGCTCTCTTTAGTCTTCTGCTTTTGCCGATCTCTGTGTCCTTCTTCGTAGGTCATCAGGATCTGCTACTCTGGTGCCTGGAGCTCCCCTAAATTCTGAATTTAGCGGAGTGTAGGGTAGTAGTCAATGGGCTACTGACCCCTGGGGTCCCTACACCACATATATGACAACTTCCTGTTGGAAGTGGGCATAACCCTGTGCCAGAATTCCTAAGTATCCCATCACAAAGATGGCTACTTATGAAAAATTGTGTCCACCTCAGTGTAGCCCACTTTAGGGGTGTACTAGCCTGGGGTTCGCACGCCTACCTGACTAGCTAGTTTTCTCACCTGTCCGGGTGACAAGGGGCTCTGGACAAAGGGAGGCAGCTTCCGCTCTTGTGAGGGAGCCAGATTTTCATTCCAAAAGCAGCAACTATTTGAAGCTTGCCGTACCCAGCAAGGGTAATCAGCAGGTCAACCTGTGGGAGGGGGTGTTATACCCTCTTCCCGGACAGGCTTTTGTTCTGGGTCTCCTGAGAGCAAAAGGTCAGAACAGTGCCTCAGGTGGCAAGCTGGCAGAAACCAGTCAGGGAGCACACAAGAGGCTGGTATGTTATCAGGGGGGCACGATGAGGTTCACGGTAGGTGCATGTATTGGTAAATCCATCACTAGAATTAGTGTGGGTTTATCATTACGAGATGTTGGATACCACACTTCCCTATCTTCAGTCAGACCATCATGTAGTTGGGGGAACTTGTTTTCACCAGTGTCCAGCAATTGTTTCAAAAGGGCTGACGCGGGGCGTGGCCAAGATGGCGGAGTGAGGAGACGCTTTCTCCCGGAGCTCCCGACCCAGCCCGGGCCCTGAGCCTTTTGTATTGCTTGTTCTCCCCCCCCCATCGGTGTGAAACCGGGAGGGGAAAGGTGCAGGAACGGTTCGGGCTGTACCAGAGCCGTGCTCTAGCCTCGGAGTGATTGGGATCCGGACCGGAATGCTGATCAACGCAGAGACCAGACGCGAAGAGAAATGGCGTCCGGGCTGTGGCGGTCCTGAGCTCCTTCCATGAAGCACGTAGAAGCTGGCAGTGGTACGGCGGAGGGCGGCGGGCGCCACACTGGGTGCCGTGACGAGACCTGAGGCCTGGAAAGGGGACGAGCTGCTCGCAGAGACGACGCGCCCCTAGCTGCTGATCCCTGTCGAAATTGAGGCCGCGGCTGCGGCCTAGTTGATCGGAGGCCCGTGAGCCGGAAGGGCGGGGTCACTGGTCGTATAAGCAGCGGCGGTGTTGCAGCGACGAGAAGGGAACCAGGACCCTCTTGCTGCTGTGGAGGAGTCCCCGTCTAGCCGGCTGGTGACTGGCTTTGAGCCGGGCGGGGAAACGCCCATGGCTGGTACCCTCGCTGGAAGGGGGACAATGGCCTACAGGAGCACCCGGAGGCGCCATTTTGGCTCTCGGTGATGGTGAAGAGTCGGACGGCGAAGTGTTGAGCCTTTGAGACCTACGCCAGGGATCATCGGTTCGCCGCAGCTCACTGGGCAGTAACCGAGGAACAAGACAGACCAGAGGACCCGGTTTGTGCGGCTGGGGTCGACCCTTTGCCCCTGGTTGTGGCGAGGCCGGAGGCGCCAGCGCCAAGCCGTTGTAGTCGCCCCCTGGACACGGAGGGTCCCAGAGAGGCATCCTGCGACACGAGGCGGAGCCTTTCTAGCCGGACGAGGCGAGTGGAGCCGCTGCCCCGGCGCCCAGCTGACGGGGTGCCAGTTCTTGGCAGGGCGGCCTGGAAGACAAGATGGCGAGTCAGAAGGGCAATAAACGGAGCGACCGCACACTCCCCGAGATGCTCGGAAGGTCTCAAACCAGAGGTGACCGGAGCCAACCGTCCCCTAACGCAGCGAGTGGCTCCAATGCTACAGGCGGCAGTGAACCCCCAGTCACTCGGTCCTTTCTGGAGTCGCTTTTTGGGACGCTGAGAGACGACTTCCAGGCGCTGAAGCAAGAGGTGGCCGGGGAAGTCCGCGAGATCCGGAGAGAAGTCGACGGCCTTGGCGAGAGAGTGGTCACGGTGGAAAGTTCCGCTCAGAGGCAGGACGAGGAGATCACGCAATTACAGCAGGAGGTGCTGCGTTTGAGGGACCAACAGTTGGACCTCCAGGCCCACAACGAAGACTTGGAGAACCGTTCTAGGCGGAATAACATCAGGGTCCGGGGGGTACCATCAACGGAAGAAGGGGCGGATGTGGCGGAATATCTGAGGGAGCTCTTCAGGGACATCTTGGGGGAAGCAGCGGACTTTCCGGTACGAAATGACAGAGCTCATCGAGTGGGGCCTCGTAGACGTGCCTCGGGCCCACCACCGGATATCTTTGCGTTTCTCCCTGACTTTCCATTGAAAGAAAGAATCATGGCGGAAGCCAGGAAAAAACCCTCGCTGACGTTTAGAGGACACCCTGTGGCCTTGTATCAAGATCTGTCCGTCATCACCCTCCAGAAAAGGAAGGCGTTTAAAATCGCAACGGACTTCTTGAAACAACATGAAACGCCGTACTCCTGGGGTCACCCTTTCAGGCTTATTTTCCGTTGGAACGGTGTGCTACATCAATTGAGGTCCCTACAGGACACGTGCGAGGTGTTGGGGATCACCGCGGAAGAGGAGGCCTCCGCCACACCTCGCAGGAGACGCACCCCCGGGGACGGCTGGCACAATGTCTCGAGACGCAGAACATCAGCGGCGTCCCAACGTCCGAGCTCGCCTACCATCAGGGCTGAAATGGCGAGTGCCATTCAAGAGGCCTCCAGAGACACAATGGTGCACGACGGAGTCGCACTAACAGCGTAAGACTGCTCCGGGGGGAGAACGACTTGGCATTTCTGTTTTTGCCGGCTTAGAGCCATGATGGGCTGGGGGGAGGGCAGAGGGGGGGAAGGGTGTGGCTGAACGTCCACTACGATAATTTACCACGGACTTGTCCGGACAGGACACGGCTGGGACAATTCATTTGAAGAAGTTGGGGGGTTTTGGGGGTTGGGAGAGGGGAGGGGGGGGGGGGGAGTTGGGGGACCGACCGGGGGACGGGAGGAAGGGGAGTTGGGGAGTTGGGGGAAGAACGGCTCCGGAGTTGGGTTGGGGAGGGGGGAGTGCAGTCCGTTCAGTGTTCTTGATCTTTTCACGATGGCCTAATGGGGAGACACGGGCAGTTGAGGCTCATGGGCCCCCCCAGACACACAGAACCCACTGCATGTCACATTCTGTCTTGATTCTGGATGGCAACTCTTAAGGTAGTAACCCTTAATGTTAAGGGACTTAATAACCCTGTTAAAAGGAGGGCGATTCTGTCCCTGCTAGAGAACACACAAGCGGACATTTGTCTTTTACAGGAGACTCATTTGCTTGCACGAGATTGCCATAGGTTAAGATCCCGCAAATTTCTCACACAGCTTTTTTCTTCGTCTAGCACTAAGACGGCGGGGGTGGCGATCTTAGTGTCGAGCTCCTTTAGAGGGGAGGTCCTCCACAAGTTTGCGGAACAAAAGGGGAGACTATTAGCTCACAGATTTAAATTAGGGGCTTTGACATTTACCATTGGTTCGATTTACTGCCCGAATGAGCGTCAGGATAGCTTTTTTCAGTCGGCTTTGGTGGACATAACAGCATCTCCGGACAGGCACATTATTTTGGGTGGGGATTTAAATATGGTAGCAGACTCCACTATAGATAGGTCGGCGCAGCGCTCTCCACAGACAGGGGAAATGTCACAAGCAGTTAAATCCCAACTTGTGGACCTGGATCTTCATGACCTTTGGCGCTACCTGCATCTCGCAGACCGAGATTACTCCTTTTACTCTCACGCACACAAAACATACGCGAGGCTGGATCACCTCATGGTTACCGGCCCGGTACGTGACTTAGCTACAACATCGGAGGTGGGGGTCTTATCTCTATCGGATCACGCACCGGTCTCAGGGAGCTTCTCTCTGCCGGCCGACCGGGCCCCCCGGGGGGGTCTGGCGCCTCCGAGACGCTCTGTTACACTGGAAGTCTGTGGTGGAGAAGGTTACGGAGGTGATCAGGGACTTCCAGACGCATAATGATAACGCAGATACCTCGGCGGCGACGCAATCGGCCGCTCTTAAAGCAGTGGTCAGAGGGGAATTTATTGCGATCTCCTCGGCGGAAAACAGGGACCGGAGGCAGAAGCGGGACGAGCTCACCCAAAAAGTAAGGGAATTGGAGGACGTGCACCGCCGTACGGGGGGCCCTAGGATTTGGAAACAGCTGAAAGCAGCGAGAAAGCTACTGTCGTCATTGGACATGGACAGGGCAGAATACGCTGCACTTCGACTGAAGCACGCGTATTACACGGGGGGACAGGTGTGGTCGCCTACTGGCGAATAAGCTCAGGGTGGCCAATGAACGTCATCGGGTAAAGGAAATTGCGACTGAAAATGGCGGACTAGTTACGGGGGACGTACAGATAGCCGAGGCCTTCCGCCGATTCTATGCGGACTTGTACACCGGGGAGGATCTGCGGGATCAGGAGTCGGAGGACTACCTGAACTCGGTCACACTCCCGTCCCTAGAACCCTCACAAACGGAATATCTCGAAAGGGAGATACGAGTCGAGGAAGTGGTCGCTGCCATCTCCAGGCTCAAACATGGGAAGGCCCCAGGCCCGGACGGCTATATGGCGCTCTTCTACAGGACGTTCAGTGACAAGTTAGCCCCCGTACTGACCAAATTGTTTAATTCATTCTCTGAGCCGGGGGCAATCCCTCCGGACCTCCTACAAGCCTCGATCTCGGTTATCCCTAAACCAGGGAAAGATCGGACCCAGTGCGGCTCGTACCGCCCGATCTCCCTCTTGAACGTGGACTTGAAACTATACACGGGTATTCTGGCGGCGCGCTTGGCACCTCACTTGCCGGGCCTGGTGGAACCGGACCAAGCTGGCTTTGTCCCCGGCAGGCAGACGGTGGACAACACCAAGAGAGTGGTGCACATTCTGGAGAAGGCCTCCCGGATTCCGGGAGAAAGGATGCTCCTTTCGGTGGATGCCGAAAAGGCGTTTGATTGCGTGCACTGGCCTTATCTAGAACGGGTTATGACGAGGATGGGGATAGGTGAGAAATTTCGGACCCTGGTCTTTAATTGTTACAGGTTCCCGTCGGCGGTGGTGCGGGTGAATGGCTATGGCTCTCGAAGGTTTGGCATAGAGCGTGGTACTAGACAGGGCTGCCCCCTGTCCCCGCTCCTTTTCGCTTTATATATGGAGCCACTCGCTCAGAGGCTCCGACAGAATACGGACGCTACCGGAGTGAAGATGGGGGGATATGTTCACACAGTCAGCCTCTACGCGGACGATGTGATCTTGACCTTGGAGGAACCGAGACACGCACTGCCCGCATGTATCAGTGAATTGGAGGCTTTCTCGCGGGTGGTGGGCTTCAAAATGAACATAGGCAAATCAACAGCACTGGATATCTCCTTGACTCCCGCAACACGGCGAGAGTTGCAGGACCTTTTTCCCATGCATTGGTCAGCTCACCAGGTCCAGTATTTGGGCATACTGTTGGCTCCCACGCTGCAGGCCATGGTGACAGCCAATTACACGGCCTTGACTAGGAAGATTAAAGAGGAATTGGGGAGATGGGGCATAGGGTTGATATCGAGGTTAGGGAGAGTGGCAGCGGTTAAAATGACTGTCCTCCCTCAGATACTGTACCTATTCCGGGCCCTGCCGCTACACCCGCCTAAGGGCTGGTTTCAGCAGACACAACCGATCCTATCCCGTTTTATTTGGCAAGGCCGCAAACCACGGATGAGGAGAGTTCTCTCCATGCTGGCACCGGAGTCTGGGGGGCTGGGAATCTCAGACCTACGCAAGTATTTTCAAGCGGCGCAGCTCCGATATCTGGTTGAATGGAGCCGATGGGAGTCGGACAAGCATTGGTTATTTCAAGATCAGGCTGCAGCGGGTCGCCCTTTACAGGAGGTGCCTTTTTTGCGCAGGGCTCATCGCCCTCTGAATCTTTACGCGTCTTTTGTAACAAGGGTCCCGCTGAGGGTGTGGGACGCTACTAGCACGACGCACAAGCTTACCACATTCCCCTCCCCGTTTACTCCTATTGCGGACAACCCGGACTTTACACCAGGGGTTGCTCAGGGGGCTTTCGCGCACTGGCGGGCTGCTGGATGTAGGTCCCTTTTCCACGTATACGGGCCGGACGGAGTTCTCCCCTTTCAAGCGCTTAAGGAGGAGTATGGTTTGGCTGAGACAGACCGGATGCGTTACTGGCAGGTGCGACACTGGGCTTTGCAACCGCAGGTGCGTGAGCTGGCAGATAGGAAACTATTGCCGTATGAGAGGTGGCTAGTGACGCGTACTTCGGATGCTAAACTCATCACAGATCTATATAAATTCCTGCAGCCCTCCCCCTTGCACTTTCATAATCCAGGTAGGGAACACTGGAACAGAGAGTTGGGAAGAACGTTGAGCCATAAAGAGTGGGAACAGATCTCATATCGCGCACAACACTCTGCATATCATGTAGGACTTACTGAAACTTTCACTAAAGTGTCTACGTATTGGTACTACACCCCGGAGCGGTTACACGAGATGGACAGGCATATAGATAATACATGCTGGCGAGGATGTGGGCACCCGGGCACATTGACACACGTCCTGTGGGAGTGCCCAGTATTGAGCCTTTATTGGAAAGAGGTGCTAGATGAGGTTGATACTCGATTTGAAATAGAGTTGCCCCGCTTCCCGGCATATGTCCTGTTGGGCTTGCCCAACGGGCTGATGTATCCATTGAAATCCCGTAGGGGCAGACAAATTGCAATAGCATTGGGCTCCGCCGTTCAGAACATCCTAATCCATTGGCGAACCACCACTGTTCCATCCATCACGGGCTGGTTGCATAGGTTGTGGCACGTTCTGGGTATGGAAAAACTGTCACTGATGATGGCCGGGGAGGTGGAGCAATTTGGGGAGTTGTGGCAGCCCTTCCACGCATTGCTGGCTACCGAATTCAGGGAACTGACCTGTCCGAGGTACTTGAGGCTCTTGAGATTGACACCACCGCTAGAGTTCATTGCACAATGATCATGGGTTGGATAAGGTTTGGGGGTAGTGGGGGGGGGGGCTAAATGCCGTAGGTTTGGCTAAAGACAGGACACTGGACGGGGGTGTTGGGAGGGGGTTGGGGAACAGGAGAGGGTGGGGGGAGTTGGGGGGGAACTGTTTCTTTTGGGAAAGGGGGAGGGCACGAACACTTTCTTCTACCTCAGGGTGTTATTGAATGTAATGTTGATGGAAGTGGAGCCCACACAGCCTCTACTGCTCTTGCGGGACTTGTAGCATTTACTTGAAGATGGGCTCCCGGGACTGCAGCACAATGCCATTGCTTGAATGTTATTCCTTTTGTTCTGTGTACCCTTTCAATAAAATACTTTAAACATAAAAGGGCTGACGCCACTAACTTGAAGACCAGGCCGGGCAGAGGAACCACAACTCCCAGACTGCCCTGCTACTCTACAGCATCATGAGTCTGCGCCAGGAGGCGCATAAGGGAAGCCACTGAGCCCCACGGTGCGGGACGTCATTAACTTGAAGGCCGGGCCAAGGTACCAGAGCCCCAAGACTACCCCGCTTCTCAACAGCAGCACGGGTCTGCGCCAGGAGGCGCATACAGGAAGCCGCTGAGCCTCATGGCGCCTCTAATTCGAAGGCCGGCCCGGGCCGAGGAACTACAGACCCCAAACTGCCCTGCTCCCAAAACAGCATCGCGGGTTTACGCCAGGAGGCGTACAAAGGAAGCCGCTGGGCCCCGCGGCATGGGACGCGCACGTTCCGCGCTTGAGCAAAGCCTGGGCCAAGGGCTGACCTGTCCTTGCTCATCATTGCCAGGAAGAGGCAGGGCAGGGCCACCCCCCTTGTGTCTCGCCCCTGATGGTCTTGGTGCGTTTAATGCTGCACCAGGAGGTGCTGTAACTTCCCTGTTTCAATATCTGCTGGCCTAGGCCCATATTTGGGTCTCCATCAACTCGGGCCGAACCATATCGGGATTGTCTCCCAATTTATTATTCGGCATTGACTATTTGACATTGAGTGAAGTTTTAGATCGCTCCTTGGCAAATTCAGTCAATTGCTCATATCAGCCCCTTCAGGACTCTCTACCTGCCCCTTGGGAGAGGTCTATTTTGGCATTTTTCACCTTGTGACTTTTGAAAGAACTTTTCCTTGGTTCTGTTTTTGGTACTCTCAAATTACTTTACGCCAGAGTCAAAGTCCCTTGGTTGCACATATTCCCTTGTCCTTAATCCAGTTCAAACATGATATACCCCAAGAACGGAGCAGGCCCAACCCACCCCTGGCCCTGGGCAACTAGAGGTTCCCATTTAGAGACCAACAATTGACTTTTGAGGGAAGACCACTAGCATGTTAGGTCACGTTCTACATACCCCATTTACGTAGATACCAGTTCTAGCCCACCGGATCTACAGAAGTCGATCCATCCAAGGGGGGGGTTGGACCTCTGCAAGAAGCAGACAAGGGGAGCACACTGATTAATCTCAGAGGGCCAGTTTCCAGCACAAACCCCAACTCTCGTGCACCAACCCATTAAGCATTGCCTTGCCAATCCAAATGCTGCACTGCTTTTTAGCCTCAAACCCCACCAACAGCTAAGAGTAATATCCTGGAATGTGGCCGGGCTAAATAGCAAAATGTCACTCCCTCACTGGAATAACTTAATTGAGAGATATGACTCTTGTATTTTCCAGGAGACCTGGAGTTTGGTCCCCCTATTTAAATCTTAATATGCATGCTACTGTTCACCTGCAACCACTATAGGGAGAGGGCACCCAGCAGAGGGATTGATCATAAGGGTGGGGAACGCTTGGGGATGTCAGATTACCCTTCTTCCAAGTTCTAGCCCAGACATTTGGGGGATTCACATTAAGGGCCTTGGGGGGGGCAATTCTATTGATTTGCTTACATCTACGTGAGGGGGACTAAAGGGGGCAGACCATTGCCAACACTCACGCAATTCGAAGAGACTTTAACCAGATGCCCAACCCACTCAAGATTTATAGTAGCAGGCGACTTTAACAGCACTTTTGAGCCACTTGATAAAGAGGATCTAACAGGTACACAAGACGATGACCTTAAGTTGGCCGTCCCCTTTTTAGACCTCCCCCAGTAAAAAAATGGACACAGATGGCGCTCCAAGTCAATGCCCTTAACGTTGAGTATTGTCTAAGGGCTGTTAACAGAAGAACCCCCTTCGGATAGACAGGGTGCAGAGTTAGCAGCCCATTGATTATGTCCTCCTTGACATGAGACTCTGGAGAGATCTGGTCGACATGAATGTGGATATGTGGATGTCACAATCGAAGCAACCATAATCTCCTCTGCCTTAGCATGAAGCCTCTCTGGGATGCTTCCTATAACTCCAAGAGAAACCTACCCCCACCCAGATTCGTACCAAGGAGATCTATCCTTCCAGTGACCGGCGATCACTTAAATGGCAGAAGGTGGTTTTGTATGAAATTAAGATTAAGGGCATGAAGCATGATTTGGCAGTGGGCACCCTCGAGCTTCAGTCTCCGGCCGATAGCACTGGTGTAGTGGCTGATGTAGTCACGGACCACTCGTGAATCTTTGACAGATTCAGTTCTTATTTTGTTGCATAAGGTACCAACTCTCCTGCATCACTAGGGGTTTGGTTATTAACACCACAAAACACATATTCATGGTCTTTAACCACCACAAGTCTTATAAAGGCAATCAAATGCAAGGGAGACCCCTCTGGAAAGAGTCAGTACTTTCAATTATTTAGGTGCCTCTCAGACAAAATTTAATGGACGCCCCATCTAACTAAGATGCTACTGGGCCACAAGCGAGCCACGGGAGCCCTAAGAAAGTAATATCGCTCTTCACATAGAAGACCAATAGTTGCTGCCCTGCAGGTCTCGACTCAAACGCATGGCTCAGTATGGAGCTGAGCTATGGGGATTTGATAAGATTTACGAGCTCAGTAGATCAGAGCATAAATTTCTAATGGACCTGGTGATGCTGCTCCAAAGTACCGTGCTCACTCAAGTATTATTATTATTTTCAATTATTTAGACCTTTTATATAGCGCTAGCCAGACCCGAGGGTATCGGAGCGCTTTACAGCAGATATTAAGCTGTAATCACATAAGAAATGCATAGTCCCACATAAATGTTTAGAGAGCCCAGTGAGCTGCGCGTCATTGAGTTGAGGAAGTCCTGAGATAGTCTCGATGAGCGCACATTGACCTGGGCTCAGCCTCATTCCGGGAGGAGGTAACGAGGGGGGGGGGGAGGAATCGGGGAAGAGGTAGAGTGAGGTTGAGCATTGTCAAGGGGCTGTAGGGTGTCTGAGGAGGAGGGTAGAGGGGGAGCATTATCAGGTGGCTGCAGATTGTAGGAAGAAGTAGGTAGTAGTGAAGCATTATCATGGGGCTGTTTGTTTGTTTCAGCGGTGGCTCTTGGTTGGGGAAGGCACAGTTGAGGTAGATGAATTTTAGGAGTCTTTTGAATGTTATAAAGTAAGTGATAGTCCTGATATCGGCTGGGATGGAGTTCCAGATTTTTGGTGCGTTTCCCGCAAAAGACCATGCAGCAGCTTTTTGTTTGCGTGTTTTCATGGGGATGAGTAGCACGGTGTTGGAACTCCTGAGGTTTGTTGCCTGGCCGGCTTTCTTGAGTTTGGAGGCCAGGTATTCTGGTTTCACTGTGTACAAGGCTTTGTGTGTCAGGCAGGCAGTCCGAAAGCTGGCCCTCATTTCGACTGGGAGCCATTTTAGTTCTCTGAGTGGGGGTGAGAAGTGGTCATATTTCTTAACTCCGGTGACCATTCTGGCAGCTGCTTTGTTATGTTATGTTATGTTAAATATATTTGTAAAGCGCGTGGCTACCCCAGCAACGGGGCGTCCCAGCGCTAGCAAGCGGACCAACAGTAGGGCATGGCAGGCGCGTAAAAGAGAGGGAAGAAAGTGGTAAATATCCGGGAAGGGGGCCCTAGAAAGAGGAGAGTTGTTTTGAGGAGGGCTAGGTGGGATTGAGCTGTACCAGTGAGGATTGCATTACCGTAGTCGAGTTTGGATAGCACCACTGATTGGGTGGCTTGTTTGAAGTCTTTGGGTGGGATGAAGGGCTTGATTTTGTTGAGAAGCAACAAGATTGAAGAAGGCACTCTTCGCAGAGATCTTAATGCGATTGTTCATGTTCAGTTTTGGGTCAAGGGTGATTCCTAGAGATTTTACCGATTTAGCAAGAGTGATATTACCGTTGAGGGCATCTATTGCTTTTAACCACTCTACGATTTGAGGGTTTTCTTCTTTGTTGGAGATGAGGAAAAATTCCGTTTTGTCTTGATTGAGTTTAAGGCGGTTAGTTGATAGCCAGTGTTTAATTTCTCTACGGGTGTGGTTTAGTCTTAGAATGTCGTTGATGGAGGAGGTTTCTAAGTAGATCTGGGTGTCATCTGCGTATAGATGGAAGGGAATGTTGGCTTTTTTGTGTAGAATGGTGAGGGGTTTCATGTATATGTTGAATAGTTGAGGGGAGAGCACTGAGCTTTGGGGGACACCTCTGCTGACGGTTTGTAGGTCGGACGTAAAGGATTTGATTTTTACCCTTTGGGAGCAATTGTGTAATAAGGAAGAGAACTATTTTAGGCCCATCCCGTCTGCACCTACTCTATCTTGGAGAGCCTTGGTGAGTAGATTGTGGTCAACCGTGTCAGAGGCTGCCGATAGGTCCAGGAGGATGAGTAGGCAGCTTTGGTCGGTGTCTAGGGACTTGTGGATGTCATCCACGATGGCGATATAGCGAGGCTCCGCCTGATGCTCATCTGGGCTCGCATCAGGCGGACCCCAGAGCTCCTGCCCTATGCGGAAGCCCTATCGGAGGTCATCCGCTTACATGGGTAACAAGAAACACCAGGAAACTGATGTCTGAAGTAGGACTTCATGCTCTATGGGAAAAACAAGATCCACCCCAAAAAGAAGTACTTAACATTATTGGGAATGGGTTGAGCAACAAAAATGTACCAAACCAGGGAAAACTCACCACAGAATTCCATCTCCGTAAACAGACTAGGTTCTTGGAGCCCTACTTCGATATAATCTAGTTTCCTCAGGACAGGATGTTATATATTGTTTTAGGTTTGGTACCCCCCCCTGTTTGTGAGGTAACAGCAAGGTGGTATCCAAATGACCCAAGCCCTAGCAACTGCCCAAGTTGCAAGGCACCAGTGGAGTCCTTTACTCATGCTATGTTTGCGTACCCGGCTTATGTCCAGCCCAGGTCTAAATGGCTAAAACCGATCTGCCGGCAACTGGACACACTGAACCATCGGGAAGCCTTGCCCATTTTACAATCGGACCCCAGATCACTTTTTGCCTGTGGAGTGGCCAGTCATATGTGGGTCATGAGGAGGAAGGCCCTAACAGGTGAAATGCAGTAACCAGTAGGATAGTCTCTATACGTAGTTGTCTAAGGGTTCATTGGGTTACCTACCCACAAAACTCTTGATTGCTTCAGCTGTTATGCACATGCTCTTTATTGTATATAATCACTTCATAATTCCGTCTTGTGAGGGTCGAAAAGGTAATCAATATGACTACTGGGTATAAAGACCAATTGAGTAGACTAAGTGTTGTAACACTGTGATGGTCTTTCTTCCCCATTCATACAGTCTTAAGCACTTTTTAACCGTGTAATGATGTGGCAATTGTATTTAACACTGACTTTTCAAATTTTTGATCTTAATTGTGGCAGTCCCAATCCAAATGAATTTTTCTGTGGTAAGAATGAGCTTGTTCGACAACCTGTTCCTAATCAGCTTATGGCACCCCTCCTTGCCTTACAATTTGAATCGCCTTCCACCAGAGAGGTCATACGTAATAGCACAGTGTGTAGTAAGGGACTATTGCATGCCGTTTTAAAATTACATCTCAGTATAGGTAGGAGGATGCTGAACCTATACTGTTGTGAAAGGAAGAATCTGTATGCTTATTGTAATGTGGTGCATGAATTGTCCATATTTATATTTTTACTTGTATTGTAACTGGTGTTTCTTTTATAGAATTTATGACACGAGTTGTCAAAATAAAGCTTAAACATACATTAAAGTGGCTTCCCTGGTCATTTATACTGGCAGTACTAGGATTTAACGGCAGAAGGGCATATCTGCTCATGCAGGTATGCCCTCACATGTAATATTCAGCACCCTACCTCGGGACAGTCAGGCCGGTTGTAGGGGTGGCTAACAAATATTACATGCAGTGTTTGGGGGCTGGCACACAGGGATGTGTGACATGTTGGGGTTTCACTTTTGTCAGCACCAAGACACGCAGCCTGCAATGGTAGCCTTGCATGTGCTTGGTGAGGGGTCGCTTAGGGTGCCACAATTCGTGCTACTACCCTTAAGGACCCTCTTTAGTACCTTAGGCCTTAAATACAAGGGGTACCATTTACTGGGGACTTACAGAGGGTGTTAAAGCTTTTGCCAATTGGGGAAACAATTGCACAGACTTGGGAAAGAACTCTGGCACTGGGGACCTGATTAACAGGAACCCAGTGCACTTCAGTCCAAGTTGCATGAAATACTAGGCAAAGGGTGTTTGGGGGGTACTGCAACAAAAACCTAGTTTCCTGTGGGAGCCACTATTTGGTCTTGAACGGTCCACGTTCTTTTGTTTAGTGCAGACCAGTCTCTGCATCAACACTTTGAAGAGAGAAGCTATTTTTCAGTCTTTACCCCCTTGGGCGCGGCCGCGATTCTGCGCCTGTGCGGCACTTTTATTGAGTGGGCGTGTTCATGACGGCCCCCAGCCGTCATCAGCACACGAGCACCGTGATGCAGGACGGCCGGGGGGGCCGTCATCAGCATGGATGGGGTTAAAAACATTTCTGGCAAGGTCATGGGGAAAGTGCTGACCTACGCTGGAGGAGCCGCTGCAGCATTTTGCAGTACATAATCATGCAAAGTAGCATGTAATCTCCTTCATCAAGCAGCTTTGTAGTGGAATAATACCCACTCAAAAAGGCATATGGTAGTCTCCCACCATCCTGGCAGCAATACAAAGTTCCATGTTATACATAGCAGTCTCAGCACATCGACCTAAGCTTCACACTAATGGCAGTTGGGCAACAAAGTGGTGACAATTTCTTTGGTCCAAGACTCGCTCAAAAGAGAAAGTGAAATAATATCCATCTGCCCAAAGGAAGGACAAGCACTCAAGAAAGCAATGGAATACATTTCTGATAGATCAGACAACCTCTCAAGCACATTCAAATAAATGATTTATCTGATAGCTGGCAGGTGACTCATTCCCACAACAGTCAGAAAAATAGATTTCCACTAGTTCTGCAGGGAGGATGGCATTACACCATCTGTCTCACTGTCAGGATGCATGGAGTTTCAGCCTAAACAAGTAGGCATGTGCAGCATCCAGATTTTGAAGTAGGCTGCCAGTACACCCCACAGTTTGGTACATACACTGCCTTGTTTGTGGTCTCTCTACTTCAGTTTGGATTTATGGAAATTCTGAACAAGGGAAACTTTGTGGCTAAGCATTTTGTGGAGGTTCTGTGACGCTTCTTTAAGCCCCTATAACTAGGCGTTCTGTGTATAACGTCCCATATTAGCAGTTCACAGTATGAATTAACAGAATATTAAAAAAGCAATGAGTATTAACAATATACGAATGAAGGTTCAGCAAAGTATGGCTTGGGCATCAGGAGAAAACCGATTTAATAGTTTGCTCTTTAACCCCTTCCATTGTGATGACGGCCCCGAGCCGTCATGCATCACGCTGCTCGTGTGTGGATGACAGCCCCCAGCCGTCATGAACCCTCCCAATCTTCAGAAGTGCTACACAGGCGCAGAATCGCAGCCGCGCCCAAGGGGTTAACAAAGGCACACAACACATAATTGTGATTTATTTATATCCAACATTAATTTGAGTTGTACATTGCAAAGTTATGATTTATGTGTAGCCTGCTCTACACGTGGCAATTGTATTTCAGGTATTATTGTGCAGTGTTGGTTAGTGAAAGGTTTGTAACAAACACTATCAGTCTAAATTTATGATGCATAATAAACTGCACTGAAGGAATATATAAACAGAATGAGTGATCTAGTCTTTCAACCCTTGATGGATTCTGTATGCCTTTGTTGCTCACAAATAATGATTGTGTCAACAATTTCGAATAAATATTGGATATGGATTTTAGGTGTATTTGAATAATTCCTAGTGGAATCTATTTTATAAATGAACAAAGAGTAATATTAATCACAGTATTTAATAGGTGCTTTTGTTTATGACTAAGAAATGTGTATAATATATGCCTAACGATCAATCTTCTGGAAAACTCTACTGATGTTCCGAGATATTGCTGTGTTCACAGATTACAACTGAATAGATACCAGATTCCAAAATCCAGGGCTAGCTTTTATGAGACTTGATTAAGAATGGAAAACGTTTTCCTGTTTTTTCTTTGGGACATCATCCCCTTTTGTTCCCTTTTCCCTCATTTTATTACTGTAATGCATCTATAGCCATTTGTTTTAGTGAGTTAAATTACGTATGATTTTCCTGTTTAAGATAGTACACATTTTATAGTCCGGAATGCTTCACTTTCATTGGTTCTATGTAATAAATGTTTATGTTGAAATAAAGTTACTTGCAGTTTTGCTATTGAATATTGGGGAAAGAGTCAAGACGGCAGAATGAAAATGAGATTAATTCTTGCCAATATATTATTGATTTGAAATCAAGTCATGTTATGTGGGTATTTTCTGTGATTACCTAAAGAGATTTTATATTTTGCCTGTCATCTACAGCCTTGAAAGCCTCCCCCCCCCGAAAATACGATTGGGCGATATAGAGGTATCGTGGAGCGCCCAGTCGGTCCGCTTCCTCAGTATAAGATTATATCAGACACCTCAGGACATATACAAGGGAAATTATCGCAAAGTGAGTGCCGGAATTAGGTCTTTCGTGAACTTCTGGAAGGATCTTCCTCTGGCTACAATAGGGAAAATCTCAGTTGCCAAAATGATTTTGGTGCTCAGATTACTATATAACTTCACTAATCCGCCGGTGGTCTCCCCGGGCTCCCGCTTCAGAGAGCTTGGCACCCTAATCTGGGGATCGGGGCCCAGACGCATTGCCCTAGCCAAATTGCAGTTACCTATGACCCAAGGAGGGTTGGGCACCCCATCCTTCTAAGCATATTTTCATCTAAGCCCAGCTGCAGTGGGCATCAAAATGAACAGTGGGTCGAGCACTAGGGAAAACGATCGTAAACATGGGCCCAATTCCAACTCCCACTAAACATTGCATGTTGCTGCCCAAAGCAAAACCTTTACCGGTATCCCCCCTCCAAGTGACGGTAGCGATAACCTGTCTGAACTGCATACACAGAATGAAAAGCACAGTCCCCCATGTACACCCCCAACTTTCCACTGATAGGTTTCCCCAGAGTTTGGGAGCACAACACGGAGTGGACAATACAAGTGTGGACGGCACATTAAATCACGGAGGTAGGATCGCTTTATGTGAATGGACACTTGCAGACATTCGCAGACATGACCACGGACACCAGTCTCACTAGATGGCAATTTCTGCTGCAGAGGCAATCCCTATAGGACTGCCGCCGGATGTGGCACACACTCGAGATAGAACCACCCCCACACTGAGGAAACAGAAAATTTTATGTAGCCAGTGTGTCCCCCACTCGCACCCTATCCATGTACCTATGCCCCATGTATGTCCATGTTATCATGTAATTCCCTTTCCGTGCCTGTAATAATAATGCCTCTGCATTTCCGTCTAATGTTAGCATGTCAGTTATTAGGCCCTCCAGGAATGAGACGTTAATTCTGCACTGAGGCCTACGTTGCCAATGCATTTACATGGTACACGTTTAGAAAGTCGAGAAGCACACGTTTTGGTGGCCCAGCCGAGCCAGGCCCTGAATTCAGGCTCCGAGCCTCTTTTGACTCTGAAAGCTGCAGTTTAGGTATGCATCCCTGACCTCTCCCTTACTCCCTGCTCAGCCGAGAGGTGCCCGGCCCGGCCTGGCCTGCCTGCCTGCCAAGACAGTGTTTTGCCTACAGTTATCTGTTCAGCTCCGTGAAAACACATTCCAGTCAAGTGAAAGGGGTAAACATATTCCGCCTGCAGAGCATAGGGCCTAGCCTTCCTGTCTCCATGTAAGTGATTTACTGATCCCGTTGCCATAGAAAGCCCATGGCCCCCACGCAATGCACGAAGAAACGTATGCATACACTAGCATTTAGTGATGAACGCCTTTTGCTCGAGAGACCTTTACTTCAGACAATACATCCTCCAAACACAAGATATCAGATATGCCAAAGGTGCAAGTCGTTCTGACACCCAGACTCCAGACTCCTCTACTAGTGCTAAAGTCAGCCCCCAGCTCTCCCCAGTTACACGTCAATTTTACGTCATGACCAGTTGCGCGCACATGTAGGGTAAAAGTTTCTGCTGACCCTGCAGACCTCCTCTATGCATCCACCCACCTATGACACACCTATGACTCATCAAGTGAATACCCACGTGTACGCCTCTTTACACGCCTTCTTCCACGCCCATGTGTTCTTATCTCTCTCTTTCACTTGCTCCGCCTGGGTCGTTCCGCCTTCTCTATTCATTTCAATTGTATGGTTTTACTATATATAATGTGTTATGTGAATAAAACGTCAGATATCCCTTCCTGAACCTTAGTGGTGATGGAACCCGATTCTCAATGACTCGAGTCATTTGAATTAAAGCCCTTTTGACTCAGATACCACGGACTCTGCCTCTCATTTTATGAGCTATCCTTATTCTTTATTAATGTATAGAAATTATGCCCGGGTAATGTTTTATTTACCACATTAATTTGGCGCCCGAATAGAGACGAGTCCCCTTCCCCATGCGCCGGCGATGTAAGCGCAGCCCCCCGACCCCTTCTATAGCCGTGACGGACTCTTTGTGTACACGTCAGCGGGATTTCCTGCCAACTCCCTCAGGCCCACGGAGGAGACGGAGACTGCGACCAGGCATCCACACGAGGCGGTGAGGATTGCGGACCATCCCGACCAGAGCCCAAGCCGAGAGAGCAAGGTCCGAGGTATCCCGAGGCCCACCTGTTCCGAGGCGCATGCGCAGCAAGAAGCCGTAGCAGTCCAGTCCAGTATCGAGTTTCCGAGGCCTTCAGTTTTGCTTCCTGGTGAGTACCGTTGTTGGGAACGCATGTAGACGGGTTCATTTATTTGAGCCCGGTCAAGACGGGTCTGGGTACACAGATCCGGTAAAGACGTGTCCATTTAGGTGGATGCGGTAAAGACGTGTCTCTTTATGAGACCGGTATGACTGTACTGTTCTAGCAGTGCATCCAGTATTTTATGTTAGGATTTTCAGGATTGTATTTTTCTATGTACGAGTTGGTATCTGTTTCTAATGTTTTAATGTCGTGGTATGAATGATTGTTTACAGTCTATTATTGTGCTTATTGTGTTTTCGTTCAAGCCAGTCCAAACATGCCGCTGTTTTCGAAATTACGTCAGATAGGAACCAGGAAAGGGATACTCGAAGAGGCAGTTCCCGTCCCGCCTAGGGACACTCCTGGACATTTTATGTATCACAAGCATGGCCTAGATGCCATACTGTATTTATATTTATGGGTAGATTACACGAAGGATCTGGAGGAGAAATATAGATGGCCTGTCTCAGGGACATGGGATGCTGATTGCATCATGAGAGTAGAGGAAGCACTGTGGAAAAAGAAGGCTAGACAATCCCAGAAGGATGCCATAGAGTTGTGGCGTAAAGAAGCGCATAGAAGAACAGAGAAAGAAATTCAGAAAGCAGAGAGAAGTAGAGAAGCATCAGAAAAAGCCAAAGAAAAAGAGCTACAAGAAGAAGGTGAACGGGTTAAAGCAGAACAATTAGATAGACAAAGAAATGCCCTTATTAAAGGCATGTATCCCCTCCTCGCCGAGGGCCTACCTAAAGTGACCCCGGAAGTACCCAGTAACTTGCCGCCACCATTGATCCCGACTAAATTCCGTAGGCATAAACAGACCACAGCTGACATTTTTCTATCCTCCTATTTAGACGACGCTGCTCCAGAATATGTAAATGAAGATTTACCTCCTCCCAACCCTACTAATCATCCTGCCACCCTCCCTACCAATCCTTTCCACCCATCACCCGTAGTACAAGGTCAACCCGTATTACTAACGGCAGCGCTGGCAGTGAAAGCCGACTCAAGCCTAGGGGACTCAAGTCAAGGAGCATCGGGAGGGGGGCCCTCTAGAGATATACCGCACACCCCACCACCAATAAAACGATCACTACGAGATTTAGCACTACAACACACGCCAAAACCAAAGACATTAGCAACCCTTAGACAGTCCCTCACCGATTGTATATATGATCCAGTACCGGGTGAGGGCACAATGCTCATATACTCAATACGATTAAGACGCGTTGCAGACTACTTGATTACTCTACCAGGTATGAAGGACCATTTAGACAGAATATACCACTTCATTAGAACGGGGGAGGGACCTGAAAGTATACACGAGGCCATGGCAAATAGAAAAGTGGAGCTTCAACGCATGCTCTTACAGTTTTTGGTTAATTGTTTGATCAGGGAACGAGACCAGCCAGATAAAGAAGTAACTAAAGGTATGACGAACTGGAGTGACAATATAGCTATTGGTAAACATGATACACAGAATAGAGTAGAAAGCATGTACAGGAAAGTTCGTAAAGAAATTCTGGATATACACAAGAAAGAACAGGCCGAGAAACAAGCCGAGAAAGAGGACGACGAAGTCTCGGATGAGGATGACACAGTAACAGAGGAAATAAATAAAATGATTTACGTAGGTAAAGCCAGACCATTTGACAGACCCATAGGCCTAGATTACAATAAACGTTCCCTCTCTCCAATACCAGAATGATATTCCCTCGAACGCCTATTCCAAGCTACTGAACATGCTCTGAAAAAACGAGTAGGGAGTAGTGAACTTAGTACTATGCTTGAACAGGAACTAGCCCGGTCAGCAGTGCAATGGGCCTGTAATTCTAACATATATAAGGATGATATAGTAGCCCAAACATTTCTGAGTCTTCCTCCGGAAGAACAGCGTTTAGCTGGTATTTACATGATTCAACATCTCATCACATCGTATGAGAGTCAGCATTCTGATCCAGGTCCCTTGTATAAATTATTGGACGATTTACTCCTAGCAAGATGGAGAGGCCTAGGTACCGAATTAATTAATGTCATTCTAGATCAACGACATAAGTACTTGACTTTTCTGACCCCGCACTTGATTCCTGCCCCACATCGAGAAAGAAAGACCTTCCATATAGACAGACAGAATCCCCTACGAGAGGTTCATCCAGTTAAGCTTGCAGGGGGTGCACTTCAACGAGTATACGTTTACACCCTTGACGAAAATGGAATTATTGGAAATGAAAAAATTACTGCCTTGTCATGATAAAGACCCAGGGGGGTTCCACCGTGAATTAAAAGACATGCTCCGCATGGGGGAGTACACCTACGCTGATACCATTAAATTATTGAAAGTATTGTTACCAGCAGGCATTTATGAAAAACTTAAAGAAAAAGATTGGGAGGTGGGAGAGAAAAAGATCAACTGGACAGAATTAGAAGACGAAGATAAACTCCGAGGCCCTGGTGTTGGTCTTGGGGAAAAAGCTAAAGAACTACCCGAGCTATTAATACAGGTTTTGCCGAGATTATTGACTACTAAAAAGGAAGATTGGGATGCTATTTCAGCCTGCAAACAGAAACAAGATGAAGACACTAGTGATTTTTATTCTAGATTCGAAAAATGTTTTCTTATTAACAGTGGCCTGAAGACAAGTAGTGAATCGTATCCACATCTTTTTGTGAGCAAATTAGTTGAGAATTCCTTACCCCAGATCAAAAATAGAGTACTGAAGGTTGAGAGTACCTGGCAAGCAAATAGCCCTTCCCAAATGTTACAAATGTTACAGTATCACCAGAACCGAATTAGAGAAGAACAGGAACACGAAAAGAGACGCATGAAAGATACGAAAATGAAAGTACTAGTTGCTCAATCGGTTCCAGCTGACGGCCAGAAAAAGGGCGCGGCACCTGTCAAAGGGAACTGCAACTACTGTAAACAGCCAGGTCACTATATAAATGAATGTGCTGTCCTGAAACACAATATAGCTACAGGCAAGACGAAAGAAAGACCGCGTCCTCCTAGACAGGATAACATCCCGCAGAACACGCAAACACCACAGAACACGCAACAGACAGTAGCTGTACCCCAACCCATTGCTGCCACACAACATGTCACGCAACAAATGTACCAGTATGCACAGTCAGACTACCCAGACTATCAACAGTACTCATGAAACAGCCTAGAGAGGGAGGTTGGCTTGCCCCTTATTGAGGTTCCTGTAGATCAAGAGGGTCCCTATGTACATAGTCATGTATTGGGAAAAGACAGAAAGTTTCTGATTGATACAGGGGCGAGCAGAACTACCATCAGTCATGACGAGGTTCCAGGGGCACCCCTCTCAGGCTCACAGAATATTTCCCTGGGATTTTCAGGAAAGCCTATTGTTAACGAAGTGTCAAAGCCAGTTTCCCTAGGTGTTGGTCCGTTGTCCCGTACTACAGACTTGTTGCTTACTAAATCATGTCCGGAAAACTTGCTTGGTATAAAGACATTGAAAGAATTGGGAGCAGTGATTTGTTGTTCTCCGGAAGGGGTGAGATTGTTTTTACGTGATTTTAAAAGGACATTATGTGTTGAGAGATTTTGATCCTAGACTCCAGAATGTACCACAACATTTATGGGCGCAAGGTCCGACTGATGTAGGTTACATGCACATCACACCATACCGTGTCACACTCAAGCAAGGAGTTGTACTGCCACGAATCCGACAATACAAGTTGCCACCTGATGCTGTAGTTGCATTACTGAAAATTGTTGACGAACTCATTGCACAGGGAGTGGTTGTAGAAACTGACTCAAATATATGTAATTCTCCTATCATTCCGGTTCTTAAACGAACTGACCCAAATGCACCACCGGTCTACAGATTAGTGATTGACCTCCGAGAACTGAACAAATGCATAATACCCCAGTACCCAGTGGTCCCAGACATTTCTTCACTATTGACTGCAATTGATTCTGAAGCGACGTTCTTTACTGTAATTGATCTCAAGAACGCCTTCTTTAGTGTCCCGATCCATCCCGAGAGCCAATACCTTTTTGGATTCTGTTTAAATGGACGAAGCTTCAAATTTATGAGGGCTCCTCAAGGGTTCACAGAGAGTCCTAGTATTTACAGTCAAGCATTGAAAAGACAACTAAACAGTATTCACATGCCTACTGACACTGCCCTGCTCCAATACGTTGACGATCTTTTGATCACAGCCCGAACAGAACGAGACTGCGAACGTGCATCACTGACACTCTTATACTTCCTGGCAGAAAAGGGGCACAAAGTGTCCCCTTCAAAGCTACAATTCTGTGCCCAGCAAGTGGTATACCTTGGACACTTGCTGTCCAAGAGGGGTAGACAGTTGACACCTGACCGCATCCAGTTCATAGCACATCTTCCACAGCCCAAGACACAAAAGGAAGTACGGGCCTTCATTGGCCTCACTTCTTACTGCAGACAATGGATTCCTCAGTACGCATATCTAGCCAAGCCACTCATACAGTTGACAACACAGGAGGCAGCGACTTCGACTGTCCTCCCTTGGACTCAGGAACATACACTTGCATTTGATGAATTGAAGAAAGCTCTATGTCAAGCACCAGTTTTAGCGACACCATGGTACAGCAAACCTTTTACACTTTTTGTCACTGAACGCGATGGCACAGCATTATCTGTTCTCACACAAGATCAGGCAGGAAAACACAAGCCTTGTGCTTACTTTTCTAGTACATTGGATCCAGTGGCACAGGCTCTGCCTGCGTGCCTAAAATCAGTTGCAGCAACAGCTCTAGCAATCAGACAAAGCGATTCCATAGTGTTAGGACACCCCCTGACAGTACAGGTTCCACACTCAGTGGAAGTTCTCTTGAACAGGACACAGACACAACACCTGACCATAGCAAGACTGACAGGATATGAACTGACATTTTTCCAGCCACACATAGAGATCAGACGATGCAATACTCTGAACCCTGCTACACTTTTACCCTCGAGCACAGCAGACACTGCACCACATGACTGTGTGGAAGTAATTAACACAGTGACGAAGCCAAGACAAGACTTGACAGACATTGTATTATCCGACCCAGACCTGACACTTTATGTGGATGGTTCATGTATGAGAACAAGCACAGGAGAGTTAGTGGCCGCATATGCAGTGACCACTGATACTGAAGTCATAGAGACACATCGTATTGACACCCTGTCTGCCCAAGCAGCAGAGCTCATCGCTCTGACCCAAGCCTGCATACGAGCCAAGAACCTGAAAGTAAACAGATACACAGATTCACAGTATGCATCCGGAGTCGTACACGACTTTGGTGTCCTCTGGCAGGAGAGAGGTTTTTTGACCTCTCATGGGGCCAAAATACAGCATGGTCCCCTCATTCAAGCTCTGTTAGATGCAATACACTTGCCTACAGCCATAGCCATCATGAAGTGCAAAGCACATACGAAAGTCACTGACACTATTTCCCAGGGTAACGACCTGGCAGATCGAACAGCTAAACTTACAGCCCAGACTCAAACAGACATTCCAACTGACACGACAAAGACAGAAGTACCATCACCGACGAATTGCATGACAGTCAGGGATCCCTCACAAGATGTACTCGACATACAGACACATGCCACTCCAGACGAAATCAAGAAATGGACTGAACAAGGAGGGGTCCATACAGATCAGGGTTGGGTGACGAAAGGCAAAGCCACGTGGTTTCTCCCTGACTCCATGGTTCAAGCTATCATTAACACAGCACATAGTCCAGCACACTTAGGAGAAAAAGCCATGTTAGACAGTATACAGAACATCTGGTTCAACAACCATTTACGTGCAGCAGCGAAACAGAAAGTGCGTACCTGCATGATCTGTTGTCAGTTCAATCCAGGCAAAGGCATTCCCGTGGAACAAGGTGGATTTCATCCTCCTGACCACCCTTTTGAAGTCCTCCAGATGGATTATATTCAGATGGACAGATGTCGAGGATTCAAATATGTCCTCGTAGTTGTATGTGCCCTATCTAGATGGACAGAAGCGTACCCAGTCCCAGATTACACTGCTGTGACCACTGCCAAGCAGTTGGTCCGTGAATTCTTCCCGCGATACGGCTTGCCCCGTGTCGTGTACTCAGATAATGGGCAGCCATTCTCATCTGAACTGATGAAACAAGTATCTCTTCTGTTAGGATACCAGTGGAAATTCCATTGCGTACGACACCCAGAGGCAGCAGGTCTCGTCGAGAGACACAATCAGACTCTTAAAACGAGGTTAGCGAAGGTCTGTGCAGAAAAAGGCGTGGATTGGATGGTAGCCTTGCCGGTTGCCCTCTTTTACATGCGTATGGTAGCTCATTCCAGAACCGGATTATCCCCGTACGAGGTGGTTTTTGGTAGATCGCCAAATATGTGGGGTACGCCTATGCCCAGAAAAATTACTGATGTTGACAGTACTATGCTGACAGATTACCTGGCTTCCTTGATGTCTGCACTCCTTTCTTGTCGTTCCCAGGTTGCCGCTGCCTTCCCCGACAACACCCAGGTGAAGAATCATTCAATTGTTCTGGGAGACCTGGTGTTTGTACGAAACTTCGACCGTTCAAGCCCTCTGGAGCCCCGCTGGCGCGCACCCAAATTGGTCTTGTTAACAACGAGGACTGCCGTCAAGGTCGAAGGAAGAAAAGGCTGGCTCCACACCCACCACGTGAAGCGTTTCCATGGACTTGGTTCAGTAAAAGACTTTAAGGACTGTCCAGAGAACATTGACTCTAAACCCCCTTTGCTAGAAAAGACTCCGCAACAAGAATATAGACAGAAGTTACGGTCTAGTAAGTCAGACAGCGTTTAATTGTTTAAGTCCCCCTCGGGTGAAGCGGTTAGACAGGTTCCTGACATGTATAAGATCGTAGACCCAAATAGTTAGAGAGATAGGCGGAAAAGAATGAAAGAAAAGTACTGCAAAAACTTACGCAGTAGATGCATAGTAACTCTGATCATTATGTTTTTTCTAAGTATATCGATTATATGTATAAGTTTGACGCTACATGTTTTCTTTCCTCCTCTTGGTTCACATATACATTCTTCCTTCAATGACACTGTAGAGCACACTTTCAGTGACCTGCCACCCCATGAACTATCATATCGACTAGCACTGCGCAACAATACTTTCATTCGTATGTTACACCATTCTCACCAGACCAGCAATGTAACGAATTGCTGGGTATGTGGCCGACTCCCACCTTATCAGAAAATGACGGGAGTTCTGCCCCTCTTTCCTTATCCGTTTTCGCACAATGGTTCGTGCGGAGCTTGGTTTGCTTTAATGTCATTAACACAAGATAGACAGTTCACAAATTCCCAGAGTGAATGGATTTGGGGGGACCTGAATATAGTCATGAATAAGGCATGTTTTCCCGATAAAGATGGTTTTCCCCAAAGGAAAGGAACAGATCTAGAAAATGAAGTGTACGAATTAGGGAATGTTTCCCTCAACCTCATGGTTCTGAACGTCCAGTCCGAGACCAATACTGGTTCACCGTTTATAACAGTCTTGCCAGTAAAAGGTGAATTATGCGTTCGAAAGAATGGTTTAGTGCACATAGGACACAGTGATTGTAATACTGTGGTCGAATTCAATGATAAAGGAAAGTCTACTTTCAAAGCTTCCCGCCATTCCTATTTCATTTGCGGACAGACAGCCTATGTACGTCTGCCCTTAGACTGGGGTAGAACGTGTTATATTGCGTTCCTACTGCCACCTGTTTTTCTAGCCCCATCCCATTATGATCGAGATGCTCGACTTGTACATGTTAGACATAAGAGGGACATTCCCCCAGTTATCGATCAGACTGAGTCAGCGTGGGACCAGTATAAGGATTATATTAAAGGATATTTCTGGTTCGTAGGTCCTGTCCAGAATAGTAAATTAATACGCAGATTGACAAGAACACTGGAAGCAGTAGTGAATGAGACTACTTCTGCCTTAGGAAACTTAACCGAAGAGCAGTCTGCTATGAGACTTGTTGTTCTTCAGAACCGCCTTGTTCTTGACGTCATCCTAGCTGATAGGGGCGGGGCTTGTAGAGTGATCGGCTCCAGTTGTTGTGTGTTTATTCCTAATAACGCACCGTCAGTGTATGCAGCAATAACAAGACTCCATAAGATAGCTCACGAGATACACCAGAATCCAGGCCTCTGGACTTGGTGCGGTTGGCTCTGGAGTGTGATATCAGCCTGGGGATGGAAAGTATTGTCATTCCTAGGAATAATACTGCTCATAATATTCAGTTGCTGTCTCTGTCTGCAATGTGGCCCAGCAATTTGCGGCTTGTGTGCCACTGCCTGTATTCCCCGTCCACGATCACGTTCCCGTACACAAATGACAAAAGACGAGCAAATGATGCTATATGAACAAATAGATGGTCTCATGAATATAGATGTATCCTGAAGGGCACAGTAGGGGACAAGGAGGGAATGAGGAAACAGAAAATTTTATGTAGCCAGTGTGTCCCCCACTCGCACCCTATCCATGTACCTATGCCCCATGTATGTCCATGTTATCATGTAATTCCCTTTCCGTGCCTGTAATAATAATGCCTCTGCATTTCCGTCTAAGGTTAGCATGTCAGTTATTAGGCCCTCCAGGAATGAGACGTTAATTCTGCACTGAGGCCTACGTTGCCAATGCATTTACATGGTACACGTTTAGAAAGTCGAGAAGCACACGTTTTTGTGGCCCAGCCGAGCCAGGCCCTGAATTCAGGCTCCGGGCCTCTTTTGACTCTGAAAGCTGCAGTTTAGGTATGCATCCCTGACCTCTCCCTTACTCCCTGCTCAGCCGAGAAGTGCCCGGCCCGGCCTGGCCTGCCTGCCTGCCAAGACGGTGTTTTGCCTACAGTTATCTGTTCAGCTCCGTGAAAACACATTCCAGTCAAGTGAAAGGGGTAAACATATTCCGCCTGCAGAGCATAGGGCCTAGCCTTCCTGTCTCCATGTAAGTGATTTACTGATCCCGTTGCCATAGAAAGCCCATGGCCCCCACGCAATGCACGAAGAAACGTAAGCATACACTAGCATTTAGTGATGAACGCCTTTTGCTCGAGAGACCTTTACTTCAGACAATACATCCTCCAAACACAAGATATCAGATATGCCAAAGGTGCAAGTTGTTCTGACACCCAGACTCCAGACTCCTCTACTAGTGCTAAAGTCAGCCCCCAGCTCTCCCCAGTTACACGTCAATTTTACGTCATGACCAGTTGCGCGCACATGTAGGGTAAAAGTTTCTGCTGACCCTGCAGACCTCCTCTATGCATCCACCCACCTATGACACACCTATGACTCCTCAAGTGAATACCCACGTGTACGCCTCTTTACACGCCTTCTTCCACGCCCATGTGTTCTTATCTCTCTCTTTCACTTGCTCCGCCTGGGGCGTTCCGCCTTCTCTATTCATTTCAATTGTATGGTTTTACTATATATAATGTGTTATGTGAATAAAACGTCAGATATCCCTTCCTGAACCTTAGTGGTGATGGAACCCGATTCTCAATGACTCGAGTCATTTGAATTAAAGCCCTTTTGACTCAGATACCACGGACTCTGCCTCATTTTATGAGCTATCCTTATTCTTTATTAATGTATAGAAATTATGCCCGGGTAATGTTTTATTTACCACAACACCCAGTACTCCACACAATATTGCACATGGGCCCTGGGCGTCACATGGTGACCTGGCTGTATAAAGCAGTAAGGGCACTAAACCCACCGACATGGACGCCCCTCCATGAGAAGTGGGAGGCAGAGATACAGAGACTGCTACATGATAAGGAATGGGAGCTAGCGCTGGAGTTCCCGAAAAAAGGTTTCCCGCAAATACTGATTAAAAAATATACAATTGCACATCTTACACCGCGCCTATTTGACCCCGAGTAGCTACAACATTATTACCCTGATACACCATTCTCTTGCCCCAGATGTCCAGAGCCACAGGCGTCTTTCCATCATATGTTCTGCAATTGTCCTATGCTCCACACCTACTGGACCACAATACATGCCAACCTTCACACCGTTACAGGGCTGACAGGCATATACACATGGGAGGCCTGCGCGTTAGGCACCACCAAACACCACAAGCGCCACGAAGTGGAGGCGCGGTTCACGTCCTTAGCGCTTCTTCTAGCTAAATGAGGCATAGCGATGCACTGGTGGGCGCCGGAGGGACCACCGATCGAGGCCTGGAAAGGGGCGGTCAATAAATGGGGAGCTGCAGAAGAAGAATCACTCAGAAGAGATTAAGGGTATCCGAAAACACCACATATCCATGCAAAGGGCAGTGTTGCTTCACTCATTTAAACAGGAGAAACCTGCTGCGCTAGAGTCGCAGAGAGGTGGGTCCCCCGCAGACGAGGTGCACCATGGAAGGACCAGACTGAGTTCTCCAGTAGAACGGACAGACAGCGAAGCATAACTTACAGAGGAGAATGTGGGACATGTAGAGCACCCTCAACTGGACACTTCCGCCCTGCAATAATGCTTGAGCAGATCCTGCACGGCTTAAACAGACACCATAGCAGGGCCCCGCACGATGCACACTACTCCAAATACAGTGTACCCCAGTTATATTTTTTCCTGGTTGAAGGGTTTAGTTCCCTGCTGAAAAACTGATAAATGTTTTACCGCAGTGTCAGCACAGGAGATGTAGACTGTGTGCACAATAACAACTGTAGGCATCGATTCATGCAGCCAGGAGCTAACAGACTTTACACTTGCATAGCGACATAGTCATCTAAATAAAGAAAAGATTTCTATGCTTTGAAGGTAGCAGCTTTCCATGAATTATACTGAAACTCTGTATGATATGTACCACATGATTGACCAAAATGGATGTATAGTGCAAAAATGAAAAATGTCAATAAAAAAGTTTTAAAAAGGGGGGAAAAAGCCTTAAAAGAGTTGGTTATTCATGGAGAAACACGACAGGCTGATCAACTCTTTACTTTGTAACATTATAAAGAAGCAAACTGAATCAATAAATCTAAATCAAGAAAGATGCACAATTACATTATCTGCATGTCCATGATTTCTTTATTTACCAGATTCACATGCTTATTGATTGCTTGAAGAGTAGAGCCTGATATAATGTAATATCTTCAAATCTCTTAGCATTGGCACGTACTTATGTAAGTATACTTAGCAGCTGGGTCCTGTATTTGGCTGCTATTTGTAACTCGGTGATCCTACACATCCTGTCTCTTTGTATCACTCTCACATGTGCATTGCCATCCATGCTTTCTACATTCTACCTTTGTCTCTTGGTCTGTGTCAAAGTCTGCTGATGAAAAATAAGCCCAATCCCCAAACAAGCATTTGCAATGCAATAGGTCTCGCATTAGGAAAGTTTGAGCTATTGGTATTGTAAATTACATTTTTTTATTTATGTTTTGTTTTTGAAAATAGCGAAATTAATAGCTTTGTCATTTACAATGCCAATAGTTATAACTTTCGGAAATGTGACACCTATAGCATTTGTAATGCAATATGTGTTGTATTTACGTGACTTACATGTATTGATCTTACAAATAACAATGGCTTTTAATTTTTTTTCAATAATTAATACTTGAATAAAAGTTATTGTATTTTATAATGGCAATAGCTTAAAGTTTTGTAAATAACTTTTGTGAAGATTCCTGAATTTATTTGTTGACTTATTTAAGGGTTTTACAGCACTGTACATTGAATTGCCCACTTCAGAGCGCTAAGCAGCAAGAGTATCACTCATGATGAAAGTTCTGATATCACGAGAGTTAGAAACTAGTCAATCCTGTGCGAGGATCTGTCATTCTTCGATTGCTCTCCCAAAAATATATAATGTAAGCAAAAGGCTGTTTGGGTACCTGGGCACTCAGACTGTAGCAAGATTCTATTAAGAGACTAGGACAAGGGCGGTTCCAACGTTTGTGGGCACTGCACCCCAAGGATATTTCACCATCCTCTAGTCTCTAAAAGGAACTCTGTTGGATCAAGGAAACCAATGAGGATCATAGGTTCCTTCTTGCGGCCTAGTGTTGTGCCAGTTAGAATAAGTGACTATGCTTCATGCACAGTGAGACTGCTTTTAACTTGACCCTGAATTTAACCAGGAGCAAGCGGGGCACTTTCGAATGGGACACAGGCACAACGATGTGCTTTTCGGGAAGCCGAGCAAAGCCTACACTGCCTTCCCAAACAAATCCCATGTCAGGCACGGTCATAATGGGATAATAAAATTGCCCCAGGTTACAAACTGAAAAATGGATACATTGCCAAATTATGATCTGAGAGTTTGTAAAACACACTTTTAGTAGGACATAAGAAGAGCACTTTTGCGAAGAGAAGTATCGCGTGTGTTTGTGTCTGGGGCAATGCCACATAATTCTGGCCCTGACAATAGAGGCCTAGCAGCTATTCCGCTGATCCGTGGCCACGGAATTTTCTAACTGATAGATGCCAAACCACTATCCTTGGGCCCTTTGCATCTCAAAAAATCCTGCTGGATAAGGGTGTGCCTCAGGGCTCATGTCTGAGCCCCACGCTCTTTAATATATATATATAGCTCCCCTAGCGAAAATTGTGCAACCATTCGGCTTTGAGATAGTTTCTTATGCCGATGATACTCAACTGCTTTTTCCAGTCGGCACCAACTCCACCGACGAGAACTTACGTTTCTCGGGTGGAATGTTGGCTATCTCGGAGTGGATGAGTGAGCATTGCCTTCAGCTCAACCCGGGGAAAACAGAGCTTATGCTTCTAGGCAAAGCCGCTCAATTCTGGTCACCTGACTGGTAGCCATCAGAGCTGGGTGAAGCGCCCTCCCCATCCCTCTCAGTAAAAAGTCTGTGAATGTAATTTAAGATCCAATTCACGAGCTTTCCTGAAGGTCCCGCGCATCCGTTTAAGTAGCACAGGTGGTAGAGCTTTCTTCTAAGTGGCTCCCAAATATTGGAACTCACTTCCTGAGACTTTGCGTAAATCTACATCTCTTATGGCCTTCAGGAAACAACTATAAACCTTTTTGTTCTAATTAGGTCCTTTTTCTCGAGCAAACACCATCTTGATCCGCCTTACGTTACCCCCTAGGTCAAGCGCTGGGATGCCCCTCGGTGAGTCACGCGCTGTACAAAAAAAACACTAACATAACATAACATAACTAACATCCCTTTCAATACAGCATAATGCTAAAGAATCATCATGACTTGGTCACAAATCCAGTTACCCAGCACATACTGGTTTATGAAACTAGCACACACTGGACCTTCTCACCCACTTGTCTGACATGGTCCTTTTGTCAGAGGGGCCAGATCAAGCCAGATGTCCGACCACAATGTCCTTAGGAACCAATGGTACCAGAAATCATACAGAAACATATCCATAAGTAAAAAATCAGACAGAAACATATCCATAAGTAAATAAACCAGCGAAAACTTTCAAGTTCTGTCTGGATGGGTGCATGAATGCCAATAATTGAAGTTTCTCACTGCGGCGCCCAGCCTGGAGATTGGAATGCCACTAAAAGGCGCTCAAAAAACAGGCAGGGTTGATGACATTCGGTGCGCTCCGCACCTCGACTACTCCCGAAAACCAAGTCCTTCGGATTCTCAGCTAATATTAGCCTGCTCGCTTAACATGCAGAGAGCGGACATGAAAGGAGCGCGAATCATTTATGAGTGCATTACAAGCGGGCAGACTTGGCTGGAAATCGGAGCGTCACCCCCTTGACGCGCCATTAGTACTGCCGAGAGGGCCGCATAATGAGGCCTCGACGCTGATTGCACGTCTCCCGGGGAAGTGAGCGCTGATTAACGATGAAAGGGCGGCGGCACCTATCAGAGGCGACTGGCCAAGGTGCGCAAGCTTCACAAGGAGACTGCTGCTGAGAGGCAGTGCATCTCGTGACATCGTTTCAGCCAGGGCTTTAAATGGGATTTTAACAAGCAGCACCCAAACACCTCTGTAGGGAACCATTGTCGTCACTCACCCGTGTCCGGCATTGTGTGCTTCGTGACCAAAACCAAAGTTCAGCGTGATGCCACAGAGTGCTAGCGGAAGTCAGGCAGCTTTCGTTGGGACGTGGGCGGGGCCTGCAAAGAAACAGGAAGGAACTGCCGGGAGAACGTCCTGGAACCCTGCACGCTGAATGCTGGCTGCCGAGGGACACGCGGAAAGAGCCCGGTGAGTGGTGGGGGGGGGGGGGGAGTGGTGTACGCGCGTGTGTCGGTGTGTTCGAGTGTGTCTGTGCATGTGTCTGTCTGTGTGTGTCTATTTAAGGGGGCTGCGTGTGTGTATGCAGTGTGTGTGTGCCTGTGTATGCAGTGTGTGTTTGCCTGTGTATGCGTGTGGCTGTGTATGTGCGCATGCGTGAGTGTGGCTGTGTGTGTTTGCGCACGGGAATCTGAGGCAGGAGATGGGCACGGCGCTGGGCGCGCCCACGAGGTGAAATCTGCGCTCGTGCCCATCTCGTGTCCACATTCCCAGAAACGGGTGACAATAGTTGTCGAGCAGACTAAGCAATGCTTCGCATTGCTTGCGTCTAGGCTCGACCTAAAAATGACGGCTGGTGACCACCACCTGAACCCACCTATGGTAAGCACTACGTTTTCCTTTCCTGGATCGCTCACTTTTATATGAATATATGTTAGATAATTAAGAAGTGAAATAGTACTATGGTATCAAATGCACATCCTTGGAATATGTTTTTATTCCTCGAAGTATTTCATGCAAATGTGATAATCAAGCTTATACAAATAGCTTCATGATATTTCATAATTTTTGCTGAGCATATCATTGTTATTAATTATTAACAAATAGAATTCTAGGTTACTTGTTGCATGTTTCACTTTGTTGTCTCCCAAAAAGTATAAAGCTGGCTACTTTAAAATAGTTGAAATGGCAGTTTGCCGCTCCATATATATTGTTTATTCTAAAGGTCTTCAACATGTGTCTTAAGTCTTATAAAACTGTTTGGTCATCATCTTGGTGGTCACCCACATTTGGAGCAACCCCAACTCCAGCAGCTAAGGTTAGGAACTTGGGAGTCACATTCGACGAGGGCCTTAATTTCATGGATCATGCGAACAAAGTTGCTACCACAGCCCACTATAAATTACGCATGATTAGAAAAATCAGTCCGTTTTTGCCAGCAGCAGCCACCAAAACTCTGGTTAGTTCCTTGGTCTTATCGTCCCTTGACTACTGCAACGGCTTATTTTTAAACACCCAGGTCAGGGTCACAAGGAAGTTGCAGTCGATACAAAATGCTGCAGCACGTCTGCTTTCCGGAACCCCTAAATTTGCGGCCATATCAGAAACTATTAAACAACTCCACTGGCTGACGATCCAGAATAGGATCAAGTTCAAATCGCTATGTATAGTGTATAAAGCTCTAAGCAATCAAGGTCCACACTTTCTAACGGACCAGCTGGTTCCATATCATCCTTCCAGACAGCTTTGGTCCTCCAATCGTAACCAGCTAGTGATTCCTCGTTCCAAAACAGTGTCCTGGGGCGATCGCCGCTTTTTGATAGCAGTCCCTAAATTATGGAACACCTTGCCGCAAGACATCAGACTAAGCCCTTCACTCATTCAGTTTCGCAAGAGACTAAAAACTTGGCTGTTTAACCAATAGTTTCCACTAAAAGAAAGGTAATCTGTTGGAGCATATTACATCGAGCTGAATTTATGCAAATGGTCTAGCGCCGAGACGCCTGCGGGTATTTGTCGCGCTTTATAAATGGCAATAAATAAATAAATAAATAATTAAATATACAGAGCTAAGAGCTGGAGAGGGTCTTCACACTGGTGACATCAGGACAGAACGCAACTGTCCTTGACAAGGAGAAATAGCACTTTCAATAATTATAGGCCACAATATGCACTATAATGAACAAGAAGTCCAGCCGGACTTTAGAATTTATTCGATAATTAAATAGGTCAAATCAAACAGAACGACAATAAAGCAGTGGGACACAGTCCTGTATCCACAGTGCTACACATACAATACACAGTACACTTAACTAGGGTATTTCAGGCATTTGAAGGACCAGGAGCAAAAAGGTAATTTTACAATCTATTTGCTTCACATATGTGGAAAACACATGATTTTTTGGCACATGATAGTGAACTAGTGTTTAGACCACATATTATGTCGACGGCGTTTCGATCCAGTTAATAATAATGGATCATCATCAGGACATTCATTGCTTGCCTGAATTTAAAAGCATAGGCGCGGTGGAACTCCAATTTCAAGAGTAGTCGGGCTTCCAGTTGTGGAGTCTAGGAGGGGTCAGGTTGAGGATTCAATTAGGCTGGTTCTATGGCACAACTGTGCACCGGGACGCGTTTGGAAGTTCCACTGTGAACTTCAGGAGCCCTATTACAGGCTACCGCGCTCCGTAGCTCCGTAGCAGGGGCTTGGAATCAACGATTCCGTAGGTATCCTCACCGGGATCTCCAACCCTGTCTGCAATCAAAACCGGCATTTGATTCACCGGCTGCGCGCTGTTCCTTAGCCCCAGCGCATCCCTGGTTAACTTTACCGCGAGGCTCCCCGCAGGCGTTATACGCCTTAATCCAAAACCAGCCCTCCTACCAACCACCTTCGCTGTGGTTCAACTCCTCCAGGCAACGTGCTGACCTTTAAATTGCAAGGCACCACACGCCTGCCCTTCGGCCAGCCTAATTGTCTTTTGCTTAATTGATACCCCTGGTCCTTGCTTACCCAGTGGGTTCCCTTGTCCTTTAGTAATATCAGGACAGAACGGGCACAACTTTAGCCTCCCCTTCTTATTACGAAGCTACTTTGAGGCAAGTGGCCTTCACTGGTTGCTGCATTAGCTGTGTTTATCCTTCAATAATCACAGCTGCCTTGTTGACCTAAACTGCAGGCTTGCTATTCAGAGGGTACAATAGGCTTCATTGTTCTGAATCAGGATTTGAAATGCTTTGAAACTCAGAATAAAAGGGTTATTTGCTAATCTGATAGAACTAGCATAGTGCCTAAAAGCAGCAAAAGAGGGGGTTAGGGTTAACAATATAATAATGTTATATTTTTTGCTGTTCTCACAAATCCTAAACGTTTGTGCTGCTATAAAATGTTCATCCTCTGTGTGATTAAATAAAATTTCAAAATGCACATTATGCCTTCTAGTGCTGCTGGAGTCCGTGATTCATTTATAAAAGAGGATCTGAGTTTCTTTGATTGACACGGTCCTGTCCCATGAGATGGATCGTTCCCAGAAACACAGTTTTAGATCTTGAGATAAGCATAAGTAAATCTTGACTAGTTTCTGCCTCGCCTCCTCAGTGACCTATAGGTTTCTCAGTTTAAAAAGGAAAAACAGTAAGATATTATAGGAAGGTAAGAAAAAAAAATTACTAAAGGAAATTTTGTTGGGAAAGAATTAGATGGACATATTGGTATATTTTCACGCTTTAATAAATTGATTGAAATATTAAGAGGTCACCGCCGTTTTAGCAAGATGATTACTGCATCTGGACTGTTGAAAGGCAACCAGGCATATCACAAAACCCCCTGGTCAACAATCTTGTAAATCATTTCCAAAACAAAGATCTAATCAGGCCACACCGAGTATCTCAGAAATCCTGGTTAGGAGAAAACAAACACTAATGAACAAGAACCTCATAACAAATTCAGTGTAGACCTAGGAGCTGTGAGCTCTATAGATGCATTTCACATGTTATCAAAACGATTTCCCACCTGGCCAATTGATTCAATCAAATGTGGACAGACTCAGTCAATTAATCCAACGTATTTATTTTCAACTGTACTTCATAGAATTTTACATAATGGATATTTCTTATACATATATTGTGACTTAAATATCTTCCATATAGCTAAAAAAAGACGTACACACAGACAATACATTCAAACTCACGTATATCAACAATCATCAGAATACAATATTCTTAAAAAGACTATACACACTTTTGAATTCTTTAAAGCTCCCTTTGATCACACTGGTGGTCCGTTTCTACTGAAGAACCAAAGTAAGATAAACAAGCAGCACATTCTCCTGACATCAAAGTTTGTGGTAAATTATTCATGATATACTGGCCCTATTACTACCAGGCATCAATTAAAGTATTTTTAAAGCGTTGGCATGTGTAGTCTATGGCACTGGTGTCCTCCCATTCATTGAAGTTACTAAAGACCGCAAACTGACTATAATACCCAGTTCAAGGTAAAATATAAAAAAAATTGTCATTAATGCCCTTTTACAATTTTTTTGCTGTGGGCAATGAATGACATGGGTGACCTTCCATGTGGCTATGCCCTTTATAATACGAGCCACAAAGCCTCTATGGCAAAGATGTGCTAATATTGCAAGTTATTTGATGAACTCCGACTGCTCAGTACATAGCAACTGAGTTGCAGGGTATCCATTAATTACAACCGACAGTGATGTCCTTGTAACTTCTGAATATGCAGTTTAACCCCTTCAGTGCTGATAACAAAGCCAGCCCGTCATGGGCTTTACCTGCGCTGTGCTTATGAAGAGCTGGCTTTGTCATGAACAATGGGTTTTTGCATATTTCAGCACAGGAGGGGAATATCTCTAGCACCCAAGGTGTTAATAGAGTTGCTAGTCCCAGCTCTGTTGACGAAGGAGCGGGGGCTGTAAATGCTAGAACCATCGGTACCACTCGCTGCCTCAGCCAAGCACAGCCCAGTTTTCAGACTGTGTGTGCACGTCAGGCAGAGAAGGCAAGAAGAGCAGGGTGTGAAGGCATATTCAAAGAGAGCGCGAGTCCTGCACTATTGAGTACCATATTGTTGCAGATCGATAGTTAAAACGATAGAAGTAAAAAGATGAAGATAGATAGATAAACCGAGACAGACAGCTATACATGGATATTTGGATTGGAAATGTAATTATGAATCGGTTAGTTTAAAGATATGTGTATGTTTCTACTGTTAAATCTCTGATACCTACATTATCAAATGAAACCACCTTATAATTTGTGATTGTTCTATTCTATATTTTTAGTGCAATAGACAGCTACCTGATGAAGGCACGTATGCCGAAACGCGCGTAGTTGACACCTGCCGCACTGCCTCCATCATCTTTACGTCTATCGTATATGCAATAATTGTAATCATGTTGTCTCCAAACAAATGTATATATGAAATGATTGATTAGGAATAAGATATATTTAAAAAGTTTAAACAAATAACAAAGCTGATTAAGAGCTCTACATAAAAGAAGAAAATAAAAAATATGTTTTGTAATACACTGGTGTATATATATTTGTCACTATAGGGTGGTTCTGTGAATTATAGAGAGATTTAATTTTGTTTTGCACCAATTAGCTAGCTATCGACCTTTTCCTTATTGCAGCTATACATGGGTACTACAGTAGTTGAGTGTTAACGGTCAGGCTAAATAAACACACATGAATAGGGATGAAAAGAAACAATAACAGGCAGATGTATCTATTTATATTATGAGTGCGTGGCTGGATATTGTGTGGATAGAGACACTCACATATAGACACAGATGGAATTCAGGTATGGGTATAAACAAAGCTAGGAAGAGAGGTGTAGGAAGGTGGCTACCTGACTATGGTTACCCCAGATTTTTTGCCTTGTGTTTAGCTGGTTTTCGACTTAGTTGGCCTGGTTCCCTGCTAATCAGGGCCCCAGGCTATCTGCTCTCTCCTTAAAATGGACTCCATGCACCCTAGGTGCATAACCTGCAGTGGCGGCTGGTGAGATTTGAAAGTGGTGGGGCTGAAAAGTTTTGGTGTAGAATGCCGTGCGAGCGCGCGCAGCGCGCGAGCCCGAACCATCTAAGGAGGGTTCGGGGGGGGTTCTCCCCCCGAGAAAATTTTGAAAAATTAGCAGCCAAATGGTGGATTTTCAAGACTTTCGGAAGCCATTGTGCTTAACAGAAACAGGCCACTGCCTCCCCTAAAACTATCATCAGTTCCAAGGCCTCATGAATAAACCATTCTAAAGTGCAATAAACCTCTGCCTGGTGCTTGTCGAACTATCTGTTGATTTCCTCCCTGGTGCTTGTTAAACTATCTGCTGATTTCCTCCCTGGTGCCTGTGAAAAGGTAAAAAGGACGTAAGCTTTGAGAATAGTGTCCACTGGATACATAGCAAAAACCACTGAACAGCTTGAACAATCTGAAAGCAGCTGTTAATTTCACATTTGCATCAAAACCAGATGCCTCAACGCCACAGGGACTGCGGTGTGTAGGTTTCTCAGTAATATAGGGTTAAATGCATTCTTATGTGTTTCATGTACATTGACGTTGGGGTCTGTGGTGGAAGCATATGAAATAATATAGGCAGTCACGGAGTAGTGCTCTGTGGCACTTCTCCTGAGACATGGTGGACCTGCACCACAATTGAAACCTACAGTCCTGTATATACTCAGAGGGTGAAAAAACAGTTGAAAACAGGAATATCCTGGGGGCGCTGGCATGCTTAATGCACCTTGCATGAGGCCTCTTTAAGTTTCATTACATCAGTGTACTGCAGTCACATACTAAAGTATATTCAACAATTTCCATGTCATCACATTCAATACTGCTTTAAAGCTGTATGAATCATTTTCAGTAGTAGCTTCTTCCCTATTGTGTTTTCCATTAACATACACCTATCACAAAATGAACAGTAGTTCACTAAGTTAAAAACCATGGCCTAGATGTATCAAGCAGTTTGCGATTCGCAAAGGCCGGAGTTCATAGAATTCTGGCGTTTGCGAATCGCAAACGGTCTTTTTGCACATTTTGGCACGCAACAACAATTTGCACAATAAGGAATCGCAAAAATGTGCGATTCCTTATTTTGCTTTAGCATTTAAGGAATCGTAATTTTGCGATTCCTTAAATGCAATGTATGTAGCATTTTGGAATTGCAAATTTAGGTTAAGAAATCGCAAATTACCACCAACTTGTAGTTGGTGGTAATTTGCGACTTCTTTTAAAAATGCATAATTTGGCATTTGTGAAGGTGGCATGAGGCGCACATACATGCTCATCAGCATGCTTCCAGAAATCCAACTTATGTACGTTTAGACAGAGACCGTCCAGCTCTTTCAACAGGAACTGCAATGAGGCACAAGCACAACACCTTAAATAACGTCAAACTCATCTATCTGATCTTTTAAAACACCCAGCACATGCCCTGCCACTTGTATTTTGGAGATTAGTGGGCCTTTTCTGAGCGCAGTTTAGTTGGAAGAAGGGATGCTACTGTAATTGACAATCACAGCATCTAGGAATCGGATAAAGTTAACCCTACAGCAATATACTCGGCCACATTAATTACAACCCAGGCTGCGCCAACAAGGCCCGAAGAGAGGCCTGGGCTGTCAGATGCATTAACGCTTACACGTACCCAGTACCTCATGAACCAGATCCAAAATAGGTGATTAGAAAGCTTTTACAACGTGTCAGAGAATTATTCAGCACCAGCCGATGTGGTGGTTTTTCAGGCGCCTTATTAAAAATGCTTTCCTTTTAACAGTGTATAAAATCAAATATGTATTATATTCCTCACGTTTCCCTACATTACTACAAAATAATAATAATTAAGAACAAGCAATGGCATAGCCAAGAGGTCTCACCTTTGGGACCATATAAGCATACCCAGAAGCATATACAGACAAAATGTAGAGAGATATGCAGTGAGACAATACACAAAAGGCAACATGCAAACACAGGTGGTTGTCAATGGATGCGCTGATGGCTGTTAAGAGGAATACATAGTTAAAGAGACTGTTGGATGACTGTATGTGCATATTAGGGTGGATCGATGTTAATCACATAAGTAGCTTGATGCACATGCGAACATATGGGTGAACAGCCGGGTGTTAGAGGATGGATCAATGCGCAGCTAAGAGTGGATGGGTATGTGCTTGGTTGAAGGAGGTTCAGGGATGAATAGGTATGGGTGGATATACAACTTTACGCAGATCCATGTGGTTAACTGAGCAGGATAAGTGTGCGTTCAAGGGTGGTTGGGCCAAAGATTAAGTGAGTGCATAGCTGGGGGCATGGGTAAGGGTAGGATGCGTGGATGTAATTGCATAGGAGAATGGAGGAATGCATAAGAATGGGAGTGGATGCCTCCAGCAACATTTAAATTAAATGAGTCATGGTTTGCTCGTGACATTCTAAACATTAAAAAAATTGGGACCAATAGAGGATTAGTGTTGAATTAGCATAGTGAAACATGCAAGTAGATTTTAAGTAATGGATAGGTTAGTCAATTATTTGGATTTGGAATGATTGCACGCAGAAGGGTAGATGAGGAAAAAAGGTTTGTATTTACAGCACAGGTTCACAAAATGGAAACTCATCGAAAATCATGTAGGTGTGCAATAAGTGGTCTTAAAACAGGCACAAAAACGAAATAGCAATTGATTCATAAAATATAGTAGCATGCCTTAGGGAACATGTGTGGATTTGCATTTTAATAGTACATAAGCTCGTATGCAAGTGAACATACTTTTTCAGTATAATAAAAGAGCTTTCCTTGCCTACTCAAACAACTGTGACCCCATAAGCATAACCTGTACTAGGCCCAGTTTAGTCAGAACCCCTATGTCAGCCTATTAATATCTGAAGTGTAGGGTGCAATTATTGAATTAATCTCTGCCAAATGTAACTACCCAGGGACGAATTCTAGTCTATTGCTTACTGTTCCAATACACACAGCAAGCCCCCTATGCAAATCAGTATAGGCCACACCACAAAAAAGGGACCACTAAAACAACGAGGCCTACTATGTTTTTCTGTGTTGTCGAGGTAGGTGGTGACTTTGCAGCAGGTCATTCTTCATGCAGGCAACAGACAATAGGTTTGCTTCCTTGCAGGATTCTCAGGCTTTCCAGCACAGGGAGCACATATGCCCCCCCCTCTCCCTGCACCGCATCCTATCCCAGATCTGTGTCCCTTCCCACCAGTTGTCTTTGTCAGCCCCAACAATTTCATCACCTTGCCCCTACCCCGGTCTCATACACCTCATGTGGTGTTGGCCCTTGCCTCTTGTGTAGACATGCTGTGCAGGAGTAAGTGGTGTGGGTCACCTTACTGTCAGGTCTGGAAGAGGTGGGCAAGAATGAATTCCTTCAAACCCAGGAGAGGCAGGAGAGCACCATATGCATGTTGGGAGACTGACTTGATTTTTGCTTCACCTTTGGCTTGTTTGAAACTTAAGAATCTGGATTTTGTATGTGAACATTCCGGAATTATGCTTTGGATCAAGTTTTATGGGCATTTCTAGTACTCTTTCCTGGAGCCAGGCAGTATTTTTTACTTTTAATGTTTGTACAGACACAGGACCCCCATCAACACCATCTCATATTCACTCCACAAATAACTTTCCTATCATTAAGTATTGTTTTTTTATAAATAATTCAGCACCATAGGAGTAAGTTGTGTTGTCCCTTGTGAGCGTCCTGCTTGAGTATGCCTGTTGATTAAAGTTCTAAGTGTTGGTTGGAATTTAGATTGGATATAACCATATATTTTGCTGACATCTCAACATTTTCTACACGTCTTAACACCACTATACAACACAAGGTAGGTGGTAGGGTTTGGCCCACATAGAAGGAAGAATCATTATGTCCCTGTAAATGCATGTTGATAGAGATTAAACAGGAATACTTCACACGGCCCAACTGAACGAGCATTAAATGCCACGGAAGGAACCAAAAACACTGCTATTAAAAAAGAGCCACAAAACTTGGCAGCTAAAACATTATGTACTCTGCATAAACAAATCCTCGAGCATCCAGACCGAGGGCGCCTGTAATTCTCTTTCCAAGTGACCTATTAGCAACATGCCGATAATATAATTCAATTTCTAGTGAGCACTGAGCAGCATTTGTTTCCTATTAATTTATACTATTGCCAATTTGCCAATGCTTGTATACAATGCAGCCCTGTGCATTCCGTCCCGGGTGCTGGCCCCCACAAGTATTGTTATATTTATATATATGATTCATGCTTGTTTCCAATTGCATGTAGATATTCTGTTAAAGAAAAGTGCACAGTGCACTGCATGGCAATCTTTTCCCAGCCAGACCCTGCATACCATATTATTCTATGTGCATGTCCCCATGTTCATAAGCTTCTGTTACAAGAAATATTTTTAAGTAAAGTGCTTAGATACTTCTCGGATCCAGGTTCATGCCATTAATCAAATATGTACACTAACTGAGCACCCCTGGAATATTTCTCACTCTTTCAGACTGTGGCCTGGTCCTGACCACTGGACCGAACTCTACACTGCACATCTGGGAGACAAGCAGGCGCCGCATGAGTGGATATGAGAGAACTTCTTCATCTTGCATTGGCCGCCATTCGAACAATGAACAATTAGCTTGAAACGTGGAAGAAGCTAATAATTTTGAAAGCAAATATGCAAACAATTGATGGAGCTGCCAGAGACAGGGGCAGCTTCCTACTACATAATGTCATCTAGGCCACTTTCAGATGTGTTCAAACAATGAGGCATTCACCCAAACTTGAGTCACTCCCTCGGACTTTTAAACACCTTGAGCAAGTGAGATACATGCCACTTGACTCCAATGATTGGTAACTTTTTGTAAGCTAGCATTCTAATAGACAGCTATATTGCCTTTTACAAATACATTTAAAAAAGCCTCTATTCCCCATTTTATTACCCTCCCCACGGTTTTCGGTCTTAGCAGAAAACTGTTCTTTTATGTCAAGGGGATTTGCTAGAGAACTTTCCTTTCCAGCTGGTGGCATCCCAACGTGTCCCAGCTGAGTTCAATGGCGAATAGGAGTGTCTTCAAAGCCCCGTGAACTTGACATGTTCAATCATTCTTTTATGTTCGTGGGAAGAGTTTCAGGCCATAGTGGTTAAGAGGGAATCTTTTTACCACCTTAAACATTTGTAAGCATAGCTTGAAGACGGGGCTTTCTGTGACTGCACTATGCACATTTCTGCCCCAGGTGTGGAGTGCGATATGTGCTGGCAATACAATTGTTTTAGAAGTAATTCTTCCAGCAAAGTGCTGCTAGTGGAGAAATGTAGTTGTGTTTAAGCTATACGCCTAATCACATAGGCCATGCATGCCCCTTTTAGAGACCCCACGTCAAGCTCTAACATTCCAGGTGCTTTGCAGCAGTTTTAAGACGTTGTTAGAGTTTCCTATTGCGCAAATGGGCATAAGTTCTAATATTTATGTTTCCCTCATCTTCATTGCTTAATTCCGCACGAGAGAAAGTGTCACTCATACTCGTTATTGATATGTCACTAGAATTTCATTGTAATTCTGAGTGACTGTCACTCAGAATTACAATGAAATTCAGCAAATGTCACACATAGCAATCTGAAACCTTGGCAGCTATGCAGGGCTGCCTGTAATTGTGAGGATATTGTACTTTATGTACTAACTACTAACGGCGGGTAATCAAAGAAATAACTGCTGCCGGCCGCCTGTGGGGCCCTACCTGCCCGAGTTCACACATGTCTGTCTCACTCTCGGTCCGCCGGTCCGGACAGCAACCTGGCAGCCTGAGCCTGCTGCAACCAAAATGGGTGGTGGACCACCGACTAGGCTGTTGCTGCAGGGCACGATCGTCGACCGGTCCGCTTTCTTTCTTCAGAGGCTCGGAGTCCGACCTTGACCTCCGCTCCCCTCCGACTCGCGCTAGTAGTAGTCTCCACCACAATGGTCCGCTTCTGGCTCCTGACAAGACACGACAGACAGTCCATCTGGAAAATGGCGGCTGCTAGTAGTAGCAGGCTGCTACTCCAACATGCGCGGGAACTTGGAAGAACTAGAGACTGCGCAGAGCGGGTCCCCTATCCCAACTCGTCACAGGGTGGGTCTCACCACGCCCTGTGACGAGTTGGGAGGGGGTGGGGTGACAACAGCAAACTCTGCTCTCCTCCTCTGATTGACGTGGAGAAGTTAGCAATCCCGGGCTTGTGTAAAAAACGCCCGGGGCTAACTTAATCTCCACGCCATCAGGGGGTGGAGACTGGGCCTCCAGGCTATGTCTTTGCCTAGCTGATGACGTCACAGCCTTCAGGGCTGTGAGGTTCTCAGCCGGCAAAGACATAGCAGGTGGTGCAGCGCGGCGGTATTGGCAGTGGGAGGCAGCAGACTCCAAGACAGTCCCCTGTGTTGTTCTTTGCGGCCGCCGGCCGATGTGTTCTTCTTTGCGTTTTTTTTGTTGTCTTAATAAAAAGAGAAACGTACTGCTGCTGGTGATCTTTATTTTTTAGCTGGGGCTAAATTACCTGGGGCGGAGCCCCGACGCCCACAACGAGAAACCGCCACTGATAACCTGATTGGTACAGGACACCTTGTCAGCCCCTATATAGTGCACTATAGGTGCCATGGGCATAGGTGCATCCAAGGCCTACCAGGGGCTGCAGCATATCTTTTGCCACCCCTGGCTGGTTCTTAAATTGACAACTGGCTGATCACTCAGCTGGGGCAAGTTGGTGTAATCACCTCTTGCTTAGATATAGTATAACTATATCTAAACCTATATCTGGACACATATAAACCTGTGAGCCACTCCTATGGAAGGCCTTATCAATCCTGGAGGCAGAGTGCGTGGTTTAATGTGAGATGGTGCTCTAGCATGAGCTGAGCCTGTCTGCAGCTGTCGGGAACAACTCCCTAAGCTGTTCCGGGATAATGCCATACCATATACTATTAAGTGCATTATAATCCTCGCGGTTATATGTCAACTTTGGTTTGGCTTTATCAAAACATGTCGTGTAAGGTGTCATACGATTTGGATTTGGAAAACTATCCCCTCGACAGTCCTGTCGACGGGGATAGCATTCCACCCCTCTAGAGGGAGACGACATGTTACTTTGCTAAAACGCGGTTGATTTTAAAAGAGCCTCAGCATCACAAAATGAACGCTTCTGCCACAGACACGAGTCTGACCTCCTGCTGCTGACTGAAACTCAGCACAGGAGGCCTGGACAAAGGGTTTCCTGTCACAGGGAGGTGTCACACCACCCCAGACAGGAGATAGTGGATTGTAGCAGGGAGGTTTGAAAGAAACCAGACACTGCCTGGGGAGCACAAGGCTTCCCCTTGCATAATCCGGTCGAACCGGTTCTGGGGCCCACCAGCCCCAGTCCCAGCACGACCTGGACAAAGGGAAAGGGGTGTAACCCCCCCCTTCCTGGGTCCCACCCATAGGAGGGGACCTAGCAGGTAATCCAGCCCCCTAGATTGGTATAAGAATGGGAGCAGTGCCAACACACTCAGATTATCCTGATGAAACATAAGAAACGAAACTCTGGACCCTTCGACATCCTACTCGACGTAGAAGACTGAAGAATCTCCCTTGTGGTCAAGGAGTGACCACCCTGTGCAAACAGACACCATCCAGCACCTCGACGCTTGCTTTGTTGCAGTTCCCGCTGGAACTCGAGCGACAGAGATCGACAAGACCAAGCGAGCCTGCCTTCTAACAGCCCGATCCACAGTCCCTGCAGAGATGAGACCCGTGGAGACGACCGGAAGCGTGGGGCCCGCCATCGTGGAAGAACCACGAGATGCTGACCGTGCAGCCCACGAGTGACCCTCGAAGCTGTACATCGAGGTTTGATAAGCCCACACTCTTGCACCGAAGCTCACCTCTCTACACTCACCGAGTGCTGCGTGGGGCCCTTCTGCATCTTTTGGCTCAACGCGTTGGCCCGGTCACTTGCCCGTTGGCTTATGGCCCCTGTGCCGGCGAACTACGAAATCTAACTTGTGATTCTGGTTGCTCCAGACTTGCACCCGCTCCTCTGAAAAGGAGCACCCGCTCTGACCCTCCCGGTCCGAGTGAGAAGCAATCTTCCAGTCCTGCGTGGATTGCTCTTGCCAATTGTTGTTTGCTCCAATCCTGAAGCCGACACTGCAGACGGCGAGAGCCTTCGTGGGACAGCTCGTGATCCACTCCTGGACGTCGCAGATGCCCGAGAGCCCACGTGGCAGCGGAGAGAAGCTCCTCGACAACCACCTGATTGCGCCCGACATTGCCTGGTTCCGTCCTGGTTCCACCCTGGTCACTGCTGAGTGACCCAGACTCTGTCCCCTCTGCTTTCAGGTACTCTACAACTCCGATCCACCCTTGGATCACACCGGACACTTCTCCTTCACGACGCCTGCAGCATCTTCAGCTCCAAGCACCATCAACCAGCGTGGCAAAACCCGACACTACTTCGCACCTGTGCACCCGCTTCCTGTGGGTGAGGTAACTCATCAACGCCGGTGTTCCCACACCTCTAGTGTATGTGTCTAAAGTTTCATCCTACTAGGTTAAGTGGAAGTCTCCTTAAACTATAACTTTATAACTTTTACGCACCATAGACTTTGTATTGGTGCATGCGTGTGCTTTAAGCGCTGCACCCGAATCCCGCAGGCTTTTCCCGACTTCAGCATTGCGAGTCCCGACTGCTCCCAGCGATTCCCTAGGCCCTAGGCCTAACCACTGTTCGATTGGTATCTCTTTACCACTTTTTTAATATATGGTTTGCATGGCCCCTAGGCCTCATCCATAATTGTGCAACTTTCATATGTTTAACTGTGCTTTTGTTTTAACGCTTGTGCCTCTGCACTCATAAAGGGTACAGAGGATTATTTTAGAAATAAATACATATATTTTTATATATAACTTGTGTGGTGTCCTTTCATTTGGTATTACAGGATTGTGATTGGTAAAACAGCTCGCTTAACACAACCTCTTGAGTTTAGCCTTTAAGGCTGCTTAGTCCATGCTACCACTAGGATAGCTTGTCTAGAAGGTTGACTTACAACCAGACACCATAAGGGATTGTTTGGACTGATGCAAGGTGGTTCCAGAATTGGGAACATCATATATCAGGCCAACTTCTCACAAGAGGGGAGGTTATGAAATGTGTAGCAAGCAAGTAGTGAGAGGTAGATGAAGTGGTGGTAGAGAGAGCGCTAGATGTAGATAACCAGAGACTCCGATACACATAAAGAAACAGGTTGTCAAAGCGCGATGAGGGAATTCTTTTACTACAGGGAGCTCCTTCCTCTCCTCAGCCGTGCAACACAAGTGCCCATATACAACTAAACAGCTTTCTTTACTGTCACCCTAATCAACTTTAACCATCTTGCCCTGTGCCATTCTTCACTGAGGGTAGAGTTGTTTAGCTCCCAGATCATTTCCTTCTGGCCTCTTCTCTCATGCATGTTTTATTGTGGTGTCTGCTTTCCCAAACCTTTCATTAACAACATTTGCTAAGAGTGGAAATCAAGAGGTCTCAGTGTTACGGAAGTCTGTCACAGAGGGAAAATAAATCTAGCTTGCACGTGTTTCTAGTGTTAACCACTGCATGTTGTTTAAAGTATGGCCAGTGCATATTGTGCTAACTGTGGAAAGTGCATAAATCCCAAAGCCGCAAATCTAAAATGAAAATGAATACAGGTCAGAGCTGGGTCAAGTACAGAATGCCGCAACGGCTAACACGGTCTCCCTTTGTACAGCATCCATACATTTAAAAGATGTCCCCAGAAACTTCCCACGTGAGTCTTCAGAGAGCATTTTAAGAAGACATGAGTGTGGTTCTGCGCTCGTGTCAATTTCAAACATCAACACGGTGGAAAACACATGAGCGTGTATGTAACACTAATCATGGCATGATATTTAAAGAATGAACAGTGTATCAGATACAGGCAGCTCAAACAACAAGCATTGGCTGCGCGGACGTAAAAGTAACGCCGCGCGAAAGCTAAATTAAATAGAAAACGGGAAAAAGTGCTGTGCACGTCGCACGCGCTTGTGCGCGTAATAGCAAACTGGTGGCCGGCCTGGGTAGCACTTTTAAAGCACCTACTAAATTTCTCTTAAGAACAGTGCATACGCTGACTTTAGCGAGACCTAAAAACGAACAAATCAATCATTTCCGCATGCTTCTTTCGAACACAATATGTACTCTAAATGTTGTTACACAAACTTTAAAATATCTATTTATAATACATAACATTACATTTTAACAGTTTTCACAAAGTACGCAAATGTGCCTCACATTTTTCACATCATCCAGGCAATGGAGACTCCTCAGGTACCATAACACAGTGAGATTTACTGCAGGTGCACAGGAAACTGCAAAGAAATAACAAAATACCTTAAGAAAGTGGTACATGGAAAGGGAGAAAAATGGCATGTGGCTAATATGTATTAGAATGTATTATTTGAACAACCCAGTTCAGAGCCACAATAGAAAATAGTCTGCAGATCTACCAAGCCCCATCTAAGAATATATATAACAGTGCTTACTAATTTAGATCTGCAGTTGCACACAGGGCAGTCAATGATCCCAAATCTGCAGCACTCTGTTTCCCCATGAGCACAGTTCAAACTTGAAAAAGAACCTCACATTCTCTTGTCTTATCCCACACAGTTAGAGACCATTGTCTGCCTCACTTACCATTTGTATGTTTACTGTTTGTCCTTAATTTGTCAGTTGCCCCATTGCCCAATTGCTTCCCCCTCTCTGGGTCCCTGGTCTACCCAATACTTTCTTTGATTTTTCCCCTTTCTGACACTGCGTTTATAATTTCCTCTCTCATCTATTGTTTTTTTCTGTCTTTAGTGAGTTTCTCTCATTGTGCCACCCATTCTTGAAGGTTTCTACAGTCTGCCCTATTCTGATTCCACTGTTCACCAGCATAAATTGGTTTCAACTGTCTTACCCTTCTCTTTGAGTTTCTGTCAGCCTTTTGTGTGTGTGCCCCCATGTGATGTGTCCTTAGTTTGCCCCCTGTTGTTGGCTTATTGGGTTTAGCAGTCTACACAGTCCGCATCATGTTCTTTTGTTTGCTCACCATTTAGTGTCTACCCTTGTCAATTCTTCACAATCTGTCATCTTTAATTATTAGCCCCTCCACTTACCTGGTAAGTATTTATACTAATCCCACCTTATTAAAGACCCCTAAATTGGCCACCATGCAAGCTTTTGCCATCTTTTCCACTCATTGGTGACCAGTATGCCATTCCCTCTGTTGGATCCCCTCATCTGTCCAGCCGCCATTCCATCCTCTTTTCCCCGGCTCCCACTCACCCACTGTCAGGTTCTATTGTATACCCATGTTTTCAAGCGCCCCTATTTTTGCCCCTACCAGTTTCTACTGCCTACACCTTCAGATCATGGAGTTTTGTTTGCTCCGCCCTTCAGTTAGCGTTTCTGCCTCCTCCATCCGATTTCCCAAATAAATTGGGGAAATGGAGTATGAATATATTTGATTATTCTCCGTACCTCTTCCTCTAGCCTGTCTCATCACTAACAAGATAGCCTAATGTAAGAGCGAACACACACTCTTTAGTCCCCTGTCTGCCTCCAAGTAGCCCACGTCTGGTGTCAATTAATGCACTTTTTCCCCCTACCAAGCACGGTCCCCACTCATTGGCCTTCCAAAAGCCTAGTCCTTCTCTCATCCTTCTCCAAATCAGGGGAAAACAATCTGTTTCTTCACCTGCCTATTGGATAACACCTTTTTGAGCCCCACAGCACTCCCCTCCATTGTACGTCAATCCACTCTACACCACTACACTCTACGTAACAACACTTTCCAATACTGTACGACATGACACTTCACTATTCACCACTCCACTCTGCGCTATTTCCCTGCACGCTGTACGCCACTCCACCCATCTCCACGACACAATATTCCACTGTACAACAGTGTACTCCAGTTTATCCCAGTGTGTGCCACTCTAAATTACTCTATGCCACTGTACGACACGCCACTCTACGCAACTCCCTCTTTACTGCACTCTAATCTAGGAAACACTACCCCACTTCACTACTCCAGTCGAAACCACTGCACCCTACTTTATTCCACTCCAACACACTTTACCCCACTCTACTTTACTCCATTGCAGAACATTCTAATCCACGCCACGCAAGTCCACTCCACTGTACAACACAGCACTCCACTCTATTACACTTTACTCCACTCTATCCTACGTGAATCCACTAAACTCCGCTTCAGTGTATGATACTTTACTTTTCCCCGCTCCACTCTACCCCACTCCACAACACTCTCTTCAACTCTACTACACTCTATGCCACTATACTACACTATCCCCGTACACTCCACTTTACATCTCTGTACTTAACTATGTCGGTACACTCCAGTGTAGAACACTCTACTACACTCTAATACACTTTCCAACCCTCTACATCACTCCACTGTACGAAGCACCGGTCCAATTTATGACCCTTTACTTGACACTATGCTACCCCACAATACCGTACGACACTATAATATACCTTATTTAATGCTACGTTACCCAACTTCTCCCTATTCCACTACACTTTGCCTCACTCTATGCCACAGTATGACAGTCTACTCTATGCTGCTCCACTATACGATACCCTGCTGTACTATATGCCAATCCACACAAGGGTATACTACACTCTATTCCACTTTATGCCAATCCACTCTACACCACTATATGACACTCTAGCACATGCCACTTTACTCCTTTACTTTAAGTCACTATGACATGGCACTCCACCGCTGTACCACACTACTGTACACCACACCACTCTACTCCACAATACTGAACTGTACAACACTCTACTCCACTACATTGTGCAACATTCTACTCCACTATATCAATGGCCCCTACTAGATCATGTGTCAGATCTGCCAGTTGGCGCCCCTTAATAAAGCCTTTCTGACCTTGATGTATGGTAGAGCCAATGACACCCCCAATCTGTTGGACAAGATGGCAGCAAAGATCCTGTAGTCTGTATTGAGGAGTGACATCTACTTTTTCTCTACCCTTGACTACCCTCACGTTGGATGCAACCAAAGCCTTTGATAGAGTTAACTGGGCCTACCTGGCGACGGTTATGGATAAATTCAATCTAGGTGAGAGGTTTCGTCGTGTGATAGCACTCCTATACAAAGCACCAACGGCGAGACTACTCCTTAACAAGTCTTTGACAGAGGCTTTCAACATAACGAGGGGGACAAGGCAGGGTTGCCCGCTCTCCCCCCTACTCTTTAATCTTTATATTGAGCCCTTTGCTCAGGTCCTAAGAGAGGAGAACAACATTCCATCGTTTAAATTTGGCAGGTGGGAAAGGCGGGTAGCGCTTTACGCGGATGATATTCTTATCATGACATCTGACCCTGACCTTGCATTTCCCACGGTTATCAAGAAAGCGGAGGAGTTCAGTAGAATTTCGGGGTATGAAGTGATGCCAATAAAACTGACATCATGGCTTGGAACACCACCACCTCACATTTTGCTGTGACCACCTCCATGCGATATCTTGGGGTTAGAATTATTCAGGAGGTTGGAAAAACTGCAGAACATAACCTAGATCGGGTCTCAAAAGAATGCCAAAAACAGCTAAAGTCTTGGGTTCACCTCCCCTTATCCATCTTGGGGAGGACAAACCTAATAAAAATGTCTATCTTTCCTAAATATACGTTTCTTTTCAATTCCATCCCCCTGGTTTTTGACACTAAACTGTTGGACAAATATCAGCGTGAGATAAACTCCTTTATTTGGAAGTATAAAGCCACGAGACTGGCATGGAAAAAGTTAAGGCGAAGAAGGGAGGGTTTCCTCTACCTGACCTGCAGTACTATGCATGGGCCTTTCAACTCTCATTCTCTAGAATGCTTTTAAAAACACCCATAAATACATCTAGATGGGTAATGTTTCGGGCTATGCTAGAAGGTGACGATCTACCAGCTGACTGTTTTCTCTTTAAGTTTGGGGACCACAAATTTTTTAAGAAGGTGAAATTAAAAAGTCTACAATCTTTGGCCAAAAGCTGGTCAATAATCCGAAGTAAAATAGGGATAAGCTATTTTTTAAATCACGCACCTATGTGGGACTCACCGGGTATTCCACCTTGCCTTAAGGACAGTCTGGCGATGCCTTTAAGGGACGCCGGGATAGCGATTTGGGGAGACATGCTGTCAGTTGGAGAAAGTCAGGTCAGGCCTTTCCAGGTTCAAGTACATGCAGTTGAATAGCTAGGCCCAAGCACTATGTAGGAAGGGGGTCCCCCTGGGTAAAATCAGTAACTTGGAACATCAGCTGGATATAAAACTGGGGGGCGGCAAGGAGATTTCAATTTGGTACTGGATGCTTCTGGAGGAGATAGATGGAAATTTTAAACTTCTGCATGATCTATGGGGCGGAGAGTTTGAGACCCAATGTGAGCAGCTGTGGATCGACTCGTTTAACCTCCTGTATAAAACAGTGAAAGCAGCTTGGTTGAGGCGAAATCACCTCTTCACGGTACACCACGCATATTTGTCTCCCCTAAAGTTATCCAAGTACCAGCCGGGGAAAAAATTTAATAAATGCGGCCTGCCAGAAGCATCTGACGTTCATATGTTTAAGAACTGTCCAGCTATAGCTTGCTTCTGGGAGGAAGTGAAGGACTCTTTGCACTGTATCCTCAAAATCTCCTTGAACATCACTCATCTTTAGAATTGATGACAATATCCGCGGTCATATAAGATCTCTCCTCTTTTATGCGATCCTTTTGTCAAGGAGACAAATTTGTATGTTTTGGGTTGATTCAGCTGCGCCAACACATGCTGGTTGGCTGACGTCCCTTTATCAAGTCTCCAGGGTGGATATGGCCAGATCATGTAGTACACAAAAAGTAGCCTTCTGGGAACTGTTGATACAGTGGAGTTAGGATTTCCGGGTTTTTTTTGGGGGGGGGGTCCCCCGGGTCCGATGATTATGCCTGTATTGCTCCACGAACCTTCGGGTTTGGTTCCCTTCGGTAAATACTCCGGTCCAATAGGTGGTAAAACACCGGTATGGAGTCACCTAGCTAGCCCTTAAATTGCTGGTAACTTCTTCCGCCATTAAGATACCTGTGCCTTTTAGCGAGAGATATGAGCCTAGTGTTCAGGGGCTCATGCTTACGCAGACAAGTAAAGGTGGCTGGGGTTTTTCCACACTTGAGGGTTAAGGCAAATGAGGACAAAAGAAAAAGGAAAAAAAAAACATTCTACTCCACACTATGCAATGTACGACAGTTTAGTCAATGGAACTCAATAACACGATACTGCAGTCAACAAAACTCCACTATACAACACTCAAATGTACGACATGTCACTCAAAGATACTCCTCTTCACTATATGACAGCCACCGTTAACGTAGTGTGGCAAGTGAGGTGCACAACTTATAGTAAATATAATGTGGCGCGCAAATTATAGATTTAAGTTATAACTAGAAGTTTAGAATTTCTAGTGTTTGTATAGTTTGCCATACCCTTCAAATAAGAATGCTGTATGTATTTTTCAGCAACACTTCACACTACAGAACGTATCTTTGTAACATTCACAAAAACATAGACATGAGGTTAAATCTGTTATGAACTCCCGAAAGAAAAGGCATGTCAAGACAGGTGACAAGGATGATGAATAAGTACAAACATTACCATAAAAATCAATATACCGAAACCCTGCGAAATAAATGAAAGAACGTCTTATATCAAGCAATCCTGCTCTATCAGTGCACAATAAATAATAATAATAAAAATAATAAAAATATCAAAGCTACTAGTAACTACTGCTACTAATAGCCTTTGACTAGCTGCACTGGCTGAGCAAACAAAAAGGACACATTTGCGAATCCGTCTACTAATATGGATGGACTGGATTGTCTGACTGAAGTCATGTGTACTTTTACTCGTTACTCAGGGCTTCTGGGAGAACTGGAATTTGGTGGACGCAGATTAGGGGAAGGGGCACAACTCAACTAGGAACTACTGGGCCACAACCATGATCGTTGGAGTGTTTTGCCTATGGTGTCCTGGGGTCCATTCTACACTGGCCAGGCAAACAGGTACACTCATATTTCCCTTGACTCTAAGGGTGGCGGGGCGGAGAGTTACAGGCTTCTCAGGGAGGTTGTTTTGGGGCAGAGACTCAGAACTCAACAGTCCAACAAAGGACACAGTAAATCGCTGGCCATTCCAGTGCCAGTTTTTTATGGTGAAAAGGTGGTCTTTTAATATCAAAGCAGAATAGGATACTGCATAATTACTGTTAATATGACTAAAAGGTTAAAAGATCTCACTCACTGTTACACCGTATTTGATGTCCTGCTCCAAACTACACAGTGACCACCAATGTCTGTGTTGGCTTCCCCTTAAGCTGTTGCTTCATCAGCAGTTCTTAAGTTTAAAGAGTCTCACTGGCACGGATAGCTTCCTACTGCAGGATTATCTTTGTAAGTTTGTGATACAGTCATTCAGTCTTTGGAAGCAAGGTCTCTAGTTACCTGCTCAGCGGAGACACAAACACTAGCTCTGGATGGGGCGAATGTCTGCTTAAAGCAGCAGCTGTCTTACCGTTCTCTCATAACGCTAAAGGTTTTATCGCAGCAGGCTGGACTGATTTGTGCTTGTCTTGAGCATTTTCGGTCGTTGGGCCAGGGCAGATCTCCAGCTCAAGAAACAGCTTCTTGATGATTATGCTCCATATCAGCAGCATCAGACCTTTGGGCACACTGCAGGATTGCCGTACAGCACATTGTTGACTAGCTCAATGTTTATTTTCACAGTTTACTTAAAGAGCCATGCTCTAGGAAACCAGGCAACTACTCGGGTAGGTCTGGTAAATGCTCCCGTTTAGCAGTTGGCTTTTTCTTGGTGCTCCACACACCAGGACCACAGCTGGGCTTCAGCACATTCTCGCGTCCTACAGTATCTGACACTCTCCTTCCCTCTCTGAGCAGTAGGCTTATAGGCATACCAAAAAATGTCCCCAGACTTTGGACAATGACCCCTCACCTTTGAGAGACTGGCTGTCAGGTAGACAACAGCCCTGGCCTAGGGCAGCTCTTCAAGTACTCTGTCGAGCACTCCCTTTCTTGGTCAATAAGAATGTGGAATAGGAACAAAGAAGGGTAATTTGGTCCCACTATTATACTCATTTTCCAGACAAAGGAAGTAAAGCCACAGTCTAAGGCTTCAGAACTGGTTTCAGGATGGTTCCCGTTCATGTAATTTTCTATCAGTAGTAAAGACAAAGCCTTTGTGCAAGCTGATGGCTCTTACAGCAGGTAGAGATGATGATGGCATCAAACAGGAGTATCCAAAACATAGAGGCAATGAAGTGCAGAGACTACCGCCTGGCTGTCAGCAGACTTGCTAAAGAAGTAATCCGGTACAGAGAAAAGGGCAGACACTTCTTTGTTTTTAACAGACTCAACTCCCTTACTAAATGGCAGTGCTCAAGAAAATCTAACCAGCAGTCTCTTGCAAAAAAGTCCTCACAGAATTTCTACGGGTAGCTCTCTCTCCATCCTTCCTCACTTCAGTATCTGAGTCTCCACCCTACAGCCACAGGAATGCAAACAATACACTTCGATTGTCTAGATAAGTTGTATCTATCCTCCATTTTGTAGTATTCTAAAACAGGAGTCATCCAAAATGGATCCTACTGCCCCAAAAAACATTCTCAAACTGCATTAAAAAGTCTCCTGTCTTGTATGGGCCACACATGAATAGTGCACACACTCATTCAACATCACCACTATATGTCAGCATGAGGATCTGGATGCAACGTTGAAGCGAACTTTAACTTGAAATGGGGCTGGTAGGCAACAAAACTTTCTGACACAGAAATAAGGTATGTACAAGACTATTCATTCACAAAAATCAGTATGCTGAAATCACCTCTTTAGGTCAACAAGCCAAGACATGTAGAGAAGTACCATGTCAACAAGAGGACACAACTGGTGTAGCTCACAAGGTCACAGAACCTTCTCTGCACCTTGGCATTACCATGAAAAGGTCTAAGTATCAGTGAATATGCTTGATTAGAATGACAGCTCAGCAAATAAAAAGTCGGGATACCAGTTTCAAATGCAGCTGGGTCACTTAGGGCAAGGTACACACCCATATACCACACAGGGGACATTTCTGGTCAACAGTATCTCTTCAAACCTTTGTGCTTATTATTAAGCATCATAGAAAGACACATTCTCATCCCAGTGTCACCAAAATTGAATATCTCCATCTCAACAGTGAAACAAATCCCAATAACACGAACATACCAGAGAGAGAGAGTGAGTGTGAGTGAGTGAGTATATATTTATATATATATATACACACACACACACACACAAGAAGTGCTTTAGTTAGAGAATCACAGTACTACAATTCACATGACAATCTATGTGGTCGGTATTAGAGTAGCAGGTTTTCGAGTGTGGATCACATCAATATACCACAGGAGCAGCTGTGTGGTCAACAAAACATCACAGATGTTGGAATAACAGCACTGAAATGTGGAGCTTTCTATTATATTACTACGGTATTGATGACATTACTTTTTATAGACAGAACTAGTGAAGAAGTTGTAGGTGTGGGTCACAGAACTACAATGCTTGTGTTAGTGTGAGTAGGACAAAATAGAGTAGTGAGGATACTCTTGGAGGACACCATACAGTAGTAGGATGTGCAGTGTGTTTCTGTAAGAGATTCACTGTGAACCAATATAGTTAAAAAGAGAGTAAGAAACACCCTGTCCAAATCATGGTTCTCCAACGAACTCAAAGAACTAAAAAAATCATGTACAAATCTGGAGCGCAGCTGGAGATAAGCTTACTTCCCATTGGTCAAAATAGCACATAGGAAGTACCAGAACGGTTATTATGCTGCCATTAAGAAAGCCAAGGGCAATTTTTGCGCAGAGCGCATCGCTCTGTCTAAAAACAACTCAAAATAAATTTTCTCCATCATCCAGAGTTTTTTAAGCCTTGCGCGGAACGTATGGTCGTTCCTGCCTCTGGTTCTTGGTGCAAGAATCTTTCCGGTTTCTTTATGGACAAGATCCAAACGATCCAGGACAGCTTGGGGTCTGGTTTCCAAGTGCAGGTGAACACCCCCTCCAGACTGCCCCAGACCCTGACTTAGCTCACACTTTCTTTACAGCTTTTTTACCCATTCCTCAGTTGGACACATTGGCCATCCTCAAATCCCTTAAATCAGGTTCCCCAGCATATCCTTGTTTAGCTAGGCTTAGACTACGCCAACGCCTTATAGATCGGCCTTCCTGGCTATCAGCTGAAAAAGCTACGGACGGTCCAGAATGCGGCAGCAAGAGCGCTGCTGAGCATCTCTGGTAGGTCAAGTACAAAGCAACATCTCCAGGATTTGCATTGGCTCCCGGGGGGTTAGCGTGTCCTGTTTAAGGCTCTTACCCTTGCCCATGGTGCCTTCAACAAATCCGGGCCCCTGTATCTCAGAAGACGCTTAGATTTCTATGTGCCTACCTACACTCTGCAGGGAAATGCCTCGCTGTCATCCCTCGTTCCCGCCTTGCTAGAACAGAGGGCAGCTCCCTTTCATTCAAGGCGGCTAAAGCCTGGAATTACTTTCCTTACGAGCTGCGAAACACCCAAGACCTTAGGCTGTTTAAAAAACAGTTAAAAACCTTGCTTTTTAATTAAAATCCAGCCTCAGCACATGCCTCTCTGTCTCCATTAAACTGGCTTTCGCACCGGGAAACTATTGAGTATCCGTGCGCGCTACAATTGTCGCATAACATAACAAAAGCGGAAAATTTATCAGTAGGAAGTAGTACTTCGGGAGGTCGGGTGCAATAAATCGGAATGTAGATGCAGCAGCACAGACAGCCCTTAATTTGTTAACTACTGCTTCTAGTTCCATTTCTAAAATAGGTAAAAATAACAAATATACAGTAATTCAAGAGAAATATAAAAGTTACTTACACTTCAAAGAGATGCGAGTCCCATTGAACATCGTTTTTTGGAACCAGAATAAATCCTGGGGATTGTTCTGAGGAAGAGAAAACATAGGTTAGTGGCTGTAACAAAAGTTGTCCTGGCAAGAGCCATTACTTTAATTTTTAGCGTGCACATCAGCAGAGAGGACCTTGGTGCTTGAGAACGATAACATGAGTCAGAAAGGAGAAGATTACAATAGAGTAAACTCCTAAACACTCATTAACAAGAGGCCAAACTGTACTAATGTCAAGCGTTTGATATGCATTGAAAAAATGTATGGTGATCATCCACTGGATATTAACAGAAGCCACAGTCTTTCCTGGACAGTTGTAGGCAGCCACAACGTGTGCCTCTGCGAAACTGTATGGAAGAAGAAGAATCAAGATAGCACAGCCGTAGCTATAAAGCAAGCATCAACAAAGTTGATCTGAGGATGCACCCAAAATGGGGTAAGGAGGAGATGCTGGGGTAGTATTTTATAATGTAGGAAAAGAGGCTGTAAAATACAGTGTACTTTGAAGCCCAAACCTATCAATTTAAAATGAGAGAACTAAAAGTGAAGTCACAAACATTAGAAAAAGCAAATCATTCCACCATACAACTACTGCCCAGTCTTTCAAATTCCTGTCTCTTCGAAAATACTTAAATGGCTGGTCTCAACTGCCTAACCCTCAATTCTAACAATTTGCGATATCCCTTCCAAACTACCTTGTGTGTTCTCCACTCCAATGAAACAGCACTCATATCACTCTGCTCATCATAACAACCTACCTCTCATTCACACTCACAACCCTCGATTCATCAACAGCTTTCAACATCATTAAGGTTTCCTTACACTACACTAACATTAGATGGTGGTTCAGCACTCAACTGTTTTACTCTACTTCTGAGTCCTTTTCTGATGACTGGCAATCTAACAGACCTTTTCCCACTCCACTACCCTTTAGTGTTCCCCAAGGATTTGTGCTGGGTATTCTCTGCTTTTCATGCTACCTACCATCCTCAGTCTAATCTTCTCTTTTGGGCTCTCTTACAGCTGACACTCAAATATTCTTCTATTTCCCTAATTCTGCAGGCGTTCTATAATCGAGTATATTCGATTGTCTTGCTGCTTTTTACCACTCGATGTCCGTACGCCTTTCTTACAATGAACCCATTTAACACAGAGATCTTATACTTTAACCCAGCTCCTCTAGGACTACCTATACCAATAACAGTATCAACTTTCCTCCAGACACCGATCTTCACACGTCAGCAAAAAATCAGGGTATTATTGTTAACCACAATAAGCCTCACCATCACAAATCTACAGCACAATATCAAATACTAAATAAAGGCAAAATCCATCTGCATTCTCCTTCCCCCATATTACTATTTATCAGCAAACTGGAGAACTGAACGTTTTTTGCGGGCCTTATGATACATTGCTTGGCATGGCCTTAAAAAGTTCGCTCCAAGAGTACTACACAACCTTCCAAGAGCACCAACTACTTCACACCCTCGCCATCAAGCAGGGTTCATGCCTGCTAAAAACAGGCCACATGCAAACGTCTAACATTGTCTTCAAAGACAATCCTGTTACATCCCAAGATTAACTCTACTAACTTATCCAGCTAGATTCTCTAATGCAACCTAAGATTAGCCAATGACCAATTCCTAATTACCACAAAACGGCAGTAAATGCCGTCCAGATTAAGTCCTTCCAGCTTCTTGGGTTCACACACTGGAACACACTCTATTGTTTAACAGTGCCAGCATAAAGCAAGAGCAAATCAAAACAGCACTTAGCCCCACCTCTCCCTCTTAAAACCTGATAGCAAGGGAAGTTAACTATTCGCACAGAATGCCTTAGCACTGTAAATATGAGGATTGTGTGAAAATACCCCTACTCTAGAATGCCTCTGCATGTTGTGTTGTTTGACTTATAGGAACAACATTGCTTCCAGTTACATGGATTGCTTTCCATCGTCCAACTTCTTATGTAACATCTACCGTCAAAATCCATAATGGCTTCCTGTAGTTCAACGCAAAATATCTACAACCTGTGTACCAAAATAAAAACCAGTACTAAAGTACATTTCTGACTGAAATATTACTTAATGATATAAATAACATGAATAAACAAAATGATTGATTTGCTGTGCAACTGGTGCTGAAAGGCGTGAGATTCTAAACGGCACCCCATATGAAAGAGGTAAGGGACTTGAGGGCTTCCCATATGGCTGTGATACAGAGAATACTACTGGGCGCCAAAGAGCATCGCACAAGGAAGTGGGGCAGTGGATAATTTATACACCTCAAGGATGTGGAGGCATTCGATGGATCTCATAAGGGAGGGAGCACACTAGGCAGGATCCCATAAATGAGGGAGCACTGAAAGCTGTATCATAGGCAAGTGGTGCACGAACATGATTCCATAAGGAAAGGGGACTTTGGACTGGATCTCACAATGGAGTGGGGCTTTCAAGAGATATAAAACAAGCATTTACAATGCAATGGTTTTGCCTTTGTTAAAGTTAGAGCTATTGGCATTGCTCTTGACATTATATTTATTTATGTTTTTTTAACATAAATAAATGGCATTGCCATTTACAATGCCACTAGCTTTATCTCTCGCAAATGACACACACAAACACACACAGAGCCCCCCCACACACACACCCATGCAGAGCCCCCCCACACACACCCACACAGCCCCCCACACACACAGCCACACAAAGCTTCCCACACACACAGCTACACAGAGCCCTCCACACACACACCCACACAGCACAAGCAGGCAACAGGGGCACACGGAGGCACAAGCAGTGGGTGCATCGGTGGAGCCGAGTGGTGGGTGCATCGGTGGAGCTGTGTCGGTGGAGCTGTGTGGTGGGTGCATCGGTGGAGCTGTGTGGTGGGTGCATCGGTGGAGCTGTGTGGTGGGTGCATCGGTGGAGCTGTGTGGTGGGTGCATCGGTGGAACTGTGTCGGTGGAGCTGTGTGGTGGGTGCATCGGTGGAGCTGGGTGGTGGGTGCATCGGTGGAGCTGTGTCGGTGGAGCTGTGTGGTGGCTGCATCGGTGGAGCTGTGTGGTGGGTGCATCGGTGGAGCTGGGTGGTGGGAGCATCGGTGGAGCTGTGTCGGTGGAGCTGTGTGGTGGCTGCATCGGTGGAGCTGTGTGGTGGTTGCATCGGTGAAGCTGTGTGGTGGGTGCATCGGTGGAGCTGTGTCGGTGGAGCTGTGTGGTGGCTGCATCGGTGGAGCTGGGTGGTGGGTGCATCGGTGGAGCTGTGTGGTGGGTGCATCGGTGGAGCTCTGTGGTGGGTGCATCTGTAGGGCTGTGTGGTGGGTGCCTCGGTGGAGCTGTGTGGTGGGTGCCTCAGTGGAGCTGTGTGGTGGGTGCATCGGTGGTGCTGTGTCGGTGGAGCTGTGTGGTGGGTGCATCAGTGGAGCTGTGTGGTGGGTGCATCTGTGGAGCTGTGTGGTGGGGGCATTGTAGAGCTGTGTGGTGGGGGCATGGTAGAGCTGTGTGGTGGGTGCCTCGGTGGAGCTGTGTGGTGGGTGCCTCGGTGGAGCTGTGTGGTGGGTGCCTCGGTGGAGCTGTGTCGGTGGAGCTGTGTGGTGGGTGCATCGGTGGAGCTGGGTGGTGGGTGCATCGGTGGAGCTGTGTCGGTGGAGCTGTGTGGTGGCTGCATCGGTGGAGCTGTGTGGTGGCTGCATCGGTGGAGCTGTGTGGTGGCTGCATCGGTGGAGCTGTGCGGTGGGTGCATCGGTGGAGCTGTGTGGTGGGTGCATCGGTGGAGCTGTGTGGTGGGTGCATCGGTGGAGCTGTGTCGGTGGAGCTGAGTGGTGGGTGCATCGGTGGAGCTGGGTGGTGGGTGCATTGGTGGAGCTGGGTGGTGGGTGCATCGGTGGAGCTGTGTCGGTGGAGCTGTGTGGTGGTTGCATCGGTGGAGCTGTGTGGTGGGTGCATCGGTGGAGCTGGGTGGTGGGTGCATCGGTGGAGATGTGTCGGTGGAGCTGTGTGGTGGCTGCATCGGTGGAGCTGTGTGGGGGGTGCATCGGTGAAGCTGTGTGGTGGCTGCATCGGTGGAGCTGTGTGGTGGGTGCATCGGTGGAGCTGTGTCGGTGGAGCTGTGTGGTGGGTGCATCGGTGGAGCTGGGTGGTGGGTGCATCAGTGGAGCTGTGTGGTGGGTGCCTCAGTGGAGCTGTGTGGTGGGTGCATCGGTGGAGCTCTGTGGTTGGTGCATCGGTGGAGCTGTGTCGGTGGAGCTGTGTGGTGGGTGCATCAGTGGAGCTTTGTGGTGGGTGCATTTGTGGAGCTGTGTGGTGGGTGCATCAGTGGAGCTGTTTGGTGGGGGCATGGTAGAGCTGTGTGGTGGGTGCCTCGGTGGAGCTGTGTGGTGGGTGCCTCGGTGGAGCTCTGTGGTGGGTGCATCAGTGAAGCTGTGTGGTGGGTGCATCGGTGGAGCTTAGTGGGTGCATTGGGGGAGCTGTGTGGAGGGTGCATTGGTGGAGCTTAGTTGGAGCATCGGTGGAGCTGTGTGGTGGGTGCCTCGGTGGAGCTGTGTGGTGGGTGCATCAGTGGAGCTGTGCGGTGGGTGCATCAGTGGAGCTGTGCGGTGGGTGCATCGGTGGAGCTGTGCGGTGGGTGCATCGGTGGAGCTGTGTGATGGCTGTGGAGTGAAAACTGGAATGTTGCTTCTCTTGTGAACTGGCTTTAATTTCCATCTTTGTTCTACGTGTTACAACTTGAGGCATATTTAAATCAGTTGTGCTAATGTCCGATCCCGGAAACTGCATTGTGCACACTTCTAATTTCAGGGCCTCAAGTAGCAGTCACTGTGTTTTATTTGGGAACAACTCGTCTCTGGTGGTTGTTCTCTAGGAAGATAATGCAGAGGTGCGAATGGAGATGTCTGGAGTGAATGGGACGAAGGGCTGTTTTTTTTTTCTTCTTCAATTTGCATCACGGGACCTGTGTATTAATGTCAACCTTTTTGTTGCCTCGCGAATGAGGTTGATTTCATCACATACATTCAATGAGGACTAAACCTCTTTAGGAAGGTGTTGCAGGTTTGCAAAAATGGTTACCCATATTGAAGTCTTTAGAAGCATGGTGCTTTGTAGGATGGCGAAAATCACTGAAAAGCGGACATCATCCAAATAAGGGTAAGTTAACAAGCATGCGTCTGCATGTATGGCAAAGTTACGTTTGAGACTGCGAAGAAAAACCTCACTGAATGAGAGATCAAATGAGCATAGGCGTTGTTGCTCTGTATGGGAATTGTGCTCTGGCAGGGGCAGCCAAGGCTTTCGTAATCTACAAAACAAGAGTTAATTGATTTGGGTAATAACTGTCAATCGTTTAACAGCAAAAGAGGCCTGATCTGGTATTTGCCTGGAGCCTTGCAAATGGTGGCCATAAAGTCTCCATGGTTAGATTGATATATTTTTGCTATGTTGTTTCTTCGTGTCCATGGTTGCCTGTTTGTATGTAGGCCCAGGCTGCAGAGTCTAGAGACTGCATTACTGCCTGTGTAAATCGACTCTCCCTGTTGCCGAGGGCCTCTGTTGCAAAGCTGTGCCAGGGGCTCGGCCTCGGCGCTGGGAGGGAGGGAGGGAGAGAGGAAGGAGGGGTAGATAGAAATGCAAGGCCGCAAATTAAAAAAACAAGCATTGGTAAATGCATTGTAAAAAAAGCGGAATGAAGTCCCAGGCATCAGAGCTAGGGAAAGTTTAGTGTGCAGGCCAGGGAACGTTAAGTAAACGAGTCTGGGAGAAGGCAGACAAGCCCTCGGCATTGCCGTGGTGGGGCGGGGGGGGGCGGGGAGAGGCAAGAAGGGAAGAATAGGGGAGAGTAAGGGTGACGAGACGCACGCGGAGCAGCAGCCTTTGATGTGCCGGCCGGCCGTGGGCAGTGAATAATTAGGGGAGGAGAAATGCCAGAGCACACACTGGGGTAAGCTTGTGGAGGGAGGCTGGTGGCTTTGATGCTGTGCACGCGCTTTTTCACGGGCACAGCATCAAATCGCACGCGCTTTTTCATGGGCACAGCATCTAATCGCCCGTTTAGTTAAGCTCTGGATAAGCCATAATATGTCTCGACATCTGCAATGCTTGCGCATTGTCAGAGGTCGAGCCCTAAAAAAGACCACTGAGTCTTTTTTTACGTGCGTGCATGCATCTACGTAATGAGACAGATGCTTTTTTCCCTTTCATTTTATCAGCCAATCAAATATTGTTTGGAAAGTGGTGGGGGTAAGCAACGAGAAAGCAAAGAAGCAACGGGCGAAAGTGGGAAGGGAGGACACCGGGGCATGGGGGTGCGCACGCAGTGAGGGACTCAAACCACACAGATGGTGCTGCTGAGGGTTAAGCAACGTGGATGGTACAGGCCGAGGAGAAACTAAATGGAAAGGAGAGCAACATGAAGCACGGATGGCATCGGTAAGAAAAGTAAGCAGGCAAGAAAGCAATGAGGGAGCGGGAACACACAAGGGTGAGCACATGATGGAGGGGCAGGGTAGAACCACAGAGGTGAGAGAGCAGCGCACAGAGGGGGAGAGATGAGGTTTAGTGAGACAGATAACATGCACTCTCCTGGAGTGCTAAAACAAAAAGAAAAAAAAAGTAGCGCTGAAATAGCGAGCAGTGTAAGGACCTGCTCCATGGGATAAACAAACTTAAAAAGAGCAGGAAAGCGCGCACATGCTAGTAGGAAGTAAGCAAATAAGAGAGAGAATAAGTCGGCCCATGGTAAGCGAATGGCAGGGTACAAGCTCACTGTAAGTTAGCAATACATCTTGCAACAGAGAGTGAAAGCGCTGCCTTGTAGGCGAAACCTATTGTGGCGGCTACAAGTCAGTCCATTCACACTGGATGGATCCAAAGTAAAGGAGTAACAAACAGTTTGAAAGGTAAAACACCATCCAAGTCTATTTGAAAGAGGGAATCTCGTGACACCTGCTTTCTTCAGTAAAGCCTGGCTGATCCTGATAAGAGCCAGGCACCCAGCACAAGTAAATCAACTCCTTAGGTATAAATTGATGAATAAAGTATGCAAAACGAAGACGGGAACACTCGTATTTCCTCAATTAAGGTGGATGGAACTCTTAATCGACATGCAAAACTTCAAATTAATTGGCAAAGAGTCTGTTTTCTGGAGTCCTAAACTTAAGGATTAGTAAAATTGTCTGCAAGGAAATATATAGGGCATACAAGACTATTTCCTTTAGACAGTTGTACCGGTTCTTACAACGTCTCTATCTTCAAGCACTATCTAAAAGCCTACAGAGCCTCAAGCAATCTCAGAATGGCAAGTAACTCTGAATTATAAGAATGCAATATGAAGTCAAATATCACCGGGTCCGGCGGCTGCTGGACGAGAGCTCCCGCTCCTCGGGACTCTCCGGGGCCGAGGAGGGACGTTCTCTTTCCCCGGGGCTCCTCCTGTGCAAGCAGATCAACTCCCCTGCACCTTCGGACGGCGGCACTTCTCCGGTCTCCCTTTTCGGCATGGGAGACCGGAAACATCGACGGCGGCAATCTCGCTGGCACTTCTCCGGTCTCCCTCTTTGGCATGGGAGACCGGCAACGTCCTCCGCATCTCCCGGGGCTCCTTCCAGGCCACGGGAGCCCCGCGGGCGCCGCCATACTTCCTTCTTCCCCCGGGCTGCGGGGGGCGGGCACTTCCGGCCGGCCGCGCTAGGATTGGCCGGCCGGCCGGTCACTTCCGGGTCGCCGCGGGCAGCGCGGCGGCCCGTCTCTAGCTCAGGCAGGCGGGCTGGGGACGGGAGGGTAGAGGAAGGAGGGAGACTGGATGGAGGCGAGCTGGGAGTGAGAGTGCAGGGAGGTGGGAGGTTACAGGGCAGAGGAGCGCGCAGAGCGAGAAGCGCCGAGAGGGAGAGACCAGGGGGAGGGGAGTCTACGGGGAGCGGGCCTGGCTGAGACAACAGGAAAGCACGGTCACCAGCGGGAGGGGGGCGGGAACGGGGACGGGAGACGCTGCGAGCAGGAGAGGGGGTGGGAACAGCGGGAAATTAAAGCAAGCACTCACCTGGACTTGTTCCGGGTGCCTTCAATGCCGGACCGGATTCGGGGGCGTTCCCGGCTTTCGGCTGACGTCGCGTGACGTCGGCAAAAGCCAAAGAATGTCGGGAACGCCCCCGTGTCTGGTCCGGCATTGACGGACAGGCCCCTCATCCAATGGCTAGGCTCCATTTATGGAGCCAGCCAATGAATGACGAGGGCTGACCCAAAGCCACACTACAGTTCTCATCAGGTTTTCGCCTGCGCGAAAAAGATGCGCAGAGCGCATCTTTTTGGCGAGGCAAAACCTAAACAAGTGTGGGGTATAAAAGAGATCCCACAAGGGAGGGTAGCTATGGATCATCTCAACATGTGGGATTCCTTCGTAGGTACAAAGGTGTATTAATGTTGACAATAAGTTCAGAACAAACCCACAAAGTCATAATACAATTAAAACTATCAAACTAAATATATCAATATCAGAAAACCATTTGATATAACATTTCAAGTATATTCGGTTTAATGATAGGTCTATTTTCTTAATTGATTAGTAAAGAATATATAAATCTCCATTATAAAACAATGTATTCACTGAATCTCACCGTAACATATCATATCTTCCAACGCATTCATTAAAAGATTAAAGTCCTTTAAACATGTAAATATGCTACACTTTAAAAAAAAGAAAGATGTTTTAGATAAAAACTGATAAAGGAATACAAATTTCGTTTATTAAAGAAAATTGTACAAGGAAATTTCAATCACATGCTTACAAATCTAGAAATATAATATTTGTATGCCCCTGTACCATGCTCCTATTAAAAAACTGGTATGCACTGAATAACAGAAATCGGAAACAACCTCATGCATCTTCCTCAGATACAGAGCTAATCACATACCACTACTGACCATCAAGCTTTACATGTTTCGAGTCAGTTTGCCATGATTTCTTTTTAGCAAGGCCCGTCATATCCAATTCTCTGTTCCTCTGCTTTTTAAATTTCCTTTTACAATGTCTTTAGTTGCATATATTTTGTACAATTTGTAAGTAGGTCTACCAATTCACATCCTCGCCATCAAGCAGGGTTCGTGCCTGCTAAAAACAGGGCCATCTTTAAACATCTAACATTGTCCCTTTCTGCAGGGTTATCCACAAACTTTTTGCATTCATCCGCCTATTTTTCTGATCGTCCTCTGTTGGCTTTGGGACAATTTACCACTGCTAATCAATGCTAAAATCCATGTCCTTTCTACTATAAACATGGTATGATTGGTTTACACTGGTTCGGCATATCTGATTTACTTGAAAGTACCTTGTAATGTGTATCTCATATACCCAGGATCTGTAAATGAAATGCTACTAGATGGCCTGCAGCACTGCTTGCGCCACCCACTGAAGTAGCCTTGGCATTTAATACTACTTTCCAAGCCTTAAACTCTAATTTTATTATACATAGCCCCCCCTAAGGAAGGCCCCAGGTAGCCTATGGCCAGGGTGCTGTGTAAGTAAAAGATAGATCATGTTCCTCCATATGTGGCATGTCCCAGTAGTGAGAAACAGCATATTCAGTTTGTCACTGCTATGACGCCTACTTCTTTCATGGGCTAGCATTGTAAATTCCCTTGTATACTTTTAAGTGGTAATTCTTGATAAGAAAGGAGTGGCATTGCAAGGTTTGGTATGTTTAGAATAGTGGGGATAAATCCTACTTACTGGTGTGGTTGACTTTTACATTACTATTTTAGAAATGCCACTTTTAGAAAATAAATTACATCAATTGTCTTTCATTGCTTGTCCCACATTAAATAATCAAGAACACATAAGAAAAATCATCCATTATTAAACAAAATACCAAAACAAACAATCAAGACATGTAATTGGATATGAAAAACAAGTGTGACCGTAACAACAGTATGTTCAAAGCGGGGCGATATTTAAAGGTTTGTGACATTCTGTTCACTGGGATTATTTAATCATGTTCATGCCGAGCGTGCCTCTCGAAAATATATTAAAACAAAGTTACTTCAATTCGGCGGCAGCACTGGCAGAATATTTAGGCTGGAGGTGTAACGGACTGATCGTCACATTGTATCTGCTATCGTTTAGACCCACAACGAGATACTACATTAATAACATCTTCAACACTAGTGTTCTACAGTTCTGGTGGCCTGAGGAGAACACCCAAGTGAAGTTGAATTTGAAAGACTTTTGTAGCTTATAGGAACTGGGGAGTGTGTCCAAGAAAAAAAAAATAGGCATTAAGAAAACTGCCGGAAGAAATAACTGAATGGTCAGATCCCTAGGGTAAGCCTTAAATTGATTTAAATGTTGAGATGACCCCCCTACAAAAAGTAGGGGTTTGATAAGGATGTCTGAGTACTATACCCCTTGGGTGCTGTAAAATTCAGAACTGTGAAAAGTACAATTATATATCTTGATTGTTTGTTTTGATTTTGTTTAATAATGCATTATTTTGCTTATGTATTGTTGTTTATTTAATGTGGGACACGCAATGAAAGGCAATCTATGAATTTCATGTTGTTCCTCTGTTGATGACAGTTGTATGTAAATTGAAAAGTCTTTTATGAATCACATTGAAATGAAATAGTGAACACAATAATTGTGTGAGCACTAATTGAAACTATTGTGTTGGTTTAATGAAGTCAGCATTGGCGTTTGACGTTTATAAATACTTAAAAGATTGTGGACTAGCCTTGCTGATGTTAAATAGGTCCATCCCCTTGCTGTTATTCACTTTTAGAAAGTGGGAATTTCTCTGTACATATGACTGTGCTTTGCAGCCTGACTTAAATACACGTCTGGGCTGGGTGACAGCTACAATTTGTGCATACGTTCTAGACAGACACAATACAAGAAGGGCTAGGTGGGACAGGGGATACATCTGCATACCGATAGTCTTCCTGGGCTGGAAGAGGTGGTTCACACATATCTGAATAGGTGATGTCTTGACCTCATACAAACAGCTGATTTAGCCCCCTACTGGTTGTCTGGAGGCAAGGCTGGGCTAAAAGGGATTGTTACACACTTTTAAAGGGTTCCTTTGAAGTCACCCCTTCATCAAATACATTTTTCACTACAAGTACTGGAGCTCTGATCCCATGTTTTTAGACACTGCGTGGGCCTTGTAACCAGACACTGCTGGCTCTACAATATGCACATTGACTGCTGTGATGTCAGCCAGGAGGAACCGTCAATTGGACTACCTGCTTTGTTGTGCTGGCCAGCTGTCTGCTTACAGCTGAACTGCAGGAGGGATTGCCACACTGCAAAACTGACTTTATGTACTGGTCTGCCTGCCTGCTGCTCCCTTTTGTGCCCCAAATGTCATCCAAGAGCGTGTTGGCTTGCCCCCTGTTCTCTGAGAATCTCAGGACCAGCAAAAATGTCCCCTCTATGCCCTTGCCATGAAACCCTTCACCTGGTGAGTCTGGCACAGGGCTTTTTGCTATGTAAGCGCGTGGCTGACCAAAGTGGAGCTTGAGCTCCAATCCAGTGCTCCATGCTTCTTAAGACCGAGCACAGTCGATTAGGAGGAGAAATAGTGCTGCGCCAGAAGGGATGAGGAGCGAGCAGCACGGCGTCCCCCAGTTATGGCAATCCAGGTCCTGTGGGGTGGTGTAGCTGCACCTCACCCTGCGGGCGCTTCGTCCAAGACGTGGTGCAACCAATAGAGACAGGCGGAGGGCTTTGCACCTGTATTTGGCCACAATCACTTGTTTCAAGGCGTTGTGCAGCCAGAAGACACCGAGGGAGGTCTCTCACGCTCACACTGGGCTACACACATTTATTCCAAAAGAGAGGGAAACTTCAAAGGGACCATAGACTGCTTTCCCCGCTCCTGTGCCGGAGGAGTCCAGTGGTGGATCCCTGGTGGGGATCGTTGCCTACGCCCATCGTAATACCCTAAAGAGGAGGGAATGTACTTTTCTTCTAATTAGCCAGGAGTTATATGAAGGTATCAGATAAGGCGTAGTAGCACAAAGGTTCTCCTGTGTCATACATTCTGCTCTGGATGCAATCGATGTACTAGGGTTCACTGAGATGACAGTTTAACACATAATAGGAGCTTGAGTGCGCGGAGCCTATGTGTTCACTGCAATTTTATGCGGTTTCCCCTGAACATCCTCCATTATTTGCAAACTTTCTAGGACATGACATTTTTAGGCCGATAGTGATCAGGATAACGGGTACTCTCTAAATATATATCCAATAGATATGTATTGTTTTTTGTATGCTTCTCTCCTAGAGAGCCACATATCAGAATATAGTGGGCACAATATCTCACACACAAACAATGCTACACAAACATTCATAACTAAATGCAAAGATACAAATCTTTCTCGACTCCCATCACTGAGAACTTTCTGAGCCTACATATTACTACATATCAATCAATAGTACACGTTAGACAACACCTGGCATCATCATGCCCACAACACAGCTCCAACTCATTTCGATCGCTAATCATCAGCTATTCCAAAGGCATTTTAAAATCAAGTCGGAGTTATACTCCACCATACATGAACAGAACACAGACACAATCTCTACACCCTAATGGGCACAGCACAGATTCTATAGTTGGATGAGCACTGCAACCTTAACAGTAAATTCATATGAACCTATATTCATACTTCCAAATACACCCAAAGTATATCTTAGACACAGCTCCTGGCAACATCATGCATTTAACACTGCTCCAAGCTACATAGCACGCTAAATGTTTTATCTCATACACAGACGAAGATATATTTATGCTTCACCAGATCAAGAAATGTTAGCCCAGCAAGGCAGGAAGTGCATAGTGAGGTTACCTATAGGGTATGGTGGAGTAATGTGCTCAACCTGCTGTGGATCTCAGACCCTTCTAGTCCCTTACTTTTTGTTAGGTTTTGCCTGGCGAAAGCTGCGCTCTGCGCAGCTTTTTCGCTCAGGCGAAAACCTAATGACTATAGTAGGGGAGACAGGAACGGCCCCCGTCTTCCATTGGCTAGCTCCATAAATGGAGGCTAGCCATTGGAAGACGGGCCTGTCCGTCAATGCCGGACCAGATTCGGGAGCGTTCCTGAGAATTTTTGGCTTTTGGCTACGTCACGCTACGTCCGCCGAAAGCCGATTCTCGGGAACGCCCCCGAATCTGGTCCGGCATTGCCGGCACCTCCCTTCCTGCTCGGGACGCGCTGCTATTGGTTTCAACTGACGTATATTATTGGACCAGCTGAAGACATGAGTTCATAGCGAGTTGTCTACCTCTAATTCTGAATACAGACTTTCAAATTCCCCCGTGAGACATCAGCCCAAAAACACGATGATAAAAGAAGGCTTTAAATTCAGCATCCCTGTGAGTGTATCCTTGGATCGGTGAAAGCCTGGATGTGGGTGGGTACCTGCTGAGCCCTGGTCCAGGACGGGTCTGTCCAGTGGGCACTGAGTGTTGGTCTGTCCTCTCCAGAGAGGGGGGCAGCATCCTCCGTTATTTGAAGGTGGGGGTGTGTGTGGGGTGGGGGTGCTGGCGAGCACTGATCAGCCTTTGATAACAGCTGGCTAGGACAGAGGCATCTCGTATTCGGTGTTCAATGCAAATATTCTGGTGTGTGGTATGGAAATGTACAGTCAGTGTAGCAAGTAGCAAATGCAGGCGCAGAACAGCGCTACTGCTCGCGTTACCACATTTAAACCTGTGTGCAAATCACCAGCGCGCGGGCGGCTCGAGTCCTCCCACAAACACCGCGAGGCACCGAACCAGCCCAGGATGAAGGCGCGAGACGGCGGCTCCCCACCGGCGTGTGACGTCAAGGGCTCACACTGAGAGCCTGCCGTGGAATGGCGGCCGGGGGAAAGAGCTTCAGCCCCCCAACCCCCCCCCCATCGGCGGAAACTGTGACTCTTATTATTATTACGACTATGTTATTACTATCGTTATTCTTGCTGATGTTTTGTTAGGTTACGTGATGTTACTATTAACGTTATTAAATACGTTCCTGTTATTATTAACGCACTCTCAATATTAGTCATCGTGTTGGTATGAGTGTCGCTACTGGGACCGTTACTGAAAGTGTTCGTTTTGGTATTGTATTAATATTGTTATTATTATTGTTGTTTTTATTAGTACTAATAATAAGTATGTTGTTGCTCTTATTCTTTTAATAGTAAAATACAACAGCAACAATAACAACAATAATAAGATTAGTAATAATAACAATAGTAATAATAACAATAGTAATAATAACAATTAATAATAGTAATAAATAATAATAGTAATCATCATCACCATCATAATGATAATAATGATACTACACTTGTCGTGTTCCAGTGCGTGTTTCCAGTGCCGGAGTCTATGGCCTGGCTCTGGGCGGGCAGCGCATAGATTTTCCAGCGGGGTCCGAGGGCTCAGGAGGGGTGTTTAACTCTTTTGATTTTTTTGCTAGGGTTGCGAGGGGGCCAAAGAGGGTGCGGAAAGCGACACTCAGCCAAGATCTGCCACTCTGTAGGAAACAGATAGTAAAATAAACACACTGTCCAACAGATGGCAGACATCGAACTAAACAGCGAAAAATAGGCAGATAGATAGATAGATAGATAGATAGATAGATAGATAGATAGATAGATAGATAGATAGATAGATAGATAGATAGATAGATAGATAGATAGATAGATTCTTCTATAAACATGCTTCTTACTCCAACAATGCTATCCTCTCTGGAGAGCAGGGTGTATTCCAGCTGTCTCTCGCCACTAACGTGATGAGACTAGGCTTGGTTTTCAACAACTCAGTGTTAGTGGACAGAGTTTGCACTAATCCTTGCATGTGCAATTCAAACATGATTTCTGGGCGTAGTGCTAAAAAAACGAATAGATAAAAGTTTGGAATTCCCACGATATTCGAACCCTGCCTTATTTAAGTAGCATTCGTTTCATATATCAAAATGAGTGAGTGTGGTGTGTGTGAGTACAACTATAAAAACAAGCATGTGCATTTACATTTGTATTTTTATTTCAATAGGCTTAACTTATTCGTGCATCATGCATGCCTCTGCACGTGTTTTTTTTTAAAGAAAAGTTTAGGTGTTTATAGTCAACATGTGAAATAATATTTATGTTGTCAGTTCTGTGGTATTCAATTGGCTATGACACTTTCTGGGTCCATTTTACGCCCGTTTTCTGACCAGAGTAATCCAGTTGCGTCCAGTGGAACACGTACCTGCAAAAGAAGCAGAAAAACCTCGGAGAAAAAAAGATAACCACTAAAATGTAGGCCGAGTAGTTCTTAAACTGTAATTTAGGTCACATTCAGCACAAACACACGTCAGACGTAGTCCAAAAAGAACATCCTTAAACTTACTTCCCCCAAGGCTCAAGTCGCTGCGTATATTATTTCATATTTCTACTTGAGGTACCGTTGTATACCACGCCTTAAAAAACATAATTTCATAGGAAAACACTATATGATCACTGATTTCGTTATAGAATGTTTACAGCTACATTATGAATCAAACGTGTGTCATTATTTTCAGCCTGAAAAAATAGAGCTTCGTCTTACTGCAAAAACGGTTTTTTGTCACTAAAATTATAGGAGGGCTCAGAAGGCATTTATCCCAGCACCACAAAATGTGGCACGGGTGGGAGGCAAGGACCTCAGGGCATGGGCACGTGTGCGTGCTCGTGCACATTATTTGCGTCATTCTAAATTTGATTAGTATGTTTGAAACTATAGCTTAAACCTTTAAAAATATTTTAAAATCTGAATAGCAAAAATGTGTGCTTACCTGCATTTGTTATGCCGCGCATGTTTTTTAAGTAATTATTATTTATATTGTTATACGGCGCTATTTTGTAGATTTACCGAAAGTAGGAAATGTTACCTGCCCCTGGCGATTACTAACTGGGATTCTCGTGCTATACAATACGCGTTGATGTTGCGTGCGCCATCACTACTGTAGGACCTCACTGGACCTGACAAACCGATCTCTCACGCACTAAGCAGGGTCAATGGCCCGTTATTTTAACGCACTCCCTCCCTGCCCCCTCGCCTCCTCCCCCCAACACACACACCTCACCCCCGCCAAATGCCTCAAATCTACTATCACCCATAGCTATCAGACTGAATTTACCTTTGAGTACAATAAATCAAAAAATGGAAACGATTGCCCAAGCCCCGCCCCGTCTCTGCCCACCCTAACGACTTCCCGTGCTGTTATTGCTGAGGGCGCCAGAGGAGCCGAGCTCTGGGAAAGCGCGGAGGCCGCGGTGGCACCCACGTGCGAGATGCCAGGAAAGAGGGCAGGCAGCGCTGGGAGGGGTCATAAAAAGAGTAGCCACATCTGCAAACACTGTCTGCTTCATGAGCAGAAAGAGCTAAACACAGTACGGAACGTATCAAACGCACCCACGGAGTCCCCACACATCACAGAGAGATTCATAGCACCACCGATGCACAAGCCGATCACAAGTAAAACACCCGTAAACACGGGTTTCACTAATTACAGAATACACACATCACACATTTAACAAACACAGTACACACATAGCAGCATTAAACAAACAAGTCACACGCATACGTCAAACAAATACAAAAGGAAAAGGACAACAGAGCATATATACTTAGCACGAGATATCTTCCATCTGCTCTCTCTCTCCCTCCTTCTTGCTTATGCCTTACCTCCTACCTTCCTTTTACTTCCTGCTTTCTCTCTCTCCTGTTCTTACTCCTGCGTCCTCTCTTCATCTCCCTCCTCATCTTGGCTTCTTTTTCTATCTTTTACTCTTTCTGTTTTCTGCCTTCTCACTCCATTCTGCCCTTACTTTTCTTCCTGCCTTCCCTCTCTCTTGATCTCTCTCATGCGTCCTCTCTCCTCCTCCTTATCTATCATGCTTCTCTCTCTTGCACTCTGTCGCGTGCCTTTCCTCTCTATTTGCCTTCTCTCACTCTCTTCTTTCAGTCACCAACTCTCTCTCCTTCTTTTCTTGCACTCTCTATTTCCTATTGCCCTTTCTTTGCCCCTCTCTCCTTTTTCATCTCTCTCTTCTTCCTACCCTTCATTTTCATCTCTCCATTTCTCTCTCCTTCTTGTCTTTCTTCACAATTAACTCTGAGGGCCTGATGTACATTGCCAGACAAGGGGGGGGGGCTCTCTGTGTGTGGGCGAGGGCTTTCAGTGTGTGGGGGCGAGGGCTTTCAGTGTGTGGGGGCGAGGGCTTTCAGTGTGTGGGGAGGGGCTCTCAGTGTGTGGGGGAGGGGCTCTCAGTGTGTGGGGGAGGGGCTCTCAGTGTGTGGGGGAGGGGCTCTCAGTGTGTGGGGGAGGGGCTCTCAGTGTGTGGGGGAGGGGCTCTCAGTGTGTGGGGGAGGGGCTCTCAGTGTGTGGGGGAGGGGCTCTCAGTGTGTGGGGGGGGCTCTCAGTGTGTGGGGGGGGCTCTCAGTGTGTGGGGGGGCTCTCAGTGTGTGGGGGGGCTCTCAGTGTGTGGGGGGCTCTCAGTGTGTGGAGAAGGCTCGCAGTGTGTGGAGAAGGCTCGCAGTGTGTGGGGAAGGCTCGCAGTGTGTGGAGAAGGCTCGCAGTGTGTGGAGAAGGCTCGCAGTGTGTGGAGAAGGCTCGCAGTGTGTGGAGAAGGCTCGCAGTGTGTGTGGGGGGCTCGCAGTGTGTGGGGGGGCTCGCAGTGTGTGGTGGGGCTCTGTGTGGGTGTGTGTTGGGGGGGCTCTCTGTAGGTGTTTGTGGGTGTCATTTGCGAAAGATAAAGCTAGTGGCATTGCAAATGACAATGCCAATTATTTATGTTAAAAAAAAACATAAATAAAAATAATGTCAAGAGCATTGCCAATAGCTCAAACTTTAACAAAGGCAAAACCATTGCATTATAAATGCTTGTTGCTGTGTGCAATCCAGCTCCCTCCTGCTGCAGGTTCCCTCCAATCCTAAACGTTCTCATTCCATTATAATCATAGTTGCCAACTGTCCCGTTTTTTTCTGAGACAATCACGGCAAGTTGAAGACTGTCTCGGGTAATTCACTATCCCGGGACAGTCGCAGCAATTACACTTCTAGCCCTGCCAAGTGTGACACATCTTGCGTTAGTAACGCATTTTAAGTCACTGTACTGCATTAATACAAGTAAAAGGATTGTCACGCAAATCAGCTTAAAAAAACGAGTTGATTACCTTATAACTGTAGAATCTGTTGTTTTTCGTTAAGCTACAGTGACTCAAGGCAGGCGATTCACAGCAGCCAATCCATGTCGACTCAAGGCAGGCGATTCACAGCAGCCAATCCATGTCGAGTTAAGCTTCAATCGGGCAGCTTGTTACACTGATTGGGCTGTTTTTTGGTGGCAATACCCAACGTAGGCTACTTGCCTACCTCCCCTTGCACTACCGGTCAGCATTAGTAGTTTGCACATGCGTGCAGCCATAAGGCTAGCTGCCCACCCACAAGGTTATTGCTGCCAGGCGGCAAGTGCAGTGTTAGTGCCCATGAACGAAGTTCAGCAGTGACCTCATTTGTGAAGTGGCAGTGACAAAAAGGCTCCAGTCGGTGCAAGCAGGATCATATTTTAATTTCAAATTCCTGCAGCAGCCAGACAGGGGCCACCAAAAATTGCTGCTGCCAGAACTAAATGAAAGGATAAGGAGGGTCATCGGGGACCTCCTCGACACATACTGCCTCACCCTACTCTTGGGGGTTGTCGCCAGGGGGTTGGCTGTGTCCACTGGCGTAAAGAAACTTGAGGTGGCCCCCCTGAAAGGCACGTGGGGGGGGCCCTCCGGGCTCAATTAGGAGCTCTACAGCCAGAGTGCTGTGCTGAGGGGGCCCCCTGGAGCTTGGGGCCCCCTCACTGCGGGGGCCTGTGTTACGCCCCAGGCTGTGTCGAGTATGTAAAGGCATAGGCCCTATGCCTTTACACACACATGAGAAATGGAAGGGGGTCACAGAGATTATTTGCATTAATATTAGTGAGCTGCTGTTCTGTTGCAAATATTGAAACACGTCATCACTATCCATGAATATTACAGATGGAAACACATTTTGAATTTTGGAGGAATGGCTGTGCACTGTCAGTGACCTAGTCAAAGAGGGCATGAAACAGCTGAAACTGGACCATATATTCAAAGCCGTTCCTAACAGGGGCCGGGGACCCCCTGAATATGTTAGGTCTAGGGCCCCCAAAATCCTTAACCGCATCGCTGCTGCGGCGATTTTTGCGCTGTGCGGCTTTTTTCATTTTACCGCGTTACATGACGAGCTCAGCTCGTCATCAGCACACGCCACCCGTGGCTGGACGGGAAAAAAGGGACGTACAATTAGCCAAATGCAGGGGGTGGGTGTTTCTACTTGATCTGGGGTGAACAGGGGGTCTAGGCAAAGCCTCTGGGTAAAAATAGCTTAGATTTCGTGTGGTAATACCTCCTTCCTTATTTCCTGAGTACCAGTCACTTATATATGATACGACTCTGTGGTCTTTAAAATTAATAATTACAATATCTCCATCTATATCTTTCGGACGAAGACCCACCCAATTGCATCTTCTTACCGAGATAATTTCTCCATTTAAGTGAGCAATGAGGGGTCTATTTCCTTTCAGCCACAAGATGACTTTATTGTTCAGGTTTACATTATGTTCCAGGTTTCCATTTGTGATCGGGGGGACACCAGTTAAAAGGATCACAAAGTGTGCCGAGTCAGGGGGTAAGTCCACTGTGTTTCTACGATTTAGTGTTACTTTTTGGTTTGTGTTTTTTGTTTTGTCTACCCCTGGGAACATAGTTGCCTTATTTGTAGGTGGAATTAGTTTATTTGGTGCCGTCACGGGCTTCTCTTTAACTGACTTGGGTACTAGCGTCGGTTTAGTTGATGTTTGGGGAGCTTTAGAGTTGTTAGAAGTTATGTTTCCATTTTTCTTTTGGGGTTTACTTGAGATCATAGTAGTGGTACTAGGCTGATCTTTCGGTTGGGAGTGGACCTTGGAATTCGTTAAGTGGGGAATTATGGTTGGATTAGCTGAGGCTAAGAGGCTATCCATTTTTTCCCCCAGAATCCTAACTCTCTCCATTAATGGGAACATATATGATTTTAAAAATTTATCGAGGAGTTCAATATGCTCTTTATTAAACATGAGAGGCATTTCTTCAAGGAGGGAAGGTATGAGGTGGGTACCTGGTGGTACCTCCCTCACAGGAAGTTCATTTGGTTTGGTATTGGGATTAACTAGAAGGGGAGAGGAGCCCTGATGGTTTGGGGCTTTTCTTTTAACACCACCCTTTTTCCTTTTTTTCCTTGGCGGGGAACAAACAACCCTACGTAGATTCATGGTCTTAATTCCGGTATCACTCTTAGTATTTTGTGGAATTTTCTCAGTAGGAACTACGCTATCTATAGTGTGATTAGTAAGAGTTGAATGAAGTTGTGGGGCTATGAACGGGGCAACAGGGGTATTTAGGTAAATAAGGCTATTGGAAGCAGTAGGAGGGCTATTTATATTGCCTTCACTATTTATAGCAGAGTGAGCGGAAGATGTGTTATGGGCGCGGAAGATACTAGGGATTTGATCAGTGCTAAATAGATCAATATCTCTGTCCAGCCTACCAATACTGCCCAAATCTTGTGTGTTATTTAGATCTGGGGGGGGGGGGTCATTGTTTTTTTTAAGTTGTTCTATAGAGCGACGACGCTCAGCACGTTTCTCCGCTAGTGAGATTTCTTTATCTATTTCCTTGTTAGCCTTCTCAAAAGTATTTATCGAGAGGCCCAAGGATCGAAACTCCTACACAGGGAGGTAGTGAGCTAGACATACCTGGGGGAGACCCTAACATATGAGGTACCCCAGGAGCTGACTAAACAGAACACAGCAGTAGGCAAAATGAGAAAAAAAGAAAGAAAAGAAGAAAAGAAAAAAAAAAATAGAAAATATTAGGGACCGGGCCCAGCCCAGCCTCCTTGGCCTCCGACGGCCACAGACGGTCCCGCCCTTGTCCCGGGCTTCTCCTGGCGCACTCCCGCTCGCTCTCGCGCTGCGGGGATTATGCTTTCCCTTAATAGGGAGGTGATGGGCGGGGTGGGCGTGGCGATCAGGGAGAGCAGCCCAGGTGTTGATGATTGGGCTCGCAGGGACTCCTGGCAGTGGAGTCCCTGCTTTCTTGCTCGCAGCCCCGATCAGGTAACGCTCGTAGGAGGTGAGAGCAGCCCCTCCTCTTTGATGGCTCGCACAGAGTCTGGTGCGCTGCGGGACCCGCACAGCGGGTCCGGCGAGTTGCTGGCACAGATGAGGGTCAAAACACCACAAAGCCTGTCCGCACACAAGGAGTCTTTCCGTGTCAATCAGTATCCCATGAATCAGCTCCAGGCGTCCGCTTTCACCTCCGTAGGCAGGGGGGGCGTGGCGATCAGGGAGAGCAGCCCAGGTGTTGATGATTGGGCTCGCAGGGACTCCTGGACAGTGGAGTCCCTGCTTTCTTGCTCGCAGCCCCTATCAGGTAACGCTCGTAAGAGGTGAGAGCAGCCCCTCCTCTTTGATGGCTCGCACAGAGTCTGGTGCGCTGCGGGACCCGCACAGCGGGTCCGGCGAGTTGCTGGCACAAATGAGGGTCAAAAACACCACAAAGCCCGTCCGCACACAAGGAGTCTTTCCGTGTCAATCAGTATTCTTTACCTCACTCAGCCACCCCAGTTCAGACATGACCATATGCAAATCAGTCTGACCCTGTGCCTTATGGGAACAGTCCAGCCCGAACTGCCAAGCCATGTCTTCCCTGGACCAGAAACAAGCATCCTGGGACCGGTTTCGGATTCATAATCCTCATCAGCCAGGCTATCTTGAAACCAGTGGCCAAGTGAACAAGGGACTCACGTCTGAGCATACCCTGCCTACTTAGGGCAAACAAAGCGAAACAAAACGGGATGATGGACGGAGCGTTTGAGCAAATCAAACACTCACCCCCAGTCAACTGATCTGGGTTTAATCCATCACCATTCTTTAGCTCACTCAGCCACCCCAGTTCAGACATGGCCATATGCAAATCAGTCTGACCCTGTGCCTCATGGGAACAGTCCAGCCCGAACTGCCAAGCCATGTCTTCCCTGGACCGGAAACAAGCATCCTGGGACCGGTTTCGGATTCATAATCCTCATCAGCCAGGCTATCTTGAATCCAGTGGCCAAGTGAGCAAGGGACTCACGTCTGAGCATACCCTGCCAACTTAGGGCAAACAAAGCGAAAGAAACTGTACTGGGGTGAATGTATGACATTGTTCTGCATTCTGTCCATCACCTGTGGTTTTTGCATTTGTCACCCTGAGCGGGATGGGTATGCTCAGACGTGAGTTCCATGCACTCCACACCACTGGATTCAAGTAAGCCGGGCTGAAGATGGCTGGAATGCCAGAAACCGGTCCTCAGAAGCTTGTTTCCGGTCCAGGGAAGGCATGGCTTGGCAGTTCGGGCTGGACTGTTCCCATGAGGCACAGGGTTAAACTGATTTGCATATGGCCATGTTTGAACTGGGGTGGTGTGGAGTGCAAAAAAACGATGGATTTGGGCCCAGATCTCTGTACTGGGGTGAATGTATGACATTGTTCTGCATTCTGTCCATCACCTGTGGTTTTAGTATTTTAGGTAGGCAGAGTTAAATTATGCTAATTATGTGGGTAGGACGAAGTGTGCGGAGCTTGGGGGAAGTGGGCATAATACACTTTTCACTAGTGGAGAAGTTACGGCATGACGTCATGCCAGGTTAGTGTTGTAGGTGAAGGGAAATCCTTTAAAGAGAGGCATTTTCCCTCTGGATTTCCCTTCTCTTTTTGAAAACTCAGGAGCAGCAACATTGTCTTGGTGTCTGCCAGGGCTTTAAGTGGAAGCTTTTTCAATATTATATACAACAAGCCATAGTTGCTGCTTATTTATCTTATGCAACTAGCAACCATTGACAAAGGCAACAGTCCTGACTTGTTGTAGGTATGATATTACTTGTTGTGTCATATATATGGATGCAATGACAGAAACAGCAAAATGCAATTCATGTGACACACTATGCTAAGCACAGATTTTTAGCGTACGTCTTTTCAAGTCACGTCGTTAATTACATTGCCCACGCCCCTTTGAGAGACCCCCCAGGTTTTTCATCCCAGTTAAAGCCCTGCTGATAGTTATAAAGCATTTACAGTTGTATTCGGTTTATATTGGATAGTTTCACTCAGAGCAACATAACTATCAATAGGCCTTGCATGACATAACACCACATATGCATGCGATGCAGTTCAGATATGGCAAATGAATAGTTGGCTATTACTATAATGTAAACCTCTCTAAAACCGAATATACATCATTCAACCATGCATACAATACACAGGGCTTAATATCGAATACACCTCTGATGTGCTATAATTGAATGTCACAGAGCACACAATAGTTAAAGTAAGCTTCACCATACAACATCTTCAAGTCAAGGCTACAACAGCGATTAACTACACACCCGGTTAGCGATGAAAACAATGACCAAGGGCAATGAACAATGACCAACCATGTCAATGAGAAAACGTCAAAGGTCTTCGGCATACACATCCATGCACATAATACATTGTGCAAACTATACTTTCATGATAATCCCAGAGCCATATAAAAAGGCAGTTCACTTTCAAATAAATCAATACTGAGATATATTAATGGTAGAAGGCATTGACTACGTTATCAAAGAAAAAAATAGTTGTTATAAAGGCTGATAACATAAGGAAGCCAGGTGGTGCGGAATACCATAAGGGAGCCAAACTGAAGGGGAACCATGTAAGTGACAGCAGAGTGGAGGGGGTCATATGAAGGCAGCGACGAGATGAACCTCGCATGGGACGAACCAGAGGGAAGTTTGGGGTTGGGGGATTGATAAGAGACCAACTGGAAGCGAACCCCGAAAGAGAACTGAACTAGATGGAATACTTAAATAAAGTTCTTAGTACGGAGGGGGCACAATGTAGCAGCTGGGGGAACCCAAGCAAGAGGTGGCAGCCCAAAAAAAAGTGGTTATGAGGCAATACGAAGTAAGTTTATCAGATGAATACACATCAGTGGCCTTCCATGTTTCCTATCCAGAAAGTTCAGTAAAAAATGTGGAAACGTAGTTTTGATTCGGTTTAATTTGACGAATACAGCTGAAGACAGTGAATTGTAAAATGGAACCACAGGGTTGAAAAAGTTGTGGTCGATGACACAGTTGTCTAGTAACCCTAGCTACAGGGTAACATACACCATCCTATACTGCAACATGTAAAGGAAAGAAACCATATTGAATGCAAATATTTGCAAGTGGCACACTATTCTAGAAAATGGAAAACATGTGCGTGGGGAATTAATCATTTTAACACCTCTTCTCTCCCGCCCTTTTAGCCTTCAATTCCACACCCATGCTTACGCTGTCCACAGTAACACTCCATCTTCCAAGCTCCGAGAGAGATCGAACCAATGGGCTCTGCAAAACCAACAGCAAAGACAAAACAGAACCTGCCAGCGCCATCCCGGAACCAACAGCACAGGCAACCCGGAAACTCGGAATAGGCTCAGAAGAGTCAGGATCATAGAGAGCAGTTTAGAGGGATAGAGTAGCCGTCATCATAGAGAGTAGAATAGAGGATGAGCGGCAGTCTGCTCAGCAGCTCGAGCAGCAGTGCCCATGGAGATATGACACGCGAGCAAAGCAACGTGTCCACAGAGATGATGGTATTGGGAGTCGAGAATCAGATCATTAAAGAGGTTATCATGGGAGAAAGGAATATTGATAAAAATGCAGCTATCCATAGATATGAACAGAGGTGGACAACCCAGCAAATTTTAGAGCCGAGCCAGGGTCGGACTTGTCTCTTAAATGTTGAAGAGAAATTTTAATTTTATTAAAGACACGGAGGCTGTTTAAAACCAAGAAATACGTTTGGCGTGCACCGCATAAATAGCAAATGTTCTCATATGTGCAACATTATTGCTCATTGAACCAAATTCAATTTTGTTATAGTTTGACATAGCGCTTATCCGGAATTGAATAAATTCAATGTATTTCTCAAATCGGTCACTTAAGGAAAATGATATTTCTTTAGGTTCACACATATTGCTCAAGTGAGGAAGCTGGAATTTGAGTGCAGGTCTCCTCGTTATACATTGTGCAAATTAGCCTCTGGGTGGAAATATCTTTCAGTCACCCATTTAACAACGAAAGGACGCCATGGTCATTAAAAATATATAATACGTTAAGTCGGTTTATAAATACATATATACAAAAGTATTTCTAGGCACTAGCCCGAGGTTAAACATAAAAGAAGGCAGTGCACTATATTTCACTTTAATATAGTAGGCATCCCCTACCTAGAGAAAAACAGACCACTTTCAGGAGCTGCTCGACACTTTAATAATGGCAATTAAAACAAGCCTTGGCAAAGCCAATATGCCTGTCAAATGTAAACACTGGTATGCACAAATAATCTTTGCATTGCGTGCACAAATGTAGTTTATCACATAAAAACCTGCCCTACTGGCTTTGCCCATGCTGGAAAAAAAGTAGCAAAGATCATTATTTTTGTTCAGAATGACATGGGAGCAATAGAACTGAATGTGACAAATTATTTTTAGCATTTAGAATATTGTTCATGCATTCTATTGGAAGCATTTCCAGGAAGGCAGAATGATACGTCGTCAGCTAATAGCATGAGGTGAAAGAATATTATTTCTCGCAGTAGATGCAAGTTTAAGTCCACTGTATGCATACTGGTAATAATATGTCAGTCAGATAGCAGTACTATCAAGTTAGTGCTAAAAATGGGAATTTACCTCACACAGGCCATTATTACAGAAATGTTTTAAATAGTCATGCACTAATATTTGCTGTATTTTGTCTTTTAAGTATGTATTACGTTTGGGAAACTGTAAAAACTCCAGTGCAATGCGTGGAGAGTGGATTTCATTGCATTCAACACTATTTTTTGCATTTAGAGACTACATAATGCATTTTGTGCCTTTTAGTACTAGAGTACAAGCAAAAAACTGGTGCCAATGTTTCATTAAAAGTGACAGACGCAATGCTTGCTCATTTATTTCTAATTGTGCGGTAATGGCATGATTACTGATTGTGATAACGTTGTTATTGAATCATAGCATAATAGAAAAAAATCAGAAATTCTGTAAATGACTCCTTTAGTGGCGCGGTGCTCACTTCTCCCAAATACCAATACAGCACAGCTCCACTGTACATAAACAATAGAATGTTTTCCCTCAGAGTCCTGAAAGTGTTTCCAATGATGCCCCAAAACATTCTTTGAACTCTTTAAAGAGGTGAGCTTTTTTCATGTTGCTTAACTCTACTAAGGGTCTTACACTACTCCCTGATACCAGCCAGTAACTCCTCGCCAGAGTTATCGATACAGGGACATTGATAACTGCGGGTAGGAAGGTGGCAATAGAAATAACAGGAATCACAAGTGGCGCCCTGAGGATCCCCTAAAAATAAGAAATTACCGACGGAATCCGTCATTTGGTTCCTGATTTTCCTAGTATTTCACCGTTCGGCACCACCTAGTGTAAGCAAGCAGAACCCTGAAATAGCATTAAAGGGTAGTAAGAAGTTTGTAGGGTGTAGAAAAGGATAGCGTTAAGTGATAGTACTGAGTTTTTAAGGGTTCAGGGAAAGGTAGCTCTAAAGAGTAGTAATAGGTTTTTAAGGCTAAGGAAAAGATTGCAGTATTAGGTAGAAGAGTGTTAGCATCAGGGATGGCTAAACAGTAAGATGTAGTAACAGGTTTTCTGCATTCTTGGAAGGGTAACCTTAAGGGGCTATTCGGGGTCAGGGAAGGGTACCATTAAGCAGCAGTCGGGTTTTTAGGGTTCCTGGATGGATAGCATTATGGGGTATTACGGATTATTAGGGTTCCGGAAAAGGTAGTCTTAAAGAACAATACAGGTTTTTAAGGTTCTGGGATGCGGAACATTAAGTGGTAATATTGTTTTTTAGGTTCAAGAAAGAGAAGTGTTAGGCATTTTTAGTGTTCAGTAAGGCATAGCTGAAAGGGGTAGTAACGGCTTTTAGGAATGAGTAGCAATAGAAGTAGTATGGATTTTTACGGTTCATGGTAGGGTATCATTAAGTGGTAGTAAGAGTTTTTAAGGGTTCAGCGATGAGTAAAGTTAAGGGGTAGTAATGGTTTTAAGGTTCAGGGAGGGTAATGCTAAGGAGTAGTAAGGATTTTAAGGTTCAGGGAGGGTAATGTTAAGGGGTAGGTAGGCATGTTTGGTGTGCAGAGAAGGGTAGCGGTAATGAGTACTGAGAGACTTTACAGGGCTTGAAAAATCATAAAAACTTTAATAATGTACTTGACCTAACTTTAATGTACTTGACCCCTGACCTGGTCTTAAATTGTGTGATCCTAGGCAAATATTTTGTCTTATGGAGCTGCCTTTTTCTTTATTATCACATAAGAGAGCACCTTCAAATCTGCAAAGTTCACTATTTTGGCTGTACAAAAAACTCTTTTTATTTACTAGACTAAAAGTTTGCTCCATGCATAACAAGAATCAAGCCCATATATAAGGTATGCATGATTCCTGGCTTTCCTCACTTATAGCATTGTCTCTCTGCAGGAGCAGTAATAATTCCCAGTTCATGATTAAAAACTCACTTTTTATAAATATTATTACCAAAGCATGATGTGGTAGTGCATTTTCATTTACAGATAGTATATTTTCCATTGAAATGGCCACAAAGCGTTCTCACTAACATGTAGTTTTACTGATAATAGCGCATAAACAACTTTTGGAAATTGTGTTTCAGCAAAAAATATTTAAAATGTGCACATCACCAAGTATTCTAATTCGTTTTTATCCTATAAAAATATTCTTTCACCACAGAAGTACAAAGATTAGTATTCATAACTAGTGAAATATATTTGAAATGTTTAAACAGTTCACTTAGCCATTCTAGTGTTGGTTTGGAAAAAAAAGCCTGACATCTTACAGCCTTTCATTTAACATGCTTTGCACAGTATAACTGACACACAGCTTACTTTACAAACTCCTGTAACTCAAGTCACAGAAAGAAAAATAAATCTAATAGGATAAGCAGAACTCTGTCTCTGAAGCCAGCAAATGTGACAAAATAACAAGAATGAATAGCATTTTTATTGCTCTTTCACTTTGTGAGCAATAAAGATGCCCTTAAATCTTGTTATCTTGTCATATTTGCTCTGCTTATGTAGACCAAGGTCAAAAGTCAGTTTTTAACTCCTCAGAAAGGGCGAGATCGACAATGTAAGTTGATTTTTCACACCCTGCTTTAGCATTCAGGAAATGTTATGTTAAGGAGTAGTAAGGGTTTTTTAGAAGTCTGAGATGGGTGGCTTTAAGGGGTATTAAGGTTTTTGAGTTTGGCGAATATTTAGTTTGAGAGGTATTAAGGGGCACTTAGGATTCAGGGAGGGGTAGTAGGGGACTTTTAGGGTTCAGGGAAGGGTAGCTTTAAGGGGTAGGAGTGAGTTTGTATGGTTCCGAGATGGGTAACGTTAAGGAGTCGTAAGGGGCTTTTAGGATTCTGGGAAGGTTAATTTACATTAATTTAATATATCAAAAATTACATTTGAAGTAACTCAAAAATAGTATTGTAATTAAATAAATAAACAATACATTCAAATTAATAATTAAATTAATTTTTAGAATGAAAAGAAATGTAAGGATAGAATAATATTTAAAACATACATGTGAAGTAAAGATGCCGCAGGTATAAAAAATTAGATGTAAAGGTTATCCTGATGTACTTACCTTGACCTAATGACTCCCAATGTAAAGGATGACGAAGTAATGGCTTACATGATGGTGGAATGTACAGAAGATAAAATAATCATTTGGCATCTGAGTAGCTTAAAAATTCTTTACATGTACAAATTAAAGAATTCTTTAGATGTACACCACACCAGCCCATACACCTTTCATTTAGAAAGAAAAGACCACATTCTCTGAAGGAGTGCTGTGTTAAGGTACCTCTGAAGTTAATGATGGTAAAGGAAGGGACAATGGGGCTGGAACTGCGCTACAGAAGCACATTCCTCCTGACTACTCAACTCCCACCTGTTCTGCTGCCAGAGAACAACAAACTCCGTAATTATGATCTAAAGGGCAAGCTTCACTGTAACACAATAGCTTGACCTGACAGGAGCCCTGGCACTCGCACCTTGATATACAAATGAACACTGCTGCTTGGGGTAAGCACTCTTTCTGTGGAAACACACAGCTTTGGCCAAATCAACAGCTGCTGTACTAAGGTGAACCAACATCTGTGTGGAACCACAGTAACTCTCATTAATACTCCTGATAGCTCTGTTTTTTTAATCACATTAGGTTTGGCGACAGCTGCGTTGTCCAGCAAGATGTAAGGATTAGCAAAAAAAACGGTCCCTAGAGGCTGTTCTCCAATCACAGGTCTCCATCAGACATGTGCAAAACTGGTGTATATGGATAGAAATTCATTTACATACTTTACCATGAATTCCCTGAACCAAGAGCAGATAAAATTCCACTTTTCCTGCTTACTCTGTACTCACAGACCTACAGATATCTTTTTATGTGGCCGTATTCTAGAGTCCCATTCTAAATAATTCCATTACATTTTGATTACCCTGATAATCAAAATCCAGCAGCCTACAGCACTGGCCGTCCATCCTATTCAGCTGATACCTCTGCAAGGTTGCTCTTTCAGAACTCTCAAGTTTCGAAAGGTTCATGTGGGAGTACCCCATCCAGACTTGGTTTCTCTTCACATTCTGGAACTTGTAGTTATGATTAACAGTGCTACAAATCCCAGAATTAGTTCGAGTGTTTCCTACGGACAGCTTGGTTGGCGCTCGTGTGCAGAACGCTGAAATATACAGCGGATTAAGACCGCGTCTGACACCACTTCGAGGGTTGACCAACGGGCGACCCTCTGGAATAACTCATCATTTGACCGTTCCCTTCCCCTTTGTCTTGATAAAGACCCGCCACGACCACCAACTGGGGCGCAACCAGGGTCGAAACGTCGACGCTCTTACCTTGGCCAAGCTAAACTCCAGGAACCTGGACATTAACCATTTGGTTTTCCTTGGAATACTTACTTGTAAAAAGACTGGCCTCATAAACGACAGAAAATACCTTGTTTCCTCCTCCCCCCGGTCCTTTCCCTGTTTGGTTTTATTATAAATAATTGTTGTGTATATAAGTGTCACTATATACATTGCACTTGTCACCTTAATCACTACTGTCACCATTCACGAATTTAAAGTGTTTACTAGTAATGTAGTGGAATGAAGTAATTCCAGTATATTGTTTCTTTCTTCATGTTTTTAATACATATAAAAACTTTACATATCAGAGAGTGTTTGCTTGTTGTATATCTAGGAGCTGTCCTCAGCTTCCTCCAAAGGAATTGTTTTCACTACCCAACAGAACCATTTTGTTTGTTAATTACTCTGTACTCACAGACCTACAGATATCTCTTTATGTGGCCGTATTCTAGAGTCCCATTCTAAATAATTCCATTACATTTTGATTACCCTGATAATCAAAATCCAGCAGCCCACAGCACTGGCCGTCCATCCTATTCAGCTGATACCTCTGCAAGGTTGCTCTTTCAGAACTCTCAAGTTTCGAAAGGTTCATGTGGGAGTACCCCATCCAGACTTGGTTTCTCTTCACATTCTGGAACTTGTAGTTATGATTAACAGTGCTACAAATCCCAGAATAGAAAGAAAAAGAAAACTGGACCCAGATGAGGATTTTAGAGCTCTGCATCAGAGTTTGTGACATGCTTTCAGTTCGTGTCAAGAATTGCCCAGACCATTATTGGGAAGGAACTTTGGGGAGCAGTTAAACATAAAATTTGCAGAGTTAGTAATCTAGATTTAGCATAGTAGGAGAATATAGCTATGTACCACCTGTGCTGTGGCGTAGGCCAAGCCTTTATAAATGGTTGCTAAGCATCCATTCTCCTTCTTATGAGCGCCATGTTTCAGTCAGGAATGCATTTGGACTTATTGTCCAATCCAGTAGGCATAACAACACAATTTGGAATTCTCACCAGCAGACATCGATGACCCAGGCGAATGTATGATGGTATTCCGCATGCGTTTAGAATGCATGCATTCAGAATGCCGTCTTTTGAACGAACGCCTCTTTAGGACGCTTTCTACAGAAGGGAGGTGGTCCACAGAGGAATCCAAGTCCACATTAGTTTTCACAGGGTTTTGATAATGGTAACACACTCAAAAAAACTCTGGACCTCTTGAGTTTTCAGACAGTGAAGTATTTGAAGGGGATGATGAGTGTGTTAGGTGTTGCGTCTTAGTGTCCTTAGGCTCAATCCTTTTTTGTATGAACAGAATCAAGAGAGTCCTTGCTTTGTAGAAAAGTTGCTCTTTATTTGTGTAGATAAAAACGTGGACAGCCGACACGTGTTTCGCCCCTGTGGCGAGTTTCGCCAGGGCTTTATCAAGGCTGTAATGAATCACAATTAAAAATTGTAAGTGTACATAAATGAAAAGAGAGAGCCTATGACCCCAAGAGATGTGCACGAGTTCGAAAGAGAGGTAGTGTGGAGTGCAAATTCATTGATATGATTTCTGGTATGTGATCAGCGGATAGAAGAATCCCGTTTGTGAATTTTTAAACAACATTGAGAAGAGATGTGTGCATGAAGACAGAGAGCATCAAACACTGTGAGTTGTACCACCAAGGTTTTGTGCAAGTTATATAAGAGGGGTTGAAAGTTACAATTCTGATTTATTAGAGGTGAGATAGGATCTAAGCGATCATGAGTAAACAGTTACCGCCACAAGTCTAGTTATAGAGATAGTTGAGGTATTTTACCAAAGCAGAGAGATTAAAAGATGTGAAGAAAAAAGCTTAACTGTATCTGTTTCATACCTATTTACAATGTTATTTGTTCTGTACACTTCCTCATCTTATACACAGTATTTTTCAACATCAAATCCGTTTTTTAAATCTGTTGACACAACATTTTCATTTTTTAGAAAAAATTTTTGTTATAAGAAGCCATTTTTACTGTATTCATTAAATAACAACTTTTGCCTGTTTCTCAGCCTACTAACAATCTGATTAGAAGGGTGCGATGTAATGTGCAGCCATTTTTTTACATTGATACCACTGTTTCCATCATATGATTCATAACATTTGAACCCAGATATTCTAACATATATCACAGACTTATCACAGGTTAACACTCGATGTGTCGCAATTAATCAGGTAAGATCCGGGTAATGGGTTAGAGTCAAATAGGTCATGTGGAAAAATATTAATCTGGGAAATAGGTCCCTTAGTTCGTAGAGACGTAATCGTTAAGGAGTTAGGGCAAATGGTCAAGCAATGAGGAGTTGGTGGGTTATCGCATTCAGAGGGTCTAATTTATAACGTATTAGAGCTTAAGGGAAGACAAGATTTAAAAGATCTCAGCAAATTGTTCCAGCCTACGGGAGTAGAGCTCTCCGGTATGGAGACACGAGCTTGGCGTTTTTTTTAAGGCATGCAGTAATAACGCGGTTTCGTAAACAGATCACCCAATAGGTGTGTGCGCGGGGGGTGGCAGTCCGACAGAGAGTGCTACGAAGCAGCGCACTCACCGAGATTGTTGATACGGGCGGAGACTAAGATGCGGCTATTTAGTCACTTACTTTTTAGGGGTAGAATCCCTGGCGTGCTCTTGGAAGTCTCTCGTTTCCTCTACCGCTTTCACGAACTGCGCATTTAGTGGACTCTGCCTCTTTTAAACCGGAAGAGGGATGTTAACCCGGAAGGGCTGGACGCATTTGTTCAGCACGAAAGTTGTTTTAACGACTTGCCTTAGAGGGGTGCTAGCAGGGTCGGATTGGGATCACAATTCCGCCCGGGCACTGACGAAAAAAGCGGCCCACATTCAAGAGGCGTGGCCCATATTTAAGGGGCGTGGCTCACATTCAAGGGGCGTGCCCTTTCATGAAACACTATTTGCACAGACAAGGAATGAAAGTGGGAGGATACTGTTCTTGCACAGGACACAGGGCAAAGGTGCCAATGGCCTACATGCTGAGCAACAAAAAAAAATAGCAAGGCCCCTTTCTGTCGCAAAATTATTCCAGCCCTCCAGCACAGGAGCACCTGAAAAGCAGCAACGCCCCTGCTATTACTAACCTACTTAGCCCTCCCCAGACCTTCAGCTCAGGAGCACATGAACAGAGGTAAGGCCCCTGCAATTAGTAAATTAATCATCCCTCCAGGCCTCGAGAAAATGTCCTGGCAGGGGAGCACAAAACACAGCTTTCTGGGTCATCCTAGGTAGCCAGGTAGCCAGGGGGGAGGCTGAGGTGAAGCTGGTGCGTGGGAAGTGCCTTCCCAGTGTGTTCTGGCAGTTTGAGTGTTTACCATTTACTGTAGTATTACCCTTGTACCTGTGTATGGTACCCTTTTGTAACTTGCACACTTCACTTTTCTCTGGTATCAACTGCATGCTACCTCTCACTTTTGTTTGCTTTAGATACTTGCACAAGTGCCACCATTGCCTATGTAACGTTTGTTCTTGTGCGGGAGTGTCTGCCATTTATTGCAGTATTATACCTCTACTTGTACTTTGTACGCTTTTGTAACCTGCACACATATCACTTTTTCCTCCTGTAATGTACCGATTGCTACCTCATGTATTTTGGTTGCTCACTATTGTCACTTTTGATTAATGTAACTTAACGTTTGCTTTTGTAATTTGTCCACTTGTAATTTTTCTCCTCATGTATTATTGCTGTTCCTTGTGTGAAGCACTCTGACACCTTCGGGTAAAGTCCGCGCTATATAAAATCGCATAAATAAATAAATAAAATTAAAAAATTCCAAACATCACCTGGCCCCCACAGCAAGACCCATTCTTCCTCGTCCACTATGCCCTGAATGTGAAGGGCTGTGGGCGAGGTGCTAAGACTAACACCGTTTCTGGCCTGCATGGGCGCCAGGGGGCCGAGGTGCAAATGGCTCAAAGGCCTGAGAAACACCTGGCCCCCAGGGAGGCCGATTACTGCAAACAATCACCCCTGCCCAGCCTCAGCTTGATTGCTTGGCAGGGCAGGGGTGAAGGAGAGGCCACAGCTGACAATCGCTGTCCGGCCGCACAGCGGCTGCTTTCATTTTCTCTGTCTGTCTCGTGCCCTCCGTGGGCCGTTTTTTTTTCTCCCCTTTCCTAGTCCACTCTCTGTGGACTGGGACAGGGGAGGAAAAAAACGGCCCACAGAGGGCACTGAGGCACCGGCCCTTCGGCCCATTCCCGAATGCCCGCCTTGCCAATCCGCCCCTGGGTGCTAGATGTTGAAATAGTTTATATTACTATTCCAACTCCAGTCTGCGCAACAGTGGGGAAGGTGTTGGGTATTAAATCCAATACCATTTCATCAATGCGCCTCCCTAAATGCAAGTTGTTAAAACGACTTGAGTGCTGAACTAATGCGTGCTAATGCCACATTTGTTCTATTGCTGGCGATGTGTTGGCTTCATCCGAAAGGACGGTTCCCATGTAGACCCAGGCAGCTAATTCAGGAAACAAGCAGCAGATGCCTTCTACCTGAGTTTCATGAAGCAGATGGAGGATGTGTAATTAATTTGGGATGATCATGCAGAAAAAGAAGATAAAATTGTTTTAGTAAAAAAAGCAGACATTGTGTACCAATAAAAATGTGTGCTTGTATTTTAGGATTTGTAGCCCTTTTTTAGGTTTCGCTGGGGGGCGGAGCCGTTAGGCTCCTCCTCCAGAGAAATCTATTGAGTACAGTAAGGCACTATGGAACACGCCCCCCGTCCCATTGGCTAGCTCCATAAATGGAGCCTAGCCATTGGACGAGGGGCCTGTCCATCAATGCCGGACCAGACACGGGGGCGTTCCCGAGATTCTTTGGCTTTTGCCGACGTCACGCGACGCCGGGAACGCCCCCGAGTCTGGTCCGGCCGGGCCGTGCTTGCTGCTGTCCTGCCTTGTGTCCCTCCTCCCGCCGTCCCCACGTTTCCCGCCTCCCTCCCGACGTCCGTGTCCTTTCCCGCCCCCCTCGTCCTCTCCCGCCCCCCTCGTCCTCTCCCGCCCGCCCCCCTCGTCCTCTCCGAGGTTTCTCCGAGGTTTTTTCAGCCGGCCGGCCGGCCAATCCTAGCGCGGCCGGCCGGAAGTGCCCGTCCCCCCGCCGCCCAGGGGAAGAAGGAAGACGGCGGCCCACAAGAAGTATGGCGGCCCACGCGGGGCTCCCGTGGCCTGCCTGGAGGGAGCCCCGGAAGAAGCGGAGGACGTTGCCGGGCAGGTGTTGCCGAGTAGGACAGCTGCAGCCCCGCGCCTCCGCCCACGGTGAGTGCTGTGTTGCTCGGGTGTTGCGTGGCTCCGCACGCAGGGTGCACACGGCTGCTGCAGCGGCACGGATCCCCTGAACGGTGTGAGGCTCTCTCTACCGCCATGGGATGCGATCACACGAGCCGGGCCGGCAGAGGCACCCGGGGGCTCGCCACAGGGAAGGGATGATTGTGAGAACACGGCCCTGCTCGCACAAGGCCTGATTCGAGCGGAAAAGGCAGCCTTTTCAAAAGTATTATTTTTCACACGAAATAAGAAAAATATATATTTCGGCCTTTTTCCGAAATCTCACTCTGTGCGTAGGTGCTGGAAAAGAGGCGGGATCTCCGGTTCTGTTGGTAAAGGCATCAGAGGGAGTGAAACACTCACATGCAAATGTAGGGTTGTAGGGGACGCCTACGGGGAGGCTCTTATTGAAGGGCTGTAGGGGCGTGAAATGTAAAGCCCTGTACCTGGCGCGAGCGGAAGGCAGCACAAACAGGCACACTTTCATTTTGTATTGCACCACAAAGTTCAATGTTCATCCCAGGCAAGGCAACACAATGCACACAGTGCACCACAATACATCATATAAAATATAAAGCACGCATGCAATCCACGAAACACATCACATGCATGAAGCACACTCGTTATCATTATGCAAAAGTCTACTTACAGTGCTGTATTATGTGCAGTATTTACAACAAGGGGTGGTGAGGGACAGAGTCTCTGAATTAAACAGAATACTCTCACCCAGTCAAGAGATCAGGGCTAGATCCAACACCGTTTTTTAGCTCACTGCACCATCCCAGTTTCAGAACCTGGCTGTATGCAAATTAGTCTGTTCCTGTCCCAGTGCATGATGGGAACAGGGCAAACCAAACTACAAAAGCCAATTCTTACACTGGGAAGGAAACAAGCTACCGGGGACCGGTTTCTGGCATTTCAGCCTCTTCGGCCCGGCTTGCTTGAATCCTGATGGTGCAATGAGCAAGGGACAGGGTATACTCAGACATGAGTCCCTTTCTCACTGCTCCATCAGGATTCAAGCAAGCCGGGCCGAAGAGGCTGAAATGCCAGAAACCGGTCCCCGGTAGCTTGTCTCCTTTCTGGTAAAGAATTGGCTTGGTAGTTTAGTCTGCCCTGTTCCCATGATGCACTGGGCCAGGGACAGACTGATTTGCATATAGCCATGTTCTGAGCTGGGATGGGGCAGTGAGATAAATAACGGTGATGGATCAAGCCCTGATCTTTGGACTGGGTAAGAGTGGTCTGCTCAATTCAGACACTCTGTTCATCACCACCCCCTTTTGTAAATCGTATTATGTGCAGGACACATTCCTCAGCACTAGACGTGTGACAGCGCACAGAATACAAGCAGGTAGTGCACACTCAGAGTGCGCACACAGCCGAGCACATGCTAACAGCATAGAAGCCTGCATGAGAGAACACAACACGTGTTCCACAGCACGCACAGCACTGTGAGTGCACTGCAGGTGCTGTGGAGTTCCGGTGCCTGTGTTACTGCTTTGCAGTGGGAGGGGCCCGGGCTGGTTCGTGCTCCAGGAAGAACATTCTGGGCTCTGTTCGTTCACAGCGCCAAGAGGGATGTAGCGCCCTCTGTGGCGCTGATTTTTTTTGCTTTTTATACATAAATACAGCACCATTGTTTTTTTAGGGAATTAGAAGCCTGTCGTGCGTTGTATTAACCCCAGTAATTCAGTGTGAAGAGATTGAAGGAGCGAACCTTTAAATAGACTCGCGAGTGAGGCCTTCAGACCGGAGGGCTGGGCCCAGGCTGGCAACCCCCAGAGGGGCCGGTGACCAGAGCCCCTCTGGTCCGAGCATCTTTTGTAGGGTCTTTAGAGGTGGTCCAGGGGTGCGGTGCTCGAAGAAACTAACATTAGGCACCAGCAGTGGAGTAACATAGGCTCCCGCAAGGGATGGGGGACAAGCTGCAGGGGGGGCCCTCAGCACAGTACCCTGGCTTGCAAAAAAAACAAGAAAATATGCTTTTAAAATTCGTCCGTGTTGTTTTCTGCCTACCCCCACCCGCTGTCTGTGTTGCTGCCTGCCTACCCCCACCCGCTGTTCTTGTTGTTGCCTGCCTACCCCCACCCGCTGTCTCTGTTGCTGCCTGCCTACCCCCACCCGCTGTCTGTGTTGTTGCCTGCCTACCCCCACCCGCTGTCTGTGTTGTTGCCTGCCTACCCCCACCCGCTGTCTGTGTTTTTGCCTGCCTACCCCCACCCGCTGTCTGTGTTGTTGCCTGCCTACCCCCACCCGCTGTCTGTGTTGCTGCCTGCCTACCTCCACCTGCTGTCTGTGTTGCTGCCTGCCTACCCCCACCCGCTGTCTGTGTTGTTGCCAGCCTACCCGCACCCGCTGTCTGTGTTGTTGCCTGCCTACCCCCACCCGCTGTCTGTGTTGTTGCCTGCCTACCCCCACCCGCTGTCTGTGTTGCTGCCTGCCTACCCCCACCCGCTGTCTGTGTTGCTGCCTGCCTACCCCCACCCGCTGTCTGTGTTGCTGCCTGCCTACCCCCACCCGCTGTCTGTGTTGCTGCCTGCCTACCCCCACCCGCTGTCTGTGTTGTTGTCTGCCTACCCCCACCCGCTGTCTGTGTTGCTGCCTGCCTACCCCCACCCGCTGTCTGTGTTGTTGCCTGCCTTGAGGGAGCTGTCTCTTAGAACTGAAGGTCCGCTCTCTGCGAGGTGGCAGGGAGTCTGCTGAAGGCACTGGAAGCTTGCTCCAGATAGTGGCAAGGAATGGCTGGACACAGGTCACATTGAGCACGCATCAGTCATATTCCATATCGAAACAAGGTGTGTGGCTTATTGCGAGTCTCCCCTCAAATCCCACGGCTCCCAATCGAAGCTGTACAGATTGTGAAGTCTTATTTTGGGAGTCAATACTGGATGTTTGGCCCACCTGTGCAAATTCAGCAGCACACCTGACAGAGCACTGCGGAGGCCCGTGATTAGTGGGTGGATCTCGTTGCCAGGCAACAGCAAGGCACTTTCAACTTTTAACCACCATAATAACTGCATTTTTTCTCGAGGTTTTACCTACACCTTAAAGAAGACAGCTGCATAGTTACCACATCCTTGTGACTGGGGGTGAATGTTTGCATTCTTCAGCATTCCGTCCATTGTTTGTTCTTTTGCTTCCGTTGTCCTAAGTGGTCTGAGATTGTGTGTCACATGGTGCAAACCTGGCTGGTGATGTTAGCCTCTCATCCTTCCAGACTGGGAAAACAATCACCAGCGTGACTGTTCATGAAGCTAACACATCTATGGAGTACTACATGCATGTTATGCTGCTTCATGGAGTGTGCATATGCTGTATATTGTGTGGTAATCACTTTTCTCATATGTAGTGCTGTGCTGCCGACACATTAAAATGTATAATTTACAGTGGCCCACTATTTGCCCATCTTAATAGTGAACAGAATGTTAGGGTAAATATGTAGCAGGCTGGAGAAATAAAACACAATACATTCTACACTGTTTAAACCTTTTCGTGTTTTGGTTACACTTATTATTGGAATGAGTGGTCGATTAATATATATTTGAGCCCTTCTTAGAGATTTTATGTTGGGGTCATGTTCTTTATGGTAATATATCTTCCGAAATCCCGATCACTGGTCTTTAACGTAATTATGTTTGATTTTGAGGTTTCAAAAACAGCCATTTCCCAAGGGACCGGGTGGCACAGCATCCGGAGTCTATACACCTCTAGGTGATAGCTCTAAAACTGCCAAAGTCAGCAGGGAGTGTTTTTATTAAGGTGCGGAGGTGGGAGGTGCGTCTGTGCCAATGTACCTGAATGCGTGCGGCGCGAGGGGTGTTGCTCCGAGTGCAGGGATTTCTGTGCCAGTGCGGGGTGAGTGGTGTTCTACAGGAGAAGGGGTGGGCCTGTGTGGATGCAGGAGAAGGGGGTGGCCCTGTGTGGATGCAGTAGAAGGGGGTGGGCCTGTGGGTGTAGGAGGACGGGTGGGCCTATCTGTGAGTGCAGAGGCAGGGGGGTTTCATGTGTAAGTGCTGATACAGGATGTGTGCCTATGTGAGTGCAACAGGAGAGGTGTTTGTGAAAGCCAGGGGAGGAGAAGTGGTTTCCCTGTGCAAGTGCAGGGGATGAACAGTGCTAGTGTGAGTTCAGAGTGATGAGTGTGTCTTTGATAGTGCAGCCCATTAAGGTCATACTTATTTGTACTGGCCATGCTTGTTTCTTAACTTCCTGACATTTTGACGCAGCGTGAACACATTACTTTTTGTGGTCCAGCCCACGTAGTTTAACTTGTCTGATTGCAAAATGCCTACTGTGTGCCTACAACCTGTCCATTGCTTACCATTGGTTGTGTTTATTGTCAATCTCATTTATTTGCTTCTTATTCAATGACTTTTTTTGTCTCGGATTGTCTCGGATTTTGTCTCTCACTCCGTGAGAGTGCATAGGTTTATCAGCTCTTTTCTTCTGTCCCCAGTGTGATCCCCACAAAATTCCCCCCCCCTATGTTCAATGTTTCTCTCTCAGAGCTGTTGGCAATGTAAATAACAATGCCATTTATTTATAAGTAAAAACCAAAAAAGAAATGTCATGAGCAATGCCAATAGCTCTAACTTTTCCAAAGGCGAAACCATTGCATTGTAAATGCTTGTTATACCATTAATGTCAGGGCTATAAGCTCTAGACTTCAAAGAAAAACCTGGACTAGATGAGCTATTCACTCATGGATCTGGGAAAATTGAAAGGTCTGGGACCGGTTATAACTTTTAAATTTGGCATTAGGTAAAACCTTTTGATTTAACAAAGTTAATGTGTATTATATACTTACTAGAGCAGATCCTTGTGCCTGCTACCTCTGCCAGCTCCACCTGTGACAGCTCTCTTGCCCAGCTTGCCCGCAGTCTGCTATCCTCTGCTGCCTGAATACCTGTTGCCCTCTTTTTCTGCCTCCTCTGCTCCTGTCATGCTCTCTTTTGCCTTTTTCTGCTAATTTTTCTGCCTCTGTTTTGCCTTTCCTGCTCATTTTACTGCTCTCTGTTTTGCCTTTTCTGCTTATTTGTCTGGCGTCTGTTTTGCCTTTTCTGCTTAATTTTCTACCCTCTGTTTTGCTGTCTTCTGCTCTGTTTTGCCCTTTCTGTTTGTTTTCTGCCCTCTGTTTTGCCTTTTCTGCTAGTTTTCTGCCCTGTAGTATATAGGGCCTAGTGCGGAAGACACATTGTTTAAGGTTAATTAGCGTAAAACAATGTTGATGAATGAAAATGCATGCAGAAAACCGGTGAACCGCATTGAGCTTGTGATGTCTGTTTTGACATTCCATAGACGTAACTATCTGCTGAGATGTTCTGTTTACAGTTTTGATAGCCATGGGAATTGTGGGAGAGACACACTGTTCAGGTTATACTGGCCCTGTGTTGTGGGGATTTTGTGTGGGCACAGAACTGTGCGCAGGAAACCAGGACCTCAGGGACTTGTGGTGTACCAGAAACTCACCTCAGTACCCAGAACCCCTATCCGACCAGCATCAGTGTCTCATTAGCTCTCCGTCCTATAGCCAAGCTACCAATGATTAGACAATCCAGAACATGCGACTTAGGGTACTCTCAGGAATGGTGGGAATCAAGAACACTCTTCTGTATTTATTCTCATACCAGTCCACAGCGTGAGTAATCAGAGACACAGAAAAGTTTAAAATGTTTATTTTAACGATGTGCTCTAAGATGCAGTATTTTGGCTAACATAAGCAGGCATATGAATAGAAATAATACGATCAGCATTGGTACAATTCCATAAAACACCAAGGGAGAAATCATGTTATAATGATAATGGAAACAGGTCATATAGCACATTTGTGAACCACCCTCCCCTGCTAGGAACTAAGCTTTATAATAATAGAAGGTCTCTTAGGCTTGAATGGGGAACCCCATACCTCCAAGATCAGCAGTGGTGAATCACAACACAGGATCAGCAATGCTCTCTCGCTGGAAAAGGTTTTTCTCCAAGTGCCCAAATCATGCATGCAGTACAATATTCAATCAATCAATCAGTGACACTTGTATAGCGCGCTACCTACCCGTAGGGTCTCAAGGCGCTGGGGGGGGGGGGGGGGGGGGGGGGGGATGCCGCTACTGCTCGAACAGCCAGGTCTTCAGCTTCTTCCTGAAGGAGAGGTGGTCTTGGGTCAGGCACTAGAATTTCAGTTAGTTGCAGCTGTGTGCTTGTTGTGTCTAGAGCGGGGTCGATCAACCTGAATAACAGCATACATTGTTATGGTGAACTTGAAGCCTTCTGCACGCAGTGTACAGACTAAGGTCGCGATGTAAGTCTAAGGATATAAAAAACAGACTGTTCTCATGCGAGGAACTCAAGCAGTCTAACTTACAAAAATCATTACTTGTAGTATCGTCTGCAAAAGCTGCAAAGTGGCAAAATGGGGTTTTAGCTTCTAATATGCATATGCTAGCATAGCAATGTGTGCAAGCAGGGCCCTGTCTTCACTACACCCTCCCCTGATCGGACCACGTTAAAAAAGGGAAGCAATTTTAGGAACGCAGAGTTAAAGTTCAAGTGAGACAGAACCAAGTTCAAAATTTGCCAATCTGTATAATTTGGAGTGTTAAGTTCGAAGCATTAAGAAAAAAGTAAAAAACCAAGAAGGGGCGGTATACTGCCCATCATGGAGATGTAAAAAAAAAACTAATATTTTGTTGATTACAGAACGCGTTGAAGATGGACAAATGCCAACTCAATCCATTAGCGTATAGACACAGTATGTTGCAACAGCCTCCAAAAGGAAGTCATTGTTCTGATCAGCAAACGATTCAGCCATCCAATTTAATAAAGAGAATGAACATACATGTTCTTCAATAGCCGGAGCCTCTAGCACCATCAGAGGACAACTTGCGTGTTCTTCCAGGTAACTTTGGCCCAGGAATTCATGGGCTGTAACCTATATGTCCCAATTACCCAGAACGCTGTGCGTAGCTGCAAAAGCCATACTCCCGATACCAGAACATTCGAACTCATGAGCTACTAAGGGACTCATCTGTCGATCATAATCTGGGTCAGGAGACACTGTATTGTATTGAGACACAAATCCAGAGCCCATTCAAAACAGCAATCCAGGAAATGGAAAACAGGTTGCACGCATGTAAAGTAGGAGAACCAGAAGGACAATCCATATGCGACACTCATGGTGGCCAGGGGTAGCGCCCCGTAGTATTCAAGCATCCGGTTGCGAAGGTGGTGCAGCCGGAGCAGGTCGTCTTGTGACGCAAATTGTGCAGCCATTTCTGAGCAAGCAAATCAACCGTAGCACACCAGCTGCCAAGGCGAGAATTAATGGTAACCCCCCCGAAGATGCTGGAAAAAATAGAGTGAAAAAATGCCGGTATCACACCAAATATAGTTTGGAATGAAGTCATAAGGCCAGTACTTACTACTTTAGAAAAATGTGCCAAGCCACTTGTTGACGAGGCATTGAATACTGTGTGAATCAAAGTTCCGAAATTAAGTGGGAGATCAGTATGTGAAAGCGCATGCACCTCGGTGCGGGTATTTGCCATGTGAAGAACAAATGTTTCACGGGAAGAAGTAAGGGCGACTTCTTTCTGGGACAATAGAGCCCTTATTCGACTCATCTTGTTGAACTCTGCTTTCAAGGTCGGAATGGAAGGCCAGATGAATGCATCAAGTATCCCATGCAGGGTGGGAAAAGCACATTTTGACAGCAAACCACACGTTGGGAGAAGGTCACAATCTACGTAATCCCTGCCAACATACTGCAGCAATCTTCATTATTTAAAAGTAAATACCTACCGTTAGCTAGCAACGTGAAAGTTGGTGCTATAGCTGGCACTGGATTACCTTTTAAAATGCATGCTAAATTCGGAGCTTGCGTGTTACACGAGCCATGCAATTGTATGTTCTTGCAAACCAGTGAGTGATCAGGTGTAGAAGTGCACTCCTCGCCCTTTAAATAAACTTCTTTACCCTCCCTCAAGCATCTATAGGTAAATGGTAGAGACCAAACTTCATGGAGATAGGCGCTTCCCAATGGTTCATATCTGCCTATGGCATAGTGTTTCATACATGAATTAAAATTAAACAAAGGGTAGGGCAGTGTTATTAACCCATGAATGAGCCATACAGCAGAATTAGATTCAGCAACAGAAAATGGTAAAGGTTCCCATTTTTATATATGCAAAAGCGAATATGCAGCATCCTTCATGGACATAAATTGTTGTTTCTCAGTTAAATTAAACAGCGAAAATAGAAAAGAGGTGTTCATGTGGTTCCAAGGCTCTTTCCCAGATTTTAAAGTTTGTAAAGTCCAAGCAAACTGCATTATGGAATGCAATTGATTTTGACCATGGTACAAAACAAACACTTCATCATGTACAATATCCACAACAGATGAAACAATATATCTAATGTGTAGATTCTGGATGAAAGAGTATTAATGCTATTATCAACGACTGCAAGCACTTTTTCTAAATTAGCTTGATGAATTGCACTTAATCTAGAAGCAGCTTCAATTTGCGACTATTTCCAGACTTGGTTGTAAACAGCGTATACCCATCTTTTGGACCTGCTTCCTACAGGGCCTTTAACAAAGTCATTCAAATAAACATCGTAAGTCAATTTGGACAAATGAAGTTTAACTGATGCTAAAGCGGAATGTTTAAGCCAGTTTTGACATAATTTGCCTACTGAATAGGTATTAACAGAATTGTCATTATCAAAATGGGGATACACCCTAACCTGTGTATAGCCAGGGGCCAGACCCAGAAAACGAAGTTGGCATGAATCTGAACTTTTCTGCCATAACAACCAACCTTCAGGATCCAAGGTGGAAATGTTAAAGGAGGAATTAGTAATTAGGGACTGCAATTCATCAAGGGACCTATCGGTGTGATTGTACCATGTAGGGTATTCCCCCAAATCAGGAATGGAAGGGGCATTTAATGTTTTTAGATGTAGCCAATCCAAAGCAAGTAGTTTGTGAATTGTGGTTCGGAATGAGACATGCACGATGCAAAGCTTCAGTGCCTTGCACTTGCTAGCTTTTAGAACCCCAAACAGATTTAAGATCAATAGTATCTTTCCACAGCTCATAGTCCCCTATAGCTAATTGATCGATAAAGGACTTCGAATACAGTCATTTAGTGTGGGTGAGTCTAACTTTGGAAGAGGACGTAGCAGTCATCTTAAAATAAAAGGCATCAAGATTGGATTGGTTATAATCAGTAAAATAAGTAAATTTCCTCAAAATAGTTTTCGAGCTGCCTTCAATGGGGGCTGGGCAATGTTCCCATTGTGCATAATAATCCACATTTCTAAATGTGGTAGCTTTAAGCTGGAAATGATTGCCATAGTGCTGGTAGCGGAATAAGTCTGCATAGTTAGCAGAGTCTAAGTACACATCTTTAGCATCAAATGCAGCATATTATTTCAAATCAGAAAAAAGAGCCTCTACGGCTTGGACATCCCAATAATCAGAGCGTATGTTCTGTTTCACAACATCCCCCACCGAAACACGAAGTACATTGGGAATATTAATAACCTCTGTAGGGCCGTGTATCTGAAACTTAACAGCATCCCACATAATCCCATCTAATACAGGCCAAGCTGTGATGTTGAAGTCTGGTCCCTTTTCATTCTGTGAGATGTGGAGTGGGGTGCCAAAAGTCTATCAATTAACCTAATTGTAGATCTCTCTTTAACATAATGTCCATTTATGTAACGTGGGGGTGCAACCCCCTACACTGGACACGGACAATGGGACCCCCCGATTGGGCTCTTACCCTCTTTGTTCCCTGTTGCAGAATGAAATTCCCTCTGGTGAGTACGAAATCAATGCCTCCGGGGACCTGGAGGAACCCTGGCCCTTTAACTGGAGGACTGGAGAAGAATTAGCGGGGCTTCCTGCGGAGGAGGCAGAGTTAAATGCGGAAGCCGGAAGGGAGAGGGTGTGCTTGTACACCCGGAGAGACGGGATTTGGAGAAGAGAGTCGGAAGAAGAGTGTGCTGAGGAGAGGAGGATTCGATCGGAGGGAGAACCGAGGAGAGCGGAAGCTGTGACAGCCACGGAGGAAACGCCAGGAGGCCAACGTTCCCAGAAGTCGCCCTGCCACACACCCGGGGGAGGTGTGTGGTTCTCTCAGGTACAGAGACGAGTTGCGGGTTGGATTGGGAGAAAAGGCAGTTCAACCAATTGATTGGGGAAACCCCTGTCCCGGTGTACCCTACCCCCCTGAGCACTTCACCCCTCACTGTACGAGAGCTTTTGTGTGCTGCACTTCGGGTACTTCCTCACTCCTTTTCCCCTCAAACGTACAAGTACCGGACACTCCACTAAAACCCTTCCTTCTTTGTGTTTCCCATTGAGCGGCGCCACGGACGAAGACCAGCCCTTAACGAGGAGGAGACCTGAGGGGACACGCTGACGGGAGAAATCACCACTGAGAGCCCGTAGGAGGAGCCGAAGTCGATCACACAGAAGGACCCTGATCCCTAGAAAGACCTGTACAGACTACTTATATGCTGCAATAAAACCCTCTCTACCTAAAACACGTCTACTGCCCATTCCTCGCTCCCCCGAGATAGCCGACCCCGTAACAATTTACCAGAGGAAAAAACACAACCACAAATCCAAATTGAAAAAAGCACCAGCCAAATGTAGGTCCAAGTGGGTATCAAAAAATGTCTTTTACACCAAACAGCAAAAATAGAAACTTTCGATGGGGACCTTGATGTTGTAGAGTCAGTGTCAAATGAAAAACGTGACTGGTCAATTGCACCTGTCTACACACCAGGCAAAAACACATCTGAGGGATAAGTGTATTCAGTATCTTCATGAGGATCACCAGCCAGTGGATTCTGTAATGGATTAGTAACTGTGTTCCTCTCAATGGCAACATCAGGCCTGATGGTATTTGCTGAGGCCAAAACAGAATTTCTCAGCATAGTTGGACAAGAGGCCGCTGAAGTCATACTAAGAAGAATCGGCCACTCGCTGTAATTTGACATTGTCAATGGAGATGTACCTGTTATCCTTGCGACCAGGAAGTGGAGGTAAAATGACTGTTTTTGTACCCTGCACACCAAGCACAGGAACTAGTGCACGATTTGAGGGGCCTAACTCCTTCTTGTTCTCCACCTTCTCACAGACCAGGTCACCGACTCGGGGTAGCCAGCCAACTACCGGAATCTGAAGTGAAGTCTTTTCTTTTTTCTGTAATACAGCAGAATGATCATCTACATCAAAGGGTGTGGCAGACGCCGCCATGTCTAGACCCTCAATGTCCGGGACAAACATCTTTATGCCAAAGAGCATTTCGTATGGGGTCCTGTCGCGTTCTAATCTAGGACCCTGATCGATACTGTGACCTTATGCCCCTATACGGCTATAATCCCTTTGTACCCCTATATTGGCAGGATGTATGACGGTACCACGCGTACTTGTACAACGCGTACCGTTACAACGCTACTTTTACCACGCAAGTCGTTACAACGACTTGCGTGGAGGGGCGCTGGATAGTAAATTATTTAATTTACTATTCCAACTCCAGTCCCCGTGGACTCTAGGGAAAGGAGTTGGATAGTAAATTAAAGTATTTACTATCCTGGAGCGCCCCCCAGCGCATTTCGTTGTAACGACCTGCGTGGTAAAAGTATCGTTGTAACGGGACCGCGTTGTAAAATATGCGTGGTATCCGTTGCATACCATATTGGCATAACCGATCAAATGCAATATTCAGAAACTCGTCTCTGGCCTCACACAAACAGAGCCACATTTCAGAATCGCTTCCTCTGCAACTTCCTTTGCAGCTCATTAGTGCAAATGACACAGCAGAAGCTTCTATCTAAGATTCCTAGATTAACACTCCGAGTTCTTCAACAAGATAAAAACTCAGCAACCTGGGAAAGCCCCGCTTGCTATGTTTTGATTAGTAATAGAACTCTAATGAGCACTGATAGACGATCACTTCCTAGTGACATCTTTATTGATGTCTTATGTCCAAAAACGTACTCAAACCAGGCACCTTTCAGGTATAAATATTACCAACGTTGCCTTAAGCAAATGCTGATGATACCATCGCTGATGCTACTATCGCTACTGCTATCGCTGCTAACGAGCGAACGATGGTGTGGTGAACATAGGAGCTGAACAGTTGTCCCCCTGCAAGAGCCCAGCAGATGCAAGCTGCCCGCGTACGCTGCCCCTCCTCTTCCTCGACTCGCTGAGAGAGACGCTGTCTTTTCTCCTGCCGAGAAATTCAGCTCCGGCGTTTCCAGCCTACTCTTGCAAGTGACTGGGATATCGAGTCCTTGGAAGGAGATACCAGACCTCCAACATTCTATTTCAGAGGTATGGTGTTGCCTAAACCTTAGAGAGAATTCTTGAAGCAAACCTTGGCAAAACCAACTTAACTAAAGCTACTTACTTACGCCCCTCCTAAGTATTAGGCTTAGGTCAGGTACACTGGGGTAGGCGTAGTTAGAAGCACCAGTTGAGTACGTTAGCTAAATGTATATATGAATGTATATATGTTTTATTCATTTTAAACCATTGTATGGCTAAGAAACCATATCAATGCGTTTACAGTATTATTTCGCAATACTCATTTTACTGTACGTACTTTTTATAATAACAAGTCTTGCAATTGTGGCAATTCATTTCTCTTGTATGAGAAGAAAGACTGTTCAATAAATAATACTTTTTATTGAAAACGCCCGTCTCTCTATTCTCTATATATTGTGAAAGTAATCTGCACAACAACTGACTGAGTAAAATAACTGTCTATTGTTTCACACGACTCTAGAGATTGACTCTTATTCTAAGGAGCAAAGTTGTCATGTTGCACGGTTGTTGGAAAACGGAATCCCTTCTTGTATGTGCCAGGGGAGCTGATCACTTCCTATTCAGTCAAGAAAGTTTCCAGTGACCTCTGAGCTAGTTGGTAACAAACCCAATTAAGTTTAGCATAGTCAGTGGAGGCCTGGAAGATCCGCACTTCTACGTCGATACTACTGTTTATGTTATTCCGATGCGCAGGGCCTATTGGGAAAATAGGAACTACACTACATGGCGCCCAACGTTTGGTAAGGCGATAAACTAACGCAAGACGTTGGAGTAACTCAAGTAACTCAGTCGTGCATTTTTCACACAGACCCCTTTCTCCCGTAAATACTCCAATAGACGTCTGGAGTGGGTGAAAGGTTAAAATCCGCCCGACCTTAGTAAGAAGAGATTCCTATGTAAAGCTCTGGTTTATTCAACGTTGAAGGATACAGTGTTGCAAAATATTGTGCACCTAATCTTTGTCTCCTTGGAGACCTGCTCTGCAAAACCTGCATTTATAAAATTTCAGTAGAAAACAACGGAGCTGATGCCGCAGTAAATGCGACTCAGCAGGGTCCCGACGGGACTACTGAACCGGGTGCGATAATCATCCCGGCACATTTAAGAAAATCTATAACGTCAAAACTTATAGACAATGGACTGACCACACAAGGTGGCACAGTCGTCTTCGTGATAGAGGCACACGAATATCGGCAGACAGAGGTATTCTATTCCTGGATAAAATTTCCAGCGGCAAACGCTGCAACACATGAGTTCCACTATTTTATAATAGAGGATCCACCGGGAGAGTACGCTCCTTTCGAGGAGATTGAAATCCCATTAAAATTCCAAGAGCACCTGCTCTGGTTTAATGGCGCCCTAAAACACAATGATCACATTACCAGGCTCGGTCCACTAGGTAGACCAGGAGCAACGTGGCCGGTTCTAGCCAGCTACACACCACATCTGGACATTGATAAAATGTCTAGAGAAGAACTTTTAGCACAGCTAAAAACATTAATTAAAATACATAGGCAATTAGTCCAGTATGTAATGCGGACTACTACAGTCCAATCAACTGTTAATGTACCACAGCTGACCCCTCATCAGGGGAACACTAATAAAATTACACCACAGAACATACAGTCATGTCTTGGTAAAACACCCATAAAAAGGGAACAAATTCCTTTCTGGTTAGCGCAGAAAATCACTCAAATAGAGGCAGTATTTCCGAATACTGCCCCTATTGAGAAACACAGAATCTTGACCATCTGCCTTCCTATGGGGGTCGCACCACATGTTAAGGACTGTGACACTTGGGGTACAGTCTTTGCTTCCATTTACACAAAAACACATGGTGTTCTGTCTATGGCGGTAATACCAGAAGTGCTAAAACAGATTCAGAATGAATACGGTCCAGAACCTGCTTTAACTCTTGGTATGAAATTACTGAAAGACTTCAAGCAGGTCTCGGCTATATTACTAGCCAATATAAAAGGAGAAGCAGCATCTGTGGCGATCCGCCAGAAGTTGAAGGAAACAGATATAACAGATCAACCAATTGAGCTTGCCAGAATCATAGAGAAATGCTATGAAGAATTAGGTAGAGACAGCTTGGGTGGAAAACCAGTAAAGCCCCAACTGCTCGAAAATCCTGAAAAATTATTTATTAAAAATGATTCAAACACTCCTAAACAGAGCTGGGATGGAAATAAACAATCCACTCCCAAGGAAAAGGTTTTCCAGTCCAGAGGAAGGTCTCCTCGACGGAGGGAAAGAACTCCGACTCGAGAACACCAGTCTCCCCAGAGGGAGCCCTCTGAGAAAAAATACAACCTTAGAAATAGGGATAATTTGAAAAAGCCTGATAGATATCAAAGTATTGATACACGTCCCGCTCGATCTTTTTCGCAGAAATCGGAAAGAAGAGGACGGTCAGACCCAGGAGAGCACACCAAGTCCAAAGACAAGGAACCTGCTCAAAGTAAAAAGTTACAATTTCCAAAAAAGAAGGTAGCCAGTATTAGAGTAATCGAACATGCCGAGAATACTGAGGACACAGTTGAAAAACGGGGAGTGGGCACAGACAATGTGTACAGTGCAGCAGAAATCAGTATAGCCCGCAAGATCCTGATGAGTCATCTGGAGACAGTGGACACGAATGAATACATTCAGGTTGAAACTGCCGACACCAGAGTTAGAGAGCCCCATAAGATATACGAAATAACACTGCGTATAGAGGGTGATAAGACTAGGAAAATAAAGGGTCTATTTTGGGACAAACTCTCAAAAGGCTATGATATTCTGTTAGCTGAAAAAGATTGGCCCCCAGAGTTGTCAGGGAGTGCCCTCGTGGCGAAGAAATGATTATGCCTGCCTTCTCGAATCATATTCCGGTTCACAAAAAATATACTTATGCAAGGAAATGGGCAGTGGCCCAGGCACCGGCATTATATAAAAATCATGTAGGATGGGATGAGGACTCTCCTCCTCACAAAATCCAGTTAAAAAGTCAACCAACTGCACAAAGGCAGTATCCCATTAAGCAAGAAGCTAAAATACAAGTCAGGGAGATTTTAGATCAACTTGAATACCAGGGGGTGATTGAAACATGCACCTCTCAAATGAACAATCCTTTGTTTCCTGTCTCCAACACAGACAATTCATATCGTTTAGTTTTGGACTACAGACACCTCAATGCATGTTGCAAAACTTTTGCAGTACAAAATTCGCATAGTGCTGCACTAATGAATAACATAGTTAGGAAAAAATATAAAACAACATTAGACATATCTAATGGTTTCTTTTGTCAAAACATTGCACCAGAAAGCAGATACTTGACCGCTTTCTCAGTAATGGGGTCTCAGAAAAATTTCTGTAGGCTCCCACAGGGGTTCAAGAACAGCCCAGGACTATTCTCAGCTAGAGTAACAGAGTTACTACAAATATATGATGATGAGGCATTATCTTACGTAGATGATATCTATCTCACAGACGACGACTTGGAGACTCACTTGAAAAGAGTGAACACCATTATACTTTGGTTCGCAGCAGAGGGTTACAAATTCAACTTTAAAAAGTCTCGAATTGCCCATCTGACAGTATTATTTTTAGGATATGAATTATCAAGTGAAGGAAAAAGCCTAGCGGACAACTTCTTAGAGAAGTGCGCTGTACTCCAAGCTCCAAAAACGCTGAAGAACTTACAATCGATTCTAGGCTTCCTGAATTTCGGTAGAACTTACATTCTAAATTACGCGGAGAGGGTTAAACCTCTCTACGAACTAATTAAACCTGATTTTAAACAAATCACCTGGACTCAAAAACACACAGACATTTTGAGATCACTGCAAACAGACATGTTAGCAAAAACAAAATTAGATACACGTGACAACACACGCAATCTTGTAATCCGAGTCATCCCAGGAAGATGCGGATTCACGTACCTGACCTCTAATGAGGGAGAAAAGGTACCAATTTCAATTAAATCTCACTTGTACACACAAGCGGAAAAAACATTCAGTCCAACAGAAAATACTGTGAAAGCAGTAGAAATTGCATTAGCAAATGAACGAGAACTAGCACACGGCAAAAGGATTAATATCCTCACAGCGGAATCCGCCTTCGAGGCGCTATTCAGCCCAGTAAACCTGCCTACAGTGTCACTGGATCCGAAATGGATACAGTATGTAGATTCTCTAGGAGCGGAAGATGTGAAATACTATTTCGCCCCGCAATTCAAAAAACTGAATGATTTAGAATATGAAGAAGAATATCCTCTGCCAATCGAACTTCTGCCTCTCCCACAGTATGCCTGTATAATCTATACAGATAGATTTGTACAGCCTTTCAACGTAGAGAGCAAATCCTACGATGCAGCCTGTGCGATTGTTAAAGGTCGTTGGCTGTGCGGTAAATTCAGACCGAAAATAACAAAAACTGAATCAGTAAGAAACTGTTCGGCTCAGAGAGCTGAAATCAGATCTTTAAAGATGGCGCTTGAAAATGCAGAACGTGAATTCCCAACACTAATCGTGTGCCATTCTCATTTTTGCCTCAACTCTTACAATAATAGGTTGCAGAGCTGGATTGAAAACGATTACAAAGATGACACAGGTGCCACAATAAAGCATAAAATGCTCTGGAAACATGTAGCTCTTTTACAGAAAGAACTACAAAAGACTCACGTGATACACAATCTGAGTCATCAACGTGATGGCGTTCACGTTGCAGGGAATTCATTGGCTAATACAGCCACAGCGGAAGCAACTAAACCGGCTTCCATAGCCACAAAAAAGCGTTCAGAAAAATACATAGACGGGGAAACCATGCTGGCAGTAAAAACGTCCGTAAAAGGCGACTGTGCAGCACTACCCGTGAACTATCCACTCAATTATGCATACGTAATCTATGCAAACTCCGTTCCTTTTGCTCGAATCCCTGGAGTGGGGGATAGGGTAATTCCAAACAGGAACCGGAGAGGTTTCCTATTACAGGAAGCACATATGGGGTTGGGTCTGAGACACCAAACAATCAGGGACTCTCTGAGAGAATTAGAATCAGGGTACTGGTGGCCGGAAATGAGTGAAGGTATTCATGAATTTGCAAAAAACTGTGAAGACTGCAACAGAGATCGCAGTGGAGAACCGGCCAGTGTAGTGTCAGAAGCCCTAATAGAAAGCATTAGGCGATCTATCCGCGCTATCAAACAAGAGAAACGCGTCCCATTGTACATCATGAAGGCTAAATCAACTTAAAAGAATGTGGCCTCCAGCGCTCGGCTGACGCCAGAACGGTTATAAAAGATCTGCGAGTCTTTATCGGCACATACGCAATTGCCATGTTCCATTCTGACCAGGGTCCTGCTTTCAGCTCTCGAGCTTATAAGGAGGCCATGGCCAGCATGGCAGTTGGGTTGCGGTATTCTTGTCCGTCACACCCCAAAGGGAACAGTGTGGTAGAAAGAAAAAACCGGGACATAAAGCAATCTATAACAGCGAAGGTATTAGGTTTGGGTGCTGGGTGGGTCAAACATTTAATAAGTGTCCAGTTAAGTCTTAATAACTTGCCAAGAAATTCTCTAAAAGGTTTCAGCCCATACAAACTATTGTTCGGAACAAGAATGCGAATTCAGGACTTAGATAGTCAGGTATCAGTGGTACAAGATAAGAAAACAGACTTTGACATCAAAGATCGTTTGGCTGTTTTACAGGACTTGAATGAAACAAGAAAATCTTTAAGCAACATAAAGTTAAAGCAACAGCCAGCTACCACTGACGAGGCACCACCAGCCCCAGCAAGGCCTGTCTGGATTCCAAAGATTGGGGATCTAGTCAGAGAAAAAATAGCGGTGAAGAAGGAATTTGGGCCTTCTTACAGAAAAGCAGTACCTGTCTTAGCAATCAACGGAACAAGATCAGTAGTACTACCGCCCCTTGCTGGTAAAAAGGAGAACAGAGTTGTATCAATCGACCTGGTAAAACCACAAGCATGTGGCCTATAATCAACAGTAGGCCCAGTGGACTCCCGAGAAACAACAGAATACCCAAACTTGCAACAATCCAAGAGGTTCAAACTGAAAGACTAATCACATTCGATCAGCCTCCAGTGCACAGAGAGGGACTATGCAATAATGCCATGGAACTCGTGCCTCTTGAGACACAGATTGAAACAGTTCGTCAAGAAACACCAGTCTACAATGATGTGGCATCAGATTGTGCTACCGAAAGACAAATTGAAAAAACAATCCCAACAATTGACAGAACTGCCTCTGGCTACTTCATCAACTTCGATAACTTTTCTGAGGATCAAAACAACTCCGAAGTGATGCCAGAAACAAAAAAGACTTTTAAAGAAAAAGCAACGGAACTCTTTCATGAACTGAAGGAAATTTACCTTATTTCTCAATGGTTAGAGTTCTGGTTCGGTCTAGGTGTATTGTTCCTCCTGCTTTGGCTCATCATGGTACTTTGTTTGGGAAAATTCATTGAGGGAAAATATAGTACAATGGCCACAGCAAATCAGAACATCAACTTAGTCCTCAAACCACACAGATCATCCCATGTGAAGAAAAGAGAACTCTCAACAGTAAATGTCACAGCCATTCCAATACCCGGTGGGGTAGTATGGGAGAAAACTGACTATGAAATCTATGGTCCGGTCGAGATCCTGAAGTATCCTCATCAATTCAAGGTTTCCTTAAGTGACTTTGTAAAACCTAGTACATTCTCTGATGATTGGGACTTTGAAAGTATTAATCATATGATGTCTGATTTAGTAATGTCAGTTAGATTCACAGATCATGATTATTTACAAGGTTTGTCTAGTTATGAACAGATGTTCTGCTTCACACACTATGGTGATCATTATTTGCATAAATCTGCACAGCCTAGAAATGTTTTTAAATATAACCAATGGGAACATTGTGGTATACCACCTAAAAGCAGTTCTAAAACATTCTATGAGAAATTTCAGTACTTCTCAGGGTTTAACACTAGTGATGCAGAAACGTTTTATTACAAACTGTTAGATAAAGCAGGATTGAAAACAATGCTGACAAATACTAAATTGATATATTCAGAAGCATTTTATGAAAAAATGATGACATTTGGTTTTGATTATTGGAAAAATAACATTGAAACAAAAACCATCTGGGGTACAAAAGAGTGGCAGGTACAAGGCCTAGAAGCACTATTCCGAGCCTGCATGATCCCAGAACAAATAATGTTTTTAAATGAAACAATTCAACAAACAACATGTCTTGGCCTAGCTAAGATCAAAGACCTTAACAAACCGTCTATTCCAAAGCCAATACCTGAGAATACAACAACAGATATTGAGATAGACGTAACTAAAATTTTACATTTAAACAGAACATATCCTGATTGGAAAAAGTAGTTAATCTGGCCTACTGACACAAACAACTGTCAAGATAGATTCCTGAATAAAACACAGGGGTTACAAATGACCAGACAAGACCCTAGATACTCCCAGAGACAACATCCAGGGATAGTAACAACATACAGTGTAGGGAAACTCTGCCTCGAATGGCTAGGATCATCAACACTGGCAGAAATTAAGCAACACTTGTCTTTACTTAAAGATGGTGCTGATTTGCGCGATTTTATTATGGGACCACGCAAACAGCGTCAAAAGCGTTTCATAGCGACCAGTATATATGCGGTATACAACGAGGCTTGGAAAGTCACACAAATTGAAACAGCGGAAAAAATACGAGAAATTGATCGTATTAATTTGGAAAAATCACTTTCTGTAGTGGGCAATGGGTTAATGACTCTGTCCTCCAGAATATATTCGTTGGACAATATTGTATCATCTGCCTTTGATATAATAGACAGAGACTTGCTAATATTACAGCATGGCCAGTCGCAATTACGTTCTATTGTACAGTTAGGCTGGACGCTGCAAAATCTTCGTTCAGGCTATGTGCCTTGGCGTTTAATCAACACAACGTCATTGTTTTCCATCTTTAACCTTACTGATAAACAAATCAGTTTGGCACAGAAAGGAGCAGACTATACAATCCTGAGTATCGAAAAACTTGAGAGATTACCTTTGACAATGTCAGAAAGTCCTGTCATTGAATGGATAATACACAGGATTATCACAATTCCGATAACAACTTTCCGATTTAAAAATTGCCTTGAATACATACCTACTGGCCAGTATGAACGAATGGGTAAAGGATACATCAAGTCAACATGGAAATTACCATATACACACACTTGCTACAGTGACAGCAACAAAAATGTATTTCTTAGTGGTGAAAACTGTAAACGTTCACTAAGCGGTATACTTTTGTGCCAGGGTATTAATTTACACGGAGCCTGTGAAGGTAATTCTAACAACCTTTCATGCCACCAACATGTCACACCTGCAACGCAGATAGAGCCTTTCTTTATGCAACTCGCAAATGGGACTTACATTCTAAGAACGGATCACAGCTGTTGTGGCCTTTTGCCAGGGAAAGCCTATCTCGTAAGCGTAACTTCCATGGTCAAATGCTGTATGCAAGCATTGTTTCCGAGCGGCCCTGGAGACATAGAGACTCCCATCTGGCCTCGTTTGAATTTCTCTTCTATACGAATTGATACTTTAAGCAGAATGAAGTCTGTGCTTTTGCAGACAACAGTGCCCATCACGTCATCAAAAGAGACGTATGATCTCCTAGTTGCAAGGACAGCTACAGAGATTCATGACCTTTTATCAACAAATTGCCCCGTGCATTTCACAGAAATGCTTAGCCAACTCCTTAACATGTCTAGTGCCACAGGCATCCCAGGCATATTTAAGACGATTTTTACGGAACTGCTAACACCATTCAAAGCAATTCTGGGAATCATTCCTAATTTTGTCCATTCAGTCTTTGGCGACATACCCCTATTTTTGGGACTTGTAGCAGGCATTGTATTTTTGACCCTCCTGCTCCGATATGGCAAGCCACAGCTCAGACATGACTCCAGCGGGAATGGAAGAAACAATCCTAGCAATACACTACCGGGACAGAATAACTGAAGTCCTTGGATTGGCCAGGCTGAGAGATCTAAGCATGACCTGGTTCCTTTCATTCAGACCTATATGGCAATCCTGCATCTTACCTGTGCTACGATGTATGCTATGCGGAGATGACACATGTCACTGTCTTGCACTTTCATCAGCGGTACCAATGGATATCGATACTTTGCTAAGTCCTGTAACGGCTCACGCATTGTGTTGTCCCCAGCGGCTACCAATCCTGATGACGGCATTCGTTGAGACTCCTGTACTACGACTAGGTGGTAACAGTGGAGCGAGTGACAAAAGCAACATCACCCAGGTACGACCTTCTGTGAGCATTGCTGATCCAGACTTTGATGACAGCAATCATTCTCACACCTGCCAAGTTACAGCACTATCGAATTTGGTCGAACTGTCACCTGATTTTGTAGACCAATTCTTTGAGAGCCTGTCTAATATCATGTTCTCACCCGAACAGAAACAATAATTTAGAGAAGCATTCCGACACACAGCGTTCCCATGAACTCTGAATTCGGCCTTCAGTTTTGATCAACGAAAACTGCCAAAAGCGTTGGAACTCTATTTTTCCCGTTCACCAAGAATTGTTTTGAATTGAACACTTTTTAAAAATATTCACCTTTTTCTGGCACGAAAATTCTTTGCTTAAAGTAGACCTATTCATAAAGAACAGAAGCTTCTACTTCTATTTTTTATATACATCTAGAGACATAATAACTTTACACCAGCCTCTAGCACATTTTATAACAAATGCATTTATATGTGATGAAATTATCTCGCCTTTTCTTTTCTGTATTAAGAGATATTTCATGTGTAAATCTTTCGCAAAATCGTTCATTGATTACATATGCTATATTTTTGAATGATTTCTATGCTTAAAGACGTACAGTACATTCCATGTATTTCGAATACGCCATTTCAAATGCATATATGTATTTTGGGGTGGGTAATGTTACAAATGCATCTTTTGCTATAGTTTTAGTAAAATGATGGACATAAATTCGTGGAGTGGGTGTCGCGTTCTAATCTAGGACCCTGATCGATACTGTGACCTTATGCCCCTATACGGCTATAATCCCGTTGTACCCCTATATTGGCATAACCGATCAAATGCAATATTCAGAAACTCGTCTCTGGCCTCACACGAACAGAGCCACATTTCAGAATCGCTTCCTCTGCAACTTCCTTTGCAGCTCATTAGTGCAAATGACACAGCAGAAGCTTCTATCTAAGATTCCTAGATTAACACTCCGAGTTCTTCAACAAGATAAAAACTCAGCAACCTGGGAAAGCCCCGCTTGCTATGTTTTGATTAGTAATAGAACTCTAATGAGCACTGATAGACGATCACTTCCTAGTGACATCTTTATTGACGTCTTATGTCCAAAAACTTACGTCAAACCAGGCACCTTTCAGGTATAAATATTACCAACGTTGCCTTAAGCAAATGCTGATGATACCATCGCTGATGCTACTATCGCTACTGCTATCGCTGCTAACGAGCGAACGATGGTGTGGTGAACATAGGATCTGAACAGCTGTCCCCCTGCAAGAGCCCAGCAGATGCAAGCTGCCCACGGACGCTGCCCCTCCTCTTCCTCGACGCGCTGAGAGAGACGCTGTCTTTTCTCCTGCCGAGAAATCCAGCTCCGGCGTTTCCAGCTGACTCTTGCGAGTGACTGGGATATCGAGTCCCTGGAAGGAGATACCAGACCTCCAACATTCTATTTCAGAGGTATGGTGTTGACTAAACCCTTAGCCTCATAGCTGCTATTACACATTCCTCCCCAGTGCTGCGCTGTCCATTAGAACTAGTGCTGAATGGACGTTCAATGGTCGTGCGCAGCACTGGGGAGGTAGCGCTGCTGACGACCATTGGCCGTCAGCAGCACTTAAGGGGTTAGAGAGAATTCTTGAAGCAAACCTTGGCAAAACCAACTTAACTAAAGCTACTTACTTACTCCCCTCCCAAGTATTAGGCTTAGGTCAGGTACACTGGGGTAGGCGTAGTTAGAAGCACCAGTTGAGTACGTTAGCTAAATGTATATATGAATGTATATATGTTTTATTCATTTTAAACCATTGTATGGCTAAGAAACCATATCAATGCTTTTACAGTATTATTTCGCAATACTCATTTTACTGTACGTACTTTTTATAATAACAAGTCTTGCAATTGTGGCAATTCATTTCTCTTGTATGAGAAGAAAGACTGTTCAATAAATAATACTTTTTATTGAAAACGCCCATCTCTCTATTCTCTACATATTGTGAAAGTAATCTGCACAACAACTGACTGAGTAAAATAACTGTCTATTGTTTCACACGACTCTAGAGAGTGACTCTTATTCTAAGGAGCAAAGTTGTCATGTTGCACGGTTGTTGGAAAACTGAATCCCTTCTTGTCTGTGCCAGGGAAGCTGATCACTTCCTATTCAGTCAAGAAAGTTTCCAGTGACCTCTGAGCTAGTTGGTAACAAACCCAATAAAGTTTAGCATAGTCAGTGGAGGCCTGGAAGATCCACACTTCTACGTCGATACTACTGTTTATGTTATTCCAATGCGCAGGGCCTATTGGGAAAATAGGAACTACACTACAGTCCACCCACCCAGAGACCTTCTAGGGAGATTATTAAGCGCACGTTGAACGCTATACAGATGAGTCAGCCAGTTCCTGCCAGTACCTAAAATCCTAGCTGTCAAGTATTGCTTAGAGTCACGGTTCATTCGTTCCACAACCCAATTGCCCTCAGACCTGTATGGAGATGAAAATTTGACCTGCACCCCCAGAGACCTCATGGCATCCTTGTACGCCTTAGAGGTGAACGCTGGACCCTGGTCCGAATGGAGGGTGCCACATGCAAAAATTTCCATAAAGACACGCAAATCCCTTATGAAAGTTTGAGCATCAGCACTACATTGTGGCCAGAGCCAAATAAAGCTTGTGCACACATTCACTGCAACTAAGATATACTTATACACAGTATCTGAGGAGAAAGTACCACAGTGATCTAAATAAATGCACCCAAGTGGTTTATTAGATATGTACAACTGTGTTTGTGGTGGCCGCGCAGCAGCGGAAGGTTTGATCTCCTGGTAAATGTCACAATTAAGGACATAATCACGCATCTGTTTGTACAATCCGCACCA